>NC_062569.1:58734166-60036666 GCF_022837055.1 Prionailurus viverrinus
AGACCCACATCCACCATGTAGAATAAAAAAATAAGTTGGATTCAACATTCAGGTAGTATCAGGTAATCTTTTGAATGTTGTAAAATGACTGCAAGCCTTGACTTGTTTGTCTGTGGTTCTGCTCAGGGCTAAAGAAAGTCAGTTGAGTCTGCCTTATATTCATTTTACCTTCTTACTGTCCTTTCTTAACTTTCATTAAAAAGAAAAGTGGGGTAAAGTGGGATGAGATAATAAATCTTAACGTAATAAGGAAGTCTTAAAGATAGTCTAGGAAGAAGGAACGGATGCTCTTTTTTAGAGAAGAGTTGCTAGAAACTTCTATTCAGAGAGAGCAGTGTGTTGGGTGGCTCAGTAGGCAGAAATAGTGACTCAAAGGCAGGTTCATTACAGAAGAAGACTTAAGCTGGTCAAAATGGGATGAAAAGACTTAATTCCAAGTTATAAAGAAGGTTCAGATATAGGAGATTAGCAGAAAAAAGTTTTGTAGTTGATACAAAGACACTAATTTCATGCCACATGTCACATATAAAGGAGAAAAAGCAAATTCTGGCTATGAAAACAGTTTTTCCACTGTTTCCACTGTTTTTCCACTGTTAAGTGTCCCCTCAAAAATGCTGACAAAAGAAACAAAAACAGGGGCACCTGAGTGGCTCAGTCAGTTAAGCATCCGACTTCGACTCAGGTCATGATCTCACAGTTTGTGAGTTCGAGCCCCACGTTGGGCTCTGTGCTGACAGCTCAGAGCCTAGAGCCTGCTTCAGATTCTGTGTCTCCTTCTATCTCTGCCCTTCTCTCATTTGTGCTCTGTCTCTCTCTGTCTTTCAAAAATAAATAAATGTAAAAAAATTTTTTTTAAAAGAGAAACAAAAACAAAACATTGTTTTTCTTTTTTTTTGTAAAAAAAAAGCCTGCAGACCTTCACATAGAATTCAGTGATAAATATTTGAATCCAATTACTGTCTTTAAAATCCCAAAATGCTAATACTATTAAATAACTTATGCAACAATTTATAATTATTTTAAAGAAAAAGTAGGCTGAATAACATTAAATGTAAAAGCATATTTTCTTCTTAATAAATGGAAAATTACCAGACATTTATTTCCTTTATAGTTTGGGATATGAGGGAGATAGATGATGCTAACCATTAGGTATATTATTGTTGCAAATGAAAAGCTCTATGATATATGTTATTGAAAGCAGATGTTACTCTGGTAGATGATTTTAAGCATTCCACTTAAGAGTTGTCTTTGGGATTTTTCTAGCCTTTTTCTCCATTTAGTGTAAATCTCAGATTCTGGAAATCAGAGATCTTGGCTGTACAATATTCTAACCATCCAGTTTCAATTTTCTCATTGGACTCCAATCTTACCAGTTCTTTTTTAGATTCTTCCCTTTGCTTAAAACCTATTGTCTCCCAGCTACGGCATGGTGTCTATGTGCATCCTCATTTTTAAGCTGTTACCTCCTTTTTCCTTCATTTGACTCATTCTCTAGTTTCTTTTCTTATCTTATGCCTCAGTAATTATAGCATCCTTAGTTCTGCCAAAATGGGCAAGTGTATCATTATGTTTAAAGTGCAGAGCAGTACAGAAAGCTAGAAGATCATGGGCTGTTTTTACTTTGTCTGATAAAAAGTCTTCTGGTTGGATTATGGTTCTATGAAAAAAGGAAATGGCATTGAAGATGCGTTAAATTCCACTGCTAGTTTTAAGTTAACTTCCTTAGGTTGGCAACAAAATTCACAGCTTGTTGATTGGGCTTTCTGAAATGATGAAACAAAGTGAAAAAAAGTCTGAAAAGAGTGACTAATAGAGACAGTAAAAAAAACTTTTAGTTAATGAAATGATAAAAAAAAGTTATTAGACTCTCTTTAAAAAATTAATAGATATGAAAGGTATGCATTTTAACCTTTTTGAATATTTGATATCTTCCTTTGTCTTTAGCCACAGATAAGTATCTTTGACTTTAATTTTTTTTTTTTAATTTGACTTGCTATCTCATTCTGTTAAATCTTTATAGCTCATTGCTTTATGGTCAGGTTGTTTGATTCTTTCTACTTCTCCTTTCCATCTTCCCTTTTCTTAATTTCATGCATTCTCATTTCCTTTCCACCTCTCTGTAGACCACTGTTTTCATGAAAGTTCAGCGCCTTGCATAGGTAGGACTGATCTTCATACATCTGTTGTCCTTAGCACAGCACAATGGGTTATAAACAGTATGAGAAGGAACCACAGAGACCATTTAGTGGAATCATTTATTTTACAGATGAGGAACCCAAAACCCAGAGTGGCTAGGTCACCTAATCAAGGTCTCTTAACAAGTTAGTGACTGTGGCAAAGTCATATGATTAAGGACTAACTTTCTGGTTCTAGAGGTAGAAATAAAATAGGATTTTTTTCCTGTACAGGAATGGGTCTTTGCTAATGTTGGTGACAAGTGACATTTCAATGCTTATTGTATACCAAATGCTTACTGAATGTTAACTGTCCTTCATAGTTGACCTCATTTAATCCTCACAATAATCCAACAAGGTCAGGAATGTTATTATTCCCATTTTACAGATGGAGATATTTGACTAATATCAGGCACAGCCATAGACTCAAAGAGACTGTATAAATGGTAATAAGAAAAAAAAAAATACATCTAGTCCCCTTAAATAAAGTCTGCCTGTGGAAGGCCCAGACACTGAGTTCTTCCTTATCTGCTCAGGCATAAGAAGGAACAGGAATGGGAAAAAGAGCACTAACTTGGTTGAATCCCAGTGGGTGCCTCAGTCCTGCCAAGGATCAGATGTATGTCCTGTAGCCTTACGATGTTTCTGTTCTGCCATACTGCCTATTATCTTAACAGTACCTAACTCATGCCTTTTGTACAGGGCATGTAAATTTTCATTTAAAATAAATATTAAGTGCCACTGTATGCTAAGTCTATTATACAATGGCAAACAAAACACGTAATTACCCAAATTCTAAGAGCAAGGGGAAAAGTTCAACCACTGCTGTCCCACAAAGAAACCTATATTTTTTTCCCCATTGCCACCTGAGTCCCCATAATCTAGTACTGTTAATTCAACCTCTGTCCCTGTGATCTCCATCCATTACTTTTCAACATACTCTTACTGAATTACATCCTGGCAAATCAACCTAATATACCAAAACAGAATCATTTCAGATTTTGTGCCATTCATTTATTGGCCTACTAATTCTTCAAACATTCACTGAATACTTATTATAACTGAGAGACCTACCTGAACCAAGGACATAAAATGAGAAAGGCACAATTCTTGTCTTTAATTCTATTAATAAATGACAATAAATAAATACATTAATTAAGGCCAATAAGGAAGATAGAGGTCCAAAAGATGACATTATTGTAAAATAGTACTACTATTCACCTATTATATCCTAAACATTTTATATATAATTATACAATAATATGTTATTGCATATTTTATCATGTACCAGCAACTCTGTTTTACATATGTTAGGCAAGCCCTGTGAGATAGAAGTACTAGTTTTATTTTACACAAGAAGAAGCTGAGGCTCCTGTGGTAAGTGATTGTGTAAGGTTGTATAGCAAGTAAGTGGTAGAGATGAGAATTGACAAACACCAAAGCCTTTGTTTTTCCTATTTCATCATGGCAACGCTCCGGTGTTGTTTAAGCAAAGCTCAGATTTTAATTAATTCTGTTTAGAGTATTTGGGGATGATTTCAGTAGAGGTCATATGTAAACTAAGTCTGAAAGCTGGATAAGAATTCTGGAAGTAAGAATGTGTATTTCAAACTTACAAAGATATAAAGAGTATGGTGTAAAAGTGTATTGGTCAATAACTTTAGGGAATTGTGTAGTATATCCTACGCAAGGATTTGGACCTTAATTTGCTGTAGTCAATGGAAGTAGATCAATAGACTTGGAATTCACATAGTTATAAAAAAAATCACCATTCTTTTTTAAAAATTAATTTATTCTTTTACATTCTAGTGTAATAACATGCGGTGCTATATTTAGTTTCAGGTGTGCAATATAATGATTGCACAGTTCTATACATTACCCACTGATCATCACAGTAAGTGTGCTCTTAATCTCCTTTACCTATTTCACCCATACTTCCTCTGGTAATTGCCAGTTTGTTCTCTATATTTAAAAGGGTTTTTGTTGTTGTTGTTGTTGTTGTTGTTTCTTTGTTTTCTTTTTTTTATTTGTTGTGTGTGTGTGTATCTCTTTTTTATTTTGTTCATTTGTTTTGTTTCTTAAATTCCACTTATGAGTGAAATCATATGGTACTGTCTTTGTAGGACTGACTTATTTCACTTAGCATTATACCCTCTAGATCCATCCATGTTTTAGCAAAAGGCAAGATATCATTCTTTTTTACAGATGGATAATATTCTATTGTATGTATACCACATCTTTTTTATACTTTAATCTATCAGTGGGCACTTGGGTTGTTTCTGTATCTTGGTTATTATAAATAATACTGAAATAAACACAGAGATACATCTGTCTTTTCAAATTAATGTTTTCATTTTCACTGGGTAAAATAAAATAAAATAAAATAAAATTCCAGTAGTGGAGTTCCTGGATCATATGGCAACTCTAGTTTTAATTTTTTGAGGACCCTTCCTACTGTTTTCCACAGTGACTGCATAAACTTGCATGCTCACCAGTAGTTCATGAGGGTTCCTTTTTCTCCACATCCTTGCCAAGACTTGTTCTTTCTTATGTTTTTGACTTTAGTCATTCTGAGAGGTGACAATTTCATAGTAGCTTTGATTTGCATTTTCCTGATGATTATGTTGAACATCTTTTCATGTGTCTGTTGGCCATCTATATGTCTTCTTTGGAGAAATGTCTATTCATGTCCTCTGCCAATTTTTAATTGGATTATTTGAGTTTTTGGTCTTGAGTTGTGTAAGTTCTTTATATATTTTGGACATTAACCCCTTATCAGGGGTTAATGGATTGTCTTTCAGTGGATTGTCTTTTTGTTTTATTGGTGGTTTCCTTTACTGTCAAAAGCTTTCTATTTTGGTGTAGTCCCAATAGTTTAATTTTGCTTTTGTGTCCCTTGCCAGAGGAGACAAATCTAGAAAAATGTTTTTATAGCTGATGTCAAAGAGATTACTGCCTGTTGTTTTCTTCTAGGAATTTTATGGTTTCATGTCTCACATTTAGGTCTTTAAAACATTTTGAGTTTATTTTTTCTGTGAAAGAAAGGGTTTAGTTTCATTCTTTTGCATGGAGCTATCCACTTTTCCTAATACTATTTGTTGAGGAGATGATAGGAGATGGTATTTTTCCCATTGTATATTCTTGCCTCCATTGTCATAAATCTATGTATTGATGTAATGGGATATTAAGTCCCCTACTCTTCCTGTATTGCTATAAATTTCTTCCTTTACATCTATTAATAGTTGCTTTATGTATTTGGGTGCTCCCATGTTGGTGCATAAATGTTTAAAATAGTTATATCTTCTTGCTGGGAAAATCACCATTCTGTAAATATTATTATTTGAAATTATATGTGTGCATATATTCTGTAATAATGGAACTATAAGTTTTTGGAAAACCAGGTCCATGTTATTTCTTTCTCTCATGGAGTTTAGTATAATAACCCAGTAAGATTTATTAAATAAAGGAATTGACTGGATTATGAAACTAAGAGGCTATTTGATCTATCTGTTCACCAAACAATAAATATAACATTACAACTACTAATAATATTATGAAAATGCTAATATGGTTTCTGAAGCTGATGATTCACTTCTTTGAAACATGGTAATGAGGCCAATAGTGGGGATTTAATCCTGTCAGCTTTTTCTTTCTTCCATGGATATAAACATTGACCCAGACCATTTTTACACTTTCAAGAAGGACCCTGTGAAAGAATATGGATCAGTTACTGCAAATCCATCATTAGTATTAAAAGAAACTAATGTACATGCTTTCCTGGTAGTGGGTCAGAAAATGTCATCTTTGCATTGGAAAGTCAGCAGTATTTTTATGGGTGACCTCACAAATCATGTTACGTATAAATTCAACTTGTGTTCTAACTTTATCATTCTTTCTTGTCCTACCATATAAAGAAGTATAGCTTTTAATCTAAATACCAAAGCATTATACCAAAGAATATTATTAAGAAGCTCTCTTTGTTCTAAACCCTCTTCTTATTAGCAGTAGGACTGATCTTCTGCTTCTCACCTTGAAACACTACGTCAGAGAACCTGTTCTTTCATATACAGTGATTTATTTGAATAGAACATGAAAAAAATTATTTTTTTAATGTTTACTTATTTTGAGAGAGAGAGAGAGAGAGAGAGAGAGAGAGAGAGAGAGAGAATGTGAAGGGGGGAGAGCCAGAGATAGAGGAGAGAGAGAATCCCAAGGAGGGATTCTCCATGCTCACAGCACAGAGCTTGACACAGGCCTTCATCCCACAAACTGTGAGATCATGACCTGAACTGAAATCAGGAGTTGGATGCTTAACTGGTTGAGCCAAACAGGTGCCCCAAGAACATGAAGAAATTTAAATCACTGTGGTCTTTCAGTTCATTAAAAGCCAAAATAAAAAAATCCAAACCTAAAAACTAATTTTATGTTTTGTATACTTCTCTGGAGAAAGAGAAACATACTCATATGTCACAAAACTTTCTAGTAGTAGAATTGAAGGGCCAGGCTTAATACTGAGTTTCAAAATGCTGCTCAGTATAAAATCCAGTTTTAAAAGTATTTTTCAATTTTAATGCAGATACAACATATGTTTTATTAAGTACATTTTATTTCTCATAATGACACAATAATAATTTTATACAACGGGTATTGAATAATGGGACATGTAGATTAGCTTTTTAAAACCTATTACTGTGGTGTCTAATTATTAGAAATAAAGTATATACAATATATTCCAAATATGTTATTAAATTTGCTAGGCTCTCTCACAATGAAGCAATAGATAGATAACAAACTTGTTTAGGAAAAATACATAAACAATATTAAACCATTAGAAAATAATTACTGTTTATATAAAATCAAATGCTAAATGGTGTGATAAAATTTACTTGTAACCATAATTGAAAGAGGGAAACATAATGCTTAATAGGAAAAATAGGTTTAATCACAGATAGGGGATGAAATGGGTGATAATGTGTCAATGAGAAGACCTGAATTCTAAGTTCATCCTCTCTATAAGTTATGTGACCTTGAGCAACTTACTTAACCTTCTTAGGCCACTGATGAAGATAACACTTGCTCTGTATACTTTGCATAATGTTGTGGGAAAAAATTATAATAAAAGTAATATAAAAAGCTTATTTTCGGGGCTCCTGGGTGGCTCAGTCCTTTAAGCATCCAACTTCAGCTCAGGTCACGATCTCGCGGTCCGTGAGTTCCAGCCCCGCGTCGGGCTGCGGGCTGATGGCTTGGAGCCTGTAGCCTGCTTCCGATTCTGTGTCTCTCTCTCTCTGTCCCTCCCCCGTTCATGCTCTGTCTCTCTCTGTCTCAAAAATAAAATAAACGTTAAAAAATTTTTTTAAAAAAGCTTATTTTCAAATAGAATATAATATCAAGGTAAATGGTAGTATTTTTATGCTTTATACTAGGTTGACACTCAGAATTTGCTGATAATTAATTATAACTAATTACTGGAATTTCAGAAAAATCTGTGGGTTATATTTTGTCACATTAAAACATTACTCCTATATAGAAAAAGATTTTGAATGCATATCTGTCTCGTTTTATAAGGAGGTATTTATGATTTCTCTCAATATCAATGTTATAAATTTAGAAATTTAGATATACATTTAATCATAAAAAGAATTCTGAAATACTTTTTAAAAATAATTATTAAGTTTATATGTGATATTGAAAAAGTATTTAAAATAGAAATTTGAGTTAGTACAAATTATGTTAACTTTGGCTAGGTCTTAGTCTTGTGATTTTTTTTTATTATGAAATTTATTGTCAAACTGGTTTCCATACAACACCCAGTGCTCATCCCAACAGGTGCCCTCCTCAATGCCCATCACCCACTTTCTCTTCCCTCCCACCCCCATCAACCCTCAGTTTATTTTCAGTTTTTAAGAGTCTCTTATGGTTTGGCTCCCTCCCTCTCTAACTTTTTTTTTCCTTCCCCTCCCCCATGGTCTTCTGTTAAGTTTCTCAGGATCCACATAGTCTTGTGATATTTTTACTGAACTTGTATTATTCTGGTGTTTTTAAAGCAGGAGAGATGTGGGAATTTCAGACTTTATACAAGCAACTGAATGCTCAATTAAACTGTCCACTCTTCCTTTCTTGCTTCACTTTATGTTGAGGCATAAAGAAAAAAACAAAAGGCAAAAAACAGTGCTACATTGTTATGGCCCCAAACTTGAAAAACCTATGACTCTCAAGGAGGATAAAGAAAAGACAAGAGAGTGCTAAGTACAGGATTTTTGGAGAGGATTCCTTTGGAGATAATCCTATCTTCCTATTAAGTTGTAAAGAGAAAAAAATCTGCCCTTCACCTTGAGCCTAATGAGAAAGATTTCATTCAGATTTCTTTGAGAGCTTGATGTGTGTTGTTGGTAATTGAGAGGTGGGCTTAGTGGACTGGTGCTTTAGGCAAGACCAAGAAAAGGACTACTGTCAATGAAATAAATTCTGTGTGTGCGTGTGTGTGTGTGTGTGTGTGTGTGTGTGTGTGTGTAAAGATCTTATTCTTATTCTTGTTTTTCATGAGTTAATGTGCTGTAATATTGTTGCATGATGCCTTCCCAGGAAGCAGACTCTGGAACAGAGATTAGCTAGCTTGTGAAAAATATTTCAGTGACTACAGTGAGAGTCAACACCTGTGGAAGGGAGAACTAAGTGAGAAGTTGAGCTGCAAAGCTGAATGAGTTTACCTGAGTTAGTACAGTTTATCTGAGTAAACTTTAGAGTTTACCTAAGTTAGTACAAGTGGACAGGTCCTTTATATCCATGTGTTATTCAGCCTGTGGACACTGGCTGCCCAGGGAGGGAAATGTGACCACAGGTGAAAGATCCCCAGAGTGATGATAGCTGAAAGTAACCTTCCCACTACGTCGGGGATTAAGTCCTTCTTTTCTGAAGGGGTATCTGGGCAGTGCATCACAGCACCCTTTACAAATCCCACATTCCATATGAGAAACCCACAGAGTGAATGTCAGCCTGGATCTGCTGCCTTCCAATATGAAGAGATGCTGGCAGTAAGTGTAATGGAATGTATCATTGGGGCATAAGCCAAGGTTGTATTTGAAGTAACAAGCTGAAGGAAGAGCACTGCTACTGCCAAGAAAATTGTATCAAGAGGACTAAGAGGGGATTTTCTTGAGTAGCACTGCCCATTAGAAAGACAATGTGAACCACATATGTAATTTTAAACTTTCTAGTAGCCATATTTTAAGAAATGGCTAAGAAAGTGAAATTTAAAAAAAGAAATAAATGAAATTAATTTTAATAACATTTAAATTTTTAACTTTTTCTGGGGCACCTGGGTGGCTTGGTTGGTTTATCATCCAACTCTTGATTTTGGCTCAGGTAATGAGCTCAGTGGTAAGATCAAGCCCCTCATAGGGCTCTACGCTGGGCATGGAGACTGCTTAAGATTCTCTCTCTCCCTATGGCCCTCCCCCACTCCTGCAACTGCATGCACATGTGCTCTCTTTCTCTCTCTCTCTCTCTCTCTCTCTCCCTGTAAATAAATAAATAAATAAATAAATAAATAAATAAATATTTTTCTAATTTAAATATAATTTGAAATATTTAATGCATTTCTGTCAACATCATAGTCAAAATGATAAAAGACTCAATGAGATTCTTCTTTCTTTATTTATTTTATAATTTTCTTTAGTAGGTTTCACACCCAATGTGGGGCTTGAATTCACAACCCAGAGTTCAAGAGTCACATGCTTTACCAACTCAGCCAGCCAGGCGCCCCAATGAGATTCTTTGCATTCTTTCTTCATATTAAACCTTAGAAATCAGCATGTATTTTACTCTATAGAAACCGCATTTCAAGTGCTCAGTACCTTCAAATTGGACAAATGCCATATTGGACAGTTCAATTCTAGAGAAACTACAGAAATGCCCCTTGAAATAAAAGTTAGTTTTAACTTCCTGCCATACCTAGAGATTGCCAATCCATTATATGATAGTGACAATCAAATAAGAACTTGTTATACCTCTTATCTGTCCTCATTCCTACCCCTGAAAGTCTCAAAAATATTAATGCCCCAACTTGACAGCACCAAAATATATAAAATAATAACAAACATAAAGGAACTCATTGATATTAATACAATAATACAAGGCAACTTGAACACCTCACTTACATCAATGGACAGATCATATAAACAAAAGATCAACAAGGAAACAATGGCTTTGAATGACACACTGGACCAAGTGGATTTAAGAGATATATTCAGAACATTTCAAAAGCAGCAGAATACACATTCTTTTCAAGTGCACGTGGGACATTTTCCAGAATAGATCACATGCTAGGTCACAAATTAGGCTTCAACAAGTACAAAAAGATTGAGAGCATACCTTGCATATTTTCCTATGACAACACGATGAAATTTGAAGTCAATCACAAGAAAAAAATTGAGGGGCACCTGGATGGCGCAGTCGGTTAAGCGTCCGACTTCAGCCAGGTCACATCTCGCGGTCCGTGAGTTCGAGCCCCGCGTCAGGCTCTGGGCTGATGGCTCGGAGCCTGGAGCCTGTTTCCAATTCTGTGTCTCCCTCTCTCTCTGCCCCTCCCCCGTTCATGCTCTGTCTCTCTCTGTCCCAAAAATAAATAAAAAAATGTTGAAAAAAAATAAAAAAAAAATTGAAAGACCATAAATACACGGAGGATAAAGAACATTCTACTAAAGAATGAATGGGTCAACCAAGAAATTAAACAAGAAATAAAAAACATGGAAACAAATGGAAATGAAAACACAATGGTCTGAAACCTTTGGATTCAGCAAAAGTGGTCATAAGAGGGAAGCATACAGCTTTCCAGGCCTACCTCAAGAAGCAAGAAAAGTCTCAAATACACAACCTAACTTTATACCTAAAGGAGCTAGAAAAAGAACAATTGATGAAGCCTAAAGCCAGGAGAAGAAGGGAAATAATAAAGATTAGAGCAGATATAAATGATGTGGAAACAACAAGCAAAAACAGTAGAACAGATCAATGAAACCAGGGGATGATTCTCTGAAAGAATTAATAATATTGATAAACCCCTAGCCAGACTTATCAAAAAGAAATGACCTAAATAAATAAAATCATCAAAGAAAGAGGAGAGATCACAGCCAACACCACAGAAATGCAATTATAAGAGAATATTAGAAAAATTATATGCCAACAAATTGGACAATTTGGAAGAAATGGATAAATTTCTAGAAACATGTAAACTACCAAAAATTAAAGAGGAAAAGATAGAAAACTTGAACAGACTAATAACCAGCAAAGAAATTGAATCAATAATCAAAGTCTCACAGCAAACAAAAGGCCAGGGCCAAACAGCTTCCCAGGGGAATTCTACCAGACATTTAAAGAAGGAAGAGTTAATACCTATTCTTCTCAAACTGTTCCAAAAAATACCATATTATTTCACTCGTATGTGGAATTTAAGAAACACAACAAATGAACATAGGAGAAAAAAAGAGAATCAAACCTTGAAACAGTTTCTTAACTGTAGAAAACAAACTCATGGTTGCTGGACGGGAGTGAGCAGAGAGAGGGGTTAAATGGTTGATGACACTTGTTGTGAAGAGCACTAGGTGTTATATAAAAATGATGAATCACTAAATTCTACACCTGAAACTAATATTACACTGTATGTTAACTAACTGGAATTTAAATAAAAATGTGAAACTAAAAAAAATACATATTAGCTACTAAGTTAAAAAAAAAAGAAGAAGCTTACTATCTTCTTCTTCCTCAAAGGTTATCAGGCCTAGCTGTTTAAACAGAGATGGAATCATATTTCCTTAAATGAAGATAATAGTGGTGAATATGTTTGAGGGAAATGGAATGTTTAGAACATTGTGAATTGAAACCAGAAACACATCTTAAAATTGTCACTGTTTCAACAGTTTTGAGATATAATTGACATCCAATCAACTGCACATTCATGTGAAGTTTACAATTTATTAAGTTTTAATGTAAGCACACACCCATGAGACTGTCAGTACACTCAAGATAATAAAAATATCCATCACTCCCTACAGTTTTCTCATGTTTCTTTGTTGTCTCTTCTTTCTACCACTCCCTCCTTTATTGGTCCCAGGCAACCACTGTTCCTCTTTTTTGTCATTTTAAATTAGTTTGCATTTTCTAGAGTTTTATATAAATGGAATCACACACTGTTTTAGTCTAGTCCATTTCACTCAATATGATTATCTTGAGACTTGTCCATGTTGTTGCATTTTACCAACAGTTTATTCCTTTTAATTGCTAAGTAGTATTCCATTATGTGGATATAGTATACTTTTTATCTATTCACCTCTTCATAGATTTTTGGATTGTTTTCATTTGGGGGCTATTACAAATAAAGATGCTCTGAATATCTGTGTACAAGCCACTGCATTGACATATTCTTTTTTAAAATGTTTACTTATTTTGAGAGAGAGTGTGCGCGTGTGTGCACATGAGTGGGGAAGGGGCAGAGAGAGGGCTGAGAGAGAGAGAAAGAAATAGAGAGAGAATCCCAAGCAGGCTCTGTGCTGTCAGTGTGGAGCTTGATGTGGGGCTTGATCCCAGGGACTGTGAGATCAGGACATGAACTGAAATCAAGAGTCAGACACTTAACCAACTGAGCCAGCCAGACACCCCTGCATTGACTTCTTTTTAACTTTTTCTTAGAAAAATATCTAAGAATGGAATGGCTCAATCATATGGAAAGTGCATGTTTAGCATGTTTAACTTCTTAGGAACTTTCCAAACTGTTTTCCAAAGTATTGTTCCCACCTGTACTGTGTGAGAATTCTAGCTGTTCTGTCTTTTCATAACGCTTGGTATAATCAGTCTTCTAAGTTTTATCTATTCTATTATGTATATAGGGTATCTCATTGTTTTAATTTTCATTTCCCTAGTGACAAATGTTGTTGAGCCTGTTTTCATGAGTCTAGCCTCTATCCATGTATCTTCTTTGTCATAGTGTTTTTTCATGACTTTATATGCCATCTGTATACCTTCCATGGTAAATTGTCTGTTCAGTCTTCTGCCTATTTCTTTTTGAATTGAGTTGCTTGTTTTCCTATTGAATTTTCCAAGTTCTTTGTGTATTCTATATACAAATCTTTTTTTCTGATATATGATTTACAAAATATTGTCTCTGTCTGCAGCTGGTCTTTTCATTCTTTAACGAAGTCTTTTGAAGAGCAGAAGTTTTTAATTGTGATAAAGTTCAAAATATCATTTTGATATTTCATTGATCCTTGGTTTTGGTATTATATGTAAGAAATCTTTGCCTAACTCAAGGTCACAACAATTTTTGTCTTTTGTTTTCCCTAAAAGTTCTACAGTTTTAGTATTTACATTAACTTATGATCCACTTTCAGGGTCACCTGGGTGGCTCTGTTGGGTAAGCGTCTAACTTCGGCTCAGGTCATGATCTCGCATTTCATGAGTTCAAACCCTGCATAGGGCTCTGTACTGACAGCTCAGAGACTAGAGCCTGCTTCGGATTCTGTGTCTTCCCCTTTCTCTGCCCCTCCCCTGCTTGTGCTCTCTCTCTGTCTCTCTCAAAAAAAAAAAAAAGAATAAATGTTGAAAAAAAATTTTTAAATAAAAAAACACTTATGATCCACTTTGAGTTAATCTTTGTGTGGGTTGTCAGTATGAATTGAAATTTATTTTTTATCACTTCATTTGTTCTTGTCTTTCAAATATTACTGTCCTTCATTGCCTGATGCCTCGTGTCTTTAAAACCATTGTTTTATGTTTTTTTCCCAGTCGTTTGTTTCAAGTGGGAAGGTAAACTTGGTTTCTGTTAACTCCATTTTGGCCAGAAGCAACTGTCATGAAATTCATTTTTAATTAATGAAAGTTATTTTTTTTTTAAAAAGGGCTGCATTTTGTTAGAGTACTTTCTTTTATTTAAGAGTGAGTGAGCTGAAAAACTTTAAAAAGCTGCATGAGTTTTTATTCAAAGATAGGAGAAGAAACACCCCACTAAAGAAATTTAACAAGAGAGTGGAAGACAAACATGAATATCTGCCCTGAATCCTCTGTGTTACATGTAGGAACAACATAGTCTTTAAATCTAGATCACTTATTGTTTACATACTTTTAAAAGCAGTTGATATTTGAGGCACTCATTAATTAGTATTTGAAAATGAGGAGATGTTTCCCATGATTCTCATAAGTAATGGAAATCCTAAAAAATGGGATTTTAAAATCCCTCTTTGTATACCTGGGAAGTCGCAAGAATTCTTCCAACTACTCATGTCAACACTGGAGAAGCTAGAAACATGTTCTAAATATATTTCAACACAATCAAAATTGACATTTACTTCTTTGAAAATACATAATGTTAAAGAAAATCCAAATTTTGATTTCAAATGGCATTTCCAAATTTTAATTTGTTATAAGACTTCCTATTTGTACTGAATTTCTCCTATTTCTCAAGCCATTTCCTTTCTTTTGTTGGTTTCCCACTTAGTTAATTTCTCCCATATTCTAATCACAGATTTACATCTATTTTTCAAAGGCTGTCTAAAGATCACTTTGAAAGAAATCCAGCTTATCTCTGTCATTCATAAGATTAACCTACTATTCATTCAACTCATCAATAAATGATGAGAAAAGTGAGAGACTAGATCCACTTGGTTCATATGCCCAAGATGAATTTGATGAGTGTTATGTCAGTGTTGGGCACTGACATATCAAGGGATGGTCCACATTCTTGTACTTAAAATTGATTCTCTCTCCTTTTTTTCCCCCTCATTTTACATTCTCTGAAAAATTTTCAGGTGAACTGGAGGTCTTTCTGACTGACCTACATATAAAACTGGAAGGAAGTTCTGAGTTGAAATTTAGCATGCAAAGTTTTGTGCAAACCTATATTATTCATGTGAATGAGAAGTGACATACAGGATACTTTTCAAAAACAATGAAAAAGAGAAGTTTTAAAGTTTGAAAATATTTCAATAAGAAAACAGTAATGAGTAGGAAGATTAAAACTCCCAAAGGCAATGAGTTATAATTTTGTCAAACATAAAGTAATATTTTGATGTTTTGTGAGAGTTTTTATAAAGTTAGATGAAGACATTAATATTGTTTTTAGAATACCTTTTTAGAAAAAAGAAATCCTGTTGTGCTTTTGTAACTGAACCTATGTGAGTTCACTCCTTGGTGAGTCACAGATACACGAGGTAGGGTTGTCACACAAAGTAAATTTTATTTGAGGCAAATAAGGAGATCACTGGGAATAATTTCCAAAGCCTTGACTTCCTGAGAAAGGGTGAATGAGTGCCTTTTGTTTAGGGTTAGGATGAATATTTAAATAGGGAAGCCTTGTCATCCTTTGTAGAGGTGGACATGAGGTCATGCATGCACCTTAAGGAAACATGCCTATACATACATCGTATGTTATATAAATGAGGCTGGTGCCCCTCCTTGGATAGAGATTTTATTATTATAATGAGGAAGAGGGAATTGTTGGTCATTCCAGATGTCACTCCATGGTCTGTGCAGGTGCCAGTCGGGGGTTAAGCTCAAACTGGTCTGGGTGGTCTGGGATGGCTGGAGGTCCTGTCAGGACAGTTGCAGGTTTCATTTGCCTGTGTTAAGAAGTAAGCCAGAAAGAAGAATTTATGAAAAAATATAGGACAGAGGTTGTGCAGTACATGCAGGTGGGCAATAAAATTCAGGTCTTGAGGTCTAGCTGGTGACACTTTTATTAGAGTTGTATATCCCTAAATCATCACTGAATTTGTTGCAATTTGTTCTGAATTGTGATTTCTATAATAGGGTGCCTGTATAATACTAAAAATAGGGATTTATTATTTTTAACTGCGTTCTTTCCCAAATGTGCTAGACCAACATAGAAAGTCTGTTAATCTATGTGTCTCCAAAATACTATTTAGAATTTTTTACCCGGAGAAACCCAAGAGTGTATAATATTTAAAGTGTATAAATAATATCTGTAGCATTAAAGTATTTTAATCATAAACATAATGTTCATTTTAAGGTGATCTCTGAAATGTATATCATAAAACTCAAAACACCATAGAAGAAAATTAGAAACCATTCATTTAACCATTATCTTCAATTAATGGAAAGGAAATGGTAAAATTTAAAGTGATTAACTCCTTCACTTGACTGTCCATACTTTAATATTGATATACCTTATGAAGATCCCATATGCATGGGAAGGGTAGTCTTTTTCAGTTTCTCTGAACACAGATGATTGGGAGGGTGTCTTAACCTTTTCTGGTTTCCAAGCATAGGTCTCAGGCAAAGGTCAACATTGTCACCACAACTTTCCTTTCTTTGAAGGACTTACAAGAGTAAGATTTAACCTTCTTATTTTTTTTTTTCCAACTCTGGCAAAATGTGTGTTACTGGTATGTACATTTCAGCTAAAGCAGTAGTAAGAAGACAAATCAGAATACACAAATCCAGGTAAAGTTGAGAGTGAATCAAAATATCTACCATAACCATGAGACTTTATAATTTGGTATATAAAAAAGCTTGTTAAACCAAAAGAAGTCTTTAATTTTTAGACTATTAGGCAGTTTTAAAACAGTGAAGAATTGCTATTAGTATGGTGAACATTTTTTGGTTCAAAATTAACTTTCTAACACCCTGAAATCATGTCATGCCTAATTAAGCCATTATGTAAGTCTGACCTTGAGTTTAATAGGATGAAAAGGGAGAATAGAACTTGCATATGGTTGGTGCTTCATAACTGTTGACTAATAATGACTATAATGATTTATAACTTGGATCAAATAATATTACTAGATATTTATACTCTTTCAAGTTTCATTTAAAGTTCATATCTGAAATCTATTTCGTAGAGATGAGCAGGCATATCCATTTAGAAAGGACTAAATCAGTGCTTCTCAACAGGAACAGTTTTGCTTTCCAAGGGACACTTGGCGATATCTAGGAACATACCCTTCATGATTACTACAGGAGTTGGGGGGTGCTACTGGCATCTAGTGGGTAGAGGCTAGAGAGGCTGCTAAATATCTTGCAATGTACAGAACAGCCTCTCAAAATAAATAATGATTTAGTCCAATATATCAAAGATATTGAGATTGTGAATCTCTGGGCTAAATAAGTTTTATATGGAGTTAATATATACTCATGTGTATAGATACTTAGTGTGTATCAGGGTGTGTATTTATGACTCTCCAGAAATTCTGGAAATTTTTCTTTACTTTCCCTTTTTTTTCTGGCTAAAAAAGTTATGATATTGTTTGCCAATCATTCTCTAATGAAGTAAATATTCTCTAGTTGTTACTATAATACACAAAGAAACAACTTTCATTCTGATATTGAATCCCCAGTCCTAAATAACAACAACAGAAAAGCGACGATAGAATAAAGCTAACACAGTACAAAGTTAAATCCTCAAGTTCTAGAACATTATTATGTGTGAGTCTCTGACCCTTTGTCAGTGTTGAGAGAATCAAAGGAAAGAGAAGAATACTTTGAAAGTTATGTCTTTACAATATCTCTCAGAAATATTTTTTCTCTTGGCACATTTGAGAAAGAGAGGGCTTGTTCTTCTCTTTCTTAGCTTAGAGAGTCATAGATACAGTCGTGTAACTACCTGCCAAGAACATTCCAACTTAAATGGAGAAGTGGGGGTGATACTAAAAATCTGCCATAGGAAGTGATCAAAGAAGGCCAGTCAAAGAAAATGTAGGCAGTGAAGTTGGAGGCAGCTGAAAGAAAAATTAGGATAGTTAGATTCCTGTAGCTGACATATTTGGGATTATAACAATAGAGATTTCAAAAGCTGTAGTCACCCATATCAGAGCATTTGTAAAGACAAAGTACTCAAAACAAAGCTGCTGGAAATTGTCGATTACATGAAATTTAAGCAAGAACAAAGAGAAAAGATGACAATATGAGGAAATAATTGCTACTATGTGTGTCTATGTACATGTATAAACTGATTTATTTAGTCCTTTCTGAATTATAATTTATAAGACATATTGGCATTTGGAATTCATAAACCATCTCTACATCCAGGCAGCTTTTTTCTAAATTAAAATTTCCTTCTTCCACGTATTTTTGATTTTGTTTTTCCCGTCCCAGCCATGTTGTCCTTAGTTATTTTTTAAAAAACTGGGACCAAGGGTGCCTGGGTGGCTCAGTAGGTTGAGCGTCCCACTTTTGATTTTGGCTCAGGTCGTGATCCCAGGGTCATGGGATTGAGCCCTGTTTCGGGCTCATGCTGAGCTTCGAGCCTGCTTAAGACTCTCTCTCTCTTTCTCTCTCTGTTTCTCTCTCTCTTTCTCTCTCTCTCTCCACCCCCCCCCCCCTTTGGCCCTCTCCCCGCTGGCACATTCTTTAATAAAAAAATATAAATATAAAGTAAAATACATTACAATGCAATACAATACAGTAAGTTTGTTGAGTGTCCAACTCTTGATCTCAGCGCAGGTATTTATCGCAAGGTTGTGAGTTCAAGCACTGCATTCAGCTCCATGCTGGCTGTAGAACCTACTTAAAAAATAAAGAAAAATTTTAAAATGAAAATACATGGACTGTGTATACTTACTGTAAGGTTGATTCTTTCATGGGACTCTGACTTTTTGTAGAACTGGGTTTAACAAAGATAAGGTTATCAGGTTGACTTAATAGAGAGAAATCACTTTACCTTCCTCCACTAAATTTAACTTTAAATCTGTTTCATCCTATTTCCATCTTCCCACTTAGCATTAATACCCCCACCTATAAAACTTGAGGTCCGCCTAAAGATAGGGTGAAAGAGCCAGTCTGTTAATAAATGAGTGAAGCAACCTTCATGGGGACTATGGCAAACTCAAGAGTTGGAGACCTATAAAGAGTAAACATGGCCATTGTAGCTTCTGGCTTTCATTCTCATGTGTCATGAAGGGCTGCTGCCCGGTATTGTTAAACATTCCAGTTTTTATATTAAAAAATAATAAATTCATACTTTAAATTAAACACCCAAATTAAAATGTTTTCTCTCTCTCCTTTTCTTGTCTTTGCCTTTTTCTATTTTCATTTTGAATTTAGTACAATATACATATCAGGGACCACTAATGTGAAACTTCTGGCCCAGATGATCAAAGTGTTCCATATTTTTCAAAAAAGGTACTAAGATTATATTAACATTACACTAGAAATCTATTGTAAATATATTCAAATAGTTGGTACTAAGGATTGATATTCCAAGAATAGCATTTTTATTAAAGAACCAGAATGTAGCTCTGAGAGACTGTCTAGCCGAGCAAAGACATTTTGCATAGAATCCTAAAATAGTATTGTTGACTGAGGCAGAAGCTTGTGAGATTTTTATCTATGAAAATTGTACTTCAATATATCAGCTGTGGACTTGGGGTAAAATTTAGGTAAGATATTTGAGGCAATTAGTATTGTCAGTAGAAATGTTTGTCCTTCATTATTGTTTTCTAAGTACTGAACTCTTTAACTTTTTAAACATATTTTTCTACTTTTTGCACGGAGACAGTACATAAACTCAATAATCCAATTCTGTAGAACTAAACCAGACGTTTGTATAATAGGTTTGCTGTAGAGGTGGTGGTACAGCTTGAACCTGTTATTGTAATACAATTCTCGATATCAACTTGGAGATCATTCCAGGTCAGTGATTTGACTTCACAGTAGAATCACCTGAGGATTTTTTTTTTTAATTCTGATGACCTGACTGCATTTCATAACCATTCAGTCTTTGTGGGGTGGGGAGGTATGGGAAAGATCCAGACATCATTACTTTTTTAGCTCTTTAGTTGAGCAGAGAACTATCTAAATAACATTCACTAGAATTCTCCTTTAAGCCAGTGGTCATAAGAGTCTTAAAAATCTTGAGGACCAGATAAGGTTAATTAATCCAATTGTTCATTTAACAAACATGTATTAAGTACTTACTCTGTACTAGATACTTTGCTTGAGGGGAGGGGTGATATGCAAAGATGAATAAAACGTTTTTTGCCCCTCAAATAAATAGAATCTATTTTTTTAATGTTTTTATTTATTTTTGAGAGACAGAGAGAAACAGAGCATGAACAGGGGAGGGGCAGAGAGAAGGAGACACAGAATCCCAAGCAAGCTCCAGGCTTTGAGCTGTCATCACAGAGCCCGACGTAGGGCTCGATCTCATACCGTGAGATCATGCCCTGAGCCAAAGTCAGATGCTTAACTGACTGAGCCACCCAGGTGCCCCAGAATCTATTTTTTTTAATGTTTATTTATTTTTGAGAGAAACAGTGAGAGACAGAGTGTGAGCAGAGGAGGGGCAGAGAAAGAAGGAGACATAGAATCCAAAGCAGGCTCCAGGATCTGAACTGTTAGCACAGAGCCCAATGCAGGGCTTGAATCCACAAACTGTGAGATCATGACCTGAGCTGAAGTCAGATGTTTGACTGAGGCCTCAGAGCCCCCAAATAGAATCCATTAGTGGAAGTTCTTATAAATGAGTAAGTGAAGTGTTAAGATAGCTTTGGTAGAAATATGCCTTTGGGGTGCCTGGGTGGCTCAGTAGGTTAAGCATCTGACTTCGGCTCAGGTCATGATCTCGCTATCTGTGAGTTCGAGCTCCGCGTCAGGCTCTGTGCTGATGGTTCAGTGCCTGGAGCCTGTTTCGGATTCTGTGTCTCCCTCTCTCTGACCCTCCCCCGTTTATGCTCTGTCTCTCTCTGTCTCAAAAATAAATAAATGTTAAAAAAATTTTTAAAAAAGAAAAAAATATGCCTAGAGAAAAAGGGAAAAGCAATTTGATCTGGAACTTGATTGAATATTAGGGAGAAAAAAAAATCATACAGGATTATTCCTTCAGTGAACCTGAGAAATGAATAAATATTTTTGGCCAAAATAGAATGGGATATTGGAAAGGGTACAGTCAGCGTGTGAGAACAATTTGTCCATCTTAGATCTATTGAAGATAATCAGTCTGAACAGAGCTTATAGGTTGATTTTACTTACTAAAATTTAGTACAATAAATACTGTTAATTTTTTTTGTTTTCGGTAATGTTATTAAATAATTTAAAATATTTGTTACACTTGTCAGAGTAGTTTCCAAACTTTAATGTGCATCATAATCATCTGAAGGCTTTTTAAAACACAGATTTGCTACCCCTCCCTCAGCTTCTGATTTGCTAGGTCTGGGGTGGGCCCAATAATTTGCATTTTTAACAAATCCCAGTTGATGATGAAACTGCTAGTGGTCCAGGGACAACACTTTGTGAAAAAGTGTTCTATAAAGAATAGATTGTCAGGTGATTTGGTCAGGGTCTAGGTGAATATATTTTTAGTAAACAATTCTATCTTTATAAACTTCCCCACTTATAAAATAAAAAAGGTTGCACTGTACAATACCTATAACAAAGAAATATAGGCATCCCAGATGGGCTAATAATAAATTTTCAAACTGAAAATATTCTTTAGGAGAAGATGAGTGTTTGTGAGAAAAGGGCAAACAAGTATAACAGAATATTCAATCTTGACTCTGACCTAAGCAGTTCAGTTCACTCCCTAAATTTCAATACCCAGTCAGTAAAACAAAAGCCCAGCCAGACCCACTACCCTTTGATGGGAGTTTGGAGATCATCATTCCTCCATTCATTACCATCATATGCTCTCAGAACTGCAGGCTACTTTTGAGAGTTTCCCAACTTCAGGTCTTGCTCTCCCTGAAAGGAGTTCTGGTATTTATATGTATTAATATGTATTTCTTCATCTCATAAAATTTTCATTGAGATCTTAGTGCTCTACAGGGATTTTTACCTCTTAGCTGCTGGCTGACCCACCTTTTTTAATTCGGTGTTTCTAAATTCTCAAGCAGCCCTAGCATTCTGTCTGTGGTCTATATGCGAACTTGGTAGGAGGGGAACTCAAGGGACTTGAGACTTCAGAGCATATGATGATGGTTGAGCCAGTGGAGGGAGCTGTTTGCTTGAGAATCACTGACCTTTTTGGTATCTAGCAGACAGAAGCACACATTTCATTGCTAGCGAAAAGCCTAGTGCTAAACATTTATTGCTCTGAGTTAGTATTTTCACTAAGCTAAACTGCTTATGTTGCTTTGAATTTGGAACAAAAATCACCTTCTATCAAAGGACTATACCTGCAATAGCCTTTGTGACTAAGTGGAAGGTTGGTAGAAGCAGGACTTGAAAAGATATGACCTGTATGATGCTATGAGATTTGCTTAGTGATGTGAACAGTTCCTTATTAAATAAGTGACTTTGAGGGTGCTCAGTCATAACTCATATAAGGTATAAATTATGTTTCATAGAAAAAGCACAAAATTGTCATTCTGCCTTAGTCTATATTTATCTTTAAAGATAAAGATAAATTTTCTTTGGAATTCCAGAGTTAATTATTTATTTTAATAGAATGTGTAGATTTAAATTGACTATAGTGTTGAATTTTAGGACCTATAAATAGTGCCATTAATCTGAAGAAGTACAGATGTGTGAATAAAAAATAATATTTAGTGATGGCTGATAAAATTTTTAAATGTAATGCTTCAATAGTATGAAATTTACCTTTAAAAAGGTTAAAGTTTTGCTGTATGTGTCTATCTTATTTATGCTTTTCTATGCAAAAATATAGTTCATGATAATTCAGAATGTCAGATAAACTTATAATTTTAACTTTTATCTTTACTGAATATTTATGGCATTACTAACAATGGTAAATACAGCTTAGTTTATAAGCTATTCAATGGTAATGACAGCCCCAAAAATGGAGAGAAAAAATAGACTGGTTGTCAGGAGATCCTGGGTTCTAGAGATGAAGTCTCTTCCCTATTAGCAATGTGATTTTGTAAAACTATTTAATCTCACTGGGCCTCAGTCCTTTCAGTTTTAAATTAGTAAAGTTCAACTTCTAAGACTTTCCAGGTTCCCAATTTTTAATTTTTTTCAGATGATTTTTATTTCTTTTTTTTTTTTTTTTAAATTTTTTTTTCAACGTTTATTTATTTTTGGGACAGAGAGAGACAGAGCATGAATGGGCGAGGGGCAGAGAGAGAGGGAGACACAGAATCGGAAACAGGCTCCAGGCTCTGAGCCATCAGCCCAGAGCCCGACGCGGGGCTCGAACTCACGGACCGCGAGATCGTGACCTGGCTGAAGTCGGACGCTTAACCGACTGCGCCACCCAGGCGCCCCGATGATTTTTATTTCTTAAGATTTAGACCACTTTGTATACCAAAGCAAACTGAATACCAGTATATTTTAAAACCACGTTGTTCCAAAAACACATGTATATGTGAAAAATAGTCTAAATCTAATGTTAGTTATATGGCTAAAAAAAAAAATATATATATATATATATATTTATATCATAATTTTGGATCACTTAGCTATTGGGAATATTGGTTTTATTTTTATTAAGTTTTGTTTTAGTTAATAGAATTACTATTCTCTCATTATTTTCATATAGTATACTATTATAATTCTTATAATCCATTAAAAAATAAAATTCCCAAGAAAAAAATATGGTTTACTTAGAATTTTGAAAGTTAATGAAAAGTCATTTTAGGTTTATATAACAGGATGTCAAAGAACTTTATGTATCACATAGTCATAAATTTAATTTTTCAGAGAGAAAAATTTTAATGTGATGACTATAAAAATATTGATAGAGACCAAAATATTAACCACAATTTTATAAAGCTGATACCAGATTTTAGAAATCCCACTAATGCCTCTAAAGTATTATTATACCACTCTTATTTAGACTAAGAGAGCCTTGTGAATTGCTTCTCAGTTTAATCTAGTAGATTAAGCTTTATGAAACCTTTGGTTGAGATTTTCTATTGATAGCTGTTGTTCCTCTGTGATAAAAAAAAAAAGAAAGAAAAAAAAAGGAAAACGAAAGTTTAGAAGCCTTTGCAGGCAATCTGGTTTTGCAAGACTCTCTGCTGAAAGATTAGAAGTATGACGTATGATTTGCCTCTCTTGCGAAGGGCGTTACTACTTCAATCATATACAGATTTGGATTTTGAATTGCATTTCAGACAATCAGAGAGGTTACTAAAATTTTATTTTACATTCAGGTAAATGTGTAGGTTTTGTTTGTATATCTCATTCCCCATTATATGATTTCCTTAAAGTCATTAATATGATTTCCTTAAAGTCAAATTTATGAGAAAATAATGGAGAATTATGGGCATAGCCATTATTCATTATCATTTTCTTTCATACAAAGCACTCTGAAAATATAAATTGGCTTTGACAACTTCTTTTTTCTGTTTCCTTGTCTCCTTTTTTAAAATATGTAAATATTTTGGACTTAGGACTAAAGCCCCCTAACTTCTTGTTTGAAAACATTTCTAAAACTGTTTGCCATCTATCCATCTTATATGATTCTTAACAATAAATTCAGAATTATAACTCTTAAAACTTCACCTTGGCAACATACATCCAATTTTATTGTCTCCTCTGCTGGCCTGATATTACTAATGAGAGCCTGAATGTCACAAGGCAATGAGGATTGCCCATCAGTTGCAGAGCTTAGTGAACTGTGTAATGAAGTCTTGTTTGTTTGCTTTCTTTTGTAAAGCACTTAGTGAATCTCAGCACATTTTCAGCAGCTTAGTGATATTGCTCATTTCATCACTTCTTCTAAACTTTTTGCATCATTTTACTAACCATTACTGAACTTTATTTCATTTCATATACCTACAAAGGCAGTGCCAAAGTAATTGGCAGAACAGCTAATAGGCACTAAAACCAAATAACAACTACCACAAGAGAAGCATCAAAAATGATAAGAAATTGAAAACTACATTTACCATATTTCTTATACATTTTAAAAAGATTTTAAGACAAGTAAAAAGCAAATACATGCTTAGTATTAAAAAGAAATAAGTGGTTACATAAATAACAGAATTATAGAATACAATGTATAAATCCCCTTTTAATATATCTCTCCCATCCCTACCTTTAATAATCTGATTTTTATCCTTCTAGCTTTTTTACTATGTGGGCTCAGGACCAGACTTTATCTGAATTAATGAAAACAAACAAACAAACAAACCAGGATGTCATCATAGTACACCAAAATTTAAATAAACATCACAAAAATTTAAAATTAAAATATATTTTGTGGTTTTCATTTTATATAAATGATATCATACTTTTTAAAAAAATCTAGAATGTTCCCTAAGATAAATCTACCATATTTTATTTAACCACTTATCGTTGATGGACATTTAGTATTTTTTAGTTTTTGATCATATATATATATATATATATATATATATATATATATATTCAAGTCTTTTTCTGAGATTCCTTTCAGGGACTAGGAATATGCACATTTAAAATTGTCCCTCAATGGGGCGCCTGAGTGGCTCGGTTGGTTAAGCTCCTTTAAGCTCGGTTAAGCGTCTGACTTCGGCTCAGGTCATGATCTCACGGTCCGTGAGTTCCAGCCCTGCATCGGCCTCTGTGCTGACTGCTCAGAGCCTGGAGGCTGTTTCAGATTCTGTGTCTTCCTCTCTCTCTGCCCCTCGCCTGTTCATGCTCTGTCTTTCTCTGTCTCAAAAATAAATAAATGTTAAAAAATAAAGATTTTAAAATTGTCCCTCAAAAAGTGTATAACAATATACACTAAAACACTGTATGATAGAGTCAATTCTCTAAGAACTCATTTTTTAAAAAATTCCCAGTACGCTGGTTGAAACATGTTTATTTTAAACTTGGCCATCATCCTTGAATTCCATATTATTTTTATTTATTTATCATTTGTGGATAATATAATATGACAATATGTAACATATCAGGATTAGGTGCTAAATTTGATCAAGTACTTATTTGGAGGCTAGAGATCTTTGACTAACTTTCCAATTTATCTAAACTTTTAATTTTATTCAGATATTTTTACCTTTTTAAAAATCAAATTTGGTACTTCAGATGTTATGAGAAATTGTCTAATGATGAAAAATTTCAAGGTTATTAACTAAACTTATACATAGCCTTCCCTAACATTTAAAAATATGGTCTTTCTCTACCTCTAATGTAGTTTATATGTATGCTTTTTTAGTTTTGATAAGACCTAAAAAAAAAGTCTCTCTTTTGTTGATATTTCTTAAAGACCACGTTTTATTATATTGGTTTAATTTATTGTTGTTATCTAATTAAAATTACTGTTGCAGGGCACCTGGGTGGCTCAGTCGGTTAAGGGTCCAACTTCGGATCCGGTCATGATCTTGCAGTTCGTGGGTTCGAGTCCCGTGTTGGGCTCTGTGCTGACAGCTCAGAGCCTGGAGCCTGCTTCAGATTCTGTGTCTCCCTCTTTCTCTGTTCTTCCCCCACTCACGCTCTCTCTCTCAAAAATAAATAAACATAAAACAAATTTAAAAAATTACTGTTGCTTCATTTTCACTTTTTTTGGCTGTTTTTTAATTTAGTTTTTTGATATAAAAAGTTTATTTTATTTACTTTCAACCTATATTTTTACGAGAAATATTTAAGAATAAAGTGTTTTAGTTGAATACGATCTTGACTAGGTTCATAGATTTTTGATATGGATTATTTTTATTGCCTTTTATTTCCAAATAGTCTATAATTTCTGTTCTGATTTATTCTTTAAACCATTAAGAATATTCTAAAATTTTGCAAGCTTATTGTCTTTGGGGGTTGTTTGGTTAATTTTTATTAACACTTTAACTTATAAATTTCTTAATTTTCAGTTGCATTTTATTTTGGTTCAATACATTACAAGTATCATTTCCATTTTTTCCTTTGTGTAGTAGTTTGAGACTACCTTTACAGCTTAATACATGTTCTTTTTTTGTAAAGTTAGCATAACTTTGAAAATGAAGTATATTTCTCCATATTAAGATACAAAATAAATGCTCCCACCTATCAAGCTTATTGTTTGTAACACTCAAATTTTTATGTATTTATGGTTTTGTTCTGAGAGTCATCTATTTATGTTATTATGTTATTAGCTCTAACCTAATTCAAAAATAAAATTTTTAATGTTTATTCATTTTTGAGACAGGGCATGAGTGGGGGAGGGGCAGAGAGCAAAGGAGACACAGAATCTGAAGTAGGCTCCAGGCTCTGAGCTGTCAGCACAGAACCTGATGTGGGGCTTGAGGTCATGAACTGTGAGATCATGACCTGAGCTGAAGGCAGACGCTTAACCAACCGAGCCACCTAGGTGCCCCAGGAATAAAATTAGATTAATGGATATTTTTTCCTTCATAAAATTATGCATATTGAAAATATTTAATAATGTATCTTATGACAAAAGTATATGAATGTTATGTTATACATTTTTGGTAATGTCTACCTTTCATTAAGATAAGCTATTTTTGGGGCACCTGGGTGGCTTAGTCCTTTAAACATCTGACTTCAGCTTCGAACCCCATGTGAGGCTCTATGCTGACAGCTTGGAGCTTGAACCTGTTTCAGATTCTGTGTCTCCCTCTCTCTCTGGCCCTCCTCACTCACATTCTGTCTCTGTTTCTCAAAAACAAATAAAACATTCTATTGAAGGTTTGCTTTGAATTCAGTTTTCTTAATATATTTGTGCTTCCCTTTGTTTTCAACTTTTCAGAGTATTTTCTAAATACTTATATACAGTATCTCAGCAATTTTTATTTCTTTCATTTTTTTTAAATTTAATTTGAGAGAGAGAGAGAGAAAGAGTGAACAAGGGAGGGGCAGAAAGAGAGGGAAAGAGAATCTTAAGCATCCTCCATACCAGAAGGGCAGAGCCTGATGAGGGTTTGGTCTCATGAACTGTGAGATCATGACCTGAGCCAAAATCAAGAGTTGGACCCTTACCCAAGTAAGCCACCCAGACACTGCTCGCAATTTTTAGAAGTCTAATCACTGTTCTTTATTTTTTCAAGTTCAGCAAACATTAGTTCCCATTACATGTATGCACACATATACACACATGAAATATTTGAAATACAGAGGACTTCTTGCCTGAAAAAGTTCACAATCTACTCTTAATTTTTTGCTGAGTATTAATCACCTATAGCTTCACAAAAAGTTAATTTGATGCCACTATTTCTAACAATTGTGGAACAATAATTTCTGTAAACATATCTCTTTTTAAATTTTTTTTATGTTTATTTATCTATTTTTGAGAGACAGAGAGAGAGAGATAAAGACAGAGACAGAGACAGAGCAAGAACAGGGGAGGGCCAGAGAGAGAATGAGAACAGAATCCGAAGAAGGCTCCAGTCTCTGAGCTGTCAGCACAGAGCCCAATGTGGGGCTCGAACTCACAATGCATGAGATTATGACCTGAGCCAAAGTTAGACACTTAATCGACTAAGCCACCAAGTATAAAGGAAGAAGAAGTCTATTTTCAACATGTGATATTTCAACAATTTATTTTCCCTCATTCCTGAAGAAGCTCCTGGAACATCTGTCCTACTGAAACAGTAGATTAAGCCAAAAAAGGGGGAGCCATAAATATGATACAGGGATAAACATTTTATTTGAAAATATTCTATGTCATTTAACTTTGTAAATTAACTACCCTCAACATTTTATGCATATTAAATTACTTATATTTTATAACAGTCCTAAGAAGTAGGATTTAAACCCAGTTAGAATTGACTTCAAAATCGGTGTTTGTCAACCATACAGTATGCAACCTCTCTCTATGTAGTACTAGGTGAAAATTCTCAGAAGTATGGTGATGGGATCTTTGAGGCCAGAGCTGTGCAAAAGATTTTGAAAGCTGTATACCTGTCTAGGTCTTTTGGGCGTTAGAGGAGAAACTGATAGAATATATGGTGTCTGATCTTATGGATAATTGAATTCACTATTTTACTTCAATTAAAGAAAGATATAAAAAGAAGTAATTAAATTGAGGGACTCTTACATGATTTGTGAAGGCAAATTATAAAGGATCAATGAAAATTAAAAACACGAAAAAAGTAGTAATTACAAACTCCATGAAAAACAAAGAGACTTTGAAAAGAAAAACAAAATGCAATTAGAGTACACTGACTGTCTGAAGAGTAACAATATTTAACGACTCATAATAATGACAGGAGAAATGCTAACTTAACATTAATGTGGCATAATTTAATTGGGATGATAGAATAAGTGAATATGCAAACTAAATCATTATTTACACTAATGGGAAAACAATTGTCTATTCATTGATAAATTCAGAGTTGATAGAATTTGCGTGTAATTTCAAAATACAAAAGTAAATGCCAGGACAAATAATGAACAGAACTTCAAGTCCCCTAATTCAGAGGAGCAGAATTGGAAGGCAGTGACCAGTTTTTCTAAAGCTGAGTAGCTTTTAGCTTCTCTCTCCTATAATTTGAATTATTAAAATAAGAACAGAAATCATCTGCTAAAATATATATATATATATATTTTTTTCATTTATTTATTTTTGAGACAAAGAAAGCACAAGGGGGGAGGGGCAGAGAGAGAAGGAGACAGAATCCAAATCAGGCTCCAGGCTCTGAGCTGTCAGCACAGAGCCTGACGTAGGGCTCGAACTCACAAACTGTGAGATCGTGACCTGAGCCTAAGTCGGACGCTTAACCGACTGAGCCACCCAGGCGCCCCCCACCAAAAAAATAACTTTTTTAAACATAAGAATAGAGGAGAAAGCAAGAGAGAGACATTGACAGACTTTGACATTTACAAACCAAAGTAGACAGAAAGGAAGAGAAAGAGTTCATTTTGAAGTTATTGGATAGCTTTTATTGTTAATTTGGGCTTAGAATTTAAAACATTATTATATCTAATTATTTCATTTTAACTTGGTGCTTAGATGTATTTAATCTATCTAGATGTGTCTCATCATCTTCTCTGCCAAATTTATTCTTCTGTGCTCCCACCTTAGTTAATTCCATCACTATCTTCCTCATGTGTTTAATGTCTCAGTTATGACATCCATAGTCTACCAACTCATCTTAGCCAGTGCCTTGGAGTCTTCTTCCACACGTCTATCCTTTTCTATCTTCACAGATCACAAGCTCCTGTCGATTCTATTTAGTAATTTATTTGTTCTCTCCTTTCTTTTCCCCTTATTCAATGCCTTGTTTCAAGTCTTTATTGGCTTATTGCAAGTCCCTCTAAACTAAAAACTATAAAGTTATGTCTTTTATTAACACTACTATTATGAATAGTTTCAAACATATATGAAAGCAGAACAAAAAGTATAATAAATCCCCACAGCACCTAATCTAAAATGTTATTATTTTATCAGTGAGGGAATCTGTGAGTTTACTTACTTTTCATTTACTCTCTCTATCCCTCTACACCATTTATTGATAATGGTTTACTTTCAGAGTACATAGATATTAGGTACTATAACTTCCTTATAACCATCATTTAATTTTAGTTATAGTTTATACTTAGTATTTGCTACAAATTCTCATATACAGGTTTATTCAGTCATTTTTCTTACCGGATGCTTGCTGTCACGGATGGGTTCATTAAGATCAGTATTCCCTGTTCGTAACAGTTTGTAGCTTATTGATTTGAAAGTTGGTTTTGTTGTAAATAAAGTCTTTAGCTCACATTTCTTTCCTTGAGTTCCATAAATATATTATTCTGTTGTTTTCTGGCATGTTAAGGTTGAAAAATCTGGAAGCAATCCGATTTTTTTCCCTTAAGTCTCTTGGTATTTTTGCCTCTAAGGAAAAAAAAAAAGTGCCTGTTTTTGAGGTCTAGTGGCTGCACCAGTGTATGTCTTGTTTTCACTCTTTTGGGTCAATTTCCCCAGGTAAGCAGTCTGCCATTTTAATACATTGTTTCAAGTCTCCTTTTATTTCAGAAGAATGTTTCTTAAATTATAGTTTTTCATGGGGCGCCTGGGTGGCGCAGTCGGTTAAGCATCCGACTTCAGCCAGGTCACGATCTTGCGGTCCGTGAGTTCGAGCCCCGCGTCAGGCTCTGGGCTGATGGCTCAGAGCCTGGAGCCTGTTTCCGATTCTGTGTCTCCCTCTCTCTCTGCCCCTCCCCCGTTCATGCTCTGTCTCTCTCTGTCCCAAAAATAAATAAACGTTGAGAAAAAAAAATTAAAAAAAAAAAATTATAGTTTTTCGTATTTGTTACATGCCATTGCTCTGATTTTATTTGCCTCTCTTAATATCTTTTAAGTACTCTGTATCTATTCATTCTCTTCTTTTTGATTGCAACAATTTCCTCCTTTCCTCTCCTACTTTTCTTAAGAGGTGGTATAAAACTTCTAATTTAGTTTCTATTTCTGAAATGGTTTCTTGTTTTTCTTCTAATTATTTCTTAAATTATATAAGGTCTTTTGCAATTTTGTTTTCTCCAATCACATCATATGAGTTTTCTTTAATTCCAAAGTTTGGTTTCTATCATTTTATTAAGTTTCTGTAGTTTGTTTTGAAATACCAAGTCAGTTTTTTTTTTTTAATTTTTGAAGTGCCTTATATGCTGTAAGTCACTCTTCTCCTATTTATACTTCAATAATAATATACTTGCATGGGCTTTACTACGGTCCTTTTCTATTGCTTATGTACAAATGAAATTAGTTTTTCTTCCCATACTCTTAAGAAAAAGATACATCAAGATATCATTCCTTACTTTATGGTTCTGGAACTTCTGTTACTTTTATATATGTTAAAAAATATAGCCATGCATTTTTGAAATCTGTGGCTCTTTTTCTTTCTCAAGTCTAGCTGACCCTTCTCAATTTAGAGCCTATATCCTGCTGTTTCTCTGAATGTAGGATTATTCTGGAAAGGACACCTTGTTAGTAGGTTTCAAGAATCCATAAGGCCCAGCCTCTTCTACCACAGGCTTTAGACAGTGTCCTTCCATATGCCTTTGAATTGGAATGTGCACAGCCCTTATCCAGTTTTGGCTACTGTGTGCTGATTAGCTGCACAAGTTCTTAAGGAGTATCATCAATTTGTAGGTGATGTAAAGGCTCTCAAGCTCTCAGGTCTGTCCAAATTCACTTTGCCATCCCCCTGCTTCCATTCTCATAGCTGCTAACACCATGTGGCTCTTGTTTTATGTATGTATGTATGTATGTATGTATGTACGTATGTATGTATGTTTGGTTTTGTGTTATGTGATTATGCTTTATAAGAGCTTTATTGAGATACAATCCATTTATCATAAAATTCAGATTTTAGAATGTACATTTCAGTAGTTTTTAATGAATTAATAGAGTTGTGCATCCACAATTATCTAATATTAGAAAATTTTCATCACCTCAGAAAGAAACCAATCAGCAGTCACTTCCCTTTACCTCTATTGCCAGGCCTTGGCAACCACAAACATATCTGATCCTTAGATTTGCATATTCTGTACATTTCATAAAAAATGGGAGTCATGAAACATGGTATGTGTGTGTGTATATGTTTGTGTGTGTGTGTGTGTGTGTGTGTGTGTGTGTGTGTGTGTATGTTTGTATCTGGCTTCTTTCACTTAGCATGATGTTTTCTTTTTTTTTTTCAATATATGATATTTATTGTCAAATTGGTTTCCATACAACACCCAGTGCTCATCCCAAAAGGTGCCCTCCTCAATACCCATCACCCACCCTCCCCTCCCTCCCACCCCCCATCAACCCTCAGTTTGTTCTCAGTTTTTAAGAGTCTCTTAGGCTTTGGCTCTCTCCCACTCTAACCTCTTTTTTTTTCCTTCCCCTCCCCCATGGGTTTCTGTTAAGTTTCTCAGGATGCACATAAGAGTGAAACCATATGGTATCTGTCTTTCTCTGTATGGCTTATTTCACTTAGCATCACACTCTCCAGTTCCATCCACGTTGCTACAAAGGGCCATATTTTGTTCTTTCTCATTGCCACGTACTACTCCATTGTGTATATAAACCACAATTTCTTTATCCGTTCATCAGTTGATGGACATTTAGGCTCTTTCCATAATTTGGCTATTGTTGAGAGTGCTGCTATAAACATTGGGGTACAAGTGCCCCTATGCATCAGTACTCCTGTATCCCTTGGGTAAATTCCTAGCAGTGCTACTGCTGGGTTATAGGGTAGGTCTATTTTTAATTTTTTGAGGAACCTCCACACTGTTTTCCAGAGTGGCTGCACCAATTTGCATTCCCACCAACAGTGCAAGAGGGTTCCCATTTCTCCACATCCTCGCCAGCATCTATAGTCTCCTGATTGTTCATTTTGGCCACTCTGACTGGCGTAAGGTGATATCTGAGTGTGGTTTTGATTTGTATTTCCCTGATAAGGAGCGACGTTGAGCATCTTTTCATGTGCCTGTTGGCCATCCGGATGTCTTCTTTAGAGAAGTGTCTATTCATGTTTTCTGCCCATTTCTTCACTGGATTATTTGTTTTTCGGGTGTGGAGTTTGGTGAGTTCTTTATAGATTTTAGATACTAGCCCTTTGTCCGATATGTCATTTGCAAATATCTTTTCCCATTCCGTTGATTGCCTTTTAGTTTTGTTGGTTGTTTCCTTTGCTGTGCAGAAGCTTTTTATCTTCATAAAGTCCCAGTAATTCATTTTTGCTTTTAATTCCCTTGCCTTTGGGGATGTGTCGAGTAAGAGATTGCTATGGCTGAGGTCAGAGAGGTCTTTTCCTGCTTTCTCCTCTAGGGTTTTGATGGTTTCCTGTCTCACGTTCAGGTCCTTTATCCATTTTGAGTTTATTTTTGTGAATGGTGTGATAAAGTGGTCTAGTTTCAACCTTCTGCATGTTGCTGTCCAGTTCTCCCAGCACCATTTGTTAAAGAGACTGTCTTTTTTCCATTGGATGTTCTTTCCTGCTTTGTCAAAGATGAGTTGGCCATACGTTTGTGGGTCTAGTTCTGGGGTTTCTATTCTATTCCATTGGTCTATGTGTCTGTTTTTGTAGCATGATGTTTTCAAGGCTCATCCATATTATATCATTTTTATATTGCTGAATAATATTCAATTGTGTGACTATACCAAATTTTTAAAAATCCATTCATTAGATGATGAACATTTGGGTTGTTTTATCCAGGTCATATTCTTAGAGAATTATTACTTCTATATATTTATATTTTCTCTGCAGCAAATTCTTAATCACCCTATCAAGTTTTATCTTATGTAAAGGAAGGCTATTTTAAATCTGTAATGTAATTTAAATATTCAAACTCAGAGAAAAACTATTAGTATAAATGGAAGTAAAATGAAAAAGTGAAATTTAGATATATTTCAAAAGGTTGTAATTTAGAAACCATAGATGCTTATAAGATTCTAGTTTGAATGGGCTATATTGTGAAGTTGTGAGTGTTCCTTTAATAGAAATCTTCAAGCAATTATTGGATGACAATCTAACAGAAATATCATAGAGAAGTTTCCTCCATTACTCTCTGGGAGCTAGACAAAATGATCCTCAAGATCACATCCAGGTCTCTGCTTCTATGACATTATGTATAGCAGAAATTATGAAAAAGTTTTAAATAGTCAATAACCTTTTAAACTGTCAGTTTTTACATAGAATTAAATTTTTTGATGGGGCTATCTAAGCACATAAAATATGAGCATGTCTATTATCTCACAGAGTAGTCATTAGTAAAAAAAAAAAAATTGAGCTCTTTTGCAAAATCTCACATTAAAAATGATATGACTTTGGGGGCCCCTGGGTGGCTCAGTCGGTTAAGCATCCGAATTTGGGTCAGGTCATGATCTCATGGCTCATCAGTTGGAGCCCCACATCAGGCTCTGTGCTGACGACTCAGAGCCTGGAGCCTGCCTCAGATTCTGTGTCTCTTTTGCTCTTTGCCCCTCCCCATGCCCTCTCTCTTTTTCTCTCTCTCTCAAAAATAAACGTTAATTTTTTTTAAAGGTGATATGACTTTGTAGTAAAATTAAGGGTAGGCAAGGCCGCTCAAAATTGAACATAAAAACAAATAATGACATTCCTTATAAATGTACTGCTGCAGTAAAAAATATATGAAATTCCTAATAAGTATGAATATTGCAGTACATTATAGGACTTATTTACAAAAGAAATTAAAAGGTTAGCTCTGAAAGGAAGAACAAGGAAGGTTTGTGTTGGGGTGCTCTGTTATGAAAATTACAAGATGTATTAGTTTCCTGGGGATGCCATAACAGATTACCACAAACTGGGTGACTTAAAACAGCAAACATTATTCTCTCACAATTCTGGACGCCATAAGTCTAAATCAAGGTGTCAGCAGGACAAGGCTCCTCCCAGAAAGCTCTAGAGGGAAATTCTGTTCCTACGTCTTTCAGCTTGGGGTTGCCTTACTCCAGTCTTTGCCTTTATTCTCACATGGCCTTGTCCTCTGCCCACTTCAGTCTCAAATCTCTCTATACTTTGCTCTTAGAAGGACATGTGTCATTGGATTTAGGACCCATCCAGGATGATAATCTTTTTCTCAAAATTCTTAGTTACATCTGAAAAGATCCTTTTTCTGATAAGGCAATATTCACAGGTTCCAAGAAGTAGTATATGGATGTATATTTTTGGAGCTACCATTTTAGCCAGTACACATTATGACAGCGCATTATGTAATAATTGTTTTTCAAGTCAGAAGAGTTTTCCAACGTGATCTAAGAGGCTGATTGTGGGATCAGTGGGCAGCACATTAAAAAACATGTTCTTTCGTGGCTCGCCGCATTCAGCAGTTACTTGGCACAAAACACTGAAGTGCTAGGGAATACCATGTATGAATCAATGCAATTTCCACATTATATTGACACTTTTTCCCTGTTTAGCAATTGAATACAGCCAATACACTTCACAGAAAATATACATTGTAGGAGAAAGACTCATTCAGAATAAGCCATAACTCAAATATAAATTAGCTGAAGACTTTGATTTTGTTCTAAAACTGTAAGTTCCTATCAGTTTTAGAAGTTTTAGAAAAGCAGAATTATGTTTTAGTTATTGAGAAAAACTGAAAGAATGGCATTTTTCAAATCATTTAACTGGAATTGAAAGTGAGTATATACAACAGGGGAAAATGATATTTTATCATATATACTAAAAATTATGAGTATAAAATAAAATCTCATTACTACAGAAAATATTTTCAGAACCATTTGAGAAGGGATATAAATGGTTTATTATATATATATGTATATATATACTATATAAATATATACATATAATTAAATATATACAAACTTCATGGCTCCTTAATTTTCAAGATTCACAATGAGGTATTAAAATTTAAACTATTCTAGTTTTTTGTTGTTTTTTGTTTTACTCTTAAACGATTTTTGTCAATTTTAGAACACACTGAGTTAGTTGTAGTATTTCCATTAATACTTTTGTTGACTCAGCCTGAAACAGAATCAGATCTACTGTATGTCTTTGGGGACTAAGAAGGAAATCCTTTCATATTTTATTTCTGTCAGGTATTATTTTAAAGAGAATATAAAATACCTTACAGATTACAAATTATATTTAGAAGAGTCTCTGTAGGATTTGATTACCTTATTGAAACCCTGTACTGGTTTCAGTGAAATCATCTTGAAATACACAAATACTTTTGAGAGTGTTTCTTATATTGGAGTAAAACTAAAGATATTTGGAGATATGACCGTAAAAGCGTGACATTGCCTGATATTTGCTTCAACAAACTGGCAGTAAAAAATACTTCTTTTCCTTAATCAATAGCTTTTAGCATACATAATTTCTCTCAGTTGCACAGTTGTGCTAAATAATGCTCCATGATTATGAAAACGAAGACATTTTTGGCATAAAGGGGCACCTGCCTGGCTCAGTTGGTAGAGCATGTATTTCTTGATTTTGGGGTTGTGAATTTAAGCCCCACATTGGGTGTAGGGCTTACTTTTTAAAAATGACATTTCTAGAACAAGAAAAAATATAAACTCTGGATTCATAAAAGGATGTATGCTTTGCACATGTAGCGTAAACATTCCCGTGCAGAAGTGAAGTTGGACTTGCTTTTGAAAAAGACTATCCTTTTTTTTTTTTTTTAATTTTTTTTTTTTCTTCAACGTTTATTTTATTTTTGGGACAGAGAGAGACAGAGCATGAACGGGGGAAGGGCAGAGAGAGAGGGAGACACAGAATCAGAAACAGGCTCCAGGCTCTGAGCCATCAGCCCAGAGCCCGACGCAGGGCTCGAACTCACAGACCGCAAGATCGTGACCTGGCTGAAGTCGGACGCCTAACCGACTGCGCCACCCAGGCGCCCCAAGACTATCCTCTTTTATTATTTGTAATGATATCACTTTTAGTGATGTACTTTATTTTTAAATTTTATTTATTTATTTTTGGGAAAGAGGGCATAGAGGGAGGGAGAGAGAGAGTCGCAAGCAGGCTCTGTGCTGTCAGGGAGGAACCCAGTGTGGGGCTTGATCCCATTAAACCGTAAGATCGTGACCTGAAGTGAAACCAAGAGTCAGAGCTTAACTGACTGAGCCACCCAGGCACCCCAGTGACTTATTTTATTATTTTTAAGAGTAGGAAATTTCAGATGCATACTCATACTCTAAAGAAGGGAGGAAATATTGCGGGTAGGCCCCACTGTATCTCATTTTGTTTTGGTCCTTTACTCAATGTTAAATCTTTAATTACATTCTTTATGTCAATTTACTCATTCGTTTGGCAGATTCTAAAGAATATCATAATACCTGTTTAAGACCCTCTCTAATGTATGTCTTTAGCAGTTTATTATTATATTTCAAGTTAATTTAATAAATCTTACAGTTATTGAACACTTAGTGTTCTATATGATGCTGTGTTAATAACTGTGTGGGCAAGATGGGTAGGACATGGTTCCCACTGATAACGGCCTTTATATATGTGCAAAAGAGCTCTGCATGTTAGAGGCCTCAAATAAAAATAAATTTATTAAAGAACACATGGACACTTCTGCTCAGCACAACACATAATCTTCAACATTTGCTTTCATAATTAACACCATTCAGATTCTAGAAAAAGCTTCACTTCATATCTTAGCACGTATTCTTAAAGCAAAAAGTGACTGTATCCAAATGTTTTCAAGACATGTGGACTCAACCATTTCCAATGTTAAAGACTGACATACTCCTTCAGAGTTTAGAGGAAATGTGTGGGACAAAAGCACTTAAAAACAATTTTTAAAAACATTTTTTTTTGGCTAATATGCATGTGTTAGATTCTTACGTAATAAAGTACTGTTTTTCAGGAATGTTGAGTGTCCATTTTCTTGCATCTCCTATCTATGTTATCCTATTCATAATCATTAAGGTTTTACATGTGTTGCACATGTAAATAAGCAGATTTTTTACATGTGTTGCACCTTCTGACTGAGAAAATTTTCAACATATAACAATTCTTATCACTCTTAACTTGAATAAATGTAGCTCTAGCTGTAATATGCATAAAGCATGATATCCAACTCTTCACATGGGTAAGTAGATGGATACTGAATTATAGACTTGTGAATAATTCTTTTGTGAAAATAATTATTTTAAATAAAACTTTCATAAAATTAAATTCTCTACAATATTTAAAAGTTTTTGATATTCATTAATGATAATGTATGTATTTCTTTTTATTTTTACCATAGTATTTTGCATAATTTTGAATAACATGAAAATATTTTTACTTTTTTAATTTTTGCACTTAATTTGAATTACGTATTTCATTATCTCGTATTGAATTTTCACATATTTTAGAACAATTATATTTTATTTGTTTCTTTAGGTCATTATGTTATAATCTTTATTATTATCACCAACAAAAGATTTTGCTGAAGATGAAGGCAAAGAAAATATGTTTTATGAAATAGATATGTAATCATTTATGAAATAATAAACACTACATATTATATATCATATAAACATATGTATATATGAAAAACATTATGTGTCTGTATGCACATGTACTTATGCTTCCTGACATTATCAGCCTAGAACTTGTCCACACAACATCCTGACATGGATAGTGATAGCTACAGTTATTTATTTGATACGATACTAGCTTAATCTTCTGAAAATGATCGCTTGGTACATATTTTTTTGATGTTGTCATTAGAAGAGTATATCTGCTAAGGTAAGAGGATAGAACATATATTATTTTGCAGTTGGTAGTTTTTAGTTTTAAATAATTTGTACTCATGTACTGGGCCCTGTTGATGTCAGGGCAGACCAGATTCGCTTTTTTAGGAGCTCACAGTTTAAGTTGAGGAGAAAGATATGCAAAATTGACCCAAGTAAGTATCCATAAAGGGCTCTAATGGTATGTTCCAAAATGCCAGTTATGCCCAGTCATGACCAAAACATGGACTAAAATGACAATGTATACATATTCATTAGTGCATTTCTGTTATTATAAAAATGAATATTCATTGTGGAAAATTTGACAAATATAGGAAGGTGTAAAATTTTATAAATAAAAATATTCACAAGGCCAACATCTGGACAAAACTACTGTTAATATTTTGGCTGTAGTTTTTAAATCATATTTAGTTGTGATTATTTTCTGTATACAAAATTTTTAAATATTGACCTTTTAGTTTTGTATGTATGAAAGTAAAATTTCACTTCAAAAAAATGTGTACATTAAAAATACTAAAAATTGCCTAGAATTTTACAAGTGATAAATAGCAATATTTTTGGCATACTTCTTTTATACTGTTCTTATACATATTTACATACTGAATATTACATAGTTACTGAAGGAATGTCACTGTCTGAGATTCAAGAGTACATGGAAAGGGGGCTAACTGACAGATAATAACACATCCTAAGTGATTTATTTTCATTTTTCATAAAATCAAAGTAACATAATAGATAAAATAACTCAATACGAGTTTTAATTATCAAGAAAAGTCATTGTGTTGGCTATTACAGTTACTTTTATGTTGCTATAAGCAAACTAATAATTTGAATGAGGCAAACAAAACAAAACAAAACTTGGTTTAATAACTCACTGAGCCTAGTAGCTCAACTGTGCAGCTTAGATATTATTAGAAGTGCCTGAAGGAAAAAAAAAGCACACTATTTCATGTTTTAAGCTTCCTATCAGGAGGAAGATTGCATCTGCACTCTTGATGAAGGATGTGTGCTCAAGAGGTATTTCCGTGCACAAGGAAAGAAGCAAAAGAGAAGAAACTTTAGGTAATATTACAGGATTAAACCTTACACTTTAGGCTGCAGAATTGATTTTTGACTCTAGGATCCAAATAGAATAAAAAGTTTTCTTAATCTATTAATATCACAGTTCTTGTATTTTTAAATTGTGAATTATTATCTGCTTCCTGATTTTGGGGGAGTTAAAATACACTTTTATTTTTCATTTAAGAAGACCTATTAAAGCCATTATTTCTGAGCCCATACATATCTGAGAATGTCTCTTAGTTTTCTATATGAATGGAAAATAACTTGGAGATGCCTGAATGGCTCAGTTAGTTGAGCACCCGACTTCAGCTCAGGTCATGATCTTATGGTTTGTGAGTTCGAGCCCTACCTCAGGCTCACTGCTGTCTGCTTGGAGCCCGCTTCAGATCCTCTTTCCCCTTCTCTCTCTGCCCCTCCCCCCCCCTCTGTCTCTCTTTCAGAAATAAATATTTGGGCGCCTGGATGGCTCAGTCAGTTAAGCGTCCGACTTCGGCTCAGGTCATGATCTTGCGGTTCGTGAGTTCAAGCCCCGCGTCAGGCTGTGTGCTGACAGCTCAGAGCCTGGAGCCTGTTTCAGATTCTGTGTCTCCCTCTCTCTCTCTGACCCTCCCCCATTCATGTTCTGTCTCTCTTTGTCTCAAAAATAAATAAACGTTAAAGAAATTAAAGAAAAAGAAATAAATATTTAAAAAATTCCTATCATGTTAGTATACTGTTTTCTGCAAAGGAGAGATCTGAAACTAACTTGTTATTTATTTATTTTTCTATATGGATGACTCTCAAATTTATTTATCCTGATAAATCAAAAATTTTACTGGGTTATGTGTGGTGTAAGTCTCTTTTTTTAATTGATTTCTTCCTTAGAATATAGTAATAGTTTGGATCTGCCTTCTCAGTTCTTTTTAATCTAAAGAATTTCTGTGATTAATTTAAATGATATAGATTATTGCTTCTGTTTCATTTCATTTCATTTCATTCTTGGAAACATCTCCCATATTCCCTGTCCCTTTTCTTTGCTCCAGACCACAGGAGATGCAAATTCTTGTGTGATTTTCTCTCTATTTATTTTTTCAATCTCTCATAGGATCTACTTTTTCTCTCTTTGGCTATGTGTGCTTGCTGTCTCACTACAGGGATTGATTTTGACTCCTTGAGACATTTTTATATTTCTTCCTCTGACCCAGGACATATGTCCCACTTTATACTCCCCTAATTCTCACTAGTATGCACTTCTCCCCTTATCTGTGGTTTCGCATTCCGGGGTTTCAGTTACCTCAGATCAACCTTGGTCCAAAAGCAGATGACCCTCCTTCTGATGTATCATAAGAAGGTCCATAGTAATGCCATGTTATAAATCCCAATACATTCACCTCACTTCATCTCATCACATCGACATTTTATCATCTCACATCATCACAAGAAGGGTAAATACAGCACAATATGATACTGAGGAAGAGTGACCACATTCACAAACTTTTATTACTGTACATTGTTATAATTGTTTTTTATTAGTACTTTTGGTTGCTAATCTCTTACTGTTCCTTATTTATAAATTAAACTTGTCATAGGTATGTATGTAAAGAAAAAACACAGTATATATAGAGTTCAGTACTATCTGGGGTTTCAGACATCCACTTGGGGTCTTGGATCATATCCCCCACAGATAAGGAGGGACTACTGTATTTTTATTTATTTTATTTTTTAATTTAAAAAATGTTTATTTATTTTTTGAGACACAGAGAGAGAGAGAGGGCATGAGCCAGGGAGGGGCAGAAAGGGAAAGGAAGACACAGAATCTGAAGCAAGTCCAGGCTTTTCAGCACAGAGCCCAACATGGAGCTCGAACTCACAGACTGCAAGATCATGACCTGAGCTGAAGTTGGACACTCAACCAACTGAGCCACCCAGGAGCCCCAGGATTACTATATTTTTAAACTGAACACTTCCCTCTCACAGTTCCCAAAAGGAAGTTGAACTGTTTTTACAGTAGTTTAAATATGCCTCAATATATATTTTGAAAAGATTTTAAAGCTATAGCAAGAAATAAAATAGTAAGAGCATCTTGCAATAAAATGAGGGTATCAAATATATGATATGATTTAAATTTACTAACACTAATAGGATGTTTCCTAATGCCTTCTGCTCTACCATTTGTTACATTCTGTATTGAACTTTAAAAATGTTAGATATAATTCTGTTTATCTTCCTTATTTAGAATTACTGAAACTGGGGAGATTAAGATACTTACCTCTATCTCACAGGTAGTTATTAGAGGATGTGGACCTTCTGTCCCCTGTTCAAGGACTTCTGTACTAAAACATATTATCTCATCCCAGGTGAAAAGTGCTTGGCAGGTATATCATTTTTAAAGTCATTGCTTACTTTCCCTTGATTTCCAATTATTTTAGCATATCTTCTAAGAAAACTGGGTAGAGTGTTCTAACAGCAAGGCACTAGCAAATATCTGTGGTCCTCATTTAGCTGAATGTCATAGGACTGGACTTACATTGGCAAATATTTAATCATCTGTCAGCCTCTTGTTGGTGACTTTGAGCTAATCAATATCCAATCATGCATTTATGCCATCTGTATTCAGTTCAGCTTCAACCATGGTCCTGATTCTATTTAGATTGGCTTCAAATCTATTCTACTGTGCACTCCTGTTATCACTAGTATGTATTTCTTATTACTGTAGTTTTTTTTTTTTTAATTCTCCTTGTGTTCCTTTCAGGCTCTCTTCAAATCTGATTCAAGATACCTTTAAAAATAATAATAATGACTGATCATACCCCATAGCAAAATCCTAGTTTCAGAGATGTAAATCACCAATTAAGATTTGGGATTGCAGAATTGAAAACACCTCTAGAGATCTTCTAATCCAGATCTGTAGAGATATAATCAAACTCTGGGTATCCCTGAGATCCTTTCAGGGATACTGAGAGGTCAAAACTAATTTCTTAATAATTTTAAGGTGTTATTTCCTTTTTACTTCCACTCTCACATGAGTATTCAGTTGGTTCTTTTCAGGGGCTTGCTGACTGAATGCCAAAGATATGTTCAACTGCCTTCTAGGAAGCTAATAAAGAGATTTGCAAAGATGCATAATAATGTTAGGCTTCTCGGTATTTTTGTTATAGAAAGCATAATTTTGTTTTTGTTCTTACAAATGTTTTTATATTAACATGTAATGAGTTTATTTTGTTATTTTAAATGAATTAATAAACACATTTAAACAATTTTTTCTTGGCTTTAATTTCTTTTTTTTTTTTTAAAATTTTTTTTTTCAACTTTTATTTATTTTTGGGACAGAGAGAAACAGAGCATGAATGGGGGAGGGGCAGAGAGAGAGGGAGACACAGAATCGGAAACAGGCTCCAGGCTCTGAGCCATCAGCCCAGAGCCTGACGCGGGGCTCGAACCCACGGACCGCGAGATCGTGACCTGGCTGAAGTCGGACGCTTAACCGACTGCGCCACCCAGGCGCCCCCTTGGCTTTAATTTCTAACGCAATAGAAGTTTTCACCCACTTTAAGCCCTGAGTTTGATTTCTGACTTTAATGTTTACAAGTTTTACAACTTAACAGCAAGTTAATTAACCATCCTGAGCTTTCTATTTTTAAATAGAGGACTAAAATAGGATCAACTAAACATGAACTAAATGCTATTTATTATTAATAAGTAAGACTCAGGCTATTTATGTTGACTTCTTCTTTAGAAGTTGTGAAAACATTCTATAATTTTTCTTAACATTTATTCATTTTTGAGAGACAGAGACACAGCATGAGGAGGGGAGAGGCCAAGAGAGAGAGGGAGACACAGAATCTGAAACAGTCTCCAGCCTCTGAGCTGTCAGCACAGAGCCCGACGCAGGGCTCGTACTCACGGACTGTGAGATCATGACCTGAGCTGAAGCTGGATGCCCAAGTGGCTGAGCCCACCAGGCGCCCCGTGGAAACATTTTATAAATGATAGTTTTAAAAGAATATTTTAGCTGATTGTCATTAGCATTCAAGTCTGTAGATGCCCCATACTCAATCCAGTGACATTCCCAGAATCAGAATTCTAGGTGTCATGTTAAATTGCCCAGTTTTTAAGTGCTTAGAAATAGCACTGCTTTATCTCATGGTTCTTCATTTTCTACATTTGGATCTAGAGTTACAAAAAACTGTATGTCTATTAGCATTCTGAAAATAGCATTTTTAATATAGAATATCTGCTCATCACAGAAAACTCCAAATAAGCAAAGTAATGAAATATTGGTTCTTTGCATGAAATATTTAAGACAATTCTCCATGCTTTCTATAAAGATTTCCCTTTTTAATGTTCTTCCAAGACTTCAGATCATAAAGTCTCAATTAGATATGATTTTTCTTTAATGACTGTAACTTCTTGGAATCTTTCCTTAAAGAGAGGGGTGTATCCTGGGGTATCAACCTGTAGCAACTAATTGCAATTAACAAAGTGATTAGAAGATGTGTTCTATTTAAAATCAGGAATCCTGAATACATAATTGAGAGGATTCTTAATAAAGAGAAGCTAGAATGTAGAAAAATATATTACACTTTTAGTGGTGGAGATCTTTTTCTTGGGGTTATCTTCTGTATCATAGCTATTCTGTGCAAAATAATTTAGGTTTTAACTAAAAAATAAATAAAGTAAATTTAACAATGACTAACAATTTTGTGGTTTCACAAGCCTTGAATAAAAGGTGCATATGAAGACACTATTTGCTTGAAATTTCTCACCAAAGAAAGACTGTGTCCTTCCTGGTATTCCTCATTCTGGTAAAGAGGAGAGGTGATCTGTGCTTACACTGTTCTATTACATTTTGTACAGAGGCATGCTTTTATCTAATGGCTGTTAGGAACAGTTCAAATCTAGATGGGCAAATGGAAAATTGGTTGACGTTGGGTTTAAATCTCTAATCCTATGACTAATTGTGCAATGCTCTAATAAAATAAGCTGTGGCAGCCTGAAGCACACATTATCCACAGAAATTTAAGAAAAGCAAATGCATATGAAACAAATCTGTGAATTTTAACTATTCTATGGTGTGGATATACCAAAGAAAAGTAACTGCTTGATTTTTACTATATATAATTTGTGAATATTTCTCTTGAATCCTAACATTTGAACAGTATGTGTGTGTGGTGGAGGGGAAGGGTAGTGACTACCCAAACTATTCTGTCAAGAGCAACCCATTTATTTAAAGTGTTGTTAAATGTTTATTTTGTGAGAAGATTTTTCATGTTCTCAAATCATCTCCTCACCCCTTAAACCACATCATCCTATGTGAACATGATGAGTGAGGTTTTTGTGTCTTTGTAAATTTGAGGATAAAGGGACTTTGTGCTGGTCTTTGGGTGTGTAAAGGGACTTACTGGTATCCAGGGCAATGACTCTTTTCTGCTTGCTCAGGACTTATCCTGCAGGCGAATTTGTATTCTATTCTTTTGGTTTGGGCATTGGAGACCTCTCAGCCACCTCCCATTGATGACTCACCTTTTCCTGGTACTAATGACTCCAACCACTGCTATCAGCCCATAGTGTGACAGAATCCATCTCACCACATGACAACAGATGCCATGGTGGGTTCTCTGGCTCTCAGTTTACCTCCAATCCATACAAGAAGTAAAATAAGCCTGATAAAGCTAAAATTCAAAGCTTTTCTTTCCTTAATAACACTTTGCCCTAGATTGTTTCTGAAGTTTCCTGAAAAGTCACCTCCTGTCACTGGTTGAAATAGGTAACTGGGAGAGAAATTTCTGCTATTGGTGCCAGACATTTCTTTTTCTTTCTTTAATTTTTTTTCCAGGATTAAAATGGGGTGACCTTTACTTTTACTTTTTCTAAATCAGTCTTCTTTCTGAGTTGAGCTAGGAATTAAAAGTGGGCATAGGAGAAGAAGTCTTTAAGAATGACTTTCCAGGCCTATTCTTGTTGTATTACATCAAAACTAAAAAAAAAAAAAATCTAGTAAATTATCTTTTAAGACAGTATCCAGGCTTGTAAATTCAATATTTATGTATATATGCATGTTAAAACACACACACACACACACACACACACACACACACACACATACACACAGCAGAATGACAAAATAGAAATGTCTCAAGATATTCAACCTCTGGATGGTGACATAATGAGTTACTGTTATTTATGCTATATACTTTTCTTTATTTACCATATTTTGCATTACTTTTAGATCAGAAAAAAAGTACTAAATATCCCTTAATTCTTAGAAATACCACTAAAATGACTTTTCCTCGATATCACTTCCCTTCTACCCTTCCAAAGAATAGAATAGAATAGAATAGAATAGAATAGAATAGAATAGAATAGAATAGAAAATGGAATAAAGGATAGAGAAGATGTGATAGGATTCTTTGGTCATAGTTGAGAACTTCTTCTTTAGGATAAAACTGTAACTTGTAGATGTAATTTATGACCACTGCTGTGAGTGAAATTTTAAATGAAAAACGTGTTACTTTCTTTCTTTCCCCAACTTGATAATGTCTGCTAGAAGCACAACACCAGTCAGCTTGCCTTATATAACAGTGAGATTGCTTATGTAAAGAAGACATAAGAAACTTATTTAAGTGTACCAAAAAAGGATAAACTTTAATCAGAACAAAAGAGATTTTTCAAAAGGCAGCATCTTTCTAAAATCCCTTTTTAATCTCTAAAGTAAAAGGGATGGGCAAATGATCTCTGAGGTCCCTATACTACCACAATGTTCTCTGATAGCATGAAATCCGACTCCCTAATGAAGGATAATGCTGCATTGAATCAGGCCAAAGAGATTTACTGATAGGAAATATGAGAAAACCCTATTAATCAGCAGACCAAAGGAGCCTAGGACTGGCTTATGACTCTTTTTTTCCAGAATAACAAAAAAAAGGTGGACTGCATTTGAGTTTAAATGGTGATGCTAAAATAAGGTCAACATGTGAAACCAAAAGTTTCAGTACTCAATTTTAACATTAAATTGCACATTTTGATAATACATAATTTTGATTATATTTATGGAATTTTTAAATATAATCAGTGTGAGAAGCAAAATATTTTATTATTTTATTATTGTATCTCTTAGAGCATTCATTAGGGTCAGCCAGATGGGGCTTTATAACATTAATTAATTGCAGTGACACTTCATTTGTCAGGAAGCTCCTTTTCTGGCTGCCTCACCTGTTTAAAGCTTGAGAAAAATGTGGAAGACTTCCCCAAAGCCACTTAAAATCCACGTCACACTAAAATAAAAGCTTAAAATCAAAGTGAAATGATAGGAACATGAAAAGAGATGGCAGGCTGATAGGGAGGGAGAGATAACTATGAAAAACACAAGAGCAAAAAAGCTTAGTGATTTAAGGCCATTTAATCCAAGAAAATCATTCTTCTATACCGGCCTTAATGCTAAATGAGGCATCTTCATATTAACTCTCAGTATAATACTTGAGGCTCATAAGGATGCTAATTATTTTTTTTAACATTTATTTATTATTGAGAGAGAGAGAGACAGACAGACAGACAGAAGACAGAGCATGAGCAGCTGAGGGGCAGAGACAGGGGGAGACACAGAATCTGAAGCAGGCTCCAGGCTCCAAGCTGTCAGCACAGAGCCTGATGCTGGGCTTGAACTCATAAACTGTGAGATCATGACCTGAGCCAAAGTCAATCACTCAACCAAGTGAGCCACCCAGGTGCCCCTGATGCTAATTATTTTTTAAAAAACAGTGAATATTATAATATTTATAAAAAGATTTCATCAAAGATTATTAAAGAAATAAAGCTTTGGCTCTTAATTGGATATATTTCAATTGTCTGAAAAATACACTTTTTAAAAATGAGTTTATTTCATTGAAACAAATGATAAATAAAGCTAATACTTTTTTAAAGTATCTCCTCTTTATTCTTCATTTACTGGAAGCATCTATTATTTTCCATAGTGTCAGCTAATGTTGATTTGAAGTCTTGCTTTTATATTTTAAATTCTTTATTTTATTTTATGTTATTAATTGGTTAATTTTTTAATTAGAGAGAAGATGTTAAGATTCTGAGACTGTCTTTTTGGATGGTGTTTGTATTCTGAGCTACAAAATCATTTTTAAAACTCTGCTATTTAAGACCCTTTGTTAGATCATAGCTAATGGGGGTGTGTAATCGAAAAGTGACAGATATAGGATGAGTAATGGCTATAATTTTCTGTAATTACTGCACATTTTGTATATATCCTGTGAGAAAACATTATAATATTTAAGCAGTAACAGGTTCTGTTTAATCTTCCTGCCCTGGCATATGGAGGAGACCCATTAAGAACAGCTCTAGGTGCTGAGAAGGGGCAGGAGCACTTTTACAGGAAGTTGCATGGAGTCATGAATGGTAGATCCAGAGATGTTTTAAGTCTTGTAGACATTTAAAGCAGGTACAGACAACAGTAAGTGATAGCTGGATAAAGTCTAGGAGCCAAGGAATGGAGCTAAACATGAGCAGTGGAACCAACAGAATTGAGTTATGATTAGTTATAGAGGAAGTAAAGGGGGAAAATGTCTGAGAAATGTCCAAGGTAGGATGTGGACACTGAAAAATGTTTGAGAGGCATTCATGGGATAGTTGCTCTGTGTGTGCTAAATATGTGTAAAGGGGCTGGGATGGAGTGAAAAGTTTCTTCTGAGACCTGTTATTCTGGGTACAAGATGTATATGAATAAAAAGTTATACAAGTTAAGTTTAAAAACATTTACTTTGTGCACAAACACTTTTGTAGTACCTGTGAAAGTTATTCTAATATGTAATATAGTTATATAATGTAATATTCTCCAGTACTATTAATAAAAATCTATGAATGATATCTTCAAATAATTCCTGGGTATTATTACTATAAGGTAGTTTGTCACATCAAAATTAAAAAGACAAATCCTAATTGTTGAAATAAGGACCCATATAATACTGGTTGCATTAATTATAAGCCCTATTTCTTTATAATCTGGCAAATTCAGTAATACAGTTAAAAGGAGAGCATTTTAATTTAATTATACAAATTACTTTTAATCAAAGAATTACATCTCTTCATATAGAATAATGATTTTCTTCACTTTTAAGAACACATTTAAGTTTGTCTGAATTTTTCAACTTAAACTCCTAAATCTAAATTTCATACAGACTGCAGTACAGTCACAATAGTAATAAATTAGCACTTGCTAAGGCCAGTTCAAATTTTTTTGCTAATATCACCGTTATCTAGGAATTATGCCACTGCATAGTCATTTTGATTAATCTATTTTTAGTTTTTTGAATAACTAGGCTGTAAAGTCTATGAACTCAAGGACCATGTTTGAAAATTTACCACATAGCGCGGTGTTTGGTATATAATAGATCCTCATTATATGTCTATCCAGTGGCTAAGAGAATGAATTAAATTAAAAATTTAGTGGATTTTTCTTTCTTTTCTCAATTCATTTGGCTGAAACTTGAATAATCTTCCTAATTCTCCTCATTGCCAATTCTACTCCTGGCTGTTTCCTGAAAGCTAATGTAAATTCAAATGTAATTTCTGGGGCCACCTGGGTGGCTCAGCCAGTTGAGTGTCCAACTCTTGATTTCAGCTCAGTCATGATCCCAGGGTCGTGGGATTGAGCCACACTTAGCATGGAGCCTCCTTAAGATTCTCTCTCTCTTTTCTCCCTCTGGCCCTCCCCTGTTTGTACACACTCTCTCTAAAAAAAATAAATAAAAACAAAATAAAAAAAAAATTAAAAAACAAAAACAAACAAACAAAAAAAGCAAATATAATTTCTGACCATCTTTCCATTTGCACTCACAGTTGGGGTTTCTAGTCTTTATTTTCATGCTGATGATGTGACTTTTTGCTGCCTTTATTCTCCCCTGTTAAACTTTGGCACTTCGTCTACAGTCCTTCTGTTTCTCCCCCATTATTTCCTCACTTAACAAAGTAGATTACTCCTTTTTTAAAAATTTTTAACTGGAGGTTAGAGACCTTTGTTACTGACTATAAGTTGAGTAACTATGATAAGTTGATTAAGGAATACTACTCAACTACATGGGTAATGTAAGTTGAATAGCTACCTAACATCAGTTGGGTAGACAACTTATTTTGTGACTTAGACATCTGCCTTAGTTGTTCAAAGAACATTTCTCTGGTGAACCTGGGTACTCCACAGCAGAATCTAAAACACAACCTCATTTTGCCTAAACCCAGATATCTAACTTACCCAAGAACTTCTTAAAGAGATTGCACCAGGGACCAGAGTTACTTTTCAGAAAGCATTCTAGATTCTGTCAAGGGAGCATTTGACATTCATCTGACAGTTGCTGAGGCTGCTTTTGGGGAAATTGCAGACTCCAGTACAGACTGATGCTAATATTTGAATTTTGGTAACCGTTCATTAGGTAGCAATACCTTTATGGTTATCCTAAAAATTGGAAGTGTCCAGAGATTGAAGCATTTTTAACGGAATAGCAGATTAGCTGTTGTTTACTTTCTTACTTTTGTTTGCTTTCTTCAAGAGCATAACCAGAATGCTCTAAATACACATGAAAAGCTACACAATTTTTTTGAGGTCACAGATTTATGTATGTTATTGTGCTCTTTATGTCTGTGTTGTGCCTTAACTCTACTTTTTAAACTCTAGAATCAACTAAACTAAATTCTAGAGTATATTCCTATAAATTATGTGCCTACCACACACACTCAACTATTCCATAATATTTTAGACAGGGGATTGCTTAAAAGAGTAGAAACATAAGTCTTTGTTCCTAATGCTGCTTTAAAGCCTATGATTAATATATGGACAATTTCTGCTCCTGTTGTCATTGGCTTCTCTCTTGTCCTTATCTAGCCTTTTGCTTTAAAGCAACACATTCTTATCACAACATGTAATCCCTTTCTTTTTCTTAGTATAAATTATTAAACTACTATTTTTGAGTATTCACCATGTGAGGCTGGCACCATACTGAGAACTTCAAAAGAATATTAGTTAATATTTATTTAATGTTACCTAATTTCTTATACTATACTAAGGCCTTTCTTTACATAACTACATTATGACATTTAATCTTTATAAAACTCTATAAAGCATGTATTATTAGTCCTGTTTATGTATTATCAATGACCAGAGTTTAAATAACTTGGCAAAAGTTACAAAGCTTTGAAATACTAGAGTTTGGTATTTATACCTAGGCTTCTCTGATAGCAAGAACCAGAACTCCATCTTTCAAAACTGACTATTAGTACTACCTTCTGTAGAGCATACCGATTATGACCAGAAGCCATCCTAGGAGGCATTTTCTGATTGATAAAAGGATGTTGGCTTGGGGCCATCTGAGCACAACTTCTCTTTCCCTCAGTGAGTTTCAGGTAGCTACACTTATTTCTGTTCACTCTTTGGTTTTCTCTAGTTCCTAATTTTTTATGCTTAGGGATTTTCTACTCCGGGATCCTAAAAAAAATAATTACTCATCTCAAAATTACTTATAATCTCTTTCCTTGTAACTAGAGTTATTTTATAATCTCCTGTATTCTTGGTTACAATATACAACATATTTCATATGCCAAAAATATTATAGTTTTGACTAAATAATTGTTATAATTCTCATTGTCTTGACAAAGATCTTTGCTGACCAAACTGTAGTCAGACTCCTTCCTGAACCTTCTCCTAGGCCCATCTGTGCACTTTTTTTGTAAAATCTAGTGTTTGCAAGAACCCTGCAAAGTCGGTGTAATCAGAACTACCCCCCGCCACCTCTCCCTCAATATCTGATCATCCTGAATATCTGATCAGGTCCCTCATCCTCCACCTACCCCTCGGTGTTGTCTGATCACCCTGGCCTGTCTTTAGCAAGAATCCTGTTAGGTCAGGTTAGCCAGAATCCCCTTATCCTTGATGTTTCTTTTTAGTAATTTTCCATCCATTCACCCCCACCCTGTTCCATATTTATAAATTCTCACTTGTCTGTGTTGTGTTCAGAACTGAGCCAAATCTTTTTTTCCCTAAAATCCCATTGCAGTGGTGATCCCTATAGCTTATTGCAATCATCTTGAATAAAGTATGCTTTACTTACCATCTTTAATATTGATTTTTATTTTCCTTAACAGTTTAATTAAATCCAGGTATAGAGTGCTGATGATCATCTTGATACTTTAATGTTTTCTCTCCCTCCTCATTCTTCTTCCTCTTCATTGTCATTAATCCATTAAGGATACTGTCTTCATTTGAGCATTTCCCATTTTTTCTTTTTCCAATTTCTTATCTAAGTAGGCTCAGAAATCTCTTAGCTCAACTCTTTTTCCCTCTCTGAGTATATGCAAGAATATGTATTCTATACCTTTCTTAGAATTAGCTATTACTTTATTTTTCGTGAATTTTCCTTTTGAAATATTCATGAAACACTTATGTCTTGTTACATCCAATTAAAATACTGGTTTTCTCCACACTGAGATACCACCTCACGCTGGTTAGAGTGTCTAAAATGAACCAAATCAGGAGACTATAGATGCTGGTGAGGATGTGGAGAAACAGGAACCCTCTTGCACTGTTGGTGGGAATGCAAACTGGTACAGCCACTCTGGAAAACAGTATGGAGGTTCCTCAAAAAATTATAATAGATCTACCCTATGACCCAGCAATAGCACTGCTAGGAATCTACCCAAGGGATATAGGAGTGCTGATGCATAGAAGCACTTGCACCCCAATGTTTATAACAGCATATTCAACAATAGCCAAATTATGGGAAGAGCCTAAATGTCCATCAACTGACAGATGGGTAAAGAAGATGTGGTTTATATCTACAATGGAATACTACTTGGCAATGAGAAAGATGAAATCTGGCCATTTGTAGCAACGTGGATGGAACTGGAGAGTATTATGTAAGTGAAATAAGTCAGGCAGAGAAAGACAAATACCATATGTTTTCACTCCTAGGTGGATCCTGAGAAACTTAACAGAAGACCAGGGGGCAGGGGAAGGGGAAAAAAAGTTACAGAGGGAAGGAGGCAAACCATAAGAGACTCTTAAATACCGAGAACAAACTGAGGGTTGATGAGGGGTGGGGGAGAGGGGAAAGTGGGTGATGGGCATTGAGGAAGGCACCTGTTGGGATGAGCACTGGGTGTTGTATGGAAACCAATTTGACAATAAGTTATATATATATAAAAATACTGGTTTTCTAATTTTCACTTTGGTAGTAGTTTGTATAGAGTTATTCACTTACACTTTGAAGGACTTCAGAGTAGATGGGAAATTATGTAAATTAGAAAATGAAGTGTTTAACCAAAATTTTCACACTTCATTGCTCTTAGTCTTAGCAGAAGAAAATAGAACATTGATTTATTTTGGGAAAACATATACTTGTTAAAATAGATAATAGGATAAATTTGAATAAATAATACATATAGGAAAGAGGATGTTGACTCTACTGTTTCAATACATTAACAAATATCTGCATTTCAAAAGGTAACAATATAAATTGACATTTCTGTAGTCTTTTTTTCCCTTTATTCCTATAGATTATTCTTTTTTTGTTGTTTCTTGACATTAATCTTGAGAGGGAACAAAATATGCCACCTTAAAATATGCTCTCTTGGCATATGGATTATTTTGTATTAAAGGTACTTCTTAAGAAACAGCCAGTGCAAGAAAGACATTCTGGCCCTCCTTTGTCCCCCAGAAAGCAGGAAATAAATCTTCCATGTAAAGGTATCCTTTGTGTACCAGGAGAGTGAAAGGTCTTATCACCAAACCTAAGAAATTCAGAGCCGAGAAGCCTCTATAAAAAACTTCCTTACTTCTTCATTAATTTTCTATCCCAGCCCCAAAACCCTTTGTTTGTCAGATCTTCACAAATAATTGTTTATTTGTCTAAAAGGCATTAAAGCTGCCTGTTTGGGGCAGTTTTTTGAGTCCCATATTTGGGACTCTGGTGCAGATGAAATTAAATTTGTTTTTCTCCTGTTGATTTGTCTAATGTCAATTCATGTATTAGACCAGCCAAAGAACCTAGGAGAGAAGAGGAGAAAAATTTTCTTTTCCTATAATTCCATGAATCTACTTTACATTATATTACAAAAAGTTATTCTTATAGTGGCATCTTAAAATCATTTTACTACATTTGAAAAACATTCTTATTTCCCTTAGTTATTATTTTGAAATTTGACTTTGTTTTTAAGGTAGATAAAATTGCAGTATATTTAAATAAGATGTTTTCTGGATACATTAAGCTATGGCCACTTAAGTGTTCTCTGGTAAAAGTGAATCCTTTATTCCTTTTAAGTAAGATGTAAACAATGTGTTATTCTGGATCTTATATTGTTTAGTCTACTCTCAAATCATACTTTTACCAGTGACCATGCACTTAAGGGAGTGAAGTTTTTTTTCTTTTTCTTTTTTAACTTTCTTAAATTGTTGTTGTTTTTGTTGTTGTTTTTAATGTGCAATGGTGTTTGTAGTAAGGACTGCATCTAAAAGGAGGAAATAGCCCTAAGTAGGAAGGAGGACCTACTTAGTATATGGCAGTGATTGGTGTCAGCTGTCTCAATTTTCAGAGCTTAGTGATTAATAAAAAATTAACAAATTATTTGTAGCATGAATAAAGAAGATTAGCTTTCCCCTGAATGAGCTCCGTGTCATGGGGGGAGGTGAATTGCAAGACAGGCAGAGGGCAGAGGGCCATAGGAGCCGTTGTTAGTTGTCTCTTCCACCCTTCTACCTTATCTCCCTGCTGGAATTTGATCATTCTCTTGGATCTTTCTCTTTCCATTCACAATCTTTCCACAAGTTGTAATAGTTTTATTTGTTGCTTTGCTTATTTGGCATTACCACCCCTACTAAGGTGAGCCAAGAACCAAGATTTGAATAAATCTATTGTTCAAATTTTCAGCCTAGTGAATGTGAAAAGGAACCACTTACTTAAATGTATTGATAAGTGGCTTAGCTCCTGCATGGGCCCATTTTGATTCTACTAGAAAAAGGAAAGTTGAACATTGGAAAATATTTTTCTTATCTGGTGCACCAATCTTGTGGTAAACTCACATCGGTCATCAACTTTGCAGTGTGTTTTCAATGACAGTTGCTCTCAATAAAATCAGAACATTTGTTTACCAAGATAATATTTAACTAAATACATAGTGCTACTAGCATTTGTAAGTGCCACTCTAGTACTGCTGAAAACTAGTTACCTAAAAACCATTTGGACCTCAGAAATTTTGTTTGGGAAATTTTGCACTCAAGTCTGGATTCTTGTCACACTTCTTAGCAATATAAGAATTCCTAAATTGAGGGACCCTAACTTTTTCATCCTCATTGAAATTTTGATAGGAGACAGTATGATAAAGGGACTTAGTCTAATTCTCTCACTGGAGAAAAAAAGGGTATCATAGTTGAGAGAAACAATTAACTAGGGTTTCTCCAGAGATTAGAGATCGCCTCTGTTAGTTGCAACAGCTGCTAGTTGTATAGGGTGCCCAGCAGAAATAGAAAAATGAGAATAATGGGTGGAGAGTAGCAAAGGCAAATGGAAATCTCATACTGTCCAAATGGCAGTGCTTTATAAGCTTATACAGGGCACATCAGGTGGTTCTTGAAAGATTTCAGCCATAGCAACACACAAGAAAGATGACACTTTGTTCACCCCATCCTTGACTGGGCTGTAACTCAGAAAAGTCGTTCTGGCCTAGTTTCTTTCCACTCTCAGTATTACCGACAGAGGTAAACTCTCACCATCCCCTCCTGGGGCTTTTGTAACTGCTTACCCTTTGGTCTACTTAGTAAGTGCTGTCCTTTTGGTCTTATCTGTGGTCACTCCATTTGTTAATCTTCTTCAAGCTTGCTTTCTTTTCTTTCTTTCTTTCTTTCTTTCTTTCTTTCTTTCTTCTTTTTTTAAGGCACTGTACACTCCCCATTAACTAACAAAGAAAAATCAGAATTCTTTACACTGGAAAAATACCTCTTCTTAGTCTGATGAGCTTTACCTCCCCCAGTTCTTTGCCCTTTGTCTTATCCTTTGTCTTCTCCCTGGTAAACATTATGCTCTTTATGCATTTTTCACTGATTTACCAATGCAGTAAATCTTTTTTCTTAGGCTGTGCTTTGTGCCATGCTATTTTTCTTTTGGAGTCACTTCCCCTCTGTTCGCTTGGCAAACTGTGCTTCTGAGTGTCATCTTAAATGCCGTAGCTACTGTAAGGCTGCTTCTGACTCTTGTACAGAGGTAGACACTCTGAAGCATTAAATTTATACCTCTGTCACAGTCAACATCACTTATATTGCAACTCATCTGTTTATATGCCAGTCTTCACCACTAGTCTGAGAACTCTGATAAATTTTCACTGGCAACTACTCTATCTTTATAAACCTGGCTTTTTGGTGATACTTATCAAACTTTTGTTGAATGAACAAATTATCTTGAGAGGCCAGCCCTTCCTAAAATAAAGAGCCCAGCCTTGCTGGAAGACTTCTTTTGGAAATGATGGTCTAGAGTATTTAAATCAAATTAAATAATAAATTGTCAAAATTAAAAAAAAATCTTAGAACAATCACAAGGAGAACACAATCCTACAGAACAGATTTGATACAATTACCTACTGATTTTAGACTTTTATGCCATTTTAGTTAGAAACACTGAATGACACTTTTAACAGTTTGCCAAATATCCTAGTAAAGAAGTATTAACTCACCAAGACTTCAGTTTCCACAGAAGTAACTGCTACTGATTGATTTTCCAGAATTGACATCTAGAGTTTCCAGAATTGGCAGGATGCAAAGTGAATGTGGATTAATTGGTTACCTAGGGAGATTATATAGATCACTAAATGCAGAGGAATGAAATCAGAAATCTGAGTACCAGTAATATTTTTGGAATATTCTAAAGAAAGCAATTTTCTGCACAACCTTGTACCTGTATAGTGAATTGATGGATTGATGGCTTGCTTCTTTCTTTCTTTCTTTATTAGCATTTATTTCCTACTATTTACTTGGTTATGCTTGGGATGGTGTTATAGAAGCATGCTTGTGTATGACACTCTAACATTAAATTTAATTTTTTTAATGTTTATTTTTGAGAGAGAGAGAGAGAGACAGAGCATGAGTGGGGGAGGGGCAGAGAGAGAGAGGGAGACACAGAATCTAAAGCAGACTCAGGCTCTATGCTGACAGGGGCTCGAACTCACAAACCCTGAGAGCGTGACCTGAGCCAAAGTGGATACTTAATCAACTGAGCCACCCAGGTGCCCCTCTAACATCATATTTAAATTAAGGCATTATCATTATCATCATTTAAAATTGCCTTGCTCTACCCAGATCCAATAGATGCTGTGTTTTCCCACTTGAATTATACTGGTGGCTTAAGCCATTTCCTGGCTTAGTCTAAAGCAAAACAACTAAAAGAATTGAAAAATTCCCAGGTTCTAATTCATAAATCCATGGCTATTGGCATGTTGTGCCCAGGAATGCTTTTGAAAAGCCCATAGTTCCCAAATTTAAATTCTAATATTAAACATTTAATACTTCAGGGCATTGATTAAATTGTGCTTTCACACAAGTATTTCCTAAGATGCATGTGTATATTTACACAAGATTTATTATTCTAGAGCATTGTGATTTTGTTTAGCAAGTACAATAACATATCATTAATTCACTTCTTAATTAAGGACTAGGAAAATATTAAAATAAGTTTCTCTGTGACGATTCTATTCTATTAATGAAACTCTAGAATATGAACCTTGAGAAGTTATTAAGTTGTTCATATATTCATTTGGATATATCAGAATCCATAATTCAAATTAATTATATTATAATAATAGTTAATAGGACATATTCTCACAGTTGGATTTTCTTAGAACCCCAGAAGCTTTAAAATATTCCAAATTAATTATAGGTTTAGATTTTATTAAACATAGTCTACATAGAGGAAAATAAATCTATAATGAAGACTTTGATGAAAATCTATATCAAATCTAAATATTATTTTTTGTATGTAATATAACATGAAGGGAAACAATGCAACATGAATTATTACAGCACTACAAAGAGAAAACAAAAGTTATAATAAGAGCCAATATATTTTTATTATGAAAACAGAAAATGCAACCTCATAACTGTGCTAAAAGCAAATGTTTCCATGTGTATGCAACAGTTGTGCTTAGTTCTGTTGCAGTTACTTATTAGGTAACTTGTGCTTTTACATATTCCATGGTATAATCTGTATAGCAGCCAAAGCACTGTAATATGATGTGACAGAAAATACATAGAAAACTCTATTCACTTATGCGTCTCTGATGCTTGCTTTCAGTTGAAATCAGAACTTTGAGTTAGTAATAGAATTGACAGTTGGAGGCAAGCGTGAAACTCCTGGCTTACAGGCTTGTCCGTACCTTTGGAACGATTTTTTTTTTTTAAATAAACTATTTCTTCATACGTTTTTCTCTCCTTAACATTAATGCAATTTGAGGAACTTACTTTCATATATGTATTTCCCAGTAAATCACATTTCCTTTTATACAAGATGCAATTTTGGAACATAGTTGGAAGGTTATGGTGTTGACTCATGAAAGTTCACTTCACCAGCTTTGTATTTCTGTAATGTTAAATGTGTGACTGATTAACTCACAGAATCTGACACTGGGGCTCATAGGATAGCCTGTGGTGCTGTGTCTTTCAAGAAGGGCTAAATGTAGCTTTAAAGAAGTGTGCTTTATTTCAGTGAACTTAATCTAAGTGCTTTTTTTTTTTTGAAAGATGTTTTAATGGGATTCAAACAAATATTTTGTATTTTTTGTATAAAGAATTATGTCTTGTGAAAGAGAAAGAATTAATCTGCTGTATCTTTATTTTAACATGGTAATTTTAAACTGAAATGATAAAGATAAATTGTTCCATTGCCATTAACACCTGGGGCACTTTCTTACTCAGCGGTGTCAATAAAACAGCAAGTAAATCCAGTGCTAATGAAATGGAAGTGATGATAATCCTATCTTAAAATAAGAACAATGTAGTAATATAGGGAGGGGTGGTTCCTTTATTATATGCCCTAGGGAAACATTTCTGCAATATCATATCCCTGCTATTCATACACTTGGGGCTGATGGGAGCCAGAGATGAGTGGTAAGAGAATCTTTGTTCAATTAATTCAAGTAAAGGAAGGCTCACTACTTCATGAGTTCTCAATTCACTTGAGACATTGACAACTCCATTAGCAGACTATAGTACTGAAATGTTTCAGATGTACCTGAGTCACAGATCTACAAAATTAATTTTGAACACCAGCAAAATAAGAAAAATAATAATAATAGTATTAACAATAATAATTTGAATTCAAATCTTTGAAAGTCATCAGGTGTACTTCCTCCTTGCTGTACTAATAAAAGTTAAATTACATGATTTTAGTGGCGGTTAAAGATCTAACAGTATAAATAAGAGACTATACCCTTCATTTTGAGAGAAGGAATGAATAACGCTTCTCACTCCACTACTCTGCCCTAACTTATAGCTGTTGAAATTTACTGATTAACATCAGTACTACATGTTCCATCTATTATGAGTTAGACATTCTTTGAAGTCCTTAGGTTCTGCGTCAACTAAGCTGTCATGTCTGTACCTTCATAAAGCCAGATGGAGAATATTTGCTAATTTATCATTTCAAAGAAAGTTTAAAAAGTTGTCTCTTCTAGGTATGATGACTGATGATCAGTTCATTTCTGTAGATAAGTAGGCCAAGTTTGTGACAGACTATGGAACTATAAAATAAATGGGATACAATATTTTGTTGAAAATATTTACTCATAATTTCTTTAATTCTAAGTGTTGTGCTCCGCTGTAGTCATTGGACTCTGAGGTAGTTAGATGACTGACAGTCTCTTTAGATAAAAATTAATCAGGTTGACCTCAATTTGCTAGTGCATAAAACACAAGTAATAAGAGATACACAAAAATATTACATTATAAATGATATTCTGAGGGGATTGAAAAATCTGTTAATATTTTTAAGCCCAGTGAAGATGAGTTGCTAGTAAAGAAGAAAATTATTTTATTTGATGTCTGGACGGGGGTTGGGGTGGTGCTGAAAGTTCTTTGGCAGACCAATAGTTCTATAAGGAAAAAACAAAACAAAACAAAACTTTACCAGCTACTTCAACAGTGTTTCTTATTTGCCATTTACCCCGATTACAACAAACGTGGGCTATTTAATGCATTTATGTATTCATTATTTTAGTATTTATTGCAGGCTAATCATGTGGCTGGCTCTTACCTAGGGACCTTCTGAGGTATCCAATTCTTTCTCTCAAGAATCTTAGACTGTAGAGGGAAAAGAAAGAACTACAGGAACGCAAAGAGTTATAGTAATAGCAGTATGTGATAATTGCTAATTGCCATATATATGGTATACACGTGCTATGCATTTTAAATATTTTAAACGTAAATATATTGCAATAGTTTAATATTCATAATATTAAAATGCCATATATGTTTTAATTTTGAAGCCATGTAGCAATACATTTTCCTCTTCTGCAAAAAGGAATGATAAAAATAAGACCTAACCCATAGAATTTTCTTGAGATTAAATGAGGTAATAAAAGTTCCTATTACAGTATCTGTTCAATAGACATCAATTATTATTGAAGATTTCTAATCAGTATTTTTTAAATGTAGTTCATATTCCTATGAATATGTCTTCTACAGATTTTAGTTAAAAATGTATGTAAAATTTTTGTCCATAAATTACACATTTTCAATTTTCTTCCTCTATCCCTTCAGCCATACTTCACATATATACACAAAAAAATATCATTATTTTCTTTAGTGGCATAATAGGCAATGAAGAGCATAAGGGAAAGAGGAAGTAATATTACAAATACTAAAAAAAGGAAGTCCCTGTCCTCAGGAAGGCAGCATTTTGCAGTAAAAACAATATTCCCTAGAGATTAGAAAACAGGTTTCTACTAACTGGGAGAGTAGTCTTGGGTAAGTCATATCATTATAAACCTTACTTTCTTCTTCTGTAAAAATAAGAGGCAATAGACTAGATGGTTTTTAAGTGTTATGATTCTAAGAATCCTACAATGTGTACCTGGCGTGGACAAATATATTACAAAGATTTAAGGAAAAATTGCCACACAACCAAAAGGAAGTGTATTTAAATCATAGAAGCAAATGAGCTTATTCTTAATCTTTCATAAAATTTCACATTTTAAAAGAAAAAAAATACAAGAGACTAAAATGGTCTGCAAGCTGCAGATGAATTATAATTTTGTAACAGCTCTGCTATCTCATCTACTCTGGGTTCAAAGCCATGTTCTGGTTCTCTTTAGAGAACATGCTATTTTGGGATTTATCCCAGCTAATAATCAATGCAGAGCCCCGTGGCAAAAACTCAACACAGATGCTTAGATGGATGCTGATCTCATGATATCTCCAGAATCACTACCTCTGGTTTAGCTACGGATAAATGAATGTTTGAGTAGTTTAATACACAGGGGCTGAAAGCAAGTAGAGGTGGCGTCCCCAAGCGATGTCAGAAATGATAAATGCTAAAGACTTAGAAATGTGGTTGTTGATGGTCTGCGATAGTGTTCCAGCACAGTCCGTCCCGGAAACTGACAGCTGGATATCAAAGTGAGAAAGATCACTTTTAGATTTTTATGTAATTAGCAGAAAAAAAGCCTTTCCACAGGAACTATAGATGGATTTAAGCAGTATGTTATGTGGAAGTTATTTGCAAAGGCTATAGGGATTTGTGGTTTTGTGAGAACTGCTAACACACTTGCATGGTAGATTTTATATATCAGAGAAGATGATACTCGCTGGACATTGCTCTGAGATCAAGAATTTATAAATCTGTTAATTGCTCAGCCTAACCTCATTGTATTACCTAATTTTTCTCACTAAATAAATCTTTTTGGATGTCTGCTTGTGAGAGCCTGGATGACAGAGACCAATGCTCTATTCTTTCTTTTTGCAGTCTGGGAAATGCCCAGCAGAGTAATTAGTACATGATAGGGCCACAATAAAAAAGCTTTATATTTAAAAATGCTTTCAAACTCATTTATAAGCCATTTTTTCTTACAACAGTCTCATAATGAAAACAAAACCAGATATTATCCATGTTTTACATAAGAAAAAAAAAGGTCCACAAATTTATTTAAATTACTCATTCCTCCTAAGTGATAGTACTTAAATCCTTTTCTCCTCTTTTTAAACTTAAGCTTTGGCCATCGTGTCACCCTGATTTTTCCTCACTTCAGCATATATGCTATCTTGTATTCAGAACCCCAAATAGTTTCTTTTGTGTGACATCACTAACAAGGAGGTGAGCCAGAATGCAAGCCTGTAGCTAAATAAAAATTATTATATTATTATGGATTTGGGAATAAGACTATACTGAAAATAAAAGTATGTTCTACCAAACGCATTAAATGGGACTATAGTTTGTCTCTGGAGAACCTACCCAAAGAGATTCCTGGCTTAATTTATGCCAGTTGCTTTAGGCATTAAAAAAAGGTAATCATAGAAGGAGTTTATTAGAGAGTTGAGGGAAATTAAGTGTGAGGAACACCTGACAGCATGAGAAGAAATGCTCTTTCGGTAACAATAGCAAAGACATATTTAAAAATCAGCTTCTATTTAGTAGACTGAGAAATAAACTAGTTTCTGACAGGCAAGAGACAAGTCACTTTTTTCTCCTCGATAGATATCTTGCCCTCATTGGTAAAATGTATATAGCAATGTGAAATTTCTTCTTGTACTAAGTGGAAAGGTTGGCATGGTTGTAGGTATATTTAACCTTTGATGTATTGACTCCATATAGTTTGAACAAGCCATTTGGATATCTTTTGTGGATAGCTTTTTTGTTGCATCTAAAATAATCTTATAATAGCGATATCATTAATGATAGCAGACTTGGTTTCTATAGCCACTTCTTCCTGGATAGTGGCTACTGCAGACTATGTGTCACTGTTCTGACAAAGCTCCAAAATGCATGCACATTGCTTTGGGCCCAGAGGGCAAGCCAAAATTTCCTGGACACTCTTGAATTTAGTTATATATTTGTTTCTCCCATCAGGCAGCAAAGCTCTGTAATAACTTTAAATAAGGTCAGTACTGAAGCATAAAGTCTGGTAAAACAAAACAAAAAAAAAATAGAATCTACAGAACTGGGTATTATGGGATTTCATTTCTAGCTCTAATGATATATAGTATTATGAAAGATATTGTAGTTTGTCTAAAATTTTACTTGTGATAAATCTTCCCTTTACTTACTGTACTTCCACCTAAGCTTTCTTGCCACCTCTCTACAATTCTGGAGCCTTGTCTATGCTTGAATGTCCTTGATTCCCTTTGTCCTTTCTTTATCAGGCCTATTATAATGTTAGGACTATAAGTGACAGCTTAATTATGAGGACCATAAGTGACAGCTTAATTATGAAATTCTTATGAAAATATTAAATCTATCTTCCTATCTAAACCTAATTGATATGTTTCTCTTCCATTGAGAATGAGCAATTAATAAAAGTATTGGTGGAATAATTCATACTAAGATCTTTATAGTTTTTCCTAAGTGAATTTGTAATGTGTAGGTCAGTACTTGCACTTAAGCAGGGTGTCATTGCCTAAACCCCCAACTAATAGTGAAATTCATATTAGCACGTATTGTGCTTCAGTAGGGGGGAGCGTTCATATATTAGCATGCATTCTAAGCATTTTTCAAGCACAGTGTCTTGGGTAATCACCTACTCCACTCTCCCTATAAAGCCAACACTTCCTCCAATTCCAAGATGTCCATTAGAGAGCCCAGCTGCTGTCGGCCTACCAGGCATGCAGCCAGGTGGCTATAAGCCTGAAAGTTTCAGTGCCAGAATGTCACAGGATCCTCTCAAAGTTATTTGGTAAAGTGTAGATTAAGATTACCTACAGTATCTGCTTTCTTCTCCTTACAGAAATATGTCATAAGAATAAATGAGATAATTTAGGAGAGGCACTTTAGATCCTAGGAAGAAAATGCATTCTATTTATGCGGGTTATTGTTGTTTTTAGTATTATTTATAAATGCTACATTGCAGTTGCCCTGAAGATAAGTTGTGACACATTAATATTACTGTATTTGGATATAAAGTTTTTATAAAATTGGTTGCAGTTTGCTTCCAGGCAACCAAGATATGGTGGGATCTCTCATTTACAAACAGACCTCTAAGTCTGTTTGTAATGTAAACAATTTGCTTTGTAAATAAACAGCATTTTTCATAGTTGACATATTGTAATTTCCAATAGAAATGTAAGCTAAATTGATGAATTCATTAGAAAGCATATAGTAAGGTGATTATCATTTATTTCTAAGGAATAAATACTACACGAATGCCTAGTTTGTTTCCTTCTTTATTGTTTTCATACTGTGCCAAACAATGAAGAAACCCCACATAACCAAAGGAAAAAAATAAGCAAATAGGAGCTTGTGAAGTGGAGAAAAAAAAAAGAAAAAGAAAAATTTGCTACAGAAAAGGCTATTAATTTAAATTCAATGTTCTCTTTTTTGTGCATGAACAGAGGGCGGATTCTTTTCTGCTCTGAGGCATTCCTGTATTCATGTTTTCTCAGATTAACTCTCTTACTTCCCCAATTGCCTAAATCCTACAGAGAGCCACTAGTCAAGGCTGCTCAACTTCAGAGCATAAATGCAGGCTCTAAACAGCAGGAGGTCTGAGACATTACTTTAGCCATATGACAGGCTAACATTTTTTCCCTTTAATCATCTCCCTCTTCATTCTCATTGGATCATTTGTATCTGACAGGGAACAGCCTACCTCCTAGAACAGGAATGTCCTTATTTATCCTTGAACCAGACCCTACAGAAGCACAACTTCTTCTTCAAGGACAAGTTAGGGATTTTGTTTCACATTTGACGTTTCTGGATTGAGAAAAGATAGAAAGTTTTTCCTCCATGCCTAATTTTTTTTTCCCTGTAAAGAAATAGGCTGAGTTCCTTATTTCAAATGTTAACGTGTTACAAAAGCATCATAACCCACCAAAACAATGTTTTAGACAAAATTCATATAATAAGACAAAAACATAATAAAGGTCTTGATATAATCCTTATACAGGTATAAATCTCTTTGAATTCAAATGTATGTACCAAATTGATAATCCCTTAATATTAGAAACTGATATGTATTATCTTTATGAATAGTTATAATGAGAATGCCATTTTCATATCTGTATTGTAATAGCACTATCAATATAATGTATTCATATTGTTACAGTTGGAAATGTTAATTCAAATCTATATTATTTTACCAGAAAATATAAAAAGGATGCCAAAATATGTTTTAAGATGGTGAACCCTTAAGACCTGAGATATTTGTATTTATATTTCCAAATAGTTTGGCAAAAAAATAGAGAAGGAATATATATATATTGTTAAAAAGATGAATACTTTAAAATTGCATGATTGATTTATTATTATAAGAAATGGAATTTATTTCCCTCTATGCTTGAGATAATTTTTGGCAGGAAATTACTCACCTAGGAAACCACCAGTTGTCTTAGACCATTATACTCTCTTGTCGTGCAAGCCTCTCCAAAGTTTAGGGTATTTTTTTTTTCTTATAAATCACTGATTGTGGATCAGTGCTCACAGTAATATTTCTGAACCTGAGATGGGGTGGTGAGGTAAGGGTAAGTTAAGGATCTCCTGTATCCTCCTTTCTATTAGAAATGACTACAGGGGCGCCTGGGTGGCTCAGTTGGGTAAACATCCAACTTCGGCTCAGGTCATGATCTCCCGGTTCATGAGTTCAAGCCCCACATTGGGCTCTGTGCTAACAGCTCAGAGCCTGAAGCCCGCTTCGGATTCTATGTCTCCCTCTCTCTCTGTCCCTTTCCCACTCACACTCTGTCTCTTTCTCTCAAAAATGAACTAACATTGAATAAAAATTAAAAAAAAAGAAATGACTACAATCTGCAGAGAAGAAATTCGAGGCTCCTTTATAGTATCAGTGGTTCTATGTTGTGGGCAGAGTTCTGCAGTAGTTGCTGAGCTGCATTCAAAATTTATAAATTCTTAAGGTTTACTCAAAAGATCTTTAATGTAGTAAATTGTTTTGTTTTTGAATTGTGGATCCTTGGATGCTAGGACATAAACACACACATAAATCCCTTTATATTTGAATATTTGTAATTATAGAGCAATATTTCATCTGAATTGGACTTTGATCCAAATACAATAAAATGTTTGTTTGCTTGTTTGTTCGTTTGTTTGTTTGTTTGTTTTAAATAAGAACCATGTATTTAATGAAATCTTGTATGATTATCAGGCCATTTCTATGACAGTGTAGGCTTTTCTTCTCAAAAATCTAGGGAGTGACTTTCCCAACTTTGTATGCATGATGTTCCTAGTGTAATCAGTGGAACTAAACAAAGTTGTCTATTCCACCTCATGGAGCCTAGGGTTCTTGTAGATGAAAGAAAGAATGAAAGTAAGGGTAGGGGCACCTGGGTTGCTCAGTTGGTTAAGTGTCTGACTTTGGATCGAATTGTGATCTCATAGTCTGTGAGTTCGAGCCCCGCATCAGGCTCTGTGCTGACAGCTCAGAGCCTGGAGCCTGCTTCAGATTCTGTGTCTTCCTCTCTCTCTGCCCCCCCCCCCTTCATGCTCTGTCTCTCTCCCTCTCTCAAAAATAAATAAACATTAAAAAAAAAAGAAAAGAAAGTATGGGTAAAAAACATGATTTCCACCATTGGGTGGAATATATATGTATATATATTCGGTTAAGAATCCATTGCTATATATTGAAACAACTAAATGCTGAATAAATTCAAGAGAATAAAATGTGAGGACTTGAGTAAATGATGGTGTCCTTGAAAGAGATGATGCACAGTCTGGCCCAGAAGGATATCTAGGTATGAATTGGTAAGGAGTATTCTAGAAGGAAAGAACATTAAGAAGAAGGCAATGTAAGAAAGAAACATTATGTGCAGAGGGGATGATGAAAGCATTGACTTCATTGTAGCTGTGTGTGTGTATATTAGAGAATAACTGCTTATCTAACCTTGAATTTGATAGGTTAAGTTAGCTTATGGCAAGTCTTGAAAGCTGTATAGAAAGGTCTGCACTTGATGTGGTAGGCAATAGGATACTATTGCAAATTATTGAACTGAAAATGATAGCAGTACTTTTGGAAAAGTATTAAACCAGTGATAAGAATAAAAACTTTTGAGAGAAAAGATTCAGGAAAGGTAACCAGATTTCATGCATTGAAAAGATGATGGATGGATAGCATGAGAAAATAATGTGCCTACATCATGTCTTGAAGGGTTTTGTCACTGCTAGAAAACCAAAGAGCATTGGAAGAGAAAGAAAATGAAAAGCTCCTCTCTCCCCTTTGATATGTTTAAAATTGAGGGAGTCCTTGGGGAGCCTTGGGTGATTCAGTTGGTTAAGCATCTGACTCTTGATTTGGGCTCAGGTCATGATCTCATGGTTTGTGAGATTGAACTGGTGTCAATCTCATGATTGAGTTGCTAACATGTGCTAACAGACTCTGTGCTAACAGAACTTGGGATTCTCTCTCCCTCTCTATCTCTACCACTCCCCTGCTCGCATGTGCTCTCTGCATCTCTCTCTCTCTCTCTCAAAATAAATAAATAAACATTTTAAAATTGAAGGACTCCTTAATGTGCCTCTAGTAGGAATGAAAGGAGATGTTGAAGAAAGCCTGATGCAAATGTTAAAGAGGGAAGGGGAAGAATTGGAGGCTAGGTTTCCAGAGACAGTAGGAACTGATGAGCCTAGAATATTGATGGAAAGAAACTGAGTCAAAATGAGAAAATAGACAGGAACAGTGCTTTCTAAGAGTCCGTGAGACAGAAATTTCTAGTTATAATCATGACTGATTTGTAAATGATAACCCAGAGCACTAGAATGTCTTGGATGCTTTCTAAATCTTCAGTGATTAAGTTATGCTAATTTAGTTTTCTTGGATATTAATGTAAGTCAATTCTATGAAAACAAGTAAACCACATGCACATATATAAAAACTAAATAGCAACCAGACTATATGAAAGTTGAACACCCCTTTTCCTTACAAGAATGGCTAATAAGAGTATACTATTGCTTATGCCAAACAAGCCTTATAAATTATATAATTTATTCAATATAATTCTGAAGCTTGTTTTTCTATTTATTTTTTAAATTTTTGCTATGAAAGCAATCTTTTAAATTTAAACTAACTTTTAAAAAGATTTTGTCCAACACACTTGCAGGGGCATCATATTCTTTTATATTAAACTTTGAAATGAAAGAAAAATAGTTGATAGACTTAAGAAAAAAATTCAAATGCCTTATATTGTTTCTGTTTGAATTCCATCATTTATGCTATTAGGGCTATGTTGTTCTTAATGTAAATAACCAATGTAATTTTTTATGTACAAGACTAACATAAGGCCAGGGTTAGGTTATTATCATATTTATTTCTTATGTGAAATTACTGTAAGAGAGACAATAACTTATTAACAGAAGGTAAATGCTTCTTTAAAATTTGATTTCTGTAGGAAAAACATGATGTGTGCAATCAAATATTTGTAATATACAAGCATAACTTATCTTAATAATTGAGAGGCCTTTGTTTAATTAGATGAGTGTTGTTGTTAACCAGTATAAACAGGATCCTAATTAATGAGTTGTTGACATTTCAATTTTGCAGTTATTTTTCATAATTTTTCATGGTATATTTTTGATTCTTACATAAACAAAAATTAGAAAGAAAGCAAGTTCAGGAGTAGTGATAATGACTCTTTCAGAAAATGGACTAAACTAATATCTATCATTCAGTGAGTGCTTGCTTTATGCCAAGGCATCATGGTAAGTTCTTTACATGTGGTATTTGATTTTTTTCAACACCTATGGGGTAAATGTAATATTTTACCCACTTAAATTGAAAAAATGACTTGGGGAAAGCTCAGTAAATGCCCCTATGTTACACAGTTACTAAATGTCAGAACCAGTTTCAAATCCAGGTGTGAGTGATTTTCATAATCATGACCTTACCACTTTTCTATATTTCTTTTAAAAATTATGTATGTATGTATGTATGTATGTATGTATTTTGACAGAGGGAGAGAGAGAGAGCAGAGGAGGGACAGAGAGAGAGAGGGAGGGAGGGAGAGAGAGAATCCCTAGCAGGCTCACATCAGCCCAGAGCCTGATGTGGGACTCAATCTCACAAACCATGGAGATCTTGATCTGAGCTGAAACCAAGAGTTGGAGACTTTAACCAATTGAGCCATCCAGGTGCCCCTGTGTTGCTTTTTTGATGTATGTTTCAGAATGAAGACATTAATTGCTTAAGAGGGTACTATAAGTGGTCTCCTGGTATTTGTGACCAGGGAGACAACAAACAAAAAAGTATATAATCATGTATAAAATCAGGGAAATTTAAACCTGGGAACAAAATTTTGAATTCATGTAATCCAGACCCTCTGATTGAGCAAACTCAGACACAAAATGACCAAATGGTATTACAGACAAGTCACATCAAACATGTAATTTATCAGGCCTGTGGTAAAAGCCTAAAATGTCATGAGACCAGTCCCCTACTGCATTAAAAAGAGCAGAAGAGGGGAGATTATGTTAGAGAACACACAGAGAATTAAGGATCTAGTCACCAAGTACTTCTCCTCAGCTTTTCAAAGGAGAAAAAAAAACTGTAATTAGGCAAAATTTAATTTTAAATTTATAAAAAAATTATCGAACATCTTCAATGCACCAGAACTAATATTAGGTACTTCCACATTTATTATCTCATTTAATCCTCACCATCACATTTGGAGCTATTAGGATTGATATTAAATCCTGTTGACAAACATATTAATTTTAGACTAAGCCACCAATTCCGCATTCATAGTTGGAAATTGTTAAATCTTTTTTTTTTTTGATTTTTAATGTTTATTTATTTTTGAGAGAGAGACAGAGCACGAGTGGGGGAGGGGAAGAGAGAGAGACACACACAAGAATTCCAACCAGGCTCCAGGCTCTGAGCTGTCAGCACAGCCCTAAGCAGGGGTGGCAGGGGGGTGGGGCTCGAACTCAAGGATAGTGAGATCATGACCTGAACCAAAGTCAGACACTTAACCGGCTGAGCCACCAGGCACCCCAATTATTAAACCTGAATAACAGTCTGTTGTGAATAGTAATGTTTTGCCAAATTGCTTTTAGTTAAACATGCCTTGGGTATATCTAAGTACTTTTTAAGCCATCAGGTTGTTTATATTACTATACAAGTTTTTATATCCCACAATGTCATGCTATAACTTCTGGGTGATTTATGGAAACCTTAAGAATGATTTTGATTACACATGACTTTTTTATGGTGACTTTGTAATTTAATTGTCAAAGAAGAGGAGACTAACTATATATGCAGATCTTCAATTTATGATGGGGTTACATCTGGATAAAGCCATCATAACTGAAACTATCATAAGTCAAAAATACATTTAATACACCCAACCTACTGACATCATGCTTTATCCTAGCCTACTTTAAATATACTTAGAACAATTACATTAACATATAGTTGGGAAAAGTTATCTAACACAAAGCCTGTTTTATAGTAAAGTGTTGAATATCTCACATTATTTATTGAATACTGTGCTGATTTATTGAATATAGAATGGTTGTAAGTGTCTTGGAGTTTACCCTCATGATTGTGGGTCTGACTGTGAGCTGTGGCACTGCTGATGTCCAATATCAGCAGAGTCTCACTGCATGTCACTAGCACAGGGAAAACTTCAAATTCAAAATCTGAAGTACGGTTTCTACAGAATGCACATCACTTTTGTACCAATATAAAATCAAAAAATTATAAAGTCACAACATAATTTATCAGGGACTGTTGGTAGTTATTAGAACAGAAATATTAAGTAAATGTATACATGAACCAGAATCAAAGTTTCGAAACCATTGTTTCCCACATCATAGTTCTCAGACAACTACATCATAATTACCTGAGCTGTCACTGAATATGCGGATTTCCTGGGTCCAACTCAGACCAATCAAATCATAATCTCTGAGGGATGGACTCATGAATCTACGTTTTTAACAAATCTTGTGGGTGATTTCTATGCACACTAGAGTTTAGAAGCCTTGTTCTGTACTTTCAGTCCAAAACTTTCCCCACCTTACTATTGGCGGGGGGTGGGGAGGTGGTTAAGTTAGCAGCTCTATAAGATTTCCCCTTGTTTTTTTCTGCTATACTATCATGAGGGAGATTATATCTCCTATGGGTTAGAAAGGAGCTTGTCTTAAAAAGAGAAATTCTTATTGTTGGAATCAATTATGCTTTCTTTTTTTCGAAGACTGTATATGTCTACATGCTTGTGCATGTGTATGTGTACGTCAAGGAGGGAAGAAAAAATAGAGTGCCTCTCTCAACCTCACATGAAGAAAAGTTTTGTACAACAAAATTATGTAAATAACTTCAAGAAGAGATGTCCCATTTGGATACATTTGTACTCATTTTTGATTCCGCTATCCACACAATCCCTCTTAGTGAATAATTGGTGTCTTGTTCTCTTTTGTAATACAGTCTTTGAATTGCAGTCATGGAAATCATCTTAAAAGGTCATCTTGTCCTCCCCTTGACCTCCAAGTTTAATATATTTGAAATTCTATTTTTAAAATATTTCCACAATTACAATGTTCTGAAATCCCTTGGGGACCCATTTAATGGTGAGCAGTCTTTTCAATTATCAAAAGCTCCTTTCTTTATTCCCTTGTTTTGCTATTAAGATTCATTTTTCTCTGGTATGTTTTCCACAAAAATGAAAATAGCCAGCCACCATAATCCATGGAATAACCCTTCATTGAAGAGCATTAATAATGGCCTTTCAACCAGCTCTTCTCTAGCCTAAATAATATAAAGCTTTTTAACCCTTTTTGGAATTCTCATTTTCTAACCTTTCAGTTATTTTTCTTCCTCTATCCTTAACTGTCTTCATCCTTCTTAAGTTCTGGGGTGTGAAACTAGACGCAGTAGGATCTCACCAGTGATGAATATAATAGGAGGATTACCTTGCTGTTCTTATTTACTCTATTCCTATTTATGCATCCTGTAGAACTCTGAGAGGTTCAGATAAGATGTAAATGGGTGTCCTGATGCTCATGGTCTTGAATAATTTCATAGCACTTTTCATAAAGATATGGATGTTATTTCCAGGAACCTGGGTAGTTTGTATCATAGGTAATTACTTTCTGCCTATCTATAGCATTCTAAGTTTCAATTAGATGGATTATTCTTCACTTCTACTGGTAATGCCATTATTGCAAAAAGTTCTTTGAGCAGAACAGAACAGCTCTGCATTTTAACAGAGAGAGAAAAGACTACTTTATATACGGTCTGTAAAGAGGCTAGCATTTCCTTAAGTGTATGAAATACAGTGATACAGAGTCCTGCTTTCCATCCTAATGTGCACTGTCCAACATGCTCTTTATATTTTCCTTTGTATCCTTATCTTGCTTCGTTATCCTAAATCCTAACAGGAAAATCTTCCCTGATAATGGCTTTTATTCTCCAATTTCAGTGGAATTTTAAGTCAAAGATGTTTAAAATAGAACATGAAATTGGCAAAGCTGTAAGTTATATTTACACCTGTTTCATCAATTTAACTAAAAATGCAGAGGACTTACTTTTGTTTTTGCTTTTTTGTTGGTATTGTCTAGTTCTATATTGGAATAGGTCGATGAAATTACATATTCATTGTTCTATAAACATATTGAATACTTATTATGGCAGTGCATACAACCAGTTTAGCTGTTGTCAGAAGGTCTAAAACAATAAGCACAGTCTGGCTTTTTGTGTATTCTCTCTTTTATTTTCTGTTGAAATAGGATTTCTTTTTGCCTTTTTTTTTTTAAGTTGTCTTCAGTGTTATCCCATTTATTTGAGTCCAGGACTTTTCTTTTGGCATTCCCCTTCACTCAATCCTGAAATTTCAGGTCTTTGTTTTAACTCATTAGGCTCTACATGCAGTTCAGACACTTTTTGATAGAGAAGACCAGAGGACCTGTCCAGCCAGTTGTTGTTCAGAAGGGTGACTCTATTAGCACATCTTTATCATCTCTTTCCTTAGCTCTTTCCTACTTTTCACTCTGCTACATCCTTTGCATTCTCAAGTGGGCTTATGGGAATTTAAAGAGATTTTACCAAGGCAGTGAATGTTTCTGAACCCCATCTTAAAACATAAATGTCATCTTGCCATTCCCATACCTTTAACAGAAACTACTGCCTATGGGATAAAATCTACACTCGTTTTGTATGCTGTGTCAAAATATCCCCACTTTCAGTTTCTCTGCCCTCTTCCACACACACCCCCAAATTGCTATTTTCTAGTTTATGCCTGCTATCTCCCTTTTGCTCTTACATGTATCCTGAAATGGATGAAAATTATATAATTATCCTTCTATTAAGATGCAGCTCAGACATTTAATACATTTATAAAGTTTCTCTACCTTCCATTCACAGGACTTTGTTTCTTTCTTTATGTTCCTATGGCTGTTTAAAAAAACGTTTGTGGGGATTAAGAGTACACTTACGATAAGCACTAAGTAATGTCTAGAACTGTTGAATCACTATACTATACACCTAAAACTAATACAGCACTGTATGTTAACTATACTGGAATTAAAAAAAAATGTTTGCTATAATATTTAACATTTTTATTAACATTTTTGGTTTAATAATCTGCTCTTAGCTCTAGAAAAGTGTGCTTTTAGATGCCAGGAGTATATAATCATTCAATATCATTCATTCACTCATTCAATATTTTCTTAAGATGTGCTAGAAGTCAGTACTGTTGTATGATGTAATGCTGATGAAGAAAACAAAAGGGGCTATGTTTTCATGTTGCTTTATTTTTTTTTTTGAGAGGAAGAGACAGCAAGTGGACAAATAAATAATTTTATTTAAGGCTGTGATAGAAAATAAAACAGGCTAATGTAATAAAAAGATAAAAAGGCATTCAAATTTTGTGCTAAATTAAGAAAACTGTTCAGCAAAAGCATATCTGAGGGTGTGATCCTTAAGTTAGAACCTAAATGACGAGAATGTGTTAGCTATGTGAGAGTCTGGAAGAAGAGAGTTTTAGACAGAGGAAGAATACAAATTGAGGCGCAAACAGCAGGAATGAACTTGGTGATTTGAGGAACTGAAAGAGGACCATTTTGACAAAAACACAGTGAAGGTGAAGGGGCGTTGTCAGAGGTAACATGGGAGATGTAGTCAAGAACCATACAAACTGTTTTTAGTAGAAGTTCTTCAGCAAGTTTTTGAAATGAATAGAATTAGACTTGACATCAATTTAATATTTTAATTGTGTAATAAAGTCCATAGGATGAAAATGAAATGGAGTCATAGTTTTAGATCCATAACCTTTAACTATTTCAATCCAATAATGGCCAAAGTACTATTGCATGCAGTATAGTATAGTACTAACATCAGAGACAATGTACAAAATATGTCTGAGGCCATTACAAATGATATTATTATAGACAGGTTAATCATCCATACTTCTCTTTTGTGATATGAAATAATTTTTAAAGAAGAAAATAAAAAGACTTTTGATGTCAAAGGAAGAGATGTATTAAAAGTATGGAAACAAATAGGGTAATTTGTGAATATAATTCTATGGATATATTCAAAATGAATCTGACTATATAATCTTCTAAAGGATAGGAACTATGCTTGATTTTTAGTATATTTACTTAATATATTCTATATAGATATTTAATTAAATAAAAATATATACCCTAAATTATATTTTTGAAGTTCACCATTGTTTGCTTAAAAATCAAAATTATTTTTAAAAACCTCAAAAATTGAAGTATATGTTTTTTTTTATTAGCCTCTTCATAGCAATGTTAAAAATTTCTTCTACTTTTCTATAAAATAGGTTTGGATCAACTCCAAAATAATTTTGTGCATTTTTTCTCATTTTTTTATTTTTATTTTTTATTTATTTTTACATATATAATATATATTTTATATTTATTTTATTATTATTTATACTAAATAATCATCAGGGGTAGCCTGTCATAATTAAGAAGCAGAAAAAAATCATGAAATAATATTCTAAACACAGAAAATTTCAAAATTATAGGATTGTTTTTTTTTTCCATGAAGCATGAGGCAGATGGTGGAGATCACTGTGGTTCTTGATGAGTGGGAGTAGGAACATCTCCATGCTGTACCGTGAACAAGTGTCAGCTAACAAGTACATATTTAGTGTAAAATTTGACGGAACCTAATATTCCACTTTCAGAGTGAAGTGTTTGTGCTCAAATACTCCCCATTTTGAGATTCTCTAATGATGTCTGATCCATATTAAAGGCTGGGAATTCCCTGCAATATTTCATTAGACTTGTCAACCAGATTTATTCATAAATGAGAATAAATGAGCATGTCAGCATAAGTTATTGTGGTAATTTGTGAAACTGTTAATGAGATATTTTCAGAGCTCGTAAAAGGGAAGAACTATGTCATTAAATTACTGCACAATAATTTTATTTTGATATAGTAAGTGAGCCGATATTTTATCAAAAATGACACCCTGATGCATCAGTGGACTGAAGATGAACAATTAAACGTTTCTGTGAAAGAGGACTGATGTTATTTAGAAGTAGTTAAGACTTACAAAGGAATGCAGAGTTTAAAAAAAAAGGTGATTAGTTTGAATTAATTAGATATGTTTTTAACATTTTGGAAAGTAATTCATACATATTAGGAAGGAAATCAATAAAAAGTTACCAAAATTATAAAACAAAACAAAACAAAACAAAACATACACTCAAACATTTTACAGTGTAACAAGTATGTGGTGTTCTTGTTAATAGACCCAAACACTAAGAATTTACAAGATCAAAGGATAAACAAGTCATACTAGTGAGACTACAGAGATAATCAGATAATTATGGATGCTACATGTGGGCTCTGCGTGCCGTGAGGAAAGAAGGAAAATGACATGGACCCAAGAGAAGGAAGAATGTGCGACTTTACCTTAGTTTGGACAATGTTTAAAAATAAACTATACAGGGGCGCCTGGGTGGCTCAGTCGGTTAAGCAGCCGACTCCGGCTCAGGTCATGATCTCGCGGTCTGTGAGTTAGAGCCCCGCGTCGGGCTCTGTGCTGACAGCTCAGAGCCTGAAGCCTGTTTCAGATTCTGTGTCTCCCTCTCTCTGACCCTCCCCCGTTCATGCTCTGTCTCCCTCTGCCTCAAAAATAAATAAACATTTAAAAAAATAAAATAAAATAAAAATAAACTATACAAGCATGCTAACAGGAAAGGGAGAATGGTGATATTGGCAGATACCACAGGACATTCTATCAGAAGGAGGGGAAGCATGTGCTATTTGCATGGAAAACATCACCACCTGAGTGAAGAAGAGGAAGCACCTGTTGTTTACTAGACACTTGTATTGGCAATGTAGGATTTGTGAAGAAACCAGTTCATTGAGTGTGCACTGTTCAGTTCTCTAGTGTCATTTCTATGGTATCCACAGATCCAGTACAATTTTTGTGATGCCTCTAGAGCATTAATTAGTGACTAAATCATCAAGGTCTGCAAACCTCAAAGATAGTACACAAAATGTTCACAGCCTCTGTATACAAGGACCTAGTGTCAAAGTAGGAAAACATGCATCTAGTTAGGTCTTCATGATACATCATTATAAGTATAACTCATACTCTTTCCTTTTAGTTGTGGTTTCATTTTGTCTCCCTTAATGTAGATGAACATCTTTCTAAAATCTCTCCTACCTGTGGCTTTTATTTAACTCAGTAAGAAATCATTACTGGCTCTCTTCCCTAAATAGAAGCTAGGTGAGACCCATAGGGCTTGAAGTGGACTAATCTTAATAAACCTGACTGATAGGATAATCATCATTGATTTCATAGGAAAATGTCTGTTGGGTGCTTACTGGTTATAGGGCCTTAGGTAAGGAGCTGGGAATGCACTTAGAGATTCCCTGCTCTGGAGAGCCTATAATTTAAGTATTGAGATAGGAGACACATATCAAAAGAAAAGGGAGTTATTAAATGAGTGCATTAAAAAGTGCCATAATTCTTTAGGAAGACCACAGACATAGAGGTATTTGATAATTAAGAAGACTTTGTGGAGCTGAATGTTCAGTTGGGACATAAAGCAAAGGCAGTAATAACTTCAGCATGCTTTTCAGTTGTACAAAAATTTTGTATGTGTTATTTAATTTGCTTGTTATAATAATCATGAACTTTATTAATTTGCTCATTTTTTAAGCTACTGAAACTCAAGGAATTTTATAGTAGAGTTGGGAATCAAATTTAGGCATTCTGTTTTCTTACTGATTCTACTTGTGATACAGTGCTATTTAATGGAGGACTTAGACCATCAAGTAGGCTTTTTCTGGGAAACTTCATTATCGAAATCATGGAGGTTGTATAATGGTAAACAATATGAGATCTGGTGTTCACATCCTGGCTTTATTCCATTTTATCTACGTGACCTCTGACAAATTGTTGCACCACTGTTTCATCTATAAATCATAAAAAAATATTACTCAGTCATAGGGTTGTTATAAGGATTAAATGGCCTGCAAAGTACTTAGACTAGTATCTAGCATATATTAGGCTGATACTTCTCGAATTTGTGATTTTAGGACCTTTTACAAACTTAAAAATTATTGTGCACCTTAAGGAAATTTTTATGTGTGTTCATGGCTATCAGTATTTGCCATATAAAACGTTTAAAATATTTCTGTATGAATTAATTAAAATTATAATAACCCACTGCAAGCTACAATAAATAACATTTTTTAAGGAAAAATACCATATTTTTCAGCCAAAAATTTTTAGTGAAAAGAGTGGCATTGTTTAGACTGTTATATTTTTTTAAGTCACTTATCATTTGCCTCTATGAATATAGAGCTGGATTATCATATCTGATGCTTGCAATCTGTTGTGATATGTTGTTTTTGTAGAGTATATGAAGCAAATCTGGTCTTATTCAAAGACGTAGATGGAAAATGGAATATTTTCAAGAGATTTTTTTTATAATTGTGGATATTCTCCTTTAATACCACATTAAAACTAGATAAATGATAGTTTTGTTAAGGTTAATTGTAATGTGGAATCTGAAACTATATCAATGAACATTTTGAACTCTGATACATTGAAGTCCATTCATCTGTGACTGTGATGTAGTTTAAATGGATCCTTTACCTTTGCGTAATTTTATAGCATTGTGCATTGGTTATTTACAAACTGTTGGTTAACTGAATTATGCTGATCTTCCAAATATAGACACATTACATTAAACAGTATCAGAAAATCATGTTCATTAATGTCATCACCGATAACATTAGAAAAGTCTAATTATTGGGAAGATCTTGAGCTTATGATGGTGGATGTAAGTTTTTTAATAGTTCTTATTTTTGCTTGAAATCTTGAATTTTATTATTAAAAAATGCAAGTTGTTTTCCTGGAAGTATGAATTCACATTGTTTATTTTTAAGAAAATTTCTGCCGAATAACCATCTGAATAATGTGATTTTTCAGTTGTTTTTTTTCAAGTAAAAATGGTTTTTCCAAGTAAAAAAGCAGCTAGTACTGCTCTCAGTTACAGTTCACTTACTGTATCACAACTGATATTTCTGGAGATGACCATTGTAATTTTAGTATGCAGGAGAAATGCTTATATGTATATTTTCCATTTTATCACATGGAAGAGTAAAAAAGACATATTCAAGGGTTGTGATTCAATAAAATTGACAATTATTTTATTTTATTTTTTAATGTTTATTCATTTTTTGAGAGAGAGAGACAGAGTGTGACAGGGGAGGGGCAGAAAGAGAGGAAGACAGAATCCGAAGCAGGCTCCAGGCTCTAAGCTGTCAGCACAGAGCCTGATGCAGGGCTCAAACCCATGAACCGTGAGATCATGACCTGAGCCCAAGTTGGACATTTAACTGACTAAGCCCCCCTGGTGCCCTTAAAACTGACAATTTTAACACTTCGTGGATATTTGTAGGTGGATATTTGTAGCTGATATATATCTGATACATCTGATATGTCTTTTTGACTCTCTGTATGGTGGTAAAGGATACAGTGATAATAGTATAGTTTGGTACTAGTAACTTGATTTGTGCTGAGACACTAGCAGTTTTCACCACCATTGCTTTCCCACTTTCAGTGAAAATGGCAAACAACAGTTTAGTATTTCCAAAATAGTTTTGACTTCATGAACCCCATGAAAGTGTCTTAGGAACTTTAGGATCCTTGACCCCACTTGGAGAACCATTGTACAGAGCATTCATGTTAGCTGTTATTACCATTAAGAAGAAAGATTGTGAGGGGCGCCTGGGTGGCGCAGTCGGTTAAGCGTCCGACTTCAGCCAGGTCACGATCTCGCAGTCCGGGAGTTCGAGCCCCGCGTCGGGCTCTGGGCTGATGGCTCAGAGCCTGGAGCCTGTTTCCGATTCTGTGTCTCCCTCTCTCTCTGCCCCTCCCCCGTTCATGCTCTGTCTCTCTCTGTCCCAAAAATAAATAAACGTTGAAAAAAAAAATTAAAAAAAAAAAAAAGAAGAAGAAAGATTGTGTACAATGTTTGTGCAAAGAATTCGTAGACTAGATAAATGTGAACAGCAGATTCATTTAGGAAATACACTTGAAGACGTAAGTGATTATAGAGTTCTATTGTATAAAGTAATCTGTATTTAAAAATTAAACAAATAGAACAAGACCTAACAATTTACTTGTTTTTCAGGCTATAACAGGATGTCTCCTTGAAGCATAGAGGGACGACTCTATCCAGAAAAATGTACAGCTCTTAAATGGATATAAGCCATATAATTAAGTAGTCCACAGAGTGTTTGTAGATGTGAGCTGTTCACTATTCTTTAAGTGTGTTACCTTTGTGTATCTAGTTTTATCAGACTAGATATACATGCCTTTACATGATATCCTCCATGGCACCCAGGTCAAGGGGAAAGGAGTTATATATACTTACTGAACCATTACTGATTACTATGCAGCTCATATTTTATGTGTTTTATATTTTATTTTATAAATTCTGTGTGCTTCAGTAACACAGACTAGGAAGAGTGATTTGGTGCTTGATAGAATTTTGAAGTTATATCTAGGTGGCACTTTTTTCCACACTTGTAAAAGAGAATTATTATTCTGTCCCTTCTAAATGGTCCCTCATTTACAATTATATTTATCTGAAAAGGAATATTCATCAAGGTAATCATATCCATTAGGTTCGTTATACCGGAACCACCATTAAAATTTAGAATTAACTTATTTGTATAGAACTTTGTATTTTACAGTAAACTTTTTTGATACATCATCTTTTCATTCAATACTCTTAAGAATCTTGTGAAATCTGAGCTCTTATCTTCATTTGACTGTCCTTCCTAAATGATCAAAGCCACAGAGCTGAGCATTGAGAAATAAGCCCTTAAATTAGATCTACTGATTTTTGTTTAGTCTAAAAACAAATATACCATAGTTACCTTCATTTTATATTAAAAATGTACAATTTATCTCTCTTCTCTATATAATAAAAATGTTAAAACCTTCCCCTAATACACTTTGTAATCACACAAAGTCAAATGACATTGTGATACTACAGTACAAATGCTTGCAGCTCAGCCTCTGTTTGCCAGCAGAGGCTGCTCTTAGGTTAGTGATTACCTTGAGATTACAGTATATCAAGAATATTAAGCAGCTGAACGGAAGCTACATTATGATGTAATTATGCAGAAGTTAGATTTAAATTGAATAATAACCACTTGAGTGACTCTCACACATGTGTTAATCTCCACATCATCAGAAATTATGCTCTTTACAAAGATATCTCTGTAGCAGAGCAGAAAGTGACATTCCTGAAATGAAAACAGTTTGTGGCTTGCCAGGAGAGAAGGATTACTAATTTAGAAAATCATAAAAAATCTGAGGCTTATCATAATAGATTTATAAAGCCACATTCTTATCCTTACCATAGAATTTCTTTGGTTTGCTAAAAATTTTTGAAAAGTGCAAATCAGTCCACATCTGTTTAAACCAGTGTAAAAATGTAAGTAATTGCACATATAGGAGAAACATATTGTTATAAATATTTTTAAAATAAAAAATATTTACTTGCTAATAAGCAAAATGGATAAAACTGAGCAGTGATGTAAGATAGATTATTTTATATTTTTAACGGGTCCATAAGTGTACAACATTCATTTCACGAAGAACAATTGCAGAGTTTGAATTCTCTTGTGATAACTCAGATATATAAAATTAATTAAGCCAAATACTTTTAAAATGTACTTTAAAAGCATTTTATTTTAGAAGATTTAAAATATCAGAGAACATTAGGAAACAGAGCTTTTATCTTCATTGTTAGAAATTTGAAGTTTTGAAAAAAGAAAAACTTCCTACAGTAATATGATTTTTTTTGCAAATATGCACTTTAAACCAGGAATTATTTTAAATACCATTTAAACCATCTTATTAACAATAGGTTATCTATAACAGTGATGTATTTTGGGGCTCAGCAAACTTTTTCTGGAAAGAGCCAGATGGTAAATATTTCAAGTTTTGAAAGCCATATGATTTCTATTATAACTATTCAAATTTACCATTGTAGCACTCAAGTGACCACAGACCATATGTAAAGGAATGAATGTAGCTTTGTTCTGATAAAACTTTATTTACAAAACAGTTGGTGAAACATATCTAGATTGTGGTCAGTAGTTTACTAGTCCCTGATCTATATTATAATATTACAAAAAAACAAAATGATTTGTAGCAAATTTTTTTTTATTTCAACACCAGTTCTTAATTGTTTCATAGCATCTATTGGACACAGGGCATTTATCATTCTATTTATGGTATAATTAGGTAAATATGTTTTATTACCTATATTTTTTCACCTGATACCATAGATTATATACTTTTGATATTCTTTTTTTTTGCATTCCTGTGTTACTACCCTTTTATAAGTAAAAATTATAAATAAAATTGTTTTAATCTTAAAATGTTGCTCTAGGAAAATAGCCAAATATACATACTGTAGTTAAAACTACTAGAAATTATAGCTTTCATTTTATTTTTCTCTTTTTTTTGCAGCAATGTGGATTTCCCCATAGATTATCCAAGATTATTTTTGCTAATTTTTGTTATTTCATGCTAATATTTTTCAAATAATATATTAAAATTTCTTTATGAGTATTGTGAGTATGGACTTTGTTTAAAATAGTTTTATATTAGACAGGTAATAGTAGAATTTCACTGCTAAGATATTCTTTAAGAATGTGGGTAAGTAAGTTATTTTGAACTTCTTCACAGAAGAGTTTTAATTCTATTTTTGTTATTTTAAAAATGTATTGTTGAATTCATGTGGCTATTGTAGGGATTAATTTTAATTAAGCTATTCTCAACATTGCTCAGCCAATTGAAAGACCTGACAATAATTGACAATATCAAACATTATTTAGAAGTCATAGTCCCAGTATTGTCTAACCAGTAGTAATAGGAATAATAATACAAATAATAAAAATTGGAAACAGCTACGTTTACGTTTATGATTGCCCCCTTGTGTACCTTGCAAAAGAGGAAATAGACCCTTAGAAAAGTTTTCTTACTTGTTTAGTCAATGTACCAAAACTATCGAGTTTTTTAGATACATTAGTCAAAGAACAAGTTATAGGCTTTGCCCAAAAACTGAGATGGCATAGTTGGGATTCACAATACTCTGTACAACTCTTAGCAATCTGAGGCTAACAGATTCTCAGCTGGGAAATCATATGGGTCTCCAATAGAATTTGCCTTGGTTCAAAAATGTCTGACTTCTGGATCTGTACATAAATCCTATTTGTTTGTCATAGTGATCACATCACTCCTTTAAACATATATCTACTACTTTGCTATATACATTAGTATTAAAGATATAAATAAAATGGAAATCTGTGTATACATTTATAAGCACTTTTAAATATTGAGATATATGAAGTGCTCACTATCTTCCAAAAGATGTTTCTTAAATTTAATACATTTAAGTTCACTTTTATATAATAAGTACTTCTGAGTTTTTGTTGTTTTTCATTTGTTAGTTTTTGTTTTTGTTTTATTTTAGAGAGAGAGAGCTCACCCAGGAGCTGGGAAGAGGGACACAGAGAGAGAAAGAGAGAGAATCTTAAGCAGGCTTTACACTCAGCAAGGAGCCTGACTCAGGCATAGATCCCTTGACCTTGGGATCATGACCTAAACTGAAACCAAGAGTCAGATGCTCAAATGAATAAGCCACCTAGGCACCCCTATAATAAATACTTTTGAACCAACAAAATTGTAAGATGACCTTCTACAGGGTGTATACTAAGTATTCTACGTATCATGTAAGAATTTATATATTTCTTACAAAGAGTTATTAGTTCAGAATCTAATATATTTTAAAAAAAGTGCATGTATTTTTCTACCACAAATATTAGTTCACAATAAAAATTTTAATCCTGAATTTTAAATTAATTTCATGTGAATTCAACTAATTGCAGGTCTGAAGAGTATAAATGTAATTTTATTTTAATACAAATTTAATTTCTTGAAAATTGCCCTTTGGTAAACTGAATAAAAGTTTTTTTCCAAATTTTTAAGTGATTTACATAACCATCTTAAAACATTTCATATCCTTAATATGTAAAAATGTTTTCCTATATGAGGCATTAATATTTTAATCCTGACATTAAAATGAATGTTCTTCCATTAAGAAAAATAATGATGTCATTTATTCTCAGAGTGTCTCTGTACTTCCATTTTTTTTTAGTGAAAAAAACAATGTCACAAATAATTTGGAAGAGACTTTAGATCACAATTGGCTTTTCTGCCAAGAAATGAAAATACAATATTTATTTATTTATTTATTTATTTATTTAATTTTTTCAACGTTTATTTATTTTTGGGACAGAGAGAGACAGAGCATGAACGGGGGAGAGGCAGAGAGAGAGGGAGACACAGAATCGGAAACAGGCTCCAGGCTCTGAGCCATCAGCCCAGAGCCTGATACGGGGCTCGAACTCACAGACCGCGAGATGGTGACCTGGCTGAAGTCGGACGCTTAACTGACTGCGCCACCCAGGCGCCCCGAAAAAACAATATTTAAATAATATTTAAATTTTAGTTTCCTGATGTGCCTTCAGGATACACATAAAGGATATTCATTTATTCAAAAATATGAAATTTTAATCTAAGAACCCCAAAATATGCATGCTAATAAAACATATGTTGAACAACACACCTTGATTTCACACTATGCATGCTCAAGTACACGTGACTTGTGTCTACTGAAATGAAGCATGTTTTGGTCACATTCAAATGCTACTAGAAATATACATGGTACTTGGATCCATCAGAGCTAACCGTGGTTGCATGTTTTCCTGGTTCATGGTGAGGTTGAGAGGCACTTGGCTAAGCATCTGACTCTTGATTCTGGCTCAGGTCATGATCTTGCAGTCATTCTCTCCCCTCTCTCCCTTTGCCCCTACCCGACTTGTGCACACACATGCATGTGCACTTTCTCTCTTTCTCCCTCTCAAAAAATAAAAATTAAAAAAACAAATTGATTCTCCAAACTCTTAAGGAGTATTCTGGTATTTTTTAAAACACAATGAATAGTGCATTTATATGTCAATCAATTTTCTAAGCATGTTATAAAAATGAATTTATTTAATCATTTTGTTACATAGGTACCAGTATTATTTCCATTTTATGGATAAAGATACTTCAGGGAGATTGGTTAACTTGCCCAAGATCAAATCTAGACAGAGTATGTGCTCTTAATCACATAATTAATTCTGCTTTACATAAGTGATCTTGAACTATCTGCCACCAAATTTTTATCAGAAGTCCAGTTGAGATTGTGAGACTGTGTGTGTGTGTGTGTGTGTGTGTGTGTGTGTGTGTTTGTGTGGCACATGTGTGCTGTGTTGAGAAAGGGGAAACACCAGTTTGATGGATGCGGCTTCTACCCATATTTCAATACCAGTCAATCTCACCTCTTTTTCCCTCTAGCATAACTGAAGTATACAGCATATTTCATGGATTGGATAGTGCATAGCAGAGATATTACTCTCTTAACAAGCATTTTACTCTCAGGGGTGAAAAGTGGTGTAGTTAGAAATTGATCTCCCCTTATCCCTTTCTTCCCAGGTGAAGCACACCTCCCTTGTAATCTTTGCCCATTTCAATGCACATCTGTTTTCTGTATCTAGAATTTATTCCTGAATCAAACCATATATTTGGATAGCATTAATAATTATGTTTATACTAACTCTGCACTCCCTCCTCATGTTGAAATATTGAAAGATATCTTAAGAAACAATTATATAAAACTCAGTATTATATTTATTGAAAGGAGATTGTAGGGGATGCATTCCTGTATGATTTAGCCTCACTTAAAGAGAGATGTCCAGGGGCGCCTGGGTGGTGCAGTCGGTTAAGCGTCCGACTTCAGCCAGGTCACGATCTTGCGGTCCGTGAGTTCGAGCCCCACGTCTGGCTCTGGGCTGATGGCTCAGAGCCTGTTTCCGATTCTGTGTCTCCCTCTCTCTCTGCCCTTCCCCCGTTCATGCTCTGTCTCTCTCTGTCCCAAAAATAAATAAACGTTGAAAAAAAATTTAAAAAAAAAAAGAGAGATGTCTGAATCATAAGTGCCAACAAATCTATTGCTTTCCTCAAATAATTTATGTTTATATTTTATAAATAATGTAAACTGTGAGGCAGATCATGTTTCATTTTGTGTTTTGACTACTATGGTATGATATTTAAAATTTGCAACCTTTTTTTAAATAACTTCATAAACCTAATGACCTGCACAAGTCTGATCTAGCTTTCACTTGATCTATATCTACATTTTCCCTTAGTCCTTAATTTTCAGTGATTTAATTATAGGTATTTGAAAGGTAACCTTAATTTTCTAATGCAACAGTGTAAAATAAATAGAATAAGGAAAAGGATAAGGAAAAAAAATAAATATAGTAGACAAAACAGCCCCTCAATGTCAGAAAATTAGATATAGGGTGCTTTAATAGGCATAAGAGGGGGAGTCCAGAAACAGACAATAATTGGATGTGTAAGTTAGCAGTCAGACAGTCAGCTTCGAATGTCTGTCAGTTGACTCCTGAAAGATTGGAGTATGGAGTAGAGTACTAAGACAAGCATTTATGTGTGTAATGGCACCAAAGTTTAAAAGCTAGCACATAAACTAACCTAAGGGCTAGATGGGAACCCCCAGAATCATTGTTGATAACTCTTTCACCCTTACCCTCTACTTTTAAGTCATCAAGTCTAGTTGATGAAAAGGTTTCTGGAAAACCTTTTCATACGATTTTCTTTATGGCAATTTCCTGTGGCACCAGGCTCATCCGGAATTCTGCAAAGAGCTTATATTTAGTCTTTCTCTTTCTCTTTTGTCTTGCCTAATAGAATCTAAATCTTCATATCTCAGCCAGAGTTGTCTTAAAAAAATTGGCAAATACATGCCTCTACCATGCTCTATCCCTTCATGATTTCCAATTTCCATAAAGATAAAGTCTGGGGCTGATTTGCCCCCTTGTTTTCTACTCCCTGCCTACTTTTCTAAATTCTTACTTCATACCAATTTCCCTTGTTCTGTACGAGTGAGCTACACTCACCTGCTTCAGATTGCTAGAATGCATTATTTCCTTCTCATCTTAGGTCTGTTAATAGCATATAGTGCTCTTTTTCCTTCATTCCTTCCCCTCCCTTCCTCCCTCCCTCCGTCCTTCCTTCCCTTCTTTCTCTCTCCTCTTTCTTTCTTTCTTTCTTTCTTACTCTCTTTCTTGTCTGCTGTCTTCTTTCTCCCCCTAGATCTATCTAGTTAATTCTTTCTCATCTTTTGGATCTCATCTTCCACACCACTTCCTTAGCATTAAATTCTCCCTTTACCTCTCAACCTAGGTCAGAGCCCTAACTATATGTTGTCAGCACATCCTATACTCCTACTTGTATTGGTCATGTCTATATCTGCAGTACCTAGCATTCTCAGCATAGTCATTCCTCTATAAGTCATTGTTTAGTGAGGGAATTAATGACAAGCAGCAAAAATAGTGTCGTAATTACTTTCATTAGATTGAACTAAACATCTTAAATTCTTCCTGGCTAAGGTCAGAAATGGCCTTGGCAGCAGAGTCAGGCTAAGTGGGTAACCAGAATTTTCATGATTCCAGAGCTATGGGGGGAGGCTTGATAGACTGTTTTTATATCCACAGTGAGACTCCAATCAGCAGCATTTCGGTTAGAAGCTTTTGCACAGCTGATGTCTTTCATGGTATACAAATGTAGGTTCCTCCTGAAATCTTGAAAGCTGTTTTGCTTTGAACATTATTCCTGGGAGCCCTTTATTTATTTTTTAAATTTTTTTTTAACGTTTATTTATTTTTGAGACAGAGAGAGACAGAGCATGAATGGGGGAGGGGCAGATAGAGAGGGAGACACAGAATCGGAAGCAGGCTCCCCTGAGGATGCCCAACCAACTGAGCCACCCAGGCGCCCTGGGGAGCCCTTTAAATAAGAGAGAGAGAGAGAGAGAGAGAGAGAGAGAGAGAGAGAGAATGAATCTTGGTCATTAAGTATCCAGACAACCTTATGATCACCATTTTGTCCTCACCTTCATTACTTCATTTTGAAGATTAATCTATGAAATCCTTTGGTTTTTTTGGATCAGAAACTAGTGAGAAAGTTTCATCTTTAAAGATCATTGTGGGTGGGTGTCTCGTATTTCTTTCTTTGGTATATTTTACACTAATTCATGAAATAAGATCAGGACTCCATTCCTTGATTGGTTCAATGAATGAGGCAACCTGTTGATTTCATTTTGCCATGTGCTTTTTAATTTGAATTAGAAAATACACCCTCAGAGACACCAAAAGATAGAAATGAAAAATTTTATTTAGTTAATTTGAGTGAAGTTTACAATATTTATTTTCAATTAAAAATTGAACTACTTAGGGGTACCTGGGTGACTCAGTCGGGTAAGCGTCCAACTTCGGCTCAGGTCATGATATCACAGTTGGTGAGTTGAACCCCGCATCACTCTCTGTGCTGACAGCTCAGAGCCTGGAGCCTGCTTAGGATTCTGTGTCTCCCTTTCTCTGTGCCCCTCCCCTGCTCACACTCTGTCTCTCTCTGTCTCTCTCTCACTCAAAAATAATTATACATTAAAAAAAAATTTTAATTTGAACTATCAGTTGATATGATTACTATTAAAACTGCCACTCAATTTATAAATATATACATAGTAGTATTATTTATAATTTATAAAATAATATAGCTTATATTATATAGTATTATAAGATAATACACACACACATATACTAGATGTCTGCCACCATGGAAACAAAGTAAAAATAACATAATTGAAGTTTGAATTATTAATTATTATTATAATATAGTTCTCATTTTTAAAGTTTTATATTATTTTCTATTTATTGCCAATATTAAAATTTGAGATTTATTCCAGCATTTTTGAAATTGTGCTCTGACCCACTTCCAAGAATAAGAACGACAAGATGCCACCGTTTCACTTGATAAGAAAATTATTTATGCTTCTATTTTTGAATGGATACTTACATAATCAAATTACAAGAAAGTATAAAATAGTAGTTATGATTTGTTATTTATAGTTTTTTTTTTCTTTTTCAAAGATTTTATTAGAGATCTTTAGAGAGCAAAATCCAAACTCCAGATCCAGCTGCCAAGAAGACCCTATTATGCTGTGGATACTGGTTGAGGCATGGCAGGCGGCTCGGGCTTCCCACCTTTCTGTTCTGAGATGGGGGTGGTGGGAAGGATCTCATCTTTGGGTTCCACAATGCTCACATGATCTGGCAGTTTGTTTTTCGTTCTGGTTTTGCTACTCTAAACAGTCTAAGTAATGGGAGAGGCAAATTTTATACTGCCAATTATACACACACACACACACACACACACACACACACACACATTTTTAGGTATTTGGAATACCTAGAATTTATATTATTGGAACCAGAAATGCAACTCAGTTACACAATCCTTTATGCTGTTCATTTTGACAAATATCTTTTTGCAATGAATAGTCCTGTACCTAAGTAAGTAGGTGATTCTAAATGTAATTTATACTTCTCTTTATGATCCTGAGTCCCATTTCTTTTCTAAAGACAATCTCTTCATATATATATTCCAAAATGTATTCTATGCCATATCTTTTGAGTTTCACTGCCATAATTGTTTCTTCCATTGGTAGCAGTAGTAATTTATTCTTATTCTTTTATTCCTAAATATGGTTGTGTCTCTCTCTTTCTAAATTAATACCTTATCTAGGCTCTCTACTATCTTGTAGTATTAATCAAACTCTACCTTTCTCCTTGAATGTAAATGTCGCTCCCCCACCCAGATACCACCCAGTAGGCCTCGTGTCTTCTTCAAACAATTCAAGGTCTCTCTTATTCTCCTTCATTTATAGCTCCTCTGCCTGCCCTCATGCTGAATTTTGAATGTCAGTAACAAAATCTGGAAATAGATATTTTTACACAATACAGTTTTTCTGTACAACAGCACAATCTCCAAAGTATTTCACAGAAATTATTATAAGCAGAAAGTGGACAAAGCTATCACTGAATTCTTCTATATGCTCTTACTGATTTGAAAGCAAATTATAAGTTGTACATTGTGAAAATCAGGGAAGTCGGGTACAAGGACTACGAGCCTTCAACATGTAGAAAAAATGATAAACTGACATATTTCTTATTGTTTGAAGGCTTATGTTAATTGTGTTTTATAACGTTAAAAGATGTTTGAAATAAATATGGAGACTTCACTAAATTATGTGGAAACTTTTCCTTCTTTTGCATTTAATATAATTATTGGACTCCCTATTTTTGACGTTAAGGTGTTTTTACCACTCTGCCCCCGCCACCCTGCTTCCGGCAGTTCTGATTGAGAAGAGAGTTTTTGGTAACCTATTAACTTGTTTTGTCATTCCTTGGAGAGGGATCATGTGCCTATTCCATGGAATTCGTATTCCAATTTAGTTATGACCCTACCATATTTGGAGAGTCCTTAGAGGATAGGTATTCCAAAGTGGTGCTATAGGAAGAAAAATAGTAGTATTGATAGAAACCATAAAGCTAGGATGGAAAGCTCTTTTAAATTAAGTTCCAGATGTAAGAAATTTAGAAATATGATGATATATTCAATACCAATATCTTGAAAGATGTTGGAGATACATTTAATGAGGATTAAATCAATAAGAGAAGTATAGAAAAAGAAGATCACTTTTTCTTTGAGCTTCTGGGAATATCCACATTTGGGAGGTTAGTGAGGAGAGAGTGTACAGTAAAGGGCCAGAAAGTTAATGACTGGTCAGATAAAAGGAGTTCTAAGAACATGCAGTTAGGCAAAAAAGATCTTTTTTCAAGAATGAAGAGTTGGTCAGTGGTAGCAAACACTGTAGTATGATTTACAAGAGTTAAAACCTAAAAGCACACTTGATTGGTCAAGAGAAAAGTAACTTGAGATTTGAAGTGCATGTTCATATACTTGTGGGTAAATAAGCCAAACTGAGATTAAAAGGACAAGGTTATAATAAAATAAAAGTAGTTGGCACAGAACACTAAATTAAGAATTTTATGGAGAAAAGAAGTTCCTATTTTTGCCTTCAAATGCTAAGTATCTCATCAGCCCTCTCACCTGCATTTTGCCCACCCATTTTTCTTTTCTTGTCTTTTTCTTGTTTCATTTCAACAGTGAATCTGATTAAGGAACTGGGTTTGGGTGGAGTACAAAGCTCATTTTGAGGAATAGTGTAAAATTATAAAAATACAGCTGATCAATTCAGGAGAGTTTTAAGTGTCAGACTAGTGAGACTATTTGGCAAATGATGTGCTGTCAACAAAGCAATGTGGTAGTGCATTGTTTTTAAAAGATTAACTTGAAATAATATATGAAAGAGAAATAAGAGAAGAATCTATTTAAGACGTTTCTTCAAGAATGAACTCAAGGTATCACACAAGTCCTACGCTTTTAATGCTGGTGGTAGCAGTACTGAAAAGAGGTGAAGGATAGGATGACAATATATATACCTTGCAAGTAGACTTTAAGGAACTTGACCTTTGATGTGAAGGCAAGTGAAACAATGATCTAAACATTAACACTGGTTGACTATATTAAGTAAATGAAAAGAGAGGAGAGCAAGGTGATGAATTACATTTTTTGTCTTGATAGGGTTTGTGGTAGAATATTCAGGGAGACCTCAGTTTTGGGGAATAAACATTGGCAAGGAAGGGCCTAAGTGTGTAGTAAGACAAGCATTTTAAAATATGAATGTTGGGATTGAAAGTCAGGAAAGAGATTTCTTTGATATCTCTTTTTCTTAGGCCAAATAGTAGAACAAGGGATAAGTATGATAAAAGTAGTTGGTTGGGTTTGGGAGGATATTATCTGTGAAAGTTCATGCTGAGATTTGCTATTAAAGTATGTGCGAATTGGGGATTTAAAAAGATATGGGCGTGTGTATATTTTGGCATTGCTTTCTTGGAAGTATGTATGCTAGGGAATAAAATAATTGTGAATTAAATAATGTTTTGCAATAGTGAGCTCCCAGTATAAGATGAATGCTATGACTTTTTTCTTAAGGGGGAATTTGGCTTAATCTACTTAAATCTTTAACCAACAATAATTCATGACCTGGAAGCAGAGAAAAGGCAATAAACTCTGGGGATGGGTGCAGTAGTGGAAACAAAGGTTATGATGAGTTCTGGTCAATTATCATTAGAGATTAAAGAACTGAATAAGTTGACAGGGTTGAGTGAGAGGAGTTCACACTGAAAATAAAAAGAAAAAATTAGTGAACCTGAAATAAAGAAAAGGTAAATGGTTTATCATAATGGAAAGAAAGCACCTACTTTGAGATTTTGAAGGTCAGATAAAGAAGAGAAGTGGGATGTGTAGAGGTAGATGTATGTGATGTTTTGAAGATAGAGCTGTGTGATGCTCCTACTGATGAAAGTATGATGTGGGGCTTGAAGAACATATCAGATGTTAAGGAACAAAGTTACTAGGTAGAAAATAGATTGGCAATAGGAAAAATGGGATTGAAAAGATGATGGGAAACATGGAAAAAGGAGAAAAATGATCCAGGTGTTCATTTTGTTTTAGCTATAGGAGTCACATTTCTGTGGGATTCCAGTGTTTGGTGGTCGGGAAGGTTACAAAATCCCTTAAAGGATCACAAGTACCTGACCTGAATGTGAGGCCTCAGAGAGAAGCTGAGCTTTCAAAATTTCAAGAACACAAATGTATAAGGAGTATTATAGGTTTAAATCAGATGAAACAAACAGGGTGAAAGTGAAGAAGTTAATGTTTTGTATTTTGGGAATTCACCTTTTCCATCTCCATCCCCTTTAGTAATATGTCTCCTAAATGATATTGGAAGCCACTGGGAAGAAGAGTTTAAAAAATCGTTTTACATTCCATGTTTTCTTGTTCTAAGTATGTCTATGTATCCAATCAAGCCAATTTGCACATATTTATTGAGAAAGGATAATTTTTAAATTTAGAAATAAAAAACATTTATATGCATGTATATCATTATTCAATAATAATTTATCACCTGATTATCCCTACTACATGCATATCCACCTACTTTAAATATACTCTGTACTTTTAATTTTACCATTTTCCCTTCCTCAGACATTTCCTTTGTCTAACCCTGAGCATGAGCAACCTGCCCATGCTGTTTCTCTGCTTGATAGGTCCTCTCCAACCTGCCTGCCTCCTATCCAAAATGTTCAAGTCATAGATGCCATTTATGAAAGGTATTTTCTCCCACTTTCTTCTGAATTCTTCATCCGAACACGTGTGATGTTTCCCTCCCTTGATCCCCACTAGCATTTTTTACTTTATTTCAGAAAGGGAGGGGGGGTGGGCAGAAGGGAGAAGCAGAGAGAGAGAGAGAGAGAGAGAGAGAGAGAGAGATACTTAAGCAGATGCAGGGCTAGATTCGGTGACCTTGGGATCATGATCTGAGCTGAAATCAAGAGTTGGATGCTCAACCCACTGAGCCACCCAGGAACTCCAGCCCACTAGCATTTTTTAATGTTTTATACTTAACATATCCTTTTTTTCTTGTACTTACTATTTCTTGATTTTTGTGCACTTTTCTTTGTTGCATACTAAATTGCAAACGTTCATCTTTGTGTTCTCCCAAGTGCTTGGCATGGAATTTTATAAATAAGCTCCCATATTTGTTTGAAGATTTGCTGTTATACTGACTATAATTTTTCAGTTGAGCCTATGTCTCCTTTTCATTTTATTCAACTATATCATCTTTCAGGTTATATCACATATTCTGAATCTATTGATATAATGTCATTCATTTTCTTTATATGTCTGCTTAGTTCAGGGAATGAGGTTTTAAATACACTAAAGATAGTCTTTATTCTTGATGATAGTTACATTAACTCACTGGTGAATTTACTTTTAAATTTGTCTACTGCCTGTGGTGATATGTGATAAAAAGAATTGCAATAACAATCATAATTGTCATTTGCTTCCCAGAATCTGGAGTACCACCCTTTTAAATGATCTCAAAGACCTATACGTCGCTTCCAACAAATAGAAATATTGTGTAAATTACAAACATCTAAAACTAGTTCATAGAATGTTTAAAAAGGAGAATGTGTTCTTATTAAAGAATTTCATAAAGGATTGCAATCTAATTATATAGTGAATTTTAGAAAACATTGGAAGTATCAATTTCAAAAAGGTAAATGGTGGTCCTACAATAAAGTAGTTACTGGAAAATACTGCAACAAAGAAACTCTTTTCACCTAAAAAATGTATTTCTGGAAGAAAGATGTAGTAATAATTAATATCATTGTAATAAAATCTTGAAAAAAATCCTGGTTATAAATTCTAAGAAAAACACAAAGAGATGTTAATATTTGAGATTATTAAAGCAAAATAAGCACACACATTTGATATTATATCAAGATGTCATCTATGTCAAGTTAAATGTTGAGCAATTTACTCATGTGATACTAGACTAATTTGTGTTTCTGTAATTTATTTTTCCACATGTTCTCAAACCTAACTAGCCTGGAGGTCTCTTTCATGGAGTTGTTAGCAAAATATGAGGCCCCCATATAGGAGATTGCTATTGTTACCAATCTTCATTTTTCAAATGAGAGTAACTAAGCAACCCTGAGCAAGTTATATTACAGGTTGAGTTTTCCAGGATGCAGATTCTGAGATGAAGCTTCGGGTGCAAGATATTTATTAAGAATAGTTCCTGAAATTGACATCTGTGGAAGAGAATAAAAAAGGAAAATCAAGCAGAGAAAGAAGTTCAGCTTTGATGCAGGCTGGACAGTCTCAGCAGACCCCACAGGGAGCTCTGGAGCTAAAATGGACCTGTCAGAATTGTTCCAGGTTGGGCTGAAGTTAAAACGGTTCCATGTTTATAGCCCTGCCTCCAATAGTTCATTCATGTAGCCTCCAGGAAGGGTATGACCTTGGGAGAGGTGGGTCTGCAACTAAATTAGTCCTTTAAGTGCTGACAGCTGAAGACTTGCTGCCAACACTATTTCTAATATCTGGGCAGCAAATCCTTCCTTGGCAGTGTACCTGGGCAGAGCACATCTATATCCATGACAAGGTTGCTTGACCAAGATCACAAAGTACTGGAAGAACCTAGATTAAGACTAATCATATTTATATCCAAAGCCTATATTCTTAACCACTATGTTCCAAATCCCTTTTCTCCTCTCCTCTACAGATCCTGAAACCCCCCACTAGCCTGAAAGTCTTTATCCTCAGTCTAGCTGTTGCTTTTGTTGACAATACTATACCACATCATTCACATCTCAGGACTGTAGACAGATAATTATCCTCAGATTTGTGAGACCACCCGATTGAGCTTCCTTAAACTTTCACTTTAAGAGCACTGGTGTGTGTGTGTGTGTACGTGTGTGTGTGCACGTGCACGCGCTTCTGTACCCATATCAAGCATTTATTAAGTAACTACTATTTTCCAGCAACTTGAAAGCCCTAGTTTGCAAATAAAATGAAAAGGAATAGAATGGTCTTGATTCACAGAATTTTCATGTCATTGGTTCTTTAAATTGATCACAGTTCCCTAGTTTCTAGGAAACTGGGACTAAGACCACAGATTCTATGCTTCCCCACTTCTACTCTCAGAATCATTTGTTCTCTCCATGGCATCCACCAACATTGTCAGACCATGCATCTGGGATCTCTGTCTTTTTTTTTTTTTCTTTTTTTTTTTTCTGAAATTTATTGACAAATTGGTTTCCATCCAACACCCAGGGCTCATCCCAAAAGGTGCCCTCCTCAATACCCATCACCCACCCTCTCCTCCCTCCCACCCCCCATCAACCCTCAGTTTGTTCTCAGTTTTTAACAGTCTCTTATGCTTTGGCTCTCTCCCATTCTAACATCTTTTTTTTTTTTCCTTCCCCTCCCCCATGGGTTCCTGTTAAGTTTCTCAGGATCCACATAAGAGTGAAACCATATGGTATCTGTCTTTCTCTGTATGGCTTATTTCACTTAGCATCACACTCTCCAGTTCCATCCACGTTGCTACAAAAGGCCATATTTCATTTTTTCTCATTGCCACGTAATATTCCATTGTGTATATAAACCACAATTTCTTTATCCATTCATCAGTTGATGGACATTTAGGCTCTTTCCATAATTTGGCTATTGTTGAGAGTGCTGTTATGAACATTGGGGTACAAGTGGCCCTATGCATCAGTGCTCCTGTATCCCTTGGATAAATTCCTAGCAGTGCTATTGCTGGGTCATAGGGTAGGTCTATTTTTAATTTTCTGAGGAACCTCCACACTGCTTTCCAGAGCGGCTGCACCAATTTGCATTCCCACCAACAGTGCAAGAGGGTTCCTGTTTCTCCACATCCTCTCCAGCATCTATAGTCTCCTGATTTGTTCATTTTGGCCACTCTGACTGGCGTGAGGTGATACCTGAGTGTGGTTTTGATTTGTATTTCCCTGATAAGGAGCGACGCTGAACATCTTTTCATGTGCCTGTTGGCCATCCGGATGTCTTCTTTAGAGAAGTGTCTATTCATGTTTTCTGCCCATTTCTTCACTGGGTTATTTGTTTTTCGGGTGTGGAGTTTGGTGAGCTCTTTATAGATTTTGGATACTAGCCCTTTGTCCGATATGTCATTTGCGAATATCTTTTCCCATTCCGTTGGTTGCCTTTTAGTTTTGTTGGTTGTTTCCTTTGCTGTGCAGAAGCTTTTTACCTTCATAAGGTCCCAGTAATTCACTTTTGCTTTTAATTCCCTGGCCTTTGGGGATGTGTCGAGTAAGAGATTGCTACGGCTGAGGTCAGAGAGGTCTTTTCCTGCTTTCTCCTCTAAGGTTTTGATGGTTTCCTGTCTCACATTTAGGTCCTTTATCCATTTTGAGTTTATTTTTGTGAATGGTGTGAGAAAGTGGTCTAGTTTCAACCTTCTGCATGTTGCTGTCCAGTTCTCCCAGCACCATTTGTTAAAGAGACTGTCTTTTTTCCATTGGATGTTCTTTCCTGCTTTGTCAAAGATGAGTTGGCCATACGTTTGTGGGTCTAGTTCTGGGGTTTCTATTCTATTCCATTGGTCTATGTGTCTGTTTTGGTGCCAATACCATGCTGTCTTGATGATGACAGCTTTGTAGTAGAGGCTAAAGTCTGGGATTGTGATGCCTCCTGCTTTGGTCTTCTTCTTCAAAATTCCTTTGGCTATTCGTGGCCTTTTGTGGTTCCATATGAATTTTAGGATTGCTTGTTCTAGTTTCGAGAAGAATGCTGGTGCAATTTTGATTGGGATTGCATTGAATGTGTAGATAGCTTTGGGTAGTATTGACATTTTGACAATATTTATTTTTCCAATCCATGAGCAGGGAATGTCTTTCCATTTCTTTAAATCTTCTTCAATTTCCTTCATAAGCATTCTATAGTTTTCAGCATACAGATCCTTTACATCTTTGGTTAGATTTATTCCTAGGTATTTTATGCTTCTTGGTGCAATTGTGAATGGGATCAGTTTCTTTATTTGTCTTTCTGTTGCTTCATTGTTAGTGTATAAGAATGCAACTGATTTCTGTACATTGATCTTGTATCCTGCAACTTTGCTGAATTCCTGTATCAGTTCTAGCAGACTTTTGGTGGAGTCTATCGGATTTTCCATGTATAATATCATGTCATCTGCAAAAAGCGAAAGCTTGACTTCATCTTTGCCAATTTTGATGCCTTTGATTTCCTTTTGTTGTCTGATTGCTGATGCTAGAACTTCCAGCACTATGTTAAACAGCAGCGGTGAGAGTGGGCATCCTTGTCGTGTTCCTGATCTCAGGGAAAAAGCTTTCAGTTTTTCCCCGTTGAGGATGATGTTAGCTGTGGGCTTTTCATAAATGGCTTTTATGATCTTTAAGTATGTTCCTTCTATCCCGACTTTCTCAAGGGTTTTTATTAAGAAAGGGTGCTGGATTTTGTCGAAGGCCTTTTCTGCATCGATTGACAGGATCATGTGGTTCGTCTCTCTTTTTTTGTTAATGTGATGTATCACGTTGATTGATTTGCGAATGTTGAACCAGCCCTGCATCCCAGGAATGAATCCCAATTGATCATGGTGAATAATTCTTTTTATATGCCGTTGAATTCGATTTGCTAGTATCTTATTGAGAATTTTTGCATCCATATTCATCAGGGATATTGGCCTGTAGTTCTCTTTTTTGACTGGGTCTCTGTCTGGTTTAGGAATCAAAGTAATACTGGCTTCATAGAATGAGTCTGGAAGTTTTCCTTCCCTTTCTATTTCTTGGAATAGCTTGAGAAGGATAGGTATTATCTCTGCTTTAAACGTCTGGTAGAACTCCCCTGGGAAGCCATCTGGTCCTGGACTCTTATTTGTTGGGAGATTTTTGATAACCGATTCAATTTCTTCGCTGGTTATGGGTCTGTTCAAGCTTTCTATTTCCTCCTGATTGAGTTTTGGAAGAGTGTGGGTGTTCAGGAATTTGTCCATTTCTTCCAGGTTGTCCAATTTGTTGGCATATAAGTTTTCATAGTATTCCCTGATAATTGTTTGTATCTCTGAGGGATTGGTTGTAATCATTCCATTTTCATTCATGATTTTATCTATTTGGGTCATCTCCCTTTTCTTTTTGAGAAGCCTGGCTAGAGGTTTGTCAATTTTGTTTATTTTTTCAAAAAACCAACTCTTGGTTTCGTTGATCTGCTCTACAGTTTTTTTAGTTTCTATATTGTTTATTTCTGCTCTGATCTTTATTATTTCTCTTCTTCTGCTGGGCTTAGGCTGCCTTTGCTGTTCTGCTTCTAGTTCCTTTAGGTGTGCTGTTAGATTTTGTATTTGGGATTTTTCTTGTTTCTTGAGATAGGCCTGGATTGCAATGTATTTTCCTCTCAGGACTGCCTTTGCTGCGTCCCAAAGCGTTTGGATTGTTGTATTTTCATTTTCGTTTGTTTCCATATATTTTTAAATTTCTTCTCTAATTGCCTGGTTGACCCACTCATTCGTTAGTAGGGTGTTCTTTAACCTCCATGCTTTTGGAGGTTTTCCAGACTTTTTTCTGTGGTTGATTTCAAGCTTCATAGCATTGTGGTCTGAAAGTAAGCATGGTATAATTTCAATTCTTGTAAACTTATGAAGGGCTGTTTTGTGACCCAGTATATGATCTATCTTGGAGAATGTTCCATGTGCACTCGAGAAGAAAGTATATTCTGTTGCTTTGGGATGCAGAGTTCTAAATATATCTGTCAAGTCCATCTGATCCAATGTGTCATTCAGGGCCCTTGTTTCTTTATTGACCGTGTGTCTAGATGATCTATCCATTTCTGTAAGTGGTGTATTAAAGTCCCCTGCAATTACCACATTCTTCTCAATAAGGTTGCTTATGTTTATGAGTAATTGTTTTATATATTTGGGGGCTCCGGTATTCGGCACATAGACATTTATAATTGTTAGCTCTTCCTGATGGATAGACCCTGTAACTATTATATTATGTCCTTCTTCATCTCTTGGTACAGCCTTTAATTTAAAGTCTAGTTTGTCTGATATAAGTATGGCTACTCCAGCTTTCTTTTGGCTTCCAGTTGCATGATAAATAGTTCTCCATCCCCTCACTCTCAATCTAAAGGTGTCCTCCGGTCTAAAATGAGTCTCTTGTAGACAGCAAATAGATGGGTCTTGTTTTTTTATCCATTCTGATACCCTATGTCTTTTGGTTGGCGCATTTAATCCATTTACATTCAGTGTTATTATAGAAAGATACGGGTTTAGAGTCATTGTGATGTCTGTATGTTTTATGCTTATAGTGATGTCTCTGGGCCTTTGTCTCACAGGGTCCCCCTTAGGATCTCTTGTAGGGCTGGTTTAGTGGTGACAAATTCCTTCAGTTTTTGTTTGTTTGGGAAGACCTTTCTCTCTCCTTCTATTCTAAATGACAGACTTGCTGGATAAAGGATTCTTGGCTGCATATTTTTTCTGTCTAGCACCCTGAAAATCTCGTGCCAATTCTTTCTGGCCTGCCAAGTTTCAAAAGAGAGATCCGTCACGAGTCTTATAGGTCTCCCTTTATATGTGAGGGCACGTTTACCCCTTGCTGCTTTCAGAATTTTATCTTTATCCTTGTATTTTGCCAGTTTCACTATGATATGTCGTGCAGAAGATCGATTCAAGTTACGTCTGAAGGGAGTTCTCTGTGCCTCTTGGATTTCAATGCCTTTTTCCTTCCCCAGTTCAGGGAAGTTCTCAGCTATTATTTCTTCAAGTACCCCTTCAGCACCTTTCCCTCTCTCTTCCTCCTCTGGGATACCAATTATGCGTATATTATTTCTTTTTAGTGTATCACTTAATTCTCTAATTTTCCCCTCATACTCCTGGATTTTTTTATCTCTCTTTTTCTCAGCTTCCTCTTTTTCCATAACTTTATCTTCTAGTTCACCTATTCTCTCCTTGCCTCTTCAAGCCGAGCTGTGGTGGTTTCCATTTTGTTATGCATTTCGTTTAAAGCGTTTTTCAGCTCCTCGTGACTGTTCCTTAGTCCCTTGATCTCTGTAGCAAGAGATTCTCTGCTGTCCTGTATACTGTTTTCAAGCCCAGCGATTAATTTTATGACTATTATTCTAAATTCACTTTCTGTTATATTATTTAAATCCTTTTTGATCAGCTCATTAGCTGTTGTTATTTCCTGGAGATTCTTCTGAGGGGAATTCTTCTGCTTGGTCATTGTGGATAGTCCCTGGCGTGGTGAGGACCTGCAGGGCACTTCCCCTGTGCTGTGGTGTATAACTGGAGTTGGTGGGCGGGGCCGCAGTCAGACCTGATGTCTGCCCCCAGCCCACCGCTGGGGCCACAGTCAGACTGGTGTGTGCCTTCTCTTCCCCTCTCCTAGGGGCGGTATTCACTGTGGGGTGGTGTGGCTCGTCTGGGCTACTTGCACCCTGCCAGGCTTGTGATGCTGGGGATCTGGCGTATTAGCTGGGGTGGGTAGGCAAGGTGCTCGGGGGCAGGAGGGGCAGGCTTAGATCGCTTCTCCTTAGGTGATCCACTTCAGGAGGGGCCCCTCTTCCGCAGGCCTCTCGTCTGCGTTTGGCTCTGGCGACTCTGTTCTGCTAATCCTCTGGCGGTTTTCTGGGTTATTTAGGCAGGTGTAGATGGAATCTAAGTGATCAGCAGGACGTGTGGTGAGCCCAGCGTCCTCCTAAGCCGCCATCTTGCCGCAACTCTCTGGGATCTCTGTCTTAAGAGTGGTTTATTTCTTAGTGTTTTTATGCCGCAGTAATGAAGAGTCATTGATTTTTGTTCCTGAATTTTTGGTGGTGTGCTTCATCCACTATAGGGCTCTACTATCTTTCACACAGGACTCACAGGTGTTTGTGTAAATAAGATCCTGTTTGGTCATAGTGCCCCATGGGTCTTGGACTTGCCAAGAGTTTTTGTGTGTTCTCTTCTTAGGAGAACTTTGAGACCATAGATATGTGGATATGGAGAAGTGAATGTGGTGGAAAATTATAATTATTACAAGACAAATGTTTCTATTGTGTTGCCAGTTGGTTACTTTGAATTTTCATTTGTATTTTTGAAATTTCATGATGGATGAAAATATACTGTAGAGGTAATGCCAGGAGAAAATAGTCTTTCCTGGCACTTTCCTTCACCTTGGTGTATCTATCAACCATGGAGTCTGGCTATTCAGCTTGCAGGCTCAGAACTCAAATGTGTCAAAAATCCTAGAAGCAAAATATCTTTCATCAATGTCATTCCAATTTGGCCAACACACCATTTCCCAACTTGCTTCTATTTTCTCTTCACTACTATATACCCTATATAAACCATCACTTTTCCCATCTTTTTTACTGGTAGGGGTAGACATGTTAAAGATTCTGGCCAATGTCTGCTAAGGAATTGCTGGGAAAACTTTCTTCTCTTTTAAAATAGCCAAATACTATGGACATATACCCTTCCTCTTAATTATTGCCTTGAATACTGACATGATGCCTTGAGTCGAGGTTACTGTCTTATGATCATAAGAAGGATAAATTAATCTCCAAGATTCTGGTCCTGGCATTTGCAAGCCTGAAACCAACAACAGCAGCTGGCTATCTTCAGTTTTCTTGTTATGAGAGAAAAATTAACTCCTATGTTGTAGCCACTGTTGGTCTCGTATTCTGTTACTTTTGGGTGAAAATATGCTTGTTATAAGCCATTGGATATAAATTCAAAATGGCACTTTATAAATTTATAGTGATAAACTTAACTATCAAACCTATAAAAATACTTATTTCAACAAATTGAGCTATATCCTTGTAGGTGGGGAAACCAAATTATTAATTGCCTGGCAAATATGGGTTCTGAACAAATGAATTACACTATAAGAAAAGAATGTGTAAAGACAACAGACTTGTATAACCTCATCCACCGTTATCACAGTAGGAATACATTTGCCTATGGAGTGAAACACTCCAAGTCCATTGCATAGAACTCTGTTTACTCTGAAGGATGCTAGGATGAGCCCTGAAAAATCTCCCACTGTGACTCTTTTCTAACCTGATTTCAGCACTTAACCAACTGCATGGCCTTGGGCAGTTTCCTTTTCCTACGTGCCTCAGTTTTAATACAGTAACAATCATATTTATTTCATTGAGTTTGTGTGAAAATTAAATGAAAGATAATCTAAAGAATTTAGAATACTTCCTGGAATGTAATAAGCGCTCAATGATTTTAGATTTATTTTATGTCTAGCTAATTCTGCTTCTTAAAACCACATGCTTTCTCTATATTTTAACATATTCAGTCAAGATAGAATCAGATCTTGTGACCTCAGATCCTTTCTGCTTTTTAAAGGTGGCTCATGTACCTTTGCTCTGATTAATTATGCATTCATATGCATAAAATAGGGGAATGTTTTCTTTTTCCTTAAAACTATCTTTCAGTTTAAAATATGGATAAATATACACACTTTTGAGAAAAAATGGAAAAATTATTATTCAGACACCTGCATACAGATATATTCCCTTGTAAATTTTGGTATGATCTAGTATAAACTGTAGGTCATGAAGTCAGGAGGCAGAGGCTTATTATGTTCATAGTAGTTCAGAAATTCTTCTGAGTTGAAAAGAAACTGTCTAAGCTCACTATTCAGTTTGTTGCAAAGTACTCCCTACGCAGCATTCTTTCTCTCCTGTCTAGTACCGCTCAGGTGTTCTGAGATTACCCTCTGACAATTCATGAGGTTTCTGAGTGCTTTTAAAAATATCCCACAAAACTTTTAAATGGAATAATGAGGCCAGTTAAGAATTTTGAGAAGCCTCCAAGTGAAAAATCCTGTGAATAGGTGTCACAAATTGAGCCAAAAGGGTTTTCAGCTGCATTGTGAAGAAAAGTAACAGATTACCAACCTCATGCTTCAAATTAATGAAAGCTCATTCAGAAAAATACGTGACAATCTGCCAAGACTAAATACAGAACTAACTTGCAACCTTACTATCACAAAGGTTTCATATTTAAAAATCTAAAATTTTAACTGAAGAAGACAGAATAACACAGGTAATGACTGATGGCTAATGCTGAGATTCTATTGGACATTAAAGGTGATATTATTTTGTTTAGTTGTGAAATTCATATTCATCTTTTTCCAAAAAGAGTCTATTTATTCTTCATATTAATATTGAATGACAAGAATGACATAACTGATTTTTTTTGCAATACACCAGATTTTTAAATCATTCTTAAAGCACTTTTAAAATCCTTTAAATTCCTGAAAATGCTTTCCAAATAAACCAACTATCCCACTGAAATATGGAGTCATTTTATAATTGTGAGGGAAATATTTCACCATAACACACGTGTTCCTGATAACTCCCTTTTAAATTTAATGGAAGGGTCCATATCTGAGCGTTGTTATCTTTGGTGAAAGATAATGACCATGTACAAGGACGGTAATGATGATGATAGTATTTGCTGCAATAATACAATAGCTACCAATACTTCATCACTTTTATTAATCCAGAAAATATACTAAGTAGTTAACATATGTTTTTAAAAATTATTTAAGTAATAATTGAGGTGATTTTCTAATCTGCATTTTCTAGATGAGAAATTGAAACTTAGTAAAGTTAAATTACTGAATATAATTTAGGCAGGAAACTAATTTGAAATCAGCTTTCATTTTCCAAAATCTGTGCATTGAGCCAGTAACAATATACTTTATTGTGTATATTATATGAATGAACAATTAAGTGCATGAGATAGGTTTGTATTTATTTATTTATTTTTTTAATGTTGATTTATTTTCAAGAGACAGAGACACAGAGACAGAGAGAGACAGACTGTGAGCAAGGGAGGAGCAGAGAGAGGCAGACACAGAATCTGAAGCAGGCTCTAGGCTCTGAACTGTCAGCACAGAGCCTGACACAGGGCTTGAAAGCAGCAACCGGGAGATCATGACTTGAGCCGAAGTTGGACACTTAACCGACTGAGTCACCCAGGCGCCCCCCACCTTTTTTTAAAAAAAAATTTTAATGGAGATGGGTTTTTAAAACTTTACTTTTTCATGCTAATTATAGAAATGGCAGTTAAGGGGCGCCTGGGTGGCGCAGTCGGTTAAGCGTCCGACTTCAGCCAGGTCACGATCTCGCGGTCCGTGAGTTCGAGCCCCGCGTTGGGCTCTGGGCTGATGGCTCAGAGCCTGGAGCCTGTTTCCGATTCTGTGTCTCCCTCTCTCTCTGCCCCTACCCCGTTCATGCTCTGTCTCTCTCTGTCCCAAAAATAAATAAACGTTGAAAAAAAATAAATATTTTAGAAATGGCAGTTAAAATTATAATTAGAAAAACTGCTTCCATTAGCCAATTTCATATTATTGAAACTTGAATATATGTTAGAAGTATCTTACGTTTTCCAGAATAAAATATATTTCATCTTAAAGTTTGCTTCTCATCATGTCTGTCTACTTTCATTCATGTTCCTCAAGACCATCTAAATATGAACTGACATGAAGTTCTTTCAAACTGTGTCATTTATCCCTCTCAATCTTGAGAAGTAACTTTTGTAATCTCCATTTTATACGGATTATATATCCTTTTCAGAATTTAATTATGTGTCTAAGTGAAAACTCCACTATAACTTCCTGTGGTGGAAATGATAGAGATGTCAGAGTTCGGGAGTCTGACCTTAGAGAGAATTTGGTAAGACATGGACAGATTTTCAAGTTACCATTAAAGGTTTTGCTATTGCAAATTATGTGCCTCTATCTCTCTAGGCTGTGGTAGTAATTTTCCTAACTAGTTGCCATTCATTTGCTAAACGAATTACCACAAATTGTAGGCTTTTCACTATGGTCATATTCCATTTAAGAAACTAATGTATGTATTGCTTAGGATAGGATAGGTAAGAGTGTGCTGAAGAATGAAAGAAAACCCAATATACCAATGACTTAACACATTTTTTTTTTAACATTTATTTATTTTTGAGAGACAGGGTGAGACAGAGCACGAGTCAGGGAGGGGCAGGGAGAGAGGGAGACAGAATCCCAAGCAGCCTCCAGGCTCGGAGCTGTCAGCACAGAGCCTGATGCAGGCCCGAACCCACAGACTGTGAGATCATGACTTGAGCCAAAGTACGCCTAAACCGACTGAGCCACCCTGGCGCCCCGGGTGTTTATTCTCATTAAGGCATTATCTGTCATGCCAGGTTTCTCTGCGGGGTGTCTCCCCTCTAAGTATTGACTCATGGATTTAAGCTGTTTACATGTTTTAGCCATGCTGTTGGAAGAACATGGATTCCAAGGCCACCTTGGCAGAAGAGTGGGCCATAAAATTGGATGGGGCATTTTATATGGCTAAAGTAGTGAATTTTTTTTAAATTTTTTTTCAACGTTTATTTATTTTTGGGACAGAGAGAGACAGAGCATGAACGGGGGAGGGGCAGAGAGAGAGGGAGACACAGAATCGGAAACAGGCTCCAGGCTCTGAGCTATCAGCCGAGAGCCTGACGCGGGGCTCGAACTCATGGACCGCGAGATCGTGACCTGGCTGAAGTCGGACGCTTAACCGACTGCGCCACCCAGGCGCCCCTAAAGTAGTGAATTTTTTATATCTCTTTTGTCTGTATTATGCCAGTAATCACGTGACCAACATGATTGCAGGGGGTGATTGGAAATCTGGAGGAGCACATGAGAACAGTTTCTTATTGAACGTCCAATTGAATTTACAAATATGATGAAACCATAAAAACTGTACTCTTAAGTAGAACAGTGTTAGCACTGGGTGTTGTATGTAAGTGATGAATCATGGGAATCTACCCCCAAAACCAAGAGCACACTGTATGCACTATATGTTAGCCAACTTGACAATAAATTATATTAAAAAAAAGATAACCACAACCGTTTGGGATCAGAAAATCTCTGAGACCCATTCAGTGATACTTCATAGTGTATATCAAAGTACATAATAATTATCAATAATAATCGGTGTCACTTAGAAGCTACAATTATAAGATTAGTCCTTATTAAACTGGTTTTGTAAAATTGTAATTTTATTCTCAGAAGAGAGGGATTAAGGTGGTATATAGTAAAAGAGGCATTACAAAGTTGGGGGAGCTGGGCTATAGGTGTAGATCTAACTAATCTAATCTGACACATCATGTAACCTCTTCCCGCCTCATTGCCCTCATGTATAAAATGACAAGGGTAGCTGATGCGTTGTCTAGGTGTTCTTCTAGAGCCTAGAATTCTATGGCTTTAGCTATCCCACAGAACAGTACAACAGCAGTCACAGGCATAAAATCTGATGTCAGAATTTCTTGGTTTTAATCCTGGTCTAGCATTTATTAGCACTGTGAATTAAACAAATCTTCCGTGCACTTCAGTTTTCACATCCACAGAATGTAGCTTCACATATCTCATGAGAGGATTAAATGACTTAATACGCGGAAATTAATATGCTTAGAACATTATATTGAATACATCTTAACTATTATTATCATTTGAGAAAACCTCTGAAAGAAAACTTGGTAGCTTGTCAGAAGTCACATAGCTATTTGGGAGCAAAACTGGAATATAATTCTTGATCTTAGTTCTTTCCATTTCTGCTAGGCAACACCATAACTAAAAGTTCTAAATATTTCTATAAAGTCATTGCTTCATAAATGATTTTTTTCTATACAAGATACTGAAAAGGAAAATATAATCATCTCTATCTATAGGAAAATGTTTACAAGTTTTCCTGCAAAATGTACTTCTAATAGGAAAAAATGTTGAAAGCTTTTGAAAAAATATTATTGAATAATTAGCAACAGCAGCAACTTATTTCAGACCTAAAATTATTTTGAAAATGAGATTTAAAAATGTGAAATACCCAATCCTGTACATGATTGCCTTCCAGGCAATTACAGAGACTAAATAACAAGATATTTATCTGATTGTGAACATTCCTTTGATTATTAAAAAAAAAAAAAACTTAGTGTTTTAGCAATATTTATTTCACTTGCTTAACTAATTTAAAATGTTTCTAATAACTTGTCATACTTTAAAATAAGAATGAATACAGTATTTATTTTACAGAACTTAAAGAGGAAAACATTTATTTAGTGACAGCTCCTTATCACATGTTCAAGTTTAATTTTCACAGCCACACTCAGGGAAGGGTATTATTATCCTCTGGTTCAGATGAGGCAAAGAGGCTCACACAGCCTGTGTGTGGCCGGTCCAGGATTTATTCAAGCCCAGATGTCAAATCCTGAGTTTATTCTGCTGAATATCAGCATCTCATTCACTGTCCAAAATAACTGGGGTTCAGTTGCATAAAAGAGGCACTCTATGATGAATCTGAAAGGGTGTTGAGTCTGTAGTTAGAGGATCTGGCTTTGAGGCTTAGATTTTTCTCTCAGTGCCCTCCAACTCTCCTGAAATTTTCCCATGAAGAGAATGATTGTTCTTCAGACAAGAGTATATCAGTAGCTATATTTGGAAATTGTAAAATACCATGCCAATAATGTTAATTCTATTGTTATTATATAAATAGAAATAAATATGAATTTTCTTCACAAAGACATTTGACATAATATACTTAAGATGATCAAAGTTACTGTGTAATTATTAAATTCCATAGCTTCTTTATTATCAGTATGTTTAATTTCTCTGTGGCCTTTGACCTTTATTTACTTATTTATTTATTTTAAAGGTTATTTGTTTATTTTGAGAGAGAAAGAGAGCATGCATGCGTGGGGGAGGGACAGAGAGAGAGGGAGAGAGAGAATCCCAGGAAGGCTCTGCACTGTTAGCATGGAGTCCAACTTGGGGCTTGAACTCATGAACCATGAGATCATGACCTGAACCATAACCAAGAGTTGGGTGTTTAACCAACTGAGCTTATTTGCTCGTTAAAATAAATTTCCTTGGCTTCATTGAGACAATATTGACATTACATGTAAGTTTAAGGTGTACATGTGATGAATAGATACACATAATTGCAAAATGATTACACAGTAAGGTTAGTTAACATCCGTATCCCTTTAAATACAATTGTGTGTGTGAGTGTATGTGTGTGTGTGTGTGTGTGCGCGCGTGTGTGAGTGTGGTAACATTTAAGATCTACTCTCTTGGGGCGCCTGGGTGGCGCAGTCGGCTAAGCGTCCGACTTCAGCCAGGTCACGATCTCGCGGTCCGTGAGTTCGAGCCCCGCGTCAGGCTCTGGGCTGATGGCTCGGAGCCTGGAGCCTGTTTCCGATTCTGTGTCTCCTTCTCTCTCTGCCCCTTGCCCGTTCATGCTCTGTCTCTCTCTGTCCCAAAAATAAATAAACGTTGAAAAAAAAAATTTAAGATCTACTCTCTTAAAAACTTTCAAATATATAATACAGTATTATTAATTACAGCCACTATGCTGTGCATCAGATCCCCAGACCTTATTTAGCTTATAGCTGGGAATTTACTTACTTCTCAAAACTCTTTTGTAGTGACTTCCTGATGTCCTTCTTTCTTTGTTCCTCTTCTGAGCACCCCTGACCCCTGTCTTCCCTTCTCAATCTCCTGCACCATTCTTACACCCTTGCCTGCCAGCAGGAGCCTTGGCTGGGACTTCCAGGTCATCTCTCCTATCCTATCTTCACTGTGGTCATATTTGGTTGTGTGTTTGGTCTCCTCTTTCAATGTTTCTGACAGTCTCTGGCCAATGACTAAGATGTGCGCTTTTGACTTTAACCTCTCATTTAAATACGAGACCTCTGTTTTCAACTGACTTTTCTTTTCTTTTTTTAATTTTTTAAGTTTATTTATTTATTTTTAAGAGAGAGAGAGAGAGAGCCAGGGGCAGAGAGAGAGGGAGACAGAGAATCTGAAGCAGGCTCTGCGCTGACAGCAGAGAGCCTGATGTGGGTCTCAAACTCACAAACTGCGGGATCGTGACCTGAGCTGAAGACAGATGCATAACTGACTAAGCCGCCCAGGTGCCCTCAACTGACTTTTCTATGTCTCTAGCTTTATATTCTTCAGGACCCAAAAACTGAAAATCAGACAACTGAATTTAGTCTTTGGTTTTTGTTTTCTGTTTCTCTTGTCATCAGCCAATTTTTCAAGCTAGAAAAATAGTAGTTATTTTTAATTTCTCTCTCTCCTTCATTGTCTTAATGTAGGTAGTGTCTGAGTATTATTTATTACAACTCTATGTAGATTTGAAACCTCCCCTGCTTGCCATTCTTACATTCATTGCCTTGTTTGTGATCCTCATTGATTCTTGTCACATTTCCCACAGTGGCCTTCTAAATAGCCCTTTACTACCCAAGTCTTCAGGCCACAAACATTATCATTAATTCGGTTTGTCTTCTTAAAATATTACTCTTAATTTATTTTTTAAAAAAATATTTATGTTTGGGAGAGCACAAGTGGAGGAGGGGTAGAGAGAGGGGGACAGAGGATTCGAAGTGGGCTCTGTGCAGGCCGGCTGACAGCAGTGAGACCAACGTGGGATTTGAACTCATGAACCATGAGATCATGAGCTGAGCTGAAGTTGGACACTCAACCGACTGAGCCACCCTGGTGCCCTTAATCTTATTTTAAATGTAATTTGCCCCCAAAATGCATCACAATATGTGAAAGTCCCTCTCATAAACCTAGAGTCATGATATTTAAAAAGTGGAACCCTACATAGGCAGACAGACATGGGTTATCACTTCCTGCATCATTAACTAGTTATATGTTAACTTAAGTTATTTATTTCCTTGAAGCAGAGAACCTCCATCTTTAAATGGAATCATAAAGAAATGTGAGAATTAGAGAAAATAAATGCAAAACACAATCACAGTGTTGGGAACACAGGAGGTGTTCGAGAAATGGTAATTAAAATCTGTTCTAACACATCCTTTCCCATCCAACACAGTAATCTAAGCATCAGTAAAAACTGAGATTTTCAGCATTTTGCAAATATGTCTAGTCCTTTATCTGTTTGTTCATGTAGTCCCACTACCTGGAATATCCTTTTCTACCTTTGTTTCTAAGTAAATTCCTTCTCATATACAGAGCTTATATGTCGTGTGTGTGTGTGTGTGTGCGCACGCGCACACGTGTGCGTGCACGTGTGTGAATCCTATGACATTTAGGCAACACTTGTTTTGCTCTAATAGTTATTTGTCACTTGATTAAGTCCCTGGGTAAGAAGGCACTCTCTTCATCTCTCCAGCACCTACTTTATTTATATATTCAGTAAATATTTGCTGAAGGAATGCAATATAGTCTTTCAAAAAATGTCCACCTAACAGAATTTTGTCCAAATTTAATAGTAACTCATTTTCTCTCAAAATAATTTTCCAAAATCTAGCTTTTTTACCTCTATTTTCTGCTTTTTGAAGATTTTTCCCAAAACTTTTTAACACATTAGACTTATAGCCACAAGTACAAGAGAGGGTTTTTATGTGTTTGCCTATGTTATTTTTAAATAACAAAATGGATATTTAAATAGCAGCAAAAAAAGGAGAAAATAGTTACATCAAATGTTCACAAACAATTACTTACTGTACAGGGATAAAGTTATATGGTAGAAGGAATACAGGCTTTGAAGATCTGTTTAGGCTTTTCTTGTAACAGATTTGTCACTCTCAGTAAATTTATGAAATTTCTTTCTTCCTTTCTTTTTTCTTTCTTTCTTTCTTCCTTTCTTTCTTTCTTTCTTTCTTTCTTTCTTTCTTTCTTTCTTTCTTTCTTTCTTTCTGTTTCATCTTTGAGAGAGAGAGTGTGAGCGGGGCAGGAGAAGAGAGAGGGAGACACAGAATCCGAAGCAGGCTCCAGACTCTGAGCTGTAGCACAGAACCCGATGTGGGGCTCAAACCCACGAACCATGAGATCATGACCTGAGCCAAAGTTGGATGCTTAACTGACTGAGCCACGCAGGCTCCCTGAAACTTCTTTGTTTCAGTTGCTTGAATGGAATTAATAATACCTGTGTCTAAGATAAGCATGAAGATTAAATGCAAAGTAAATATATAAAATTACTAAACAGTAGTAGGACTACAGTTGGCATTCAGTCATTGTCAAATCTCATCCATACACTCACTACTTGTACTTAAATGGAAACATTTCCTTCAGATTTATAAAAAGCTTATAAAAATTTAAACAAATAGGCAAAAAATAGGAAAGACAATTTGAATAAAAGGCATTAACTAATAAATATAAATGTATAATATTCATCTGTAAAAACTAAAAATGTAAATTAAACCTGAGAGTGTATTTTATATTCATTAAAGTAGCAATATTTTTAAGCAAATTGCTAATTCTAGAATGGTTTTAGTAAACCTGGTGTACTAATTTATTACTGTTAACACTACAAATGTATATAATAACCTTCTCATAAAATTCAGTGTACTTGCATGTAATAAGACCTATATTAATGGCCTTTAGCTGGATATATTTCTACCATTTTATTCTCATTAAATAATTTAATAGAAATAGAAGCTTACAAACACAAGCTCTGTGTCATGGCATTATACAGAATTGGGAAAACTTGATGAAAGTCACCAGAATTTTAATTTTAGAATGATTAAGTACATAATACTGCCATGCATTAATATGTAGGAATATTTTTTGTGCATTAAAAGTAAAACACAGGTATTATATAGCCCAGCACTGTTTAAATATAGTCCACTACATATGTGAACCACATATGTATTTTTATTTTTTCTAGTAGCCACATTATAAAAGTAAAAAGAAAGAGGTAAAATTAATCTTAATGATACATTTAACTAAAATATCCAGAATATTATTATTTCAACCTGTAATTAATATAAAAGACTTACAATGAGAGTTCTTCCATTCTTTGTTTGCTACCAAGTCTTTGAAATCTTTTGCAAATTTTATATTTACAAAATATTTCTATTTGGGCTAACTACTTTTCCAAACTCAATAGCCACATATGGAATGTTGCTACCATTTTGGGCAGAGCAGATTATGGGTAGATATTGAAGACATAGAAATATTGTTAACAGCATATACACTATTATTTCTACTACTAAGATGAAACATTCATTTATGTTTAGTATGGAAAGTGTAAAAAGAGTTAAGAGAGGGAGATTATGGCTCTTTTTACATAAATTTAAATATTCGCATACTTTTATTGTTTTTCTTTCAATAAAAAAGTCTTAAGCCTTCAAATCAGTGCTCAATTTGACAGATGCTCTGTCTATATGCCTTCATAGAAAATGATGGTGAACTTCAATTGTAATTTGTAATATGTTCACATTTTAACCCTGTTTCCATGGATTAATAAGTCTTTCCAATTCAGAGCTGTTTGGTATGCAAAATAGCCTGAACATTTTCACAGGGAGTAACAAAAAAATGACCTTTCTGGATTAAGTCAGTCTGGCCAACTACTATTTTTCACAGTTCCAACAGTCTATATTTGCTTGACCTTGTGAGTTAGTAAAATAAGAAAATGTATTTAGAACCTTATTTTAAAAAATACCTAGCTTTGTACCTTGCATATATTGGACACAAAATGCATAGGTGTTGAATTTAATTGATTTGATGTTTCTGTCACTTGAAACCTTTTTCTTGGGTAGGATTTCCTTTTTCTCCATCTATTCCACTATCATGCCTCATAAAGAAAGAAAGCCAGAAACACAGACAACAAAAGTCTTAGGACTTTTGACAGCTCTAGAAGTGAACAGAGAATTCTTTCATGTTTCTCCTTAAATATTTTTGTCTGAGTGAAATATATCAAGATTTTCATTTTTTTAATTTTATTAAGGTATAGTGTGTAGAAAGATATTCATATATAATGTATATAATTCGATGTGTTTAGGCATAAATGTACACCCATGAAACTATCACCACCATCAAGGCCATGGACATATCCATTGCCTCCCAAATTTTCCTCCCATCACTTTTATTATTTTTATTATTTGCGCATACATGTGTATGTATGTGGTAAGAACACAACCTAACTTCTACCCTCTTTTCAATAAAAAATACAATATTGTTAGTTTTAGGCACTATGCCATACAGTAGATTCCAAGAATTTATTTATCTTGAATAACTAAAACATTGATACCTTTGATCATCGTCTCATTTTCTCCCGCTGTGGCCCCTGGTAACCACATTGTACTCTCAGTTTCTGAGTTTGACTACTTTAGATTTCACATATAAGTGATATCATGCAGTACTTGTCTTTTTGTGTCTGGCTTATTTCACTTAGCATGATGTCCTCCAGGTCCATCCATGTTGTCATAAATGGCAGATTTCCTTTTATAAGGATGAAAAATATTCCATATAAATATATGTCCATATAAATATATAAATATAAATTTAAATCTGTGTCCATGTAAATATAAATATATACCTTAAATAAATATGTATCTGTATAAATATAATATATAAATAATATATATATCTTAAAATATATATATATATATATCCATATAAAGATGCATTAAAGATTACTTTTTTATCTCTTCATCCTGGACAGACACTTAAGTTGTTTCCATATCTTGGCTCTTGTGAAAATGCTGCAGTGAACATAAGAGTGCTCTTAAGATTCTCCTGAAGATCGAGGATCTCTTCAAGATTTTGATTTCAATTCTTTTAGATAAATACTCAGAAGTGGAATTGTTGGATCATGTGATAGTTCTACTTTCAAAATGAACTACTTATATTTATAAACTTCCGTACTATTTTCCTATAATTGATTTAACAGTTTACATTCCCACACCAGAATTGTATGATTTTGTTATATATTTTTATAGTACCCTCTTATTAGATAATATGGCTTACAAATATGTTTTCCTATATTCTGTAGGTTGCCTCTTCTTTTGTTGGTAGTTTCCTTTGCTGTGAAGAAATTTTTTAGTTTGGTGTAATCCCACTTTATTTTTTATTATATTGACGTGATTTAGTGTTATGTCCAAAAAAAATACTGCCAAGACCAGTGTCAAGGAGCTGTTTCTCTGTGTTTTCTTCTCAAGGTTCTACTGTTTCAGCTCTTACATTTAAATCTTTAATCCATTGGAGTTGATTTCTGTCTATGGTAAGATATGGGTCCACTTTCATTCTTTTGCATATAGATGTCCAGCTTTCCCAATACCATTTATTGAAGAGACAGTACTTTCCCATTTTGTATTCATGGAGCCCTTGTGAAAGATCAATTAGCTATATATGTTCATTTTATTCCTGAGGTCTCTATTTTGTTCCATAGATCTATATGTCTGTTTTTATACCAATGCAATACTGTTTGGCTTCATAAGTTTTGTAATATAATTTGAAATCAAGAAATGTGATGTATCTGGCTGTGTCCTTTCTTAAGATTGCTTTGGCTATTCAGGGTCTTTGTGGTTCCGAATTTTAAGATTTTTTTTCTATTTCTCTGAAAAGTGTCTTTGGAATTTTGATAGGGACTGAATAATCTGTAGATCACTTTGGATAGTATAGGCATTGTAGCAATATTAATTTTTCAATCCATGAACATGAGATAGCTTTCCATTATTTGTGTCTTCTTCAAATTCCTTCATTAATAGTTCATAGTTTTCAATGTACAGGTATCTCACTTCCTCAGCTAAATATATTATTTTTTTAAATATGAAATTTATTGTCAAATTGGTTTCCATACAACACCCAGTTGACAAAGCAGAAAAGAATATCCAATGGAAAAAAGACAGTCTATTTAACAAATGGTGCTGGGAGAACTGGACAGCAACATGCAGAAGAATAAAACTAGACCATTTTCTTACACCATTCACAAAAATAAACTCAAAATGGATGAAGGACCTGAATGTGAGACAGGAAACCATCAAAACCCTAGAGGAGAAAGAGTAAAAAACCTCTCTGACCTCAGCCACAGCAATTTCTTACTTGACACATCTCCAAAGGCAAGGGAATCAAAAGAAAAAATAAATTTATTCTTAAATATTTTTATTCTTTTGATACTATTATAAATGCGGTTGTTATCTTAATTTCTTTTTTGAACATTTGTTGTTAAGGCATGGAAATGTGACTGACATTTGTGTGTTAATTTTGTATCCTGCAAATTTATGGAACTTTTTTATTAGTTCTAACAGTTTTCTAGAGGAGTCTTTGGGGTTTGCTATATATAAAATCATGTCCTCTGCAAAAACAGATAATTTTGCATCTTAATATCTAATTTAGATGGCTTTGATTTCTTTTTCTTGTCTAATTTCTCTGGCTAGAACTTTGAGTACTATGCTGAATAAGAGCAGCAAGAGTGGTCATCCTTATCTCTTTCAAGATCTTAGGGAGAAAGCATTCTACTTTTTCCCGTTGAGTATGATGTTAGCTGTGGGCTTGTCATATATGGCCTTTATTATGTGAGTTATATTCCTTCTATCTCAAACTTGTTGAAAGTTTTTACCAATAACAAATGTTGAATTTTGTCAAATGCTCTGCATCTATTGAGACAACCGTGTGACTTTTATCCTTCATTCTGTTAATGTAATGTACCACATTTATTGATTTAGAAATGATGAACCATCCTTGTTTCTTAGGGATAAATCTTACTTGATCAAGATTTATGATCTTTTTAATGTGCTGTTGATTTCAATTTGCTAGCGTTTTTTGAGGATTTTTAGATATATATCTGTAATACTGGCTTGTAATATTCTTTTTCTCTTTTCTTTTGTTTTCCTTTCCTTTTCTTTTGTTTTCCTTTTCTTTTCTTTGCTTTGCTTTGCTTTGCTTTGCTTTGCTTTGCTTTGCTTTCCCTTGAATGGCTTTGGTATCAGGATAATGCTGGTCTTATAAAATGAGTTTGGGAGTGTTCTTGCCTTTCCTCCCCCTTTTGCATGCTGCCCCAAATAATGGAGGCATTCTGTTTCCCTCTGTGTCCTGGGTGGGAAAGACAGAATTGGTGTGTGCATGTGCAATAAGAATGCAACATAACTTCTACCCTCTTTTAAGTATTAAATACAGTATTATTACTTATAGGAACTATGCTATCTAATATAATTGTACCTTCTGCCCAGTGGCCCACAAGGCCAGGGAAGCCAGGTACTCACATAACATTCACTTCCCCCTGTGGGAGAAATCACTGGTCAAGAGGGTCTCTCTTGCTATTTAGCTGCCCTACATTCAGGGAGGGGTAACAGATAAAATGAAACTTTTTTTTTTACCTTCTCCCCACATCTATCCTTGGATGTTTTTCTCGACTGAAGTGCTTGACTCTCTCAACTGGACTCTTATACTTCCATAAAGTTATTCTTGTCTATGGGTAACTTTTCAAATCAGTGTTTCTGTAGGGGGTTGAGGACTGAAACTTCCTAATACACTATCTTGGTGACATCACTCTGAGCCTTTCTGTGGTTTGTATATTGTATCAATTATTATTTATCTTTAAAAATAATTATTTAGGGACACTTGGATGGCTCAGTCAGTTGGATGTCCACCTCTTGATATAGGCTCAGGTCATGATCTCAGGTTCGCAGGATTGAGTCCTACATCAGGCTCTGGATTGAGTGCGAAGCCTGTTTGAGATTTTTCTCTCTCCCTGTCTCTCAAAATAAACATTAAAAAAAATATTTATTTAAACTTCAATATGATTCTTGTTCTGTTGGAATTACATTTCCACATAATTTTAATTTTTTTTTTCCAAACCAGTTTCAAGCTGCTTGAGGACAGGACCATTGTTTATTATTCCTCACAATGCCAAATAGCCTAAGATGGTGCTATGCCTAATAAAATATTCAAAATATGTTAATCTGATTTGATTTATGAACACTAAAATGAGTGTAGGTAGGATTGAAAAGCATAAGCACAAGGGTTATATTTTTTTCTTTACATTTCAAGTTTTTATTTAAATTTTAGTTAGTTAACATATAGCATAATATTGTTTTCAGGAACAGAATTTAGTGATCCATCACTTACATATAACACCCAGTGCTCAACATGAAAAGTGCCCTACATAGATTAAGTTTATGTTTTCTTTGTAAGTAATAATGGCATAATATAGCTCTCAAGAGTTTTTTATATAATTGTGCTATCAAAAATAACTAATAGTGAATAATTACACATTTCATCCAGGAAAAAGTGGAAACAGTGAAATGGTGGAGATGATGCAATGGTGTGTTATTTGAAAATGTTGATAAAATTAAACATAAGTTATTTTTTTTTAATTTTCTTTATAACTCTCTGTGCAGAAAAATCTTTTTATCACAGAAATTGACTTTCAAATGAACTATGTCTTCAGACCAAGTTTGATCAGTTATTGATGATACTTGATCCCCTTTTCATAAACCTGCTGCAGTGATTCAGGTCTTTTCAATCTCAGTTTTATTACATTTTCTCTACTACCCTACTTCTCACCACTACTGTGTTAGGTCATTGTTCAAAAGAATGATCACAACTGAAGTTACCTAATCTAAAGCAGATTTAGACTGTTAATCAGAGTCTGCTATAATTTATAAACACTCCTTGTTTCCAGAAATCCAATCTTCATTTGCAAATCCCCACAGCTATGGTTGTACAGTCTATTATCATCTATAGTATGCAAAGCCAGAATGTGATTACACATATAAGATGGGAACTGCTGAAAACCCAACCCACTAGTTATTTTCTAGTAAAGGCATATTAGTATGATACACATATAGCACCACAATGTATACTGTTATGTATCTAGTAATTAATTTCTTAGTGACTCACTAAATATTTATGGTCTTTTTTCACTTACGACAAAATCTTCAGTTTTCCCAAGAGCTAGTCTAATTTAGGCAGATATTTAAATAGAATCACTTCATTATGCTTGTTTTTTCAGTTGTCTTGGGAACAATGTAATAACACTAGTAGGATGTTTTCTTCAGAAATGAAAAAGAAAACATTTGGAGATGTTTAAGCTGTGTAAATATCAAATTTGGAGACAATATAATCGATTGTGAGTAACATATCCATGCACTAAGTGATAGATAGACAAATATATAGATATATAGATAGAAATATCTATATCTGGTGAATTTCATTATTGTGAATTTACTGGGTTTCTAGTAAATTGTTTTAACTGCTGAAACGAATTCTCTGATTGGAATGTATCAATTATTATCTGCATTGCATATGCTGCATAGTAGCAGCATTTTTAAAGAAGTCCCTAAATACCCAAGACAATGAAGCATCTATTCTAATAGATCTCTTAACGTAACGGTTTGCTTAGTGCACTACCTGGATAACTTTCCTTAATTTCCTTGCCTGGATCAGTGTTAATGGTGTTTCAGTTTTGCTCTCAGAAAATCAAGTGTTATGCCCTAATATATCAGAAATGAAATGGTAATTCTTTTTTTTTTAATTTTTAATTTTTATTTTTTTTAATGAAATTTATTGACAAATTGGTTTCCATACAACACCCAGTGCTCATCCCAAAAGGTGCCCTCCTCAATACCCATCACCCACCCTCTCCTCCCTCCCACCCCCCATCAACCCTCAGTTTGTTCTCAGTTTTTAACAGTCTCTTATGCTTCAGCTCTCTCCCATTCTAACCTCTTTTTTTTTTTCCTTCCCCTCCCCCATGGGTTCCTGTTAAGTTTCTCAGGATCCACATAAGAGTGAAACCATATGGTATCTGTCTTTCTCTGTATGGCTTATTTCACTTAGCATCACACTCTCCAGTTCCATCCACGTTGCTACAAAAGGCCATATTTCATTTTTTCTCATTGCCACGTAATATTCCATTGTGTATATAAACCACAATTTCTTTATCCATTCATCAGTTGATGGACATTTAGGCTCTTTCCATAATTTGGCTATTGTTGAGAGTGCTGCTATGAACACTGGGGTACAAGTGGCCCTATGCATCAGTACTCCTGTATCCCTTGGATAAATTCCTAGCAGTGCTATTGCTGGGTCATAGGGTAGGTCTATTTTTAATTTTCTGAGGAACCTCCACACTGCTTTCCAGAGCGGCTGCACCAATTTGCATTCCCACCAACAGTGCAAGAGGGTTCCCGTTTCTCCACATCCTCTCCAGCATCTATAGTCTCCTGATTTGTTCATTTTGGCCACTCTGACTGGCGTGAGGTGATACCTGAGTGTGGTTTTGATTGTATTTCCCTGATAAGGAGCGACGCTGAACATCTTTTCATGTGCCTGTTGGCCATCTGGATGTCTTTTTTAGAGAAGTGTCTATTCATGTTTTCTGCCCATTTCTTCACTGGGTTATTTGTTTTTCGGGTGTGGAGTTTGGTGAGCTCTTTATAGATTTTGGATACTAGCCCTTTGTCCGATATGTCATTTGCGAATATCTTTTCCCATTCCGTTGGTTGCCTTTTAGTTTTGTTGGTTGTTTCCTTTGCTGTGCAGAAGCTTTTTATCTTCATAAGGTCCCAGTAATTCACTTTTGCTTTTAATTCCCTTGCCTTTGGGGATGTGTCGAGTAAGAGATTGCTACGGCTGAGGTCAGAGAGGTCTTTTCCTGCTTTCTCCTCTAAGATTTTGATGGTTTCCTGTCTCACATTCAGGTCCTTTATCCATTTTGAGTTTATTTTTGTGAATGGTGTGAGAAAGTGGTCTAGTTTCAACCTTCTGCATGTTGCTGTCCAGTTCTCCCAGCACCATTTGTTAAAGAGACTGTCTTTTTTCCATTGGATGTTCTTTCCTGCTTAGTCAAAGATGAGTTGGCCATACGTTTGTGGGTCTAGTTCTGGGGTTTCTGTTCTATTCTATTGGTCTATGTGTCTGTTTTGGTGCCAATACCATGCTGTCTTGATGATGACAGCTTTGTAGTAGAGGCTAAAGTCTGGGATTGTGATGCCTCCTGCTTTGGTCTTCTTCTTCAAAATTCCTTTGGCTATTCGTGGCCTTTTGTGGTTCCATATGAATTTTAGGATTGCTTGTTCTAGCTTCGAGAAGAATGCTGGTGCAATTTTGATTGGGATTGCATTGAATGTGTAGATAGCTTTGGGTAGTATTGACATTTTGACAATATTTATTCTTCCAATCCATGAGCAGGGAATGTCTTTCCATTTCTTTAAATCTTCTTCAATTTCCTTCATAAGCATTCTATAGTTTTCAGCATACAGATCCTTTACATCTTTGGTTAGATTTATTCCTAGGTATTTCATGCTTCTTGGTGCAATTGTGAATGGGATCAGTTTCTTTATTTGTCTTTCTGTTGCTTCATTGTTAGTGTATAAGAATGCAACTGATTTCTGTACATTGATCTTGTATCCTGCAACTTTGCTGAATTCCTGTATCAGTTCTAGCAGACTTTTGGTGGAGTCTATCGGATTTTCCATGTATAATATCATGTCATCTGCAAAAAGCGAAAGCTTGACTTCATCTTTGCCAATTTTGATGCCTTTGATTTCCTTTTGTTGTCTGATTGCTGATGCTAGAACTTCCAGCACTATGTTAAACAGCAGCGGTGAGAGTGGGCATCCTTGTCGTGTTCCTGATCTCAGGGAAAAAGCTCTCAGTTTTTCCCCATTGAGGATGATGTTAGCTGTGGGCTTTTCATAAATGGCTTTTATGATCTTTAAGTATGTTCCTTCTATCCCGACTTTCTCAAGGGTTTTTATTAAGAAAGGGTGCTGGATTTTGTCGAAGGCCTTTTCTGCATCGATTGACAGGATCATATGGTTCTTCTCTCTTTTTTTGTTAATGTGATGTATCACGTTGATTGATTTGCGAATGCTGAACCAGCCCTGCATCCCAGGAATGAATCCCACTTGATCATGGTGAATAATTCTTTTTATATGCCGTTGAATTCGATTTGCTAGTATCTTATTGAGAATTTTTGCATCCATATTCATCTGGGATATTGGCCTGTAGTTCTCTTTTTTTACTGGGTCTCTGTCTGGTTTAGGAATCAAAGTAATACAGGCTTCATAGAATGAGTCTGGGAGCTTTCCTTCCCTTTCTATTTCTTGGAATAGCTTGAGAAGGATAGGTATTATCTCTGCTTTAAACGTCTGGTAGAACTCCCCTGGGAAGCCATCTGGTCCTGGACTCTTATTTGTTGGGAGATTTTTGATAACCGATTCAATTTCTTCACTGGTTATGGGTCTGTTCAAGCTTTCTATTTCCTCCTGATTGAGTTTTGGAAGAGTGTGGGTGTTCAGGAATTTGTCCATTTCTTCCAGGTTGTCCAATTTGTTGGCATATAAGTTTTCATAGTATTCCCTGATAATTGTTTGTATCTCTGAGGGATTGGTTGTAATCATTCCATTTTCATTCATGATTTTATCTATTTGGGTCATCTCCCTTTTCTTTTTGAGAAGCCTGGCTAGAGGTTTGTCAATTTTGTTTATTTTTTCAAAAAACCAACTCTTGGTTTCGTTGATCTGCTCTACAGTTTTTTTAGTTTCTATATTGTTTATTTCTGCTCTGATCTTTATTATTTCTCTTCTTCTGCTGGGCTTAGGCTGCCTTTGCTGTTCTGCTTCTAGTTCCTTTAGGTGTGCTGTTAGATTTTGTATTTGGGATTTTTCTTGTTTCTTGAGATAGGCCTGGATTGCAATGTATTTTCCTCTCAGGACTGCCTTTGCTGCGTCCCAAAGCGTTTGGATTGTTGTATTTTCATTTTCATTTATTTCCATATATTTTTTAATTTCTTCTCTAATTGCCTGGTTGATCCACTCATTCTTTAGTAGGGTGTTCTTTAACCTCCATGCTTTTGGAGGTTTTCCAGACTTTTTTCTGTGGTTGATTTCAAGCTTCATAGCATTGTGGTCTGAAAGTAAGCATGGTATAATTTCAATTCTTGTAAACTTTTGAAGGGCTGTTTTGTGACCCAGTATATGATCTATCTTGGAGAATGTTCCATGTGCACTCGAGAAGAAAGTATATTCTGTTGCTTTGGGATGCAGAGTTCTAAATATATCTGTCAAGTCCATCTGATCCAATGTCTCATTCAGGGCCCTTGTTTCTTTATTGACCGTGTGTCTAGATGATCTATCCATTTCTGTAAGTGGGGTGTTAAAGTCCCCTGCAATTACCACATTCTTCTCAATAAGGTTGCTTATGTTTATGAGTAATTGTTTTATATATTTGGGGGCTCTGGTATTCGGCGCATAGACATTTATAATTGTTAGCTCTTCCTGATGGATAGACCCTGTAACTATTATATAATGTCCTTCTTCATCTCTTGTTACAGCCTTTAGTTTAAAGTCTAGTTCATCTGATATAAGTGTGGCTACTCCAGCTTTCTTTTGGCTTCCAGTTGCATGATAAATAGTTCTCCATCCCCTCACTCTCAATCTAAAGGTGTCCTCAGGTCTAAAATGAGTCTCTTGTAGACAGCAAATAGTCTTGTTTTTTTATCCATTCTGATACCCTATGTCTTTTGGTTGGCGCATTTAATCCATTTACATTCAGTGTTATTATAGAAAGATACGGGTTTAGAGTCATTGTGATGTCTGTATGTTTTATGCTTGTAGTGATGTCTCTGGGCCTTTGTCTCACAGGGTCCCCCTTAGGATCTCTTGTAGGGCTGGTTTAGTGGTGACAAATTCCTTCAGTTTTTGTTTGTTTGGGAAGACCTTTATCTCTCCTTCTATTCTAAATGACAGACTTGCTGGATAAAGGATTCTTGGCTGTATATTTTTTCTGTCTACTACCCTGAAAATCTCGTGCCAATTCTTTCTGGCCTGCCAAGTTTCAAAAGAGAGATCAGTCACGAGTCTTATAGGTCTCCCTTTATATGTGAGGGCACATTTACCCCTGCTGCTTTCAGAATCTTCTCTTTATCCTTGTATTTTGCCAGTTTCACTATGATATGTCGTGCAGAAGATCGATTCAAGTTACGTATGAAGGGAGTTCTCTGTGCCTCTTGGATTTCAATGCCTTTTTCCTTCCCCAGTTCAGGGAAGTTCTCAGCTATTATTTCTTCAAGTACTCCTTCAGCACCTTTCTCTGTCTCTTCCTCCTCTGGGATACCAATTATGCGTATATTATTTCTTTTTAGTGTATCACTTAGTTCTCTAAATTTCCCCTCATACTCCTGGATTTTTTTATCTCTCTTTTTCTCAGCTTCCTCTTTTTCCATAACTTTATCTTCTAGTTCACCTATTCTCTCCTCTGCCTCTTCAAGCCGAGCTGTGGTGGTTTCCATTTTGTTATGCATTTCGTTTAAAGCGTTTTTCAGCTCTTCGTGACTGTTCCTTAGTCCCTTGATCTCTGCAGCAAGAGATTCTCTGCTGTCCTGTATACTGTTTTCAAGCCCAGGGATTAATTTTATGACTATTATTCTAAATTCACTTTCTGTTATATTATTTAAATCCTTTTTGATCAGCTCATTAGCTGTTGTTATTTCCTGGAGATTCTTCTGAGGGGAATTCTTCCGCTTGTTCATTGTGGATAGTCCCTGGCGTGGTGAGGACCTTCAGGGCACTTCCCCTGTGCTGTGGTGTATAACTGGAGTTGGTGGGCGGGGCCGCAGTCAGACCTGATGTCTGCCCCCAGCCCACCGCTGGGGCCACAGTCAGACTGGTGTGTGCCTTCTCTTCCTCTCTCCTAGGGGCGGGATTCACTGTGGGGTGGTGTGGCTCGTCTGGGCTACTTGCACCCTGCCAGGCTTGTGATGCTGGGGATCTGGCGTATTAGCTGGGGTGGGTAGGCAAGGTGCACGGGGGCAGGAGGGGCAGGCTTAGATCGCTTCTCCTTAGGTGATCCACTTCAGGAGGGGCCCTGTGGCAGCGGGAGGGAGTCAGATCTGCTGCCAGAGGTTTGGCTTCGCAGAAGCGCAGAGTTGGGTGTTTGCGAGGAGCGAGCAAGTTCCCTGGCAGGAACTGGTTCTCTTTGGGATTTTGGCTGGGGGATGGGCGGGGGAGATGGCGCTGGCGAGCGCCTTTGTTCCCCACCAAACTGAGCTCTGTTGTCAGGGGGATCAGCAGCTCTCCCTCCCTTTGTCCTCCAGCCTTCCCGCTTTCCGAGCAGAGCTGTTAACTTATGACCTCCCAGACGCTAAGTTGTGCTTGCTGTCAGAACACAGTCCGCCCGGCCCCTCCGCTTTTGCAAGCCAGACTCGGGGGCTCTGCTTGGCCGGCGAGCCGCCCCTCCGCCCCGGCTCCCTCCCGCCAGTCCGTGGAGCGCGCACCGCCTCGCCGCCCTTCCTACCCTCTTCCGTGGGCCTCTAGTCTGCGTTTGGCTCCGGCGACTCCGTTCTGCTAATCCTCTGGCGGTTTTCTGGGTTATTTAGGCAGGTGTAGATGGAATCTAAGTGATCAGCAGGACGTGCGGTGAGCCCAGCGTCCTCCTAAGCCGCCATCTTGCCAAAATGGTAATTCTTTATAGAAAAATGAGAAGGGGGTAGAAAACATGCCAGCTATACTTCTTCTGAGTAATATAACTTCAGATTTTTGCCTTCACAGAGGTATCCCCTTTAAGAAGATGATTGCAAAATCTGATCTGGTCTCATCTGATAGTTTTGTTCTTTGGTTTTCCCCCAGAACTGTGATCTGTAAATTCTCAGAAGATACTGAAGCATACTGAATATGCTTACTTCTCAAGACACAAGGTAATTTAAAACCTTATAATATATAGGCTTAAAAATGTCAAAATGTATGTATCTGCCAGGGTTTTGTCCTAAGACAACCATTCTTTCTTATCAACTATGCCCCTCTAGGTGATCTAACCAGTCCCATAGCTTCTACTGTTAATGTCTAGCAAACAGTCTTTATCTCTCATCTTGTCTTCAAATTTATATAAATGAATGTTTTTCTGATTTCTCCACTTAGGTCTCAAAACGTAATTTCCTCTCATCTACCTGTTTTCCTCCCATCCTCCTCCAGTCTTTCTCATATCAATAAATAGCATCACATCCACTCTGTTGATTAGACCAACCTAGGAATTATCATTAATTGTCTTTTTCTCGGCTCCCATACCATACTCATCAGCAAATCCTGTTGTTTCTTTCCAAAATACATCTCATTTGCATTGCTACTATCCTACTCCAAGAAATCTTCACTCATCTGGGCTAATGCAATAGTCTATTTAATGGTTTGTCTGGTTCTACTTTTCTCCCTAATTAGCCATTCTCCACACAGCAGACAGTGTGATCTTTTAAAATTCATGGCACCCTTCTGCTCAAAATCCTCCAATAGCTCCTCACTGCACTTAGAATAAAATCCAAGCTCCATACAAGTCTCTATATGATATGATCACTGCCTCTCTCTCCAGTCTTTCTATTTATCTCTCTCTTTTCCTGATTGACATTGCTCTAACCACACTAGGATCTGTAAGTTCCTGGAAAACACCAACTTATTCCCACTCTTGAAGTTTGCATCTGCTTCTCCCTTGATGCTTTGCATTTGCATTTCCCTTTGCTTGGAGCATTCTGCCCTCTAATTTTTCATGCTTGGCTTCCTGTTTTCATTCAGTTCTCAGCTGAAATGTCATCTTCTCAAAGACCTTCCCTGAAAATCAATCTAAAGAACTACCTCAGTTCCTCTGTTTCATCCACTGTTTTATTTTGTATGTAGTAGTCATCACCACCTGAATTTATCTTTCTTGTATATTTAATTTCTCTCTTCCATTTTGAACTGTGACCTTTCTCTATTTCTATCACTTTATCTCCAACCCCTAGAAGAGTAATTGGAACATATTGGGTATGTATCCACGGAGGGTAAGGACACATGACAGAGAGAAAGACAAAGAGACAGAGATAGTTTATGTACAAAATGATATTGAAGTGCTTGACATTTAACCCACATTTCCCTTTAAACTGGTTTGGATAAATTCTAATCTATAGGATTCTTAGACAAAAAAGATTCTTTGGACAAATTAGTTTGGAAGATTCCACTAGAGATTTATAAAAAAAAATTTAGTCCATTACTCTGTAAGTTTTACAATAAGGAATCTTATTTAATTATATTTGATCAAATGAATCCTAAAGTTAGTTGGCTCTGGAAAGTGTTTCCTGCCCTCCCCACCCCCCTGCTTTTGACATAGTGACCTTTGGAACTGCTGATCTAAATCAAGACAGTGTCCCACTTAGAAGAGAATTAAGGTAACAATAGGGTAATATCTTTTTTTAAGTTGTTTAAAAAAAAGCCTCAGTGAGTAAGAAAGATATATTTGTTTTTGAGAATTTTATAGGAATTAAAAATGGCTAAATTGAGAGAAAAGACAAAAATATGCTAAAGAGAAAATTTAGTTAACAGCAGTTAAGTAAATTTAGGAATTCCACTTTCTGGGGCACCTGGGTGGCTCAGTTGGTTAAGTGTCATGATCTTAACCATGGTCTTCAGCTTAGGTCATGATCTCGTGGTTTGTGGGTTTGAACCCTGCGTTGGGCTCTGTGCTGACAGCACAGAGCCTGGAGCCTGCTTCACATTCTGTGTTTCCTTTTCTCTCTGTCTCTGTCTCTCTCTAGTTCTCTCTCAAAAATAAATAAACATTACAAAATTTAAAAAAAAGAAACCATACACATATACCATATACAAAAATAAATTCAAAATGGATGAAAGACCTAAATGTAAGACAGAATACCATCAAAATCGTACAGGAGAAAACAGGCAACAAACTCTTTAGCCTCAGCTGCAGCAACGTCTTACTTGACATGTCTCTGGAGGCAAGGGAAACAAAGGCAAAAATGAACTATTGGGACCTCATCAAGATAAAAAGCTTCTGCACAGCAAAGGAAACAATCAACAAAACTAAAAGGCAACTGATGGAATGGGAGAAGATATTTGCAAATGACATATTAGATAAGGGTTAGGATCCAAAATCTGTACAGAATTTATCAAAACTCAACACCCAAAAACCAAATAATCTAGTGAAGAAATGGGCAGAAGACATGAATAGACAGTTTTCCAAAAGAAGACATCTACATGGGCTAACAGACACATGAAAAGATGCTCAATATCACCGATCATCAAGGAAATACAAATTAAAAGCACAATGGGTGCCAACTCACATCTGTCAGAATGGATAAAATTAACAAGTCAGGAAACAACTTGTTACTACTAACAGATGTTAGTAAGGATGCGGAAAAGGAGAATCTTTTTGCATTGTTGGTGAGAATGCAAACTGGTACAGCCACTCTGGAAAACAGTATGGACGTTCCTCAAAAATTTCAAAATAGAACTACCCTGCAACCCAACAATTGCACTAACAGGAATTTATCCAAAGGATATAAAAATGCTGATTCAAAGGGTCATATGCACCCCGATATTTATAGCAGTGCTATCAACAATAGCCAAATTATGGAAAGAGCCCCCAAATATCCTTCAATGGATGAATAGATAAATAGAATATTACTCAGCGATGAAAAAAAAAATGGAATCTTGCCATTTGCAACAATGTGGCTGGAACTAGAGGGTATTATGCTGAGCAAAATAAGTCAGCCAGAGAAAGACAGATATTATTGTATGATTTCATTCATATGTGGAATTTAAGAAACACAACAGATGAACATAAGGAAGGGAAGGAAAAATAAGATAAAAACAGAAATGGAGGCAAACCATAAGAGACTCCTAAAAACAGGGAACAAGCTGAGGGTTGATGGAGGGGAGGTGGGTTGGGGGTTGGGCTAAATGGGTAAGGAGGGCACTTGTTGGGTTGAGCACTGGATGCTATATGTAGGTGATGAATCACTGGGTTCTACTCCTAAAACCAATACTACACTGTATGTTAGCTAACTTGAATTTAAATAAATAAATTTAAAATAAATAAATCCATAAAATAACAGTAGCAAAAATTAAAAAGAAAAAATGGACAATTAAAAATAGTTTCAGATATAGAAGAATAATATTGGGAAATTTTGAGCAGAATGTAGTCAGATTTCTAAAAAGTGTAATTATCAAACTTGTTCTTTACAAAGTCTATAAAAGATGGGATAACATAAACATGAATATCCTGGTTCTAGTTAAGGAAAGTGATGTAAAACCAGACGTTCAAAGTTAAATCAAGAAAGATTAGGGAGATTAAATTGAGAGGAATAAGCCTGTGAAATTTATAATTAACCACAATGTAGAGGGATAGTTTTTAACAGCTGTTCTTTAAAAAGTCCTGTTTTTAGCTCCATAAAACTTTACCTCATGGCTGTAGTGTTTTGAACTTTCATCATATACTTATACTTTGCTTTAAAGCTTATGAAGAGCAAATATGAAAGTTTGTCATAGATAGGGGATATATTATAACTCCTAAATGAAAAAAAAATGTGTATTTGAATTCTAAGATCTTTATATACCTATCCACAGAATCACTGTTATGTTTTTTTTTTTTTTTTTAACGTTTTATTTATTTTTGAGACAGAGAGAGACAGAGCATGAACGAGGGAGGGGCAGAGAGAGAGGGAGACACAGAATCGGAAGCAGGCTCCAGGCTCTGAGCCATCAGCCCAGAGCCCGACGCGGGGCTCGAACTCACGGACCGTGAGATCATGACCTGGCTGAAGTCGGACGCTTAACCGACTGCGCCACCCAGGCGCCCCATCACTGTTATGTTTTTAAACCTCATTCCTGGAAACACTGCAGATGTCAGATTAATTTAGAAGCCAAAGAGTACCTCTGGGAATGATATGGCAGCAACTGAAATAGTGTTTGGCCAAATTAAGCCTGTATGCCAAGGATGCCAAAAATCACAGTAACCTGGCAGGTAGATAGCTATTATTTAACTGTATGATCATTACTGGTTTCTCTACTGAAAAACTGTTGGCTGTTTATGCAGTGAAATGGAGCCCATGATTTAGGCAGAGTATCTCTCTGCTTTGATGTCAGTAGTAGCTGGTTGGGGATTGCACCCAATCACAAAATCGAATTTCTCAATCAAACTTTTGGGGACAAACAGAAAAAAAATAGCTTTTAACAATTTATATTATGACTCACTTAGAAACAGAAATGAGGGAATATCAATGTAGAGTTTATTTTTTGCTATAGATTCTTAAACATTTTTTTAACATTTATTTATTATTGAGAGACACAGAGAGAGAGACAGAGCATGAGCAGGGGAGGGGCCGAGAGACGGGGAGACACAGAATCCGAAGCAGGCTCCAGGCTCTGAGCTGTCAGCACAGAGCCCTATGCAGGGCTCAAACTTACAAACCGCGAGATCATGACCTTAGTGGAAGTCGGACGCTGAACTGAGGGAGCCAGCCAGGTGCCCCTGCTATAGATTCTTAATATTCAAAATGGTATTCATATTCTGCACTACTTCTATCTTTCTTTCTCTCTGGTACAAACAGACTGGCCTGATCTTAGTTTGGTGCAGAGCTTTTCAACTTAAGTGTTTATTTTGTAAGGCAACTAATAAGATAATTATTTTTTTAAATAACTTTCTCTATATGTTCATAGTTCCTGGATCCCTGCTCTCTCAACTGCATGCTGGTCATAGTCTCATGCTGTTCGGAAAGAACTTCATTTTCATAGTTCTTAAAATCCCAAATTTGCAAAAGTTGCCCAAGTACCTTGCAATGTAGCATGTGTTTTTAAATTTAGGAAATTAAAACTTCATTTTTGTAAGGTTGAAATGTAATGAAACAGTCTCATTAAACATATCCATTATGTAGTGGAAAGAACATTAAATTTGACCCCTGTGTACCTGGATGACTCAGTCGGTTAAGTGTCTGCCTCTTGGTTTCAGCTCAGGTCATGATCTCATAGTTTTGTAGTTCGAGCCCTGTTTTGGGCTCTGCCACCGTGCAGAGCCTGCTTGGGATTCTCTCTCTCTCCTTCTCTCTTTGCCCCCCACCCCCGGCCCTGACCCACACTATTTCTGCCTCTCTCAAAATAAATAAATAAACTTTAAAAAAATTTGACCCCTGTGTGTGATCTGCCTCTTCCAGGTAGAGTGTATTTGGTCAAGTTACTTCTCCTAAATTTACTTCTTTGGTTAATGATGTGAGTGTAATAACACCTGACTCTGAAATAGTGTTGTTTGTAACAAAATGCAAAGAATTATCATTATTATCATCTTCATCATCACCTATTTACATCGTTATGATTATTACAAAATTTAATGGAGTCCATGGAACATTTCAGAACTTCCACACTCACAAACATGTACAAATCTGAACCTACTATTTATGGGGTTAGAAGGCAGAATTCAGAATTAATACACAATCAAATGCCAAACATAATTTTGAGTATTTTTTATCTTTTCTATACTTGTACCTGTCAAAATTTCTAAATTGCTGTCTTAGACAAATAAACAATACAGAAATATAAATTAGAAAATGTAAATGTTTAACTGAAGTAAAAGAAATTATTAGGTGCGTCTTCTGTTTCATGTCCAAGTTGAAATCACAGAAGAGGCTTTGGGCAATCACAAATAAATTGATGCTTTATTTATGTGCAAATTTAACTTCCCACATTGTATTATAAGTGATGAAGTTATGTCAGTTATAGAAAGTGGCAAAGAGATTACATTTGCTAGAGTTCTTATAAAAGAATGACACAAAATACATTGTAATATGATATAAAAATTAGTTTTGATATGCAAAACTTTATGCCCTTTGTGTCACATATGCTGGACAATGATAATCTAATGGAAAATTAGATTATTAGATTATTAAACTAGAAAATTAGATTATTAGAGATGACTGGGTGGCTTAGTCAGCTAAGCATCTTACTCTTGATTTCAGCTCAAGTCATGATCTCACAGTCGTGAGATAAAACCCCATGTCAGGCTCTGTGCTGGGTGTGGAGCCTCCTTAAGGTTTTCTCTCCCTCTCCCTCTGCTCCTCTCCCACCCACATGCAAGCACTCTCTTTCTCTCAAAAAAGAAAAGAAAAAGAAAATTAGATTATTAAAGAATCCAGAAATTCTTTCATTAAATACACAAGCACAAGTGTTCTTGACAGATTGAATCATCAATATTGTTGAGAGCTAACTTTCATATCTAAGAAGCAAAAGCAAGAAAAAAACACACACATCTGGGCAAATAAATATATCTGAATATTTTATCATTCTTTATCATTTTAGTTGGTGCATTGTATCTTTTCTGAGTTTCGCAATGGTTTTATGTGTTTTTGTATATCCATAAAAAACACATACCATGCTAAAATATAAATGAGTTTAAATAGGCTGTGAACAGTCTAATCATTCATTTATCCATCCATCCACTGAAGAAACAAAGATATCTGAGTATCTCTTTTTCATTGACATTGCAAATTAAGAACTAAATGTTACAGCTTGGCAGACTTAAAAATAGTGTTTAAAATCTAGTATGATAAATGCTACTACACGCACATGCACATGCACACACACACACTCAACATGTATAGTGTTGGACAAATAAAAGTGTAATTTCAAATTTGCAACATGGACAGGGAAGGCTTTACAGAGGAAAAATCATCTGAACTAGGTTTAAGCCTACCAAGGGATTTTTAGGCACTTAAAAGACAATTGTTTACTTCAGGAGGGAGAAAAAAATCAGGAGCAATGGCAGAGAAGTTAGCATATAGCCTGAGTTGAATGAGGTGGGACTACATAAATGATGAAAACAAAGGCAGAAACTAAATCATAGAATACTCTATAATTTCATTGAAGGACTTTGGCGTTTAGACTATGGCAAATATAGTATCCCTGATGTGATTGTAGTATTTGAATAACAAAATTGATTTTCAGTTTTGAAAATTCCTGTTAAGAATTTTCAAAAGAATTCCTATAAGAATTTCCAGTTTTGAAAATTCCTGTTAATTCCTAATTAATAGAAAGTGTGTAGAGGCAAAGACATGAATACAGTAGGAAGTTACCACATAGGTTTGTAAGACACAATGAGGACTTAAATTAAGCCAATGAAGTGAAAATAAGAAAATGTGTTGAAACACTTTGTGGACCACTTGGAGTCGGTGCTGCAGGCTGGTACCTTGCCTCCCAAGACTCTTCCCAGCTGTCTGCCCAACCCGGCCCCGTGATGCCCATAGACCTCAGCAAATGGCCCAGGACTGAGCTTATAGGAAGTGGATGAGCAGCCACAGCATCTGCTGCAGGTCAAATATGCCAGGGTGGAGGTTGACAGCTGGCCAAATTGCTGACACCCACCCAGGATAAGAACAGACCCACCAGGACTTCATGGGGTGGTCTTGAGCTACATAAACCTTACACCTTGGTCATGACAGATCCAGATGCTCCCAGATGGAAGGACCCCAAGTACAGGGAATGGCACCATTTTCTGGTGGTCAGAGTGAGGGGCAATGACATCAACAGTGGCATAGTCCTCTCTGATTATGTCGACTCTGCGCCTCCCAATGGCACAGCCTTCAATTGCTATATCTGGCTGGTTTACCAGCAGAATGGGTCACAGAAGGATGATGAGCCCATTCTCAGCAACTGATCTGGAGACCACCATGGCAAATTCAAAGTATGAGCTCAGGCACCTGGTGGCTGGCACGTGCTACCAGGGTGAATGAGATGACTGTGTGGCCAAACTCTATGAGCAGCTATCTAGGAAGCAGAGGTATGCTAGGAGACAGAAATCGTCCCTGAGGTGTTGAGCAGTGTTCTCAAGTTCAGTGATGCATGTAGATTTCTCTGCTTCCCAGCTTCCCATTCTCACAGGTGAGGCCTGAGCCATCAGGTAGTGGTTTAGAGTGACTTTTCCTTCTGCCTAACCATTATAATTCTAGAGGTTCACACCCAGGTTTATGTTTTGAACAAATTTGAACTATATTTTGGGGAATATTTTGGTACTAGGTTGGGGTCATCGAATAGTGAATATAAGAATAGCAATCCAGGGGCACCTGGATGGCCCAGTAGGTTAAGTGTCCGACTTCGGCTCAGGTCATGATCTTGTGTTTTGTGAGTTTGAGCCCTGTGTCGGGCTCTGTGCTGACAGCTTAGAGCCTGGAGCCTGCTTCCGATTCTGTGTGTGTCTCTCTCTCTGCCCCTTACCCGCTCATGCTCTGTCTCTGTCTCAAAAATAAATAAAAACATTAAAAAAAATAAAAAAAAAAAAGAATAGCAATCCAGAATTTAAAGAAGAAAAAATGACCAGGTCTATAGTAACAGAGCAGAGCATCAAAGAATCCTTAAGAAAGGTTTAAAAGAGAGAGAGAGAGAGAGAGATTTGTTGCCTCTGCCTTTGTGAGCCCGAGTCCAGAATTATGCATGATGGCACTTTTGGGAGTGTTTTCACTGCTATGTCCCTCACCAGGATAGCCAGAGACTGGTGTGGCCACTAACTCCCAAAGTGATACATCCTCGGACTCCTTACTAGGGGTCAGTGCCCCGCTCTGGCTCTTTTAAAGAGCAATACTGGAAAAAGCTATAGGGAGAATCGCTTTGTGGTTAAGGCAAGGCCATACAAATGAGCTTCAGCGCTGGGTGAGAGGTTGTCAGAAAGCCTCAAGTCTGCACCTGTTAAACTGTTCACTCCCCATCTGTATAAGAAACCCTGATCTGGAGTTGCGGAACGTTGCGTTAATTCTGCTGTTTGCTTACAGTTGAATAAAAATAAAATCATTGTGTGGATAAAAAAAAAGACAGAAAACGTGAAAAATTGGTAGGATATGGTAATCTATTGCATGCGAGGTCAGGACTGTGAGAGAGAAGGAAGATCTGCCAGGTCCTTTGATTTCACTTTTGAATAGGAAGACTGCATAATTTTTTTTTATCCAAATCCTAAAACTTATGAAAATAAAGAAGGTTCTAAAATAATCAAACTTTTATAATGTTGACTTTTATATCTTAAGGAATTTGTTGCTATTGTATTAGTGAATACATACTTTTATTCAAAACTATTCTTACAAATAAAATTACTTGTACAAGTAAAAATGCATACCTGTATATATCAAAACAAAGCAAAATATTGAAAAATTACATAAATAGAATTACTGTCTTTGACTTATATTGATATACTTTAATAAGTTTCGTAGCCATATCTGTGTCTCAAACTATGTCGTTGTAAAATGATTTTTTTAATGTGTTCAGATAATTTTTTTTTAATTTTTTTTTTACAACGTTTATTCATTTTTGGGACAGAGAGATACAGAGCATGAACGGGCGAGGGGCAGAGAGAGAGGGAGACACAGATTCGGAAACAGGCTCCAGGCTCTGAGCCATCAGCCCAGAGCCTGACGCGGGGCTCGAACTCACGGACCGCAAGATCATGACCTGGCTGAAGTCGGACGCTTAACCGACTGCGCCACCCAGGCGCCCCCAGATAATTTTTTAAAATAAAATTGCTTGCAGTCTTTCTCAGAATTGTATTTTATGGTTAATAAATTTGAAGTAATGGGCTGCTTCTGTTGTTAAAGTTCCGTAGGCCAGAAATATTTTTACCTGAGAAAAAAATCATCTGTATTTTCCTAAGGTACCTGTAAACTCAGAGTTAATTCTGCTAAATAAAAAATATTCTTCATTTTACGTTTTTTATTGGAACACATAAAAATTTTAGCCCAAGTAGGGCACCTGGGTGGCTCAGTTAGTTAAGCTTCCAATTCTTGATTTAGGCTCAGGTCATGATCTCATGGTGTGTGATACAAAGCCCTGCATTGAGCTCTGTTCTGACAGCACAGAGCCTGCTTGGGATTCTCTCTCTCCCTCTCTCTGCCCCTCCCCAACTTGTGTATGAACTCTCTCTCTCTGTCTCTCAAAATAAAGTATTTTTACCAGCACTGTTTTTTTCCTTTATTCAAAGTAACATTTTTCAACAAGCATTTTTGTATAACAAAATTCATCAAATAATATGTCTCTATGATTTTTTTCAATATCTTGTCAAACTTGGATGCTACAGTAAACAAAAGCTGTCTCAATTTCTTTCTATTCTATCACAGGATATTAATTTATTAAGATTAAAAAAGGAGAACCTTTAAAGTCTTTCTCAGAACCCAAGTTATTCTGCAGCTCCAGTGTAGATTTTCAAAAATAAGTTATGTACCCTTTTTGAACTCTCATCATCTGATTTTCTAGGTGATTTTTGTTTGTTTCTGTCAGAAAAAAAATTATTCTTTCTATCTCCAATTTTGTTTCAATTTCCTGAAAGTGTTAAACTTGACATTTTTAAAAAAGATTTCCAGCAAAAGAGTTTGAAAAAAAAAAAAAGTAAACCAAAATTTAGAAAACTCTTTTACAAAATAGTTCAATACCATTGTAGGACACTTAGATTGTTTTATAAGGTTGTTTTAAAGGCTAAAACATTTCTACAAATTTATTGATGGCGGGGAAGAAAGAAAGTGTGAAAGTCTCTTTTGTAAGTGTGTTTTTGTTTTGTTTTTAAATTTTTTTAACATTCATTTTTGAGAGTGAAAGAGACAGACCATGCGTGGGGGAGGGGCAGAGAGAGAGGGAGACAGAATCAGAAGCAGGCTCCAGGCTCCAAGCTGTAAGCACAGGGCCCGATGCGGGGCTCGAACTCATGGGCTGCGAGATCATGACCTGAGCCGAAGTTGGACGCTCAACCGACTGAGCCACCCAGGCACCCCTTGTAAGTGTGTTTTTGTATGTACAGCTGCTGTAGTTTACAGCTTGATACGTTAGACTGGCAATATACTACAAATTGGTGGAGATAATTATTAAGTTTGTGTGTATACAACAAATTCCAAATATATTCACTCTCCATACATTTCTTAATTCAAAAAAGAATATTACCTTTACTATGACTTTACGATCTACAAATGTTTATATTTTTATTCACCTAAAGCTTATCATTTTAACCTTCAAGGTTGAAGTTTTAAGTATTTTAGAATTTTAGTCACAATAATCTCAGGTGTTTCACCATAGAATAATTACCTTCCAAAAGCTTTAGAGTCCATTGATTAAATAAAACTATAACTATTATTGGCATTAAAATTTCTATTTGAAATAACTTAAAGTCAATTTAAGCCATGTATCATTTAACCCTTTGCAAAGCTTTTCTTTGGAAAATAGAGCCAACCTATGAATAGTTGTTACTATATTGTTGTGTGTGCTTAAGAAAACTTGAGATTGAGGGGCGTTGAGCATGGAGCCTGTTTAAGATTTTCTCTCTCTCCCTCTGCCCCTCTCCTCCACTTGTATTCTCTTTCTCCTTCTCTCTAAAATTAAAAAAAAAATGAGAGTGAAAAAGTGAAATTAATTTAGAATAGTCATAGAATCTTTTAAAAAAAATTTTTAATGTTTATTTATTTTTGAGAGAGAGAGAATGTGAGTGGGTTAGGGGCAAAGAGAGAGGGAGACACAGAATCCGAAGCAGGCTCCAGGCTCTGAGCTGTTTAGCACAGAGCCTAACGTGGGGATCAAACCCACAAGCTGTGAGATCATGACCTGAGCCAAAGACCGACGCTTAACTGACTGAGCCACCCAGACGCCCCTAGAATAGTCATATAATCTAACTGAAAAGCTGCATTTCACAGAGTGATATATAAACCCACTTTACATATTAATTAAATCAAGATCTACTGACATGGTTTTCTTTTTAAAATTTTAAACTAAATGCTACTGTTTCCCCTTAAGATTTGGTTTTCATGTGGTCTGTGATATTATGGCCCCACATGTGGTAGATGATTAAAGTCACAAATATTCTGTGCAACTCAGAGCAACCTTTAGTAGTAGATTTTATATTAAAAATCTATTTCTTATAGTTTAAATGTTTTGGTTCTTAAAAGAGTTTATTGCAAAATGAAAGTTCCAGCAATCAGTGAAAAATTAGTTATAAATATTCAGCATAAAATATAAGCTACCCTAGAGATGGGAGACCGGTCCATTAGCTGATCTAGGAAAGGATCAGAGGATCTAGGAAAGAGATAGTTTTTAGTTACAATGATGAGTTCAGGTTGGGCATCACTAGTTGTTTATAACTGTGGTACACACAGTTGGTGATGCCCATGAAATATTTGGTAATATTGCTTTGGAGTACAGGAGAGTGGTGAAAGACAGAAATACAAATTTGGAAGTTTTCAGCATATGAGTAGTAGTTGAAACCATGTGAGATGAAAGTAAGACATTTTCAGCACTGATACTGGTTGAGGAGTTTCTGGGAATAGGAGCAAAGGTCTTTGGATGTTGACAACAAAGGGGAGAATATAATGTTATTACTTTACTCTAAATGACTTGTGTATTAGTTTCTTGTAGCTGCTGCAGCAAATTACCACCAACTTTTAAAGCAACAGAAATGTATTCCTTCACAGTTCTGGATGCCAGAAGTCCACAATAAGTATCACTGAGCCTGAATCAAGATATTTGCATGGCCACATTCCCTCTGGAGGCCCTAGGGAACAATTTGATTTTGGCCTTTTTCAGTTTCTGTGAGCTGTTGACATTGCTTGGCATGTGGCCACATTACCCCAATCACTGCTTCTGTCATCGTATTCTCTTTCTTCCTCAGTGGTGAAATCTTCCTTTGCTTTCCTCATAAAAATAAATAGGATAAATATGATTACAGTTAAAACCCCTTCTGATAACGCAGGATAATCTCTCCATCTCAATATCTTCAATTTAATCACACCTCCATCTCATTATCTTTACTTTAATCATATCTAGGAAGTCCTTTTTGCCTTATAAGGTAACATTCATAGGTTCCAAGGATTAGGATGTGGATACCTTTGCAGATAGGAGGCTAATATTAGCCTACCACAGCTTGTATCTATCTGATCAACATTGCCCTTGAACTTGGAAGACTTGGTACAAAAAAAGTAGTCTCATAATGTCTCATAATTTTTGATTGATTGAAATGACATCTTGGATATATTCTATTAAATATGTTATTAAAAGAATATTATATAAAACATTTTTTCAGTATAGCTATTAGAAAATTTTAAATTGCAGGGTCCCTGGATGTCTCAGTCAGTTGCATGTCTGACTCTTGATTTCAGCTGAGGTCATGATCCTAAAGTCACAGGATCGAGCCCTGCATTGGACTCTGCACTGAGTGTGGAGCCTGCTTAAGATATTATCTCTCCCCAACACCTGCTTGTTCATGCTCTCTCTCTTTCTAAAAGAAAATAAAAGAAAATTTTAAATTGCATATGAAGTTAGCATTGCATTTCTATTAGCACTGGTGTAGAGTGTGTATGTGTTTAAATCTCTTCATCTTATAGAGAAATTGCTGTTTCCTTAAAAGTAAATAGTTACAAATCTTGAAAGCTGCACATTAATTAAATGCTTTCACCACTCTCCTGGTGCCTGGGTGGCTTAGTACGTTGAGCGTCTGACTTTGGCTCAGGTCATGATGTTGCAGTTTGTGAGTTCAGGCCCTGCATTGGGCTCTGTGCTGACAGCTCAGAGCCTGGAGCCTGCTTCTGATTCTCTGTCTCCCTCTCTCTCGCTGCCCCTCCACTGCTCATGCTCTGCCTGTCTCTCTCTCTCTCTCTCTCAAAAGAAAAAAAAAAAATAATGCTCAATTTTATTCTATAGATGCACTTTGCTATATTTTAATCCATATTCAAACTGTTTATTTGTTGCTTTTCTCCATTTTAAAGCAAGAAACTGAAAGGCCATCATGTGAAATTATTGACTACTTGTGTTCCCTCCACCTCCATTAACCCCTAATCCTAGGCACCTGGGAGCTAAAGAACACCATAAAGAGCCACAGGTTCTCACTCTCCCTGATGAAGCATCTCTGGAAGGAAGTCCCACATGGTGAGTGCAGACTGACAGTCTCTTAGAACTGAGAAGAAATAAGGTACTTTTTTTTTTTTTAGGAGTTTGAAACTTTTTAAAAAAGAGCTGGTATTCTAAAGGGTGAAAGGTGGTGAAGAAATAAGGGTAAAATGTTTTTAGTGGGGATCCATCCAAGGGAAACTTATAGGAATTGAAGAGTCTTCCAGGAAAGGAGATTTGTGATTTGAGAGGTTCCTATATGATTTGAGAGGGACTGAGGAAAGAGGTGGAAAAGAGTGATCAGAAGAGGAAATCTAGGAGATCCTAAGCAGTGAAGATCTAGTGAGAGGGAGAAGAAAGAACACTACTATTTATCAAGCCTCTACTACATGTTGAGTACCTTCATATATGTTATCCAAAATATATTTATAATATTCATTTTTGCAGGCCAAAAATTCGAGGTACAGAAAGATGAAATGATTTTCCTAAGGTCACACAAGCAGTACATATCAAGGGCAAATTTAGGATCCATTGGTTAGTGGGTTGATATTCTTTAGAGTGTTAAAGGTGGATTAAAAGGTGAATCTGTTGGGGGTGACTGGGTGGCTCAGTCTGTTAAGCATCCGATTCTTGCTTTTGGCTCAGGTCATGATCTCATGGTCCATGGGATGTAGCCCCACATTGGGCTCTGCACTGACAGTGTGGAGCCTACTTGGGATTCTCTCTCTCCCTCACTCTCCACCCCTCTCCCGCTCTCTCTCTATCTCTCTAAATAAATAAATAAACAAACTTAAAAAAGGAAAAAAGTGAACCAGGGGCGCCTGGGTGGCTCAGTCGGTTGAGCATCCGACTTCAGTTCAGGTCATGATCTCGTGGATCGTGGGTTTGAGCCCCGCGTTAGGCTGTGTGCTGACAGCTCTGAGCCTGAAGCCTGCTTCTGATTCTGTGTCTCCTTCTCTCTCTGCCCCTCCCCCATTCGTTCTCTTTCTTTCTCTCTCTCTCTCTGTCTCTCTCTTTCTGAAAAATAAATAAAACATTCAAAAAAAAGTGAACCAATGATAATGGAAAACATGGCCAGTGACTTGAGTAAATCTAGGAAATTTCAATGATAGGAATGAATCTATGTGTGATTGAAGTAGGCAAGAGGAAGAGGCAGGCCAGGGAAGTATTTGTACTTGGAACTATTTGTGGCAGTTGTGAAAACACATCACATCCAAAGGGCTCAGAAGAAATGGGATACTGGTTAGATTTTTAGCTCGTTAAATTTTTGTACTTGACCAGTTCCTCAGCATTGCCCTATATTTGTAATAAGCATAAACCTTTTGATTTTTATGTAAGTACACATAGGAAATATAAGCATATTCAACTTCAACATCCCACAGATCTCAAAGAAACATAGCAAAAAACGAGTTCGAGTTTTAGTTCATCTGTAAAAAATGAAGGCAGTAAGAACTATTCTAGCTCATAATGATGTGATTTAAAAGTACCATGACATCACCTCAGCCTCCAGAATTCCCCAATCATGTATTCCCAACTTATGCTAGTCTCCTTAGAAATCATTTCATTTTAGGGGCGCCTGGGTGGCTCAGTCGGTTAAGCATCGGACTTCAGCTCAGGTCATGATCTTGTGGTTTGTGAGTTCAAGCCCCACGTCGGGCTCTGTGCTGACAGTTCAGAGCCTGGAGCCTGCTTCAGATTCTGTGTCTCCCTCTTTCTCTCTGCCCCTCCCCTGTTCACACTCTGTCTCTCAATAATAAACGTTAAAAAAAAAAAAAGAAAGAAATCATTTCATTTTCATTTCACCCAGAACCATTAAGGACTCAATACCTTTTCAAATATTGGCATTCCCCTCATTTCAGTGGACCCGTCCATCCAGGGGCTCTGAGATCTGTTATGTTATTGATGCCCTCCCCTGGCATACTACTGATCTCTAATCACTGAAGCATCCAATCTAAAAGCAGATGACAGAGCGGCTGCTGAAGATGAGGGGGGAGAAGATTCTACATGCTAACAAACTTGACTCACCATAAATTTACAGAAATCAGATAGAACTTTCATTCTTTCTCCTCTTTGGCAGCCTTCTTTTATTAATTGCTGAGTGTTTTCCCTGTTCTGATTTCTCAAAATCTTTATTTCTAGCTGTCAGTCTTGCATATCATTTAGCCAAAACAAGACACATGACTTAGGCTCTCTCATTTCACCTCCATGTTTCAATGGATCACTCTCTCAACATACAGAACTTCTCATCCTTCCATGATGTCTGAGAAAAATAAAGCACTTCAAAGCAAGTTTCTTTAACTAAGCTCTATTTCAGATTCCTTTTTGTTTTCTTAAAAAGGTGTTTCACGGGGCGCCTGGGTGGCGCAGTCGGTTAAGCGTCCGACTTCAGCCAGGTCACGATCTCGCGGTCCGTGAGTTCGAGCCCCGCGTCGGGCTCTGGGCTGATGGCTCGGAGCCTGGAGCCTGTTTCCGAATCTGTGTCTCCCTCTCTCTCTGCCCCTCCCCTGTTCATGCTCTGTCTCTCTCTGTCCCAAAAATAAATAAACATTGAAAAAAAAAATTAAAAAAAAAAAAAGGTGTTTCACATTGTTTACTTTTCGTCTATTATTTTTAATTTCTTTTTTCTATTGATTCTCTTTTATGTCCTGATCAGTGGCTCACACTTTTTTTTTAAGTTTTGATAAATCAATAGAAGCTATTGATAATGAATATCATTATTATTTAAATTGACTTTTCTTGAATAATGTGATTAAAATTTTAAATATTCAGCAGCGATTTCATATTCTATCCAGTGAACTGTCTTTTGAATATCCGTGCCACTTTTTCTATTGATAAATTAATATAAATTTTGCAATGTTTTTTAAACTTTTTAATTAATAGCATTTTTCTATCACATTCGTGATGAATATTTTTCAGTTTGTTGCATCTGACTAACATATAAGAATTGGTAGGAATTAAAAAAGTTTAATTTTATCTATCACATTGGTCATCATTTCTCTCTCTGATATCCTCAAATGCTTCTATACTTAGAATATCATTTGCTTTATATATTTCAATTAATACATGCTTCTATATTTGTGTAATATATCTGTTTTTATTTTATTACTTTAAAGTTTTGAATTCATGTGCAATTATTTTACTCTTTATCATAATAATTTTGCAATTTATGGTAGGTCATCAAAATTGCAAATCATCTTTGACTTGTCCAGCCTAATTTATATTGCATGTCATTAACTTAGAAGGTATAGTTTTCCAAAATTAAATAAAATTTCACAGCCTTGCTGATTCATTTTATTAAACAATAAGCATAGTAAGGATAAGAATCATGTCATATTTGTTTCCTTAGTACATAGTATAATCCTTATGTATTATTTAATACTATGTATAATACATAATAGGCTTTTGATAAATGTTTACTGAATTCGATTACAAAATTGGGTTATCACACTATGTCAATGTCATGATAATTATTTTATTAATATAATGCTTTACACAGTCTTATTGAAACTATGCTTTTAAGCAAGACAACTTATATATTATTCAGTAGTCCTCATTCCTTACTTCTATATTCTTCCTTCTTTCTATGCTGCTTTAGATGATGTTGGCATAGTCTCTTCCCTGTTTCTCATTCTAGAATGCTGCTGCTTTGATAGCATGTGTTAACCCAGTGTCTTTTCTTGTTTCTGACTACTTTCGATGATCACCTATGTTCAGTCCTTAGGACTCCCTGTATGTATGAGCTTTTCAATAGAACTGGCCTTATCCATTCAAAAATGTGGCAGTCTTCATTCAGCCAAAAGTCTCTACACTTTGGACTTTCTAATATCACCTGCAGTAAGAAGAACACGGAGACAAAATTGCTTGACTAATTGCTTATTGACCATATATATTTTATTTTGTGACAGTCCTTTCAAATAGTGCCAACTCTAGCAAAGACCAGGAGGGTCCAGAGATTTCTAATAGGAAATTATTAAGCAGATTGCCTTTGCCAATAAATGGAACTCCATAGTTGATGTATAAACTGTCAAGAAAAATAATGAAAGAAAGAAAAGTGTTGGAAAGTGTTAGTGTTGGAAAACAGTTTCCTATGTAGTCAGATGATTAAACTTCTGAGAGGATATAGACTAAGTTCATAGTTTAAGACTTCCTGAAGCAGATATAAAGAATGGAGAGGAGGGACAGTCAGATGAATGCAAGGAACTAAACAAGGAAATAGTGTGAGGATCTCCATAGAATAAAATAAAGTACTAGTATTGCCTTCTATAATTTTTTTTTAAGAAATAGACTTGAAGAAGGAAACGCATGTTGTTTTAAGACTAGTGTAGTCAGAGACTACAACTGTGTGGGTAAGCCATAAAGCAAAATTTGTAGAATAATCTGGAAGTTTGAGACTACACAGCTTTGCTTAAGGCTACCTCTATTCTTTTTCATCTAGGCACTAGGTAAATAAGAGTAATGTAGAAGTATTTTCTGTCTTTTATAACAACATAGATTCAACTTTTTATACAAACTATATCATAACTTTTATAGAAACTATGACATATTTTTACTGTTTAATAAGAAAATTACAGACTTTCAATCTCCCTTTTGTTCATTAAAATTAATAATAGCCAACACTTGTTGAGCACTGACTGTCAGACACTATGCTAAGTTCCTAAATAAATCACGTTTTATTTTATCTTCACAGATAAAATACAAGTGTAATACACATGAGATGATACAAGTGTAATATGCATTTTACAGATTAGTACGCAGAGACTTAACTGGTGAGGGTCATACAAATGTAAGTGCCAGAGGCAGGAACTGAACCTAGGAATTTGATAACAGAGCCGCTATAGAACAAAACCCTAATAGTAAGTCACATAAAATCCAATTTCCAATATTAGTAATATAAAGTTACTGGTTATGTTAAGAATATTTGTATATGTGATCACTTCAGCTTTACAGACTTAATCATTTATCCATGGATTTAATAGTTGTATTTACAGAATGTATTTTTGTTTGCCTTAGTAAGTGATATACTAATAACAATTTGCATTTTCATTGATGAGTCGGGGCTCTGACCAGCCAACTAAAATAATGGAAATGATGTAGTTCACTGGATTAAATCTAAATATGAAAGGTCATATCTTCTATCTAGATCTCATGAATAAATCCATAACTCCATGACCTTTCGGTAGCCTTCTTTACTATAACTGCAGGAAGTAATAAGCAATGGGAATCTCTGTGAAGTATATTAAGACTGAGACAGCTGTCTGCTCAGGTTTGCCTCAGTGGCAATACTTGATAATTCCAAAATTTAGAGTGGTGGATTATTGAAATATAATTCTACATTTAAAAAACTCCTTTGCAAGTTTTGGGTGAAAAAAAAGAGCATTGGAGAATAAGGAATATATTAAAGGTGAGGCATGGGGATGACAAGTTTTTAACAGAGAGGGGCAGGAGATTTTATTGGGAAAGTAATTTTGCATATTGCTCCAGAGGAAATGCATGCAAAGAAAGTAGATAATGAAAAGATAGTTTTTGTTAGCTATTTTTGTTATACTAATTTTGATATGCCAGCTGGGAGTAACACGTGTTTCCAGTAACCTCTGGTCCCTTGCTGCTGTTTGAAAACCCTCCAGATGGCCTTATGGTTAGAGAATGCTTGTGATCATCTGGCATTGGGGAAAAAGGGCCTTTGTAGTCCCTTTGAGGATATTGTTCAATTTGAAAAACAAACCCTAAGAAAACCTTACTTGATTCTTTCCACTTCTTTTTATTTTGGTACAATGCATATAACATAAAACTTGTCATCTTAATTATTCTTAACTGTACAGTTCAGAGTTATTAAATACACTTGTAATATTGTGTAAGCATCACCACCATCCAATCCATCTACATAACTTTTCATCTTGAAAAACTAAAATTCTATACTCATTTCCACATTCCTCCTCCTAGCCCCTCGTAACCACCATGTTACTTTCTATGATTCTGCATACTTCAGACACTTTATATAAGTAGAATCATGCAGTGTTTATCTTTTTGTGACTGGCTTATTTCACAATCATAATGTCCTCAAGGTTCATCTATGCTATAGCTTATTTCAGAATATCCTTTCTTTCTAAAGCTAAATGATATTCATTCTATGTATATACCACCTTTGCTTATCTATTCATATGTCAATGGGCACTTGGGTTGCTTCCACATTTTAGCTATTATGAATAATGCTGCTATAAATATGACCACCAATATCTCTTTAAGACCGTGCTTTCAATTCTTCTGGGTAGGTAACCAAAAGTGGAATTGATGAATCATATAAATAGTTCTATTTTTAATTTTTTGAGGAACCACCATTCTGTTTTCCACAGTGGCTTGATTATTTCACATTCCAACCAACAGTGCATGGAGTTTCCAAATTTACATCATTACCAGTACATCTTTTCTTTCTCTTTTCTTTTTTCTTTTCTTTGCTTTTCTTTCCTTTTCTTTTTTCTTTCTTTTCTTTTCCCTTTCTCTTCTCTTCCTTTTCTTTTCTTTTCTTTTCTCATCCCTTCCTTCTCTTCTTTTTTCTCCCTTCCTTCCTCCCTCCCTTCCTCTCTTTCTTTCTTTCTCCCTTCCTCCTTTTCTTTCTTTCTTTCTTTCTTTCTTTCTTTCTTTCTTTCTTTCTTTCATTGTAGCCATCCTAATGGGTCTGAACTGGTATCTCATTGTAGTTTTGATTGGCATTTCCCTAATTATTAGTGATGTTGAGCACCTTTTCATGTGCTTATTGCCCATTTGTTGTATATCTTTTCTGGAAAAATATTCAGGTACTTTGTCCAGTTTTTAAGTCAGGGTGTTTGGTTTTTTGTTGTTGACTTTTAGAAGTTTCCTACATATTCTGTACATTAATCCCTTAACAGATATATAGTTTGCAAATATTTTCTCTAATTCTGTGGTTTGCATTTTTATTCTGTTGGTATTAACTTCCAATATGTAATTTTTAAAAATTTCCATAAAGTCCAGTGTGTCTGTTTTTTTCATTTGTTGCCTGTGCCTTTGGTGTCAAGAAATTATTGCCAAATTCAATGTCATATTACTTTTCTCCTGTGTTTTTTTTCCTAAGAGTTTTATAGTTTTTCATTTTATATCCACGTATTTGATCCATTTTAAGTTAATTCTTGCGTATGGTTTGAGAAAAGGGTTCTACTTCATTCTCTTGCATGTGGATAGTTTCCCCAACACTGTATGTTGAAAAGACTGTTTTTCCCCATTGCAAAGTTTTGGTATCTTGTCAAAAATCATTTGACTGTGTATATGAAGGTGTATTTCTGGGGTTCTGTATTCTATTCCATTGCCTTTATGCTAGTATCATACTGTTTTTTTTTTTTTAATTTTTTTTTTCAACGTTTATTTATTTTTGGGACAGAGAGAGACAGAGCATGAACGGGGGAGGGGCAGAGAGAGAGGGAGACACAGAATCGGAAACAGGCTCCAGGCTCTGAGCCATCAGCCCAGAGCCCGACGCGGGGCTCGAACTCACGGACCGCGAGATCGTGACCTGGCTGAAGTCGGACGCTCAACCGACTGCGCCACCCAGGCGCCCCTCATACTGTTTTGATTACTATAACTTTGTTATAAATTTTCATATCAAGAAGTATGCATTCTCCAAGTTTGTTATTCCTTTTCAAAATTATTTTGGCTATACAGAGTCTCTTGAGATACCACCTGAATTTTAGAATGGGTTTTTCTATTTCTTCACAAAATGTCATTGGAATTTTGATAGGAATTACATGAATCTATTTGTAGATTGCTTTGGGTAGTACTGACATCGTAAGAATATTGAGTCATTTTATTCATAAATGTAAGATGTGATTCTATTTATTTATATCTTCTTTAATATTTTTCAGCATTGGTTTATAGTTTTCATTTTACAGGTCTCTTATCTTCTTGCTTAAGTTAATTTCTAAGTGTTTTATTTTTTTGTTGCTATTATAAATGGAATTGTTTTTGTACTTTCCTTTTCAGATTGTTTTTTAGCATATAGAAATGCAATTTTTGTATGCTGACTTCATATTCTGCTATCATATATATACTGCTGAACTCATTTATTAGTTCTAACAGCCTGTGTGTGTGTGTGTGTGTGTGTGTGTGTGTGTGTGTATGATCTTTAGGATTTTCTACATATAAGATGATATCATCTGAGAACAGAGATCATTTTACTTCCTCTGTTTCAATTTGGATCCCTAGAATTTCTTTTTTACTTACATAATTGCTCTGCCTTGAATATCCAGTGTTATGTTTTTTGTTTTGTTTTGTTTGACTTTGTATTTATTTTTTTATTTTTAAATTTTTGTTTAAATTCTAGTTAGTTAACATTCAGTGCAATATTGGTTTCAGGAGTAGAATTCAGTGATTCATCACTTACATACAACACCCAGTGCTCATCATAACAACTGCCCTCATTAACAACCATCACCCATCTAGCCCGTCCCCATCGACCTCCCTCCATCAACCCTCAGTTTGTTCTCTATTGTTAAGTGTCTCTTATGGTTTGTTTCCCTCTCTTTTTTTTCTTCCTTCCCATTTGTTTATCTGTTTTGTTAAATTCCACATATGAATGAAATCATATGGTATTTGTCTTTTTCTGACTGACTTTTTTCACTTAGCATAATATACTCTAGCTCCATCCATGTCATTGCAAATGGCAAGATTTCATTCTTTTTGATGACTGAGTAATATTCCATTGAATACATATACCACATCACTTTATCTATTTGCCATTTGACAGACATTTGGGCTCTTTCGAGAGTTTGGCTATTGTTGACAATTCTGGTATCAACATCGGGGTGTATGTACCCATTCAAATCTGTATTTTTGTATTTTTGGGGTAAATACCTAGCAGTGCAATTGTTGGGTCATAGAATAGTTCTATTTTTAAATTTTTGAGGAACCTCCATACTGTTTTCCTGCTCAGTATGTTGAATAGAGGTGGCAAAAGTGGGCATCCTTACCTTGTTACTGATCTCTGGAAAAAATCTTGTGGTGTTTCACAATTGAGTATGAAGTTCACTGGGGTTTTTCCTATATGGCTTCAATTATATTGAGGTAGTTTACTTCTGTTCCTAATGTGTTGAGTGTTTTTATCATGAATTTGAACTTTAGCAAATGCTTTTTCTGCATCAACTGAGATGATCATGTCATTTTTTTCTCTCATTCTGTTAATGGTATTTTATATTGCTTGATTTTTATATATTGAAACATATCTGCATTTCAGCAATAAACTCCATTTGGTTATGTTATACAGTCCATTTAATATGCTGCTGAATTTGATTTGCTAGTTCTTTTTTGAGGATGTTTTATCTAAGCTTGTAAGGGATGTTGGTCTGTAGTTTCTTTTCTTGTACTGTCTTTGGCCTCATTAACAGGCTAATGCTTATCTCATAGAATAAGTTAGGAAGTGTTCCCTCCTCTTTAATTTTTCAGAAGAGTTTGAGAAAGATTGGTATTTTCTAATAATACCTAATTGGTATTTTCTAATGTTTGGTAGAATTTGCCAGTTAACTCATCAGATCCTAGGCTTTTTTTTAATCAGGAGATTTTTATTACTGATTTAATCTCCTTACTAGTTAAGAGTCCATTCAGATTTCCTATTTATTTATTATATAGTCTTGGTACGTTTTGTATTTCTAGAAATGTATCCAAGTTATCTAAGTTATACAGTTTGTGGGTATACAGTTGTTCAATAGTACATTCATATTTTTATTTCTATAAAATTGGTAATAATGTCTCTACATTCATTTATAATTTTAGTAATTTGAATGTTCCTCTCTCTCTCTCTCTCTCTCTCTCTCTCTCTTTAACCCATCTAACTAAAAGTTTGTCAATTTTGATGATCATTTCAAAGAACAAACTTTTGGTTTCATTGACTCTTCTCTATTGTTTTTCTATTCTTTATTTTTTGTCCTTGTTCTAACCTTTATTGTTACTTCTATTAACTTTGAGTTTAGTTTGCTCTTCCTTTTATAATTCCTTAAGCTATAAAGTTTTGAGATCTTTTGTTTTTATATATATATTTTTTTATTTCTTAAAATCAGTTTTATTGGGACATAATTAACATTAAAATTATAAGATATTTGAGTGTGTGTTGTGGTGATTTGATATATATATGCATTGTATAAAGATTCTCCATCTAGTTAATTAACATACCCATTACTTTATTTACTTATTTACTTACTTCTTTATTTATTTTTGGTGAGAACATTTAAGTTCATTTTCTTACCAAACATCAATTATACAATACTGTGTTGTCAACTATAGTCACCATATTTTATGTTAGATCTTCAGACATTATTCTTCTGATAGATGAAAGTTTTTACCCTTGACCAAACTCTCCCTTTGGGGCAACCAGAAAGAAGATGAGTAGGAAATAGAAGTCTTTAAACAACACAATAAACCAACTAGATCTAATAGAAAAATACAGAATACTTTACTCAACAACATTCTTCTCAATGGTACATTTTCCAGAAGAGACCATATGTTAATCCATAGAGTAAGTGTCAATAGTTTTTAAAAGACAGGTATCATATAAAGAAAACTTCTTTGACCACACAAGATGATGTTAAAAATCAACAATAGAAGTAAAACTAGAAAATACACAAATTTGTGGAAGTTAAAAAGCCTCCCATTCTTAAATTATTAATGGATCAACAAAGAAATCACAAGAAAAATTAGAAAATACTTAGGGATGAATGAAAACAAAATGAAACATACCAAAATTTAATGAAACAGTGAAAGCAAATGCTAAAGAAGAAATTTACAGCTATAGACATTTACAGTGTTTGTCCCTTATTTCTTGCATTATTGTCTTATTTTGTGTTGTTTTTTAGCAAAATATTTAAATTTTTATTTCTCCTTTTGTCTTGAGCATATTACATAGCTAATCTCTTTATATCTACCACAAAGAACACATTTAACATCTTAAACTTATAACACACTGATTTGAATTTATACAGTTTAACCTCAATAACATACAAAAATCAGTTCTTTTACAGCTTGTCCCTGAACCCTTTTAGTTCTTCATATCACAGAATCACATTTTTATACATTGTATGACTCCAAAATAAACTAATAATTTTTAAATGCATTGATCTTTTAAGTTAGTGTTGAAAGTAAAAGGTGGTGTTATAAACCAAAGTGATAATACTAGCTTTTAAACTTATAATTGTTAGGGTTTTTCTTTTTTGTATTAGTCTTTTACACTTGTACAAAAACAACTGAAGTTGCAAACTACTGTTACTATTTTACTAGCTTTTACAATTGCTCATGTATTTACGTTTATTGATATCTTTATTTCTTCACTCTGCTTCAGGTTACTGTCAAGTGTCCTTTCATTTTTACCCCGCAAGACTCCCTTAAGCATTTCTTGCAGGGCAAGTATAGTGATAATGAAGTCCTTCAGCTTTGGTGTATCTAAGAATGTCTTAATTTTTTCTTCACCCTTGTAGGACAGTTTGCCAGGTATAGATTTTTTTTGTTTGCTTACAGTTTTTTCTATTAGCACGTGAATATACTAGTGCACTGGCTTCTTCTTACTAAAGTTTCTGATGAGAAATCTGTTCATATTCTTGTTGGGGATAGCCTATATATGATGAGTCACTTCCTTCTTGTTGCTTTCGAGATTTTCTCTTTGTTTTTGGACAGCTGGTCATAATGTGTGTTGGTATGGGTTTTTTTGAGTTTGTCTTAGAGCTTCTTAAGCTTCTTAGATGTTTTTACTTATGATCTATCAAGTCTGAGAAGTTTTCAACCATTGTTTCTTCAAATATTTTGTATGCTCTTTTCCTTTTCTTTTTCTGGGACTGCACAACACATAGGTCCTTTGGTGTCCCATAGGTCTCTTAGGTTCTGTTCACTTTTTATTATTTTTTCCTTCTGTTTCTCAGACTCAATAATTTCTATTGCCTTATCTTTACGTTCACTAATTCTTTATTCTGCTTGGTCAAATCTGTCTATGAATCCTTATAATGAGTTTTTCATTTTAGTCATTTTTACTGTTCATCTGTATAATTTCTTTTCAGTTCCTTTTTTAGGTTTTCTATCTTGTTATTGATATTTCTACTTTGTTCATATATCAATTTCTTGACTTTTTGTACATATTACCTTGTTCTTTCAATAGCTTTAAAACAATTGTTTTAAAGTCTTTATCTAAGAGATCCACCATCAAGTCTTTTTCAAGGGCAGTTTCTGTTGATTTATTTTTTTTCCTTTGGATGAACTATACTTTTCTGTTCTATGCATGCCATGTTATTTTTTGTTGGACATTTGAATGTAATAATGTGGCATCTCTAGAAATCATATTTTCTTCTTTCCCCAGAATTTGCTGGTTTTTGTTTTTGTATTATTGCTATAGGCTGTCTCTGTGCTGAGAATCACCCTGAGGTGGAAACACTGACCCTGTGCCTTTCCCTGCTTTGGAATATCCTGATCTTTATGTCTGGCCTCCAAAAGGAGAAAAATAAAGGGGAGAAAAAGCCACTACCCTTTAAATCTCCTTGAAGTCACTTTAGCTTGAGGTGAGGGTCTTGCAGTGATACGAAGAAGTACAACAACAATGGCCACGTGTCTCTTTGTCCATATCTCTGAGACTAAAAGCAAAAATCAGCTCTGAGAGAACAGTCCCTAGTATTTGGAGGACAAAGTTGTTTTGTCCCACCCTGGCTTCTGCAAGCTGTTTATAAGCTGCTCCAACACCATCTGCTCAGCTTCCTGCCATGGAGTTTGGGGTGGGGCATCCATAGCTGCTATGGTGCTGAAAGCTAAAATTTACTAAAATTAACCAATTTGCCATCTAAGCCTTCCCCTGGATTTTGCAAGTCCTCAACAGATGCTAGAGATCCAAAATAATTACATCAGATAGATCCTGCCAGTGTAATTTTTATCTAGGTGGGGGGAAAGATTCCTGGTGCTTCCTGGTGTCTCCAGTCCCTCCCTTGTTTGATGTTTTAAAGTAGCTGCAGACTTAGTTCAGCTACCATAGTGAAGACAATATTTTATTTATTTAATTATTTAATATTACTTCAAATATGATAATTATATGTATATTACATACTGAGGAGTATATGTCACATCAATACATTTTTTAAGCTATTTACTTAAAAGCCATACTTCTTTCACCAATAGTATAGGGGATTATGCATTTTTCTAGTCAATAAGAAAGAAAATATATACAATGTAAAAAATATTGAGTGTCTATTTTTAGTCTGAAACTTGATCTTTTCCTATACAATATTATCAGCTAATCATTAAAGTTGGATTAATGTAGAGGAAGAAACATTTAGACATTTGGCAACTGTCTCTGTTAATCCGGTAGTTATATCAAGCACAATCACTTACCCCAACTTGGCTTCTTCAGTCATTTTTCTACTGATACAGAACAGTGTCATTTATCCTAATGTGCTTACAAGGTTTTTATCCTAAGTCAGAAACAATGACAGTCTCAGCCTGTTATTACACTGACAAGTTTACAACTTTGCCAAATGCAGAAGACATTTTAAAGGAAAAGGTTTTTCATTCATTCATTATACATTGAGCTCCTAAAACGCTTACTAAGTGCCTGTAATATAAAGTTACTGCTTGAAGCACCAAAGATGTAGAAGAGATCAAGACATGCTATCTACCTTCAAAGAACTTCTAGACCAGTAGTAGTGAGAAGTAAAGTTTGTTAGCTTTATCTATGGGGTCAAGAAAGACTTCACAGAGGAAGTGACACTAAGTGTCCTAGAAAATGCGACAGCTTTGCAGGAAAAGTGACTGGGGTTTAACAAGAAGCCTGAGGAGCTAACATTCTAAATAGAGTAACTAGAAGGTGGAAAGGCAAAAAATCTATAGAGAAAACAGGAGGCCTAAGACAAAGAAAGTCTGAGATTCTGACCACAAAATCCTGCTCCCAAAGAAATCCCCTTTTCCAAGTAATAAATATTCTACCCCCTAGTTAACAACAGAAGATAGAGACCCAAATCCCAGGGGTGTATCTCTCCCTGGAGCTCACCCACTGTCATATTTCCAGAGCACACTCTCCTTTAATCAACTCTTCACTTATACCACTGGAGCACTGTGTCTGGTCCACGACTGAATTCTTTCCCACCAGGAGAGGAGAGACCCAGTGACATCTGGGAATGGGCTGGGCAGAGGCCTTAGGGCCAGGGGTCTCCTCACTTCACCTGGCAACACATATGCTGCTTAACTGAACCTAGATTTTAATTTACTTGTACATATACTAACTATGCTGTCAGTGTTTTCTACTGTACTGAGTTTTCCAAGCATACAAGTGAAGATAAAGTCAACACTGAGGAGACACGGTAGATAGTCAGAAACAACCTGGTGAACTCACTTGGGGCTAAACCAACTGATTCACAAATTGCTCTCATTTATACACCCGATTACGTGTGCCGATACTGGTTAAGCCCATTTGAATATTTTTTAAATACTGGCCGGAAGCAACCTAAAAGTTTGGCACAGGGATTTATTATGATTTGCTTATCTTGAATTATTTATGCTATTTCTACATTTCCTATTTTTTTTTGCTATTATATGACATTGTGATAAATAGCATTATAAATGTTTTCTTATGAATTTCTCTGATTACTTCCTGAGGATTAATTCCTATAAGAAAAATTACTAGGCTAAATTCTCATTCTCTTTCTCTTTCTCTTTCTCTTTCTCTTTCTCTTTCTCTTTCTCTCTCTCTCTCTCTACCTTACTTCTCTTTCAGCTTTTTATACATTGCTAAATTAATTGCCTCTTAGAAAGGTGGTACAATATCCATTATTATATATTCATAAATTTGCTTTTGAAACCTGTGGAATAGATTTAGATGACATTTGATCTTTTTCCAACTATCACTCTATTAAAAATATAAATGGGTCCAGGTGAGTCTCTATTCCTTTTTTGCAGTTTAGAAAATTATTGAAAAAAATCTCAAAGATATTGAGTTTTAGAATTCTCTTAATGAGGAAAAAAAAAACAGTAGATATGAAAATAGGAAATTTCCATAAAGATTTTGGTGCTATCCAAAGAAGAAATAATTTAAGTGATTTAACACTTAGTTGCAAATGTTGAACTCTAACTTTTCTTTATATCTGGCTTTTACTATATTATATAAATAGGGAAGGGGAGCTTATCTAGAGTTGTTAATGCTGTTGCTGAGATAAGTAAAGGAATATCAATGGGGAAAAGCAGAATGAGTCTATTATCTGTGCATTTAAAACCTCTCCCCTTCTGACTTCCATTTTCTTTTCTTGTCAAATTCTCTGTACTTGTCAAGGACACTCTAACAGTAGAAAAGCACATTTCAACATAATTTAGAATGACAAAACAACTCTCTTGGCCTGCCCTGAGATAGGCCTTCAGTTTTGTGTATTGAAATGGCTGCTTAGAATGAAAAAATAGAATTCTATATTATAAAACCCTCAATTGGTATATTGTTTGTTGTCTGAACAGATGGAAAGATATGAGCGATGGCTTCCGGGTTAGAAATACCTGTGTTTAAATTTGTGCCTGCCACTTCATTATTTTAGTGACATTGGGAAAGCTAATTATATATATTTTTTAATATATGAAGTTTATTGTCAAATTGGTTTCCATACAACACCCAGTGCTCATCCCAAAAGGTGCCCTCCTCAATACCCATCACCCACCCTCCCCTGCCTCCCACCCCCCATCAACCCTCAGTTTGTTCTCAGTTTTTAAGAGTCTCTTATGCTTTGGCTCTCTTCCACTCTAACCTCTTTTTTTTTTCCTTCCTCTCCCCCATGGGTTTCTGTTAAGTTTCTCAGAACCCACATAAGAGTGAAACCATATGGTATCTGTCTTTCTCTGTATGGCTTATTTCACTTAGCATCACACTCTCCAGTTCCATCCATGTTGCTACAAAGGGCCATATTTTATTCTTTCTCATTGCCACGTAGTACTCCATTGTGTATATAAACCACAATTTCTTTATCCGTTCATCAGTTGATGGACATTTAGGCTCTTTCCATAATTTGGGTATTGTTGAGAGTGCTGCTATAAACATTGGGGTACAAGTGCCCCTATGCATCAGTACTCCTGTGTCCCTTGGGTAAATTCCTAGCAGTGCTACTGCTGGGTCATAGGGTAGGTCTATTTTTAATTTTCTGAGGAACCTCCACACTGCTTTCCAGAGCAGCTGCACCTGTTTGCATTCCCACCAACAGTGCCAGAGGGTTCCCGTTTCTCCACATCCTCTCCAGCATCTATAGTCTCCTGATTTGTTCATTTTGGCCACTCTGACTGGTGTGAGGTGATACCTGAGTGTGGTTTTGATTTGTATTTCCCTCATAAGGAGCGACGCTGAACATCTTTTCATGTGCCTGTTGGCCATCTGGATGTCTTCTTTAGAGAAGTGTCTATTCATGTTTTCTGCCCATTTCTTCACTGGGTTATTTGTTTCTCGGGTGTGGAGTTTGGTGAGTGAGCTCTTTATAGATTTTAGATACTAGCCCTTTGTCCGATATGTCATTTGCAAATATCTTTTCCCATTCCGTTGGTTGTCTTTTAGTTTTGTTGGTTGTTTCCTTTGCTGTGCAGAAGCTTTTTATCTTCATAAGGTCCCAGTAATTCACTTTTGCTTTTAATTCCCTTGCCTTTGGGGATGTGTCGAGTAAGAAATCACTGTGGCTGAGGTCAGAGAGGTCTTTTCCTGCTTTCTCCTCTAAGGTTTTGATGGTTTCCTGTCTCACATTCAGGTCCTTTATCCATTTTGAGTTTATTTTTGTGAATGGTGTGAGAAAGTGGTCTAGTTTCAACCTTCTGCATGTTGCTGTCCAGTTCTCCCAGCACCATTTGTTAAAGAGACTGTCTTTTTTCCATTGGATGTTCTTTCCTGCTTAGTCAAAGATGAGTTGGCCATACGTTTGTGGGTCTAGTTCTGGGGTTTCTGTTCTATTCTATTGGTCTATGTGTCTGTTTTGGTGCCAATACCATGCTGTCTTGATGATGACAGCTTTGTAGTAGAGGCTAAAGTCTGGGATTGTGATGCCTCCTGCTTTGGTCTTCTTCTTCAAAATTCCTTTGGCTATTCGTGGCCTTTTGTGGTTCCATATGAATTTTAGGATTGCTTGTTCTAGCTTCGAGAAGAATGCTGGTGCAATTTTGATTGGGATTGCATTGAATGTGTAGATAGCTTTGGGTAGTAATGACATTTTGACAATATTTATTCTTCCAATCCATGAGCACGGAATGTTTTTCCATTTCTTTATATCTTCTTCAATTACCTTCATAAGCTTTCTATAGTTTTCAGCATACATATATTTTACATCTTTGGTTAGATTTATTCCTAGGTATTTTATGCTTCTTGGTACAATTGTGAATGGAATCAATTTCTTTATGTTGCTTCATTATTAGTGTATAAGAATGCAACTGATTTCTGTACATTAATCTTGTATCCTGCAACTTTGCTAAATTCATGGATCAGTTCTAGCAGTCTTCTGGTGGAGTCTATCGGATTTTCCATGTATAATATCATGTCATCTGCAAAAAGTGAAAGCTTAACCTCATCTTTCCGAATTTTGATGCCTTTGATTTCCTTTTGTTGTCTGATTGCTGATGCTAGAACTTCCAACACTATGTTAAACAACAGCAGTGAGAGTGGGCATCCCTGTCGTGTTCCTGGTCTCAGGGAAAAAGCTCTCAGTTTTTCCCCATTGAGGATGATGTTAGCTGTGGGCTTTTCCTAAATGGCTTTTATGATCTTTAAGTATGTTCCTTCTATCCCAACTTTCTCGAGGGTTTTTATTAAGAAACGTTGCTGGATTTTGTCAAAGGCCTTTTCTGCATCGATTGACACGATCATATGGTTGTTATCTTTTCTTTTATTAATGTGATGTATCACATTGACTGATTTGTGAATGTTGAACCAGCCCTGCATCCCAGGAATGAAACCCACTTGATCATGGTGAATAATTCTTTTTATATGCTGTTGAATTCAATTTGCTAGTATCTTATTGAGAATTTTTGCATCCGTATTCATCAGGGATATTGGCCTGTAGTTCCCTTTTTTGACTGGGTCTCTGTCTGGTTTAGGAATCAGAATAATACTGGCTTCATAGAATGAGTCTGGAAGTTTTCCTTCCCTTTTTATTTTTTGGAATAGCTTGAGAAGGACAGGTATTATCTCTGCTTTAAACGTCTGGTAGAACTCCCCTGGGAAGCCATCTGGTCCTGGACTCTTATTTGTTGGGAGATTTTTGATGACTGATTCAATTTCTACTCTGGTTATGGGTCTGTTCAAGCTTTCTATTTCCTCCTGGTTGAGTTTTGGAAGAGTGTGGGTGTTCAGGAATTTGTCCATTTCTTCCAGGTTGTCCAGTTTGTTGGCATATAAGTTTTCATAGTATTCCTTGATAATTGCTTGTATTTCTGAGGGATTGGTTGTAATAATTCCATTTTCATTCATGATTTTATCTATTTGGGTCATCTCCCTTTTCTTTTTGAGAAGCCTGGCTAGAGGTTTGTCAATTTTGTTTATTTTTTCAAAAAACCAACTCTTGGTTTCGTTGATCTGCTCTACAGTTTTTTTAGATTATATATTGTTTATTTCTGCTCTGATCTTTATTATTTCTCTTCTTCTGCTGGGCTTAGGCTGCCTTTGCTGTTCTGCTTCTAGTTCCTTTAGGTGTGCTGTTAGATTTTGTATTTGGGGTTTTTCTTGTTTCTTGACATAGACCTGGATTACAATGTATTTTCCTCTCAGGAGTGCCTTTGCTGCATCCCAAAGCATTTGGATTGTTGTATTTTCATTTTCATTTGTTTCCATATGTTTTTTAATTTCTTCTCTAATTGCTTGGTTGACCCATTCATTCGTTAGTAGGGTGTTCTTTAACCTCCATGCTTTTGGAGGTTTTCCAGACTTTTTCCTGTGGTTGATTTCAAGCTTCATAGAATTATGGTCTGAAAATATGCATGGTATGATTTCAATTCTTGTATACTTATGAAGGGCTGTTTTGTGACCCAGTATATGATCTATCTTGGAGAATGTTCCATGTGCACTCAAGAAGAAAGTATATTCTGTTGCTTTGGGATGCAGAGTTCTAAATACATCTGTCAAGTCCATCTGATCCAATGTATCATTCAGGGCCCTTGTTTCTTTATTGACCATGTGTCTAGATGATCTATCCATTTCTGTAAGTGGTGTATTAAAGTCCCCTGCAATTACCACATCCTTATCAATAAGTTTGCTTATGTTTGTGAGTAATTGTTTTATATATTTGGGGGCTCCGGTATTCGGTGCATAGACATTTATAATTGTTAGCTCTTCCTGGTAGATAGACCCTGTGATTATTATATAATGCCCTTCTTCATCTCTTGTTACAGCCTTTAATTTAAAGTCTAGTTTGTCTGATATAAGTGTGGCTACTCCAGCTTTCTTTTGACTTCCAGTGGCATAATAAATAGTTCTCCATCACCTCACTCTCAATCTGAAGGTGCCCTCATGTCTAAAATGAGTCTCTTGTAGACAGCAAATAGATGGGTCTTGTTTTTTTTATCCATTCCGATACCCTATGTCTTTTGGTTGGTACATTTAGTCCATTTATGTTCAGTGTTATTATAGAAAGATATGGGTTTAGAGTCATTGTGATGTCCATAGGTTTCATGCTTGTAGTGATGTCTCTGGTACTTTGTCTCACAGGATCCCCCTTAGGATCTCTTGTAGGGCTGGTTGAGTGGTGATGAATTCCTTCAGTTTTTGTTTGTTTGGGAAGACCTTTATCTCTCCTTCTATTCTAAATGACAGACTTGCTGGATAAAGGATTCTCAGCTGCGTATTTTTTCTGTTCATCACATTGAAGATCTCCTGCCATTCCTTTCTGGCCTGCCAAGTTTCAGTAGAGAGATCGGTCATGAGTCTTATAGGTCTCCCTTTATATGTTATAGCATGTTTATCTCTAGCTGCTTTCAGAATTTTCTCTTTATCCTTGTATTTTGCCAGTTTCACTATGATATGTCGTGCAGAAGATCAATTCAAGTTACGTCTGAAGGGAGTTCTCTGTGCCTCTTGGATTTCAATGCCTTTTTCCTTCCCCAGATCTGGGAAGTTCTCAGCTATTATTTCTTCAAATACACCTTCAGCACCTTTCCCTCTCTCTTCCTCCTCTGGAATACCAATTATGCGTATATTATTTCTCTTTAGTGCATCAATTAGTTCTCTAATTTTCCCCTCATACTCCTGGTTTTTTTTTATGTCTCTTTCTCTCAGCTTCTTCTTTTTTCATAATTTTATCTTCCAGTTCACCGATTCTCTCCTCTGCCTCTTCAATCCGAGCTGTGGTTGTCTCCATTTTATTTTGCAGCTCATTGATAGCATTTTTTAGCTCCTCCTGGCTGTTCCTTAGTCCCTTGATCTCTGTAGCAAGAGATTCTCTGCTGTCCTTTATACTGTTTTCAAGCCCAGCGATTAATTTTATGACTATTATTCTAAATTCACTTTTTGTTATATTGTTTAAATCATTTTTGATCAGTTCGTTAGCAGTTGTTATTTCCTGGACGTTTTTCTGAGGGGAATTCTTCTGTTTCATCATTTTGGATAGTCCCTGGAGTGGTGTGGGACTGTGGGGCACTTCCCCTGTGCTGTCTTGAATAACTTGCATTGGTGGGTGGGGCCGCAGTCAGACCTGATGTTTGACCCCAGCCTACTGCTGGGGCCACAGTCAGACTGGTGTGTGCCTTCTCTTCCCCTCTCCTAGGGGCGGGATTCCCTGTGGGGTGGTGTGGCCCAGCTGGGCTACTTGCACACTGCCAGGCTTGTGGTGCTGGGGATCTGGCATATTAGCTGGGGTGGATCGGCAAGGTGCACAGGAGCGGTAGGGGCAGGCTCAGCTCGCTTTTCCTTAGGAGATCCGCTTTGGGAGGGGCCCTGCGGCACCAGGAGGGAGTCAGACCCGCCGGAGGGATGGATCCGCAGAAGCACAGGGTTGGGTGTTTGCGTGGTGCAAGCAAGTTCCCTGGCAGGAACTGGTTCCCTTTGGGATTTTGGTTTCGGGATGGGCGAGGGAGATGGCACTGGCGAGCACCTTTGTTCCCCGCCAAGCTGCGCTCTGTCATCTGGGGCTCAACAACTCTCCCTCCCTTTGTCCTCCAGCCATCCCGCTTTCTGAGCAGAGCTGTTAACTTATGACCTCCCAGATACTAAGTCACGCTTGCTGTCGGAACACACTCCGTCTGGTCCCTCCGCTTTTGCAAGCCAGACTCGGGGGCTCTGCTTGGCTGGCAGACTGCCCCTCTGCCCCAGCTCCCTCCCGCCAGTCCATGGAGCGCGCACCGCCTCTCCGCCCTTCCTACCCTCTTCCGTGGGCCTCTCGTCTGCACTTGGCTCTAGAGACTCCGTGCTGCTAGTCTTCTGGAGGTTTTCTGGGTTATTTAGGCAGGTGTAGGTGGAATCTAAGTGATCAGCAGGACGCGAGGTGAGCGCAGCGTCCTCCTATGCCGCCATCTTCCCCGGATCCTCCGGGAAAGCTAATTATAATATCCCTAAGCCTCAGGAAGATTTAACGGTCAGTGAAAATTTATATAAATTTATTTTTAAACTATTGTTTATTGCTTATGTAAATATGGTTTCACTGTTCAGTCGATGTGTGTGTGTGTGTGTGTGTGTGTGTGGTGTGTTTGCATATACAATTTAATAGGTTCCAGAAGCATAAGCATTTACAGTGGCCATTTTTTCTAAAGGAGAGGACTTATTGAAGGGAGATTCAGTGTCAAGTTTCAGATCTACAATCCATTAGCTACATGACCTTGGATAAGTTACTTAATTGCTCTTTTGTTTTATGTACCACCCGAGTTCTTTCCCTATCCTGGCCAGTGAAGGAGTTCCTTGTGCAAAGTGAGTTTTATTCCTGGAGCAGATTCTTTATCTCTTCCAGACCCTTTATTATACCCTAGCTAACCATCTCATTATGCACACTGCTAAGGTCAGAGAAAGGATGTCAAACAGCAAAAACCTCCTTTTGTCTTTCAGTGTCACTACCACACATGCAGTGTATCTTTTGCATTGATACTAAACCCCCACTTATTTAAATTTCTTTCTTTGGTCTGTCAATACTGGTATAACGACTGTGAACTTTTTAAAAATTGTATGCCAGTCTGCTTAGAACATATGCTAAACTATTCCTGCAAAGCACTGGGTGAACCAGTCCTCAAGAGACATCTGTATTGAATCAAAACTCCCTGGGGATGTGAATATTTTCTTTTGTTTCAGTAGTTTTTTGTCTTTTTTTTTTCCTTCATAATCTTTACTTGGGAACAATTCACATTGAATTCACAATCAGTCTTATTCTGCTCTTCCCAATACAACAGTGGAAATAAAATAAAATGTATAACCAGCATATTGTCAATTCACAGTTACAGTAATGCTTATGAATATGGCATTTACCTGCCTGACAGATGTTCGCCTATGTGATTATCTAGAATTATATTTTCCATTGCTTTTCTTCAATGTCTATTAACAACAGAAAGCCAAGAGCTAAGATTTTAACTCTGAATAAATTTTTCACTAAAAAAAGTATAAGAAATGATTAATTTTTATTTTTATTTCTATTACCATCAATTACATCTGATTCTGACATTAAATGCCTGCCAGAAGGTACATCACCTGACTACCCATCACTTACTAAAGATGAGTCCTTCATACCCCTTTTCCACCAACCACCACCCACTAAAATATCTTCTATTCCACAGTAAATTTCCTTTTATATATGAAGTGTATTTACATCAATACTATTGTTTATTATTTATGTAAATGTGCTTCACTGCTAAACTGATACATTTTTTCTAACTGTAGAAAATTATTTGGGTGTGTTGGGTTAGAATGGGATGCATAGTATTTTTTCCATAAAAATTACTAGATGTATGTGCTTGTGTGAGCATATGTGTGTGTATAGACAAATTTTTCAGAACTAAAATTTGTTAACTAAAAATGGGTATCAATTAATCCCTGAAAGATTCAGAAGCCAGTATAACTTTTACTGTCTATAAATGTAATTTTCTTTTTGAATATCATAAAAGAAGTTTTCCATTAAATGTCATTAGTTATTACATTCTATGCATAGCAAGCTACATGCATAATAAGACATAATGTTACAAAGTATACACTTAAGAAACACCCAGGGGTGCTTGGATGACTCAGTTAGTTGAGCATCCAACTCTTGATTTTTGACTCAGGACATGATCCCAGAGTTGTGGAATTGAGCCCCACCTCAGGTTCCATGCTGAAAATGGAGCCTGATTGAAATTTTCTCTCTCCCTCCACCCTTTACCCCTGCTCATGCTTGCGCGCTCTCTCTCTCTCACTCTGTTAAAAAAAAAAGGCATTTGTGTAATTCTTATAAATTCCAAAATATTATTTGCCATATAAATAATATACAAATCTTAATATACTGTCTTTAAAAACATAATTTTACAGTGGCAAAATTTGATAATAGTATGTCTAAGTTAAATATGTGAAACAGAAAACTATTGGCACAGAGTCTAGCCTTTCTTCTTAGAAATTTAGGATTAAAAAAAATTAATGTTTATTTATTTTTGAGAGAAAGACACACAGAGCATGAGCAGGGGAGGGGCAGAGAGAGAAAAAGGCACAGAATCGAAAGCAGCCTCCAGTCTCCAGTATGCCAGCACAGAGTCCAGTGCGGGGCTCAAACTCACAAACCACAAGATCATGACCCGAGCAGAAGTTGCATGCTTAACTGACTGAGCTACTCAGTCTCCCTGAAATTTAGGCTTTTTCAAAAAATTGTCTAAACAATTTAATTTTTTATGCTATGATGAAGTGAAAATTCAAAATCATCTATGATATATCTACTTGTAAGTGAATTTTCCCTACATCCCCCTGTTTACAACAATGGTTTCTTCTATGAAATCTCCCTAGAAATATGTTATTTTAGAGTCAATAGTGAAGGTATGAAGGCTTCAACAGCACTTGTGCCTTTGTCATTGTAAACATGGATAAGCCATAATTTGGATAGTAACTTTTTATATCTGTCTGTTCATCTGCCCATCTGTCCATCTATTCATCAATCTATCCCTACCTACCTATCTACCTATCCTTTATCTGCATTAGGTTACTTCGTTTCTTTAGGGAAAGTATATTTACTCAAAGCTCATTAAGTGTAGAAAAAAGTGCATTTGACTTTGCTTGAAGAGGGCTCCATAGAACCTCCTGGATGGTTCCATGCGTTACTATTACATAAGTTTTTAAATTGCAACAACTTAAACTGTGTAATAAAAATAAACGTTGCTTTTGCTGTTTTGTTTTGTTTTGTTTTGTTTTGTTTTGTTTTGTTTTGTTTTTACCAAGGGCTGACTGCATCAGCATTTCAGATAGAGACCACAATTGTTAAAATATAAACCCTCAAAATAACTAAGTTACCAGACTCAGAGAAGAATAACAAGAAATATTTAGTAATTTTGTTAACGTATGAAGGGACCATAGATTTTTACATGTGGGAAACATCCGCTGAAGCTAATTACAGAGTTAATACTAAGATACTGATTTAATGGCTTTGGTATTAGGAGAACTGGACTCTTATTCTAATAATAATAAGAGTGATAAATCACAGTGATATTAATGTGAATATTAGTATTACTATTACCATAGTTAATACTTGCTAAACACTTAAAACTGGTCAATATGCTAAGCATTCTGGCTTAAGAATTTTATTTGATTTCACATCCCCAATGTGAAAAACACTATTGTTACCCTTCTTTTATCAGTGAGGAAGTGAACTTAAAGAAATTAAAAGAAATGTACCCACAGTTTCTCAGCCCATAAACTGGGGATCTAGGGCTCAAAATCAAGTTGTTTGACTCCAGAAATTACCTTCTTAATGACAGTTGACCACAGTGAAGAAGTTGGAATAGTCAACTTCTCAGGACCTTCATTTATTTATCTGTAAATGAGAATAATCCATTAATCTCCAATTCCTTTGTAAAATCTATAGTTAAGCATTATAATGTAAGTGAAGTTTTGGGGTTCCTGGGTGGCTCAGTCGGTTAAGCCTCCGGCTTCTGCTCAGGTCATGATCTAGTGGTTTGTGGTTTGAGCCCCGCGTCAGGCTCTGAGCTGTCAGCACAGAGCCTGGAGCCTGCTTCAGATTTGGTGTCTCCCCTCTCTCTGCCTCTCCCCCCTTTCTCTGCCTCTCCCCCATCACGCTTTGTCTCTCTCTCTCCTTCAAAAATAAATAAACATAAAAAAAATTTAAAAGATAATGTAAGTGAAGTTTTTAAGGAGAAAAATTGGTTCTTTTTATTCTCTTTGACAGCACAGTGTGTGTGGCCTAAATACTTATACCCACAATACCCTATGCCTTTCCTCTATTTATGCTTACGGAATTAGGAAATCACTTTATACATGTATAAAGAATACTAAAGCTACAAATAAGTCTTCCTCTCTTTTATTTTTTTTAAAGTTTATTTATTTATTTTGAGAGAGAGAGAGAGCTTGCAAGAGTGAGGAAGGGGCAGAGAGAAAAGGAGACAGAGAGAATCCCAAGCAGGTTCCACACTGTCAGTGAAGAGATGGATGCAGGGCTTGAACTCATGAACCATGAGATCATGACCTGAGCCTAAACCAAGAGTCAGACACTAAACTTCCTGAGCCACTCAGGAGCCCCTAGTCTTCTTTTCTTTTAACTACACTTCTCTCATTTACTCTTTTGTCATCATGGTTTTGTTTTATTTCAGTCCAACTGAGATTTTGAGATTTTTATTTTTATTTTTATTTTTATTTTTATTTTTATTTTTTGGTGATAGGTTTTGTAGCCTGTTATGTATTATGTTGTTAACTGACATGAAATTATATTAATATTTTAAAATAGGCATTCCATTATTGATCATTATTAATTCCCTGTTAACATTTATAGCAAACTATCTTCCTTGTCTCAAATTGCTTAATTATGCATAATAGAATCTCCTTTTCCCATGGTTCAGACTATCCATGGTCAGCTTTTTGAGGTCGAAATCACTTAAGTAGTAACTGAAATTTCTAAGATGTTTTAATAAAATTTTATTCAAGTAGCTGAAATAATGGGGAAAAAAAGCAGCAATGTTCCACATTATACTTTATATACTCAGGTTAGTCTTAGTGTTGTCACTCTGAGATTGTCCAAAAAACATAGATCTTACTAATGGCATTGAAAATGATTACTATTTTTTCTTTTAAGTTGTGGAGCAAGAAAGGTCTCTGCAATTCTCGCTCCTTCTTGCCCTCTCAGTGACACCATTTGTTACCTGGACCCTGACATAGTCCTCTTCCTACAGCTGACAAATGTTGGCTTAAGTGGTTATACCTTGAAGAAGAAACTGTTTTCACAGGGACTTGGGGGCACCTCCCTGCATGGTGAGGTCTTGTCTTCCTCATCCTGAAAGTCCCACAGAGGTGCATGGCAGGGAAAGCACACTGATAGTTGGGAGCTAAATACAATTGTATTGAAGAGCCAGAAAGCACATCTCTAATGGTGGAATTAAAAAAAAAATGTTTATTTATTTATTTTGAGAGAGATAGAGAGCAAGAGAACACATATACAGGTGCAAAGGGAGTGGGTGGAGAGAGAGGGTGGGAGAGAGAGAACCCCAAGCAGACCCCATGCCACCATGAAATCAGGACCTGAGCTGAAATCAAGGGTTGGATGCTCAACCGAGCCACTCAGGTGTTCCTCTAATAGTGGAATTTTAGGCCAGCAGGAAAGGTTTAATTTTGAGAGGCTTTCCCAGTGCTTCCCAAGCAAATGCCAAGGTGTAACTGCCTACACAAAGACCCCGTCTTCCATCATCACTGTATAGAGTCTTTGGCACTGAGACCATTACAAGGTACCAGGGAGATGCATGGTACAGAGAAGTTGTTTAGAGAAGTCTCCTCTGGTGTTCTGGCCCTAATAATTCCAAACTGAGCGCAGCCTGGGTTTCACTTGGGTCCTCCTCTCTGAGAATACAGGGAGGCTAGCAGCCCAACAATATTGGACAGCATCAAGAGCTCACAAGGGAGATAAATACTCTCCCTGAGCAAGGCATCCCTCAAATGTCACCATGGAAAAGGTGTAAGAGAGAAGCAGGACTGGTTCCAATGTGAGTAGGACTCAATGGGATTGAAGAAGTCAGTCTGACCACCAGATATTTAGAGCTTCCTTACCCCATCTCCAATATCCATTCACCTTTTAAAAATATTTGGATCTTTTTGAAGAAAGTCTACTGAAGAATTTTTACATGAAAATGGTACAAACATTGCCCTTCGCAACTTTAGCTCAAAATCGTTTTACAGATATGCCCTATCCCAGAGAAGAGCCCTGAGAGAACATAGCATATATTTAATCACTGCTTCCTCTCATTCATTTCAACCACCTGCTCCCTGACTAATAACCAGATCTTCATTCATTCACTCATTCACTAAGTATATGCTGAACACCAGCTTTGGATCAGGCAATGAATTAATCCCAGAAATTCAAAGGTAAACCCAAAAGAGATTACCTTGTCCTTAAGGAGCGTATACTCTAATTATCCTACTCTTCTGTCCCCTCCCCAATTCAGAAAAAAAGCAAACAACCAACTGACACTCTGTGATTAATGTTAGAATCCAGGCAGCTATCAGGTGTATCTAGATATCCTTAGGAGACACTCTAGGGAAGCTTCCTGGAAAGCTAATTGTAGGGTGTATTAGTTTGCTATTACTGCTATAGCAAATTACCACAAACTTAGTGGCTTAAAAGCTTATTATCTTAGGGGCGCCTGGGTGGCTATCTTGGTTGAGCATCTGACTCTTGATTTCAGCTCATGGTTCTTGATTTCTATCTCATGGTTTGTGAGGTCTAGCCCTAAATCAGGCTCTGTACTGATAGCATGGAGCTTGCTTGGGGTTCTCTCTCTCTCTCTCTCTCTCTCTCTCTCTCTCTGCCCCTCCACTGCTTATGTGTACTTTCTCTCTCAGAATAAATAAACATTAAAAAAATAAACTATTCAAAAAAAGTTTATTTTCTTACAGTTCTGTAGATCAGAAACCTAACATGGGTCCCACTGGGCAAAAAATCAGTCATGTTTTTTCCAAAGGCTCTAAGGAAGAATCTGTTTCCTTGCATTTTCCAGTCTCTAGAAGCTGTTTACATTCCTTGGCTCATGACCTCAATTTTCTCACTTAAAAGCCAGGAGTGTCAAATCTCTATTACCATTCTTCCATCACCACATCTCCCTCTCATTAATCTAATTTTTTTAATTGAAGAATAGTTGACTTACAATATTGTATTAGTTACAGGTGACCACATAGTGATTGATTCAATATTTATATACATTACAAATGGTCACTACAATAAGTCCAGTTACTATCTGTCACCATACAGAATCATTGTAATATTGTTGAATATATATTTACCATGCTCTATATTACATCTCTGAGTTTTATTTGTTTTATAATTGGAAGATTGTACCTCTTAATCCCCTCCATCTATTTAATATATTCCCCCTACTCACTTCCTCCTCTGGCAACCATCAGTTTGTTCTGTGTGTCTCTGAATCTGTTTCTGTTTGGTTTGTTCCAAACATGTGATATTTATCTTTCTTTGACTTATTTTACTTGGCATAATACCCTCTAGGCCCATCCATGTTGTCACAAATGGCAAGATTTCATTATTTTTATGGCTGAGTAATATTCCATTGCATATGTGTGTGAACAGATATTGATATGAAATGTGTTATTATACAAGAGATATAAAATGGATTTTTTTTTTATTTTTTCTTTTCTACTTGGTTAATATAATAGCTGCTATCACTGTGCTACTTACAAAATCAATTACTAGGTAAGGAATTAAAATCTAGGAGATAAATTTTAGAGGACACTTTGAAATAATCCACACTCTGAGTTTAAGACTTCACCCTCTAGTTTAAGACTTCACATTTCAGTGTGTGATTAATGAAATCTATACTTAACTATACTACACATATGGAATGTGTCTTATTCTTGTGCAGTACATGGTAAATCTCTTCTTTGTTGTTTCTATGGTAGCAAGAAGTAAACTTTATTTCTTAAGAATATAAAAAATGAATTGGACTTTTTATTTCCCAATAGCTAAACCACTTAAACTGGATCAAACTAAAATGTGAAAGAGCTTTAGTGAAGAGAACATATTTCAAGTCTGGGATTTACTTTCCCTGATCACAGCTAAATAATGCTAGTTTTATGAGAAATAAAAATAATTCCAGTATACTCCTGTGTCTTTAAGGTTCCTTTTTCATTATTATTTTAAACAACTCTGGTAGAAAACATATTTCAGAAATAAAATTTATCCTCAGTTTATTATTCCTTCTTTATTATTGAACATAGACACATTGTATAAAATATTGCACATAAATATTCAATAGCTACAGTGTTAATGCATTTTATTTTTATCATAATAAATTTTTATTAAAAAAATCACCAAAGATAAATATAAATCCATAGGTGAATTAATATCATCCTGATATACCATTACCATTTTCTCAACTCACTTGATATGACTTGTAATTCTATTTAAATATGCTTAAAATACCATTATATAATTTATAAGTAACATCTTACTAGTAGTACATGTTAAAATATGATCTATTGCAAATTGCACATGACCAAGTCTATTACAATGAATGTAATGACTTTACTTGTAATATATTTTCACTAGAATGGGTTAATTCATTGTGAACATAATTATTTCATTTATAAAATAAAGCCTATTAGCCAAAATATTTAAAATTATCAAATAAAAATACCAAAGAAAAACTGAAAATATCTTTATAAAATATCATCTATATTATATTAGTTCCATTTGTGTACTGTCAAAAAGCTTTTGTGGTGCCATAATTTTAAAACACACACAAGATAGGGGTACCTGGGTGGCTCAGTCAGTTAAACGTCTGACTCTTGATTTTGGCTCAGGTCATGATTTCATGGTTTGTGAGTTTGAGTCCTGCATCAGTCTCTATGCTGACAGTATGGAACCTGCTTGGGACTCTCTCCTTCTCACTCTGCCCCTCCTCTACTCATGCTCTCTATCTCAAAATAAATAAATAAACTTAAAAAAATACACAAGATAATTTTGAGTCAATTTTTAATTTTTTTAAACATTTATTTGTTATTGAGAGACAGAGAGAGACAGAGCATGAGCATGGGAGGGGCAGAGGGAGGGTGAGACACAGAATCCGAAGCAGGCTCCGGGCTCTGAGCTGTCAGCACAGAGCCCGACGTGGGGCTCAGCCCACAAACCTAGATCATGACCTGAGCAGAAGTCGGACACTTAACCAACTGAGCCACCCAGGCTCCCTGAGTCAATTTTTAAAAGTGAAGAAATAATATAAAAGATAGTTTGGATCATTTAAACTCTCAATATACTATGGGCAGTTTGACTACAAATGATATAATGTGTTCAAATCTCTCCCTCTATGTTGGGTTATAATAAATATAGGTAATCAATTTCATAGAGAAATCACAAGTCTCTTCTTTAGGAAATATAACTTTCTAATATAAAATCTGTACTTCCCATTTTTATTACTTATTTTCTGTCACTGGGAGTTTAGTGATTAGAAGAAGGGGATGGATTAGGCTTACAAACTACACTTAAAAAGATTACTCAAGTTTCAAGTACCTGAGGTATACATGTTGGATTCATAGCTTTACATCAACAGATAGGGGGAAAATGTTCAGATATGTATTCAGCTGGAAGGGATTGTGTTCTACCGTAGCCTATCCATGTGAGAGACCTGGCAAGAGTGGTGCACAGATGCTTAGAGCAGAATTGGAAGAATGACAAACATTTGCATGTCAATGACATCAATGCTGGACAACTTATAGTCACAAATTAAGAAGAAGGCAAAAAAGGAAAAGATAAAGTCCCTTAGGCTCCTTCAGCAACCTAAGCAGTTGCTGAAACCCTTGCTTTTGGAGAAACTGATTTTTCCTGGCAACAAAAAAGAAGTATCTGTCAAGAGTATGAGAAGACATACTGCAGACTGGGAGAAAACATTTGCAAGACACATATCTGATACAGGATTGTTATCTAAAATATATAAAGAAGTCTTAAAACTCAACAATCAGAAAAGGAACAACCTAATTTTAAAAAATGGGCAAAAGATCTAAATAGACATCTCACCGAAGAAGATAAACATATGGCAAATCAGAATATTTCATTAAAATAATGAAATGAAAGCAATTATGTATCACTACACACCTATTAGAATGGCTAAAACTAAGAACACTGACAACACTAAATGCTGATGAGGATATGGAGAAACGACAGGAGCTCTTATTCATTGCTGGTGGGAATGCAAAATGGTACAGCCACTTTGGAAGACAGTTGGCAGTTTCTTACAAAACTCAACGTGTGCTTACCATGTGATTTGGCATTCATGCTCTTTAGCATTTACCCAAATGAATTGAAAACTTATGTCCACACAAAAAACCTGCACACAGATGTTTATAGCAGCTTTATTCATAATTTCCAAAGCTTGGAAGCAAGCAAGATGTCCTTCAGTAGGTGAATGGATAAAATATTTCATTGTCTACTTGTACCACATTTTATGATACAGTTTTATCAAGCTATGGAGAGATATTGAGAAACCTTAAATGCATATTATTATTAAGTAAAAGAAGTCAACCTGAAAAGATGCATGCTATATAATTCTAATTATATGATGTTCTGGAAAAGGCAAAACTACTGGAGAGAGTAAAAAGATCGGTGGTTGCCAGGGTTTGGGGACATGAAAGGGTGATTATGCAGGGTACAGAAGATTTTTAAGGCAGTGAAACTCCTCTTCATAATCATACAATGGTGGATACATGTCATTATGCATTTGTCAAAATCCACAGAATGTACAATACCAAAAGTGTACTATCATGTAAACTATGGGATTTAGGTCATATTTTAGTGTAGGTTTCTTGATTGTAACAAATGTATAACTCTGGTAGGGGATGTTGATAGTGGAAGAGGCTATACATGTGTTGGGGAGGGGTGTGAAGAAACTCTGTACTTTCCACTCAGTTTTGCTGAGGAGAGAGGGAAGGAGGTGAGAAAGAAGAGGAAAGAAGAGAGGGGAGAAGAAGGGGGAGGGAGAGGAGGGAGGTGGGGAGAGAGAGTTCTCTGGCTGCTTTTGAAAAGTAGGGGGTGCCTGAGTGGCTCAGTTGGTTAAGCGTCCGACTTCGGCTCAGGTCATGATCTCTTGGTTTGTGAGTTTGAGCCCCACATCGGGCTCTGTGCTGATAGCTCAGAGTCTGGAGCCCGTTTCAGATTCTGTGTCTCCCTCTCTCTCTGCCCTTCCCCTGCTCATGCTCTGTCTCTCTGTCTCAAAAATAAATTTAAAAAAAAAAGAAAAAAAAAGAAAAGTAAAGCCAGCCAATGAAGGCAAGAGAAAAAGAAATCATAATAGACCAAGGGAGCCAGAAGTGACAAAAAATTTGCCACAGTTTTTTGAAGTCAGATTGGATATAGACATGTTCCTATTGGACTAGGAAATATGAATTAACTTCCAAGTGCTTATTTCCTGAAAATGATGAGGTTAGCCAGAAGAGTTTCCTATGTACACATGCAAGGAAGGGAAGCCACACATCATCATCCCCTAAATTATCAGAAGGGAATCTTACACTACACACAGAAAAAGAGATGGAGAGGAGTCAGTGTGGGACTATGGATGCAAATGAGCACTTGCTGTCACTGATTGGCATTTTATCCTCCTCTGTGGAATATTGCAGTGATTTGACTCAATGAAAGATGAAAAGAGAAGGTTTTCACATGTGTGTTCAGTGCTTTTTTTCCTTCCTGTGGCCACTAAGGAGACCTTTGCTTCTCTCTCTCATTTCTTTTTTTCTACCACCAGAGAACTCTTGTCAGCTCACCCCACCACACAAAGGACTCGAGAGAGCTGGAGAGTTTCATCTTGACTTGATTAGCTCTAAGCCATGTCTATATCAGAGTAATAGCTGAACTGGAAGTGCAAGTGGGAGAAAATCACTGCCATCCTCATCATAATCATAATCGGATAGAGAAAGGAGAACAGAGCTAGAGAGAATAGCTGGAGTCTGAACAAGGTGGATTGGGAAAATGTTCGTTTGAGGTTATTTTGAGGGAAATTTCAGGAAACTATCCTGTTTATGAGGGCAAGAAAAAAAACACAAGGGAATTTTATGACATGTTGTCCTAAAAAATTACTAAAAGTAACTCTATAATTAAAGAAATAACTCTACTGATGTTTTCTATAGAAATTGTGTTAAAGATTTAAATTGCTTTCTTTTTTTATAATTTTTTTTTATTTATTTTTGAGACAGAGAGAGACAGAGTATGAACGGGGGAGGGGGAGAGAGAGAGGGAGACACAGAATCGGAAGCAGGCCCCAGGCTCTGAGCCATTGGCCCAGAGCCCGATGCGGGGCTCGAACTCACGGACTGCGAGATCGTGACCTGAGCTGAAGTCGGATGCTCAACCGACTGAGCCACCCAGGAGCCCCTTAAATTGCTTTCAATCATATCTTGATCATCAAATTGTGTTCTTGTTGCATATTTTTTGTAACAGCAGTAATAGTCCTAGTAATAATAATGTTATTAATATTATTATTTTGAAAATACTGAATGCCAGGAGTTACCTACAAACTGATAGGAGTTAAATACAAACTGAAAATTAAAAGTGTTAAAATCTCATATAGTTAAATCTGCATTATTATGTGATACCAGGGATTGCTCTTTCATCTACCATTGTGTCTCAGCTCACATTTGGAAGTTGCTGGCCAAGGGAGGGACTTAGAATATTAGTAAACCTAAATATAGCATAGATATAAATTCATGGAAGCTAAATTCACTTATTGAAAACATTTTATGATGTGAGTCATTTCATTTTTCTTCTTGGTGATGTAATTCAGAGTTCTAAAGGCAGGGGCACCTGGGTGGCTCAGTTGGTTAGGTGTCTGACTTCGGCTCAGGTCATGATCTCCCAGTCTGGAAGTCTGAGCCCCACATTGGGTTCTGTGCTGACAGCTCAGAGCCTGGAGCCTGCTTCAGATTCTGTGTCTCCCTCTCTCTGTGCCCCTCCCCTGCTCCCGCTTTGCCTCTCTCCCTCTCTCTCAAAAATCAATAAACATTTAAAAAAATTTTTTTTAAAGTTCTAAAGGCAGTATACTGTGGCACTCAACACCCTTAGAAAAGATTAAGGCTCAAATAATAAAGCAACAAAGCAGACAGCTGTGAGAGTTGATATATTTCAACTTTACAAAGTTTTCTTTTTAATCTTTCAGTAATTGATGATGCTATTAGACATATTTTACTATCTACCAGCTCCATCAAAAAGTAGAGAAGACAGACAATATGAATGGAAATCACTATTTCTTGTGGATTATATTTGACATGATATACTATGGTTTTTTGAATACCCAGTTTTTTATATCTCTGCTGAGAAATGGAAATCTTTATTTTGTCTTTTTTATCTGATTTATAACACTATTGAATTCAGAAATTGTACTCAATCCAATATGACTCCTCATCTGTCTTTCAATTTAAAAATAACAACCCAAACAAAATCAATGACTGTTTAAAAAAAGAGAGAGAGAGTGAGATATAGCCCTCCCTATCATGTAAGAAAAAACTGGAAAGCCTTCTATTTATACAAATATAATCTATCCAGGGAGAATCATGCTCCAGGGTACTTGTTTGATAGACACCGATGTCTAGTTCAGTATTAGTATTTTGTTGTTAGTTGTGACACCTTAATATTATAAAAAAATTCCATGTTACCCACAATCATAAACCTTCCTCTGTTACTATATATTGAAGTGAGAGTATATCAATTGTATGTTGGGCTGGAGGGATGAATTTTGCTTCCATCTTTGAGACATTTTGTGACGATGTTGCTGAAAGCCTGTTCCAGGACTAACTATATGAATCATTAGTTAAAGAAAAATCCTGAATCCCACCACTAGTCCTACTGACAAAGAACCTTCAGGAGTTACATTTTTATTTTATTTTTTTAATGTTTGTTTGTTTATTTTGAAAGAGAGAGGAAGAGAGCAGGTGAGGGGCAGAGAGAGAAAGAGAGAGAACACCAAGCAGGCTCTGTGCTTTCAGCTCAGAGCCCCATGCAGGACTGGATCCCATTAACAGTGAGATCATGACCTGAGCTGAAATCAAGAGTCAAATGCTTAACCAACTGAGCCACCCAGACACCCCAAGAACCTACATTTTTAAAAAGTACCTTTTGAATGAGAAATACTGGTCTTTGTTTCAGAATAAGTCCGTATTTGACAGAAATTTTTATCTTACTGTTCTAAGTAACTAGGATTAATAATTAAGAATGTTGCAATTAATAATAGCAGATAATTATAATCAATATTAACTAGAATTAAATTTTATGTTAAATTCATTTTTTAAATAATGCTGTCTTCACATTTTAAGCAATATAACAAAATATTAATCAATTCAGAAATGCACATTAAATATTTTACAGTGATTGGAAATCCAGTTAAAATTGAGAAATATTACATATGACTTGTGATATTAATTTTTTTTTAATTTTTTTTCAACGTTTATTTATTTTTGGGACAGAGAGAGATAGAGCATGAACGGGGTAGGGGCAGAGAGAGAGGGAGACACAGAATCAGAAACAGGCTCCAGGCTCTGAGCCATCAGCCCAGAGCCCGACGCGGGGCTTGAACTCACGGACCACGAGATTGTGACCTGGCTGAAGTCAGACGCTTAACTGACTGCACCACCCAGGCGCCCCTTAAATTTTGATATTTAATAAAATTTAACATTATAGTGACATTATATATTCCAAAACAGGTTAGCGCTTAATGTTCTCTACATAAACTTTGTGTCAAGGAATTTATTTTTCAAAAAACAGAGTTTATAAGAGATTATAGATAGAAGGATTCCACCGATCCAAAACTTCCACCTTAATAATGAGAAAAGAGAAGACCAAGTAGGTAGCAGAGCTAGGGCCAGCACTAGGCCCCTCAGGGCAATTTCTGTTACCCAGCCTGACATTGTTATATGTGTCATTGTTATATGTGTGTGACTTGTTATATGTGTGCCTTTCAAATATGGAAGAGGATGGTCGTGAAGAATATAGACTTTGAAGTCAGAGACATCTAGACGAGAGTACTAATCTGTTTTTTGTAACATTAGGGAAGTTACTTAATTCCCTGTGTCTCAGTTCCTCAGAAATTTAGGAGAAAGTAGAACCTACCGTATTGGATGGATAGAAATATTAAATGGCAAGGGCACCTGGGTGGCTCAGTCAGGTAAGCATCCATCTCTTGATTTCAGCTCAGGTCATGATTTTGTGGTTCGTGAGATCAAGCCCTGTGTCGGGCTGTGCACCATTGGTGCAGAGCCTGCTTGGGATTCTCTCCCTCCCTCTCTCTCTGCCCCAGGCCCCCCTCAAAATAAATAAATAAACAAATAAAAAGGAATTTTAGATGACATACAGAATTTCAAGTGTCTGACTCCTTATTGCTATCTGCCTTATATATATTTACATGTTTTTATATTTATAAATGTTTATATTTTGAATTTAATATTTTCCATAGGTAATGTACTCAAACAGTTTTTTTAAAAATCAAAGCAATGTAAAAACTATACGGTAAAAATTACCCCTACAAGTCTCCTTCCTCTCACCTGTGGACAACTACATTTATTTGTTTGCGTATATATTCCTGCTTCTACATTTTATGTAAATATTAACAAGTAAAAGTTAATATGTATTGTTCTTTTTCCTTCATATATTAATGGTGACCACACACAGCCTTATACATTTTTTGTTTAACTTAACGTTATATCTTGGAGATCACTCCAAGTCAAAATGCAGAAAATATCTTCATTTCTCTTTTACAGCAGAATCATAATAATGGCCAAAATTTTTGTGGTAATTAGCATGCACAAGGTATTATTTTAAGTATTTTACACATAGTAAGACATATGTAATAGCATATTCTTCAGAACCACACTAGGAAATGTATATTTATTTAATTCCTATTTATAGATGCAGAAGACATATTTATGAATCTTGCTGCAAGTCTTACAATGTCAAGGTATAAAGTAAGGATTTGAAACTGTTAGTCTTGCAATTTGGGCTCTGAAACTTTACACCGTAATACATCTCAGCTTCATAATATCCCATTCTATAGATGAATCATAACTTATTTATCCAGTACTCTACTAATACAAAATCATGTTGCTTCCAAATTTTCTTTTTATTACAACTAATGCTGCAGTAATTCTTGAACAGAAAAACATATGCAGCTATATCTATAGCAAAAATTCATAGAAGTCAGATTGCTGGCTGAAAATGTAAATGCCTTTGTAATTTTGATAGATGCTGCCAAATTACTCTCTTTAGTGATTTTTAATGTGTAGTTCCACCAGCAATGTATTAGAATCTTTATTTCGCCATAGCCCTGCTAACAGATATTGTCAAACATTTAGGTTTTATCCCCAAATAGGACAAAAACGCTATGTCACTATAGTGACATGTCAAGAGCATATACTGTCACATGGTTTATTACTGTTGATGTTGACCTTGATCACCTGGCCAAGGTAGCATTAGTATTAATTTTTCATTAGAAATTAGAGTGAGCATGTTTCCATTTTTTTCAAGACAAATATGTATTTCCTTTTCTGTTCATAACCTTTACTCATTTTTAGAAACTGGACAGTTAGTCTTTTTCTTATAAATATCTAGGAATTCTTTTAATGTATTCAGGAGTTTGATCTTTTAAATGCAAAGTGATTTGAACATTTTTCAAGTTTTCATTTTTTTAAATAGACTTTATTTTTTGAAACAGTTTTAGATTACAGAAAAACTGAGAAGATAGTACCGAGAGTTCTTGGGGATCTTATACTCAGTTTCCCTTATTATTAGTATCTCACATAGTATGGCACATATGTTACAATTAATGGACTAATATTAATACATTATTATTAACTAAAAGCTGTATTTTCTTCAGATTTCCTTAATTATTACCTAATGGACTTTTTGTTTGTTTTGTCTTTGTTTTTCTCTTTCAGGATCCTATCCAAGCAACCATAATACATTTAATTTTCAGGTCTTTGTAGCCTCTTTCATCATTCAGACTGCTATAAGTAAATACTACAGACTGGTGGCTTAACCAACATATATTTATATCTCATAGTTCTGAACACATAGAAGTCCAAGATAAGGATGCCAATATGGTGGGATTCTTGATGAGAGCCCCCTTCTTGATTGGATCCCTTCATGGGCTTTCCTTGGTTTGTGCACTCAGAGAGAGAGGGAAAAGAAGGAAGAGAAGAAGAAGAAGAAGAAGAAGAGAGAGAGAGAGAGAGAGAGAGAGATCCTCTCCCTATTTTTTAAGGGCATTTATCCCATCATGAGGCTTTACCCTCATGATTAGATCTAAAACTAATTACTTCCCAAAGGCTCCACCTCCAAATACCATCACATTGGGAATTAAGCTTCAATATGTGAATTTGGCGGGATAGTCAATCCATATCAGGCTTTCTTGACTGAAAGTTTGTGAGATTTTCCTTGTTTTTGTTGATCTTGACAGTTTTCAGGAGTATTGTTTAGATACTTTGTAGGATGCCATTTTATTGGAATTTTCTGATTTTTTTTTTTAAGTGATTAGTCTGAGGTTATGAGTTTTGGGAAGAAAAACAAGGATATATAGTACCCTTTTCATCATAACATGTCAAGAATATATACTGTCACATGATTTATTACTGTTGATGTTGACCTTGGTCTCCTGGCGCAGGTAGCATTTGTGGGTTTCTCCATTATAAAATTACTCTCTAACTCTACCTACTTTCCATACCAGTTCTTTGGAAGAAAGCTACTATGCCCAGTCCGGACTTAAGCATGGGGAGTTATAACCCTCCTACTCAGGGAGAGGAGTATCTGTGTCTATTACTTAGAATTGTTCTGCATGGAGATGTATTTATTATCTTCCCTTTATTCATTTTTTATATCCATATGGAATCATAAGCTTTTGTTTGTTTGTTTGTTTGTTTTGTACTTTGAGTTAAACCAATACTATTTTATACATTTTGTTGCTCAGGAAACCTTTGTCCATTAGAAGTTCTTTCACCTGGCTCCTGTGTCTTTTTGAAATAACTCCATCAATGTCTGGTTTGTTTGAGTACTTCCTCACTTTCTAGCAATATAAGATGCTCTGGGCTTATTTTGTGTATTTACTGCCCTAGTCCTAGAATCACCATTTCTTCAAAGAGTCTTGGTTCCTTTTATTGTAGAATAATGTTAGAAACCAAGGTCTGGGCAGTATATTTGCTTATTGCTAGGGTGGTATTGTTGCCTTTACTCCTTCTTAGGGGACAGAGTAAGAAAATATATGTGTGTATACTGTCTTGTGTGTGTGTGTGCGTGTGTGTGTGTGTGTGTGTGATTTCTATATGCAATCATATGTAACCATATTAATTAAACATGAATTTTAAAAAAAAGGAAAAAAAAACCCATGAGTTCATTATAGATGTCTCCAACTCTAATCCCTTACCACATGGATCATTCTAGCCCCCTTCCCTTGATTAGCTGTAAATTCCCACTCCAACAGTGAAAACTTTGGTTTCCACAATCTGCCATCCACTTACTCTATTTTTCAGTTCCAATGTTTGTATAGCAGTATCAAAATTGTAACTGGCCCATAAAGCCTAAAGTGCCTTGCTTATTTGTAGTCCTCTTCCCGTTAGTTGTGTAGACTCAATCAATTTCCAGAGTTACTTAGGTCAGCACTTTTTCTCATCTCCTTTAGTGAGGTTGTTTCATACATTTGTAATACAGTTAGATTCTGTTGTCATACTCTGTCTTCCTTCTTGGGATTCCCCAACCTCCTAAATGAATTTTTTAATTTGCATACATTAAGATTCACCTTTGTACTTTAAAGGTTGATGAGTTTTGACAAGTACATAATTTTATATCCACATTACAATATTATACAAAATATTATCACTAAAAAATTTATCACCTAAAAAACTTCATGAGCTTCACCTGTTTAATCATCTCATCCGGAGGATTCCCAGAAACACTGATCTTGTTACTGTCTCTATAGTTTGCATTTTCCATAAGGTTATATAATTGGAATCATATAGCATATAGCTTTTTTAGACTGGCTTCTTTACTTAACAATATGCACTTAAATTCCATCCATGTCTTTCCATAGCCTGGTGGCTCACTTCTATTTTATTGCTGAATAATGTTCCATTGTATGGATATACCCAGTCTGTTTAACTATTCATCTACTGAAGGACATCTTGACTGGTTTGTTTTTAATGATTATGAATAAAGCTATTATAAACATTTGTGTAGGTTTTTTATGTAGACATTAGTTATCAAATAATTTATGTAAATACCTGGGAGAATGATTGCTGAATCATATGGCGAGTGTCTTGTCAACAACTACCATACTATCTTCCAAATGACTATACCATTTTGTGTTCCCATCAGCAATGAAAGGAATCACTCCAAAAGCTTGCTAGAATTTGGCATTGTCATTTTTTTTCATTTTAGACATTCTAATAAGTATGTAGTTGTATCTAGCTGTTGTTGTAATTTGAAATTCCTTAATCATAAATGATATTGAACATCTTTTTGTATGTTTGTCATTGCTATGTCTTCTTTGGTGAGGTGTCTGTTTAGATCTTTTGCCCATCTTTAAATTGGGTTGTTTACTTATTGTTGAGTTTTAAGAGTTTTTCATATATTTTGGATAACAACTCAAGTATTTTGCAAGTATTTTCTCCCAGTCAGTGACTTTTCTTTCATTTCTGTAAGGGTCTTTTACAAAGCAGTTATTAATTTAGTTAAAGTCCAATTTATCAGTTTTGTGTTTGTGGACCATACTTTTTGTGTTGCAGCTAAAAAACCATTACTAAACACAAGGTTATCTAGATTTGCTTCTATGTTTTCTTCTAGAAGGAGCATCATTTTGCAGGTATATAATCATTTTGAGTTGATTTGATTTTTAGTGGTTTTTTTTACCTGTTTTTAGCATTTCTGTTATTTCTTTGTTTACATTACCTGTTTGTTCTTGTATGTGTCAACTCTTTACATTAGAACCCTTAATTTATTAATAAATAATATTCCCTGTCTAATAATCCCCAAATCTGTGTCATATCTGATGCTTTTTTTTTTCCCTTCAGACTGCATTTTTTTTTTTTTTGGTCTTTTTTGCATTTCTAGCAATATTTTGTTGAAAACCAGACATGATGTATTGGGTAACAGGAACTAAACTAAATGGGCCTTTAGTGTAAGGTATCATGTTAATATGGTTAGGGGTTGGACTGTTTTTAATGTTAGCTGGGGTTATAGTTGCTGGAAGCTTCAATTTCCTTTAGTATACTTGCTTTTGTCTCTCCTGTTGTTTTTGAGTTTCCAAAAGAAATCCTCCTTAAATGGAATCTGGCCTTGTAGGTCTTTGAGTTGTAATCCACAGTTGATGCACAGAAAGTGTACCAGAGGAGAAACATTCTATGGTATTATGACTTAATATATATATATACATATATATATATATGTGTGTGTATATATATATATATTTTTTTTTTTTTACTAGGGCTATATCACAGAACTGTGACCTTTACAAGTATTTCTTCATCTTTTCTCCACCTTAGATGAGACAAGAAGGCTAGAGGGGCTGGAATGGAGTAAGTGCCTTCCCCCAGATGTGATAAGGCTCTGATAAAGGCTCTTCCCCTGAAGAGGACTTTGTTATGGAGATTACTCTGGCTGTATTTTAATGTTTTCCTCCCATTCCTGCAGGAGACCTGAGGGAATTTTTCTTAGCTTTTCTTTGATAATCTTGTGGAATTCTGGAGGTAAAAGGCCCAAAAGCATAAGGGAGGGCCTTCCTAAAACTGTGGCTTCCAGAAATTTCTTGCACTCATACTAGTCCACAGTCAGCCTTCAACAATTTGTCAAATTAATTATTTTCTTATTTGTTTATTGCCCCAGCCACTTCTGTTCCATGTAAACTGACCTCAACTGTGATTCTTTATATTTACCTGCCTCATCAGGTTTCTAGGTTTCTCTTTCTCCGATGGGTCCAAACGTAGTCATTAATGTTGTTTGTTTCACTTTTTTTTTTTCCTTTTTGAAGTTTATTTATTTTGGGAGAGAGAGCAGGGGTTGGCAGAGAGAGAATGCGAGACAGAGAGAATCCCAAGCAGGCTCCTCACTGATACAAGGCTCAATCCCACAAACTGTGAGATCATGACCTGAGCTGAAATCAGGAGGCGAACGCTTAACAGACTGAGCCACCCAGGAGCCCTATTTTTTTCTTAATTGTAAAGACAGGGGTGACAACTTCCAAGACATGTTGGAGCTAAAACCCAAAGTCCTATCATTTGTTTTTTGACCTTTTAGAGTGTTTGGGGTTTTGTTTTGTTTGTTGTTGCTATTGCTGTTCTATCATGTAAAAATTCCATTATGGAATGCAGCAAATCCCAAACAACTTTAATTATCGAGATTTTATAAAATATTTGAATTTGAATATATAGTAGGGTTACTCCACTTTTTTTTTATCAGTTATCTATTGCCATATAGAAAATTAGTCCCCAAACATATTGACTTAAAGCAATAAACATGTTTGCTTGTTGTTGTTGTTGTTGTTGTTGTTGTCACTTTAAATCTCACATAATTTCCATGGGTCAGAAATTCCGGAGCAACTTGGTTGACTCAGAGTCTCAAAAGATTTCACTCAAGGTGTCAGCCAATACTGTTGTCATCTTAAGGTTTGACCCAGGTTAGAGTATCTGTATTCGTATTGGTTCTCATATAACTTGGAAGTTACTGCCAGGTATTGCCATAGGGCCTCAGTTTTTCACCACCTGTACTTCTTCACTGATACTGCTTGAGAGTTCTTACAACCCGGTGATGACTTCCCCCAGAGATTGTAATCCAAGAGACAGCAAGGAGAAAGAAGCAGTATTTTGTAAAGTATCCTTCTATATGACACACCATTATAACCATATATTCAACTGATAGTATAGGTCAGCCCTATTCAGTATGGGAAAGGACTTCATAATAGCATGAATACTAAGATATAAGGAACATTGGACACCATATTGAAGGTAGGCTATGACATACTTCTTCAATTGTCATCCTCAGAATATTAATTACTTTTGCCAGTTTAATTCTTTATGTGAAATTTAGATTCAGTTTATACATGTTTTTGTGTGTGTGCGTATATGTGTGTATGTTTGGTGAATATTAAATTTAAAAATTAAGAGAGAATTGACACCTTCACAAAGTTGGGTCTTATACAAGAATATGACTTTCAGTTTGTTCAAATATCCTTTTATGCCTTTCATGTTTTAATGTTTTCTTCATAGAAGTTATCTGTATATCTTGTAAAATATGTTATGGTAATTTATCTATTTTTGTGGCTATTTTAATAGGTTTATTTCTTTTTAACAGTTTTTTTTAATGTTTATTTATTTATTTTGACAGAGAGAGAGGGAGAGAGAGTGGGGGAAAGGGCAGAGAGCTAGGAGAGAGAGAATCCCAAATTAGCTCAGAGCCCGACGCAAGTCTTGATCTCACAAACCGCAAGATCATGACCTGAGCTGAAATCAACAGTTGGATGCTTAACCAACTGAGCCATCCAGGCACCCCTAGGCTTGCTTCTTCTAATATACTTTTGATAATGATTTTGTGTGATAAGATAGCTATTGATTTCTGTATATTTTTTACCCTAATACTTTATCACATTATTTTATTATATAAGCAGTTGAGTAGTTTACTCTCTGGTATATTCCAGACATAGTGTTAACATATGCAAATAGTGAGAGCATTAGGTCTCTATTTCAGTTTTTGTAACTTTAAGATTTTTCTCTTCTTTAATTTTTTGGCTAATATCCCCAGTTCAGTGCGAAATTATAGAAATGCCTATAAGCGTCCATGCATTGTATGAAACCCTGCCTTTGTGGCTGACATGATGTTAAAGATATACCCATTGATTCCTATTTTATTCAATATTTTTAGCAAGAGAAGTTTGAATTGTGTTAAATTTCTTTGTACTATTTATAGAGATGATGGTATGATTTTTCTCTTTATATCTGTTAATCTGATTAATTACTTTAATAGACTTCATAATACTGAACCAATCTTGCTTTATGAACATAAACTGCACTTGGTTCTGATAATAAACATTATAGTATGCTTCTGGATAATATTTGGGAAAATTGCATTAATATTTATGAGTGAAATTGATCCATGATTTTCTTTTTGCGGATTCGGCAAGTTTTTGCTTACTGATGATGCACCTTTTTGAGCAAAATTTAAAATTTTTTTTGCATTTCTAATTCATCACTTTGTTTTTTGGTTAGTGGTTTTTGTGTCTTAATATATTTTTTTACCAGTTTTAAACTTGCAAGATATTCTGCTATGCCTATTTCTAGAAGCCTTATAGCTTTAATTTTAACATGTAGTATATGCTCCATCTCAAATTAACTTTTGTTTAAAGTGCAGTATATGTTGATGTGAAATAATAAGAAATATATATATATACATACACATGTACATACATATATATGTGTATATATATATATATGTATATATATATATGCCACTTGTTTTTAACACAGGGCTCCAAAAACTCTTGTGATATCCTACCCTAAGTGATAAGAACACTAGGAACATCTCTTGTTCTGATATTTGTCCTTGACTCCATCCTCGACATAGGGCTCCTAAAACCCTTTTATTTATGCATTTTTTAAAGTTTATTTATTTATTTTGAGAGAGTCAGAGGTAGCGTGAGCTGGGAAGGAGCAGAGAGAGAGGAAGTGAAAGAGAAGAATTCCAGGCAGACTCTGGGCCACCAGCACAGAGCCCCATTTGGGGCTTGACCCCATGAACAATGAGATAATGATCTGAGCTGAAATCAAGAATCAGATGCTTAACTGCTTGAGCCACCCAGGCACTCCTTAAACCTTTTGAAAACCCTAAGTGATAACAAATTAGGAGCATCTTTTATTCTAATGAGGTGACTCTAGGTGGGTCTTGGGTGGCTCCTGGATGGGGGCTGGTAACCAGAAAGACGAAGCCATGTTCTTAAGGTTGGGATTTTCAGCCCCACCCTCATTTTACATGAAGAAACCTTTATAAAAACCCCATAGCACAGGGGCGCCTGGGTGGCTCAGTTGGTTAAGCATCCAACTTCGGCTCAGGTCATGATCTCACCACTAGTGGGTTCAGGCTCCGTCTGGCTCTGTGCTGAAAGCTGAGAGCCTAGAGCCTCCTTCCAGTTCTGTGTCTCCCTCTCTCTCTACCCCTCTCCCACTCATGCTCTGTCTGTTTCTCTCAAATATAAATTTAAAAAATTAAAAAAAAAAACCCTGTAGTACAGGATTCAGAGAGCATCCAGGCTGATGAACATATCTACATGGGTGGGGGGGTTGGGAGACATACCCCAACTCCACAAGGACAGACCCTCCTGTGCTCTGTACCCTCCTCCTAGACTACTCCCTGTGTTTTTCTTTATCTGGCTGTTCATCTGTATCCTTTATTATATCCTTTAATAAACTACTGACCATAACTAGGTTCTTTGATCTGCTCTATCAAATTAATCAGAAGCAGCTGGATGGCTCAGTCAGTTGAGCATCCAACTTCAGGTCATGATCTTACCATTCATGAATTTGAGCCCCATGTCAGGCTCTGTGCTGACAGCTCAGAGCCTGGAGCCTGCTTCGTATTCTGTGTCTCCCTCTCTCTCTGCCCTTCCCCCGCTCACACTCTATCTCCCTTTCTCTCTCTCAAAAATAACAAAAAAAATTAAAAGGAGGGAAAGGTGGGGTTTTCCATTTTAGTTAAGGTAATTTCTTTTTTTTTTCTTCTGTACAGATATTTGATTATTCCAGTTCCATTTGTTGATAATACTTTCCTTTCAACATGGAATAATCTTGGATTCCTTTCTAAGTTGCTTAAACTTATGTATATTGATCTATTTCTGGACTTGCTTTTTCTGTCCTGTTGCTCAGTTTGTTTTGCCTCATATCAGTACCAAAATATCTTCTTTATTATTTAGTGCAGCTTTTGAAGTCAGACAATATAAATTGTCCAATTTTGTTCCATTTTCCCAAGATTGTTTCAGCTATCCTAGAACCTTTGCATTTCCATATAAATTTTAGAATCAGCTTCTCATTTTTTTTTTTTACAAAAGAAAAAAAAGCCCATTATTATTTAGAGGAGTGAGATTGCATTGAATCTATGGATTGAGCTGGGGAAAAGTAACATGTTAACAATCTGTGAAATCTGTGAGCATGGTATATCTGCTCATATATTTACATCTTCCTTAATTAGTTTATACAACGTTTATACTTTTCATTGATGAATCTTAATCCAACTTTCATTATATTTATTCCTAACTTTTTTATGGTTTTGATGTTAATAGATGGTATTTTTAAATGTTTATATTCCAATTTTGTGTTGACATACAAAAATGCAATTTGTTGGGGTTTTTTAAAGTTTATTTATTTATTTTAAGAGAGAGAGTGGACGTGTGTGCAGGAGAGGGGCAGAGAGAGAGGGATTCTCTGGTCTGTCAGCATGGAATCTCAGGAACTATGAGATCATGAGCTGAGCTGAAATCAAGAGTCAGACGCTTAACCAACTGAGCCACACAGGCATCCCTACAATTAAAAAAAAATTTTTTTTTTGAATGCTTATTTATTTTAGAGAGAGAAAGAACGCAAGCAGGAGAGGGGCAGAGAGAGAGAGGGAGACACAGAATCTGAAAGCAGGTTCCAGGCTCTCAGCTGTCAGCACAGAGCCTGATGCAGGGCTTGAACAGGGGAACTATGAGATCATGACCTGAGCCGAAGTCGGATGCTCAACCGACTGAGCCATCCAGCCTCCCCAGGACCCTACAATTTGTTTTTTAATCTTGACCTTGTATCCTAGGACTTTGCTGCATTCACTTAATTGTTTTACATACCTTAAGATTTTCTAAGTATAGGTCAAATCATCTCTGAATAAAAAGTTTGCTTTTTCCTTCCCAAATTTTGACTGTTTGTTTGTTTGTTTTTAACTTGCTTTGGCCAGGAAACCCAATACAATATGGAATAGAAATGATGAGAGTGAATATTTGGTCTTGTTTCCAATCTTCTGGAGAAGTATAAAATATTTTACCACTAGCTATGATGTTAGCTGTAGATTTGTCACAGATGTCTTCTTAGATTGAGGAAGTTTCCTCCTATTCCTAATTTGTTAAACATTTTTTTAAGTCATGAATTAATGTTAAATTCTGTCACATGCCTTTTCTGCTTCTATTTAGATGATAATATAATTTTTAAATTTTTATTCTGATGATGTGATAAATTGTACTAGTTGTTTTCCAAGTTCTAAACCAATCTTTGATCTCTCCATTAAGCCCTGTATTCTCGTGATGTATTATTTATTTTATGTATTGCTGGATTTGATTTACTAACATTTTGTTGATGATTTTTACATAAATGTTTGAGAGATTGATATATAATGTTCCTTTGTGGAAATGTCCTCATTAGATTTTGATATCTGAGTTAGTCTGGCCTCAAAAAATGAGTTGGAAAATAGCCCCTTCTCTATTTCCTGAAAGAATTTGTGTAATATTGGTATTAATTTCTTCTTATACGCTTGCTAAAATTCATCAGTCAAGGCACTTGGGCCTAGTTTATTTTGGAAAGGCTTTTTATTTTATTTATTTATTTTTGTTTTGTTTCACTTTTTTTTTTTTAATGTTTAGTTTTGAGGCAGAGAGAAAGAACGCAAGCAGGGTAGGGACAGAGAGAGAGGGAAAAAGAAGATCCTAGGCAGTCTCTGTGCTGACAGCAGAGAGCCCGATGCTGGGCTCAAACTCACAAACCCTGAGATCATGACCTGACCTGAAGTCAGATGCTTAACAACTGAGCCACCCAAGTGCCTTTTTTTGGAAAGGTTATTATTTACAATTTCAGTATCTTCAGCATCCCAAATTTTCTTTTCCCCCCGCTTGTGTTGGTTTTCAATTGTATTTTCCAAGATATTTGTCCATTTTGTTTAAATTCTTGAATTTATTGGGGAAAAATTTTAAACAATGTCTTATTATTCTTCCTGCGGTATGTGTGGGGTATTACCTCTTTCCTTTCTGATACTGGTAAATCTCTCCTCCTCCTTCCCCTTATTTCCCCCCACTCCTCCTTCTCCCATTTGCCCCTTCCCCATTCTTTTCCTCCTCTTCCTCTCCCTTCTTTTTCACTTTTTCTTTAATTTACCAGTTTTATTAACATTTTAATGGATACTTTTTGACGTTGTTAATTTTCTCTATTGTTTGTTTTCTATTGCACTGATTTCTACTTCACTCTTGACTTTATACTTCCTGTCATGTGTTTTCATCATCATTCTGTTGAACATAAATTATAATTTACTTCTGGTCTGTTTAATTTGTTCTTATTTAAAAGTACATTTCAGGGACACCTGGGTGGCTCAGTCATTTGAGAGTCTAACTCTTGATTTCAGCTCAGGTCATGATCCCCAGGGTTGTGGTATTGACCCCTACTTTGGGCTCCTCACTGAGCATGGAGCCTGATTGAGATTCTTTCTCTCTCCCTCTGCCCCTCTCCCCCACTTGTGCATGCTCTCTCTTTCTAAAATAAAAAATAAATTAATTAAAAAAATAAAAGTATGTTACATAAATTATATCCATATGGGGATTTCTATCTTGGTTTTCTTGATTTCTAATTTAATTCTGTTGTGATAAGAGAACATACCCTGTATACTTCAGAAAGTATGAAATTTATTGAGGCTCATTTTATGGTCCATATTACAGTTGTTTTTTGTATGTGTTCTATCTGTGCTTGAAAAGAATATGTATTCTGCTGTTGGGTGGAACATTTTATATATGCAAACCTTATAATACTTAGGTCAAGTGGTTTGGGAGTTTCAATCATATTTTCAATGCCTTCACTGATTTTTTAGTCTATGTTATCTACTGAAGGAGGGATGTTAAAAATACTTAAGATTATAGATTTGTTTATTTCTGCCTTCAGTTCTGTCTTTAGTTCAATTTTTGCTGAATATGTATTAAAGTACTGTGATTAAGAGTTAAATATTCAAGATTGTTGTTTATTCTTTTTTTTTTTAATTTTTTTTTTCAACGTTTATTTATTTTTGGGACAGAGAGAGACAGAGCATGAACAGGGGAAGGGAAGAGAGAGAGGGAGACACAGAATCAGAAACAGGCTCCAGTCTCTGAGCCATCAGCCCAGAGCCCGACGCGGGGCTCGAACTCACGGACCGCGAGATCGTGACCTGGCTGAAGTCGGATGCTTAACCGACTGCGCCACCCAGGCGCCCCGATTGTTGTTTATTCTTGGTGAAAATTGAACTTTTATCATTATACAAGTGACTCTTCTCCTTATACAAGTGACTCTTCTCCATAATAGTCCTTTCCTTTAAGTCTCCTTTGTTTTATATTATCAAACAGAATCAAACTAGGATTCTTATATTTAGTGCTTGTATAATGTATCTTTTTTCCATATTCTTTTATTTGCTACTATCTAAGTTTTTTTTTTTTATTTTTAGTCATATTTTGTAAACCATATATAGTTGGGTCTTATTTTTTATCCAGTCTATCAATCTGTTTCATTTAGAAGTTTAGGACACTTAATTTTTTAATAAGATGTTTTTAAAATTTATTTCATTTATTTTGAGAGAGAGAGAACACAAGCAGGGCAGAGGCAGAGAGAGAGGGAGGAGAGAGAGAATCCCAAGCTGGTTTCACAATGACAGTGGGAAGCCCAATGTGGGGCTCAAACCCATGAGCCATGAGATCATGACCTGAGCCAAAACCAAGAGTCAGGCGCTCAACTGATTGAGCCACCCAGGTGCTCCTACGCCATTTAAATTTAATCTAATTGTTGATATGGATGAATTTGAATTTACCCTCTAATTGTTTTCTACTTGTCCCACTTGTATTTTATTTCTTTTTTATCTGTATGGGCACAATTGAGCTAAGTATCTTTTAGTATTTCATTTTATATCCTCTACTGAATTTTGAGCTATTGATATTTATCTATGGATTAAAAATGTGCATCTTTGGGGCGCCTGGGTGGCGCAGTCGGTTAAGCGTCCGACTTCAGCCAGGTCACTATCTCGCGGTCCGTGAGTTCGAGCCCCACGTCGGGCTCTGGGCTGATGGCTCAGAGCCTGGAGCCTGTTTCCGATTCTGTGTCTCCCTCTCTCTCTGCCCCTCGCCCGTTCATGCTCTGTCTCTCTCTGTCCCAAAAATAAATAAACGTTGAAAAAAAAATTTTAAAAAAAATGTGCGTCTTTAACTTACTACAGTCTACTTTCAATTGTTTATTATAAACCTGTATTGTATAATGTAAGAATAATACAAATTGTGTTTTCCTTTTTTGCACACCTGCCCTTTCCATCCAACACACACACACACACACACACACACACACACACACACACAGTTTAGGACCCAAGCATTGAATGGGAGCTGTGTTGACTAGGAATAAAGAAGTAAAAGCCTTAGTTTCCGCAGGAGACCACTGCACAGGCAATGCATGTGAAAACTTACGCAAATAACTTTCCTGAGCAGGCAAACACAAAGACAAGCTCCAGGCTCTGAGCTGTCAGCACAGAGCCCAACATGGGGCTCGAACCCATGAACCATGAGATGATGGTCTGTGCCGAAGTCAGATGCTTAACTGACTAAGCCACTCAGGTGCCCCTAAAGCCAAAAAATTAAAAATATGATGTTAGATTAAAATTATTAATGTATGCATCACTTGGATTTAATACATGGTAAGATTTGTACTTCTGATTGATTTTCTTTTTAATTTTTTTTTAATGTTTATTTTGAGAGAAGAGCATAAGCAGGGCAAGGGCAGAGAGAGAGAGAGGAAGACACAGAATCCAAAGACTCCAGGATCTGAGCTGTCAGCATAGAGCCTGACTCGGGGCTGGAACTCACGAACCATGAGATCATGACCTGAGATCATGACCTGAGGTGAAGTTGGATGCTTAACTGACTGAGCCACCCAGGCACCCCTTGATTTTTCTTTTTAAAACAATTAAATGTTACAAATACATGTGAAGCCTGCCTTTCTCCACCTTATTCTTCTCTTTCTCTTCTTATAATTAGAATGCATCTTTCTGGATTATGGTTAAGAAAGGAAAAAAGAAAGTATATCCTCTAATTGTCTGTGATATCTGTTAATAGTGTTTATATCCTTTCTAATTTTTTTAACATATTTAGTCTTTCCGTTCCTAAGACATGCATTAAAATCTTTCACTATGTTTTTGGATTGTAAATTCCTTCAATTTGATTCAGTGTTTCAAATATTTAAGATTATTCCATTAGACCACAGGAGATCATGATAGTTGCATCTTATTTTTTCTCTCTCTCTCTCTTTTTTTTTTTTTTTTTGTTACTCTATATATAGTAACTTTATCCTTAGATTCAGTGTAGGGAAAAGTTTTAATTTTAACCTTATCACTAACTTAGGTTATTTAATGTCTCTTCATTGCAGTTTGAATATATATAAATGGGGGTAATTATATAACCTTTTAGTAAAATGGAGGATTAAATAAATGAGTTCAGTTTAGTAGTAGTTTGAGGATTAAATGAGTTAATACACATAAAGTGTTCAAAAAAGTGCTTGGCTTGTGATAAGTACAAATATCTATTAAGGTGACAGGATGCTGTCACTTTTCTATGGTCTCAGAGTTTAGGCAGAGGTCTCTAGAACCAAGAATATTACAACAGGTATCAGTGTCCCCTCATTCCATAGTAAGGTGCCAATTCATCTATATAGGACATAGTAAGAGTTTGACCTTTTAACTAACTTTTGATCTTTACTCACCTTGAAATTGTATGAAAGGAAGGAAGTTGAAAAGACCCATTGGAAATTTCTTTATAAAGTTATCAGAGCGGCTCCATTTCGAATCCTGGAAGGGCCTAAAACAGCAGTTAGTAAAAGGAAAAGAAATTAGACCAATAAAATAAGGAAAAGAAATCACCCAAGCTTCCACATCATAGATGATTTGATCTAAGATAGGTTATAGTTGGCGGAAGTAAGCTTCAATTATGTGGACGTTTGGAGGTTTTAAAATGGACAGAAATTTTCACTCTCTAAGTGACAGAAAAACCTATGGAAAAAATCCTCATTCAGGAGGCAGAAGGAAAAATCCACAAATAAATATTCAGGGAGAGTAACAAAAGAATGAAGTTGCTTTTCCTCACCTTTGACTGAATCTACTTATCAATAAACCACTGATTAGTCTAGGTTTTGGTTTTAGGTATACAGTCAATTTGTTTAAATATGTCCAGGAAAAATAGAACAGATTCTTATTGAATTTATGTAAACAATTATATTACCTTGCTAAGTAATGAGACTCAGAAAAAGTATGTATTTCTGAATTTTGAGGAGATAGAATCAGATACCATTTAGAAATGTTTCATTTCACTTTACAAAAGTATGGTCTTATAAAATTGAAGGTTAGAGATAAGTAAAGAAGAAAGTGACTAAACCTTTTTATATATACAGAAAAGAATATAAATTAATGTAATTCTAACAATATTCCTAACAAATAACCAAAATAAATTCCCTTTGTCCATTTATTCAGACCAATATTAATTCTTGTTTTATTGACTCTTGGGTTAGCAGTGAACTTTGATGGAGTATGTTCACTTCCAGACTGACAAGGGTCCAGGAAGTTCTGACTCAGTCCACTAGTACAGTCTGAAAGTTTTCTAAGCAGCATAAGCTTAAAACTATTTACCCAAGCATATATTCTTTGAACTATTGAAGTAACAATAGTTCAGAGTATCTGGTATAGTCCTTTTTATGAGGTGCTAAAACTGTCTTTGTTGAAGATACTAATTCTAGTCTGAAACTTATAATACAGCAGAGCCTTCTGGCAAATATCAGGAAGGAAAAACCTGTTGGATAATAAGACTCAATTTATTATAATAATCAAGAGTATGAAGATGAGGAAAAGTAAAATTCTCTATTTGGGTATAGTAAATAACTACTCTATAAGAGTTTGATCAATATTTTAAATGAAGGGCAAGAATATCCTATGGATAATGAGGACATTAGCAAAACTCCAGGGCCTTCTCCAAAAGAACACAATTTGTGAAATATTAACATTAATATCATTTTCCCTATAAACTTAGGAAAGGTAACTTAGGATATTTAGGCGTATCTCTTCTGACTTGATAGTCCTACCTGGGTAGTTCTTACAATGGTATCGAGCTAATAAAGCAATATGGAGCCTGGTCATTCTAGAACCCACCCCCATTATAAGGTGAAATACCAAATTTTTTAGGTTTCCTGGGGTCCTCTGGGAAAATAGTTTTCTTACTTCCTCTGAAATAGTTTAAGCTGTAAAAGAAAACCAGGAAATTTTATTTCTAGCCTTTAACTTAGGATCTGATCTTGGAAGACAAAATTAAAAGAACTGTTAAATGATATGAGGTCATTTAATCAAGTTAAGATCATAGGTGCCTGAGAAATTATACTTGTTTACCTATTTAATCAAAGTGATGAAATGTTTTAAAATAAACATAATGAAAGTAGCAATATTATAAGTAACTCTAGTCTTTCACAAGGGAGAAACCTTTGTTATTTGTATTTTTGTGTATCATTGTCTTTATTTTAAGTATTTAAGGATGTGATAAAGTTAACACGAAATAGAGACAATTATTCTAGAGAGACCTGAAACCATATGTCTATCTGGGTAAATTACACAGAAGGTAAAGAGTAATTTCTACCATTCTATGTTAATAACTCAAGAGGCACCTGGGTGGCTCAGTCCTTTAAGCATCTGACTTCAGCTTAGGTCATGATCTCACAGCCTCTGAGTTTGAGCCCCATGTTGGGCTCTGTGCTGACAGCGCAGAGCCTGGAATCTGCTTCGGATCCTGTGTCTCCCTCTCTCTCTGCCTCTCCCTTGTTCATGCTGTCTCTCTCCCTCTCTCAAAAATAAATAAACATTAAAAAATTAAAAAAAAAAAAGAAACCTCTAAGACCAATTTATCATTTTAACAGAGATAAAGTCAAATACAATATTTAGGAATAAAGAATATAAGCTTTCTTTCCTTATGAATAAACCCATCAAAACTGAGCCATCTTTGGCAAAATGTTACCACATTTCATTTCTTTTTTTCAGACTTTAATGTATGCAGATATTTTTAACCAAGGCAAGTAGAAATAATTCTTTTTCTGCAAACTACAACTTTTTATAGCTACCCTAGTTTTGTTTCACTATCCCCTTTCACATTCTAAACTGCAAACAATTTAAGATGAAACTACTCTTTTTATCTTGATGAACTAAAATACATTCCATTACCTTGTCTACACATTCATGTCACTGTCACCATTGTCCCAAGTGTAGTTTCAACTACCTGCAGTAATTACAGCTTTTAACCAAAATAACTAATTTCTATTTCACTCAGCAAACTGAGAAGCTGATAATTCAGATCGCTCAAATATAACCCACCAGACCACCAAAGCTGACTCAATGAAGTCATACAGGCCAATTGACATCATTTTAAAGTTGCAAATATGAACTCACTCATTATCATAACCCAAAGATACAGTATGTAAAATTTTATATATACTTTATGGTATATAGAAATGAAAACAAAAAGTATATAAATTTAATATGATGCTTAATAATCAGTACTTCAATATTTAGTCATACTCTGAAATTAAGATCCCAACAATTATTCATAGTTTTAAGTTACCTAAGAATCTTGAAATTTTGGTTTGTCTGACATAGTATAATTATATAATTGTATTATTGTTATAAAAATGTTTATCATAATTATGATCAAATTTAGTTGAATACAAATAAACTATTTATATTCTTAAAATTTAGGAGTAATATTGATTTAGGAGTAATATTGGCTTATTTGATCAATAAACCAATATAAGTTTAGGAAGTTCAGATAAACTAGTTTGTTCATGAAAAAAACAAATCCACATCTTTTAAAAATACAATTTTTATATTATGCCCATAATAATAAACCCAAGCCTAACACATAGAGCTATTTATATTTTTTAAGTATTAAATGAGCCTAATTTGTCAAAAAAACACTGTCATTACATGAATTTGGATTTTTTTTTTAATTTTTTTTTAACGTTTTTATTTATTTTTGAGACAGAGAGAGACAGAGCATGAACGGGGGAAGGGCAGAGACAGAAGGAGACACAGAATCGGAAGCAGGCTCCAGGCTCTGAGCCATCAGCCCAGAGCCCGACGCGGGGCTCGAACTCACGGACTGTGAGATCTTGACCTGAGCCGAAGTCGGATGCTTAACCGACTGAGCCACCCAGGCGCCCCATGAATTTGGATTTTTTATAAATGTTTCTGAGATAGCAGTTTCCGTAAAAAGAATTTTTTCTTAAGATGTCTAGCATCGTTAAGGTACTAGAAGCTCACTTTCCTTATTTTCTATTTTCCTCATATTCTTAGCAATGTTAGACTTATGTATGAATGTATCTATGTTCTTAAGACATGTAACACAATCAGAGTAGAGCTACTTTAAGGAACTTAATCATCTAACTTATTAATGCCCTCTGGTGGTAGGAAAAGATGTCACTCTCACACCATGAAAGATAAGTTTTTCTGAATTACAGAGAGCTTATGATTTTAGTTCTACAACATCAGTCACAGTTAATAGGTTAACCATAAACAAAACCTACCAGCTCAGATATCAAAAAGCTATTTCCCTTCCCAGTGGGTATTGAGATTTGAGTTCATAAGCAGATAACAGAGATAGATAAATAAATAAATAAATAAATAAATAAATAAATAAATAAACAAATAAATAAATAAATAAGACTAGCAAAACATTCTTTGTCATCTCTCATTGAACAGAAAATAGATCACCATTATCCATCTGACAGAGATCTTTGGATGGTCAAACCATGAAACCAAATTTCCAATTAGCACAGCCATCAATGAGAACAACTTATCAGCTTTGCACAAGTCAGACACGAAACCAAAACACAAAATCACTAGGGGAAAAAAATTAAAAAGCACCACTAGAGCATCAAGAAATATTAAGTTCTGGGTTTCACTGTGAGAGTCTAAAAAAAGTCTTCCCTGGGCTTACGCATCCCATAAGGTGCACTTGTCTGGAGGCGGTTTTTCTTGACATCATCAGATAAGTCCACTGGAGCATCACAATAAATAACTTACACAATTGCGAAAGGTTAAAAAAAATGGTTCTCATGCAGATATAAAATAAACGTGTGAAATATTTATTCAACTCAATAGTTAATGAGGGAACCAACACCATAATAAAGACATACAAAGGAGTGTTTTTCAGAAGCTAGGATTTTTAAGCAATGATAGTATATGATTCAAACTGGTTAGTGCCCATAACCTTAAGTTTTGGGGAGATATTTTTTAACAGAAAAAATTATATGCATTTCTTCCAGTCATAAATTCACACATTAACCTGGTACCCTTTAGAGTTGTAAAAGAGCCCTATAAATAGAAAGCCTGGAAAAGTCAAGCCTAGTACAGCACTGACGAACACTTAGTAATCTCCATGTTTTAACTATCTTGTCTATATCCATATTTCATGTAATTTTCTTCACCAGGATCTATTTTAAATTGTTTCTTTTCCATTATTCATTTTCTTGTTTATGGTTTTATCTTAATCTGAGTATTGGAATTTTTATCTTTGTATCCTCAAGTTTTTCTGTGCCTCTTAGTATCATTTATTCTATTTTCATTTTTATCCTTTACACTTATTTTATTGCTTTTTTTTCTCCACTGTCCAATTATCATTGATTCTTCATTCACACTGATGGGTGAAATGTATTGACTTGTATAGGGGACGAGCAATGATTTTTATTATGACATTATTAGTTATATCCTTAATAGCCCTTAGTTTTTCATGGAATGGAGACTGTATATTCTGTGTAAGTGGGCAGTATATTTTTATAACCAGGGTTTCCTATGGAATGCATGAACAACAAAAAGATAATTAAGTCATTGACATCCACCATTTCCAAATTAAAGTGGATTTGTTAGATGGTATTCTTTAACATCATTCATTTTTCCTTGGTTGCATTTGTTTTCCTTTTGTTTTAGGATTTCCACCACCCCCCCCCCCCCAAACTGATGAAGTAGCTTAGATCTGTTCTGTTCTTCTCTCATCTGGGAATCTAACCAGAAGTCCTCCAAAGGCTATATCTTTCTGCTACAGAGAGTTTGACCTTAAGACAAAATCCACTCCTTCCTTTTGATGGTTTAAGAAGGGAAGAAGGCCCAGCTGCTCTGGATACTGTTACTCCTCAGCCTCTTGCTGTGTGCAATTGTTGATTCAGAGGTTGTAGCTTCCCCAAGGCTCTCTTAGAACTGACAGTATATACCTTGTTTTTCTCAGGCTAAGATTTTACTGTCATGATTTCTCCACCACCCAAATACATATATGCCTTTTATCTTTCAGGTCCTCTGTGGTGATTCTTCTTTTTCCAGTGCTATTGTGGTTTCATTATTTTTTAACTTATTATTTTTATAATATCTTTTTTGTCATTTAAATTAAAAACTTCGAATTGAGAGTAGGAAACATTTGTGCTTAGTCTGCATTTTCACCCAGAATTTAATCTGCTATAACCTAACGCTTATTTTTATTTTGACTAGGCTGTGTGAATTATATTGAAATAAATTACTAAATGTACAGTTGAATAATAGAAACATATTTGGTAGTGATAGATCATTTTCACTGCATGCAAATATTTGAAACACTATATGTTAACTGTATTGGGAGGAGAAAGTTTCCCTCTCTCTATTTAGGCCCAGTGTTTGGGGGTCTGCACATTAACTGACAATAAGCAAATAAAGAGACAAGACAAAGTCTATTCAAACTTATGCATGGTAGTTGGTCAGTGGTAAGTAATTTACTGAATAGCCAGAAGGAAAGGTTTATATACCAAAATCAACAAAAAATGGAAGGGGGGAATTAAAGCTTCAATGAGAAGATAAGAAGTTTCTACTGTATTTTTTTTATAGTAATAGTAGACAGTCTGTCTCCATGTTGGCTGAATTCATGGGAAACTTCCTTTAAGAGAAGTTATGACAGGTATGTTTTCAAGGGGTTCTGCTTTAGTTAGATAAAGGAAGTTCAGGTAAGAATTTTTCTGCATCTTCTGTAGCTTGAATGCTTTTACTTTATAATGATATTATATCAACTCCTAGAATCCAGGTGAGTCCCTACATTTCTATTTGAAACTTCCCTAGAAGTTGTGTGTGCACACACACACACAGGCTTGCACACACAGCTGTACTGATTGGTGTAGAGAGAGATTTAGGTTAGAAATTACGAGGTAAGAAATCTGCAAAGGGGGAAATGAGCATTGATTAGAACAAGGGTGAATAAGCAAGGAAAGGACAAATCTAAGGAAACTGCTTCACATCCCACTGAACCAGTCTCTCAGTCCCGGGAATAGGTAGATCAGTTTAGTTTAATAGTTGTGTCTCATTTAAGGAGGTAGTGATGCAGATGGGAGAGCATGGTGTCCATCAAAGTTAGGCTTCTATATGGTGGGAATAACCAAGCATTGCCTCATAAAGTCCATCTTAGTTCCTTAAAACCGTCTAATTACATCTGATTCCATGCACATCATTCTCAAATATGACATTCCAGTTAAAGCCTTGATAATATGATCAATTTTCCCAGGTGTGCCCTGTAACAAGGAGAACAGATTCTCATTGAATTTATGCAGATAACTGGATTACCATATAAGAATACTTAATGAGAGTTTCTGAATTCTAGAGGGATCAGGCAGGGAAAAAAGATAAATGTTTCATTTCTGTTTACAATAGTATAATCTACTAAATTTCTATAAGTTATGGCTAGCTTAAGATGAAAAAAAAGAGTTCCTTAAATCTGAAAAATAGAACATTGAAGAAACAACAATGTTCCCCAAAAAAAGTTCACAAAAAAACTTATAATAGTCATTTATCACTTTATTTACTTCCATACAATTTTTGTTCCACCTGATCTTGAGTTAGTGGTTTCACAAACTCATCACCTTCCCCGTCAGTTTTAGAAATCCTTATCTGGTTCAGTGGTATTATCTAAAAGTTATTAATGCTATCAGAATCCTCTGCCACAGAGTACCTGTCTTAGTCCTTTCCAGGGGTCCCTGAGACAGTCCCTTTGTTGAAGATGAAGCATTCTGGCTTATAGTTGATTGAAAAGCTTTCAGATAAAACAATAACTATCTATGAATGACAAGAGTTTCAAAATAGCTGTGGTTAAAGATCTGAATAGAGTTAATTAAAATAGTTGACAAGGAAATTTAGTTGTTTTTATGACATAACATTTTAAATAAGTGGAATTATGAATTATAACATTATACCATTGTTTTCTACTATCAGACAAAGCAGCATTAATGACATATTGTAAACTGCTAGGGCATTGAAAATTTTCTAGAAATTTTAGGGGCACTTGGGTGGCATCATCAGTTGACCATCCTACTCTTGACTTAGGCTCAGGTCATGATCCCAGGGTTGTGGGATTGAGCCCCACATGTCAGGCTCCACACTGAGTAGGGAGCCTGCTTGGAATTCTCTCTCGCTCTCTCTCTCTCTGGCTCTGTCTCTCTCCCTTGCTCACATTCTCTCTACAATTTTTTTTTAATCTAGAAATTTTATATAATTCCTGAAATATTTATATTGATAATATCTACCCACATAAATACAACCTAGGGAGAAAAGTTAAGCATCTCTTCTTTTTTGACAATACTTTTCATGCCAGCCAACATATAAATGAGCGTTATTATTTGAAATTATTTAGAAAAACAAGCACAATTTGCTTTCCTGGGGCTCCAGCCTCTAGATGGTAAATCATGAGACTTCTTGGCCTCCATATTTGCATAAGCCAATTCCTTATAATAAAGTCCATAGATACATACAGAGATAGATACAGAGATAGAGATAGATATCTCCTATTGGTTCTGTTTCCTCTGGAGAACCTGACGAAACACTTTTCACACCAATTTTTTTCCCTTCACCTTTATTGTTTTATAGCAGTTGTATTTATATACATTGATTATAATTTTTAACCATTAGTAACCCTTATTTTACAGAAAAAACTAGAAAATAGAAAATTATGAATCATCTGTCATATACCAGCATTCTTAGTAGATTAGCAAATTTTATGAATGTATCATTTCACAATTTCTAGAGGCATATGCTTTCTTATAATATATATCTTCAATGTGACAGAGAGAACATATTTATTAACTGACCCAAAAATCCTTAGTCTCTCTATCAGAAGTAAAAAATACATATGTTCAAAATTATGTTTAGTAATTAATATTTCAGTATTTGATCTCGCTTAGAAATAATCTAGGTATTTATCGAACATCTATTACTTAATGTCTAACAACTCTAAGGTTTCAAGTTACCAAAAAGATCTTGGAAACTACTTTTATGCAGACATATAAAATAAAATTATTCTAGAAATACAGTTTGTCAGAACAATGACTCAATTTGATTACAATCATATCTGTGAATTTTATTGTCTTAAACATTTAGTAGATTTAATTTTAGCTTATTTGACTCATAAGCCCAGGGAGAAAAATAATGTATGTCTGTATTAGCTGATGTTGACAATTCTGAGGACATGCCTGTTTTATTAAACCAAATAACATTGATGTGTTCACCAAAGGCTTATAGAAATTGATGGGGTCTTGGGGTGATGGTGGGGTTCAGAGCCGATGGCCAAGAAAGAATTCTTGAAGATGTCTTTGGTGCTTTATTAAAGCATGGGGACAGGACCCTTAGACAGGAAGAGCTGCACTGGTGTTGTGCAGAGTGACTGCTTACACACTGTGTAGTCTTGGGGGAGGTAAAGTCTAGAGGAAGTTTCTTAAAGGGATTTCCATATCCTAAAGAGGATTTACAGATTACTGGAGACCTAACTATTGTCAAGCTAAGGATGTTTTTCCCTCTAGCAGAGAGTTATCATTAAGATGGTAGGGAGTTCCTGATTAGGCTTTGATGAGATATTTGGAAACTGATGGAGACTATCAGTTTAACCACTTGTTTTCTGCCCTTTCCTTTGTTCTTGGGCAGCTAGGAGTGCCTGAGGAATATCACACCTATACCACCTTGGGGGAGGGGCGTTGTGCTAGCTTGTGCTTGGCCCTCAGCTTGCCGTATGGTTCCTCATCAGAAACCACATGGATTTAAAAAACATTTGGCTCAGTACCTGTATTTCTGAGAGTTCTAGAAGAAATATTTATGTAAGAATAGAAGTCCTTTATTAATTTGGCAATACCATCTGAAGATAGGAAAATATCACATATACAGAACATATATACATACAGATAGACAAATGCAAGTGGAGATCATTATGGTTTTCATTATAAAGTTTTAGCAATGGGTCAGAGATAAATACAATAGAACACAATTCACTGGTTTATATATGAGTTAGTTCTTATCTTTGCCCCACTTTATATTTTTATCTGAATTGTGTTTCTGGCAGATGGAACAAGTTGTTACCTGCTCTATAGGAGGGTTAAAACTTTCCATCAGTATTTGTGGAGACTTAAATTTTCTTTTGTCCTATTATATAATCTTATAGATGCTGTGAAGTAAATTTTGTTCCCAATTAGCTCTTTATTTTTTTTTCTTTTTCTTTTTTTGAGGCTCTCTGAGTCCCTTTAACCCCTCAGAAGTGGCAAGGGGGACTAAAATTCCAATAACTATAGAAAACTGAGAGCCTGGAGTAGGAAAAGATGGTTTTAGTGGAGCCAGCATGGGAGATTTACATTTTCTTAAAGGAGTCACTGAACTTCTAAATTATCCATGGAGGTACCTTCAAACAAAGAAGCCTGGAATTATAACCCAGCTTCAGTGTGTCCTCCTTTTAAATGTGACTCAAACCAATATATTCCATTTGTATTGCTTAAGCATGGATACAAAAGGTATCCCCAAACCAGGTACAAAAGTTGCAATCTCCCCCCTCTACCCATACCCACAAATAACCAAGGAGAAAGAAAACAAGGACCATAATTTCTACAGGCAGTAAGCAAAAGCAACAGGAATGAGACAACAGTACTTATTATTATTATTATTATTATTATTTTAGATTCAAACGAAATCCCTGGCAATTGTCAGTAAGATGCCACCTGCAAATGGGGTGTCCAAGCTGCCACATTTTTGCCTGGATGGCTATAAATTCTTGGGCTCCCAAGCTGACCTTCAATCACAGATCTGATAGTCTATGTCCCCCAGTCCCACACCAGGCATGCCAAAAACCAGAGAACTTTCTCTCTGGATCCAAACCAAATTGTTAAGATACAAAATGAAGATGTAAGGAAAACTTCATCCAGTTTCATTGGTGACCCACAAACTCACCAGTCTGTGAGGTGCACTCGAACAACAGACTTATAATATAACCTACACCTGTGCTCTACTCTATGATTCTCCTCCTTATGATAAACAACAACACGAAAAGGTGGACTCAAATGGGAAACAACAGTATGTATAACGAGCCACAATAGCTAAAGAACTAGTTCTAAACCCAAAGTTTTGTGCTCTATATCTGAAAAAAAAACCTCTCTTTTAGAAAAGACAAGGAGAGTCTCTTACTGTCCTTGTTCAATCAGACCCCGAGCAGAGATGCAGGAATCTGACAAGTAAAAATAGTTTACCTTTGCTGGCTTGGTCAGAAGCCCAGGATCTCAGGTGTGGCAGTCTCTGGGGCTGGCAGGTAGTCCAGCCATCCTATCTTAGTCACCAAAACTGTTGGGAGGACATATTTTCCTCTTCTGATTTGGGTCCATTAATGGGGGCCTACAAATTAACTCACCATAAATAGATTCACAGGACAAAAGCAAAGTTTATTTACACTTGCACTTGGGGAGTTACTCAGAAATAATTAGTAACTCACTGAATAGCAGGAGATACAGGTTTATATATCAAACTTAACAAAAGAGGGGAGGGTTTAGGGCATCAATGGGAAGATAGGAAAGGTTCTATTGGGCTTTTTTCATGCTAATGTCTCTGTGGCAGCTGAATTCACTGGAAAATCCCTCAGAGGAGGGTCAAGGGCAGCTGTATTTTCAGGAGACTCTGCTTTGGTCCGATAAAGGAAGTTCAGATAAGATTTCTTTTTGTACCTTCTATAGTCAAATGTGTTCACTTTATAATAATCTTTATACTAACTCTGGAGCCCAAGTGGGTCCCCACAGATGATTTATATACCATTTCAGAAATTTTTAATTAGGTTGGATTGAATTTAAACAACTAACAAAAATATATCAATTCTGGGATAGAGATGATAATTAAAAACAAATTAATTAATTGTTCAGGACATACACAGATAAAATTAGTAAATTATTAGAAATATACAAATACATTGTAAGAAATTTCCTCCAATGCTTTTTCTCAGTTTATCTGAAAATATGACATAATGATAATTATGAATGAAATGAATGCCAGCTAATTCTCATCAAGAACAATAGAAATATTATTATATCTTATTTTTTAAGTTTAAATATTTATTTTTTGAGAGAGTGCAAGCAGGGGAGGGACAGAGAGAGAGGGGAGAGAGAAGATCCCAAGCAGGGTTCACCCTGTCAGAGCGGAGCCTGCTGTAGGGCTTGAACCCACAATCCGTGAGATAATGACCTGAGCCAAAATCAAGAGTGGAACACTTAACCAACTGAGCCACCCAGACACCTCTATATCTTAATTTTTAATGCATGATTTCAAAGCATGTTTCATAAGAAAATTTGCAAAATTTAAATAAAGCCTAATTCTTAAGAAGAGAATGATGACCGTGATAAGAACTTGAGCTTGACTTTTTCTGTTCATATTCTAGTAAAACACTTGGCAGAATATCAGAATGTTTCTTGTCATTGTTTTTAATATTATTGTTATGACTATTATAACCTGAGATGTGTAATTTAAGAAATGATGAGAAAACAATTTCAAATAGGGTGATGCATGCATTTACACATTTTTCTATAGATTAAAAGACAATTTCCTCATAATGTACTGGAGTTTGGTAATCTGATTCTTTCCTATAATTATACTTTGCTAAAACTTACCATTATTTTCCAAGAGTCTAAATCTAAGAGCCAAGAAAGTGTTAAGGTAACATTGTATAAGACAGGTTGTCAAATCCATATGTATCAGCTGCATTTTCTTTCAAGTACTTTGAAAACAGTCATAATCCGTCTTTATAAAGACTATTGGAATGGTATGCTTCTGTTTGTTTTGTGGTTGTGTCCATGCTAAAATATGGAAAACACCCTCCCTATTCATGTATTACACATCAATTCACACCTTCTTTTACATTTTCTTTAGATTTGTAGTCCTAAAATTGAAGGTTTGTTGCATTAAAATGCAAGCCTGACTGGCACTGGATCTCTTTAAGAGAGAAAACAGTTGAAAGAAAAGGAGAAAGACATGGGAAGAAAGGGGAAGGTGAAGTGATGTCAGGGAAAATAAATGTTCATTTTACTCAAGAGCATGTGAAAGCAAAAGTGGTGGATAAAGGATGAAGAGGAATTGGGAACATTTGGTGGTTTGATGCAATCTGGAAGAATTTTAATGATAAGGGAAATGTGACTTTTTCCTGTTTCTATTCATCTTCTTCTGGTGTTTTCTCTGTGGTTACCTTGCCTTGCCTCTTTAAAGGGAAATTGAGCCTTATCTCTCTCCTTCACTCTCCTGTGTCTTTAGAACTTTCAGAGGCATTTGTTGTCATTGACAGACATATTATTGTCTTTCTTATCGGACACTTTGGTAACATTTTTTTTTTTTAATTCATAGTCTCTACATCTGTACCTTCCTTTTGTTTTCTCTTTGTAATAACCCTACTGAATAGCATCTCTTTTCCTTCCCTTCATGCTCTTTTGTTTTCTTCTTGTTTCCCTGACCTCTACTCATTCTGACATTTTGTGCAGTTCTGTGCCACAAATACCTCTGACTTACATAAGTCTCTCTTCCTTGTCACATTTTTTGGATATTTTGTTGCTGGAAAAAAATTCACCTCTCCCGATTACTTGTCATTGGCTATCAAGTCACCTTAGTAATTATTTGAAAATAGTTTTTTTTAATGTATTTTAGGATAATATTAACAGATAATTTTCAGATACAAGGTGAAATTGACTCTTGTGTCTGTTCTTACAAGGTGGATTTCCTTATGTGCTACAGTTAACATTTTAGCTGTGAGCTGGAAGTTTTACTTGTAGGAATCCCACATGATCCTGGTTTTGTGTACATTTGCTGGCTCCCTTGGTTTCAAGTTTCTTAAATGCAGAAATTCCTGAGTGCTTATCCAAGCTATCACTGCTATTTTAGTTTAGCTTTTAAAATAGTTCATATATTCTCTTTATTTTTCAGGGAATCACTTACTATGGTTATTGTGTTTGGATTTATCTTTAGCACATTTTTAGATGTTAAAAAACAAAATTCAGTTGTGTAAATTTGAAGATCTAATGGGCTTTATTCAGTGATTCATGAATTGGGCAGCATGCCATTTAATAGGTAGAAAGGAGTAGATTTGCAAATTGGAAGACTTTTATAGGCAGACATGGGGCAGGAAAAAGAAGTTATTAGTACAAGAAAAAAAAAGGATTATTTGAGGCAAGATCACCTTCCTTTTGGGGAAAGAGTAGGTCTCTATCATGCACATTATCTCACTAGTGCAGACCAGAAAATTCCAAATTGAGTGGTTAAAAGTTATATTCCTACAATTAAGTCTGCTTTGATATTGTGGAGGAAAGTGACTACATATTAGATCTGTTTTTCCTTTTTCTTTCTCTTTCTTTCTTTCTTTCTCTCTTTCTTTCTTTCTTTCTTTCTTTCCTTATTTCTTATTTCCTTCCTTCCTTCAACATAGATTGCTTTTAAATTCTCCTCTGCCCAACTAAAACTGATTTATGATTAAAATATTTCATATATAGAAACATTTACATTAAACTCTCTCAATATTCCCAATTCTGATATATTTTGAAAATCACACAACTTTTTTAAATCTCACAACTATTTTTTTCAAGAATTGATCTTCTTATTTTAAAATAGTAATATTTTTCAAATATTTGCTACCTCAAATAATAACATAACTAGAAATAATTAAGTATAATTATTCAGAAATAATTTTAAATAATTTAAGAAATTATTAAAAATAATAAAAGAGAAATGGTACCTTTTTAAAAGAAAAAAAGACAAAATAATAGATCAGAGACTTAATATTAGACCTGGGGGCTCTCAGGTGGTTCAGTTTGTTAAACATCTGACTTCGACTCAGATCATGATCTCATAGCTCATGAGTTTGAGCCCTGCATTGGGCTCTGTCCTGACAGCTCAGAGCCTGGAGCTGGCTTCAGATTCTGTCTCTGTCTCTCTCTGCCCCTCCCCTGCTTGCCCTCTGTCTCTCTGTCTCTCTCTAATGTAAATAAACATTAAAAAAATGTTAGAGCTAGAAAATTCTGCCTTAAAAATGTTCATGTTATTACATTTCAAGTCCAAATGATGTGGAAATGTTGGAGTTCAGAGTCAATGGCCAAGAAAGAATTCTTGAGACTTCTTTGGTACAAAAAAAATGGTTTTATTAAAGCATAGGAGTAGGACCCATGGGCAGAAAGAGCTGCACTGGGGTTATGTGGGGTGACTGATTATATAATATCAAATTGGGAGGGGGCTAGGGATATTGTAAGTCTCTAAGGAATTTTGGAAACAGGGTTTCCAGAGGGGCCAGCTGTTGTTAGAAAGAAGTCATTTATTACTGTCTAGTGAAACCTTAGTTGGAGGACCATTGCCAACATGTATCTTGGGGGGTAGAGATAAAGGAAGTTTCCAAAGGAATTTCTATATGTTTAACGTAGACTCACAGGATCCTGGGGGGATGGGCTAAGTTTGCCTTTTGCCCTTAGCAAAGTGTCAACATTTGGTAACATGTTGAATGTAGTTGAATTCCTGGAAAAATGTCACTATGCCTGCCTGTCTCAAGGACTTTTCAGTGTGGTGTAAGTAGGAAGGAAATTTATTTTTTTCTTTTGCCTTTGTTTCCCATGTCATTTCCCCTGAACAATTTTGACCCTAAAATTTTAAGGTTGATGAGGGTGGAAGGTCTAGTCTTCTGTAACTTCTCCCTGCTGAAAAAGGGCGTAGAGATGTCCCTACCTATGGCTCAACATTGGTCAGTTGGGGGCTTATATATTTAGGAGTTATGTAAGGCAGAGGCAGCTGAATCCAATGGAGTCAGTATGTATGGATATCCCCAAGTGGTAAGGATCATTTGTCAGCTTGAAGTTATGGCAGTTCTAAAGTTATGGAAGTCTTGGCACCAGGTGCAGAGGCATGGGAGAAAACAGTAAAACATGATTAGAATAACAAAAAGAAAACCCAAATAAGAGTCCTTTGATAGTTGACAAAAGTCTTCCTCCAGTCCAGGTATTTAACAAATTATTAAAGCACCATTTCTAAAGGGCCAGTTTGAGTATTCATGTCAGTTAGAAGCCCTGAAATATTTTTGCAGTAATCTGGAATGTATATACAACATTCTGTTTTTGTGATAGCATAAGTTCTGCCTTGTGCTGCAGTTAAAACATCTACTGCCATTCTATTTTGTAAAACTGCTTTACCCATTTGTGTTACTTCAGTATTTAATAGAGAAATGCTATTTTGAATGTCACTTAGCGATTTGACTATATATTTATTAAGAACTTCCATGTGCGAAACATCTTCCAGTCCCAAAGAGGGAACAAAGATGGATGCTAGGTGGTCTTACCAATGAAACAAGGAACATGTCCACCATTTGAAATGTTAAATTTGAAACGTTGGCTGGCTTGGCGATGGTTAAATAATGCATCCATGCATCCAGGCAAAACTCAGAGTACAGTGGCCTATCCAGCCAGGGAGAAGCCATGGACAAAAGATAGAGCCATGTTACTATCGGGTCTATTAGGAGCCAGCCATCTAATTCTTGACCTCCTTTAACTGCAGGCAGTATATCAAGGGCTATTCAATTTTGGAGGGTAACCTTTCCAGAGGATTATGGATGTCAGGCCAAATGTAATTAGTAGTTAATTACATTTGAGCTATTTGCTGAGCTATTTTGTGCAATAAAAGATGGTCCATTGTCACTTCGTAGGGACCAAGGGAGTCCAAATCTAGAGACCATTCCTCTTAGCAAAGTTCTTATCACCTCCGTGGTCTTTTCTGTTTTATAAGGAAAGGCCTCTATTCACCCAGTAAAGGTGCCTTAGGACTGGCCTTAAAAGGGGGGGGAGGGGGCACAAGTTGAACGCTCTGGATTTGCTTGTGTGCAAATAGCACATGATTGACATATCTGTTTTTATGGTAGTGGTAGAGATAATTCCATCAAAGGTGTTTTTAACCATTCATTCCAGGGCCTTTTTACCCAAATAAGTAGCCTGATGTATACCTTGCTTTAATTTCCATTGGTTGCCTTTGGCTATGAAGATTTTTCCTCTATCATTTATAAACCAGTCTTGTGCATGTTTTTGAAAATCCCATTCCTTGGTTACTTGGTTTCTTGATCTGATAAGACCAGGATTATATATTTTATTGGTGTTAGTACTGGTATGAGACTGAGTACTGTAGGCTTTGTGAAGCTTGTTTGGCTACATGGTCTGCTAAATTATTTCCTTTAAGTTCTATAGACCCGTCCTTTTGATGTCCCTTGAGACGAATTGTAGCTACCTCCTAAGGAAGGTGTGCAGACTCAAGAAGAGTAATAATTTCAGGCCCCTGTTTAATTGGGGAGTTATGGCTTGGTAATAATCCCCTTTCATTACAAATTGCTCCATGGGCCTGTAGGACTAGAGTCAGTATAGATAGTAATTTTGAGGCCCTTTGCCAATTGTAAAGCACAAGTAAGTGCTATTAACTCTGCTTTTTGGGCAAACATAATTGCTGGTAGGGCTTTGGCCTCAACAGTCTGTGTTAGACTGACTATAGCGTACCTAGCTTTTCCATGAAACTACTGGCATCAATAAACCAACTGTCATCTGCATTTTCAATAGGAAAATCTTTTTATTTTTTTAATATTTAAAAAAAATTAATGTTTATTTAGTTTTGAGAGAGAGACACACAGAGCACAAACAGGGGAGGGGCAGAGAGAAAGAGAGGCACAGAATCTGAAGCAGGCTCCAGGCTCTGAGCTGTCAACACAGAGCCCAATGCAGGGCTCAAAACCACAAACCATGAGCCCATGACCTGAGCCGAAGTCAGATGCTTAACTAACTGAGCCACCCAGGCACCCCAATAGGAGAATCTTTTAAGTCTGATTGGCTGGAATAAACAAGGTCAATAATCTCTGAGCAGTCAAGTGGTTTTGTTTGTTTGTTTGTTTGTTTGTTTTTGAGGGGGGGCGGGAGGGAGGAAGAGAGAGAGAGAGAGAGAGAGAGAGAGCACTAAGTAGGGGATGGGTAAAGGGAGAAGGAGAGAGAATCTTAAGCAATTTCCACACTTAGCCCAGAGCCTGATGCAAGGCTTGATCTCACGACCATGGGATGGTTGTGTTGAAATCAAGAGTGAGATACTCAACCAACTAAATCAGCCAGGCACGCCTGAGTAGTCATGTTTTAACATGGAAGCAGGATGGTCAGGTCTAAGCATAAAGGTAGCTGGGTTTAAAGATTGACAGGTTTTAAGTACTATTTCAGGTATATCTATAAGCATAGCCTGGTATCTATCTATCTATCTATCTATCTATCTATCTATCTATCTATAATGTTTATTTATTTATTTTGAGAGAGAGAGAAAAAGCAAGAGCAGGGGAGGGGCAGAATGAGAGGGAGAGAGGATCCCAAGCAGGCTCCGCGTTCAGTGCGGAGACTGATGCAGGGTTAGATCTCACAACTGTGAGATCATGACCTGAGCTGAAATCAAGAGTCTGATGCTTAACTGACTGAGCCATCCAGGCACCCCAGCATAGCCTGGTATTTAAAAGATGGCTTCCCATTATCCATTGGTGGCCTTTGGTCTCTAAGACACTCTGGACTTGATATGGAGTCATTACTGTCAGGGACTGTCTCATAGAAAGCTTTGAGGTTTCTTCTACTAGGATGGCTATTATATGCTAGGCTAAAGCCCCTGTTTGCAATTGTATATCAATAGAGGTAATTCCTGGGACATATATGACTAAGGAATAAAATCATCAAGAAGCTTTCTTTGAGGTCTAGCCTTACCATTATCCTAATTCTAAGCAATCACTGGCAAGTGGGAGAAGACTTGTCTCAGGAGATAAGGGCAGTCCCAAGTTCATCATCTAATCCAATCATAGGGAAAGGGGGGGAAGGTCACCCATTATCTCCATAAATACATAATCTCATGAAGTGAGGTATGCTGCAGCTTTCAAGCAGCAATTTTATCATTATAGCCACACAGAATTAGTCAAGGTGATAGTTGAATTATACAATTGTTGGGGAGTCCCTCCCACTTTCCAAGCTGTTTACATAATCATATGCCCATGGGCTCCTGTTATTATCCCCACAGAATAATAAGCATGAAGATTGTCAATACATGAGCTATTAGTAGGCTTTCTAGGCTAGAAGCCAAGTCAAGTACCTGCCATCAGACATGCTGCAATACCTAGTAGATTAGGGCAAATTCCTCTTCTCGAGGCTCTCAAATATCCTGAGGTCCTTGCACCTGACAGAAAGTAACATTCTTTACTCATCGGGTAAGGCTGTTGGGAACTCTGTAAGCAAGGTATTCAGGGCAATGTTTCCAAGGGGCTTAATGGCTCCATATTTCATAAAGTCAACCTTAATTTCTGAAAGCTGTCTGGTCATATCTGAGTCTATGCATGTCTCTCTCAAATATGACATTCCAGGGGCGCCTGGGTGGCGCAGTCGGTTAAGCGTCCGACTTCAGCCAGGTCACGATCTCGCGGTCCGTGAGTTCGAGCCCCGCGTCAGGCTCTGGGCTGATGGCTCAGAGCCTGGAGCTTGTTTCCGATTCTGTGTCTCCCTCTCTCTCTGCCCCTCCCCCGTTCATGCTCTGTCTCTCTCTGTCCCAAAAATAAATAAATGTTGGAAAAAAAAATAATTAAAAAAAAAAAAAAAATATGACATTCCAGTCAAACCTTGGTAAAATAACCAGTGTTTCCAGTGGTGTCCTGTTGCAAGGAGAACAGATTCTTACTGAACTTATGCAAATGACCATGATTGGCATGGAAGAGCATCCATGGAAAGAATAGTCACTGAGAGTTTCTGAATTTCAGAGGGTGCAGATAGAGGGAAAAGTTAAATGCTTCAATTTGTTTACAAATGAATACTTTATAACATTTCTGTAAATTACAGCTATCTTAAGAGAAAGTTTCCTTAATCTAGAAGAGCAAACATTAGAGAACCAGCAACCATTCAAATAACAGTCACAAAAACTAGGGGTGCCTGGGTGGCTCAGTCGGTTGAGTGTCAGACTTCAGCTCAGGTCATGATCTTGCAGTTTGTGAGTTGGAGCCTGTGAGTTCGACTCCCGAGTCAGGCTCTGTGCTGACAGCTCAGAGCCTGGAGCCTGCTTTGGAGTCTGTGTCTCCCTCACTCTCTGCCCCTCCCCCACTCTTTCTCTCTCTCTGTCTCTCTCTCTTTCTCTCTTAAAAATAAATAAACATTAAAAGAAAATAGTCACAAAAACTATGATTATCTATCCCCCAATTCATTTAGTCCCATGTTACTAATTCTTATTCAGTTTGAATGCAGCTTTTCAGTTCTGGAAATTCTTATCTATTATAGTTTTATGATCCTAAAGATATTGAATACTTGTCCTAAAAGTCCTTTTTATGAATCTCCTTGAAATTGAAGCATGTTTTGTAAGAGCATCAGAACAATAAATGATAAAAACTCAGAAATGAACATTGTTAATGATCTGATATGAGAGTTCATTATGATGCAATTGACAAGGAAATTCAGTTTCCTTGTGTGACACATAACACGTTAATAATCAGAATTTCAAGTGATGACCTTATACCAGAATGTAACATACCAAATAAACATACCTAATTAGTCAAAAAGACTTCGTCTATAATTTTAAATCTTGGGAAGTTTGTTGAAAACCTTAGAAAATTTTAAAGTACGTGTCTAAATAGGATTACAGATCATTTAAGGCTGATAAGGAAAAAACATAGAAAGTTTTTTCTGGGCAAGTAAAGAGAAAGCATTATTTATATTTTCTTATCAAGAGCAGACCAACAATCCAAGAAAACTTTTTGGTTTTTTTTTATGTTAATTTATTTACTTGGGGGGGCAGAGGGGAAGGGCAGAGAGAAAGAGAGAGAGAGAGAGAGAGAGAGAGAGAGAGAGAGAGAATGCCAAGTAGGCTCCATGCTGTTAGCTCAGACCCTGATTTGGGACTCCATCTCAAAAATAGTGGGATCATGACCTGAGCCAATATCATGAGCCGATTGCTTAACCGACTAAGCCACCTAGGTGTCCCAAGAAAACTTTGTTTTTTTAACAGAGAGAAAGCAGACTTTCAATCTCATACCAGTGTACTTTTAAAATCCATTCTTTTCAACCTTAGTCTGCCCTGACCGCGTCTAAAATTCCTTTCCAAAGATTTCCCTTCACAAACCTTCCCTTTGCATTCAGATTTTGTCCCAAGCCATTTCTCTCCAAACAACCAATCTCATTTAGGACAAAATTACTTTCATTTACCTTCAGCAAAATTACTTTCTTTTACCTTTGACTCCCAGGTGGTGTCCCATACAGGACATGTCAGAGGTTCCTGGTGTCAAAGCAACCTGAGACATCCCTAAATGAAATAGCTATATCACGAACTTGCCATTAAAGTCCTGGTAGGAGGAACACTATACTCCCCTGCTTCCCATATCACATTCTAGACTGCAAATTGGGTGCCGGTATATGGAACTGAGATACCATGCCTGGCCTTGCTTTGCCTTGCTGTGAAGACCAGGCCATGCTGTGCCTTGCCTTGAAGGCCGTGCTATGAAGGCCATGCCTTACCTTGCTGTGAAGAACCCACAGTTTTCATGGAAACACTAGAAAAGGGGAAATTATACAGTTTTGTAATTTAAGTAGTTAGTAGGGGACATTGACAGAAAACAGTAAAGAGAAAAATCCATCATGGTCTAAATGACATTCCAACACATGTCATTTTTTTTTTTTTTTTTTTTTTTTTTTTTTTTTTTTTACAACCAGCCTCCCTAGGAAATGGTCCCCAGTGGGTTTTAGTTCAGTTGGGTACTAGTTTCAGCTGGCTCCTGTTGGAAGGCTCATGGCCAGAAGTGGCTCGACCAGTGATTTGAAGGGGATCACATTCAACCAATGAAGAGGAAACCTCACAGGGAAGTCTTAAGTTCAGCAGCTATGCTAGTCACTTAGTGGCTATGTTGTGTCCAAGACAGATGACTACATAAAAGGACAGGAATAAAGAGAAGGCATCAAGCTTCTGGGTCTTACCATTCTGGCCATGATACTAACTTCCAGCCAAAAGTCAATCTTTCTCCTCCCTGTAGACTAGCCCTGGCTAGAGGATTGCAGCCTGAGCAGTCGACATGAAAGTGTTCCAATAAGACTGTAGTCCTTGAAAAGCCCCTGAAGTGAAAGTAAAGGAAGAGAAGGGAAAGTACTCACCAAGTTTGCACTGAGGCTCAGAGTCCAGATGTGAAGACTTATGACAATTTTCAGGTGCCAAAATGATGTGGAAATGTTGGGATTTAGAGCAAATGGTCAAGAAAGAATTCTTGAAACATCTTTGGTGCAAAAGATGGTTTTATTAAAGCATGGGGACAGGATCCCTGGGCAGAAAGAGCTGCATTGGGGTTGTGAGGGGTGATTGATTATATACTTTCGAGTTGGAGGGGGCTTGGGATAGCCTAAGTCTCCAAGGAATTTTGGAAGCAAGGTTTCCAGGACCTAAGGGGCTAGCTGCTGTTAGGATGAGGTCATTTATTCTGTTTAGTAAAACCTTAGTCATGAGACCCTTCAGATGTATATCAATGGGCCATATGCTTGGAGGATGATCGCCAACATATATCTTGGGGGTTAGAGATAAAGGAAGTTTCCAGAGGAATTTTCATATGTTAAAGTAGACTTATAGGATCCTGGAGGTCAGGATAATGTTAAGCTAAGATTGCCTTTTGCCCTTAGCCAAGTATTAATCAAGGCAGTTAAGTCCCTAGACAAATGTCACTCTGCCTGTCTCAAGGGTTTGTCACTGGGCTATAAGTAGCAGGAAAATTTAATTTTTCCTTTGCCTTTGTTTCCCAAAACAGAAAAACACCTGGCTTAAAGTATACACACAAATGTTCATTAGATAAGCAAGCGGATGAACAAATGCATTCCCAAATGGAACTATTATTTGTTATAGTTATGGCATGGAAGGAAAAGAAAAAAAAAGATAAACTGATGTTTAAAAATTTTTTTTAACATTTATTTATTATTGAGAGACAGGAGAGACACAGGGTGTGAGCAGGGGAGGGGTAGAGAGAGGGGAAGACACAGAATCCGAAGTAGACTCCAGGTTCTGAGCTGTCAGCACAGAGCCCGACTTGGGGCTCGAGCTCACTATCTGTGAGACCATGACCTGAGCTGAAGTCTGTCGCCTAGCCAACTGAACCACCAAGGCACCCCTAAACTGATGTTTTAAATGATAGTTTCCCTCTGAACTCTTTTAGGATGATAGTATATTTCACTTTATGTGGAGCAATTGTTTCTGCTTTATACGTGTTTTTCTATTGTAACTATTTTTTTTAACATTTATGCATTTTTGAGAGACAGAGCGTGAGTGGGGGAGGGGCAGAGAGAGAGGGAGACACAGAATCCGAAGCAGTCTCCAGGCTCTGAGCTGTCAGCACAGAGCCCTATGCAGGGCTCAAACTCACAAACCGCGAGATCATGACCTGAGTGGAAGTCGGACACTGAACTGAGGAAGCCAGCCAGGTGCCCCTGCTATAGATTCTTAATATTCAAAATGCTATTCATATTCTGCACTACTTCTATCTTTCTTTCTCTCTGGTACAAACAGACTGGGCCCTGGTGATAAATTTTATGCTAAGGAGGTGTCTAATGGGGGACCCTTAGATAGTTAGTGCTAATGAGATGACTCAGGGCAGTCATTAGCCAAGCCAGAAAGGCTAGTCAATTCAAAGATTGAGTGTTTTGAGCCACATAGTATCAACCCAATCTCTGGATAGGAGAGGGTGGCTGAAGGTTGTGTTTAACCTTATAGCCAATGATGCCTTATGTAATGAAACCACAATAAAAACTCTGGGACTGGTGAGTTTCCCTGGTTGACAATAATCTGTATATTGTTGCACATGGATGTGTCAGGAGGAAGGCATGTCTTGATTCCATGAGGAAAGGACAATGGAAGCTTGTTACTGCCCTATGCATTTTTTTAAATATTAATTTATTTTTGAAAGAGAGGGAGAGAGAGAGACAGAGCATGAGCCCGGGAGGGGCAGAGTGAGAGGGAGACACAGAATCTGAAGCAGGCTCCAGGCTCTGAGCTGTCAGCACAGAGCCCGATGAGGGGCTTGAACTCACAGATCACAAGATCAAGACCTGAACTGAAGTCGGATGCTCAACTGGCAGAGCCACCGAGGTGCCCCTACGCATTTCTTTTTCAGTTGGTTCTGATTTGTATCTTTTTACAAAGCTAAACCTGTAATGATAAAAATAGTACTTTTCCGAGTTTATAATAAACCAGTAATGATAAGAATAGTACTTTCCTGAGTTCTGAAATTCATTTCAGCAAGTTACTGAATCTGAGGGGGTAGTGGAACTCCCTGAATTTGTAGTCAGTTAGAAGAGTAAGAGGCCTGGGGACCCTTGAACCTGCAGCTGGTATCTGAAGTGAGGGCACTCTTTTGGAAGAGTGTCCTTAACCTATGAAATTTGACCCAACTCTGGGTAGTTGGTATCAGAAATTATTTCATAAACATACTTCAAAACTTGAAAGCAAGAAAAAATGTGTGCACATACATATATATAAAATGCAGAATATACCTTTTTATTATCCTTTTGACTCATAGGTAAAGATAAATAACACCTGGAATTACCTTAGTTTTTTAAGGCTTTACATTATTTTTACATACAATAATCAAGGGTATTTCCAGATATATATATTTTTTTATTTAAAAGAAATTATAGGACTAATTTATGTTATTCTCGGTGTTCTTTAATAAGTTATTTTATGAGAATATAGTTTCCAGGGGCGCCTGGGTGGCTCAGTCGGTTTAGCCTCCGACTTTGGCTCAGGTCATGAACTCGCAGATCATGAGTTTGAGCCTTGCACGGGGCTCTGTGCTAATAGCTCAGAGCCTGGAACCTGCTTCGGATTCTGTGTCTTCTTCTCTCTCTGTTGCTCCCCTGCCTGTATTCTTTCTCTGTCTCCCTCTCAAAAATAAATAAAGAGAATATAGTTTCCAAAATCTAATATATACTTAACTGAAAAAAAAATATGACAGAAAGTTAACATTTTTCTATCTGGAATGTGAACACATGAATGTTTCATTATATAGTCTTTGCATGTGTGAAATATTTTAAATGTATCTACATTTTGATAATAATTTTACTTCATTCCCTGGCAATGCTGAAAAGTAAGTCCTTAGAATAATTGAACAGCACAAAATCAGAACACCACAGAAATTTGCAAATGCTATAATTCAGAGCTTTCCCTCCACCGGTGGAGAGCTGGTGTTAAACAGCCTACAATTGCATAGTGGTCTTTTTCAATCTTCTGGACAATACGAATAAAATTTTCTACCACAAACACATTTTCTTTCTTTAGAAAGAAATTTCTGCAGCACTGGTATCTTACCGGATGCAATGTTATGTTGCCTGCAATGGTTATGTTGCCTGCATTGTTGCTGATTGACAATCTCACCACGCATTCTGCACAACCATTATTCGCCAACTCAATAATAAGAAAAAGGCTGATATTAACAAAGTTCTCGGTTGGTAATACTTTATTTTTGTATAACTTCAAAATGTTAATATTTGGTTTTTGATGGATTTATCTAATATCTCCCTGCTTTGCACCAATAATCTTTTACAATTTTGAGTAAATACAGGAGTAAATTCATGACTAAAAAACTATTCATTTTGAGCACATATCAGTATTAACAGTAAATTTTTCTCTTGATAATAAACTATGCCTAATTTATATAAAAATTACTTTTTAGTTGCCATTTAATGAACATCAACTTCACCCCAGGCATTGTGGTACATATTTTCACTTTTTCATATTGTCATAGTTTCATTTTCCTATTTCTTTCTCAAAATCTCTATCATGGAGATAGGGTATGCATATTTTCTGCACTGGAATATAAACCAACCAGGGAAGGAGTATTATCTAATTCTTCAACGATATATCTAAAGAGCTTAGAATAGTACTGGGAACATACTAGACACTGAATAAACATTAGTTGAAGGAATGAGTAGTTTTTACTGTTGAATAAACTAAAATTGAAATTTGCTTTTTCATCATCACACAACTTATAAGCCTAAGGCAATAGGTTCAATTTGTGCTTTCTCTTAGTTGTGTCATAATATTAGTTGTACAACAATTAGTTATGTAACAATCATGTATTCTCTGAGAACACTGTCTGAAGTGGATTTGGTGAGATTTATGACCAATCAGAAACAATGAAGGCATGAAACTGTGGATAGTAATTCCACAGTGATATTTGTCTATTTTATTCCATGATGCATCTCCAGACCCTAGAGCAGGGACTAGCACATAGTTGTCACTCAAGCTTAATAAATATTTGTCAAATAAGCGAATTTTGTCTTCTATGTGATTGCTAAGATTAGCAGAATTTAAGATGCTTCAATGTGAAAAACACAATTTGTATTTTTAATTTTAGCACACTTTTATGAACCTTAATTTTTTATTTTAAAATATTATAGACCTACAAGATGTTGCAAAAATACTACAGACAAGTTCTCTGTATCTGTCATTGCATAAATATAGCACATGCTCAAAACTAGGAAATCACTATACAATTAACTGGACTACAGACCTCACTGGGACTTCACCAGCTTTTGAATGCACTCATTTCTTTTCATATGTCTTTGCATGTAATTTGGTGACCTTTTATCACTTACATAAATAGATATTGCAATCAAGTTACAGAATTGTCTCCTTACCACAAAGAAATGCCTAAAACTCACGTCTTTAAAGTCACATCCTCCTTCTTCCATTACCCTTGGTGACCACTAATCTGTTGTCCTGCTCTACAGTCATTGCAAGAATATCATATAAATGGAATTAAGTAACCTTTTGAGGTTGACTTTTTTTTTTCATTCAGCACAATGCCCTTAAAATTGATCCAAATTGTTGCGTGCACAAAGAGTTCCTTCCTTCTTATTGCTGAATACTATTCCATTGCATGGATGTGCCAACAACGTAATATTTAACCATTCAGCTGTTGAAAGACATATGGATTTCTTGTTTGGGGTTACTACAAACTATTAAAATTAAATAATTTAGCTAATACTAAATAGTTTAATGGGCTATTAAAACTACTATGAACGTTCATATTAGAATATTTTGTGAACATACACATTTATTTCTGTAAGGTAAAATGCCCAGGAATGTGATTGCTGAGTCAAGTGATGTAAGTTTATGTTTAAGATACACACACACACACACACACACACACACACATACATATACATATATACACATACACATATAGATACATGTGTGTATGTATATACATATATATACACACATATATATGTAATACATATGTGTCTTCACATTCTTGGGAATTTTATGTTTGTGTATATATACATACAATGTTATATGTAACATATGTTAGTTTCAGGTATAAAACATATTGCTTTGACAATTCTATATATTGCTCAATGCTCATCACAATAAGTGTAGTCATCATCTGTCACTATACAATGTAATTATAGTATTATTGACTATATTCTCTATGCTGTACTTTTCATCTCCATGACTTACTTATTTTATAACTGGAAATCTGTACCTTTTAATCCTTTCTATCTCTTTTGCCCATTCCCCTACCCGCCTTCCTTCTGGCAACCACCAGTTTATCTCTGTATTTAGGAGTCTGTTTTTTTTGTTTGCTTGTTCATTTGTTTTAATTTTTAGAATCTACATATAAATGAAATCACATGGCATCATGTATATATATGTATATATGTATATATATATTATATATATGGTTTATATGTATATATATAAAATGTCTTCTTTACCCATTCATCTTTCTTTTTTTTTAATTTTTTAAATGTTTTTATTTATTTTTGAGACAGAGAGAGACAGAGCATGGACAGGGGAGGGGCAGAGAGAGAGGAAGACACAGAATCTGTAGCAAGCTCCAGGCTCTGAGCTGTCAGCACAGAGCCCGACGTGGGGCTCAAACTCACAGACTGTGAGATCATGACCTGAGCTGAAGTCGGACACTTAACCAACTGAGCCACCCAGGCACCCCTGTCCATTCATCTTTCATGGGCACTTAGGTTGTTTCCATATCTTGGCTATTATAAATAATGCTGCAATGCACATAAAGATGCATAAGTCTTTTCAAATTAGTATTTTCACTTTCTTTGGGTAAATAACCATTGGTGGAATTACTGGACTATATGATATTTTTATTTTTGATTTTTTGAGTCATCTCCATACTGTTTTCCACAGTGATTGCACTAATTTACATTCTCACCAATGAATATGAGTTCCCTTTTCTTCATATCCTTGCCAACACTTGTTTTTTTTGTGTTTTTGATTATATGAGGGGTATGAGGTGATACCTTGCTATAGCTTTGATTTACATTTCCCTGATGATTAGTGATGTTGAGTATCTTTTCATGTGTCTGTTGGTCATCTGTATGTCTTTGGAAAAATTTCTATTCAGGTCCTCTGCTCATGTTTTAATCAGATTGTTTGTTTTTGGTGTTAAGTTGTATAAATTCATTATATATTTTGGATGTTAACCCCTTACTAGATATATCATTTGCAAATATATTCTTCCATTCACTAGGTTGAAAACCTAGTGAGACAGAGAGAGACAGAGCATGAACGGGGGAGGGTCAGAGAGAGAGGGAGACACAGAATCTGAAACAGGCTCCAGGCTCTGAACTGTCAGCACAGAGCCCGATGTGGGGCTTGAACTCATGGACTGCGAGATATCATGACCTGAGCCAAAGTTGGACGCTCAACTGACTGAGCCACCCAGGCACCCCAAGTATTATCTTTTAATTCATGTAGATGCTAAATTGCCCAAGGTCAAATAAATTTTCTGAGAATATAAAATTAACTGAAGAACTATGATTACATATTGGTCTTCTGCCTGCTTTTTTAATAAAATAGAGTTTTTTAAAGCATTGGAATTTACTGTTATTTAAGAAATTTTTGTATTTAAATAGTTATTTAAAAGCCACAAATACCATTACCTCATTTCATGAAAGTTATGTCTAAAAAATGGTATGCTGTGTGAAATACCCAACTCTTTGAGGCAAATATGTACTGCAAGCATAAACTTCATGGCTTCATGAATTTGCCTTTCTCTAGTGTTAAAACTACCTGAGAACAAGCCCTGTCTACAATATTATTAAATTGGTTCTTTGAATCAAGGAGATTCTAGTAGTAATTATTAGTGACTTTCTTGTTTAAAAATGAGTGGCTGCCCTATAATCCTTAATAATTTTTAGTTTTTTAGTGTAAAACTAATAATTATTACTCAGTTTATTTATTACTGAGAGCAGGGGTGGATCTCTCTCCCCTCTCTCCCCTCTCCTCTCTCTCTCTCCCTCTCCCTCTCGCTCAAGGGTCAGGGTGGGGGAGGTGATAACCAAAACTCTTGCTTTTGTAAATAAGTATTAGTTGAAAATAATGTCCCAGACCCATTGTTGGTAATGCTTGGTTAAATAAAGTTAAACAGAATTTTTGTTGTTTGTTTTTCATTTAGTTTTGATTTGCTTTGTTTTAAATGTGAAACAGCTTAGAATATTTAATATGCCAGTGTTCAATGTGACTTTCTAAAGGGATGTACACTCAGAAGTTATTTCCCTAATCGATTTGAATCTGAAAAAAATATGTTTCTCTTTTATAAGACTTCTTGTGGGATTTACTGTACTGTGGGTTACACTTTGACATATACTGGACTAGAGTGTACCTTGTGTTTAGCTAACTTCTGAACTGGTGGTCTTACTGGTTTCTATAATGCTGTGCATTGTTTCTCCACTGTCTTTAGTTTTATTTTATTGTGGTAAGAACATGAGATCTACTCTCTTCGCAAATTTTTATCTGTATAAAACAGCACTGTTAACTTTGGAACAATGTTGTACAGTAGATCTCTAGAATGTATTCACCTTGCATAATTGAAACTTTATGGCCATTGATTTGCAACTCTCCATTTCTCCTCCCTCCAATTCCTGGCAACCACTATTTCACTCTGATTCTAGGAGCTTGACTATTTTAGAAACCTCATATAAATGGAATCATGCAGTATTTTTCCTGTTACTGGCTTATTTTACTTGACGTAATGTCCTCCAGGTTTATCTATGTTGTCACACGTTGGAATATTTTCTTCATTTTTAAAGATGGGTAATATTCCATTGTATGTAGATACCATGTTTTCTTTTTCTTTCTTTCTTTCTTTCTTTCTTTCTTTCTTTCTTTCTGAGAGAGAGAACAAGCGTGAATGGAAGAAGGGCAGAGGGAGAGGGAGAGAGAATCTTAAGCAGGCTCCATGCCCAGCACCCAGCTTAATCGCAAAAACTGTGAGATGATGACCTGAGCAGAAATCAAGAGTCTGATGCTTAACCAACTGAACCACCCAGGCACCCCTATGCCACATTTTCTTTATCTATTCATCTGTTGATGGGCATTTAAGTTGTTTCCATATTTTGACTATTTTGAATTGTGCTTCAATGAAGATTGGAATACTAATAACTCTTCTAGATACCGAATTCATTCTTTTGAATAACACCTAGAAGTGAGATTTCTGGATGGTATGATAGTTCTATTTTTAATTTTTGAGGAATCACTATACTATTTTCCATAACAGCTGCAACATTTTTCATTCCTACCAACAGTGCACAAACGTTCCATTTCCTCCACATCCTACCCAACACTTTTTTTTTCATATCCTAACATATGTGAGGGGAAAACCCCTGTGGTTTTGACTTGATTTTACACTTCTCTGATGATTAGTCACATTATATTTTCATAAACCTGTTGGCTATTTGTATATCATATTTGGAGAAATGTCCATTTCAAGTCTTTAGCCCACATTAAAGTCAGGTTATTTGTTTTTTGGTGTTGAGTTGTAGGATTTCCTTATATGTTTTGGATATTAATCCCTTATCTCGTATATGATTTGCAAATATTTTCTCCCATTCTGTAAGTTGCCTTTCGCTCTGTTGATGGTTTCCTTTGCTCAACAGAACTTTTTTTTTTTTTTAGTTTGATGTAGTCCTACTTATCTATTTTTTGCTTTTGTTGCCTATGGTTTTAGTGTCATATTGATGAAATAATTGCCAAAACCAATGCCATGAAGCTTTTTCCCTAAGTTTTCTTCTAGGAGCTTTACAGCTTCGGGTCTTATGTTTAAGTCTTTAATTCATTTTGAGTTGATGTTTGTGTATGGTGTAAGGTAGGGGTTCAATTTCATTCTTTTGTGTGTTGGTATCTAGTTTCTCTAGCACATTTGTTGAAGAGACTATTCTCTTCCCATTTAGTTCTTGATACCCTTGTTGAAGGTCAATTGACCTCATACACATGAATTTATTTCTATTTTTTTCTATTGGTCTCTATGTATGTCATTATGCCAGTACCATGCTGTTTTAATTACTGTAGCTTTTTTATATTTTTTGAAATCAGGAAGTATGATGCCTCTGGCTTTGTTTTTGTTTTTTTTGTTTTGTTTTTTTTGTTTTTGTTTGTTTTTGTTTTTGTTTTTCAAGATTATCTTTTCTTTTGTGGTTCTGTATGAATTTTTGTATTTTTTTTCTATTTTTGCAAACCATGTTATTGGAATTCTGGTAGGGATTGTACTGAATCTGTGGATTGCTCTGTGTAGTATGAACATTTAACAAGACATTTAAAAACAAGCCTTTCAATCCATGAATACACGATGTCTTTCCATTTGTCTGTATCTTCTTTAATATCTTTCATCAATGATATTCCTTTTTACCTCCTTAGTTAAGTTTATTCCTGAGTATTTTATTCTTTTTGGTGCTATTGTAAATGGGATATTTTCTTTAATTCTCTTTTCAGATAGTTTATTATTACTGTATAGAAATGCAACTTATTTTTTTATATTGACTTTGTATCCTGCAACTTTACAGAATTTGTTTATTGTGTCTAACAGGTGCTTGTTTGTTTGGGGAGTTTTTAGGGTTTTCTTTATGTTAGACCATGTCATGTGACAACAGGGACATTTTACTTCTTCCTTTCTGATTTGCTTACCTTTTATCTCTTTCCTTTGCCTAATTATTCTGACTAAACCTCCAGTACTATGTTGAATAGAAGTGGTGAAACCAGGCATCCTTTGCCTTTATCCCAATCTGAGAGGAAAGCTTTCAGTTTTTGACTGTTTTGTATGATATATGCTGTGGGTTTTTTTATATATGCCTTTATTATGTTGAGATAATTTCCTTTTATTTTTAGTTTTTTAAGAGTTTTTATTATGAAAAGGTATTGAGTTTTGTCAAATGCTTTTTCTTCATCTTTTGAGATGATCATATGATTTTTATCCATTGCATTAATGTGGTGTATAATATTAATTGATTTTCATATTAGGTCTTCCTTGTGTCTCAGGGCTAAATCTCACTTGGTTATATTGTATAATCCCTTTAATGTGCTATTGAACATGATTTGCTAGTATTTTGTCGAAGGTTTTCATATGTTCATCAGAGATATCAGTCTATAGTTTTCTTTTCTTGTGGTATCTTTGTCTGACTTTGGTACCTGGGAAATGCTGGCCTCATAAAATGAGTTTGAAATTGTTGCTCTTTTCCACTTTTAAAGGTCATGGTTGTGACATGTTAAAAAACTAAGGGCATTATTGGGAAAAAAAGTTACTTCAGCAAAATGAGAACAGGAAACGAAGTAGATGACATTGGATATGAGAGGCAGCATGAGCTAACCACAACATAGCAGAAGATAAGAGACGGTAAAGATCTGTTGACTTTAGACTTGGAAGATTCTTCTTTAAATGGTAATGTTTAAAGAATGTCAGATTATATTTCTTTCTGTATTGGTACAATCCCACAACATGATTCTGCATTTGATACTTGTTCATTTGGTCTTAGATTTTAAGTGATGGTTAATGGTCTTCCCACTTTCAGAAAATGTATAAATAATGCATAGAAATATGACTACAAACAGTACCTCAATACTATATATTAATTTGTGTACATAATTGTCATACTTCAGTGCACAGTAATTTGTTTTTCTGTAATATTTTCTTATAATTAAGGTTTATAAATACAAAAATTATAGGGGAAAATTGAATGAGAAGAGATTGAAAAAAGTGTAGATGCTCCATCTACTATCTTAGTTTTCCCTCAGGGTTTCCTCTAGAGGCTGAAAAACTATTATTAATGTCTGGTTCTCTAAAAGCTGATCTGCAATGGGAAATTTTGTTTGTGGTTTATTAAGGGAGTGTCCTTAGGAGAACTCAGTAAGGGAATGAGAGAAGCAAGGTAGAAAAGGAGAAGGAACTTTATAAAGTGTAGGTTCTCTAATCCCCTAGAAGCTTTGGAGAATTAATCTCAGATGGTTTGTCATCACTTTGGGTCAGGAAGCAGGACGTTTGTATTCCTCCAACACTCCAGCTTATCATCGAATATGATGTGCAAGGTGGAGGGAAGAATAAGGTGCTCCAGTTAACTCTTAGTTACTTGTAGGAAGGTGAGTGTGATGGTTAATTATATATGTCAACTTGACTGAGCCACAGGATGCCAAGACATTTAGTCAAACATTATTCTGCACATGTCTTTGAGGGTGTTTCTGGATGCAATTTACTTTTGAATCAATAGAGTAAAGCAGATTGCCCTCTCAGCATGGGTGGGCCTCATCCAATCAGTTGAAGGCCTGAGTACAACAAAAAGACTCACCTTTCTATGAGTAAGGAGGAACTCCTCCTATATGACTTCCTTCCAGCGGGACATTCAGTTTTTTCCTACCTTCAGACTTGAACTGAAACATCTATTCTTCCTGTATCTCAAGCCTGCCAGTCCTCAGACTGAGCTACTATTGGCTTTCCTGGTTCTTAGGACTTAACACTCACATTACAACTATAATGTCAGCATACTTGGATCTTCAGCTTGCCAATTACAAATTTTGGGACATGTCAGTCTCCACAATTGTTTGAGCCAATTCCTTATGAAATCTTATCTCCTCTCTCTCTCTCTCTCTCTCTCTCTCTCTCTCTCTCTTGCTCCCCTGATTGGTTTTGTTTCTCTGGAGAACCCTAGCTAATACAGTGAGAAATGAATTCTACAATCTAAGTGAAATCCTTTAGAAAATTTCAGTCAATGTGAGGCCTCAGCAGAAGCAACCCTGAGAAGTAGTAAAAGCAATCTCAAGGGATTTGGGTAGGGCAACAACAGCTGCTACAATTATACATTTAGACTCTGCTTTATATATTCTAGGAAACTGCCTACATACAAATACCATCTCCATCTAGCCTTTCTTTCCCAACCAATGCTCCAGTCATTTGTTGTGAAGGTTGCTGTATATGCACTTAAAGAAATCTTGACACTCTCATCTTACAGTAAACTTTGTTTCCTATGAATTTTACACCATATTTAGTTCATAATATATTCTAAAACAAGTTTTAGGAGTCTAAATTTACTTAATTTTTATGCAAGTTCCCTGCATTTTACTCTGAGAAGAGCTATTCCTTATGGCAAATTACTGCAGTGTTCTTTTTGGAGACTTCGTTCTGCAAAACCTTCAGAAAGATACAAAAATATCACAGATAATCCCAAAGACAACCAGTCTATTATTTGAAGATAAAATACTTCTTAGCAAAGATTGGGTTACTTGGTTACTTAATACTGATATTACAAAACTCCCTTTGAAAAGGACAGAATCAGAAGATACAATCATAAAGCTTTAAGACTCGAAGTTTCTTAGAGGTCATCTTGTCCAATATACTTTTTCTCTGCACAAGTGAACTGAGAAAGAGACTATGAAGTCAATTGAGGAATAGGCGATCTATATGAGATAACTTTCTAACTTTGTGTTTTTGACACCTTAATCTGCAATTAGTTTTAGTTGGAGCTCAGTATAAAGTCATTTATATACAATACATTTTTAATGTTGAAATATTATTGCTCACGGATCTAAATTCAATTCAGAAAATGCCTCAGATGCAATTTTCTCTTAAATGTTTTGTTTCACGGAATGTATCCTTTATAGAGAACAGATTATTATAAACAAAATATAGCCATGATTTTTGAAATAATTTATTATTACAAATCTTTGAAGAACGTAAGAATCGTGAAGGCTGTGACAGTAATATCAACAGCACAAGCATATTAGTGTATGTTTTATTAGCATAGGCATATCAAACATTTATTTGATGTAGACAGTTATTAGATGTAATTTAGTGATCAAGTAGAGAATCATGTGTTTCAGCATGACTCCTAATCAGTTTTTGAGGAATGCAGTTTAGTATTTAAATATGAAGACAGTGGCATTGATCTACTTTTAAAGGACACATTTGTGGGGTTGATTTTGCAGTTAGTGAGGGATTGTGTAGGCTATAACAATCATTCTTAGAAGAAAGTACAATGGCACCAAAGTCAGGGGGCCCAGGATTTAATGTCTGCTTTGTAAGTAGTCATTCGACATTAGCCAACTCACTTAACTCTATGAAAATCATTTTCCTGTCCTTTAAAGTGAGGAAGTTGGGGTTTTGACCTAGATCAATTTAAAGATTCCCTCTAGGTCTATTTGAACATTCTATGACTCTGTGACCTAGGCTTCATTAGTGGTGTATTAAGAGTCAAAATTAGGCCCAAATTAAATACATTAGGTGGACACATACTGTTGGATTTGAGATACCAATATTTAATTTCTATTTTGAGATTCTCTTCTTCCTGCCCTATGCTCTTCCAGAAACCTTAACTCTTAGAAAAGAACTTCAGTACAAGGAGTGAAGAGAGATGGTTCTTTGAGTATTTTTAAATTATGTAACAAGCCAAATTACAAGATTTAATAAGAAATTAAATGTATGAATTTCAAAAACAAACCTTAAGGCAACCAGTCTATCATTTGTTCCCTGTCTGAACTGAAATGACAAATACAATATATTATCATACCTTAGCCATGTAGACAAGTTATGTAATAGGTCAAGAGAGAAGAGTGACTTTGGACCTGCCCTCTGGAAAAGATGCCCTTACTTGGCATTCTTCACTGATCCTTGAACAGTGTGCCTGAGCAGTTGGAAGCAGACTGGAACAATTGGAAAAAACAGAGTTAGTAGGAGGTAAGGGAGGTATCTGCAACAGCTGAAGCAAAATGAACTTTTCTGCCGAGAAAAGCAGCTTAGTTGCAACCCTCTGAGCTTAGACGTCAATCCATCCGCAAGCAGGACAAGTGTGGGTGATATATGGAAAGGATATTTTAAAATCTGCTTGAGTTTGCCAATCTGGAGATTCGCCCAGGAAAGAGAGCCTTAGAAAAATCATGATGGAAACAAGCAAATTTTATCATATTTATGCAGAACTTGAGAGACACAGAAACTAATTGGCAGACTCCCATTGCTAAGCAGATAAAGATTTCATCATTAATGATTACCATGACAGAAAGCTCTTTTAACTATTTTTCTCTAACATCTGCAGTGATTAAGTAAGTATGTTATTAGTTTTGTGTAATATCATGATGGAAAAAAACACTTTCCTCACATGTCCTTATAAAGATAACCCTGTTCTCTTATAGCTTGCTGAAGCTTAAATCAGTTTTCAAACATGGATACGTTAAATAGAGGTGTGCTAGGAACATTTCTTTCTAAAGTCAGAAACATTTCATTTTGAATGCTTAAGAAAATCGCAAATGCCAAGTGCTTTGTTCCCTTAAAATAAAGGGGTGTTTAACATCTTGAATTATGCAGAATATTTGTGACACTAAATAATAATGCACCTTTTCTTTAATATGAACAAAATCCTTTTTGTCAGCAAAGTAAAACGCCCTGCATTAAAAATAATATTAATGCTCATTGGCTGTGTGCATTATTGTCTTTTGCAGACATCAGCTGAATCACTGTGATTTATTCCAAATGAGATATTTTTAATGAAAATGTATCACATAGAGAAGCTAAATCATTTCCAGTAATATTGTAACAGCTTCAAAAGGAGACACTGTGGTGTTAAAGAGAAGCATATGATTCTTGGTGTCAATGCCAGAGAACTGTAGTTTTAATGTGTTGAATCAGTACAAGTGATGACGTGAATGATTAGATTTTACAAGAGCAACTTAATGTGAAAGAAGCAGACATTTTTATTCGGAGACTTAGCTGTAAAATTTCATAATAAAGTTAAAAGAATTAAAATTTTCCAGAAGGTTTTCAGATAACTTATTTTTTTAATAAATACAAACTTTGGGGTATCCTGACTAATTTTATACGCTATAAAATAATTTTGAGTTAGTGAAGGTACTCTGGATGGAGTGTAGTAATCATATTTACTTTCGCAAAAGTACGTATGTTTGGTCATTGAGATGTCAGCTTAAGCCTTATTTATTTAAGGGTGCTAAACTCTAACATCTTAGAGTACAGTGCTGTTTTAAGACAGATTATTTACATTAACAACTGAGTTGTTAAAATAATGGAAGCCAAGCAAACAAAACCAATGCTGGGGATCTTATGGGAGTATCTGTGGACATCTCACACGGAGACTTCACTGGTGTCAGGAAAGCATGAACCTCCAGAGTCATGGCCGGCTCTTCATTCCGGGCTTTTCCTGGCCTGCTGTGTGCTCTCAGCATGTGGAGGTTAAACCATCACACATCTTATCAGCCAGCTGAGAGGAAGGTCTCAGGGGGCAGCACTGAGGTACAGAATGGTGGCTAGGAGAGAGAGAGAGGGGAAAAGGGCAGTCCCGAAAAAGGAAGTGAGACCAAAGCACAGACAAGAGATTTCTTGTGGTTTCGCTCTAGGCTGACCCTGATTTAAGGCATTGAAAAAAAAAAAAAACTGGGATCCATAGCCCCTAAAATAGGATAAAATCCACCAAGGGTTTCATTGGCTTGTGCTCAATATGTCAGTATTGATACACTCACTTTGAAAGACCAGCAATAACACTACGAGTCCAAATATCATAGATCACTGCTGATCAGATAGCAATTTTTCCTGCACATTTTCAAAGAAGCTATTGTTTTATGTCACGTAGTGATGCAGTGTGGAATAAATTCTGACCCAGCTAGGAGAAATTGAAAGAAGGTACTTTCAAAATAAAAGTGATATTTAAGAAAGGACTCACTAGTAAAATGTTAGAAAGTAACTTCTTTTACCATTCCTTTGCATCCTTAAACAACCTCTGAATTTAGCACACTAAGTATACTTAAAACCATAGCTTCTCATTTATCCTTTTTACAATGAGTGGCATAGGACATTATTTCCTTTGGGGAAATACTATTTTTTCCAGATTTTGCAGTTAGGAATAGATTTATTGTAGGGCATCTGGGTGGCTCAGTCATTAAGCATCTGGCTTCAGCTCAGGTCATGATCTCTCGGTTCCTGAGTTCAAGTCCCACACTGGGTGAGCTTGAGCTCTGCTTTGAGTTAGCTCCACTTCTCTCTCCCCCCTTCTCTCTTTTCTTTTGCCCCTCCTGGGATTCTCTCTCTCTCTCTGCCCCTCAGGCATTTTGCACCCTCTTGCGCTCTCTCTCTCTCAAAAATAAATTAATAAATAAGTAAATAAATAATAAAAAATAAAATTTTTAAAAAGGGGAATAGATTTATTGTAGAGAACATATTATTTAATTCTGGTAGCTCTAATTCAAACTGAAATTGAGTAATTGTGTATTTAATTGTTGAATGGCTGCATCTGCAAGATGTTATGCTCTGTGAAGACTGGGATGGTGTCTGTTTTGTGAATGATAACCCCAGCCCCTAGCTAAGGCCTTAATGTAGTAGGCCATCAGTCAATAAGAAACTTCTCATTAATTGAAGGATGACATGGGCCCACAGCTAGTAATTGGTAAGGATGAGAATTTAAGTCTAAACTGCTAACTCCATGCTCAGTGCTCTATGGACTATTTTGAATTTGTAAGTGACAAGTTACAAGCATCAAATTCACAGATTTGTTTCTTAGTGAATTCAAACACTCCTACTGAATAAGTATGTGTATAGTGAGTAGCTTGACCAAATCACTAGATCTATTCTTGTGAAATGATTTCATGGTTTGCTTTTTATGGAAATGCCTTTAAGTTACAGTTTATACTGCATATCGTGTTTCCAGAGAGTTCATGGCTAGGGCCACTGATTCAATTCTCAGAGGGAGAATTAGATTTTCCAGGGAAACTTTCTTTTCCCTGGGAGTGTGTACTTCCAACTCTAGTTAAAAATGCCTGTCTTGTTCTGAAGGAAAAATTCTGCACTAAATGTGAGCTAACATCAACCCTTCCCCATCTCCAAACCTGAAATCATCAGTTTATCAATTGATCCACCATTAGTGAGTTGTATTAGATATTTTCTAAACTTTTGCCTGGCTCTGAATTTATACTAAATTAATAGCAATCAAATGATGTACCAATTATCTCTTTTGATTCTGGAAAATATTTTATGAAATAGATGTTAACTTCCCAATTTGAGATGAGGAAGATAAGTCATAGAATTCAAACCTAGGTCTTCTCAATTTAGACCCTTACTCTTAAGTAAGTGATAATTCTACAGTACAATAAAGATGACAGTAAGTATATTATTTTTATAGTATTTTATGAGCACCAAATATCATAGAAAATACTACTGTGATTAATGTGATTTTTAAGCTAAAAGGTAATGTATGCAACACCAGCTATTATTAGTGTCATTTAATCCATCTGAGAAAGAGGATCATTATAGATGTATGGTAAGGACATATTTGTGGCCCATTTTTTGTTGTTGTTTTGGTTTGGTTTGGGTTTTTTTGTATATTTCCCTCTATATTTGGCAAGATTGATACCAATGATTATAAGATCGAATTTCCCTGCCTTCTTGGCAGCTAAGAGATGAACATTTGACCAAGATTCTCACCAGTGAAATGTACCTACACAATACTTCAATTAAGCAGGGAAAAAAAATATAAGAACTTACTTTAGGAAGTCATACGTGGTGGATATGGCCCGGTTTGGCATAGACACTGAGTCAAGGAGCAGCTATGACAGAATAGCCGAGGGTAGGATGTTCTGTTCATGGTTTACAATACCTGTGCTAGAATCAAGCCTCTGAATAGTTTAGTGGTGTGGTTTGGGTATTATTGCTGGTGGCATAATCTCTAAACTCAGTTGTCTGGCCCCCCTGACCCCCCTGGGACTTCTGAGGGCTAGCGTATATCATTTAATACATTCCTATTCCAATTTACCTAGTTTGTTCTTTTTTTTGCAACTAATAAACCTGACTACAATAAGCCAGCTTCACATAGCAGGTTTGTGTTAGACAGAATAATTGTTTCCCAAAGATGTTCATGTCCTAATTCTTGCAACCTATGAATATCTGAAGTTGCGCAGTAAAAAGAGATTTTTGCAGATGTGATTAAGATTACAGACGTTGGAATGGGGAGGTTATCCCAGATTACCCTGGTGGGTTCAGTCTAATTACACAAGTCCTTAAAAACAAAGACTTTTTCCCAGCAAGGTATATGTATATATGTTCTACACACACACACACACACACACACACACACACACCCCTTAAGAGTGAGAGAGAAATGACAAAAGGGCATGAGAATGATTCTATCTGCTGTTGTTGACTTTGAGGATGAAGGAAGGAAGCATTGAGCCAAGGAATGCAGGTGATCTCCAGAAGCTTAGAATTGCCCTCAACTGACAAACAGGAAAGAAATTGATGCCTTAGTTCTACAACTGAATGGAACTGAATTCTGCTAACCTGAATGAGAAAAATAAAAGTATGTACTTTATAACCCACCAGAGTTCTAAACTATAAAACTGTAAAGTAAGAAACTTGTAGTGTTTAAAGCCACAACATTGGTGGCTATAGAAAGCTAGTACAAGGCTAGCAAACTTTACCTTAGATATGACATAATCCAGTCCTAGTCTATGACTTTGATTCTTCTGCAAAATGTTAGTTCTATTCTTTACTTGAGCCTGTCTTACCAGACTCTTACCTTGACCTCTGAGCCCAGATTCTAATTCTGAAAGATTTCTGTGCTTAATATTAGGAGGCAAAGTATAGAGCAGGAATAAACAGTGAGATTGGCATATTGCAAACTTCAGAGAAAGATGACATGAAATGCAAAATAAGGATTGAATCAGAAAATATTGAAATTTGTCAGTGCTAGCAACATTGGACAGCTAAACTATTAATGCTTCTGCTCGTCTACATGTGACATTTGGATATTAATAGCAGTTCATAGATGACTTATAGTACTGAATAAAATAATATATGTAAAGCTCTTAGAATAGTCTGTGGCACATAGTAAATGTTTTATAAATGATGACCATCTTTATTAATGTAGGGTGTATATACTAGTGTACTTTTTGTATGTAGAAAGCATATTGAGGGAGGGGGAAAGGAATATATCTTCTTAAATTTTTCTCTGTATGTTGAACTCTTGTCTTTGTGAAAACAATCTTTTGATTTTGAAATACATCTGGTCATCAATACTTATTTAATAAATCTAAATATTAAATACTCAGTTAATTTTCAACCATCAAAAAGTCAGTTAGGAATGAGACTTAGTTTGATGGAAAAATCAGTCCTCTAAAAAGATTTGTATTTCAAAGTACGGTCTGTGGGAGTGTTTGAGCAGAATCTCAGGTCCCACCTGATAACAGGAACCTGCGTTTTAATAAGATCCCCAGATGATTCATGTGTACCCTAAGGTCTTGGAAGCACTGATGAAAACACAAACAATAAAAATTGGAAATGTAGCCAAATTAAAATTTTAAACTACTTAAAGTTATCACGACAGTAAAACTATTCTTGTGCCTTCTCCACTTTGTTTTATCACTTATAAAATGAGGACGTTATACGACCTATTTCTTGAAATTAAGGTAAAGATTTAATGACCCGTATCATTACTAATTAGATAATACAGTGAAGCTCTCTGTGAATTGCCTGGCCAATAATCAATGCTTATCAAATGTAAATGTGACCAGTATTCTTCTTTTTTAGCCCTTTCCTCTACATAAGCTTCTTCTTCCCACTTGTCCAACAATCCTAATTAAATAACATCTATAATATAACTTGGGTACTCTGCTGCAACTAATCATTTGAAATGGAGGCTACAAGCGATCAGGAGGTGAACTAGCCCATTTTTCTCCCTCTTATAGCTAGAGCACAGGGAGTAGGTTCACAAAAAAGTGTCCCAACTTAACCCAATTTAAATACCAAATATTTCTTTATTTTTTATTTTTATTTATTTTTAATTTTTTTAACATTTATTTATTATTGAGAAACAGAGAAAGACAGCATGAGCATGGAAGGGGCAGAAAGAAAGGGAGACAGAATCTGAAGCAGGCTCCAAGCTCCGAGCCGTCAGCACAGAGCCCGATGCGGGGCTCAAACTCACAAACTGCAAGATCATGACACAAGCCAATGTCGGATGCTCAAACAACTGAGCCACCCAGGCGCCCCAATTTTTTTAATTTTTTAATAGATTAATTCATTGCCTATGAAAAATTTTTATCTCCAGTTATTTGGGCCTGTAAAAAAATTACTTCAGTCTGTGAGAAGGAAGGCACATATAACATCTAAAATGAGAAAAGGCAAAGGTTAAGACATGTGGATTTTTTTATCTCCTATAGAAATAGAAGTATGAAATAGAAGAAAAGCCATGCTTTTAAGCTAGCAGGACCTGTGTTTAAAATCTGACTGTTTTTCTTATTTACTACTTTCCATTTGGCTAGTCAATGAACTGCTCAGAAGTTTAGTTTCTTCATCTATAAACATCTGCCTTAAAGGACTGTGGTTCTTATTAAATGTGAATACCTTTCTATGTTGTCTGGCACATAGGAGTCATAAAATAAAAGCTATTTTTCTGTCTTTTTTTATTTCTAGATACATAAATATGATAAGGTACATGACAGGATTATATCTCTAAATATTAATATGCATTTTTGTGTACTTGCCTCACCTTTTTCACATTATTTTCCAAGGCCACATTATTCCCTCTCAACTTATCTGTAGATAAGCAGATACTAAGACTTACATTTAAGTATGTGACAGAATGATTCAACCATATGCTTACAGAGCAACCTAAGACCAGGTAAGAGTGGGCCTTTCTATAGAAGAGAATGTGGAAGGGGGCCTGCGTGACTAAGTCAGTTAAGTGACTCTTGATTTGGGTTCAGGTCATAACCTCATGGTTTGCAATATCGAGCCCCATGCTTGGGCTCTCTCTCTCTCTCTCTCTCTCTCTGCCCGTCCCCCCCCCCCTTTGTCTCTCTTTCAAAATAAATAAATAAACATTTTTAAAAAGAGAGGGAGAATGTGAAGTGGCTGATCGGACAAAAGTGACCCTAGACACTGAAAGAAAAAGAGGAAATTGTACCTTTCTTTTCAAGGGCTAGAGCCACCAAAAGAGGCTGAGCACCAATCCTTTACCCATCTATCACCTGGGCCTGGGGACAAAACTGTCCTATAGTCTCAGGCCACTGAGTATATCCTAAACATAGGTTGAAAGACTTAGACAGTATATTGCTGATCAAGATAGAATTGAACATGACCAGAGGTGATTCTACTATGAGTAGGACTATATACATTGCCAAAGATAATCCTTGTCTAGTTATTGACTCAAAAGAAAGCAGAGACAGACCAGATACCTTGAAAAGGATAATGATTGAGGCTACATTTTCATGTGATTCTGATGCTTGAATATGAAAAACCTTAGACTTGTTTAGTTCATGAATTTGAGTGACTACTAGAGCTTTAGGTAGTCACAGAGAGACTAGAAAATTATCAGTAAATATTATATAATATTTAAATATGTGTATTATAGATTATTACAAAGAAATTTTTACTGATGCATTTGGATACATGAATACAATATTTTTAGCGTATGCAGTTTATAGTACAAGTTTCTTTATTGTGTTGTTGTTACATTGACAATCTAGGCCTCCTAACATAATAAAACCAAGAGATATAATTTTACCTTGATATTTAGTTGTATTTTTATATGTGTCTTTGTAAACAACGTAAAAGCAGTCACTTTAAAGTAACCCCTGAGATATTTTGATGAAAATTCTTCCAATTTTATCAAATACATTCCATTTTGCAAAATTTATTGAGCGCTTATCAGGCACTCTCTAATGTACCATGGCAATAATAATGATATGCTTTTACAAGTGCTATGTTTAATATTATAGGAAGGTACATAAAAATTATAATAGAAAATACTATTAAAATGAATGTCTGTGCCCATGTATTATAATGTTTTTTTTAACTAATTGACACTTTATGCTCTGCAGAAATATTTTTTCATATATTAGAAATGTATCGTCTGAAAATTATAAAGACATAAAGGTCTTTTGTCTTGATGTTATTCTTCAGAGAATTTTAAAGTAATTATTCAGATTACAGTTTTGGTAATAACAGATCAGAATATTTGAACCAATTTTCACACTTGAAGACAACTTTAAAAAGCTAAGATGAAGTTAAAAACAACTTGCGTGAAAGCACTGCAGAGCTAACAAGGCTGTGAAGAGTTACAAGGCCAAGGTTCGAAAGGTGGAAGTCTAAAGCTGTTTGGTGTTTGTTGCCACTCTTTCCTAAGGAGCACTGGCTTGCTCTGATAGAGGTGGCTCAAAGTACTTGAACCTACGCAGTCCTACTAAAACTCTGTCAAGGCTAGAGGGAAAACTTGGGTGAACAGCATGTCATTTAGCTCTTCCACGAATTGGTGCTTAATTTCAAATCATTTCAAACTTGAAACTGAATTAATGGAATCCCAGAGTCCTAGTACCTCTAGCTGTGTGTGAGTTTAAACAACCATTTTTATTATAATACTGGGGATAATTGATAAGATTGAAAATTTTGGAAGACTACAAGAAAAGTAGTTTAACAGTTAAATGAATATTTCAGAACTTAAGAAACAAAAAGTAAAGAGTAGAAATTTAATAGATTGTTTGAGTATTAGAATGAATATTAAGGAAGTAATTAGTGAACTTGTAATAGGTTAGAAGGAAATTTCTTGAAACAAATTTCCTGAATGAAACAAAATATTTTAAACACAGAGGAGTGGTTAAGAGATAAACAGAACAAAATTAGATGATCAAATACTGGAGTCCCAGAAAGGGATAGAGAAAATGGGGTAGAAGCAATATTTGAAAGATATAATTCTCAATTTTCCAAAACTGATCACAACAAATAACAAACCACAGAGACCTTATGATTGCCAAACAAAATAAATGAAAAGATTATCACTCAGAGGTAACATTCAGTAAAATTTCTGGAAAATGAGAGAGAAAGTGTACACTCAAAGGAATATATATCAGAAACTGTAAACATTAACACCAAGAGGATATCATGAACAATTTTACTCTAAATTTCAAGATTTAGATAAAATGGACAGACCTAGAAAAATACAATAGAATATTATTCAGACTTAAAAAAGGAAAGCCTGCCATTTGCAAAAATTTGATAAACTCAGAGGACATTTTGCTAAGTAAAATGAGCCAGACACTAAGCAAAAAGACTGCATGATCTCACTATTATGGTGAAACTAAAAATGTTGAATATATAGAAGCAGAGAGTAGAGCAGTAGATACAGTGGAGAAAAGGTGGGGGAAATGGGGAGATGTTTCTCAAAGAGCACAAAGTGACAATTATGTAAGATGAGTAAGTCTCAAGACCTAACATACAGCATGATGATTATAGTTAATAATATCATATTGAATACAGGAAATTTGCTAAGGAAGGAGATTTCAGGGGCTCTCCTGACACACATAAAAATGGTAATATGTTCACTGTTCATATATTAATTAGCTTGACTGTAGTAATCATTTTCTATGTATATGTATATCAAATTATCATGTTATATACCTTAAATATTTACAAGTTTTTATTTAAAATTTTTAAAAAAAGATTTGCATTATTCTATTTGGGACACAGTAAGTATAGAAGTTTTACTAAAAGCACTAGATCAAATATCACTTCAGACTAGAAACTTGTAAAACTATGAAACTGGAACCCATTCTAAATACCAGAAAAACCGCTGTGGAGTTTCCCAACATCAATGGATTTTTTTTCTTTAAAAATAAAGTTTTACCAATGCTAATAGATGTTTAACATGTCAAATTGGTATTTTAGTTTGAAACCAGGGATTTTAAAAGTATGATTTTTAGTCACATTGCTAAAATAGATATCACTGGAAAAAATATAGCCAAAGAAATGAAAATAATGAAATAAGCCAAGTCATCATTTGAGTAATACAGAATAGCCAGACTACGGTGGTATTAAAAATATTTGGAAATCTTTTCTGTTAGCCAAAGACTCAGTGAAATTACAATTCTAAAAATAACTTAAAATAATAAAAATAATTGGAATAGAAAAAATGTATATCTACATACTAAATACAAATGACAAAATATCTTTAAAGACACCATTTTTAAGGCATAAAATTTAACAAATACTTAGGAATTAAATTAGTCAAAACCAGATGTGATAATTAATTTTTAGAACCCTGACTAATATGCCAGTTGGGAACTCAGATAGCTTGAAGTATTATTGAAAGATAAGTGAATATATGCTCTTTTCATGGTTTGGAAGTTTGCTCATGGTAAAGGTGTCACATTCCCCGCATATTTTAATATAGACAAACTGCAATCTGAGTGAAAACTCCAGTAGGCATTTTTGTGAAAATTGACAAGCTGATTCTAAAATTCATAGAGAAATGCCATGGACCAAGATTAGAAAAGACATTCTTGATGTATTTAAACACTGTTAGAGGACATTTAGCAAGTTTCTATATAACACTACAGTAAGGAAATAGGGTATTAAAGCCAAGTCTCTACAAGGATCAGTGTAATTGAATAGAAAGCCTACATACACATGGACATTTGATTTATTATGGTAGAGTAGTAGAGGAAGGGCAATCTCTTTTATAAATCAATTGAATATCAATTTGATAATAATTATATTAAACCTGACCCCTGTATCAGTTTAAACGCCCAAATCAATCACAGGTGGATTTTAATATTTAACCATGACATGCAAGAGGGACGGCCAGAAAGAAAATAGAGTAGAGTATCTTCATGATATTTGGAGAAGGAAAAATTTATTAAATAGTCTTTCATGAATTACCATATTTTAATCCCCCAGAATGGATAATATCTAAAGAACTATAATACAAAGTACTGGAGAAGACAAGGAGCATCAGGATCTATCAGATATTCCTGGTGGGGGGGGGGGCGGCAGAAATATTTTGGAAAACAGTTTATCATCATCTACTGGTGTTGCAGACCCGCATACCAACAATTTCACTCCTGGGTATAGAGTAAGAGAAAGGCACGCATGAAGAACTATATGAAATTATTCATAGCTGCTCTCATACAACAGAACCAATGCAGCAATGAATGAAGTAATGAAAATGAATGAACTATGGCTACCAAAAAAGTATAAATCTTAAGTAGACCACTTAGATACCAAAGAATATGTACTGCATTATTCCATTTATTAAAAAATCTGAAACAATTTAAAATGAAAGTTTTAAAGAAAATTTAAACCAAAGTATCAGATATCAGGGTAGTGGTTCCTTTTGGGGAAGAGGGAAATGGTAAGTGTGGAAAAGATCTGTAAGTAGACTTCGCCACTTGTGGATCTATGTCTTGAGCTGGATGATTGGTACATAGTTTCCTCTGATAATTTGTTGTACTATAGATTTGGTTTGTGCACTTTTCTGTATATGATACTTTATAATGCAGACTTTAAAATCCTGATTGTGACTCTAACAGAAATATTTTTAAATTAATATTCTGGTTACAAAGATTGAGAAGCCTACAAATTTAGGTTTTGTGCTTGTTTGTGTACACAGAAATCTGTAGTAAGGATCTCATTTATGTCCTTCTGCCAGTGAGAAAGGACTAAACTACCCACCTGGCAGAACCTTAACTCTTTCAGGCCAATAGAGGGTATTCAGAAAATTACCTTTTGAAATGAAGTAAATCAGCCAAATAGATTTGTGTAGAGCTTTACATGCCAAATGCCAGTAATAAAGCTGCCCCTGCATTTAGGATAAGATAATGGACACTGACTTATTTGAAAAATTGAGTTTCATCTGCCAAAGAAAGGAAAACAGTGCCATTGTAAAAACACAATGATGATCACTATATTTCAAGGAAACTGTATGGGGCTTGGAGCGAATCCCCTATCCCTTTTATGAACTCTTCTTGGCAGATGACATCTACTATTTACAGATACATGAATGTTATATTGAAAACAAGTTCCCAGAAAAATGTAAAGTCTGTTGCTTTGATCAGGAATTAGGTGCATTGGGACATATGAAGCCTGTGTAGATTTATTGTTCTATTCCCAGTTAAATTAGCAGCCTGTGTCTAACCCCATGAACTTTCTATAAATTCCTTCTGTTGCATCTTTACTACTGAATGAAGTAGTATAAAGGGCTGAGCAATGATCTGGCTGAGTAACTGACCATGAGGACCTATAATGAAGATAATTATGCATTACTCTCCTAATTGAAATAAGAATAAGAGCTATACATTTAGAATATAAAAATCAAATCAACCAAGCAAATATTTGTTTAGTTTTTATTTCTTTGTTTATTTTTTAAAAATAAACTTAAGCTTTAAATTGTTTTTAATTTCAAAACGATGAGCTATAACTTGTTTTACGGAGAATTTATTCTATCACAAAAATATATAAACCGTCATCAGTATGACTTATTATTAAATATACTACAAAACAATTTTACTTCAGAAATTATGGCAAATGAGATGATGAAGAAATAAAGTTTCAGGCCAGGATTCCAAATGCTTTGGTATATTTTCCAAGAATTCAATAAATGCTGAAAGACCTTCTAGAAGCCACATATAAAGAATATTTTTCAAGAAATTCTAACATTTTTGTGGAGTCTTTACCACAACAGTTAAGGTGGGGGAAGGTTGTCAATCGCACACAGAGAAGTCCAAAGGGAAAGAAGCTTGTAGCAATACTGATATTGCCAAGAGGTTAGACCTTTGCAGTTATCCCCAGATGATGTACCTAAGTAAGAAGGATATAGGCAAAAGTAAAAAAATGGATGAACATTTTCCTCTCGTGATTTCTCCTTTGAGAAAGTGATCATACAATTTCCAGATTGTAAAGAAACAAAGCACGTTTAAAGACTTTAAAAAATACAAACGAGGGGCGCCTGGGTGGCTCAGTCGACTAGACTAGGTGACCGACTTCGGCTCAGGTCATGATCTTCAGGTTTGTGAGTTCGAGCCCTGAGTCGGGCTCTATGCTGAAGTCTCAGAGCCTGAAGCCTGTTTTGGATTCTGTGTCTCCCTCTCTCTCTGCCCCTCCCCTGCTCCTGCACTGTCTCTCTTTCCCTCAAAAATAAATAAACATTAAAAAAATTTTTTTTTAAGTACAAACAAAAAACAAACAGAACCCTTCAGCCAGAGACATGTTGCCTTACCTTACACCAAAATGTTCTGAATAAGCGTATATTTAATATTGTGCATGCAAGCTATGAAATGGAAATGAAAAGAAACTAGTATCACAATTTTCAGACATTTTTATTGTTCATGGGCTTTTGAAGCTTGAATTTCTTTCAAATACTTTTTTCCTCTGATCCTTTGGTGTACTGACATGCTCTTAGGCTTCAGTAGTAATTAATTATATGAACCTAATTTTGGTTAATACCTTTACCTGACATTGAAGGAGGCCGTTTGACCTGGACCTGCCATTACTTTCCAAATTTGCTCCCCACTACCTTCACTTTTGATCACTATGTTGTCTTCATTAAGTCCTTTGTCCTGAAAGTGAGAAGCAAGATTTGGCTATGGAGATGGGGTGATATCTTGAGGAACACTCTGACTAAAAGCAGATAGATATAAATATGGGAATTCAAGAAGTGGTATAATCTGGGAAATTAGGATATTTGTGACAACTGATCCAGTGGATCACCCTGGCTTTTAAATGAGGCAAACCTCAGGGCACCTGGGTGGCTCAGTCAGTTAAGCATCTGACTTCAGCTCAGGTCATGATCTCGCAGTCCATGAGTTTTAGCCCCGTGTCGGGGGACAGCTCAGAGCCTGAAGCCTGTTTCAGGTTCTGTGTCGCCCTGTCTCTCCCTCTGCCCCTCCCCCACTCATACTCTGTCTCTGAGAAATGAATAAATCTTAAAAAACTTTTTTTTTAAATGAGGCAAACCTCAACTTCTAAATATCTGTGGTATTATTTTTCAGAGCAAAAGTTGTAGTAGGTGATAAAGTGATTCATCACTTCTAAGAAAGATACAAGACAAAAGGAGACTGCCACTAACGGTACATTTGTTCTTACACCGAAAGCTTTCTATTTGCACCCCTGCAATCACGTGCTGATATGCCTCCATAAATGCATTTTTTTTTCAGGTTTTGAGTTGGGTTGGATATTGTAGTAATGGACAATACAGGACTTAGTTTCTTTAGTGTTGTTATTTTTTTTATTGTGGTAAAAAATATAACAACCATTTTTAAGTGTATGATATCAACTATATGTGCATTGTTATGCAACAGGTCTCTAGAACTTTTTCATCTTGCAAAACTGAAGCTCTTTATTCTGGAACAACGTCCCCTTCCCACCTCCCCTCATGGCCCTGGCAACTACCAACCTACTTTTTGTTCCTAAGAGTCTGACTACGCAAGTACCCCGTATATGTAGAATCATGCAGTACTTGTTTTTTTTGCGACTGGCTTGTTTCATTGAACATAATGTCCTCAAATTTCATCCATGTTTTAACATATGAAAGAATTTTCCCCCTTTTTAAGGCTGAATAATATTCTATTGTATGTATATGTTATATTCACTTTATCCATTAATTCATTGATAAATATTTATTTGCTTCCACCTCTTGGCTAGTGTGAATAATGCTGCAATGAACATAGTGTACAATGTTTGTTGAAATGAATTTTCTCTTACTAATTATGTGTTTTTTGAGGTAAGCTCACAATGTTGGGACACTTTTTTTGACCTCAGTAAGAGACTTCAGTGAAATAATGTATGGGTATACAAGTAAAAAGAAGCAGTTATTAATAATTTTACTGGAAAAACAGATTATCAGAAAAAAACAGAACATTAAATGGTATAATCGAGGAAGGAAAATTTTATAGAAGATGAAAGAATATATAGTGTAAGACAAAGTTTGGGACTTAGGCTTGGATTGAAAGAGAGAAACTTCTTTCTTCAAAATTTGAGGCAAAGAAGTGCAGTTGAGTAGATATATTCTTAGTTAAGGATTTTATGCCTAGAATCCTCAATTTTCTTTGTGCAATAGAAGGCTAAATTATGTGTTTAAAATAAGGGTCATAGACTGTTGAAGAACATAAAAGAAATGAAGCAAATTTTCACTGAGCAGAATTGGAGAGGGAGCAGTTAAGAGACAGTTAAATCAAGCAATTTTATGACCCCATGGAAGTTAGAGACTGTGCGTGTGTGTGTGTGTGTGTGTGTCTATGTGTATTTGCTGTATACTGAGCTGTATGATTTTCTCCAAGGTTTCTCAGTGGTCAAGTTGCTGACAGAAATCTTGACTGTTCCATTTTTTTTCATTTTTATGTATTTAAAAGTGTACTGACTACATATTATTTGTCAGGAACTGGATTTCACACAACATGCATACCAAAAAATGTAGTTCCTGTGTGTATCAGTTATGGTTCAACCAGAGAAGCAGGACCAATAGGAAAGATAACAAGTACAGTTAAACTTCATGGGCATAGGTTGAAGCTTTTGTCTACAGGGGAATTTCTTCTCTTTCAGGGAAACCTCAGACCTGCTTTAAAGGCCTTCCAACTATTTCAGCCAAGTTCACCCAGTTTATCTAGGATAATCTCCCTTATTTAAATTCAACTGATTAAGAATTGCTTCACAGCAACACCTAGATTAGTGTTTAATTGAATCACTAGGGACTATAGCCTTGCCAAGTTGACATATCAAAAAAAACCACAAAAACAACATTATACCACTTAAGTTTACTTTCTAGTTCAGAGTAAGATAGGTAGATAGATGATAATATTATAGCATTCCATGTGGTCTTTGAACACAGACCATGGACATAAGGAAAGGAGGGGTCTGTCGATTAGGAGCTAGCTAGGAGAGGTTGGAAAGGGGGTGCAGGCAGACGAAGCACCTTATACAAAGATCCCAGAGAGCATCTCTCATTCAGAGAGTAACAAGTAATGCAACTTATTTTAATTGTGACTGTAAGATGGGAAGAGATGAGGAAGTCAGTAAGAAGCAGGTGAAGTAATATTATAAAGAACAATATATACTACACTAAGACCTTTGGATATTATCTTCAAAGTTATGCGAAGCATTCTGGGTTGTTATCTGATATAATGCACTTGGATTGTCAATGACAATGCTCATTAAAGATTATATCCTCAATGGAACAGGTATTTTCTTTTTAAATGGTTTTAGAAACAAATTTGACATGATCAAATTAGTAACAGCTTGGAGAAAAGAAAACAAATGTGGACAAGAATGAGGCCATTGGAAGTTATAATATTTTCAGTTAGAAATGATGTGGGAGTTTAAATACTATGAGAATGTTGAGACACAACAGGAGCTGGTGAGTGATTGAATGTGGGAGCAAAAGAGAGAAAGAGGATAATAATTATATCCTCATTTCTGGCTCAGTTCAGTAGGTAAATAACTGTACCACTCATCAAAATAAAGGTATAGCAGGAGGAAAACTGAGGGGTGGGGGAAAGGTAAACGGGATGATAAATTTAGCATTAGACATGTGGAATTTGATCTGCTTGAGATGTATCCTAATGTCATGAATAGTCAGTTGAATATTTGAGTGAAAGCTCAGAAAAGAGGTCAGATATGAAGACATAGATCAGTATTTCTTTAACTGTTTTGTGCATAAAAGCACTAGATCTTGTTAAAATGGTGCTTCAGAGCCATATTCCCTAAATCACTGATTCTAGAGGCCCATGTCCAATGATTAAAAAGCAGCTTATAGACCAGTTTGAGTCATGTTTATGCAAATTTTACCAAAGATATCAACATACAGAAATATAACATTGCCAAAACTGTGGGAATTAGATGAATTCAGCTAGACAGAGTAGGAAATGATGAAGTAGTTAAGAATAGAACTTTAAAGAAGATGATTGAACAGAATAGCTAAAAAAGTTGATCCCTTGATGGCAACTGAGAATGGTGGGTAAGAGAAAGTTATGAGGAACATCAGAAACATGAGAAGGAGAGACTTTCAAGAATGAAAAAATCAAAGCCAGTGCCGAATGACACAAGCATTCAAGAATTATATGTACCTATCTAATTTCATTTATCAACAAGCTCCCCAGAAAACCAATTTTTAATTAAGGCAAGTAATGGAGATAGTATTTTAAAATAGTAATTTATTCATTCATTCAACAGTTATTTATTAGGTTCCTAATTTATTGAGGCTCTATTCTGAGCACTGGGATTGTAACAGAGAACAGGACATCTGAACCTAATGTGGGAAATTAAAAAAAAAATCAATAAATGTATGGTAGCCTAGATGGTGAGAAATGTTATAGAAAATAATAAAAGAGGGAGAAATATAGTGCCAAGAGAAGGAGGGGTACTATTTTATGTAGGATAGTTAAGGTAGCATCCCTAGTAAGGTGACATTTGAACAATGAGCCAAAGGAAGTGTAAAAACAAGTCATACAGATATCTGGATACAAAATATTACAGGAAAAAGAAACAGCAAATGTCAAGGCCCTTTGTTGTGTTCATGCATAGAATGTTTCCGCATCAGCAAGGAGACCAGGATGGGGGAGAAAGAGAGTGGTAGGGGGACAGGATAGAGAGAAAGTAGGGTTCTCAAGAACATAAGGTCTTGCAGGCCTTTGCCAGTTATTTAAGTTTTGTTCTGAAGGAGATAGGTTACCACTGGGGAGTATTGAAAATAGGAATAAAGTTATATGACTTATGTCCTAGTGAGATTACTCTGGCTATTGGTTGAGAAAAGACTATAAATGAGTAAGAGTGAATAAAGGGAGCCCCGCTGGAAGTTAGTGTAATAATTCAATTTAAAAATGGTGGTTTGGGCTTAGGGTAGCAGTGGAAGTAGTAAAAAGTGATTAGAATTGCTTTCTATACTGAATATAGCACTGAATGCATTCACTGGTGACTTGAAGAAAGGTTATAAAGGAAAATCTTCCAGAATAAGTTTAAGTATGTAAGCCTAAACAACTGAAAGGATTGAATGATTATTTGCTTAAATAATGGGGAAGAAGACTGTGGAAGGTGCAGCTTGGTCAGGGATTGTCCTGGATGGGGATGCATTAGGTGTTCAGTAAGACATGCTTATGTTTGAGGTGTTTGTTTAAACATCTAAGTAGTGGTGTTGAAAACAAAATTGTGTATGAGTCTAGGGTTAAGTGAAGAGATTGAGTTGGAGATGCCAGTTTGGGAGCCACCATCATATAGATAATATGAATCTGGAGCAAATCGCCTAGGAAGTTAGTGAAAGGGGAAAAGAAAAGAGCCTTGCATCACTCCAATACTTAGAAGTCATAGAGTTGAGTAGGAAACAGAAAAGGAGACTGTGAAGACAAGGGTGGAGATGTAGGAAGAAGATCTTGACCTACTGGCCTATTTCTATTGGCATACAAATGTTTTGTTATTTCTTCTTTTAAAAAACCTACACTCTTGGGGCACCTGGGTGGGTTAGTCGGTTGAGCATTCGACTTCAGCTCAGGTCATGATCTCGCATTTGATGGAATTCAAGCCCTGCATCGGGCTCTGTGCTTACAGCTCAGAGCCTGGAGCCTGCTTCAGATTCTGTGTCTCCCTCTCTCTCTGTCTGTGCCCCGCTCATGCTGTGTCTCTCTCTGTCTCAAAAATAAAGATAAACATTAAAAAAAATTTTTTTTAAGCCCACACTCTTTACTCATTTTCCTCCACCTCTCACTATATTTTTTTTTCTCATTTCTTTAAAGCAAAACTTTTTTTTTTAAATTTTAGTTTGTTGATATTCAGTGCCATATTGGTTTCAGGAGTAGAGTTCTGTGATTCATCATTTACATACAGCACCCAGTGCTCATCACAAGTGCCCTCCTTAATGCCCATCATCCATTTAGCCTATCCCCCACCCACCTCCCTCCAGCAACCCTAAGTTTGTTCTCTATCATTAAGAGTCTATTGTGGTTTGTTTCCCTCTCTCCTCCTTTTCTCCCCTTCCCATATGTTCACCTGTTTTGTTTCTTAAACTCCATATATGAATGACATCATATAGTATTTGTCCTTCTCTGACTTATTTTGCTTGGCATAATATATTCTAGCTCCATCCATGTCATTACAAATGGCAAGATTTCATCCTTTTTGATGGCTGAGCAATATTCCATTGTATATACTTAACACATCTTTATCCATCCATTTATCAGTCGTTGGACATTTGCGCTCTCTTCATAGTTTGGTTATTGTTGATAATGCTGCTATAAACATTAGGGCACACGTGTCCCTTCAAATCTGTATTTTTGTATCCTTTGGGTAAATACCTAATAGTACAATTTCTGGATCATAGGGTAGTTCTATTTTTAGTTTTTTGAGGCACCTGTATACTATTCTCCAGAGTGACTGCACTATTTGCATTCCCACCAATAGTTAAGCAACACTTCTTGAAAGAGTAATCTTTTCTCAATGTTCCAGTTTTTCTCTTACAATTCTCTCTTGAAATCACTCCAGTCAGGCATTTGTTCCCACAAACTAGCATAAATGCTCTTTTCAAGGTCACCAATGGCATCCTAATTGCTAAAATCAATGCTCAATTTTCTGTTCTCACTTAACTTTGCCCATCAGCAGCATTTGACACAATTACAAACTTTCCTTTTGAAATGTTGGCTTTACTTGGCACCTTGTCTACTCACCCTGCACAACTGACCAAACCTTTACTTGGTTTCCAAGATATCACTCTCTTCATATTTTCCTCATACTTCTCTAATAACTCATTTTCAGTCTCATTTATTGATTCATCTTCATTTTATATATCTAGATATATCTATATCTATATATACCTATATATAGATATAGATGTATCTATATAAATATAGCTATATATATATCTATATAGATACATAGATATACATACATACATATCTATCTAGATCTATCTATAGATATAGATCTATATCTATCTATATAGATAGATAGATAGATCTAGATAGATATCCAGATATCTATATAGATATAGATATATCTAGGTATCTAGATATATAGATATAGATATGTCAATATATATCTATCTAGATACCAATATATAGATATCTATATAGATATATATATAATATATTATGTTCCTCGGGACTTAGGCCTTGGAGTATTTTTTAATATCTCCGTTCACTCACTACAGATGTAGTTTCACAGATCTTTCTGCTAATCACATCAGAATGTATATATCCATACTAGACATTTTCTTTGGACTATAAAATTCTTTATACAACTGCCTAATCAGTACTTCCACTTAAGTTACTAATGGGCACCTTATCATAGTATATTCAATACTGATCTCATGACATCTGTCCCAAGTACATCCATCCTCAATCTTTCATATCTCAGTGACAACTCCGTTCTCTTGGTACTCAATAAAAAATCCAAACATCATAATTGACTCCTTTTCTCTCACATCCTATATCTGAGATATTTAGCAACTCTCAAAATATCTTAAAATTAGGCCATTGTTCTGCTTAACATACTCATGGTTTCCCTTATATTCTGAATAGAATCTAAAATATTTAAATGATCTTATTAAGCCCACAAGGTCTGGCTTCCTACCATCTCCTTGCTCTCATTTACTCAACCTCAGCTCCGTTGACCTTGCTCTTCATCAAACATATAAGGCATGCTTAGGACCTTTGCCCTTACTTTTCTAGGAAGTTCTTCCTTCAGATATCTACGTGATGTAGTTCCTAACTTTTTTTCAGACCTTTACTCAAGTATTTTCTTAGGAAGACCTTACCTGGTCACCCTATCTAAAATTTCCTACGTTATTTTTCTCTTTAGTAAACTGATACATCATATGTTTTACTTAATACTCCTTGTTTATTACATTTTTATACAAACTAGAAGATCAGTTTCATATCTCCTGGATTTGGAACAGTGCCTGATGTGTAATAGTCAATAAATAGTTGCTGAAAAATGAAAATGAACTTGACCTCTTTTGCATCATCAGCACTTTCCTGTTTTCTAGATCATTCCATTAGCATATAAACATGATCTTAATATCTCTCATCTTGAAAAAAATATCTCTCACCTTGAATCTCTAACTTCCCCTAATTATCACCCACTTTTTCTGCTCCTTTAATAACAAAAACTTAATATAAAAATCTCTTTATAGTTACTATTTTCCTAACATCTCATCTATGCCACACCTTGTTCAAATGAGGCTTCTAATGACACCTGTCCCCTTGCCTCTGATGACTTTTTTGTTGCCAAAAGAACATTCACATCTTTTGTATTCAAAACTCCTGGTAGCATTCAATAGAGTTGAACATTTCTCACATCTGGACATACACTCTTCTCTGGACTTTTTGGATGATATGTTTGTAACTTTTATCTCATTTTTTGCTCCTCTGTAACAATCTGTTCTTTGATCTAATTTGCAGAACCTGCTTCACATGCCTGGCCTTCACCTCCAAAGAGTTCCTTCTTACCATTCAGTTCCCATCTCCAAAGTACGTCCTCAGATAAATTTACCTAATTAAAATATTAGCCCCTCATTCTGTTAGCCAGCTTATTTCCTATCACTCTATTTTATTTTTTTTCTTTATGCTACTTATATTGTTGGCTTCTGATTTTTGTTGTTGTTATTGTTCTTTCCTCTCTCTAGAATGAAAGCTATACTTGTCTCTACCATTTTACTAAAGCCTGAACATGGCACATAGTAGACTCTCAATAAATTAGGCAAATTTTCTATTTCAACTCTAAGATAAATTTAATTGAGGAGTGGAACAAGAACTCAGTTTTTAGAACATGGATTTGATCGGCCACCTCCAGGGTGACCCCCAATGATCCCCACCTCCTGGTATTTGTGCTCTGTGTAGTTCCCTCTGCTTGAGTGTGGCTGATTGATTGACTTGCTTTTAGTGAATGAGAGAAGGCGAAAGTAAAAAGTTCGTGCTTCTGAGATTAGGTTACAAACAGACTGTGACTTCTGTTTTGTGTTTCCTCTATTGCACATTCACTCACTTGCTCTGAGGGAATCTAGCTGCCATGTGTGAGAAGCACATATGGCAGAGAACTGATGTTTTCAGCCAAGAGTCGCTTAGGATATGAAGCCTGACAACAGCCATATGAATGAGTTCAGAAGGGATCTTGCCCCAGTTGAGCTTTGAGATATCTCCAGCTTTGGAGTGCAATTTCTTGAGAGATGCTGATCCAGAACCACTGAACTAAGCAGTACACAAATTTCTGACCTCAAAGAACTGTGCGATAATAAATACACTTTGTTTTAAACAATGAAATTTTAGGAAATTTATTATACATATATGGTTAACAAATACAATGAGAAACACTTTAAGTATGGTGGGTTTGGGTAAGATTTTTAGTTGGAGATATTCTGTAGTCAGAAAACAGAATAAGGGAAGGAGATTAAAAACTCACAGTTCAAAGAAGGTCACAGGATAAAAAATTGTTAAGGACACACTGTGTCTATTTTATTTACTTCTAAATATTGTCTTTTCACCACTTTTTAGATGTCAAGTTACTTTAAATTTTTTTTAAAGTTTAAAAAGTTTTTTTTATATTTATTTTTGAGAGAGGGAGAGACAGAGTGCAGGTGGGAGAGGGGCAGAGAGAGAGGGAGACACAGAATCCAAAGCAGGCTACATGCTCTGAGCTGTCAGCACACAGCTCAACACAGAGCTCAAACTCAGGAAGCATGATATCTTGACCTGAGCTGAAGCTGCACTCTCAATTGACTGAGCCACACACACAAAAAAATAACGTTTATTTTTGAGAGACAGAGAGAGACAGAGCATGAGCAGGGGAGGGGCAGAGAGAGAGGGAGACACAGAATCTGAAGCAGGGTCCAGGCTCTGAGCTGACAGCACAGAGCAACGGGGCTTGAACCCACAAACTGAGATCATGACCTGAGATCATGACCTGAGCTGAAGTCAGACGCTTACCCAACTGAGCCACCCCCGCACCCTGATGCCAAGGTATTTTTAAAAATACCTTTCAGGTTCTCTTTGCCCAGACCCTTACTTAGCTGTAAGTGTGATAGAAGGACAACGACACTGGGAATGGAGCATCACTCTGAAGAAACAACAAATATTTATCAGATTGGTCAATAAATAGTATTGTACTTTATTTTTAATTAATTTTTATTGATGTGTAATTGACATACAATATCCTAGCAGTTCCAGGTATATATCATAGCAATTTGATATTTTTCTACATTACCAAATGATCCCCATAAGTCAAATTACCATCTGGCACCATACAAGATTAATTAGTGATACACTTTAACAAAACCCAAGGATTTCGAAAGCCTATCTTGTATAATGTAGTTTGTCTATATTAGGGTCCTGATAACAATATATAACTCTGATTCACAAACAGATATTATCATGGGATCTGAGTTAATTATAGTGTTTGGTTTCTGGTCAGAATAGATGAGATATTTCAACTGGTCTTCAAGTGTTCCTATAAACTTCATGTTTATGCAGGAAAATAAGCAGTTTGATTATACTGTGCCAAGATTACTGTTTGCAAAGTTAGCTTTCTGAAGGTATTGATACGTGTATATTTCAAGAATGTTAAATTATGAAAGTGAAAATTACATGACTTGTCAGTTCATTATGCTAGGAAGATTTGAAGGGTGAATTAGATTTTATAAAACACACTGAACACACTATTTTTATATTCACCATATCTTTAAGATACTTCGAATGTATTAAGAGAAAAAATCATTTTAATTTTGTCTCCAAAATGCAATTTTATTCTTGGGCTGATTCAGCAGAGTAGAAATAATTTTGACATCTGTAGGTTCTAGATGTAGTTTAATATAAGAATAAAAGCCCGTGTGGAAAATTTGTGTTTGAGGATTTCAAAGTTTATTGAAAGGATGAGGACTACTTTTACGACTGAGAAAGAGGCAGACATTTGGAACTGAACTGAAAGAATCAACAGAATAGGAATCCTCTACTCATATTATTAATAGAGACTTGCCTGTGATACTACTCTTAAACACAGAGATAACATCACATCACCTAATCTAAGAAACTTCACTATGGTCACTGCTGAGATTGGATAATTAGTGGGATGGCAATTGTGGTAGTAGGGCTGGCAGAATTTTGAGATTAGCTCTTTTTCAACAACTTTTAAAGGGGCAACTCCTATGAATGTCAAATATCATTAAGTTGTTTATATTAAAAATAGAGGTTTCGTCAATAGTGGTAATCATGCAGGTATCTTGATTTAAAAAAACGATATAACCTCTTCTTGTGAAATGTGTAAGTTGCTCATGATTATGTCAGATATTAGCATTCATAGTAAAGTAGTTCTGTTCAGTTGAGGATTACATTAGAATTGATGCTCCATAGGGGTGCCTGGGTGGCTCAGTCAGTTGGGCGTCCGACTTTCAGCTGAGGTCATGATATCATAGTTCTTGGGTTCAAGCTCCGTGTCCACCTCTGTGCCAACAGCTCGGAGCCCAGAGCCTGCTTTGGATTCTGTGTCCCCTCTCTCTCTGCCTCTTCCCGTTCATGCTCTGTCTCTCTCTCTCAAGAATAAACATTAAAAAAAATTGATGCTATATAATAAACATTTGACTCCATCAGTCTTTATGACTAGACCAGAAAGTTTATGCCTAGGGGTATAAATTTAAGACCCTCATTTAGTAGTGTGAAAATCCTAGGATAAGCATGGTAGGGCAAATGTGAATATCAGTTTTGCTAATATGAATTAGTTATTGCAAGTTAACTGAGGTTCAGAACATATTAAGGTTTAAGAATCTGAACTATTACATAAGAAGAAATAATATTTATATATTTATATTATGTACTTTTAAATACTTAGAACTTATTTTGATGATGGTGATCAAAATTTTATATATTTTCAGTATTGGGGTATATCTAGAAGTTAACAATACAATCTATCATAAAGTGCAGTAAGTGCATGGAGTGGTTATGACATTAAAAATCTCGGGGTGCCTGGGTGGCTCAGTCGGTTGAGCGTCCGACTTCGGCTCAGGTCACGATCTCGCGGTCCGTGAGTTTGAGCCCCACGTCGGGCTCTGGGCTGATGGCTCAGAGCCTGGAGCCTGCTTCTGATTCTGTGTCTCCCTCTCTCTCTGCCCGTCCCCCGTTCATGCTCTGTCTCTCTTTGTCTCAAAAATAAATAAATGTTAAAAAATTTTTAAAAAATAAAAAAAATCTAACAATATGGTATGCATATTATGTTTCACAGTTGATACTTTGTTCATAATTGTATTTACTTTTAAAACTTTTGGCATTTCTCTTTTTGTAATTTTTGTTATTGTTTTTCTTGTTGCTGGGGTAGAATTTTTGGTAGATCTGAGTTAAACTCACCATTCGGGAATTGAATGTTGCATAGAAAGATTAAAGCAGCACTTTAAGCCATTGAGAGATACTCTAATATTATTAAGACAAAATATTTTAAGAGATGAAAGGATTATATAAAGTAAAATCATATCTATAGTTAGAGGAGAGTAAGAACTGTGGTTCCAGGGATTACTGTATAAACTTTAGTAGAAAAGGAATTTCCCTGTGGTTTAGAATTATTAAATTGTGTGAGTTATGGAGCGTCTGCATTTTCTTTGGAGTCATCTATCATTGGCCATGTCACGTATGGAATTTAATGATACCATGAGCCAAGTAGTGTGGTGTGTTCCTTAGGCCCGTTTTTCTACACTGTGGGACTCACAAGAATCAGATCACACTTAGAGATTTCTAATATAAAAATAATCTTTTTAAAAGCATTCCTTTAAATACATAAGTTTTTTTTTTCTATCATCTTCCTTGACCATGTGAAATGTCCTGTTTGAGCTGCCACTGATTTTGAAGGTGAGTCAGTCTTCTCTGAAAGTTTACGTTTAATAATTTCCCACAACCCTGCACTAACTGAATCCGGAATGTTTAATGGAAAACATTTCATCTAAGATTTTATGACTTTGTACTGAACCACTAATTACTGGATCTATTTAGTACCGTATGCACTAAAGAATACAACTTAGGAAAGGCAAGATATATATACAAATAATACATCAAAACTCTGGTATCAGAATTTGCCACCCACCTACAAGTTTGCCTCACAGAGTGGGAAAGACCTCCATCTGGCTTTTACAGTGCTCTTTTTCTTTCTTATTGAAACATCATCGCAAATAACACTTCATTATATAATTATTTCTGGGTTCATATTTATTAAACAAGTGTTATTTTTTAAAAGTCCCAGGGATAATCAACAATGAATACAGAATTTCAGTTTTTAGGGGTCCTTCATATAAATCTCATCCTTTTTTTCTAATTTTTTAAAGTTTATTCATTTTTTGATAGACAGAGCATGAGTGGGGGAGAGGCAGAGACAGAGGGAGACACAGAATCCAAAGCAGGCTCCAGGCTCTGAACTGACAGCACAGAGCCCGACGTGGGGCTCGAACTCACGGACCGTGAGATCATGACCTGAGCTGAAGTTGGGCGCTTAACCGACTGAGCCACCCAGGCGCCCCACATATAAATCTCATCCTTAATTGTATCCCCACAAACACATATATTCAGTATGGAGTTCCCCCCACTTGATGAGTTCACCAGAAGGTCTACCTTTTAGAGATAGCTTTAGGATTTTGATAGAATGTTTCAGGAAATTACCATATCTATAGATCCTTTTACCAGATGTAGGGATACCTGTGTAAGGTGATCGTTTCTATTTTGTGTGTGGTCTGAAAATTGTGCTTATCTGGTTGGCATTTTCTGATGCTGCCATACCAATTCTTGATGCACAGTCTCATAGTTAGTTTCTATCCCTTGGGTTCAGGATGTCTTGTTGATGTCCTCTGGTCTGGTGACAGCAGCTACACAATGTCTCTTTGCATAAGAATACAGTTGTATAATAGGTTTTGTTATAGAATCCATCAAATGCTTTTCTATTCTAGATTTTAGCAACCAAGTAAGGATGCTTCGTATCATAATATTTTATTTCTCTTTTATTATATTTTATATACCCTATTGTATTATCATATTGAGGCTTATAGTTGTTGGATATATTTGAATTAGTTCTCCTCTTAACAGACAACTCAGAGGAACAGCTACACACAAATATAAACAGAAACAAAACTTCTGAAATCTAAATTAAAAAGGTAGTTTATCTTAATAGTCATTAAAAAAATTTTTTTAATGTTTTATTTATTTTTGAGACAAAAGTGACAGAGCATGAGCAGGAGAGGGGCAGAGAGAGAGGGAGACACAGAATATGAAGCAGGCTCCAGGCTCTGAGCTGTCAGCACAGAGCCTGATGTGGGGCTCGAACTCACAAACCACGAAAACATGACCTGAGCCAAAGTCGGAGGCTTAACCAACTGAGCCACCCAGGCGCCCCTTTGGTAGTCATTTTTATTGCTAATAGTATTTTAAGAAGATGAATTATTTTAAAATTTGGGTTGTATGACTACAATTCTGACTGGAAAAGGTAAACTTCTAAAATATTCTGTGAACATATTGATGTATCTGCAAAAGTCATGCGGAAATAACTTACATAATCAATGATTACCATCCGTTAGTGAATAACTACCAAAGCATTTGATGTAAAACTTCTTTGTGTGGCAAAACAATAGTACTGTACATACTTTCCCAAAGGGTATCATGTTTATTATTCTTAAATTTAATAAGAAATATTACTCTTTGAAGAATAAGTTGACTTTAAGTTTACATCAAATTAAGGCATCTGTCTTGTTTTGCAAAATCTGAATCTTTGTTTTTTCCAATTTTCACTTATAATAGCTCCATATAAATTTACTATGAACTGGATAGTAACAGAGCAAAAGAAGTTTGATATTACACAAGGTGATTTTTTAAAAGTCAGCTTGCTAAACATTTAATTTAAAATGACCTGAAATATTCTAGGGATAAAAGGGGTCTTTACGGGTCATTAAATAGTTTCCAGACAGTACTGCAACTTAATCATCTTTAACAGATTGGTATCTTTTCTACTTTTATAGACCTCTTGAAAGAGAAGTTCTATATATTTAACAGTTCCCACTGTGAGAAATATTTAATTAATGCTAACCGAAAATGCTCATGTTTCAGTTTCAGGTGATGGTGATGATGAGTTTCAATCCTTTTATCATCTTATTACCATCTTCACTTTCCTATGAGAAATTGTTATCCTTTGCAGATTGACTTCTATTTTACAGATAGTATACATATGATATAAATTAATGTATATCATGTTTGTAAATTTCAGCCTGTTTATGGGTTATCCTCTTATTAGAAACCAGCTAAATATATTGTTACCATGTTTGAAGAGTATGTTTGGGATGGGCTGTTTTCAAAACGTTTAGCATACCTCAATTTTGGTTTTGGGAGCTCAAGGATACACTTAAAAAGAGAAAATCATCTTCCAACAGAATTGAAAAGTGAAGCTAAATTCTCTTCAAATTTAGTGAATATTTTCAGAGTTCTGTGAATTAAATTATGTGCATGTAATGTATACAAAATTTATTTGAAGGGTAAGTCTGGAAGCACCTCAAAATGCAGTCATTTGTTCACCTGAATATCTAAACATAAGGCACTGTAAGGAAACCTTTTATACTTAGAGAGAGACAGTGTCTATTAAAATGGTGTGACCATTGAGAGTGAAGTGGTGTTATTAACTGGGAAAGAGTGTGAAGGGACCTCCTGGGAAGCTGAAACTATTAAAAAGATGTGCTTTGTGGTTAATAAGGGCATATGAATAAACATGTAAAAATTCATTTAAATGTTCATGTGTGGTCTGTGCATCTTGCTAAAAATCATACCTTAATTAAAGAGAAGAAGAAATTAGGGACAGAAAAAATAAATAAGGGTTTGAAATCCAAGCTCCCAAAATCAAAGTCACAAAGGCAGAGGCTCAAAATTGCAGATGCTGATTTTTAACTGCACTGTGTACAATGGGAGGGCTCCCAGCAGCGCATTGTAAGCAGCCTCAGAGATTTGTTCATGTAATAATAGCTAATGATTTTTTAGAACAATAGCAATCCAGCTAGTGTGTGTGTGTGTGTGTGTGTGTGTGTCCACAAAAGTGTATATGTATATGCCTATTTTTATTGTGAAAATTATTGTACTTATTGCAAATAAAAAAGCACAGAGAAGCATAAAGTTTAGAACATTAAATTCAGTTCAAAATCATATTTCACAAAACATTACTCCAAAGTATTTCATCTCACTCTGTTTGCTTGAAAGCATCGATATATGCTCCAAATTACCTCACAGCTTCCACTTGGGAAATATTTAACATATTGGATTATGAAATAAGTTACTTTTTTATTCATAACATTTTACAATATATAACCTATTACTTTTTTAGTGACCAGAGTTATTGTTCACATCATTAAAATCAAAAGGTAAAACAGGATTACATTTTATGGGTGAAATTTAGGGAATGTAGAGTAACTTATTAATATTTCAGGTATCTTGAGGTATATTTGACAAAATTTTAAAGTGTACAATGTGGTGATTGGTTATACATATACATTATGAAAAGATTCTCGCCATCGAGTTAACGAGCATATCTGTCACCTCACATATTTACCTTTTCATCCTTTTAGTGAGAATATTTAAGTTCTACTCTCTTCACAAATTTCTGGTACACGATACAGACTCCATTATCAACTAGATTCACTGTGATATATATCAGCTCCTCAGACCTTGTTTGTCTTATAACTGAAAGTTTGTAACTTTTTACAAACCACTCACAGTTTACCCCATGCTTCAGTTCCTTGGCAACCATCATTCTACTCTCTGTTTCTATGAATTTGACTTTTTTTTTTTTTTTTAGATTCTACATACAAGTGATATAATGCAGCATTTGTATTTGTCTGGCTTATAGCATTTTGCATACTGCCTTCCAGGTTCATCCATTTTGTGTTAAATGCAAGATTTCCTTCTTTTTTAAGGCTGAATAATATTACATTATATATATGCGCCACATTTTCTTTATCAATTCCTCTGTTGGTGGACACTTAGCTTGTTTCCATACTGTGGCTATTGTGAATAATGTTGCAATGAAAGCGGATTATAAATACGGTCTTTGAGATAATATTTTTGGATATATTCCGAGAGGAAGATTGCTGGGTCATATGTTAATTCTATTTTTAATTTCTTGGTTAACCTCCCCATACTGTTTCCCATTTTGATAATACATCCCCACCAAGAGTATACAAGGGTTCCTTTTTCTCCACATCCTTGCTAGTATTTGTTAATTCATGCCTTTTTGATGAGACATTCTGACAGGTATGAGGGGATATCTCACTGTGGTTTTGAATTGCATTTCCCAGATAATTAGTGATGTTGGCCACCTTTTCATGTACCTGTTGGCCATTTGTATTTCTTGTTTGGAAAAATATCTATTAAGATCCTTTGCCTATTCTTTAATTAAGGTTTTGTTTGTTTGTTTGTTTGTTTGTTTGTTTTGCTATTGAGCTGTATAGCTCTTTGTATATTTTGGATATTAATTCCATAATGAATATGTGGTTTACAGATATTTCTTCCAGGAGTTTTATGGTTTCAGGTCTTACATTTAAGTACTCACTCCAACTTTGAGTTGGTTTTGTGTATGGTGTAAGATAGAGGTCCAATTTTATTCTTTTGCATATAGATATCCACTTTTCCCAATATCACTTATTGAAGAGACCACTCTTTTCCTATTCTTGGCTCCTTTGTCAGAAATGTGGGTTTATTCTTCAGATTCTGTGTCTTTCTCTCTCTCTCTCTGCCCCTCCCCCTCTCACACTCTGTCCCTCAAAAATAAATAAACATTAAAAAAATTAAAAAAAAAGAAATGTGGGTTTATTTCTGGGATTTTTATTCTGTTCCATTAATTTATGTGTCTGTTTTATGCCAATACCATATTGTTTTGATTACTTTTGTTTTGTAATAGTGTTTGAAATCAGGAAGTGTGATACCTCCAGCTTTATTCTTTCCAAGATTTATTTGGCTACCTAGGGTCTCTTGAGGTTCAATATGAATTTTAGGATCATTTTTTCTCATTCTATGAAGAATGCCATTGGAATTTCAATAGGGATTGAAATGAAACTGTAAGTCACTTTGTCGTATGGATAATATTAAGTCTTCCAATCCATGACCATGGGATATATTTCTAATTATTTGTGTGTTCCTCAATTTATTTTATCAATTTTTAAATAGTTCTCAGTGTACAGATATTTCACCTGCTTGAACTTATTCATAAGCATTTTATTCCTTTTGATGCTATAGTAGATAGGTAAATTCCTAGAAACACACAACCTATCAAGAATGAACATAAAGAAATAAAAAAATCTGAATAGACCTGTAACTAGTAAGAAGATCAAATCTGTAAACACAAATCTCCCCCCCAAAATAATCTTTTATATACTGAGATAATTTAATCCTTATATACCCTAACTGTGGGTATTATTTTGGGCTCCTGGTGAAACATAATTGGCAACCCAAACTAGTTTATACAAAGAAACACAAGCAAAATTAAAAAAATAATAATAATAATTAAAAAAAACCTGTTCATTATAGAAATTGATTTTAAGTAAAACACTAAGAAATTCAGTAATAATTTCACAAAATTCTTAGTGAAAAGGGAAGTAGTAGGCTGATGTACCTCAGAGCTTGAAAGTATCTTGGTGGAGATGGCTGGAAAAAAATTCTGAGAGTATTCTCTCTGCATTACTACCTCTCATCTTTATTGATTTTGCTTTCTCCAAGAAGTCTTAGCATAACACCCAAAAACTAGAACCAATATAAACCTCCATCAACAGGTGAATGTAAGAACAAATTGACGTAAATCCATACAAAAAAAAATTACTCAGCAGTTAAAAAGGAACTAGCCACTGATAAATGCAATGTGGTAGGCTGAATAATGCCCTCCATCTTCCCAAAAGATGTCTAAGTCCGAATCTACGATGAATGTTTACTTATCTGTCAAAAGGGACCCTGAAGGTGTGATTAAGCCAAACCATAAGAGACTTAAAAACTGAGGGTTGATGCGGGTGGGAGGGAGGGGAGAGAGGGTGATGGGCATTGAGGAGGGCACCTGTTGGGATGAGCACTGGGTGTCATATGGAAACCAATTTGACAATAAATTTAATATTTAAAAAAAAAAAGACTCTTGAGAAGGTAAGATTACTCTGGATTATCTGGGTGGGACTGATATAGTCCCAGAAGTCCTTATTAGAGAGAAGCAGACCAGAGAAAGGAAGATAAAAAGAAAGATGTGACCACAAAAGCAGAGATTGGAGTGATGAGAGGCAAGAGATAGGAAATGTGGGCAGCCTCTAGTTTCTTAAAGCATTAAGGAGTAGATATTCCCCCTGGAAACTCTGAAAGGAACCTCTTATGCTAACACCTTGATTGTAGCCCCTTAAGACTGCTTTTGGACTTCTGACCTGCAGAACTGTAAAATAATAAATTTGTGTTGTTTAAAGCCAGTAAATTTGTGGTAATTTGTTACAACACCAATGGGATACTAATACATAAAACAAAATGGATGAACTTCAAAGGCATCATGTTAAGTGAGAGAGAACTTATAGATGGATCAAAATAAATTTAGTGTTGGATTTTACATATGCATATGTCCATCCCTGTCATATCTAACCAAATGGATAGAGTAAGATCCATATCCATATGTTTCTGTTGTTTTTTTTTCCTTTTTCCCCAAATGTGATTATCCCTGCCTTCTCCTTTGATTATAAACCTCATTTCCAATATATATGCACCAATTTTACATTCTGAAGTTGAATGTTATATTGAGCCTGGTACTAAGAAAATGTCACCTGTATATTCAGGATAATTTTGTTTGTTTCTCTCTCTTTCTACTCAGCTCTTATTTTTTCTTCTCTAGTATATCTGCCTTCCATTAGCCTGAAACTTTTTTTCTAAGTCAGTGGTCTCCAAGACAATCCATTGGGTTAGATATAATACCTTACTATTTCTATTCATTTTTTTTTAATAAAAATAAGAAGGATTGGGGCACCTCGGTGGCTCAGTTGGTTTAGCGCCGACTCTTGGTTTTGGCTCAGGTCATGATCTCGTGGTTTGTGGGTTCAAACCAAGTGTTGGACTCTGAGCTGCTGGTGTGGAGCCTGCTTGGGATTTTCTTTCTCCATCACTCTCTGCCTGCCACTCCCCCACCCCTGCTCATTCTCTCTCTCTCTCTCTCTCTCAAAATAAATAAATAAAACTTAAAAGTATAAGAAACACTTATACTTACTGATATTTAATGCTACAAGATGGACACTGGTACTCTTTCTTGGACCGTTTATCAGATGATCCAGCATGTTAGCCTGGATGCCTGAAGGAAAAGTGAGCTGAGCATTCCATAGTAAAAGGCGGTTGATTTGCCTTTTGTGAATCTTGTCCACTAAATAGACGTAAGGATTTTATAATATTAAATAGTGAAAGAATTCTTGGTAACAAGAGGGATCGAGACCATAACAGTCCTCTGAACACATAGATATGTGTTCATATCTTGCAATTTTAGATGTTTAAAGGTTTGCTTGTATAAAGTATAAACAGGGGCGCTTGGGTGGCTCAGTCCGTTAAGCGTCCACATTTGGCTCAGGTCATGATCTTGCTGTTCATGGGTTTGAGCCCCGCGTCAGGATCTGTGCTGACAGCTGGGAGCCTGGAACCTGCTTTGGATTCTGTCTCCCTCTCTCTCTGCTCCTCCCCTGTTCATGTGCTCTCTCTCTCTCTCTCTCTCTCTCTCTCTCTCTCTCTCAAAAATAAACATGAAAAAAAAAGTTTTAAAAAGTATAAACATTTTTTTCTAATTTAAAGATGAGCTAGTAATTTACAAATGAAACTGTTTAAAATCTGCTGACATTTTATCACAGAAAGTAGCTTTGTTGTATAATAAGTAGAAAATATTTTCCATAAAATGAACACAACCTGCCATTTCAATACACAAGTGAAATTTTAACAATGGGTGCAAAAGTAAATTTTTTTTGGAGAAAAGTTATGTTAGACACAGTTTTAAATTTAAAATTTGGAGAGTTTTTTGTCACCATGAAATTTATTGGAAAAAGTGTAAGTTTGTTACCTAAACAAACAAACAATACCTGAGGATATATTTAAATTTAAAGCAAATTTTGCCATTCGTGATTTCTAGCTTGTTTAAAAATCATCCAAAAGAAAACTCCAAGTAGGTTTTAAGAAATATTTCTTAAAAATATTAAATAAAGCCTATTAATATACAAGAACAACTGACTGAATCATGGAGAATAAAATGTTTCCAGCCAAATTACCAAAGATATTTGTATACCTGTTGGTTGATATTTAAAAACTAGCAGCATAATTCTTTAAAGTTTCCCCTTTTAAGAAGCTCTAGGGTTGCCTGGGTGGCTCCATTGGTTAAGCGTCCAACTTTGGCTTGGGTCATTATCTCACAGTTCGTGAGTTCCAGCCCCGCATTGGGTTCTGTGCTGACAGGACAACTCAGAGCCTCAAGACCGCTTCTGAGTCTATGCCTCCCTCTCTCTCTGCTCCTCCCCCACTTGCACTCTGTCTCTCTCTCTCTCTCAAAAATAAATTAAAAAAACATTAAAAATATTTTTAAAAAGAAGCTCTAAAACAGATTTTGTTCATTTTCAGAGTATAAGAAATAGTTACTTAGAAATTCCTAAAAGAATGTCAGGAAGAAATTAAGAAAAATTAATACCTCTGTCTATCTTAGATGTGCAGTTTCTTTTTATATAACAATTCATTGTAATCATAACATATTTAAAGAAACTTTTTTAAATTTATATTTTTTCTTGAACTATGTATAAGTTAAACATCACTTTGATGCCGTTAGACTCATAATTTATTGCTATTTATGTTACTTCTGTACAAGCCTACCTCAGAGATACTGCAGATTTAGTTTCAGACCACTGCAATAAAACAAATGTTGCAATAAAACAAGTCAAATTATTTTTTTTTGTTTCCCAGGGTATATAAAAGTTACATTTTACACTCTACTGTAGTTGAGTGTGCAATAGCATTATGTCTAAAAACTGTTCATAGTTTAATTAAAAAATACTTTATTGCTAAAAAATGCTAATCATCGTGTGAGCTTTCCGTGAGTCATAATCACTGATCACAGATCACCATAAAAAATATAATAATAATGAAAACATTTGAAATATTCCAAGAATTACCAAAATGTGACACAAAGTGGACAAATGCTGTTGGAAAAATGACACCAATAAACTTACCTCTACCACAGAGTTGCCACAAACCTTCAATTTGTTAAAAAAAAAAGGGGGGGGGGAAGAAAAGAAAACAACCAGTATCTGTGAAGTGAAATAAAAAGAGGTATGCCTATATTTATAAACTACACTGTTATAAAATTGTATATGATTTTGCAAATCCTCCAATATGCATAGTGCCAGGCTAATATATGGAATAAATTAACATTAAATTATCTAGCTTCTGGCTGAGATCCATGTGCAAAGTAATTAAATAGAACCTCATCCCTTTCCTCCTCCAACAGTTCTGAGTTGTGGGCATAAATTAGACAAATACAAGATATTAGGAAAGGAATTAGAATGAAAAGAAGAACTACTTATATTGCTCCAATAGTCTCAATTTTGTATGTATTTTTGTTCCGTGCGAACTCTTCTGAGGGTCTATATACTGCTGAATTAAGCTATAGCTGTTTGTTTGTAGGGAGTAAAAAAAGTTGGTAATTCAAATAGAATTGTATCACTGCACTTCACAAAACGTCTATGTTTAAGAAGAGGACTTTGGCCAAGGACTTTCTCCTAGAATCGGGCAGTTATTTGTCTCATTCACAGTGGATGTCCTGTTATCTCCCTGTTCTAAAACACTGACATGCTTCTGAGGTTGGCAACTCTCTCCCCTATTTGTATTTAGTTTCAGTAATTGTGCTTGTATCTTCTTATAAAACAAATCTCATTTGATTACTAGACCAAATCAGCCTATTTGTGCACAGAACCCCAAGGGACTCGAATTTAATCCCTTGAGTATTTAATGTTCTTGTGAGTCAGGAGCACAGCTAAAGTAAATTGATGATCACAGGCACCAATTCCTAAAATTGTGGGTAGAACTGACAGATACACTCTTTGTTCTACCTAAAGCTTGTAGACACATTGTTTTTCTTCAGTAATCTCCAAGAGGGGCTGAGAGTGAACACATCTCAAAATGACAGTAGAAACATTTTAACCACTAGCAAGAGTGCATTTTGGGTGTCTTATTAATTCTTTAAAATCCTAAATTTAAATGAACAGCAATCAGCTGCAATTTCTACTCACTTTGCTTATTTTGAAATAAAAAGACAGCATGAATGGTCTCTATGGCTGTCTTCACTGCATAATCTCATTTGTGTATTTTGCCTTTTTCTTAGATTCTCTCGCTATCATCTGAAAGAGAGAAAAATGTCTTCTTTGCTAAACTACAGTTCCAATTCCAGTTTTTGTATTGTGCTTGGATTTTTAAATAAGTCTATATTCATATTTACTTTATCTTCTCCCCTTCTTGGATCGATAAGGAGTCAGGACTGATGATGACCCAATAGAAGCAGCATGATAGAGAGTTGATATTTACTATATATGTGAAAGGTAAGGTAAATGCTGATTACAAAATCCAGTGAATCTTGCAAGAAAATGGAGCTAAGAGGCAAAATCAGGCTTTTAGGAGACTTATGGGTGATTAGGGTTAAAACAGATTTTTAAAAAAAGGTAAGTTTGGAAGCATTCCATCAGCTTGGAAGTAAGTGGGTATAGATTCTTTTTATGCCATATCCACTATCCATGGGTTTGCCATCATGAGACCAGTTCAGGGGCATTTGACGTTTATTTTCAACTGGCTTTTATCATACTCTTGAGAATTTTTTTTTTTCAAATCTCAAGCTTGAATTCAAAGACGGTTCCTTTTGTTTTTATTTTTTAAATGATATGCAATCACTGGTATATGTTATAAATAACAGGTTGATGCTATTTCAGCTATTGCCCATAAGTGTGCACAGGTGTTTACTGGCAATGCTACCTCTTTTCAACAGATCAGTGAATCATAGTAGCTTAGTGCAATTCCAGATCCTCCTCTATCCTTTGCAGGTGGATTTGCTGTGTTGTTGCCAGGTAGAAATGAAAACAGGCTCCTGTCACTTGTATTTTAGAAATCTGTGGGCTTTTCCTTTGACCACCTCGTAACTAATATCTCAGGGAAGTGCTAACTGTGATCTCTTAATGCTACAGGGGCTGTATTGTCCTCTTGCCATAATGCCCAGAATTCAGGATGTATGTGGTCCCTACTTTGAATTTCTGGATCCAAATCCCAGTCTTGAATCTCCTGAACTACATCTTCCTAGGTCTTTACATTTGGCTAGTAATTAGACTTTTCAGCTTTCTACCAGTTAACTTTAGAACTGTCAGCTGCTTTTCCAGGAGTCTCAGCTTGTCCGATTTCATGCTGTATTAATCATGACTATGGCTGTGACAAGTGGCCAAATTCCAAAATAAACTCCCTTAAGCAAAAGTAAAGGGGAAACAGTGGTTTCTCATTGTGGTCAGCATGAAATAACCTAATGTTTTAAATACTTACAAGAATACTGGATATAAACAAAGGGATATCACCATTATCAAAAATAAAACTCTGTGTATTAACACATTGCCTTCATTACCCTCACTAAGCATATATTATGTGTCTGCTGTGGGCTTCAGGACTTTACAGGAAAAGAGAGAGAGAGAGAGAGAGAGAGAGAGAGAGAGAGAAGGCAAGATTTTCTAGTATTACGAGACTTGCAACCTAACAATGGAAGTTAAACATTCTACTGTATATAATATATTGTATGAGGTCAAAATATAAAGTATTGAAAAATATGAATTTAGTCTTAAATTTAAATTTACACCTTCTCTTAGAGTATAATAATTTAGAGCAAAAGATGTTTTTAAAAATGTTAAACATTTCCATTGTTTTATAAAATGCAAGATTTTTTTATATTAAGTATAATTTATTATCAAATTGGTTTCCATACAACACCCAGTGCTCATCCCAACAGGTGCCCTCCTCAATGCCCATCACCCACCCTCCCCTCTCCTCCAACCCCTATCAACCCTCAGTTTGTTCTCAGTATTTAAGAGTCTCTTATGGTTTGCCTCCTTCCCTCTCTGTAACTTTTTTCCCCCTTTCCCTCCCCCATGGTCTTCTGTTAAGTTTCTCAGGATCCACATAGGAGTGAAAACATATGGTATCTGTCTTTCTCTGTATGACTTAGTTCACTTAACATAACACTCTCCAGTTCCATCCACGTTGCTGCAAATGGCCAGATTTCATTCTTTCTCATTGCCAAGTAGTATTCCATTGTATATATAAACCACATCTTCTTTATCCATTTGTCAGTTGATGGACATTATGGCTCTTCCCATAATTTGGTTATTGTTGAAAGTGCTGCTGTAAACATTGGGGTACAAGTGCCCCTATGCATCAGCACTCCTGTATCCCTTGGGTAAATTCCTAGCAGTTATTAAATTCTTTTAATAAAGATTAAAATCTTTTAATTTTTTGAGGAACCTCCACACTGTTTTCCTGAGTGGCTGCACCAGTTTGCATTCCCACCAACAGTGCAAGAGGGTTCCCATTTCTCCACATCCTCACCAGCATCTATAGTCTCCTGATTTGTTCATTTTAGCCACTCTGACTAGCGTGAGGTGGTATATAAAAATGTGGAATCTTCACGAATTTGCGTGTCATCTGTGCTAATCTTCTCTGCATCGTTCCAATTTTAGTATCTGTGCTGCCGGAGGGAGGACAAATGCAAGATATTTTTACCATTATTAAAATGTAGCCTTAACATTCCATTTCAAAAGAAGAGACTTAAGATCAACAAAATTGAGTGGTCAACACTAACTAAATCAGTAGCAGGCTGAAGACTGAAATCTAATTTGGCTAACTCTCAGATAGTATTCCTTCAGCTAAAATTTTGCAAAAATGCAGGCACTACACAGAGTTAGTAGAGTGAAGATGAATTAAATTAGAGAAAAGTGGAGTTTCATTTCATATCATTAGAGAGAGAGGCATGATTAAGGTGAAGGAATAAGTGTATGACCTTATCTATGATGGCTCTTAACCTTAATTTTAAACTTAAAAATACATGAATCAAAATGATGTTGCTAATTTCTTAGGCTGGATTTTCTTCCACTATATTCACACAACCATAATTTGTTTTCACTGAACTGGTAAATATTGAATCTTTACTTATCCTGTAACTTTCCTTAGGAGGTATGGATAGAGTCCATTTTCCCTTGAAAATCTCATTCCTTCAACTGTACTCCAAACCTCAGGCTCACTTTCCTTTTCAAAGACATTGTGTCCACCTTTTCACTGTTTACTTCATCAATATCTTTCTAAATCATTTGCATCAGCATGCAAATCCATTCTGTCTTTTAAAAAGACTTCCTTTGAACTTATGTGCCTTTCCAACTTTTGTATTTTGTCTCTCCCTTCAACAGCAAACTCTCTCAAACATGCTGTCTGTGGTCATTATTCTTTCTCTCTATCCCTCCTTTTTTAAGTTTTCACTAGTCTGATTTTCATCCCTTGACCTCCTTTGCCATTGCTCATGCCAAGGTCATCAGTGAAGTGACCTCTAAGGGTTGACACATCCAGAGCTCACTCTTATAGGCCCAGTTTACTAGATGCTTTAATGAAATCAAATATTTCTGACCTTACTTGATACACTTTACTTATTGTGACAGATTATATTTTCCAAAGATGACTGCATTAATATTTCTCATATGCTGTTCCAACAAAGTGGCATTGAGAGAGATACTCTGTATTTCCTCACTTCTATTGAGAAATAGGGTCTATGTTTCTTCTCCTTGAACTTCAATGGACTTTCGAAAGAGTGTTGACCAATAAAATGTGGTGGACTTAGTGTTGCAAGGCGTGTGAGGCTACATAAGAAAAGGTGATGTGGCTTTCATCTTGCTCTCTCTGTTGTGACACTCACTGGGAATCCTGAGCTGCTGTGTAAGAAGTCCTGCTACCCTGAAGCCATTCTGGAGTGATTGCATGAAGTTGCTACAGATGACAGAGAAAGATGCTCTAGGAAGCCCAGGTATTCCAGCTCCTGACTGTGAATCTTTATGGTACAGACACCAGACACATGAGTGAGGAAACAAGCGTTCACATGATTTTAGCTTGTTGCCCCACACTTCCCCAGCTGATATTTAGTAAAATGAGAAATGGAGTAGAGTTCTGCTCAGGTAGCTGATTTATAGAAAATAAAATATGATTAGCAGCCTAAGTTTGGGAGTATTTTTATTACACAGCCACAGTAATTGAAACACTTGTTTGACTTCTACAATAATAGGTGGTCTGGATTTCTCCACTTTCACTCATTGCTCCCTCTAATTCTCTTTCATTGGCTCTTATTTCCATGATTGGCATTCTAATTAGAATGCTCTTGGCATGCCCATTATTTTCTATATACACTATCTAAATTACTTTATTTCATCATAGCCCATTTGTATGTAGATGGTTTCTTCCCCATCACATTGCATTTCTATCTCTGATGTCTCCTCTGGATCCTCTAAATTCTAAGCATATATATGAAATCGTCCCCTTAACATCAACACTGAGATATTTTTAAAACTTTTTTAATGTTTATTTTTGAGAGAGAGAGACAGACAGAGTGCGAGTGGAAGAGGTGCAGAGAGAGAGAGAGGGAGACACAGATCTTCAAGCAGGCTCCAGGCTCTGAGCTGTCAGCACAGAGCCCAATACGGGGCTTGAACTCACGGAGTGTGAGATCATGACCTGATCACAGAGTGTGAGATCATGACCTGAGCCGAAGTCAGTCGCCCAACCCACTGAGCCACCCTGGTACCCCAACACTGAGATATTTAATAACAATTCACACTTAACACATACAAAGTTGAGCCCTTGATCTTTTGTCCCTGTAAAACAGAAAATAAAATTTCCTCATTCCCTAGTCTTCCTTATTTCACTAAATATGATTACAATGTATACAATTTTTCAAGCACAAAATTCAAAAGTAAATTTTGATTCTCTGTTTTTCTTAACGACCACATCTAATCTATTTCCATTGATTATACCTCTATAATGGATCTCCAAACTTTTCTTCATTTCCACCTCTTCCCACTGCAAGCTGTCATCATATCTTTTTTAAACTATGGAAATACATCTTTAATATTTTCCTTTCTTCCAGTCTTACTACACCAGAGCCTATCTTCCTAGCATTAGCCAGATTGGTCTTTTTCCACAAAAAATCAGATCACATTACTTATCTGACTCAAAGCCACTCAATGTCTTCTCATATGGGCAAATTTTATTTTCTAAAGATGGCCCCCACATTTTGCTCTTCTAATGTGACTTGATACTTGTACCACTTAAAGGTGAAAGTCTAGGGGTGCCTGGGTGGTTCAGTCAGTTAAGCATCCAACTTCAGCTCAGGTCATGATCCTGCAGTTTGTGAATTCAAGCCCCACATTGGGCTCTGTGCTGACAGCTCAGAGTTTGAAGCCTGCTTCAAATTCTGTGTCTCCCTCTGTCTTCATTCCTCCCCCTCTTTCACTCTGTCTCTCTGTCTCTCAAAAATAAACATTAAAATTTTTTAAAAATTTTTTAACGTTTATTCATTTTTGAGAGACAGAGAGACAGAGCATGAGCAGGGAAGAGGCAGAGAGAGGGAGACACAGAATCTGAAGCAGGCTCCAGGCTCTGAGCTGTCAGCACAGAGTCCGATGGGGGGCTCGAACTCACGAACTGTGACATCATGACCTGAGCTGAAGCCAGACGCTCAACTGAATGAGCCACCCAGGTGCCCCAACATTAAAAATTTTTTAAAGATAAAAGTCTATGTCCCCTCCCTGTAAGTCTGGATGGCCCAGTGATTCCAGTGGAAGATACTCTACAGGTGATAAAATCAGACAAAACCATGCCTGGCTCTCTTTGGACACTTGCTTTTGAACCTAGTCCCCATGCCTGAATAAACCCAAGCAGCCCACAAAGAGACCAATATGGAGAGGAACTAAGGCCTCCCCAGCCTCAGCAAAGTTCTCAGCCAACTTCCAATTACTAATTTGCCAGCTATGTGAGTGAGTCATCTGGACATCTAGAACAGAGATGGACTGTCCACATCAAGTCCAGCTGAGATTACAGAATGATGAGCGAAAGAAATTGTTGTTGTTGTTTTAAGTCATTAAGTTTTTGGATAGATTTTTGTTTGTTTTTTAATACTGTAATAGAAAATACTGTAACAGATTTTGGTACCTAAAAGTGGGATGCTACTGTAAAAATCCTAGACCATGTAGCATTGGCTTTGGGACAAGCCATAAGAGGAAGCTAGAAACCTTGATGAAATGTTAGCAAAAGCCTAAAATATTTGTTTCTGACAGCTCAAAGGAAAATAAAGAAAATGTGATTGGAAGATGTTTGTAGTAATGGAAATTCTGGCAACAGTATTACCTGAAGTAACATAGAAAATAGGAAATGTTCCAGTGAGCTCAATGATCAAGCTAAGGAAATTTTCAGGCAGAATATTCAAAGTGTCATCTAGAATTTTTTCATTATCTATGATATAATGTGAGAAGAGAGAAATAAGCTAAAAATGAACTCTTAAATATAATGGATCCAGAACTTTCCTACTTTCAAAATAAATCTTATTTCTCTTCTCAAATCTCTCTTGGTGGCAAATGATGCTCGTATTGAGGACTGGTTTAAGAGAGAAGATTAATTGTACTATAAAATCCATTATTAAGATCTGAGAAAGATATGAGGTACTTCCTCATAGAGCCTTTCAAATAGATAAAAGCTCTTCTAAGGATCCTAGTACTGTAATTTACAGACCTGTCCATTATAGAGTAAAGCTTATAAGAATCTTAAGGATGTTATTCCACAGCAGTGTCATGGTGAGTTCAAGGAAGAGAATGGCTTATCTGGAAGAGACTGATGGTTAATTTATGGTTATAGTGTTTTGTTGGTGGAGTGAATTATAAATCAATACACAAAAAGCACACCGAAATTGTTAAGGGAATTGTATCATCTTGTAATAAAAGGAAAAGAAACAAAACAACTTGAGAAGGGCTTTGAACCCTCAAACCTTGAGAAGCAGGAAGTAAGCTTGAGAAGGCTTAGGGAAAAGGAAGGTAGATTGAGAAGGAAGGACCAAGAAACTTACTCAGTTGAGCCAAGAGCCATGAAGAATAAATTCCAGAGAGTAGGGCTAAACTCTAATCAAAGAACTGGCAACATGTGCCTGGTTGGATTTCAGAATCTATATAGACCAGTGACTACTGTGTTCCTTCCGTTTCCCTGCCATTTTCAATGGGAGTATCTATAGCAGTTATCCAATGTCTGTCCTACCATATTACTTTGAGTATTTGGAGACCTAGAAAAATTATCTGTTTAGGTCAAATGTGTCACATGTCATCGCATCATAAGAAAGAGTGCTCAAAGAGCTGCATTAGAGTAACTGCACACAGTTAACATCCCCCATATCTAGATCTGATTTAGATATAAGATTCTTGACTTTGAGCTGATGCAATTATGGAATAAGACTTCATTCATGAGAAAGGAGATGAATATATTTCACATGTAAAAGGGATATAAATTATTGTAGCCTGAAGACAAAACTATGGCAGATTATATTTTTCAAAGATGGCTGTAACAAGACCTCCTGTCTCACTTTTTCTTCTTACATCTTTGATACACCTCCTATCAGGAGCTATGCATTTCTCTTGAACCTGGGCAAGATTGTGATAATGAACGCTATATGACTTTTGAGAACAGTCATAAAGTATGATATATCTTTCTATATCACTGGAATGCTTGCTCCTAAATCCTAGCGATTATGTTTGTATAATCCTAAGAGACCTGAGAGAACCATGTGAAGAACAGAGGCCTCTGGCCTACAGTCCTGCCTGAGCTCCCATCTAATGGTACCAACTCAGCAGTCATGTGCGTAAGTCATCTTGACTCTTTCAGCCCCCAACTGAATCCCTTCCAGCTAATGCTGATGCTGCATGGAAAACTTGTTTTGTGAGCAAACTATATTAGTATTTTGGTTTAAGTCACTAAGTTTTAGATGCATAGTAGGTATTCCACAAATATTGTTGAGTGAAAAAAAGGGTGGAAGTAAATGTTAATTCAGTTTTATATTATAGAGCAAAATAGAAATCTAGGACTTAATATAATATTGATTTCCTAGAAAAAATTCAGGAAATTCTTAAATTTTCCTTTTTAATGTCATGTTTGGAGTTTAGTGTTGAGCTGTTTAAAAACCCTTTTCCAGAGGAAAACATGTATAGGTTATCATTAGTAAAAGAGAAAGACTCCCATTTACAGAAATTTGGAATGTGCATCCTTTGTATAATAGTGATATAGCTTTCCATCTAATCAATGTGTAAAATAGAAAAATGATTTTAATTTATTTACCTGGACTTTACTTCTTTGCACTATGAAGCCTGGATACCTGAGTGCACAAGTATAGTTAGAATAATCTTGCTCAACAAGAATTAGCCACCTCTTCAGAGTCTCAAAATAGCAAGAGGAATTACCCTAGGAATATTTTTCCCTGGGGAGGGGATTAGTGCCTAATCCTAAAAGAATCAGAGTATCTGTTTATATCATAACATGATGTTTTCAACTTTCCTCAAATTTCCTTGGGATTTCCTTCAGATATATCCTATTGAGAGAGGCATTACCAGGTCCTTCAGGTTTGAGAAGCATGGAGTGCAAGTCATAGCCTTAGGCCAGTAGACGATCTTCTACTTTGATCATCCATATCCCTGCTCTAAACAACCTCTACTGTTGGCCCTTATACAGAATCTCTTGGGATTAGTAATTGGTAGACTCTAAGTGGCTCTTATTTCTTGCTCATTTTCTTACTCCTTTTAATAAAAGTGGGAGGTTGGACCTTCAATACATGTTGTGCTTATGTCTTAACCCTGTTAGCCTAATCACAATGCAATTCCACTTAAGCACAGACAACAGCAACAGTAATAATTACTTAATTCTAATTCCTAACTCATTGTAAAGCCGGCCCACACTTTTAGTAATCAATTTCTGAAGCACATAATTAATAACATATGTTTAGCTTATCACAGTGCCTAACTCTCTTTGATGAACAAAAAGATAATATTCACTTGTGCTTACTTTATAGTTTCATAAGATGTCCCATTAATTTCCATACTATTTCCTTAAGCATTATGTACAGTTACTTTCTCTATTACCTGCTTCCCACTGTTGATTCCTTATCTTTTTCTTTACACTCCTGCTTGGCCTTGTTCCTCTATCAGTGACAGCTCCTCTGGTGATCTAGCTTCCTCTTCTCTCCTTACCCTCAGATAGTCTCAGCATCTCCCATCATTCTCCACATATATTATTTGGCTTATGCCATAGTATATTTGTAAAATACATAAAAGATTGGTAGTATTTTTATTTTACAGATGATGAAACTGAAGTACGGAAGATAAATGACTCCCCAGAGGCCATGATTTGTGGGCCTTGTAGTGGGTTTAATGGGAGGAAAGCAGAGGTGAAATGCCAAAATAGAGAAGTTAGTGAGAGCTGAGATGAGTGATAGAGACCTAAGAAAGATGGAGTTAAATGGTCCAGGGCATGAAATGACCTGAGGAACAGTAGATATAAAAAGAGGGGAGACCTTAAAATTGATGACTCCTCTGTCCTGATAACTTCAAGGTGCATTTCAATTTGAAATCTCTATCACCTCATTGCATGGGGACAGATGAAAAAAACACATACGGAGCATTTATCTCTTCCTTGAAGCTTCTCAAATTCATAAAATTTCTAAGATATTGAGAGAAAAATATCATCAACATGTTTAGTTTTGTATCATTTATTGCCATTTCTCTTTATCTCTTCAAATACATTTTGTACATTTAATTTCAGGTATTATTTAATCTTATCTACCTAACATGATATTGTTTAGCTGACACATTGTATTTATTAAATATTAATCACACACATTTTAATGCCCTAAAATTTTGCATTTATTATACTTTACCTATTTAGGGGGAAAAGTGACTTCATATCACTTCTGTTAAGACCAAGCCCCTCCTATTATCAACTGCATGATAATATCATCAACAGTGAACTTAAGGATGATATTACTCCATTTGCTTAAAATTTATCAGTTTCCCCTGGTCCTCGTTGTTAGCTTCAAGGTTAGGTCTCTGTCCAGTCATTTAGTCTTTCTTATTTACAGGGCCAATCTGAAGAGCTGCAGAATTTCTATGTGATACAAATCCAAGGGGTGCCTCTGGCATTCTGAAGTGCACCAGCTGCAAACTATATCTGATGATTCTGCCTCAGTTCCATATAGCATAGTTTCTATTAGGGTCTTCAGCAGAACAAACTGTAATTACTACAAAGAGAAAATAAACCTATACTTGCTAAGGCACAGAAGATTCCTTTGATGAGTGTCTTCTGTGTTATAGACAAGGTAATGAGGCAAGCTGTGTTATAAATGTTGGGAACTAAAGAGTGAATAGTGCAGCTGAAGCCTCTCTCTCATAGAGCTTATATTCTAGTATGAGGAGGAGCAGAAAATAGTAAAATAAAAACAGAGAGGAAAAAACATTGGAGACTAATAAGTTCTATGAAAGAAAATAAAGGAGTATAATGAGATAGACAGAAATGGATGCTGTTTTAGAGAAAAACTTCTCTTAGGAGTGGAAATATAGGAAGAGAAGCTACTCTGTAAGAAGATACGTAAACAGAAATCTGAATGAAGTGATTGAATTTACCTGCCATGCAAGTACGTGGAGGAATGGTTTTTCAGGTTGGGGAATAGTAAATGCAAATGCCCTGAGACAAGAGTGTGCTCACATTACTTTAGAAATAGCAAGGGGACCGTTGTTGCTAGGGTGAAGTAGATAACTAGTAGAATGGGAGGAGATGAAGAACAGAGAAAATTAGAGGTAAGGCCAGGCAGTGGCTTATAAACAATAATAGGAACTGAGGAACTTACTCTAAGTGTGATGGGAAATCATTGAAAGCTTTTGAGCAGAAGAATAACATTATCTGATTTACCACTTAGAAGTATGATTCTTGCTGATGTGTGAATAGAATGAGGGATAAAAGGAAGTAAGCAATGGGGCAAGTTAGGAGACTACGGGGGTTGTCCATGTTAGACATGATGATGACTTCAATGGGTTGTTGGTGGTGGTGGCGGTAGAGGTGGTGAGAGGAGTGAAAATAAGAACATATGCTCAAGGTAGCTCTGGTTACCTTTGCTCTCTGGCTGCTATGCACTGAGGGATTAGATACAAGGTTATGCAGCATTTAAATCCTGAGCAACTAGGTAAGTGGTGGCACCATCTTCTTTCAGAGGGAATACTGGAAGACAACAAAGTTGAGGGCAGAAAATAATAGGAATTGATAGATTATGTTTGGAGATATTGAATTGAGATGCCTAAAGACATCCAATTAGAGGTTATTGTGGTTTATGTTGGATCAATTGAGCTAATCTGGAATTGTTTCTCCAAATTCCCTTCTCTCAATTATTGTAGATGGGTCATAAAAGATTATTTTGCATTACGTATGGAAAGCAGAAATGAAGCAGTGGTCATACTGTTTTCATTCTCAGAAGGATAATGCAGGAACTTTTGCAGTGCACACATGTGGTCACTGATCTGCTGACTCACCTTGCTTGTGTGAGGCAGCAGTCACTTCTCAGATAGTTAAGTATAGAAAAGAAAATGAATATCTAGCACTAGTGACATATTTTCCACTGTTTACCTTTTAATGGATAGATGGAGAGTAAGAATGAAGCATATTATTAAATAATGTGACAAGGAATTTAAGTCATAATTTAAAAAAAAAACAGTCCTTGGTCAGAAAGGATAACAAATGCCTTTCTACAAAGCTCTCATCGGTCCTAGAGCCTGGCAGGGGCTGGCAGCACCTTTAAGAAGCTACAGAGTGAAATCTGCCACAGTTTTGCTGGGCCTGTTAAAAATAGCCCTAGGTCAGACACATACCATCCATCAGAATTAAGTGGATCACTCAGCACCTGCTTCCTGTACCCTGTCTTCTGTTATTCCATGTGCTTTCCCAGATACTGACAGGTCCTTGGCCCTTGCTTCTAGGTGTAACAGTGATCTCTGCCCAGGAGGAAGGTAATAATCCCTGGGACAAGATATGAGAGCCAGGCATATATTTATCATCTCAGGATTGAGCTTCCATTGCTAATAATAGCTGTCTTGTATTGAGTCCTCATTCTACGCCAAGCTCTTACAGAACACATTCCAGATCTTATCTCATTTGATCCTGGCAACAGTGGTATAAAGAAAGTTCTAGTATGATTCCCATTCTGTATTTAAATAAATTTAGTTGTAAACAAATTAAGAATTTTGTGCAAGATCTCACAGTGAATGACAGAAGAATAAGGACTTGACTAGATGCCACCTGCCTTTAATGACTGACCTCACTATATTAAATTGCTCTCATGGGCTTAAGGAGAAGTTTCGAGCAAGCTTCTTTCTTGAGAGACCTCTGAGAGTATATGACCAGTTGCTTTGAAATTGAACTCAATGGCCCTTAGATTCATTGAAACCTTAAAGGAGGGAGAACCTGTAATAACTCTTGTGATGTTTCAAAGGAAATGAAGAGTTTCTATTTTGAAATAGGACTACAGATACATCTTTATGACAGAATCTTTTATTCTAGAAAAATCGCTCAAATGAACTATATAATGAGATAAAAAAGTAGATTCTACCATCAGTGAAGTTATTCTGGACTCTTCAGTCGTAAAAAAATGTTCTGTGTAATAATGGAAAATATGGTCAATATCATACTTCTTTGCAGACTGACATTTCTGGGGTTTTTGTTGTTGTTGTTAAATAGGATAAAACTTGACTGTTCTAGGAAACAACAGCTTGTCCTGTGGAGAATTCGGAGTACTCACCAATGGAAAATTAGAGGCTGCATACCACAAGTCAAAGAAGCTGTTTTCCAGAGTCCTTCTGGGACCCTGGGTATAAGTCGTGGTGAGCTTGGTGGCAAAGGTGATTTATGGAGCTGGAAAACCAATAGCTGGGAAGGCAAAAGGTATGATCGGCCAGGAATATGTAGCCATCATGAGCATGTATGTATTGAAAAAAACATAACTGTAAATCATATACAGCAAAACTGTTAGAAACAGAACCTCGTAGGGGCGCCAGGGTGGCTCAGTTGACTGTCCGACTTCAGCTTAGGTCATGATCTCATGGTTCATGAATTAGAGCCCTGCATCAGGCTCTGTGATGACAGCTCAGAGCCTGGAGCCCGCTTCAGATTGTGTGTCTCTTTGTCTCTCTGCCCCTCCCTCACGCTCTGCCTCTCTCTGTCTCTAAAAACTAAATAAACATAAAAGAAAAAGATAGAACTTCACAAAATAATAGATTGAAACATTTCTAGTAAACAAATAATATAGAAATTTTCCCTCAAATATTCATAGAATGTTAGTTTAAAAATCAATAAAATGCAAGAAAAATTCATAGAAGTCATAGACTGGAAGACAATAAAATTAAAATTTAAAAGCAAAGGGGCCAGAATTAAATACTGTTTTGAAAATAAAGATGAATACTTTTCTTTATTATTTGTGTTAGAAAGGAAATCAAAACTTAAATTATAGATTATTTAGAAACGAATCTCACTACATATCAAATCATATGTTAAAAATCATACTCAAAGTAAATTTTATAGCATTAAATACTTTTTTAAAAGCCTGATAATAAATGAAATTTACATTCGTCTCAAGAATCCAGCAAAACAACAAAATAAACTATAAAAGAGAGAGAGAGAGAGAGAGAGAGAGAGAGACGGAACCAAAACTAACATAATGTGTAGTCATTATGTTAAATAAAACGATCTAAGCATACTTTCTTGTTTCCCTATCAAACAATATAGAGCACAAGCAAAAATAAGTCAGTCACTTGCTCTAGGAAATACATGCTCTTGGAAGATAAGACTGTGAACCACCTAAAATAGCTTTTTAATGGAGACTAATAGCTTGTTCATCAATACTCATTTCAAGACCCTCACTTCATGGTGGCCATCAATCCAAAATTATTATTTCTCAAATCCTGCCAAATTCAAGCTGGTTTCCCTCCCGGCAAGACTCACTTTAAAATCATCCAGTCCAGGCACTAAAATGTAATAAACATATCTCTTTCCTTCTGACTCACTTTTTGAGACACTACACTAGTTTTCTGTCAAGGTAGTATTCTTCTTTACCACATTAGGTCTAAAAACTTAGTTTTGTTTAATTGATGTCATTTCTGGAAGCATTTTAGAAAGTTAACATTCAATGGGAGAAAAAATCCATAAAATTAGAAAAAAATTTGAATGAGGTAAAGTGACAAATATTTTTCACAGAATTCCAAATAATATATGGGGATACTCACTCTTCAGGATGTGGGACCTAATTCTCTTCTCTTCCCTGTATCTCCCCATTAAAGATGTGCTAGACTTGCTGATGTCTTTCAAAGGAGTATATAAGGAAAGGGAAAAAATGGTAAATTTACAGTGGAAGAATCTTAGCCAAATGATGAGGGTTAATGTCACCAGTGATGCCATGTGGGCATCGTTACCCCCTGATATGATGTGATAAAAAGAGTACTTTCTTCTGTGGTATTCCTTCCCCAAACCCAGAACCCCAATCCAAACTTGAGAAAAACAAGACATATTTATATTTGGGAATGTTCATCAAGATACCTGCCTAGTATACCTCAAGGCTTTCAAAGTCATGAAAATTCAGAAAGACTGGGAAACTCTCACAGATTGGAAGATCTTGTGGAAATAGAACAGTTTTAAATCTATAGGTTTAATGCAACCCATCTCAAAATGCCAATGGCATTTTTCACAGAACTAGAGTCAACAATCCTAAAATTTATATGGGACCACAAAACACCCTGAATAGCCAAAGCAATTTGAAAGAAAAGCAAAGCTGGAGGCATCACAATTCCAGACTTCAAGTTATATTACAAAGCTGTTGTAATAAAAAGAGTATGGTACTGGCACAAAAATAGACACATAGATAAATTTAACAGAATAGAAAGCCCAGAAATTAATTAATAATTATATGGTCAATTAATCTTCAACAAAGCAGGAAAGAATATCCAATGGGCCAAACACAGTCTCTTCAACAAATGGTGTTGGGGAAACTGGTCAGCTACATGCAAAAGAATGAAACTCTACTACTTCCTTTTACCATACATGAAAATAAACTCAAAATGGATTGACGACCTAAATGGGAGGTCTGAAACCATAGAAGTTATAGAAGAGAGCACAGGCAGAAATGTCTCTGACATAAGCCATAGCAGCATTTTTAAGGGTGCCTGCATGGCTCAGTCAGTTAAGCATTGGACTCTTGGTTTTGGGTCAAGTCATGATCTCATGGTTGGTGAGTTCGAGCCCTGCATTAGTCTCCATGCTGGCAGTGCAGAGCCTGCTTGGGATTCTCTGTCTCCCTCTCTCTCTGCCCTTTCCCTGTTTCCTCTCTCTCTCTCTGTCTCTCTCTCTCTCTCTCTCTCTCAAAATAAATAAATAAACTTTTTTTAAAAAAAGAATGGAAATGTAATGAAAGCCATGAATTTGTTTAAATGTTGGAAATGAATTATTTAGAGTGGTGGGATATCTCTGGCAGAGAGCTAACACACTATACAGTTACATTAATTAAAACAATATAGAAGAAAAGTGTTGTTTATGGATAACTACAGCCATGATTAGTTGCTAAATGACAAAAAACATAGTAAAGTATGTATTAATAGCCATTATGTATTAATGAATTATGAAATCAGTGAGAAAATATTTAAACAACATACCAGAGCAGTGAACAAAGAAAGTGAAAGTGTGTCATAGAAGGAAAAATAAGTAAGAGTAACAATCATGAACAAGATAAACTGTTGATAAGGAAATATATGTGAAAACAATGAAATACAGAATTTCTCTAGGAGGTTAACTTAAAAAAAAAAAAAAACAATGATTGGTGAATGTGACAGTGTGGGGAAGCATACACAGTTGATGTAAAGCAAATTGAAGGACAAAGTACTTTCTCCTACCAACATTTGAAATGTGCAGATGCTTTGTCTCAAAATTTCCACTTGCAGAATGTAATCCTATAGAAATTCTCCCAGTTAGCTGTTAATGATTGCATCATTTTTAGGAAAGAAAGAAAATGAAGTCCTCTCATTTTTTATTAATATGAGGATGGTTTAATAAAGTGAGGCTTACTTGCAATTTGGAGTAGTTGGCTACTGTAAGAATGAGATGGTCTGGTGTGCAAGGAAGGCCATGGCACTTTCTTTGTGGGATTGAGAAAAAAAGCTGCAGAGCAGTATACATAGTCAAGTTTAATTTTGTGAAAGTAAATATATTCTTGTGTATTTTTCCTATCACCCAGTATGTACACATATACATACACATATATACTTGCATGTGCAAATTCTAAACTGTACACCTCGTGCACTCACAGATTATGACTAGTGTGTAAGCACTTCAAGGATAGGTATGACAAATTTACTTTTACTGTATACTTGTCATATTTTCAATAAGCAGTCACTTTTTTAAAGTTACTTGTTACATTTTATTTATTTATTTTTAAAGTTTATTTATTTTGAAAGAGAGAGCACAAGTAGGGAAGGGGCAGAGAGAGAGAGGGAGAGAAAGAAAACTAAGCAGGCTCTTCACTACCAGGACAGAGTCCGACACGGAGCTCGAACCCACAAACTGTGAGATCATGACCTGAGCCGAAGTCAGACACTTAACTGACTGAGCCACCCAGATACCCCCCAAGGTTACTTATTTTAAATTGTTGGCCAGTGTTACTGGAAACCTGATACCCTCCGCTCCCTGCCTTAGTAAGATTGGATGCTCCTACTGTTATTGTAGTAGTTATCACTCTATACACTCTATACAGGAATTTCTATTTAAGCCATCAACTGCAGCATAGTAGGTACATTATGACCACAAAATATTCTTAATGCTTAACTCAGTGTAAAATGATTTAAAAATGTTGAACAATGAAATGAATAAAAAAAGAATGAGCGAACAAATGATTCAACAGGAGAAAGAATGAATGGAAAAATAAAATCAGGTAACGGCAGAGGAAATAAAGAAAAATGAGTATGACATAATTAGAAAGCTACAATCTTCTGTAAAGGACAAAAAAATAAAAAAAATAAGTAAGCTAAGCATCAAAATTTAATTGGGCAGGAGTAGTAACTATTTGAAAGTAGTGGAAATTATTTACTATTTTTGTTTATTTTGCAAGCAAAATAGAACCTGATCATGTATATTATGTAATGAAACAAATTAACTTTGCTCTAAAATTGATTAAATTGTAATAACATTTATTTCATTCATTGGATTTCTTGAAAGCATTAGGATTTTCTTATAATTACATAGATGTATCACGAGTAGAAAAATTACTATTTTGCTGAAATAATTGAATTATCAGTTTTTCATAACATCTGGACTAGTCAAATTTAATATGAAAACTTATTTTTGAAAATTATGCACTTCCCTTGGTTATTTGTGTATTGGTTTTCTATTAATAGCTTTCAGTTGGCAAGAAGGGTCAGTACCTGATATGTTACACTTATTCCTTCTCAGGGTAATCATTGTTCAAAAGATGTGAAATGTGTGGTCCAGAAGCCAGAGTACTTAGAATGTATTACTAGATACATCCATGCTGACATGGGAAAGCTGGTTTGCTCCCATTACTAAAATATGTTACCTTACGCATTTTTTTTCTTCCAAGAAAAGTAGGCACATTCCTAAAAATATAGCCCTGAAACTTTCTGAAAATTTATTTTTAAGAGAGAAAAATGAAACACTGGCTTTAGGAATGGTGATTGTTTCTTTTTCAGTATTTTATAAGCTGGTTAATGTAGGGCATTGTGAGTTCTTTGGGTTTTGTTGTTGTTGTTGTTGTTGTTGTTGTTGTTTTGGTTTTGTTTTTTGTTTGTTTTACCTATACAAAGCCTGTCTTTTTTACTTCAGGTAGATTTTGTTCAACTTGTTTAAATACTAAACTGTTTCTGTACTGGAAATTTTTATTTGTCCTTTCAGGTTTTTTTTTTTTTTTTTTTTTTTTTGAGTAGTAAATTAGTGGCATTAGGTTCCCTTTTTTAGAAGTTGGAGTAATAGGCGACTCACTCTTGAAATAGTTTATTAATAACATTAACTCAGTCCACAGAGCTACTTCAGAGGTCAATAAACTACAGCTCATAAAGTCAGTCTGGCCCAGTGTTTATTTTTGTAAATCAAGTTTTATTAGGATGTGTTGGCCTTTTTTTACATATTACATGTCATGTATTTTTTGCTGTAATAGTAGAGTTGAGTAGCTGCAACAAAGACTAAATGGACTGCAAAGCCTAAAATATTTATTATCCAGACCTTTCCAGAAAACATTTGCTCACTCCTGATCTTAATTAATCAATTAATTAACTGTGTCTTCTCCATCACTGTAGCAAACTAATACCTAGAAATCATAGGGAGTATACATAAACTACAGTGGCATTTCTTATACTTGAAATATGAAAATAATCTCTTTCAAGGATGAAAAATATTCTCTTAGACTATGAGTAATGACTTAAATGACTTTTATTACGTATCTGAATGAGCATATAACTAAGTATATAATTATATATATTACATGATTATATTGTATATATTGCTAAATGAAGAGGAAAATTAAACTGTTCTCACTAAGAACTTATAGATTGCTAACATTCTTTTGTTTCAGAAACACTGACCCACACCATAGTGAAAATATTTCAAAAGAAAGGAGTTGCAGGTTATTGGTTATTCAGAAAAATAAGGATGGAACATGCTATAATGTTACTTAATGCTGGAATAGCTTTTATTTCAGACTTCTAAGAGACTCAGAAGCAAGTCTCTGTATTTCAACAAAATCCACCTTCCTAGAAACAACCTAACAAATTTAATAAAATAAGCATATTAGTAGTCAACTCTGCATAATACAGAATTGTGAAGGAATTGAAGAGATTATGGAAGATATGCTTCCTGTACTGTAAATGTTTATAGCCAAACTAGAAAATAAACCAAAGTTACCACATTAAATGGCTCTCTAGTACAGGATTTCAACTCTATATATGACTAAGTGCCAAAACAAATGGTAAAAATAATCAATACTTCAAAATTCTGAGGGAGTTTGATTAATTAGAAGAAATGATACAAGGTAAAGGAATTTTCTATAGCAAAAGTTCTTATAATAATGAGCCACAGTAAAATTCGATTTACTATAATGTAATACAAATCCATGTAGTAAAAAAACTGGTCAAATTATTATATTTCATCAAAAAATGGATCAATATCAAATTTTAACTCACACTGAGACATATTTTGATGCTGCTTCACATCTTTAGAGATGATTAACTGAGATCATTATTTATACGATTATAGAATTACTAAAATAATTAGGATATTATGATTCTTCTGGATGATTCATCTCTGATTTGAACATGTTCCAGCTACCAACAATCTCCACAGTTTAACCAACTGTTCCAGAACAGACCATAGAATTTGTCTGGCGTGAGGATATCTAAGAATGATGAATTGAACTCAGTGCTAGCTTACTTTTACTTTTACTTTATCCAAAGCAGTAAATACACAGAGCGGCTAATGTAAATGAAATAAGAAAGGTGGATACAATGACATGATTTGCCTCTTGCACCTCACCAAGTTATTTCAAAGTTTGGGGGTCTTGGCAAACCACTAGGAACGAGATGTTGCCGAGACAGAGTGGAGATCTATGGGCTCACAGCCTTTTATTCTTTATTATACTAACAATAGTCATATTAGTACCCAGAAGCAAATTACATTATCTTGAAAAGCAGAAATTCCATTATTCAGGAAGATGCATCCCCAGCCATCTCTGCAGGGCCTGGGAGGTTCACTTTTATGCACACTTAGGCATAGTTGGGCCTATCATACCAATATATTCTGCATCTCTAATTACCAATAAATGGAAAAATTACATATTGAAACAAAGGGAAAATGCAGGTACAAGGAATAAGGACAACGAGAAAGAAAAACAATGGTACATTTTTAAATAAGTTCCTAATTATTTTGATAAAAAATATACTTTAGATTATTATCCCATCATAGATTACCCTGCAAATTTTTATTAATTTGTAATTCTCTTAATAATGTCCATAATTTACTCAGGAAATTTAGTACACAAATAAATTTATTATCCCAAATGCAATAATGGCCACATTCATATCAAGAAATGATATATGAACTCCATCTGATATGGTAGCATCTTTTACACTCCCTCTTCCTCTCAGAATAGACTGTGGCACATTATAAAATAGATTCCCTTTAGTTCATGACTTGTTCAGTTGCAAATTCATGTAAACTACAGGACCAGTTTGGCACCTGCTGTGATCATGAGTCTACTGCTGTTTCTCTAATCAGAAAACATTCCTATTAGATAAACCATCTGGCTTGAAAAGCATCCCCTTTGCATTCAAAATGGTTTTGGTAGAATTCAGCCAAAGTATATTTTAAAAGGAAAGATGTGTCAGCAAGACTAGTCTATTTACTAATGGAATAGTCCTCTATTACAATACCATTTGTGGAATAAAAACCATAGAATGAAAATACTACACAACCTGAATATATTCTAGTTACATGTGAAAATGCAGGTGGTGGCAACCTTTTGTCTAGGGCCATCCACTGAAATTGTTGGAATTTAGTCAGTCATAGTCATCATCTGGTCAGAGCCAACTAAACTGCATATTATTCTTATTGCACCCATTCTCATTGAAGTGCGACATATGAAAGTTGCTTCATTACCAGTGGGTACTAGGTTACTACTTGGTTGCCAACTGAATCATGTTTATTCTTGTGGATATGTGTCATTTTCATTTATGGTCATATTCTTCAGGCTATATACATTTGATATCACTTAGTCAAATAATAACAATGTAATTCCACTTTAGAAATAATTCATAGTGGGGTGCCTGGGTGGCTCAGTTGGTTAAGTGTCTGATTTCAGCTCAGGTCATGATCTCACAGTTCATGAATTTGAACCTTGTGAGGGGCTCTGTGCTGACAGCTCAGAGCCTGGAGCCTGCTTCCAGATTCTGTGTCTCCCTCTCTCTCTGCCCCTCCCCTGCTCACGCTCTGTCTCTCAAAATTGAATAAACACTTGAAAATATATTTAAAAAAATAAAAAATTCATAGGCACGTAAAATATCTAACCTTAATATTTTGAGTGAATGTTGGGCACTACTAACAGGAGAAATAAAATATTGAGACATAAGACTCTTAAAGCTAATTTAAAGCTTAACAATTATGCTAAAAGAAATGCTGTTCTTCGATTTTTTCAATTAATGTGTTTATCAAGATCTTATTGTATGCACACACTTGGTAAGATATTCTTAGTTATAGTTCCAAAAACAGAGACCTGGTTTCTGCCTTCAAGAAGTTTGAATGAGGGGTGCCTGGGTCGTTCAGTTGGTTGAGCGACTGACTCCTGATTCCTGCTCAGGTCATGACCCCAGGGTTATGAGTTGAACTTTGCACTGAGTGTAGAGCCTGCTTTGTGTTTTTCCTCTCTCTGTTTCTCTCCTCTGCTTGCTCACTCTCTGTCTCTCTCTAAAAAGAAGTTTGCATGTTTTCAAAGAAAGCTAATGTTACAATAACTGCCTAGTCATGAAGGAGTTCCTGTGGATTTTTGAGATTCACTTGAATATATAAAGATCAGAAAAGGAGAAATCAGTATGGTGGACATAGAATTTAGATTGTTCTGATGATCAAGTTGGTGATGGAAGCACACAAAGCAAAAAGGCAAGACAACCTGGAGGGAGCACAAATAGGAGAGCAGAAATGTAGGATACAGGTATGATGATATTTTATAGAGCATAAAATGGGATTTGCATTTGGATACATCAAACTTAAGGTATTTTTTTCACACATAAGGTATTGATAGCTATCTAGAATCCTTGAAATATGAGTCAAACAGTTTAACGTTTGCCCACACAAGTCAATACTTTCATTTTTTGTTTTATTTTCTCAATTGGACTGTAAGCTTCTTGCCCCCAGGGCATATATTATTATATTCTGGAGCATATCATAACTTATGATGCATTGAACACTGGGGCATTCATATGATGTATTTTTCAAAGAATGAGTGTTTAAATGGGCACATAATAAATGCTGGTCGTGTGGGGTGTGTGTGTGTGTGTATGTGTGTGTGTGTGTGTGAGTGATTAAAAGCACCTCTGTCATTTTCTGCTAAAGATCTAAAAAATTTTTATATTGACAATGCCTGAAGTGAGTATGATGTAACTTTGTTACATTAGTGTAAAGATATGGTTATTGCTAAAATGAAAGAAATTGTAAGGATGAAATTGGAGGATCCCTGAGAAACGCCTTTTTCATCCTACCTCGTTATCATTTCCTCTTTTTGCTGGCTTTAAATTCACACCATTGAAATCATTCTTTTGGAAACTATAACAGATTTGTCTCCAGGACAGCCCAGGAGGCTACCAAGTACATGCTATATATATTTGGAACTGTTATATATTATCTGGATCTAGAAATAGGTGCTGGAATACATTGCCATCACATTATTAACAGGGATGTTTTCATCGTATTTAGTTAAGTAACAACTTTGCAAACAGAGAGAAGAGTTTTGTTTTGAAAGAAAATGTTGAAGTACAGTTAAATGTCAGTAGGCAAGGAAAAAAGTTATATTCCAGGACTTAGGAAGGGTGTGCCATAAGTAACTAAGCATAAGGAAAGAAACATCAAAACAGGTATACCTGCATATTCAGTGTGTGTGTGTGTGTCTGTGTGTGTATGTGTGTACATATACACTGGTATGTGATATGCAAAAGTTTTGTCACCTATAAATAATTTAGCAAAGAACAAGAATAATAAATGAAATAGTAAATAAGAAATGAATGAATGAAATATAATGAATATAATGAATATATATTATATGTAATGAAATATGATGAATGAAACAAAAAATGAAATAATAAATAAATAAGAAATAAGAAAAATAAATGAAATAATAAATAAATAAATACATGAATTAATAATACATAATTACTTTGAATAATTGATACTTCTGTTCAATCTCAATATAAGAATCTTCTATTTTCTAATAAAGAGTACCTTGAGAGCTGGTACTCAATAAAATTAACCAAAAACCTGTTTCTGATAGACACATAGGTTTAATAAGACTGACATAAGCCATTTATCGATTATTTACATATGTCAAATACTGTGCCAAGTATTTATGTTCATATTTTTAATTTACTTCTAATTTATCATATTTATAATTTATTTCAAGGTAACTTATTTTGCTTAAGTGTAAAATTTATTTTATCTTCCTATGGCATTTTATAGGTGAGGAAACTGTCACACAGAAGTGCAGGAGTCTCTGTAATGCGGTAGAATGGGGCCTATGAATTTAATTGCCCTGAATCCCAGATGCATATTGATGCAAGTCTAGAAGCAAAGGAGGAAGTGGGTGACTCCTAGGGTTGTTTTCTTTGTTAACATTGAGGTTTTCCAGACCTAGTGGACTTCCAAATCAGGATACTGTCGAGCAAAATACAATCCGTGAAGTTACTGGAGTGAGCAGCGAGTAAGTGTTGCCACTTGAAGGATGAGAACACAGGATGAGGCAAGACTTCTTGGAAGTGATCAGTAAACCCGTAAGTGTGGACCTAACTCACAGCATCCAAATCAGAGTTATTATAGCTTCAGGGCCTTATTTAAATAGTCACAAGAATATAATGTTGGATTCTTCTGAGCTCACCTAAAAGAAATGGACTAAATAGGAAAGTATTCATGAGTGAGCAGTTGAATAATGATATGTTTTAACCATGGTTATGTATTTGTATTTTATTTATTTATTTTTATTAAATTTTTTAATGTTTGTTTTCTTTTTGAGAGAGAGAGAGAGAAAGAGAGAGACAAAGTGTGATCAGGAGAGGGGCAGAGAGAGAGGGAGACACAGAATCTGAAGCAGGCTCAAACCCACGAACTGTGAGATTATGACCTGAGCTGAAGTCAGACACCTAAATGACTGAGCCACCCAGGCACCCCATGTATTTGTATTTTTAAATCATCATGGATTTCTATGCAGTCCCAAGCAGAATAGTATAGTGATTAACATCACGAGCTCTTCTGTCTGTGCTTCATTTTGAATTCCAGATCTGTCATTTTCTAGCTGTGACCTAAAATAAGTCATTTAATCTCTTTGTGCCTCAGTTTTCTCATCAAGGGTCAGTTTGAGGGTTAAATGAGTTAAGAACTTAAACACTTAGAACTGTACCTGACACATGATGAGCACTAAATATTGTTAGTCACTATTACTTTGGTTTTTATGTAGATACTCTTATGTGAGATAGATGGGTACGTTGATTATATTAAATCACTGATTTTTGACTGGGTGAAAAGGTGACATATCTAAGGAAGGACCAGGAAAAGGTTTTTCTCTATCTAAACCTCCCTGGATATTATAAGTCCTCTCTCTCCCAACTCCTACCCTGCCCCATGCCATGATCCTTATCCTCCATCCAGCAGAGTCATAAGTTCTAATGAGAGATCTTACTTGGAGGCCTTTCTAGCAAATGTGAATGGTACAGAGACAGAACAAGATTAGAAGCATTGATTTAAGTAGGGCTGGATCATATGTTAGCTGCCTAAATAATAGTTTTTTCCACTCAGGTTTTTTACTTGCTTTATGAAACAAGCATTGAACCTTGCTGTGAAATGTAATCCTCAACAGTGAGTGTAATATCCACTTTAAGTGCCCTCAGTTTGAATCTCCAAGTGAGAAGCTGCTTACTTAGCAGCTCCAGAGGTGGAAAATGTATGTCTCTTGAAGAACAGGAATATTCTCTCCTCATTGGCAAGAGCTTCATATAACTGATTGTCTCCTTGTCTTTGACTTGCCTTTAATGATATGCAAAAATAGTGATTACACATATTTTAAAATATAATATGTCAGAGACATAAGTTACCAAGAGGTTGTAAGGAGCATAATCTCCTATAATAGGAGTACGCCCCCATGAGATAGCAGTTACAGTATTCCTTTGTGATCACTTATTTTTTAACTTAGAGAAAAATATTTTTTGCATTATCACAAAAGAAAACTGTGAATATGTTTGTAAAGTTCTAGCCCCTGGTAGTTGCGAATGTGACCTTATTTGAAAATAGGGGCGCCTGGGTGGCGCAGTCGGTTAAGCGTCCGACTTCAGCCAGGTCACGATCTCGCGGTCCGTGAGTTCGAGCCCCGCGTCGGGCTCTGGGCTGATGGCTCAGAGCCTGGAGCCTGTTTCCGATTCTGTGTCTCCCTCTCTCTCTGCCCCTCCCCCATTCATGCTGTGTCTCTCTCTGTCCCAAAAATAAATAAACGTTGAAAAAAAAAAAAATTTGAAAATAGGGCCTTTGCAGATGGGATCAAGTTAAGATGAGGTCATAGTGGGTTAGAGAGGCCACTAAATCCAAAGACTGGTGTTCTTCCAAGCAGAGGTGGGTTTGGACACAGACACAGACACACACACACACACACACACACACACACAGAGGGAAGATGTATATGTGAAATGGAGATAGAAATTGAAGGGTTGCAGCTAGAGCCAAAGATGCCAAGGATTTCCCACCACCAGTACAAGCTAGGAAGAGGCAAGAAAAGATTGTCCCCTGGAACCTTCAGAGACAACATGACCAGGCTGACATCTGGGTTTCAGAATTTTTGGTCTCTGGAACTGCAAGGGAATAAGTTTCTTGTGCTTTAAGCCATCAGCTTGTGGTGATTTGTTGTAGCAGACCTAGGAAACTAATAACAGTTTGCATCCTCCACGACACTCCAACCACAATGGCCTTCTTTTAGATCCTCAAACACATGAAGTACTGTTGTGCCTTGAGGTGCACAGGCTGTTCACTCTGCCTAAAGTATCCTTCCCCAGATACCTCCATGACTGGCTTTTGCTTTTCATTGAGGAATTACACAGACCAGAGACCCTCCCTGAGGACTTAAGTTCAAGAAGCCATCATTTACTCTACACTGCATCAGTTTAATTCCTACATAGAAATTATTTTGGATATTTTTTCTTTTTTTTTCTTTGTGTGTTTACTTAGCTTTTGTTCATACACCATTAGAATATAAATTATATGAGAACAATTTTATGCATTTGTTTAGTACCCAGAATAGAGTCTGTAGAATGTAGACACTCAATAGATATTCACTGAATGAATGAATGAAGTCATAATTTTTTACCCCTTGAAACACAGTATTGTGATGTTATAGGACAAGGCCCTGGAATATATTCATTGTCTTAGTTTTATAAACAACTATTGTATAGCTATTACACATCTCTATGAGCATGACATTTATGGTATTTTATTTTTATCTTAGTCAGTAAATATAGGCTTGCAAAAAAATTATTTCATAGGTATTCTTTTACATCTGAGTAACTAGCAGATATTGTCACTATGTCAGGAACTAAAAAGTACATTTTCTATTGTGTGGTTACTCTTATTTTTTCCAAGTTAGCTACTGACAAGAAAATAAGCTTTTAGTAAATTTTCCTTCTTTTATTTTTAATTAATAAAAAATTTAATGTGTATTTATTTTTGAGAGAGAGAGACAGAACCTGAGCAGGGGAGAGGCAGAGAAAGGAGACACAGAATCCAAAGCAGGTTCCAGGCTCTGAGCTGTCAGCACAGAGCCCAATACAGAGATTGAATCTACAAACTCTAAGATCATGACCTGAGCCAAAGTCAGACACTTAACCTACTGAGCCACCCAGGTGCCCCATAAAATATCCTTCTTTTAGCCAACATATTCCTAGAGATAGTCGTCGATATATTCTGTAGTGTTCATTTGTCATGAATATAGAGTAAAATCTGATTTGCTCTTTCTTGATAACCTTAATGTAGTTAGGTATAATGTATGAATATGGAATAGAGTGCTTATGAATGAAGATGATGGGCTGGATGGACTGAGAGCTTCTCTAATTTCTTCTCCAGGCAATGTTTTTCAAAACTATTTCCAACTCTATTTATATATGTCAGATACGCTACGACTTCCTCTATTTGATAACTTTGGGTGAATTCTTGCTTACAGCAAGAATTTATAGAGTATGGTATTAACATCCTTCCTAGAATGTTCTGGGCATTTGAGATATTTTTAGTCTTGAAACAACCAATATAAGCTAGTGTCGTTAACTTTGACATTCATCAGAATTTGTGTGGGGATTATTTTAAAATGTAGTTAACTTAGAAATGTGTGTTATTTTGTCATGTTGCAAGTTTGATTTACATGAATAAGTATGTTAGTTCTTTTAAATGATACCTTGAGATCTTCCTCCAATATTTTCTTTTTTTCTTTTAGGTTATTTTTTTGGGGGACACCTGGGTGGCTCAGTTGGTTAAGCTCAGGTCATGATCTCACTGCTGGTGAGGTCAAGCCCCTCATCGGGCTCTCTGCTATCAGTGCAGAGCCTACTTTGGATTCTCTGTTCCCCTCTCTTTCTGCTCCCCACCCCCTCCTCGCACATGTACGTGTACAGACTTTCTCTCTCTTTCAAAAATAAATAAGCTTAAAAAATTTTCTTCTAAAAAATTAAAAAGTTTTTTTTTAGTTAAAAACTGGGCAGAAGACATGAACAGATATTTCACCAAAGAAGGCATCCAAATAGCCAACAGACACGTGAAGAGATGCTCAGCATCACTCATGATCAGGGAAATGCAAATCAAAACCACATGAGATATCATGTTCACCTGTCAGAATGGGTAAAATAGAAAACCCGTGAAACAAGTGTTAGTAAGGATGTGGAGAAAAAGGAACCTTCTTGCACTATTGGCAGGAATGCCAACTGGTGCAGCCCCTGTGGAAAAGAGTATGGAGGTTCCTCAAAAAATTAAAAGTAGTCAATGTAAGTAAGGCCTTTCAATTCTTCCTGCTTTGCCCAGATCTGCTGGTTGTCTTCTCAGTATTAGATTATAGCTCAAATATCACCTCCTCAGAAATACCAGTCTTTAACTTCTCATGTAAAATATTCCCCTTCACTGTCACTTTCTGTAACAGACAACTCTTCATCCTATTCATTTCTAACAATGCCCTGAGTTTTTTGACCCACTTTGCATAGCCACATGTTTCAGAGGATGGGGACTCCATCCCCACTAGTCTAAATCTTATGGTATTAGATCTTTATAAATGTAACCCAGTAATTTTCAACCAGGCAGAGCCCCATACACAGAGATGTTGATACCATTATTTTGAAGTTAAAAACCATTTTTTCTAAATCAGTTATGGTATTTTGAGTACATTTTAAGTGATCTGGTACAGGAATGGGCACAGACTGCAATTTGCTAAATGAAAAATGAAAGAAAAATTGCTTATGGGATTCTGAGAAACGCTCTTTGTCTTAAAAGGGGATGAGAGAAGATCTAAGTTCTCAACAATCAGCTGCATTTTATTGTGTAAGAATGTGAAGTACAGTACTATTGCAGCTTTCTTAGGCCTAGGAAGGTGAAAGCCTGAAGGATAAAAGCCAACATCAGGATGGCAGAGAAAAAAGACAGGCAGAATCAGAATCTAAATGACATTGATGAGCTAGGTAACTCCCACACCACACCAACTCTAGGGGTTTTGTTTTCTTGTTTTTTGTTTGTTTTGTTTTTTAATGTGAGATAATAAATCCCACTCTTACTTAAGCCATTTAAAGTTGGGCCTCGTATTTATTGCAGACCAAAGGAGCTTAATTGATATGTTTTCTAGTTCATTACACAGTCCAGTTGTCTTAGTGCAGGCAGTAAAATCTGGAATTACCTTGCTTATTTGTGCATTTCTTTTTTTTTTTTTCTTTCTTTCCCTACATTTTAAGAAAAAGAACATTGTTTTATACTCACTTCTGACCCAAGGCCTAGAATGTTGTTTGGCACATTGAATGAGTATGTAAAAATATATGATGAATACATTCAATCTATCAAATTAATTCCCTAAATCTCCAAAGGTAAGCTTTTCTGTGCTCATTTACTATCACAGCTTTAGTTTATTAATTTTTTCCAGAATGCTTTAATACTCTCTATTAAAATATGTTTTCCTACAGTCATGCTTCACAAATTCATCTTCCACACTGCTATTAGAGCAGAAAATATCTTACCTGCTTAAAATCTATTTGTGGTGCCCTATTAACTCCAGAGGCAAATTAATATTCTATTGCATGTATACATCAGGCCTCCACCTACTTATCTGGAGCTTGTCTGCCTCTAGTTTGTACTACAATCATAACTAAGATTTCAGATCTCTTCCAACAAACCATATGTAGTAAGAAGAATTCTAAGATTGTTCATAAGATTTCTACTTCCCAGTGTCCACACCTTGTATAATACTTCCCTTTGAGTGTAGGTAGATCTAACTCAATCAGGCGAGCTCTTTTAAAGGAGGACGTGGAAGTAAGAGACAGAAGTATCTAGAGATAGACAAAGCTGCAGCAGATGCCCTCCTGGCCACAGGAGACTTCAGTCCTATAACCACAAGGAATTGAATTCAGCCAACAACCTGAATAAATTTGGAAGCAGACCCAAAACCCCAGAGAAGAACTCCATCCTAGCTGACATTTTGATTGCAACTTTGTGGGACACTAAACAGACAATTCAGCTAAGATATACCCAGAATTCTGACATACATAACTGTGAGATAATATATGGGTGTTGTTGTTTTTGTTTTGAGCTAAGCTTGTGGTAATTTGTTTTGCAGCAGTAAAACACTAATACATCATATGTTCTCATTTCTCCTTACCTTTCATTCATTGTTCTCTTTAATTTCAGTTCATGTCTTCCTGATATTTATCCTTCCTTATTTATCCTTCAAGATCCAATTCATCCATTACTTAATTTAGAAATCCTTCCTCTGCAAAAGACCTTTCTCCCAATGCTCGCTTCTTTTGCCATGCCTCGTTCTCCCCTTCCATGGTTTCTGTTCTAACATTTCCTCTCTCGCATGTCTATTATATTAGAAAAATAGCGCTCTCATTTTGAACTGAAGCTATAACCTCCTCTCTTGGCAAAACCAATGCCATACTGGAACCAGGTTATCAGGAGTATCCTAATAAAAACACCCCCCAGGTATGCTGAAGATACTTGATTGATTCAACAGCAATGCTTCAAGTTTTTGTGAGGGTGTGACAGCAGTGTTACTGTTACTCAGATTTCCCTCCACATTAACTGTCAGCAGACTAATGGACACAGAAGATGACTGAGTCCACATATTACTGAGTCCACAGATGACAATGGACATAGAAGAATGTAACAAAATTTTAGGAACTGACTTGTGTTTTACAAAGCATAATAATAACATCTGTATTGCCTTTGCCTCTTCTCTCTGAAATCATTCTAAAACAATGACAATTACAAGAAAGCATTAAGAAACACAGCTCCATCTTTGGTGAAACTAGAAACTATCTATAACCCTAAAAATACATGAAGAATGCCTACCAAATCCAGTGGCAATAATAATATGATCCAAGAAAACATTGAGAAAGGAAACTTACAGCTGTACCATCAGGTAATGCTGGCATAGAGAAGTCTCCAATGTAGGTGGTCACCTGAGGAATAAAATATCATTAACAATTGCATTTTTTATATGGTAGGATGAGCTGTGGGAACTTCTCTAGACTTTGTTTATCATCACAGAGAAATAAAGAGATGTTTGAAGAAGAAAGTACACAAATATGGCAAAAGTACAGAAAGCAATCTGCCAGGGAGACAAGATAAAGGAAAGCCTTTCAACTGTAAGCAGCCCTGAGACTGCTGATTTGTTTCAGTTGGAGAAGTAAACGCTAAACAACCACTCTCTGTTTCTGTATATTTCTATGTGTACACATGTGTTGGTGTAAATCATAATCACACACACACACACACACACACACACACACACACGAGACTCAAAACCTTGTGTCATAAGAAATTTCTCCATAAGCCAGGAAGACATCCTGGTAATCTATAAACTTTTCACTCCTATAACACAGAAACTACTACCAAGAGATGGTAGTATAGACAGAAGTCACCTTACTCACAGTTAATTTTAAAATATTCAATTAAGCATCCACAGATATTTCTACAAATTAAATATTATGGAACAGACAAAAATTCAAGTGGCAAATTAGGAAGACCTAAGCAGAATAATGTCACCTTGGAGAAAATAACAAAAGTTTGACCAAACTATATGGAAAATATACAATTTAAAATAAGAGCTCAGAGCAGAGAAATAAGAGAATGAGGAAGACATTGGATACACACATACCTACAATATACAAACATACATACATACACCTATTCATCTAAAGAGACAAGAATAAGAGGGGCGCCTGGGTGACTCAGTCGGTCGAGCATCTGACTTTGGCTCACGTCGTGATCTCACAGTTCATGGGTTCGAGCCCTGTGTTGGGCTCTGTGCTGACAGCTCAGAGCCTGGAGCCTGCTTTGGATTCTGTGTCTCCCTCTCTCTATGCCCCTCTCCCACTCACGCTCTCTCTCTCTCTCTCTCTCTCTCTCTCAAAAATAAATAAACATTAAAAAAATTTAAAGAGACAAGAATAAGAGAAAACTAAATCTTCACAGAAAACATCTAAGGGAAAGAAATTGACTCTGCTGGAAAGAAAGTGAAAAGTCAGACTGGGAAAATGGAGCAAAATGGAATTAAAAAGAGAATTAAAAGAATTACAGAGCACTGGTTGATAAATAAGAAACCCAAAGCCTATCATCATTATATCACCAAAATAGATATAATTGGTATCCTTGAGTAATAAAACTGAAAGATTAAAATTTCAAGGTATAATTCAAAGAGTTTGTATAACTTTAAGTATTGATAAGAAAAACGTTAATGCATATATTGAATGAGAAAACGATGTCTCAGGTGAAACTGCAGCAATGCCTATTATATTTCCTGGAGTTAGAAGTTAAAATATAATCCTTCAGGCTTTGAGGCAAAAGGATAAAGATGCCTAGAGAGGGTAAAGAACAGAAGGCCTCACACATCCCCAGCTCTTTTTAATTTCTCAAGCAAAGATGAACCTGAGTATTTTATACTCAGTCAAAATTTCATTCCTGATACACAATTTCAAACACCTAACAACATAGGGATATATTCTTCATGAGTTCTGGGGAAGAAATTTCTAGGTGACAAATTGACCAATATAGTAGTGAGTATACAGAGGCAAATGATTGTCAATTTAATTGCAGGACTAAAATTAATCCAATTGTGGAAATTATAGTTACAAACAGACTACCATAAACCATTCCAAGACAGAGAACACCATTGCTATTATCAAACCAACACTATTATCAAAAGTAAGTGGGAGCAGGGGCGCCTGGGTGGCGCAGTCGGTTAAGCGTCCGACTTCAGCTCAGGTCACGATCTCACGGTCCGTGAGTTCGAGCCCCGCGTCGGGCTCTGGGCTGATGGCTCAGAGCCTGGAGCCTCTTTCAGATTCTGTGTCTCCCTCTCTCTCTGCCCCTCCCCCGTTCATGCTCTGTCTCCCTCTGTCCCAAAAATAAATAAACGTTGAAAAAAAAAAAAGTAAGTGGGAGCAGGGCATCTGGGTGGCTCAGTCGGTTGAATGTCTGACTTCAGCTCAGGTCATGATCTCACAATTCATAGGTTTGAGCCCCACATCAGGCTCTTTGCTGTCAGTGAAGATCCCACTTTGAACCCTCTGTCCCCCTCTGTCTCTGTCCCCCCCGCTCTTGAAAATAAATAAACATTTTTTAAAAAGTAAGTGAGAGATAAGGGAGAAAGAAGTATTATAACTATGATAATGTCTTCTGGTTTTATAGCTGAGTCAAAAGATGTTTTTGAATCTGAAAAAATCAAGGAATGAATGTAATGTGTTAATCTTGTTTAAATGTGTATTTATTTCTCTTGAGAGAGAGAGAGAGAGAGAGAGAGCGAGCGAGCATGAGCAGGGAAGGGGCAGAAAGAGAGAGAGGGAGAAAGAGAATATCAGGCAAGTTCCATGCCCAGTGCAGAGCCTGATGAGGGGCTTGATCTCACAGCCATGAGATCATGACTTGAGCTGAAACCAAGAGTCAGATGTTCAACCAACTGAGCCACCCAGGGCACCCTATTAAGGTAATTTTTTAAAAAATGTCTGGATGCCAAGGTAAAATCAAACAAGATGCTGTGAGATATGTTTAAAACTAAATGATAGAGAAAGTAAAAGTCAAAAAATTAAAAAAAGCATCAAATAGAGCAACAATCACAAAAAAATGGCCAGAGATATGTTGTTAATACGTTGATTCAAGGAAAATGCATCATAATAATAAGAATTTCAATTCAGGAAATTTTGTAGTCACATATAACAATGTATAAGTAAATATAACAACAAAATTCATGAAATAAAAACTGCAAGGAGATTTTCAGTAGCATTTTGGGAGTAGGACATTCTAATTAATTTATCTCTTTTTCTGGTGACATTTCAAGTAGATCAAAAATAAATACAGCTATAGCAGTCCAAAATTATGTAATATATAAAGTATATCCAATTGCTATATATCTTCTGAAATACACCTCAGATATTTATAGAGAATCATTTTCCTAGGAAATTGAGGTTCCTAACCCAAGGTTTTCAGTAAATACCCAGAAATGTAGGCATGGGATGTTATCAGTTATATGCACATGATAAGCAGAGATATTCAAATCACAGTCACCAGGAGTTTGAAGGATTCAGGAAATTATAAAATCCTACTTGGGAAGTTAGGGAGGAAATATTTCTGAAGGACCTCACAATGTCCTCACTTTGAGCAGGCAGTATTATAAGCAACCTGCTCTTCCAACAGAAGGTATTGCTTCATGTGGACATGAGTAGATGAATTGCCTCCTTTGTTGGGGTCTCTTAGTCAATCTGGTCACTTTCTCCTTATGAAATCTATGCAATTATGTATCTTTTAATATAATTCCAAATAACTAAAAGAATTATTTATATCAACAGTTCAAAGATGATTGAATCAATATTAAGAAATCAATAACCACAATTTAATAGTAGAGAAAAGGTTTTATTCATTGATACTGAAAATTAATTTGATCAAAGGCTATGTTCATACTAGATAAGATTGCTAAAGGATGTACTTTCTTAATATGTTATATAGATAAAGAGAATTCTTCCTTATATGTGTATATTTTGCATGTGTATATGAGTGATATATATGTTATATGTAAAGATTTGTAAGTGCATACATATGTGTGTCTTTTATGAGATAAAAGAGAATTTGTATTAAAGTTGAGAATAAGGAAATTGTCTACCATCACTCGTATTTAATATTTTTGTTAATGTAATAGTTACTGGAATTTACATGATAAAGAAATGAAGTATAAAAATTGGAAAGGAGGAGACAAAGTTGAAATCATTTATAATGATGCAGCAGAATATCTACAAAAGTCAAAAGAACCACATAAAAAATTATCACAAGCGGTAAGAGATTTCAGTGAGGTGGTTGTGGGTAAATCAATATGCCAAAATAATACATCTATTATAATTATATATATTAATGTTATTATATATATTATTTTTGAGAGAGAGAGAGAGAGCATGAGTTGGGGAGGGGCAGAGAGAGAGGGAGACACAGAAGCCAAAGCAGGCTCCAGGCTCCTAGCTGTCAGCACAGAGCCCGGCGCGGGGCTTGAGCTCACGAACTGTGAGATCATGCCCTGAGCTGAAGTTGGACACTCAACCTACTGAGCCACCCAGTCGCCCCTATAATTATATATATTGCATCCATAAAAAGTTTATTAGAAAGGATAATGAAGAAATGTTTTATTTACAGTAGTCACACAATCATACCTGTGAATAATCTAAACAAGAAATGTAGCGGCTTTTTGTGAAGAGATATTCATAATGTTACTAAAGGATCCAAAATGAAACTTGAATTATTAGAAAGGAATGCCTTCTTGTTGGATAGAGAGACTTAATATTAGAAGAATCTCAGGGCACCTGGGTGGCTCAGTCAGTTAAACATTTGACTCTTGATTTTGGCTCATGTCATGATCTCACAGTTCATGGGATCCAGCCCCAAGTTGGGTTCTGTGCTGACAGCACAGAGCCTGCTTGGGATTCTCTCTTCTCTTTCTGTCTCAAAATAAATAAATAAACATTTAAAAAATATATATCTTTTAAAAAAGGAGGAGAAGAATTTCAACAAATCCTAAATCGATATGCAAGGATGATTACTGTAGTATACCAACAGGAAATGTTTTATTAGTGCTAGAAAAACTGATTCTAAAATTCATGTGGATAAACAAATGTTAAAAACTAGCTAAGACATTTTTGGAAAGTAAGAGTAACCAGGTGAACTTTAATACCTAACAATAATCAAGTATATTATGAAACATTATAAATCTCAATATAGTAGTGATTCATAAATAGAATACTAACAAGAAAGAGTCCAGATATAAATACAAATATGTATGGGGATTTAGTACATCATAAAAATGGCATTTTTTTTATCAGTGGAGAAAATGTAGATTAATAATGGTGCTGGGGCAATTGGTCAGGCACATTAAAAAATAAATTTGTACAGCAACCTCATTTCTTATCATCAATTTTGTTGAAGCAAATTTTCAGTTGAAGCAAATAATTAAATCAGGAATATGGAAGACGGGGAGAAGGAAGAGAGGAAGAGAAGGAAAAACACTATAAAATTATTAGAAGAAAATTTGGTTTTCTTTTTTTTTATATTTTAACAACAATTTTGAGATGTAAAAGATCTCTGTAAATATTATATAAAAAAACACAAGAACTGAGACCACCTGCCTCATTATAATTAACTGTTAGGATTGAGAACTAAGAGCACGTGTGTCAACATGAATTTACTTGTTCCATGAAAGTCTCACTCAAGAAGATAAGACTAAAAACCGATAAATAACTTCACTGTTTGCTGTTGGAAATTCTTGCAAATCAGTTCATCTGGGCAAGCAGTTTACTCGCCTAGATGAACGCCTTATTTAGTCAGGCAATAGTTTGCTCACCAAGACCTGCTTCACCATTCTCTTGCTTTGCTGTATACCACTTTAAACTTGGCTGAGTTCCGACCACTTCACCTCCTTGAAAAACATGCCTTAAGTCATTTGAGCGTAGACCCAAAACACCTTCTGAATATCATTTCCTGACCTCCTCCTTTTGAGATACCACTAAGGATTCTCAAGGTAGTGTTTTCCTTTTCTATAGTAAGCTTATTAAATTCAGCTTTGTTTTATCAGGAAGTTTTTCTGCTATTCCATTGTAGATAGTAGAAGATCCAAAGCCATTTATTTTTTTTAATTTTTTTAAATGTTTTTATTTGATTTTTGAGAGAGACAGACAGAGTGTGAGCAGGGGAAGGGCAGAGAGAGAGGGAGACACAGAATTCAAAGCAGGCTCCAGGCTCCGAGCTATCAGCACAGAGCCTGACACAGGGCTCGAACTCATGAATGGTGAGATCATGACCTGAGCCAACGTCAGACGCTTAACCAACCAAGCCACCCAGGCACCCCTATTACAATTTTAAATGTACATTGGCTTTGACTAAGGAATTCTACTTCCAGGAATCTATCTTCCAGATGTATTCCCATAAGTGCAAAAAAAAAAAATATATATATATATATATATATAGGTTATTTCTGGAAATAACAAAGGATTAAACCTTTAAAATATCCATTATATAGTATAATAAAAAGTGACATATTTGAAAGCAGCTATTGTAAATATGCACTAATAAAGACTTGTACTAATGCCCAAGTTATGTTAAATTAAAAACAATATTGCACAGGAGTATGATTTTTATGCTATGACTTTAACAAGAAAGCGTATAAATATGGTATTCAAAAGATCTCTGTAAAAGCTGTTGCTACTAAAATTAATTAAATGGTTTAGAGGCAGCAGTACCTTCCACTGCAAACTCTTTTGAACTCTTTGTCTGGAAATATGCATTTATTATTAACCCTGCCTTCATCCCAATGAAATTGAGAAAGGGAGCTTGTGTCACTACAAATTGTAAGGCACTGGAAATTTGAGTAGTATCACCTCAGAACCTTAATGGAATATGATACACTTAAAGGGGGATAAGAGATCCTTTTTCTTCTTCTGCATGGTGGACAGTGGGCACAGGCACACTGAGTGTGTAGAGAAGGGAGGCTCCTCCCACCTAGGGCATTCACAGGAGGGTGTCAGTACCCAGATGGAGACTAATGGACTAAGATGGCTGGACGCACTGGTAGCTTTAGGTAGGGAGCAAAAAACTTATCAGTGGATAACACAAAAGAGATCTCAGCAGGAAAATCGTAGGAAGGTGAATTCACCTTGATGCTATCAAGACTGTTTACAAGCATGTGTGGAATCCCTCTATAACCTTACCTCTGGGTAACTCCAGCAATTGGGAAAGACTTGGCAGGAAACTGGAAGTTTTGCAAGAGCAAGTTGAAGTATGGTATTAATGCTTACGCTACTTGAGCATTAGTGTGTGGTCAGGGCATAGAGGATCATGGTAAGACACATAGAATAACAAATTACAATTACTTTATAGTAGCTTTTAGCAATAAAAAATGTATGTCAGAATTACCCAGGAGCTCATGTTTGGGGCCAAGTCCCCAGATATTAAGGTATTTTAATACAATTAATAAAACATGGCTCCTACAGGCAAAAGAAACACAAGATAAATTAAGCATATTATTTGCTCAGGACTGAGTTCCACACAAGTATTTCTGAATAGCTCCCTTTCACTGAGGAAGGAATGGCTACTAGTGGGAGCGATAGGAAAAAAACAGATGGCATTTAAATATTTCATCAGTTCCCCACTCCTTCCTATTTACTCAACTTTATTTTACTTTTATCTTCGCTATTCCACCAACCCCAATGCTCCTTGCTTCAGTCAGACTATTCTTCTGAGTCCTTGTTCAAAGTCATTATGCCCTAGGAGCGTGGCTGCCCAGAGCCGCTGGAGCCCTTCTCCCCAGGAAGTGCCGTTTGCTGAAGGCCCAGAATAAGCAGCTGGAAGAGTGTCTTCAAAGCTGCCCAGCACCAAAGGAACAGCACGTTCCTCCACTGCCTTCGTGGTCCCTTTGCACCTCAAGTCTGAATAATGTTAGGGCTTAAAACAAACAGTACCTTAGGAGGATTATTAGTTTGGAAAATCAAACAATAACCAACTTGAAATTAATTAATTCCCTATCAGTTAAACACTACATTAAGTTTGAAGTATAACGCAAAGAATTGGATGGAGTAACAGTTTCAGCCTATAGTTAGTTTTGTTTTTCTAAATTACTTTAGCATTTATTGCCTTTACCCCTCTTGAAATGAAAGACAAACAAGTGCTTTTGATTTTTTGTTATTTTGTATCTGCTCAATATGTGTTTGTGACTTATTTCAAATGCCAGTTTTCTGTGGAAACCTGAAAACCTTTTGAAATAACAAGATTAAAATTTTCTATTAAATTTCTAAAATGCCTGAATTTCTATTAATAACAAGATTAAATTTTTTTCTACTAAAATGCTTTTATGCAGGAAGTAGAAGGAGAATAATACAGTAAAACTTTGGTTTGTGAGCGTAATTCATTCTGGAAACATGCTTATAATCCAAAGCACTCATATATCAAAGCAAATTTCAAGAACCATTGGCTCAGTTGTGATCATGTGACATTTGGCATCACGTATTACTCATATCGTAAGACATCACCCATTTGTCAAGTTAAACTTAATTAGAAATGTTTGATCATCTTGCGGAACACTCACATAACAAATTACTCTCAATCCAAGGTTTACTGTACATCTTACTGACAAATTCTGATCTAATCAATGATTTATGAAGTGGTCTCCATTCATTGTAGACACTACATTAACTGTGGATCTATGTCCTGATTTGAAGCACAAATCCCTTGAAATGGGCTGAATTGTGTCCCTGAGAATTCATCACCTGGAACCTCAGAGCTTGACCTTTTTTGGAAATGAGAAGGCCTTGTGAAGACCTACTGGCAGGAAGTCCATGTGAACATGGAGGCACAGATTGGAGGGAGATGTATATAAGACAGGGAATACAAGCAACCACGACATTCAAGGACAGAGGTATGAGATAGTTTCTGTCTCACAGTCTTCAGAAAAAACCAACCCTGTCAACACCTCAAATTCAGACTTCTAGCGTCCAGAATTGTGAGAGAATAAATTTCTGTTTTAAGTGACCTGATTGTGGTACTTTGTTACAGCAGCCCTGAGAAACTAATACAGATTTTGGTACTATGGAGCTAGGTGCTGCTGTAACAAAATACCTAAAACTGTGGAAGTGGCTTTAGATTTGGGTAATGGGTAATGGAGCTTCGTAGAAAAAGCCCACATTGTCTTGAGGGCAATGGTACAAGTATGGATGTTAAAAGTGATTCTGGTGAAGGCACAGATGAAAGTGGACAGAACGGTAAAGAAAGTTTCTATTATCTTAGAGAATACATGAACAGAATGCTGGTAGAAATATGAATGTTGCAGGTGCTTTAGTGAGTTTTCAGAAGCAAATGAGAAGCATGTCAGTGGACAATGAAGGGAAGGTGATTCTTGATTCTTATTATCAAGTGGCAGAAAGCTTCGTTGAATTGTATCCTAGTGTTGGGTGGAAAGTAGAACTGGTGAACAATGACCTTGGATACTTAGCTGAGATTTCTAAGCAAAATATGGAAAGTGTGGCTTCATGTCTTCTCACTGTATACTGTACAATGCAAGAGGATAGAGGTAAATTGAGAACCTATGAAGCAAAAAGGAACCAGAACCTGATTTGGAAAATCCTCAGCCTTTTAATATTGTAAAAAATGTAAAGTATTCACTGCAGAGAACTCTAAGACTGTAGCTGAACAACTCTCTGGTGAAGAAATTAGGTATGTGACTCATGGAGCCAATGGAATATCTCAGGAGAAGCCAGGAATAGAGACAGGATTATCCAGAAAGAACCTGTGTAAAATTATCCTAATGGTGTGGATCCTCCTGGTGTACATGGAAGACTGACAACATTTTTGAGATTATATTTTTACCAATAGAAACACTAACAATGAACTCAGAGGGACAAAAATAGGATGAAATTAAGGAAGAATGACTCTGAGCAGAGGCCATGACTAGTGGGAGACCTTCACTGCCACAGAGAGCAAAGCATCCAGCCACAGATCATTATTCTCAGGCCTTAAAACCTAATGGAACTTGCCCTGTTAAGTTGTGACCTTGTTTTGGACCCATAAGAACTTTATTCCTTCCATCTTCTACCTTTCAGAATGAGAATGTCTGTTATATGCTTGTCCCACCATTGGATTTTGGAAGCAGACAACTTTTCTTCAGTTTTACACGCCCACGACTAGAAAGGAATTTTGCCCTAGAATAGATCATACCCAGAGTTTCAACCATACTTATACAGATTATTTAAATGGGATTTGGAACTTTTTGAGCTGATGTAGTGTTTATATGAGAATGGGCTAATAATTTCAGGGATGCTAGGGTGGGATCAATGTCTTACGTGTGGAATAGATATGAATTTGTGGGCTGTGGGGGGGGGGGAGACAGAGGGCACACTGTATATGGTCGAGTAATTTCCACCTCCAAAATTCATGTCTACATGAAACCTAAGAATGTGGCCACATTTGGAAATACGATTTTTGCAGATATAATTGGTTAACAAAATGAGGCCATATAGGATTAGAGTAGGCCCTAAATCCAGTGAGTGGAGTACTTGCAAGAAGATGTTGTGAAGACAGAGGCAGAATTTGGAGCAGTGCATCTAGAAACCAAGGAACACCAACGATTGCCAGTAACCACCAGAAGCTGGAAGAGAAGCATGAGACAGTTTCTCCATCAGTACTTTTAGAAGGAACCAACCTTACCAAGAGTTGAATTCACACTTCTAGCATCCAGAGCTGTGAGAGAATAAATTTCTGTTGTCTTAAGCCATCTAGTCCGTGGTACTTTGTAATGACATCCCCAGGAAGCTATTGTTCCCTCTCAAAGAAAATATGCCATATATGCACTTTTTATACTCAACTTAATTTTATTGTAATGCTAAAATTTTTGCCGCTGCTGACTACTATTATTGAAAGCAACTAACATTTACTGAACATTTCTGAATTTCCATTAATCCTCACAACTACTGAAACAGGCATTATTATCCCTAGTTTACAGATTTGGATATTCTAATCTGTATTAGGGGGAGGGACCTTACAGTATTAAGCAGAAAAGTCAGTATTTAAATTCATATCTGTTTAAGTCCACTGTTTATAGTCTACTTATTAATTTATGAAGAAAAAAAATGAATTATTCTAACATATAACAAGATTTTAACTCACACTGAGCAAAGAAAAAAGCACTCATCCTTTATCAGTGTCCAATCTATATGTATTTAATTTTCTTCTCCGACCCTGCAAGATGTTGCCCAATGTGTCATCAATCAGGATGAGCTTACAAATTCATTTAGAAGGGCAAGCACATTCAAGTGTGCCATATAGTCAATTCTTTTTTCAATGAGAGTTCTCTCTGACAACCACAAAGCTTTTATATTTAAGCAAGCCTAATGACAAGACCATTACTTCAAGTATTGACCAGAACTTGCAAACGGAAGAGCAATGGGGAAGTTCTCCTAAAGCTGTTATTCCAAAATGGGAGCAGGTGAATAAGTGCATTACTCTCTTTTAAGTAGAATTTGCCTTTTGCTCTATATTAGTTCATATTTGTGAACTCTAATGAGGCTGATTTATAGCAAAGTTATTCCTACCTTTTAAAAGGTGCATCTGTTCTAGTGATGGTACCAACAATAATGCTGTGACATTCATTAAAAGTAAAATAAGAGTGTTTGGGTTGAGAAGAAAGATTGTGTGGCTCACCTCCAGTTTAAGCTGCCTCCAGCACTGGAATTCAGACCTGCTGGATATGTCAGGGGGACAGAGGACTGGAGAGACTTCTGAGGGAGAATTTATTTTAAGGAGTGATGAGGACACCCAAAATAGGGCTCCTCTATTAACAAAACTCTCTAAGATGGGAGATGTATTAGTTTGCTGACACTGCCATAACCAAGTAACAGACTCGGTGGCTTACCCGACAGTAATTTATTTTTTCAAAGTTTTGGTGGCTGAAAATGTGAGATCAGTATGCTGGCAAGGTTACTTTCTTCTAAGGGCTCTCTCCTTGACTTGTAAATGGCCATCTTCTCTCTTTGTCTTCACATGTTGTTCTGACTGTGTGCAACTGTGTCCAGATTTCCTCTTCCTATAAGGACATCCATCATTTTAGAATAGAGCCCACCCTAGTGACCTCGTTTCACCTTGAGCCTCTTTAAAGGCTTAAGCCTCTTAAACAGTCACATCCGAAGTACTTGGGGTTAGAACTTCAACAAATAAATTCTGGGGAGATCCAAGCATAATAGGAGAGATGCTTCTAAGTACACTACTGTACTTGTCAAAAAATTAGTCCCTGACCCAGATGCCCATGGATTTATGTGTAATTCCTTTGGAGGTTTGAGAGATGCAGACTATGAGGCACTACAATAACTCTGTGGTAAAACAGAATAGTAAGAGTGAATGAAGCATTTTTCACTTCTGCATTGACCATAGTGCCTGTGGAGAATGCACTGGGTTCAGAATGTTAGAGATACTGAAGGAATAAAAAATTTTGCCTGACTGTAGCAAGACTTTGCTTTCAACTTTTGCTCCTCTACCTATTGCTAAACCCAGTGATTTGATGGATAGCTGTTAAACTGGATTCAGTCCTGTGGTCCCTACACGTTTTATGATTAACACAACTTCAATTTATTCATACTTTTCAAGAATTTGGACAGTATAGGGCACCCTGGGTGGTTCAGTCGGTTCAGCGGCCTACTCTTGATTTCAGCTCATGTCGTGATCTCATGGTCCTGAGATTGAGCCCCTCTTCTGGTTCTGCACTGGGCATAGAGGCTGCTTAAGATTCTCTATTTCTTTCCCTCTTTTCTTCCCCCACTCACATGTGCTCTCTCTCTCTCTCTCTCTCTCTCTCTCTCTCTCTCAAAATAAATAAACTTTAAAGAAAAGAAAAAAGAAAAAGGTTCTGTCTCTCTCCTCTGCCCCTCCCCCACTCACACTCACTCTCTCTCTTTCTCTCTCTCTCTATCTCTGCCTGCCCCCCCCCAGATAATTTGGACAGTGGAAATTATCTTTAAAAAATGGATTTGCCTAGCTATCCTCAAATATTCTTATAAAGTACTTAAGCATCTTGCTATCCACAAAAGTCATGGCTGTTTCCATGTTTCTATATTTCAGTAAAATGCTTGAGCTAATGACTCTTTTTTTTTCTTCTTCCACAAAGAACCACATTGGCTCTCTGAGGTATCCATTTCAGCAGGGATAAGTTTCTGGCAGAGGAAGAAGCAACAATAATGCCCAGCAGAAGTGCCAGCAGCAGCAGTAGACATTGGTAAAAGGGATGCCAATGTCTGATGGAGACGGTTCAGCCATGGGGAACAGAGTGTAAGTCAAAGCGTCTTCCTACAGTTTTCAAACAGAGTGGTCTTGACAGCAGACATCCCTGGGAGAAGCTGAATATGGAGATGAAAAAGAGGGCAGAATCCATGTGACTGGTTACAGGCTTTATCTATGAGTATATAAAGCAGCCTTTGGGAATATAGGATGTTTTAGGGTACTTTAACAGGGACTGAAGTTTCACTGATAACAAAATGAGGGACAGGTGTATAAATGGGCTATTATGATGTGACCTAGGACAACAACTTTGTATGATTACTCTGGATGATGCTTTCTAGAGTTGTGTTCTAGGGGGATTATTCTGCAGAATTCTACATTGTACCATAGTCTACATTCATACTATATTCTACAGATATGGTTCTGCCTGGAACAGCGCAACTGCTCATGTACATGAAATATAAACCAATTTTGAGTCCTAATTTGGGTTGCCTTTAATAAATACCTTAGATGTACTTATTAATTTTTCTGGTTTACAATGCATTTTCACATATATAATTACATTTTTATCTTTTTAGCCTCACAAACTCTACTAGGTAAGCATTATATAATTCATATCCATTGGGAAATTGAAGAGTTATTTTGCTATTTATACCATAATATATTGCAATAGCACAATTTCCAGCATATAGAAAGTGCTCAATAAATATTTGATAACCAGGCATAATATAAATTCACGCATAATATAAACCTATGAAAAATATATGTTCAAATAGAGATTTAATTATGATAAAATAGATGTTTTACATCTTAATGGATATGATAACTGTATTCATGGTCATCCACACAAGTAAGAAGACTAGAGAGCATCTGTATTTTTTAATTTCATGAAGATAAAAAAGATCCCCAAGATTTCCAAATTGCACCATACTCAATTGCAAATAAATGATATTGTATTTTATTTTCTTCTAGTAGGACTGACACAAGGGACCAAATTAGAAAATAACTTTCCCATATTTTTCTTTTTTTTTAATGTTTATTTATTTTGAGAGAGAGAGAGAGAGAGCATGTGCGTGTGGGTGGGGGAGGAGCAGAGAGAGGGAGAGAGAGAATCCCAAGTAGGCTCTGCACTCTTAGTGCAAATCCAGATTCCAGGGCTTGACCTTACAAATCATGAGGTCATGACCTGAGCCAAAATCAAGAGTTGGATGCTTAACTGACTAAAGCCATGCAGGTGCCCCTAGCTTTCTCATTTTAAGATGAAAATCCATTCATTCATTCAACAAATATGTATTGAACATTTGCTATGTGTCAAGTGTTGTTCTTGATGCTGATGAATTGTCATTGGAAAAAAGATCCCTGTACTTAGAGACTTTAGATTCTGTATTTAATTACTTCCTCTTAGGGTTTGCATTATAGTGATTTCACTTTGGAAATCATCATGTAGTTACTTATATAATTTTATAGTTAGAGATAATATATGATTCAGACTTGTCTTCTTGCACATGACAGAATTCCAACTCAAAGTGACTCTAAAGAAAAAAAAATTATTGGGTACATGGCTGAATACATGAACTCATGTTGAATCAAGAGGTCTCTGGCTTCCCCAGTATTTACTATATTTTCGCTTGCATTGGCCTTGTTTGCTAGAAGCCTATCTACACAGGGGCTTCTAGACCTACAGGCTTACATTCTACCAGATTAGTAATTCAAGGGGACAGAACATCTCTATTCTAACGAAAGTCCCAGAAATTACTATTGCCAGTCATAGTTGGTTTCTATGTCCGTTCATGAATAAATCACTCCCATTGAGGCAATGGCTTCATCCCTTATGCCAATGGAGGGACTTGTCTCATCTGAACAACTTAAACTTTTAATAGATTGAAAACAAAATGGTGTTTTTTTGTTTTTTTTTTTTTTGACATTTATTTATTTATTTATTTATTTATTTATTTTTTATTTTTTTTAATTTATATCCAAATTAACATATAGTGCAACAATGATTTCAGGAGTAGATTCCTTAGTGCCCTTACCCATTTAGCCCATCCCCCTTCCCACAACCCCTCCAGTAACTCTCAGTTTGTTTTCCATATTTGTCAGTCTCTTCTGTTTTGTCCCCCTCCCTGTTTTTATATTATTTTTGTTTCCCTTCCATTATGTTCATCTGTTTTGTCTCTTAAAGTCCTCATATGAATGAACTCATATGATTTTTGTCTTTCTCTGACTAATTTCACTTAGCAAAATACCCTCCAGTTCCATCCACATAGTTGCAAATGTCAAGATTTCATTATTTTTGATTAACGAGTAATACTCCATTGTATATATATACCATATCTTCTTTATCCATTCATCCATAAAGGGACATTTAGGCTCTTTCCATACTTTGGCTATTGTTAATAGTGCTGCTATTAACATGGGGTGCATGTGTCCCTTCAAAACACCACACCTGTATCCCGTGGATAAATGCTAGTAGTGCAATTGCTGGGCCATAGGGTAGTTCTACTTTTAGTGTTTTGAGGAACCTCCATACTGTTTTCCAGAGTGGCTTCACCAGCTTGCATTCCCATCAACAATGCAAAAAAGATCCTCTTTCTCCGCATCCTCGCCAACATCTGTTGTTGCCTGAGTTGTTAATGTTAGCCATTCTGACAGGTGTAAGGTGGTATCTCATTATGGTTTTTTGTATTTCCCTGATGATGAGTGATGTTGAGCATTTTTTCATGTGTCAGTTGGCCATCTGGATGTCTTCTTTGGAGAAGTGCCTATTCATGTCTTTTGCCCATTTTTTCACTGGACTATTTGTTTTTTGGGTGTTGAGTTTGATAAGTTCTTCATAGATTTTAGATACTAACTCTTTACCTGATATGTCATTTGCAAATATCTTCTCCCATTCTGTCAGTTACCTTTTAGTTTTGCTGATTGTTTCCTTCGCTGTGCAGAAGTTATTTTGATGAAGTCACAGTAGTTCATTTTTGCTTTTGTTTCCCTTGCCTCCAGAGATGTGTTGAGTAAGAAGTTGCTGCAGCCAAGATCAAAGAGGTTTTTGCCTGCTTCCTTCTCGAGAACTGTGATGGCTTCCTGTCTTACATTGCGGTCTTTCATCCATGTTGAGTTTATTTTTGTGTCTGCTGTAAGAAAGTGGTCCAGCATGTCGCTGTCCAGTTTTCCCAGCACCACTTGCTGAAGAGACTGTCTTTATTCCATTAGATATTCTTTCCTGCTTTGTCAAAGATTGGTTGGCAATACATTTGTGGGTCCATTTCTGGGTTCTCTATTCTTTTCCATTGATCTGAGTGTCTGTTCTTGTGCCAGTACCACTCTGTCTTGATGATTACAGCTTTGTACTACAGCTTGAAGTCCGGGATTGTGATGCCTCCTGCTTTGGTTTTCTTTTTCAAGATCAAATTGTCTGTTTGGGGTCTTTTCTGGTTCCATACAAATTTTAGGATTATTTGTTCTAGCTCTGTGAAGGATGCTGGTGTTACTTTGATAGGGATTGCATTGAATATGTAGATTGCTTTGGGTAGTATTGACATTTTCACAATATTTGTTCTTCCTATCCAGGAACATGGAATCGTTTTCCATTTTTTGTGGCTTCTTCAATTTCTTTCATAAGCTTTCTATAATTTTCAGTGTATAGATTTTTCACCTCTTTGGTTAGATTTATTCCTAGGTATTTTATGTTTTTTTGTGTGCAACTATAAATGGGCTCGATTCCTTGATTTCTCTTTCTGTTGCTTCATTGTTGGTGTATAGGAATACAACCAATTTCTGTGCATTTATTTTATATCCTGCAACTTTGCTGAATTCATGAATCAATTCTCACAGTTTTTTGGTGGAATATTTGGGTTTTCCATATAAAGTATCATGTCATCTGCAAAGAGTGAAAGTTTGATTTCCTCCTGGCCGATTTGGATGCCTTTTATTTCTTTGTGTTGTCTGATTGCAGAGGCTAAGACTTCCAATACCATGTTGAATAACAGTGGTGAGAGTGGACATCCCTGTCTTGTTCCTGACCTTAGGGGGAAAGCTCTCAATTTTTCCCCATTGAGGATGATATTAGTGTTGGGTCGGTCTATATGGCTTTTACAATCTTGAGATATCCTCCTTCTATCCCTACTTTCTTGAGGGTTTTTTCAAGAAAGGATGCTCTATTTTGTCAAATGCTTTCTCTGCATATTTTGAGAAGATCACATGGTTCTTGTCTTTTCTTTTATTGATGTGATGAATCGTGTTAATTGTTTTGTGGATATTGAACCAGTCCTGCATCCCAGGTATAAATCCCACTTGGTCATGGTGAGTATTTTTTTAATATATTGTTGGGTCTAGTTGGCTAATATCTTGTAGAAGATTTTTGCATCCATGTTCATCAGGGCAATTGGTATAAAGTTTTCCTTTTTAGTGGGGGTCTCTGTCTGGTTTTGAAATCAAGGTAATGCTAGCTTCATAGTAAGAATTTGGAAGTTTTCCTTCCATTTATATTTTTTGGAACAGCTTCAAGAGAATAGGTGTTAACTCTTCCTTAAATGTTTGGTAGAATTCCCCCTGGAAAGCCATCTGGCCCTGGACTATTGTTTTTTTGGCGGATTTTTGATTACTAATTTGATTTCCATACTGGTTATGGGTTTGTTCAAATTTTCTGTTTCTTCCTGTTTGAGTTTTGGTAGTGTATATGTTTCTAGGAGTTTGTCCATTTCTTCCAGATTGCCAATTTTATTGGCATATAATTGTTCATAATATTTTCTTTTTTTTTAATTTTTTTGTAACGTTTTATTTATTTTTGAGACAGAGAGAGACAGAGCATGAACAGGGGAAGGGCAGAGAGAGAGGGAGACACAGAATCGGAAGCAGGCTCCAGGCTCTGAGCCATCAGCCCAGAGCCCGACGTGGGGCTCGAACTCACAGACCGCGAGATCGTGACCTGAGCTGAAGTCGGCCGCTTAACCGACTGAGCCACCCAGGCGCCCCCATAATATTTTCTTATTATTGTTTTTATTTCTGTTGTTTTGGTTGTGATCTCTCCTTTCATTCTTGATTTTATTTATTTGGGTCCTTTCCTTTTTCTTCTTGATCAAACTGGCTAGTGGTTTATCTATTTTGTTAATTCTTTCAAAGAACCAGCTTCTGGTTTCATTGATCTGTTCTACTGTTTGTTTTGTTTTGTTTCTTAGTTTCGATAGCATTAATTTCTGCTCTAATCTTTATTATTTCCTGTCTCCTGCTTGTTTTGGGTTTTATTTGTTTATTTGTTCTTTTTCCAGCATCTTAAGGCGTAAGGTTAGGTTGTGTATCTCAGGTCTTTCTTCCTTCTTTAGGAAGGCCTGGATTGCTATATACTTTCCTCTTATGACTGCCTTTGCTGCGTCCCAGAGGTTTTGGGTTGTGGTCGTATCATTTTCATTGACTTCCATATACTTTTTAATTTCCTCTTTAACTTTGGTAGGATGTTCTTCAGTCTCCAAGTATTTGTTACCTTTCTAAATTTTTTCTTGTGGTTGATTTCAAGTTTCATAGCGTTGTGGTCTGAAAATATGCACAGTATTATCTCGGTCTTTTTGTACTTACTTAGGGCTGATTTGTGTCCCAGTATGTGGTCTATTCTGGAGAACATTCCGTGTGCACTGGAGAAGAATGTATATTCTGCTGCTTTAGGATGAAATGTTCTGAATATATCTGTTAAGTCCATCTGGTCCAGGGTATCATTCAAAGCCATTGTTTCCTTGTTGATTTTTTGATTAGATGATCTGTCCATTGCTGTGAGTGTGGTGTTTAAGTATCCTACTATTACAGTATTAGTATCAATGAGTTACTTTATGTTTGTGATTAATTGATTTATATATTTGGGTGCCATCATATTTGGCACATAAATGTTTACAATTGTTAGTTCTTCTTGGTGGATAGACCCCTTGATTATGATATAATGCCCTTCTGCATCTCTTGATACAGTCTTTATTTTAAAGTCCAGATTGTCTAATATAAGTATGGCTACTCTGGCTTTCTTTTGTTGACCATTATTTTCAATCTGAAGGTATCTCTAGGTCTCAAGTGGATCTCTTGTAAACAACATATAGATGGATCTTGTTTTCTTATCCATTCTGTTACCCTATGTCTTTTTATTGGAGCATTGAGTCCATTGACATTTAGAGTGAGTACTGAAGATATGAATTTATTGCCATTATGATGCTTGTAGAGTTGGGGTTTCTCGTGGTGTTCTTTGGTCCTTTCTAATCTTTGTTGCCTTTGGTATATATATATATATATATATATATATATATATATATATATTCCCCCCCCCCCATCTTTTCTCCCCTAAGAGAGTCACCCTTAAAATTCTTGCAGGGCTGGTTTAGTGGTCACAAACTCCTTTAATTTTTGTCTGGGAAACTTTTTATCTCTCCTTCTATTTTGAATGACAGCCTTGTTGGATAAAGAATTCTTGGCTGCATATTTTTTTGATTCGGCACATTGGATATATCCTGCCACTCTTTTCTGGCCTGCCAACTTTCTGTGGATAGGTCTGCTGCAAACCTGATCTGTCTTCCCTTGTAGGTTAGGGATTTTTTTTCCCTTGCTGCTTTCATGGTTCTCTCCTTGCCTGAGTCTTTTGTGAATTTGATTATGATATGCCTTCTTGATGGTTGGTTTTTGTTGAATCTAATGAGGTCCTCTGTCCTCTGTGTAGGGGTCCTCTGTGCTTCCTGGATTTTGATGTCTGTGTCTTTCCTCAGGTTAGGAAAGTTTTCTGCTGTGATTTGCTCACAAAACCCTTCTACCCTATTTCTCTCTCTTCCTCTTCTGGGACCCCTATGATTCTGATGTTGTTCCTTTTTAATGAGTTGTGATTTACCTAATTCTTAAATCATGCTCTTTTGCCTTCATCTGCCTCTTTTTTTCTGCTTCATTATTCTCTATAAGTTTGTCCTCTATATTGCTGATTCTCTGTTCTGTCTCATCCATCCTTGCCATTGCTGCATCCATCCGTGATTGTAGCTCAGTTATAGCATTTTTAATTTCATTCTGACTAGTTTTTACTTCTTTTATCTCTGCAGAAAGGGATTCTAGTCTATTTTCTACTCTAGCTAGTAATCTTATTATCTTGATTCTAAATTCTGGTTCAGACATCTTGCTTGTATCTGTGTTGGTTAAATACCTGGCTGTCATTTCCTCGTTCTTTCTTTTGGGGTGAATTCCTTCATTTTGTCATTTTGAAGGGAGAAAACGAATTAATGAGGTAGAAAAATTGAAATAAAAATTAAAATTAAAAAATATTAAAATTAAAAATTAAAAAGACACACACACACAAAAATCAAATAGATGATGCTAGACCCTAGGTGTGTTTTTGTCTGGGTGTTGAAAGTGGTTTGACAGACTAGAGAAAAAAAAGAGGGGGGGAGAGAAAACAAAAGAAAAAAAAGGAAATCGTTTGAGAAGTTGAAAAAAATGAATACACTGAAGTAGACCAAAATGAGATGGTGGGCGTAAAATACAATTTGAAAAAATATACACAAAGGTAATGAACATAGTAGAAAAAAAATCAAGACAAATATTTTTAATAAAAATTAAAAATAAAAATGAAATTTTTTCTGTATTCAAGAAAAAGAAATGAAAAAGAGAAAAAATATTTAAAAAAAGAAAAAAAGTAAATCATTTGAAAATTTGAAAAACTGAATACACTGTAGTAGACTATAATAAAAATGATGGAAGCAAAATAGAATTTGAAAAAATTTACATAAATGCAAAAAATATAGTAAAAAAAGAAAATTATTTTTAATATAAATTGAAAGTAAAAATGAAGTTTTTCTCTTCCTGCATTCAAGGAAAAGAAAAGAAATGAAAAAGAGAAAAAAGAAAAAAAAAGCAAAGAAAAAGGAATCATTTGAAAATTTGAAAAAGTGAATACACTGAAGTAGTCAAAAATAAAATGATGGAAGTAAAATACAATTTGTAAAAATTTACACAAAAGTATAATATATAGTAATAAAAATTAAAGAAAAATATTTTTAATAAAATTGAAACTAAAAATGAATTTTTTTATCTTTCCGTATTAGAGAAAAGAAGTGTAAAAGAGAAAAATAAAAGAAAGAAAATTGAATAGATGAACCTGCTAACAGATTGAAGTAGGACTGAAATTACGTTTTCCCCTAGAAGTCAGTCTATGTAGCACTTTATAGTCCATATACTGAGCAGGCGGTGAGACTTGTGTTCTTGAAGAGCGAAGTTGGCCCAGTTGAGCGGGGTTCAGTGTAACAACTCCGACCTCCACTAGATGGCGCTGCTAGCCTACTGGGGTGGATTATTGTTGCGCTCGTAGGTGGATATGAGCATGAGCAGGAAGGGTGAAAATGGCACCGTCCAGCTACCCAGTCTGTTCTGTATCAGCAATGGCGTACTGGTCCTCTGTTCAGCTTTCATCCACTCCCCGCTTTTTCACTCTCCGTGACCAGGCCCCAGGCAGTACCTCTCTCCCGAGTTTTGTCTCAGATGCGGCTGTTTTCCCCGGCCCCTTACTTCTGAAGGACTGCAGCTTTGACCTCTTCCGCCCCTTTGCGGGAGGGTCTCAGCGAGCAATGGCTGAATGCTGGCTGCACCCAGGAATGCTTGCTGGACCCTGCTGCTGCCGGTGCCCTGAGACTGCGGCCAGGTGCCAGCCCGCCCAAGAAAAAGTTCGCGAGACAGTGTAGCAGCAGCTTTTCAGGGATTATGGAAAGTCACAACACACATCTGGCACCAGGCTTCACCCTTAAAGACCTTGTTCCAGCACCAGCGAATGTGGCCGTTTTCTGGGGTCTGCTAGGACCGAGGTGGCTTCAACAGTCTCTACCAAATGTCCTTCCAGCAGCGGAGCCGCTTTTCCCCGTGTGGCCCGAGAACCTCCCGGACTCCACTTTGTTCCTGGGGATTCGCCCTTCCCACCAGAGCACCACCAGGTATGGAGCTGCAGAGTTGCAGCCTTTGCGCTCCCCTTGTTTACAGTCTTAATGGAATTTAAACCCTCTCCTTCCTCCTTTCTCCTTTGTCCCTTTTTAGTTTAGTCCCTGCGGCTGTTTCCAATTTTCCACTTTCTCTCCAGCTGCTTTTGGGGAGGGGTGCTTTTCCCATATTCTCCCTCCCTCCCCAGTCTCTGTCCTTTCTCCGCCCACAAAGCACCTCCCTTCCTGTGCCTTCTCCCCAAGTTCACCTCTCTGTGCCGTGTACCTGCTGAATTCTGTGGTTCAGGTTGTGCAGATTGTTGTGTTAAGGATGTGTTGTGTTAAGGTGTGTAGGATGATTTAATGTTGGTCTGGCTGTGTTTCATGGGCGCGAGACACAAAAAAAACTTCCATGCTGTTCCGCCGTCTTCTAAACCTTTTTTCACAAAATGGTGTTTTGTTACCAAAAAAGTGGAATTTAATGATATAACTGACTTTTTACAGTGAAAATAAGTGACTTTGGAAACAAAGCCAAGTTGTGTCTTAGATTTCTGAGTCCTAGGCCAGAATTTTTCAATTGTACTTCACTGTCAGTTTTTATTATGAAGAGTAAATAAGATCATGAGCTTAATTGTTCTTTGAAAAAGTAATAATGTGCTGAATAAATAGCTATTATACATGATCCCTAGGCAATAATCTTGAAAGTTCCAGATGTCCTGATTTAATTTGTACATTTAAAGTGTATTCGATCTGAGTGACTGTATTAGTAAAGTTATTTGGAAAATATGCTATAATTAGTGGGGTTGTTATTCAACAGGTCTTGATAATGACTACTCAGAAATTATAATAATCTTCTGAACTAACACATGAAAAGTTATCTCTAAAGTAAAGAGTGAGAAATGTTTGGGCAATGTTTCCACTCCAGTAGGGCTCCTGGGTTCTCCCATAAGGCTCTTGAAAATGGTTTTTTACTTACTCCCTTCACTCAGCTCCTTCCAGGCTGAGTACTATAGAACTTCACCACAATGAACTCCTTGGCCTGGTGGCTCTCTTCTCTATTCTCTGACCTACTTTTCTCGTAGGGGAAAGTATTCCTCTTTTATTGCTTGCCTGGGAAGAACCATATATCTTATCTTTTCTAAAAATATATTTTCTTCTTCTTATCTGGCAAGAGACACTTATGGCCTATTAAATCCAGATTTGGAAACATTATAAACCTAAAACCAGTTCTGCTTTCCTTTAGGAGAAGGGAAAGCTTAATAAAAATTTCTGTACAAGTGTGAAGAAATTTTATGGTCCATTCTTTTAACAGAGCAAAGCAAAGAAAATATACAGTTGTGTCATATTAAGATAGTTTGAATCATTTATTATAAAGGCCACAGCTCAGGAATATAGGCACACTAAAATTTAAGTAATGGACTTAGATTGGTTGCTTCCCCAACACCTAAACTCACATCAATGGGGCATCTCTACAATAATAAATGGTTAAAATTGAAAGAATTGCATTTAGGACCTTATTTAAGAAGTCACTGGAGAAACCCAAAGACAATAGGGGAGACAAACACAAATACATCAAAGGAAATTGTAGTCTCCAACACAGCTACAACAAACAATAAACACAGCCTACTGTCTAGCCAGATAAATACAACCTCCCATCAAAAGCCTATTTACCTCAGTAAAAGGCTACCTGAAACGTCATGCCAAGATTTAAACAAAAAAAATTATAAAGCATACTAAACTAAAAGGCAAAAAAAGAAAAAAAAAAGTTTTAAGATACAGAACGGTATTAGAATTCCATATATGGCAAAGATTTTGAAATTATTACCTCTGGAATTTAAAATAACTATGATTAACATGCTAAGCTCTCTAATGGAAAAAGTGGACAGTCTGTAAGAACAGATGGATAACATAAGCAGAGAGATGAAAACTCGATAAGAGAATCAAAAAGAAATTCTAAAAATAAAAACTATAGCAAAAATAGAAAATATTAAATTGTAAAATTTCTAGAAGATAGCATAGGAAAAATCTAGGTGACTAAGAGTTTGGCAATGAGTTTAGGTACAAACAGTAACAAAGGCATAAGCCATAAAAGAAAACCAAGTTGAGCTTTATTAAAATAAGACATTTCCACTCTGTGACAGACACTGTTAAGAAGATATAGACAAGTCACATGCTGGGAAAAATATTTACAAAACAGATATCTGATAAGAGACTTGTATCCAAAATATAAAAAGAATTCTTAAAGTTCAACAATAAGAAAACAACCCAATTTAAGAAAGGGGAAAAAAAAAAAAACAGATCGGAAATAATGAACTGTAATCTTATTGTTTAAATGAGATTTGAAATCTATTTGTTTGTACTTCAGCTCACTACTTAATTAGCTGATACATTCCCTAAGAAAGCTATTAAATCTCTTTGGATCTCAATGTCTCTTTTAAAAAGGTGGCCATAGTAACTACCTCAGAAAGTTACTGAGTGAATAGTAACAGATACACATTATATCAGTGTGGTTAATGTTGTTATAAACAATGAACCAAACCAAAGAGCAGTAGAGTCAATATTTATTTCCTGAGGACTCAGTTTTGTCATTAGCAAAATAATGGCAAGGAATACATTACTGTCTCTCTAAAAATCTTTATAAATAATATTTAATTTAATTCAGTCTAGTGGTCCCTTGACATATTCATTAGGACCAGAAGCCCCTGAAAAATCTGAAATTGTGTAAAAATGTAATAAAATAGATCCTGTAGCATTTGTATGTGCTTCAAGGACTGTTACCTTTAATTACTCTGTTAACAAATACTCTTATATATGTAGGTTTTAAGACTTGACTTGAACACTTTTAATGCGGTAGCTTTTTGGCTAAGAACATTTGAAATTTTCTGCCCCATTCTCTATAATCTTTGGGTGGTTTTAAATTTTGATACATTTAGGGGCGCCTGGGTGGCTCAGTCAGTTAAGCCTCTGAGTTCAGCTCAGGTCATGATCTCACAGCTTGTGAGTAGGAGCCCTGCGTTGGGCCCTGTGCTGACAGTTCGGCGCCTGGAGCCTACTTCAGATTCTGTGTCTCCTTCCTTTCTCTCTGCCACTCCCCTGCTCGTGTTCTGTCTGTCTCTGTCTCTCAAAAATAAATAAACATTGAAAAAATGTTTTAAATTTTGGTAGATTTATACAAACTTATAATGAAAGCAACATCAAATTCAGATTCTACAATAAGAAAACCAAGATTGATAACTATATTGATAATCTTTAGCAAATTACCCTAAAACTTTGTAGCATAAGCCAACCAATGTTTATTACATTACAGTTTCTGTGGGTCAGGTATCTGGATGTGGCTAGTTTGAGAGCCCGGCACAAAGTCTATCATAAGGATGTTCTCAAGCTGTCAGCTCTGTCTGTGATTTTATCTGAAAGATCCATCACAGGGAGGGAACTCTGCCTCCAAGCTCACTCATGTGGTTATTGGTAGGACTTGATCCCTCATTCCATAGGCTTAGCTACAGGGTTGTCATGGTGGCTAACTTTCTCTAGGTAAACAATCCAGGAGAAAATGTGAGAGAATATGTCTAAGACAGAAACCAGTCTTTTTATAAGCTAATCTTAGAAGTGACATTCCATTCTATACAAGTGAACTGGTAAGTCAAGCCTACACACAAAAAGAAGGAATTACACAGGGCATGGACACTAAGAAGCAGAGATTATTGGGGACCATCTTAGAAGCTCTTTACCCTAGTGCTTCCCATATTCTCTTAGATGAGACTTAAAATACCATCATAATAAGTCACATTAGGAAATTGTGGATGTCCTAATTAGACAAAATAAGAATATGAACATCATAAACTCTTTAAAATATTATATCCAAGTTTACTGAAAGGTTTATAGAGGCGAGTAAAAATTATTAGGGAAATTTCTTATCCTTGGATTCCCCTAGAACAGTATTAGGGTCACCTAGATGTCTATAGTCTATACTTTGAGAACTGTTAATTCTCATAATTTTAAAATTATGAATACTTGAAGATTAATGCTGCTATTGTAATGTTAGAGTGGTTTTATTAAAGTAGGCAGTGACAAAGAAGCTCAGAGCATCGGACAACAAATGTGGACGTTCACAAAACAAATGTAACACATCACATTGGTCTAGCTTAATTTTTTATGTTTTGGGAGCGATCATAGAATTAGTGCCAATTCAGGACTGTCTTAAGCCTGGAATTCTTGCTTGAGGAACTGGGGAAAGTGTGCAAGTATCTTAACTCTATGATGATTTGAATGTGTACTTTATCTTCATACTCTCATTCAAAGGGGAACAATCAAGAAAGATTTAGACCAAGCTACTTACCTTAATAAACATGAAGGGGTTTTTTTTCAATGTTTATTAAAGTTTTTGCAATTTGTGGTAAACCATACATTTGTAGATATAATCTCCAGAGCCATAAGGATATTTTCATTGGTTTTGGTCTTTATTCTGATTTAGTGGGCTCTGGGCGAATCACCAAAATTGTTCAGGATGTTATAGCTCCCATAGGAGGAAATTCTATCCTGTTGACTAAAATGTAAATTAATTCACTTGAGTCATGGGTTGTTCACTTGTAGTGCAGTGCATCTAAATCTGCATTATAATGGATACCCTTTTTATTTATGGATAATAAGAAAAGAGAATTTACTTTTCCTCATATCATGTTTCATTTATTTGCCTTGATCCTTTTGATTTGATACATTTGAAAAGTATAGCTATATAGTTTAAACTATTATCTTATGAAATTTTTTCCAATTCACCTGGTTATACTCAACCAGCATTTTTAAAAAATTTTTTTAATGTTTATTTATTTTTGAAGGCGAGAAAGACAGAGCATGAGCAGGGGAGGGGCGGAGAGAGAGGGAGACAGACTCTGAAGCAGGCTCCAGGCTCTGAGCGGTCAGCACAGAGTCCGACGACAGACTCGAACTCATGAAGAGTCATGAGATCATGACCTAAGCCAAAGTTGGACACTTAACCAACTGAACCACCCACGTGCCCCCCCACCAGCATTTTTATGTTTACATGTCTTTTTAAAATTTAGGAGCAAATCACTATCAATGATCTATTAAATATGGAGTAGACAAGCTTCTATGTTGTGTGAAATCATATCACAAGAGAATGTATGACATAAATAACTAGAATTTTCCAAGAGAAAACTAAAGGGAAATATCAGAATTTTACTTAAAAATATTGAAATATTTGGGATTTTGTGCTATTACAGAGATCATGTGTGAAACCAACAGTGGTAATTAAAAGATATAGTGTGGGTTCTTCAAGTAAACATTATAGTGATGGATGTATGTAAAAAAATTGTAATCAGCTTATGTTGCAAAAAACACTTTTTATGTGCCTTATGTATCAACTAATTTAATTCTCACAAGTCTAGAAGTTAAGTATTTTTTAATCTCTGATTTTTAAATGAATACATTAAGATACAGAAAGAATTACTAATTTCCCAAAATCAAATAGCTATGGAAATGGTGGAGCCAGACTTCACCATCAGGCAATCTGATCTCAGAGTCTTTGAGCTTAAGCTTCATGCTATTTTTTAAGGAAAAATTTCCTGGAACTGACAGTGAAACACTAAGAAAATATAAAAATTGTCTCCTTGTCTATAGATACATCAAGTATGAGAACATGAATATCCTCCTTCTCTTAAGAAAGCTTCAAGGAGGGAAGAAAAAAAAAGTCAGGTCTTAGTCTCAGGAATGACAGGAAAGGTGAATTCTGTGGAGTATCAGGTTGAAGGAAGATCTCTGTATAATGAACAGGGGTTTTAGAGATCACCGTGGAGGTGTTGGGAGGAAGCACAGACCAGTGTAGGTATAAGAATATCAGTTATGGAAGCTCCTGGATGGCTCATTTGGTTAAACGTCCAACTTTGCTCAGGTCATGACCCCATGGTTCATGTGTTCAAGCCCTGCGTTGGGCTCTGTGCCGTTAGCTCAGAGCCTGGAGCCTGCTTCAGATTTTGTGTCTTCCTCTCTCTCTGCCCCTCCCCTGCTCACAGTCTGTTTTTCTCTGTCACTCTCAAAAATAAATAAACATTAAAAAAAATAATAATAAGGGGGCACCTGGGTGGCTCAGTCGGCTAAGTGTCCGACTTCAGCTCAGGTCATGATCTTTCAGTCTGTGAATTCAAGCCCCGTGTTGGGCTCTGTGCTGACAGCTCAGAGCCTGGAGCCTTCTTCGAATTCTGTCTCTCTCTCTCTCTCTCTCTCCCTCTGCCCCTCCCCACTCTCACTCTCTCTCTCTCAAAAATAAACAAACATTTAAAAAAATAAAAATAAAATAAAATAAAATAAATAAAATAAAATAAAAATAAGACTATCAGTTACGTAGGATTACAGGGATGTAAAGCATGGTATTAATAACTGGCTTTGTAGTCTCAGGTTGAGTGAAATGTGCTGACACCTCGCAGCATACAGCACTTGCTTAGGATCCTGAGTAGAATATTGAAGAGCTGGATTGTTGTCCCTGAGAAGTCCCTCCTCTGATGACAGGGGAGTACCCCTTTTGGATAAATCAACAATGGCTAGTACACAGTTGTATATTCTATTTCTAATGGTTGTTTGTTATTTGATTTTATTATGTTTATCTTTGAAAGTGCTGCCTTGATATATTCCTCATTATATAGAAAATTAAACAAAAATAATATATAAAGACGGTATAATTACAAGGATACAAATAATGCACATATGCCCACTATTCAAAAGTTAAGAAAAAGTTTTATGTTTACTTCAGATTATTTGCTCTCTTGTTTCAAAGAAATAATGATTTACAGATGAAGCTATAATCATCAATGTTCTCCTTGTTTGTCTTTTTTTTTTTCCCATCTCCAGCTGAAACTACTGTTGGTTTTTTTCTTATTTGATTTCAATCCAAACTCTTTTCACAGTAATTCTACATAAGGGTACTATATACTTCATGAAAAAAACACTAAGTAGTTGATTAAAATATCTGCATATTTTATGTGTACTTTTAGTTTATATCAAATAGAAAAATTAATTGGATAAGTACTGTAATAAATCATGGTTAAAACTGTCAAGTGAAAGAGCTCTAGTGAGAAAATTATAAAATATCATTGAAAATCATAAAAGAGGGTTCGAATAAATGAAAAGATACTCATGTTTGTGAATATTAAGGCTCAATACTGAAAGCATTAATTTTCCTAAATTAAATATGATAATATAATTACAGTCCAAATTACAATAGCTATTTTGGAGGATGAATCTTGGTAAATTGATTCTAAAATCCATACAAAAGTGTAAAATTCATAATTGCCCAATAAAATTCTGAAAAAAGAAAAGATACTGAAGACAGTGAGATGTTCTCATAATAAATCATGAGTAGGCAATTTTCCACTTTGGTAAACATTGCCAGTTGTTTTTCAAAGAAATATATGGCTACTTGGTAAAAAAAAAAAATCAGTGAGGAATGGATGTACTATTTAATAAACTGCATTAAAGTAACTCCCTTCTAGAGAAAAGAACAGATTCCTTTCTCATATTAAGCATCAAATAAATTCCAATTGGGATAAACATCTAAAACAATGAACCAATAATTATTAATGTTGAAATAATCTGTATATATCTTAGAAAACTTAGGATAAAGAATGGTATCTAGGCCAGATACAGAACTGAAATCATAAGGAAAAAAATTAATATATTTGATTATTTAAGATATTAAACATTTTTATAACAAAGTATTACATATGCAAAGGTAAATAAAAGGAAATCTTGAAATAACCTATTTTCCACAGATCTAATAGAGAAAATATTAGTGTCAATAACATTAAAAATAATAAAAAAGAAGGAAATGAGTAAGAACATGTATAGATATTTCAAAGATAATAAAATACAAATGTCTGATAAACATATGAAGAACTGCCTAACCCAGTAGTGATCAGAGAGATGAGATTACAACAGCAAGATATAATTTTACACCCATAACATAGGCATTTTTAAAAAAAAATGTTAAAGATCTAACAATATGAACTATTTATGAATAAAGAAGTGGAAAATCTTAAACACTGTTGATCACAGTATAAATCATAACAACAACTTTGGAAAGCAACTGACAATTTTTAACAATATTGATAATAAGCACACTTTATATACTCAGGTATTTTACTTTTTGTATCTGATCTAGAAAAACTCCTCACTTGTGTACGGAGAGAATGTTTAACAGTATTATTTCCTGCTTTCTCAGTGTTCTACTGGGGCATAGGTGCTTAGTTTCTCCAGCACCACACAGGGTTTGATAGAATCAAGGTTACTGCTACTTGTATCTAAACTTAAAACCCCATGGGCCCAGATCTATTGACAGTCTATGGTGTGTGTATCTTTAAAAAATTTGAAGCTATTGTTGGCTCTGCAAACTGTGGATTTACAGTGCTATTTTATGTGGAAATTCAAGCAATCAAAATTTACTTTATTTTAATGAGATAAGCATGCTTTAAACTATTTGATCTTTAGAACAGACATAGCCAGCCCCTTGTCATAGTAATAAGACTTTTAACAAATAGCATTTATTCAGAGATTACAGGAAATATGTTGGACATTATTTCTCTTTATGAATGATAAGTGAGTGAGTTTGCATGTAACAGAAACCTTGATTAATGTTAGTTTAAGCAGAAAGACATTTTGTTATGTGATATCAAGGAATCCAGAGATAGCCAGTTTGTAAGATTGATACAATGAGTGAATAGTCATGGACAACATTATCTCCAAACCTCTTAGATTTTTCTTCTGCTTGTCCCCTTGTCACAAGATGGTTCTTTTCAATCTACATTTTAGGGGAGAAATAGGAATAATGGGCAGTAGGCAAAAGGATGGCAATGCCAATTGATTATTTCTCATTTTATCTGGAAACCAAAAGTTTTCCTAGAAACCCCACCCAGTTTATTTCTGCCTAGATCTCATTGGTACTAACTGGATTATATGGCTGGTCAAAGGGAACAATATCACCACAACTAGGCTAAACCAATCAGCCATCCCTTAGGGAAATCCTCAAGATTAAGAGATCTCCAATATAACCTGAACAAAGTGGAGTTTTCAAATAAAAGACAAGAGGACAGTGAACAGTGTTAAGTGCATACCTTTTTCTCAGTGCCTCATAACTTTTGCACTTTATACCATAACAGTTTATCTGCTGGACTTTGCCCTAGGTGTTTGAAAATTTGTTGAAACAGAAACGATGTATTAGTTTGTATGGACCTAGTATATAGAACAGTTCCCCCCCACCCCGCCCCAAACAGTAGGAATTCAATTAATATTTTTAAATTAATGAATGCATTAATGATAAAGAAATAATTCTTATATCAAGCACATGTTCAACCAGATGGTATCTAAGTTTTCTTTCAACTCTAAATTTCCTTTATTCTGGTAAGATTATTTTATTTTCAAGATTGTAAATAAAATTCTGATAAAAACATTATTTCCATGTATTTTGATTTTTCTAACTTCTGATCTAGAGGAAACTACAGCAAATATTTATAAACAATGAATGAATTTTAATGAAAACGTTGAGTTTGCTAATCAGGCCATTTCTGAAATGATTGCATATTCAGTATCATATCTTCTTTGTAAATAACAACAACAAAATTTACTTATCACTGTTTTTCTTTGGAACAATAGATATCAGTAAGTTATGTACAGAGTGCTTGTCCTTTCTTGTTTAAGAAAACAATCTGTTAATAGTGCTGCAAGTTATTAATTCATAAAGAATCTCTTTTTGTGTTTAACATTATATGCATCATACATAATAAATAAAGCAAGAGTAGAGAATTTATAAATGGAGGGAGACATACATAATTATTATCAAATGATTATTCACAAAAAGAAAAAATCAGGAGGATAGCAAAAACAAACAAACAAACAAACAAAAAAACAGAAGCCATGAAGAATGAAGGAAAAATGAGACCACAAAAAGATCTTTTCTAGGGTTGTTAACCTTCCTGACAATTAATTTATGACTCTACTTTTAAAGCTAAGATATCTTTGGATGACTACAGAAAAATTATCTTAATAATAATAAGATAATAAGTTTCATTAAGCTAGGCTATTTCTTTAAATTGTTTTATTTATTATGGTTTGTGCAACCTGTCTACTGCAGATTAAATGTAAAATTTAATTAAAATTAAACTTAAAATTTAATGTAAAGCAGAAGTTTTGTTTTTTTTATTAAATCTCTCACTGAATTTTATTTATAAATTATATAGGTCCCTTAAATGCAGAGTCCATTCTTTTCAGTCCTGGAAAAAAAAAAGAGAGAAAAAAGAAGTTAGACTAGAGATAAAGTTAAGAAATGTGTTGACATTTGTTTTTCAGAATTTATGAGTTCTCTAATATCCAAAACTGTTTTGTTTACTAAGCCCTTTATAGTTTTCTCTTCCTTTAATACTATCCCATCAACTCCATCAAACATGAATATTTTTCTACAAATCTTAGTACCATATAGCACCCTAAGAAATACAGTGTAAATCTATAGTTAACCCCAAAGTGGGCTTCATTTCCCACATTACTTCTATAGTTCCCCCAAAGTCACTTCAAATTAAAAAAAAAAAAAAATTCTTAACATGGGCATTTAACATTTTTTTTCAGTGTACAATACGTATAATATAATATTTTTAAATACATTTTTAAGCTTATTTATTTATTTATTTATTTATTTATTTATTTATTTATTTTTATTTTGAGAGACACAGAAAGAGAAAGAGTAGGGAGGAGCAGAGACGGAGAGGGAGAGAGAATCCCAAGCTGACTCCATGCTGTTGGTGCAGAGCCCTATGTGGGACTCCAACTCACCCACTATGAGATCATGACCTGAGCTGAAACCAAGAGTTGGCTACTTAACCAACTGAGCCACCGAGGCACCCCTAAAACAGTCTTTTTTAAAACTTTACCATCTAATTAATAACAGTGATGTTACTATGCAAAGGAGTCATGACAAGTTACCCAGTTTTCCCATGCAGTGATTTTCAAAGAGTGACTTTTAGACCAGCAGAATAACATCACCTGGAGGCTTGTCAGAAATGCAAATTATTGCCTTGCCTCTCCCTAACCTACTGACTTAGAACCTCTGGGAATGAGGCCCAGGATCCTGTGTTTTAATAAGCCTTCTAGATAATTCTGATGCAAGTTAAAATTTGAAAAGCATTGCCTCTAATGCTGCATCCATAGAAATTTTGGAACCTTCCCTGATATTGGTAACAGCACATAGGAAAATAATCCAGTTTTGTATATTGATTTTTTCTTTTTATCTTATAGGATCAATTACAGTTCTTAACCACAGTGGAATTTTGTGCTTAGTCTTATAATTTTGGAGTGAACTGGAGTAGAAACTTCAACATCAGGTGACAGTGGAAACATGTTTTTAAAAAAGTGCTGTGATTATAAATCCCAGAGGATATATTTTGATGGCTTATAAAAAAAATTTTTAATGTTTGTTTTTTTTTTTTTTTTTTTGAGAAAGAGACAGAGCACAAGGGGGGGGGGAGGGGCAGAGAGAGAGGGGGAGACACAGAATCCGAACCAGGCTCCAGGCTTTGAGCTGTCAGCACAAAGCCCGACGTGGGGCTCGAACTTACAAACCACAAGATCATGACCTGAGCCGAAGTCAGACGCTCAACCAACTGAGCCATACAGACGCCCCTTGATGGCTTATAATATGTATGACATTTTACTATGAGGTATCCAGTTAAGGGTCTTCAATAATATGGGAATTTTCCATCAGTGTCTACTCTGCCTAACTTGCTGCCTCTGAATGTAGGGGAAAAACAAAACAAAACACTCCATAAGTACCCATGTTAATAGTGGCTAATGCCCTCTGGCAATTTATTGATGCCTCTAAAAAAAAAAATCTACAATCTTTTTGGAAATATTGCTTTGGAAAGGTTGAATTTAGATAAAGTGATATTCTGTTTTGTTTTGGACTATGCTACTATTTTCTTTTAGAAGAGTAAAACAACTTACTCTAGTCAAGGATTCAAAAAATTACCAGCAATTGGAGAAGTCTAACCTGATTTGAGACTTGCTATTTTTAAATTATGTTTTGGCATAATGTTTTCATAATTAACTGAATCCTCTTATAAATTACTTAAGAATTCTAGGATTTACTACCTATAAATATTGGAGTTTCTAACATAATTTTTAAAGTTTTGAATGCTACTTTCTCACTCCCAACCAGAGAAATGATTACAGTTGATTCCACTGTTATCATAAGAATAGCAATACCACCCAACTGGACTTGTTTTGTAAGAGAGATGACTTTGGGTATAATTTTAGGTAATAATTGTCCCCATAATTAGAAAAATAATTTTAACCATAATTAAATAAGCAAATGCAATTAAGTAATAAAAAAATTGGTGATCACACAAAGAATATTGAATGCAGTTAAATCTCAGAATTAAGTAATGATGAAAACCCAACTGTGGCAATAGCTTACAGAGCAGATAGGATTTTGAAAACTCTTTGTTTTTTATGTTTATTTATTTTTGAGAGAGAGAGAGAGAGAGAGAGAGAAAATATGAGAGGGGGAGGGGCAGAGAAAGAGGGAGACGCAGAATCCAAAGAAGGCTCCAGGTTCTGAGCTGTCAGCACAGAGCCCGACACAGGGTTCAAATTCATGAACTTAGATCATGACATGAGCGGAAGTCGGACACTTAATTGACTGAGCCACCCAGGTGCCCCAGATTTCAAAGCTCTTAAGATTACTATAAAATAGCTCATGGAAAACACATATTTTCCATAGGTGCATTAAGGACTGTCTTTAAATGTTTAAATGGTAGGATGGAAGCATGAGACAGGGAGAGAAGGAAAAGGGAGAGATATGAAAAAGAAGGAGGGAGATTATAAAGCAAAGTTTAACTGATAATTGGAACATTTGAATATAATATTATTGAATAGAGAGTCTAAATTATATAAACCAATCCATTTATCAAGAAAAATACCTCCGAGGGGCACCTGGGTGGCTCAGTCGGTTGAGTGTCTGACTTCGGCTCAGGTCATGATCTCACGGTTTGTGAGTTCACAGCACGTCTGGCTCTGTGCTGACAGCTCAGAGCCTGGAGCCTGCTTTGGATTCTGTGTCTCCCTCTCTCTCTGCCCCTCCCCCACTTGTGCTCTGTCTCTCTCTGTCTCTCAAAAATAAATAAATGTAAAAAAAAAATTAAAAAGAAAAAAGAGAAATACCTCTGAGCTACAGGAAAGAGTGCCTTAGTAAATATTCCAATGCCAGGATTGTCTATATCCTGCAGGATTTGAGAGGAAATTAAGGGCTCACAATACATGCATTGTCAGAATCAGAATGTTCTTTGTAGTGATGATTTTACATCATATGTTCTAAATTTATCTAGAAGTAGCATTGGCATTGACTGTTAATTGTCACTGAAAAGTATACTTTCACCAAAGGAAAAGGGAAAACTGAAAAAAACAAACCTTAAACTATTCTCAGAGAGGACAAGTGAACTCTTGTACAATAAATGTATTTATAAGGTGATGTTACGGTTATTCAAAACTCTTTAAGAGATCATTTGTTTAGGTTCCTCATGTAAACATAGACTTTTTGTATATGTATAACTTAAAAAAAATCTATTTCAAACTTAAGAATAGTGTGTGATACCTTAAGTAACAATAGTATGGAATGTCTCATTCGCATACAATCTAGGACAATCCTTTGCACAAAGAAATTCTCCAGTTATGTGTTGAACAGAATTTTCAAAAAACAACAATACATTTGTAAAATGCATTTATGTAAATAAAATGTCACTAAGTAAAGTATGTATGTATATATATATATATATGTATATGTATATATATATATATGTATATGTCTTTCTTTAGAATGAACATATCTTAAAAGGTAAAAATAAAGTTATAAAAGAAATCACAAACTAGCACCAAATAGATCTTAGAAAGGTGTGTGTGTGTGTGTGTGTGTGTGTTTACATGCACACACACATGCAGGTGTGTGTGGCAAATCTTTTTAAAGTCATCTGCATGAGTTCTTAACATTTATTCTCTGGCAAGAACCATATGTAGCCCAAGGGTGTTGTAAGGGTAAATATAAATCAGAAAAAAAATTCCCTGGTACAAAAAGAGAGACTCTTTTTCCCACCCTTTTCTTTCAGAGCATTTCATTAAAAAAATTTATAATTGCAAATTCTTTCTCTGTCCCTTGGAGATGTATATATAATCTTTTTGAAATCTAAATAAGCCTCTTGTCAGCTTTACAAACCAGAAATGTTTGTCTCAAGGTCCTGGGAGCCATCTCTTTGAAATGTGATCATCGAGTATCTCTTAATTTCTATGGGAGGGTAGGAGCCTAACTCCAGTGAGCTCCTTGCTCCAAAATTACCTCCTGCCATAAAGATATGAGTTTATTTTCCCTTTGTATAAAACCAATTAGGTAACACAGATCATCATCCCATTTACAGTTGAATTTAGGGTGCAGTGTGCATGACAAGTGGTGCTGTTAATTCCTCTTACTTGAGGACCAGTGATTGTTTATTTTGAAGCCATGTACACAGTGAGGTGTCTCTGCTTGGTTATACAAAGGGTGAGATTTCTTTCTGACATCACAATGTCTTAGTCTATTGTCTGTGAGCATTAGGCTTATCCAAAAAAAGAAAAGAAAAGAAAAGAGAAGAGAAGAAAAGAGAAAGAAAGAAAACAAGGCTGTTTTTTTCTCTCCTACCTCTGCGGAGCATTTTTCTGGGATTGGGAAGAAATGTTGTCTTTAGTTACATTTCCTCGACAGGGTGTAACAGAGGATTTGACATAATACTTAATAATTGGTTGAAACTATTTTCAACTCAACCAATATTTAAAGAAAAATATTTTCTTCTGCATACTTGTATTTACATGTTTTTCTGTTAAGTATTAACTTTTAATCTTTTCATTTAATATCAAATTCAATTCAGGATTAAGGGTGAAAAAACAAAACAGCAATATACGGGAGAACTTCTGCTCAGGGTAAGGTGCTTAGAGGATAAAAATAAAGTGATGGAAACAAAAGTACCATTCAAATTGTGAACCACTGAGGAAATGCCTAAAAGGTAATGGAAAAGTTGGTAAATAAAGCAGCAAGGGTTTAGAACCATTAGATACAACAGACTATTCATGGTACTGGAATTATTAAAACTTATTCTGGAAGAAAGAAACTCATAAATGCAAAATAAGGGCAAAGGGGCCAAAGGATAATGGGCTAGTAAAATAAATAGTGCAAGCAAAAATAGAACAAAATGAATGAATTGAGCAGGAAATTTTCCGAGGACACTGAACTTGTGTAAAAAAATGTGAACAAGAGGGGCGCCTGGGTGGCGCATTCGGTTAAGCGTCCGACTTCAGCCAGGTCACGATCTCACAGTCCATGAGTTCGAGCCCCGCGTCAGGCTCTGGGCTGATGGCTCAGAGCCTGGAGCCTGTTTCCGATTCTGTGTCTCCCTCTCTCTCTGCCCCTCCCCCGTTCATGCTCTGTCTCTCTCTGTCCCAAAAATAAATAAACGTTGAAAAAAAAAAATTAAAAAAAAATGTGAACAAGAGTAGATGGTTGCATAGCTGAACAGAATTACATATGTACAGATAGTATAATGGTTAAGATTGATCACTAAAATTAGTGTTCACCAATTATTACACATTCTGAATTTTCCTACATTTATTTAATATATTGATGTGAGTCATAGGAAAAGCTAATTGTTAGCAAATATGAAATATGAAAAAATGTACTTTATTTTCACAAATTTTCTTGAGTACCTATAGATGGTGAAGTATTACAGAAGATAAAATGATAATATAATCTCTGCCTTTAAGTACAATAATCTATTTAAGATAGGCGTTAGTCAGCTAGATTTTCATTCAGAATTTATTAATGGCTTTTGCTAGGAGAAGAAACTATTGTGATCCATGGCCATCACTGTGTAATTTTGGAAAATTTTCATACCAGTGCAACTAAAGGCATAACGTAGCAATACATCCTAATAACAAATTCACAGTCACTAACAAGAACAATCCTCAAGTTAAAAAACTATAAGTAGACCCATAATTTTAAGCAAATCTACTCCTTTATGAGATCTTAAAGATGAATCATCTCAGAAATAAAGATTGATAAGCTATGGTAACTTAAATAGATTATTAATAAGCCAATATGAACAAAATATTTTGTTTCATGTGTTAAAATATTTTATCTATGATTATTCCTTCTTTCAATGATATTTAATAAGTCAGCTTTACATAAGAGATTAAACCATATGTTAAAGAATTTTGATCCTGTTTTCTATAAAAAAAGCATATGCAGTGTTGAAGGTACATGCATTCAAGGTGCATGTCATGTATTTCTGAATGGAATGGGGGAGAGCATTACAGACAAATAGTTAGGAAAAGAGGTTATATACATTTTGTAGACAAGATACAAAATATGTGGAGTTTTCTACTTTACACAGTATTCCAATATCCATATCTCCTAGGGTAAAATGGACCTTGTGCTGCCATCATATTAGGTAATTACAGGAAATAATTCTGCAATATTCTATTGCATATAACTGATAAATCTCCATCTCTCTTCACTTGATTACAGAGACCATGCTGGGATCACTTCTGAATTAATTCATTAAATGATGAAGGAATAAAAATTAATATCATACCAGATTTTTTGAACATCATATTTGATGTTATAGCTGTCGATTAACATGTTATGGAATACCACTGGTTTTTAAACAATTAATTTATGCCCAGTATCCCTGAAGCATTTGATGGTCTCCCAGCCTCCCGACATGGTCACGTCTGTATGTGGAGCATGGCCAACATGTGCTTACAAAACATAATCAAAAATATTTCCACAAAATATATTGATCACTGTAATTACAGTGTTCTTTTCAGTGACCAGAATATTTACTCCAAAGGACAGGAATCTTCAACAAATGCAGAAGGAGTTAGGAAAGGTCCCTAGCTAGTGCCAGATCAAAAAAAAAAAAAAAAAAAAAAGAACTGAGGAAACTGAAAAACTGAACTCTGTATCTTTTTTGTGTTTTTTTTTTTTCCCTTAGCATTCAGGCTTTTGTGAAACCATACTCCTTGCTTCAGAAAATTATTGAATCTTATCAGTCATTGTAGAATATAAAGTTCTAAGGTGACTAATCTTCTCTCCTTTTTCTTTTAGTTCACCTCATTATTTGCCTTCCCAAATTGAACTATTTGGTAAAAAAAGCCTATGACAGACATTGGGAATTTCCAGAGAGGAATAAACTAAAATCCAAGCCCTGTGGGAAAAAAAAAATTAACCAAGAGCCCATAAAAACATTTCTGAAGTAGCAAATTAGGACAGAAGGTTGTTTCTCAGCAGAAATAAGTGATTTCTTCCAAGTTTGTTTTACATATGGATCGAATTCTATCAATTGTTTATACTAGGAGAGACGTGCTACAGATTTATTCTGAAGACTACATACTCTAAGAGATTTGTTTCTTCCTACAGAAAAAGAAGAAAGATTGCAATTATAGGACTTTCTACATGAAAATTAAGGTTTCATTACTTTCTCCTTGTTTGGAGTAGATGATTAATTTTTTTTTTTTTAATTTTAATGTTTATTTTTGAGAGAGAGACAGAGCTCGAACAGGGGAGGGGCAGAGAGAGAGAGAGGGAGACACAGAATCTGAAACAGGCTCCAGGCTCTGAACTGTCAGCACAGAGCCTGACGTGGGGCTTGAACTCAGGAACAGTGAGATCATGACCTGACCCAAAGTCAGATGCTCAACCGACTGAGCCACCCAAGCGCCCCTAGATCATTAACTTTCTTGAAGCTCAAGTGCTGAATCTAAAATAAATGGGAATATTATCATATACTTTCTGAAATTGTAAGGGAAATTAAATTAGGTAATATGTATAAAATAATAAGCATGGAACAAAAGAGTGGCTACTCAATGAATACTAATTCTCTAGTCTGATAAATGAAACAATCTGGGGAGTGTATCATTAATTCATACACAGTTTCATTTATGAATCACAAACCCAACTTGTCAGTTTAACTGGCATCTATAGAATACATATCCAAGAAGGCAAACTTACAATAGGTGTATATGATGGTGGTCTTGGAATTGTTTATTCCAAGCGTCTTTGGAATTGTTTATCATGAAAATCCATGCCTTCTGAATGTTGTTGAGAACGGTTAAATAGTTATTCATTATTTCACAGGGATTACAAAAAAAGGAATGAAAAAAATATACAAGTAGAAAACAAGATATCATATTGTTCATATTCTAAAAAAATTTACTACATTTTTTGGGATTTTCCTGAAGGCGATTTTGGAGTTAAAATTTTAACAAGAATGACTACGAAGGAAACTTCGTAGTTACAGATCTTAAACTTAACTTAGAGATCTTAAACCAATGATGAGTGAAAACGTCCATTCATATCCAGTCCATCGTTATGCTTCATCTTTTATCTCTATGATGTTACTTAACTGAAAGTGTACAATTTCCTAAATCTGCAAAGATATCATCAATGTAATATTAATCTATATATTTCATGTATGTCTTGCCCGAGCACTCAATCCCCCAAAATTCTCCCTTCACTGGTGAGATAAAATCATTTTCATCTCCAGTCTCAAAGAGACTGTTATCAGGGGTGCCTGGATAGCTCAGTTAGTTAGGCGACCGACTTCAGCTCAGGTCATGATCTTGATCTTGCAGTTTGTGAGTTCGAGCCTCGTGTCAGACTCTGTGCTGAAAGCTCAGAGCCTGGAGCCTGCTTTGGATTCTGTGTCTCCCCTTCTCTCTCTGCCCCTTCCCCTGCTCACACTCTGTGTCTCTCAATAATAAATAAATGTTAAAAAATTTTATAAAAAAAAAAAAAAGAGAGAGAGAGAGACTGTTACAGAGTCTCCGGCTACTCTACAATTACTTTGTTGAGGAAAGATAACAAAGGATTAAAAGTGTACTTACTTGCCAGTTACATACAATTGTATGTACATACATGCATACAGTTACATACCTACATGCTGTGAAATTGATCTACCAATCTGTGAATTTAAAGAATCCTTCAGTATTTTATATACCTTTAAAATATCTTAAGCCAAAACTTCTAGAGCAAATACTTTGTAAACCACTCCATCATAGTTCTCCTGTCTCCCACCAACTAGGCTAAACACCCACTGACCCACAGTCTCATGGCAGTCTTTACACTGAACATAAACTTTGACTTTAACTATTGTTTAGGTATTATGAATCTTGAACAGAAAGGATCCTTAGAGCTTAGCTTGATTTCTATATCCATAACATTTAGCCATGATTTTTGTCAGCGTAAAGACAATCATCTGCTGCAGCTGAGGTCTGAGTTTTCTTTTTTCTGTATATCACGACAAAATGCTTAAATCTTTTGTTTTGTTTTCTCTTGTATCCATTTCTGCATGCTGTCCCTGTACCTCTAATAACAGTCACCTATTTTAAAATGAGTACTCAGTGTACTTTTGACATAATTGAGCAGCAGTCTAGTCTGATGGGAACGATTTGCTGTGCTGGTTAATGATAGGATCACATGGGGTTATTTTAAACTGGGTGAAAACAAAGTCTGGAAATTCAGATTTTATTCCTCTCTGTTGTTCTCCATCCCTTTTTGCACTTCTAAAAAATGTATATATAAAGCCATTCAATGGCCTTATTAAAAATTTTAAAAAGCATTTTATTAAGCTTTACTGAAGTCATTGACTTTTTCTTTATTTTCCCTTTTAAGGATAAAACACCTGAATTTAGATGGTTTGGGAAGACAAAAAGGTGACTTAAACAATATGATTTCTTTCTTTCTTTCTTTCTTTCTTTCTTTCTTTCTCATAAGTAAATGTGATGCACAATGACATATATAATTAGTTATCAATCCTGGATGATAGATTAATTTTTATTATTTTCCATACCTTTCTCTGTTCCTTAAACTAGAAAAAAACTTTTAGTGACAGATCTTGCTTTATCAGTTAAATTTTAGGACAATTGACGTTGTTCTTTATTTTTTTTTTTAATTTTTAAAGTATTTTCAACATCAATACACATGATATATTTGTTTCTTTTGATTTTCCAGAGATTGGTGTGTTTCTTACAATAACATTTTAGAAAAATAATCTCTCAGTATGTTTATATTGAACAACCTAAGACATTGTTTGTGACATGACTTGTTATGACACAATAATGATTCACACAGAAGATTTATTATAAGACATCCAAATCTTCACACTCCTTTAGTTAGAAAAAAAATTATATTTAAAGAAACTCTGAAATATCCCATTCCTATAAGTGTATGTGATAAAATAGGTATACTTAAAAAAGCTTAACTTGCTGTCAGTAGCCCCAGGACATAGGAACAGGGCTGCTATAATTTTGGGTCTATCAATTTAGCCAAGTCTTTTAAAAGCTTGATTTGGCATCAGTTTTTTTGTTTTGTTTTGTTTTTCATTTTTTGTTTTTTTCCAGATACAAAGTAACTGGGATATAATTGTTTTTGAGGTCATTTCCAAAATGATCATTCTGTGTTTCTCTAATTTATACATTTAAAAATATGATTAAATAAATCACTTTATATCTGGTAATAATCATGGCAAGATTTAGGTAATCTCCTTTAGCTTGAGGTTGCTAAATATTTTCCTTAATGATTTCAAATCCAAGATTTGAAAGATATTTTCCAAGATATTTTATCATCTACCCAAATTAGGGATGCTTTCCCTTTCTAGGCTGAACAGCTTTTTAACTTCTTCTTTTTTTTTTTTTTTAATCACATTGAGGTACAGATTTCAATGGGTAAAGAAAATGGTCAGAGTTTTACATTTCTTTTAAGTCTCTATGCATTAAATTCTCAAATAACTCAAACATATCCTGAGGTCCTATGAATTAAACTCAAAGTGACTCTTTTAAGTCCCTATGCATTAAAGCTCAAACAACTCAAAGGTACCAAGACATCTTTAGACCAGAGTTGGCATTGTTTGCCTATTGAAGACAAAGGACAGAGGACTGCTTTTGGACACTGGCGGATATCCACAGGAAATTCCTGGGCTATATGCCTTGCAAGAAGGGTGTTCTAATCATTTCTCCTCTAACATTTCCTATTTTCTGACATGTGTGGTAAAATTGATAAATGTCACTCATAATGTAATTATATTAAACCCCTGACCATGGCAGAGACTAATTAGAGCTAGTTTAAAGACATCTCTAAATAGGACAAGAAATCAAATTAGAATTGGAATTAGTTACTGATTCGTTCTCAATGCAAATAATTAAGATATATTGTTTAAATTATGATTTCATACATCATGGATTTAACCTACCTTGGTTAAGAACACTTGTAACATTATTATTATTTTTATTCCCATTGTAAAGAAAAATCAGCAAATGGCTGACATTAATAGGATTTCTGGTCTTATATCTGCAGCACACCCCTGAGGGTACTTTATTACATATTATCACAAATAAAATATAAGAAATTTATTGATCCTCCCAAGGTTCAATTTATTTATGCTATGGCAAAGATTCTTATAGTCACAAAACGATGAAGCTAAGAGGCAAAGGAGATTTCTGAAAGTATTAAAAATATGAAAAAGTTTTAAAAACCATTGGCAGTGATAAGTAGTGAAAGTGACACTAAGAAAACCAAACAAAGCAAAGGAAGGAAATCTTGGGATTTAAAAAATCTTGGGATTTACTTGGGAAATAAAAATCATAGGAAGGAATATAATTGGATGACAAAATATAGAAGTCCAGATTCAAGTACTAATAGTTCCTAAAGGAGGCAAGTCCTCAATGCTCATAAATGTACATGAACATTAATGAAAAACAAATAATAAACATTATTTGATAATTGAAGTAAAAATCAAAATCAAATCAAATCTATGTGAAAAAAGAAAATTTTAAAAACAATGTCCCCAATAGAAAAAAAAAAAAAAAGTCATCTAAAGACCAAAATGCCGACACAACTAACAAAAATAAACTTACAAAAGCTGGATTCTTAAAAACATTTTAAATTCAAATATAGCCTCTAAGCTTCTGAGGAAAATAATGCAGCTTAATTACTGAGACAGAAATCCTATAAGTGCCTGAATTAAAATAAAACAAAACAAAATACTTAAATACCAGAAAACTAAAGGAGCAATATCTGTAGAAACTTTTGATAGTAAGTATAAAACTTCCAAAAGTTTATATTGTGTCACTTTATGTTAAAGAGTAAATGAAAAAGATAATCACCTACTAAACATTTGAATATAAGCATGTAAATGACTTCCTATAATGATATTACTTAAATATACAGTTGCAGTTATTCAAAATTGAGGAAGCCAGAGGTCAAATGTCTGGAGATAGATAATTGTGTGTTCCTAAATGACTAAGTCAATATCATAAATTTTCTTCTTTCAATGTATTTGCCATTTCTCCATTAAGAGTTGGAGTCTGGGTGTGTGTCCCTTTCCCATGAACCAGAGCAGATCTTTGTGACTGTCACAACTGTTCCAGGTTAAATTGTGTTCCCTTCTCCCTACCGCCCCCACCCCCTCAAAGATATCTTAAAGTCTTAACTCCCAGTACTTCAGAAGGTAACCAGATTTAAAAGAGAATCATTGTAGGGACGCCTGGGTGGCTCAGTCGGTTGAGCATGTGACTTTGGCTCAGGTCATGATTTTGCAGTGCATGGGTTTGAGGCCCGTGTTGGCCTCTGTGTTGCCAGCTCTGAGCCTGGAGCCTGCTTCAGGTTCTGGGTCTCCCTCTCTCTCTGCTCTCCCCTGCTCATGTTTTTTTCTTTCTCAAAAAATGAATAAACATTAAAAAATAATTAAAACAGAATCATTGTGAATGTAATTGGTTAAGACGAGGTCCTACTAGAGTAGTGTGGGCCCCTAATCCAATGTGACTAGTGTCCTTATAAAAAGGTTCCCATATGAAAGCAGAGACGCACGAGGAAAATACCATGTAAAGATAGAGCATTGAAGAGATGCATCTGTAAATCAAGGAACATCACAGAATATGAGAAAACCAAAACAAGCTAGGAAGAGACAAGGAAGGATTTAGGATTCAGAGGAAGGATATCACTGCTCACATCTTGATTTTGGACTTCTGGCCTGCAGAACCATAAGACAACAAATTTCCATTGTTTGAAGCTACCTAGTTAGTGGTACTTTGATATGGTAGCCCTAAGAAACTAATATAATGACCAACAAATTATGGCAGAAATGATGCCATATGCTTATTCAATTAGGACAGGCTATAGATTTTCTACCTGGATCAAGACCCTAGAAAAAGTGTCTATAGAATGCTGAGCTGGCATGCAAAAAGATTAGAACTCTAAATCGAACATGCTAAGGAGACCATGTTCTTTGTTTTCTTTGTTATGCAGAAACCTTTTTAGTTTGATGAAGTCTTACTAGCTTGTTTTGCCGTTGTGGCCTGTGCTTTGGTGTCATATCCAACAAATTATTGCCAAACCCAATGATGTCAAGAAGCTTTTCTTCTGTGTTCTCTTTTAAGAGTTTTACAGTTGTAGGTCTTATATTCAAGTTTTTAATCCATTTTGAATTGATTTTTCTCAAGGTATAAGACAAAGGGCCAATTTTTTATTTGTTTTTTGGCCTGTGACTATTCTTTTTTTTCCAGCACCATTTATTGAAGAGACTCTCCACTCCCCATTGTTTATTCTTGGTATCTTTATTTGGTTCTTTATTCTATTCCATTTGTCAAGACATACAAATGATCAACAGGTATATGAAAACATAGTCACATCACTAATCATCAAGGAAATGAAAATTGAAACCACTATAAAATACCACTTCATATCTGTTTAGAATGATGATTATTTTTTTTTTAAAGATAAACAAAGTTGGTAAGGATGTAAAGAAATCAGAACCCTTATACACTGATGGTGGCAATGTAAAACTGTGGAAATGTAAATCTATGAGACAATGTAAATCTATGGAACTACCATATGATCAGCAATCCCACTTCTGGGTATATATCTGAAAGACTTGAAATTAAGATTTTGAAGAGATATCTGAACTTCCATGTTCCTCACAGCATTTTTCACAAAAGCCAAGATAAGCAAACAACTAAAATGTCTAGTAGATGGATGGAGAAAGAAAATGTGGTATGTACATAAAGTGAAATATTATTCAACTTAAAAAAGAAGGGAATCCTGTCATATGTAACAATATGGATGACCCTTGAGGACTTAACACTAAGTGAACTAAGCCAGTCACAGAAGAATACATACCTTATGATACCACCTATATGAGGTATCTAAAATAGTCAAACTCAGAATCAGAGAGTAGAATGGTGGTTGCCAGGGTCTGGGGCAAGGGAAAATGAGAGTTGCTACTCAATGGGCATAAAGTCTCAATTATGCAAGGTGAATAAATTCAAGAGAGCTACTGTACAACATAGTATCTGTAGTTAACAATATATTGTGCACATAGAAAATGTTAAGAAAGTATATCTCATGTTACATGTTCTTACCACAAAAAATTGGGAGTACAAGAAAACTTTGGAGGTGATGGATATTTATCACCTTGATTGTTGTTATAGTTTCACATGTGTATGCATATGAGCAAACTTATCAAATTGCATAAATTAGATATTTGCAGTTTTTTGCCACATAATTATTATACCTTAATAAAGCCCCCCTTTTTAAAAAGAATGTTCCAGTTTTGCTGTTGCATGAAATTTCCCCCTTTTTATGTAGGTAGAAATTGTGGACAGATGAGTGGCTACTTCCTTAGAAGTGTCACTAGACTCCATTATTTTAGCTAGGAGATGGGCAATATATTATCTATCAAATTTTTAGCTGTTTTTTTAACAGAAATTTCAAGGGTAAATCTAAAATTCTTGTGGAAATATAAACAGTCAAGATGATCTTAATGAAGAAGAACAAAGCTGAAGGTATGCCTTTCTATAAACCTACAGCAATTATGACAGTGTGATATTGACATCAAAATAGACAGAAGGACCAATGGAACACGAATCAAGACTCAGACCCACACACATGAGGTCACCTGATTTATGACATAGATATAATGTCATAACATAGTGAATCGCATACATCTGAATTGCAGTGGGAGTAGAATGACCTTTTAAAAAATGGTCCTGTATTATTTGGACATCAGTACAGAACAAAATAAATTTTATTCTACCTCATTCTGTATAACATATTAATTACAAATGATTTTGCTTCTAAATAAAAAAGTTGAGACAATAAATGTCCTAGAAGAAAACATATGACAATATCTAGAGTAGACAAAATACATCTAGTGGGACATGAAAAATACTAATCATAATGTAAAAATATCATAAGTTGAGTTGCACTAAGATTACAATTTTCTGGGGGCACCTGGGTGGCCCAGTCAGTTAAGCGTCCAACGTTGGGTCAGGTCATGATCTCACAGTTCATGAGTTTGAGCCCCTCATCAGGTTCTGTGCTGTCAGCTCAGATCCTGAAGCCTGCTTCAGATTCTGTGTCTTCCTCCCTCTCTGCCCTTCCCCCACTCACACTCTGTCTCTGTCTCTCAAAAACAAATAAACGTTAAAAAAAATTAAAAGATGATACCTTTCTGGTCATCAAAAACCACTATTTAGAAAGTGAAAAGACAAGCCACACATTAACAGAAGATATTTGCCATGCATATGTCCAACAATGGATTTATATCCAGCATATATATAACTCTCATATATTTGTAAGGAAAAAATGGCCAAACCAATAAAAAAAAATCTGCAGAAGTCTTAAATGTATTCTTCAGAAAGAAGAAACCCAAGTGTCCATTCAACATATGAAAAAAGCACTTCATTTAATTACTGACAGGAAAGTGCAAAAGAAAAAACACAAGAAACATGTCAGAGCTACCAGAACTGTTAATTAGGCCAAGAATTCCAAATGTTGTGTAGCAACTGTAACACTCACAAACTTTTGAGAGAATAAATTGGCGCAACCACTGTGGAAAACTAACGTATCTACTAAAACATGTCATTGACCTGGTAATTCCACCCTGATGTGTATACCCAACAGATGTGCATTTAGCTACATAAGTCATATATCAAAATGTTTAACACAACAAATAAAATAAAAGCAACTCTAACATCAGTCAGTGGTAAAATGGATTAACTATTGTTGGTATATTCAGTTGAATAATGTAAGGCAATGGTTCTTATCTGGAGCCAATTTATTTTCAGTGTGTTTGACAATGTCTAGAGACATTTTCAGTAGTCACACCTAGGGGAGTCCTACTGACCTCTCATCCTTAGATGTCAGGGATGCTGTTAGATATCCTGCCCTACACAGGACAGTCCCCCCTAACAAAGTGTTATCTGGCCCACACTGTGAGCAGTGCAAGATTGAGAAAGCTTGCTATGGAACTATTGAGTAAACTAAACTACTCATAACCACATGGACAAAGGAAATGAGACAGGAGTTTTATACTGACTGTTATCATTTACAAAAACTTCAAGATCAAAATAAATCCATTATTATGTTAGAACTTAGCTTAATGGTTATTTTTGATGGGGAACAGTGATTAGAAGGGCCAGGAAGACAATCAACAATAATGGTAATTGTTGTAACCAGTATGGGTATTGGTTACACTTTTTCCCATTGAAAATTAATTTAGCTGTATACTTTCATTTCTATAGTTTTTTACTTCTCTGTTTTTAGTGAAAAATTTATTAAAAATTTACTAGATTAGATACTCCTCCTCTTAACGCCCTTCTGGCTGCCCTCCATCAAGGGTAAAGTCATTTCCGATTCAATAGATCTTGTTGCTAGGAACTATAAAGAATATAAATTCTTTTCACTTTGTTGGCAGAGTGATTCAGGTCTCTCTAATCACTACACCCAAACTTAGCTCCAAATCAACTTTTACATATCAAAGGAAAGTACCTGTCTCACTTAACATCACAAAAGGCCAGACTTAGAGAGTTTTTAAAGGATACTCACTTTATTTTTATAAGGCAATTATGCTTTGACATAGTAATTTGGAGGGTTTGTGTGTGTGTGTGTGTGTGTGTGTGTGTGTGTGTGTGTTAGATATACAAATTAACCATTACTTTCAAATATATGGGGTTACTCCAGTAACATGGAGTTTTTAAACTTCGCTGAACAAATCTAGTCTAAGCAAAATGCAATTATTTCAGGGAAGTGGAGATGTTTAAATAATCATTATTGTATCCCTGAATATAGATATAAATTTAATCCCATTTGATATGGTAGACATTGGAGGCAAAAACATTGTACATGCATATTCATAAATTCTAAAATTTATTTTACTTTAAATACAGTCCCCCAAATACAGTATCGCCCTTAGTATCATGCTAAAGAAAAATCATTACACATTTACAAAACTTACCTTTAAGTAATCATTAATTCCAGCCAGAAAGTAAGTCTTTAACAGACTTTAGGGCAAAATATACATAGGATGTGATATTTTTTAAAACCTATGAAGATTAACAGAACAAAATTAGATCATATTTTTCAGTTAGTTTAGGTATCATTTTATATTTATAACACAGTACCATGTGCAATAACATGGCATTTGTATTTAATAAGTAAAAGGTGATCTCTGATTCTTTACATTCATCTCTATAATACTGACCAATGGCCTCATCCCTGAAGCACCACCTGGACAGTGTCCAATGCCAAATCAATTAAACCTGCTAATAAACCAATACCAGGTTACCTTTCACTTCGAGGCAAAGAAAGGAAAACACTGATCAACTGTGTGGATAGTTTCCTTTATAAATCCATGCTCTCTAACCTCTAATTGATGATGTAAAATTTTGAGCAGAAATCTGTTTAAAGATACTTTTTCTAAAAGGAAAGGACTCAGTACATATTGTAACCAATATTTTCCTCCCCTCTAGGTTCTTAAATGATATAAAGTTTGCAATATAGAAAGCATCAGGTGGAAAACAAACTTACTAAATTCACCAAAGCTGGTTTCTCCAAATGAGAGTACTAGTTTCTTTTCAGGTGTGAGGGCGACCAAACTGGTTTCATAATTTCTAAGAGAAAGGAAGTCACGTTTTATCAAAAACAAATTGTGGGGGTGCCTGGCTGACTCAGTGGATGGAGTGTTGTTACTCTTGAACTCAGGGTGGTGAGTTCAGGCCCCATGTTGGGCCTGGAGCCTAGTTAAAACAAATAAACAAAAAACAAACAAACAAACAAACAAACAAACAAGAAAAAAACCCATTCCCTGTAGGGGTGTAAAGAAAGGAAGCACATGGCTGACCTCACTGCTCAGATCTGAGGAAAGGGATTTCTAAGAAGTTTGGCCAATATCATTTTATGAGCTGCAATACATACTGAGCAAGCATGCATGCTGACCTACATTGCAAATGCAGGAATGGCACTGAGACTGGAGACAGATTGTTTGAATGGTCAGGAAGAGAAGCAGATTTCAGTTCCTAGTTCATGAGAGGTAAAAAGACAGACCCATTCAAGTCCATAGCACCCTAAATATGGAAAACTCTCTATGCAAAAAAAACAAAACAAAAAAGCCACTCCTGATAGCATTTTTATAAGAGATAGGTCACGTGTGTCTTAGACTTACAGGCCAACGAATTCTTGATTGCTGCCCGTGTTCTTCCTCTTAGTAAATAGCAGCACCAGTCATTCACTTGGTAAAGTCAAAATATTATAGTAATGTTTGACTTTTCCTCTTATGCTCTTCTAGTCCATCAGCAAAGCTGGTCACTTTTAACTTTAAATAGATTGTAAACCTCATTGCTTCTCTCCTTTTCTCCACTGATCTACTAAGTCAGGTCTCTCTGATCTCGCTCCATTGCATGTGGAATATAGTCAATGCTCAGTGAAGAAGTGATGTTCTACTTGAAGAGTTGCTTGAAACATATGTATACATGTATTCATAGGAAGGTCATGTAAAGATGCTTCTGTTTTATTTTAGTATAAAAGTAATTTAAAAGGGGTTGCCCATTGCTTAATGAACTTATCCAGCATGATCTGTATACTCTTCCTCTCTGCACAACTCTTCCTATGAAGAAATTTTACTTATCCTTCATGGTTAATTCAAAATGTTCTCTTCTCGGGGTGCCTGGGTAGCTCAGTTGGTTGAGCGACCGACTTTGACTTAGGTCATGATCTTACAGTTTGTGAGTTCGAGCCCCGTGTCAGGCTCTGTGCTGACAGCTCAGAGCCTGGAGCCTGCTTCTGATTCTGTGTCTCCCTCTCTCTCTGCCCCTGTCCCACTCATGCTGTGTCTCTCTCTGTCTCAGAAATAAATAAACATAAAAAAATATTTTTAAAAATTCTCTTCTCCGGGAATTTTCTCTCCTTTCCCCAAAGAAGTATTACTTCTTGTGCCTTTAAATCTCCACGTGTACATTCAGCTCTCTCTCTGTGGAGCTTAAAACAGTTTTTCCCTGACATTTGAGTTATTGGTCTGAATACGTTTCTTTCCCCTATCAGATTATAAACTCCTTGAAGACATCTCCTTTTAAATATAAAGACACATCAGGATAGGCTATTGTTATATTAGAATGCCCTCCTTCCCCATCCCTCAGCGAGTTAATGTGTTTATAATGTGACTTGTTCAAACAAAACAATCACAAAACACATATAGAGCATATATCATATTTGAATCCCCTATATAGCTTTAATTGGTAAGTATTTTATGTAAGTGAATGAAAAGGTAAACACATGAATGAAAGAATTAAACATTCAATGAAGAGTAAAACATTTCTAGTTGGGTGAACTATAAAACAGTAAAATAGGAGTGTTTCTATTTTATGGTGATACATTTTAAATTTTCATATATGTGTAAACAGAAATGTGAGAAGATTAAGCTTCATATACTAATACGGTAAATGATTTATTACCTGTGCATGCTATAATTGGTTTGTTTAAAGAAACCACATTATAATCACATTAACTCACTTCAGGGTGTTTAATGTAACAATACCACACCCTGCTGTGTCTTATTACTTAAATGGAGTTGCAATTTGGTTTTCCTGCTGACTATTCAATTGTATTTCCTAGACGAAGACAGATAGTAACTTACATCAAATTATTCTTGTTTATCTAAGGAGAACATTCATCAATACCATGTGATCTGAGGCCAGGTACCTCTTTTTCCCCAATCACACTGCATTTAAACAAGAGCAAAGATATCCGGCACTTCCAAATATTGGCTCAGTTCAGTTTAGCACACATTGGACAGCTCTGATGCCCTGTACTATGCATGTTATTGTGTGAGATCTTGAGTAGACAATCTAGTTTGGCAGCTTACTTTGCCTAACACTTTTCATACTAGATAGGATGCAGGACAGATAGTATTAATGACAATATATAGCTTTAGACACTAAATTCTAGAGATCCAGGATTCCATCAATGGTAGCTTAACAATTAACTCTGTGCATTTTGCAATATAGAATTTCATGCTCCAAAATTTAAAAATTATTCCCGATTTCCTAGTTATCTCAGTAACTAAGATGAGTTCCACATGTGAATAAAGTGTCCAACACCCTATCTTAATTCCATATATTTATTTTTTACCATAACTTAATGCCATCTCCTAAATCTTGTTATCACTCTGAATGACAGAATCCCTGAATTCAAAAGTTTGAAACTGTCTGTATGTACAAGCTCTTTCCTTAGGAGTCTCTTAGGCCATTAGTTCTACTCTGGCCGATGAAGCATTCAACACCCTATACTCTCCCTATCTTTCAGCCATCTCTGAAAGCTTCTCTTGTTTCCTTACAAAATGATGCCGTATAACAACTCACTTTAATCACTCTCAGGCCAAAAGCATGAATCCATTTTCCCTCATGCAGCATCATGCTTGCTGTACCTTCCGCACAACAGTCCTGGATATGCTCAATGTAAGGGGGAACCATGTGGGTTGGTTCACTTCAAACTCATGATCTGGATCCTCGCTTGGCCCTCATTGTTGCCATATGCACTTCATTATAAACCTAGGGATACCTCTGTGACACTCCCCTTAGTATTTGTTCCAAACTCACCATTACTCCCAGGTTCCCTCCTCTTCCCCTTTTACTCTTTCAAGGAGATGACTTGGTGATTTGATTTCCAACAAAACAGGGAGGCCAAAACTTGAGCTCTTCCTTATTTCTCCAGCCCTGTGCCTGCACGTTTATTTGCATTCCCAATCAGTCTTACTGATAATTTTTTCTCATTTAAGTAAATCATTTCTTTCCAACTGGCTGAAAATAAAGTGTTTACTTGTCAGTTGATTTTATCCTCTTGTGTTTCCTAGAAAACTTTGGCCCATCCATTATCTCTGAAGACCTACATCTTCAAATGCACTTTCCACATATATACATATGTATATACAGCATGTCAGCATTTTCACATTTTCAAGGATTTTTATTGTTTGTTTAATTTTTTTAATGTTTATGTTTGAAAGAGATACAGCGCAAGTCAGGGAGGGGCAAAGAGAGGGGGAGACACAGAATCTGAAGCAGGCTCCCAGGCCCAAGCTGTCAGCATAGAGCCTGACGTGGGGCTCCAACTCAAGGACTGCGAGATCACGGCCTGGGCCGGAGCCAGATGCTTAACTGACAGGGCCACCCAGGCGCCCCTCACAGACCTTTATTGTTAAAAAAAACCCACAGAAACCTCCTTTAACCTTTAACCTGTGCTTTTTTTTCCCCATCATTCTCCTTTACTTTCCTCTGTCCTCTTCTTCCCTTCTCCATTCCACTGACCCTTGGAAACAGCTATTCATCCCAATTATTTCTCTAAGGAAGCTTCATTTCGAAGTCTATTTTGTCTCTCATTTCACTGCAGTTGTGATTGTTGCCGTTTCCTGAGTATGGCCAGTTCTTGTTCCTTCTGCTACTACAGTGGGACCCTGTCTCCTTAAGCTTAGGTGTGCTGCCCCTTGCCATTGAAATGCATTGGAGTTGTCAGTGCCGTCCTATCCCCTAGGATCCCTTGCCTTTTTAGTGCACAAAGACTCATGTGTTTTCACTGCCAAAATCCAGATCTGTGACTCCCTTTGGGCTGCTGGAGCCCAAAAAGCCTGGAATTTTATCTCACCACAATGGAAACCCTGAAATAGCAACTGACAAGTAGCAGTGTATAATAATGCAGGTTTTGTGACTCTGGTCAGGATAAATTTCAGGTTTGACTTGCTTAGTCTCCAGAGGTACGTTGGTGATGGAGCCAAAATCTCAGGACACATTAATATTGCAACATTTCTTGGCTTCCTTTCCTTTTAGCCCCACTTTCCCACTCTCCTCCTGGTTTTAATTGTGAACACTTACTACTTAGATTACTGTCATAGGAGCCATTAGCTCAGGGCCTACTTCTGGGGAACCCAAACTAAAGTAAAATATGTGTGGAAGTGACGTGTGTCATATTTAGGCTTAAAGAGCCCATGTGTGATTTGCCACCTTCTTTTTTCCTCTACCCTGGCAGTATTCCAGATACTGGCTGCTGTGCTGGCCTAGGGCCTAGAGTTAGGAAAATGTGGAGCAGAGCCTGCAGTTAACTCATGACAGACATGTAGCATGAAAGAAAAATGAAACCTTTGGCATTTAAAGCAGCTGAATGATCCCATTATTTGTCACTACAGCACAAGCAAGCCCATCCCTATGCTATGGGAATGAGTTCACATCTCTCTTGTATCAATTTATATATTATCAGGATAGGCCAAGATATGCGATGGTGATAAAATTCCCAAATCCCAATGGCTTATAATGAAAAAGAATCACTTTTCCTTTAATCAGGTTTCCTTACTGCTGGACCCACCCAGATGAAAGAGTACACCATGAAACTTGCTGGTTGCTGTGCTGGAGGGTGGGAGCTCTGGATGTTACAGTGACACCTTCAATCCTGAAGGGATACATGTGACTTCCCCTCACAACTCATTGACCAAATCTAGTCAGAGGTGACCACAAGGGGGCTGGGAAAGTGCAACCTCACTATGATTCTCTGGGGCTGAGAGGTGGAAAGATTCAAAGAATAGCACTAATTACTGGTACAGTTTTCAACTCATTGGCATCTGGCTTCTATCCAAACTATACCCAGGCTTTGTTGTCACCAATGACAAATTAAGTTAACACATTTTCACTTTATATTTCTTGACGTTTCTGTAGCACTTCAAATTGTTGAATAGTTTATTCTTTATTAAATTCTATGCATTTTAGCCTCTTTCATTAAAGATGCTTTTTATTATGAGTAATGAAAAAAAATATTGCAGAGAGTTTAAAGAGTGACATGGACTGTTTCTGGTACAGGTAAAAAAAAAAAAAACAAATCTGAAAATTCTCCTACCACTAAATGCCTAGAAAGACTGGATGCAGACAGTGAAAAAACAAAACAAAACAAAAAAACACTTTTTTTTGAAGTGGATAATTGAGTCAAAAAAAGGAAAGGAAAACAGAATATTTTTGTGAATTTAGCATAGGTGTATTTCCCTAAGCAAAATACAAAACAGAAACCATAAAAGGAATGTTACAATCAATTGAACATATTAACGTTTAGGTATTTAGTATTAATTGATATGGAAACATTTTAAAAACAAGACAGATCATGTATTTGTCAACCATATATTGCATAAATTATTTGTGTCAAGAGTACATGGAAAGCTCCAGTAACTAAGAAAGAAAAAGACCCACAAAGAACCAATTACAAAAGGGACAAAGTATATAAATTTTTTTAATGTTTATTTATTTTTGAGAGAGAAAGAGTGAGAGAGAGATGCAGAGTGTAAGCAGGGGAGGGGCAGAGAGAGAGGGAGACACAGATCTGAAGCAAGCTCTAGGCTCTGAGCTGTCAGCACAGAGCCCGATGTGGGGCTCGAATTCATGAACCATGGGCCAAAGTCGGCTACTTAACGGACTGAGCCACCCAGGCACAGCTAGAAAAGGGACAAAGTATACAAATAAGCCTCGATAATGGAATCGGTATGCAAAATATACATATAAAAGTAGGTTGAATATGTACAACCTCATGAGTAATCAAGGAGAGGCAAATTATTACCATAGAAAAATGTGATTTTATAGCTATAAAAATGGGGAAATGTAGTTAAATGAAATAAATTCAAATGCTAGTAAAATAAGAATTCATATACTTTGCTAGAAAAAACACTAATACAATTTTTGGAAGGGAATTTTGCAACATCTAACAAATTTGAAGTTGCATATTCTTCATTTCCCAGTAATCCCAGGTCTAGAGAGACTCTCTCATATAGAGACCATTAGAAAAATGTCTATTGCAGCACTGTTTGTAATAGAGTTAAATGTGAAAAAAACCCTAAATATTTTTTAGTAGGTGACTGTATAAATTAACTATGGCTTATTCATATAATGAAATATTAGATAGCAAGTAAATTATATGAACTAGATTGTCCAGTGTCAACATCAACATGGCTATAACGTATATATGGTGTTGAGGGGGAAAAGCAATAGTATATATAATTTATGAATTATTAATTGGACACTTGTCTATAAATAATTACAAACTTCAGGGTAATGGTTGCTTCTGAGGTTGGGCAAGAAGTGCATGAAGAAGGGTGGTTGGCCCTCTCTAAGATGGTCCCTGATGATTCTCCCCTAATATTCATGTCCTTATATAATCAGTCTCCTTTAGTATGGGCTGGACCTACTGCCTTACTCTGAATGAACCAGACATGGCAAAAGTAATGAGTTATCACTTCAAATTAATAATAAAAAGATAGTGGCTTCCATCCTGAGTTTTCTCTCTTGCTTGAGGAAACTAGCCATAATGCTATGAGCTTCCCTATGGAGGAGCCCATATGGCAAGGAACTGAGGGAGGCCTTTGGTCAGCAGCCAATGAAGAACTGAGGCTCTTGTTCAAAAACCTATGAGAAACTGAAACCTGACAACAGCATATGAGTGATCTTAAAAGAAGATCCTTCCCCAGTCAAGCCATCAGATGAGATTGAAGCCCTGGCTGACTTCTTGATTACAGCCTTGTGAGACACCTTCAAGCAGAGGCATGTAGCTAAGGCACATCTATATTCCTGCCCCATGGATACCATGAAATAATAATTGCCTATTGTTTTAAGCCATTAATGGGTTTGGCATAGTTTGTTAAATATCAAAAGATAACTAATACAGGAGGAATAGAAAAATAACTGAAAATTTCTGGCAGCCAGGCAAAGTTAGCAGGTTTGCACCAGGGTTCTTGTTCCATTGCTGTGTCCTCAGCCTGACTTTTCCATATTCTGTGATTTTATCTTCATGCTGATAGCAAAGGGGCTGTGGCAGCCATGTGCCTTAACTTCACTCAAAACTAGCCATTACTGTCCAGAAAATATAATGGAAGCCACATTTATAATTTAAATTTTTCTAGAAGCCAAGTTTAAAAAGTAAATAGATTCAGGTAAAATTCTTTTTAATACAATATTTTATTTAACCCAATATATTCAAAATATTCTTATTCCAACATATAATCTACCTAAATAAATTACTGAGATATTTTGCATTGCCTTTTTCATGCTAAATCTTGGAAATCTGATTTATAGTGAACATCTCAACTTGGACACTAAGTTTTCCTAAGAAGCTTTTGGTGTATACTGTGTAAAATGTACAGTTGAGAAAATTCATTCAGATTTCAAAGTTTTTTTCAAATATATTTAAAAATTTTCCAGTGATGAAATTGAATGTCAGTGTTAAGTAAAATTAAAAATTCCATATCTTAGTTGTATTAGTCACATTTCAATAGGCAAAAGTGGCCAATGGCTACCATATTGGACAGCCTGGCTCCAAAGGGTATTTCTTGTGAGACCGAAGTTTTCCTCCACCTACCAATAATTACCCTTTGTAATGTTTTGGCTAGTTTGGATTATATGTCCCTTTCTAAGCCAATCCCTATAAAAGGGGGTAATACTACACTTTAGAAAATATGTTCTCAACTTTATAGATTACATTTATCTAGAAAGTTTTTTTTTTTAAATGCCTGCATCTCATTCTCACATTTAGAACTTTTGACTGGATTTAATTGGTACTTAGTCTCACATTGGTTTTTTTTGTTTTTTTTGTTTTTTTTGTTTGTTTGTTTGTTTGTTTTTTAAGAACTCCCAAGGGAAGAGGAATTAAAATTATAGGAAGTTCTATGTTCCTATTTACCAAGTAAAACATAATATCTGAGACAGACCCTGGGCATTGCTATTTGAAAAAACTAACTAACTAACTAACTAACTAACTAACTAACTAACTAACTAACTTCCACATGATTCTAATGCAAAATCAAGGAAGGGAATAAATGACTGCTTAGAATCAAGGCCCAGCTCCCAAGCTTGTGTCTGGGGTAGATTCCTCTGACAACACAACAGCTTCATGGGGAGGAAAGATGACTATATAGAAGGCACAGTTCTGCTAGGAAGGAGAAATATGTTCTGTGTAGATAACCAACTATGTCCACTCCACTTCCTGGGTTTTCTGTCTAACACTGAGAACTATATTTGGTCTTCACTGTTGCTGTTATTCTGCCGGCATGCCTTGAATGATGATGTTCCTCTGGGTCCTGTTTGCTACCAGTTTCTTTTATAAGAAGAGGCATTTCTTTGCCTCTTACATTTCAGATTTTCACTTGAAAATGCCCCTGATTCATTGTATCTTGACTGCCAGACTTACTTCACATAAACTTATACTTGATATTAAAGCATCAATTTTTATTGCATTTGTGCTATTTCAGTTATTATATGTTGAACAGTATAATTTGTATCCAACTGTATTGTTACAATTCCCAGCTATGCAAAGAATTATTTCTTTTGTTTGCTTTTTTAAAATTCAGAGCTATACAGATTACTGCTGACCATACTCGTTGTCCTTTAGCAAGCTACTTTGGAGTTCCTGAAGTGATATCTGAAATCAGCCCTCCATGTGGAGGAGGGAGACCAAAAAAAGAGGCAGACCACTCTAGGTTGGTAGATGGCAAGCTTAATAACCAAAGGAACCTACATATGTGGCTTGTCTTAGGCAGCTACAAAACAAGTAGCTATCTGCAACCACATGCCAAATCTTATAGATTTGTCCTTTATATAGATAAAGATGAGTCCTTTATATAGAGGACTTAACTGGGTTCAGTCATGTATACCATATAGATAGCCTCAGCACCATATCACTATCTCAAGGCTATGTCCTTGGGGCAGCTTTTGGGAGCAGGGAAGGCAAGCACAATGCACACCTCAAGGATAGGGGAGGGGATGAAGAGCCACTGATTGCCAGGGTCCAGCTCATGGGTCAACTGGAGGCCAGGTCCTCATAATGACCTCTGCCAACATGCCACTCTGTGACTAGCTCTTACATGCCCCTTTCTTCCACAAAATGCACTGGGAAGGCAGCAAGGTGTTTCACTAGCATGGAGGTGGCTCTTTTGGCAGCTATCTGGTTGCACTGAAGATGTCATAGCAATAAAACAGGTACATGCAAGAGAAAGCACAGATTAAAATGATGATTCCCAAAATCTGACAGTTTTTTCCACCAAGAGCCCCATAATCCAAACCACTGATTTAAGTCCCCTAGGCAGGAGTTTGGATCACTCAGGGCATTCATTTGTGTCCTCATGTAATTTAACAAAGATGATACATTAAGCAGACTCATCAGGTATGGACATACAACATTCTGTTTGGATAATGACACAGATGACTCCTTGTAAGGCAGTAATAATGTTCAAGGCCATCGTATTTTGGAGGACAGCTTTTCCCATTGGATTCATCTCAGTGTTCATAAAGGAAATACTTTGTTGCTACTATTCAAGGCTTGATGGGTGAATTTAGTAAGTGCTTCTGTGTGTGCTATAATATCCTCCAGGCCAATGGAGGAAACAATGACAGCAGCCAAATGATTGTACCAGTGGAAAACAGAACATGTCCACCTGGCCTTGTAAAAAGGAAGGTTGGCAGTTTTAGGAACTTGACCTGGTTGTAGATACCATACATGTTGGCTGGGGAAAGAAGCACTGCCAAACATGTGGAGACAGACTGGGGGTGGGATATGCCACACCAGGACCCTCACTTTCTCCCCTTTTTTAATGGCATGTGTTCCTTTCCAGGAATAGTGCATTTCAACAAGTCCAGCTTGCAGCAAGACAATGGGATCCCCATAGAGATTGAGTGTTCTCCCTCACTCAGGGGTATGAAGTAACTCAGCACCCACCCTAGCAGGACATCTCATTGCAAGTTTCAGCAGATAATTTCTTTCCCAGATGTGATAGGGCTTGGTGTTCTCAGCAGTATGGGACATTGATCTGCCATGAAAGTCAAGGCAATGGCTGTTTCCCACAAGTTCTATCTCTTTATAGTATTGGGTGTCTTGGCAGGCATCTCTGGTCTGGCATATGGGGCAATAGGCTCTACTTGTTGATCATTTAAATGTATTAAAGCCTGAGACAATACTGTAGTTAACCCAACCAACATAGTTTTAGCTATTAGTAACCTAATCTGCTGCTTTAATATGCTATTTTTCTTTTCTGCCAACACTGCTGTTGTGGGTTACAGGGGACTTGGAACCTCCATTAATGCCGTGCTCTTTTTCCCAGTCCTGCAGGTGAACCTAAATGTTTTCCTACATATCTTGACTCCACAGGGCCCCAGTCATGATATCTACCCTTGGACTTCCCATTGTCCAGGCTTCCCATTTTCTTTAGAATAGCCCAACTATCACTGCAAAGGGTTAACAGCCTGGGATCTTGAGTGATCACTAGGTGAATGGCTCTGAGTTTAGCCCATTGGCTGCTGTGGTTTATCTCTTTACTGAAAGGCTTTACTTGGAAGAGCTCTGTGTACATTTTTAGGAACTGTTGCTCTATTGGGCGATATTGGGTTTCTGCCCCTTCCCAAGTGGGTGACAAAAATCCAAGGGGCATTCTCCCCTTCTTTTGTCTTTGTCACAGAGCCCAACCGACACCTTCTAGAGTAGTGGACATATCTAACTCAAATGGTAGCTCTGCTTAGGAGATGCCAGAGCTTTAATTTGTTTCACTAGCTCTTTGTCTTCCCAAAGGTGGCTTGCTGCTCTGATCCCTAGCCCCATACATTCCTTTCTTTACCAGGCAGTTTAAGGGATGCAGGCATTATGCCAGGTGGGGAGTAAAAGTCCCCAAAACCCCAAAATCCCTACAAAAGCTTGCACCTCTTTCACATTCCTAGGGTGCGGCTTAACCTTGCACTTTATAAATCACAGCTTCTGGGACAACGTGATCTTACCTAATCAAATGACTCCCACAACCTTATGGTGGTGTCTCAACCTTGGGTTTTCTGTGGGCCCATGCTTTTCCCAGAAGATGCTCTGGCAAAACCTGCAGTGTCCTGCAGAATGTCCTGCAGCAGGGGCAAGTTTTCACATGTTAACATTATATCATCAATGTGAAGGCCCATTTTACTGATGTGGGGAAGGGGAACAGAGTGTGTGGTGATGGTACTCATTTCCTCTGCCTCCTGCCCATCAGAGAAATGCCAGTGTCCTCCCATGTCCCATCGCTGCAGTAACCAAGCCCAGATACGTTCCCTGGCCTTTAGCTGGAACTTAGCAGTTTTATCAGAGGTTGTATATTCTCTCATCATGAATATTTCCTGACCAGGGACTGCCACTGGCTGGAGTTGTTACTGATGGACTTTTGCTCTCCTTTTTATTAACAATCAGATGACACCAAGCTTTTTGTCTGTTTCATTGTCAATCACCACAACATCCTCCTCTCCCCTCTCATCACTTTCCTAGGATTTTTCTTTGCACAGTGTGCTATGTGCAGTTTCTCAGGCAAACCCGTTAAAGCAGCCGGAGTTTCCAGGACACTGCTGTACTCCCAAAGCCATCCACAATCACCTGACAACATAGTGGTCACCTGCCAACTCAGGATTTCCCCTTTGGATGCCTCTTTCCCAAGCCCCAGGTTTTTGGTTTCCTGACTGGCTCACCAAGGATTGTTGGTTCACAACCTCCTTGGCAACTTTCTGGGGGAAGGAGGGCAAGAAAAGTCTGAAGAAGAGGCAATCCACTCCAGGTTGGTAGATGGCAGGTTTAATAAGCAACAGAACTTTCATACGAGGCTTGTTTCAGTGGTTGCAAGACAACTAGATTTACACACCTGCCTGCCAACTTTTAAAAGTTAAAATAGAGGCCTTACCTGAGTTCAGTCTGGTATAACATTTAGGTGGTCTCAATAGCACATCACTGTCTCAAGGCTATGTCCTTGGGGCAGCTTCTAGGAGCAGTGAAGGCAGGAAGAATATATACCCCGAAGGGGTGAGGAGCCTCTGATTGTGGGGTTCAGCTCATGGGTCAACGAGGGGTTGTGTCCTCTTGCTGACCTTCCCCAACACTAGTGCAATTATAATGTGCTTAAATAGTAAATATAATATGACAATGCCTTACAACTTGTAAAAGTTTCAGGAAAAGTGAGATTTTTTTTTAATGTGCTGGAATCTTATTCAAGAGTCACTGGTGAACCTGTTAATGCAAAGAAACACAGCTTCGCCACTTTTGTTCGCCTCTCCTTTAGCCTCTCTTTAATAATGTCTAGCAGGCTGGAAGGACTTTCAAGGAATTTGTTAGAGAGAGATATTTCTGTAATTTTGAAGGAGCGGACATAAAATTTACACGTGGTTATGTTAGAATGATTTGACCAATGTAAATTTTGCAGAGGAGAAATAGTTATTTCTCACGTCAGTAGGTTATTGGAGGAACATTCCAGTTTGCAAGATAGTGTCAAAAATTCAAACATAGCAGAAGTAAAACCAGTGAATCACTGAAGTAGTAATTAGTAAAAGTTTATTGTGCACACACAAAAAAGACAGTTTGTAAACCAGGAGCACTCAAACCAAAACATAGAATGAAGCTCAAGGGTATATTGTTATAAAGCAGCTTATACAGTGAGAAAGCAGTGACTGTGTAATATTCACAGCGATTGGTTATAATATGAGAATTTTCTTAAATAATAGGGAATTGGTCAGTGGTTGGGAAATAGATCAAGTTTTGTTTATGATTTCCGGAGACATAAACAAGAAATGACCCCAGTCAAATTACTCTTGCAAAATAAGCTAAATTAAGCTTTGTTTGTATGACTACACTGGTTTTGCTACTCAGAAAAAATTTAAGACTGGTCTCCATTTGTTTATTATTGTAACAATAACTTTTGTATTAAAATAGTTTACATTCCCTTACTCATTAATTTTACTTCTAGGAAACTTTCCTAATGAAATGAATAAAAAAATACAGTGAAACCATACCCAAAGATGTTACTCAGAGTAGTCATTATATCGAGGAGTTAGAAGCATTCTGCATTTCCATGCGTAAAAATTATTTAGGTAAGATGGATCACTAGAAAAAATGTTAAACTCATATTTACAAAACAAAGATGGAGGCAGAGGTTAATAAAAAGGTACAAACTTTCAGCTGTAAGAAGAATAAGGTCTAAGGATAAAATGTAAAAGGTGGTGATAGCGCTGTATTGTACTTGCTAAGAGGTGGAACCTAAATGTTCTCACCAAAAACAAAACAAAGAAAAGGTTAGGTATGTGAGGTGATGGATGTGAACTTAACTAGATTTTGTCAGGGGTGGGGTGTGAGGGGTGGGGTGGGGTGGGTGAGGATACTTTTTCAATGTGATATATATATATATATATATACACACACACACACACACACACACATACACACACACTATGATGCACATTTTAAATATCCCCTAATTTCATATGTCAATTATACCTCAAACGACCTGAAATTTTTAAAAAAGGAGAGTAGAGTGCTTAATCATGCATGTAGATGAGAATTTAGTCACCAGAGCTGACCCCCAGATGCACCATTTAAAGAGTGTTTGTCCCATCCTTCTCCCTACGTGCTTGGTGATGCCACATAGGGACAGATACGCTGGTGTGATCATCACCACTTCTGATGTGCCTTTTCTTACCCTCTATAATTCATACCTCAATAATCAGCAAATGTTTATTGATTACTTATGTAAAAGTCACTGTGCATATGTGCTGCACATATGAAGAAAATAAACAATTACACTGAAAAAAAACCCCAGAGTAATAAATATAATAGCTGACATTAATTGAAGTCGGACACACTATGTGTGTTAAAAACATTATCTCATTTAATTCTCACAACAATCTCAATTTTCAAAAGATAAAAAAAGTACTTAGATAAATTACAAAATAAGAATAAACATAAATATTGTCAAAGATGTGGACTGTTACTTTTATCCAGTTAACAGAGATGCAAAATGGTACAATCCATTTAGAAAACAGGTTGGCGGTTTCATTTAAAATGAAATCATAAATCTAGGAAATGTCCCATTCATTCAAAACTTGGGTGTTTATAATGGGAAGAAGAAACACAAAGACTTGTATAAATGTTTATAGTAGCTTTATTTATAATAGCTCCCCACTGGAAGTTATCCAAATATTTATATAAGAGAATTACAAACATGCAGAAGATGAATTACCACAAAAATATTAAACTTTGTTTTTAATTAATTTATTTATTTTGAAAGAGAGAGGCAGTGTGAGTAGGGGAGAGAGAGAAGGAGACGGAGAATCCTAAGCAGGCTCCATGCTGTCAGCAAAGAGCCTGATGGAGGCTTGAACTCATGAAACTGTGAGATCATGACCTGAGTGAGCCTAAACCAAGAGTCAGTTGCTTAACTGACTGAGCCAGCCAAGCACCCCCAAAAATAATTTTAAAAAAGAACTTTAAAAATAAGGGAAAACTTTTGTTATATTATTAAGTGAAAAAGACTTAAAAAGAATAATTTGTGAGAAAGTATATCCTGCTTAATTAGCTCTAAGACTTCAGTCTGTTCTAGGATTTAAAGAGGTTGAGACTCATCCAGCATCTTTACCAGAATTTGTTTTGTTTTTGTTTTTGTTTTTTAAGTGCATTTATTTACTTGGAGAGACAGTGCACATGCAAGAGTGTGAGCTTGAGTGAGCAGGTTCTGTGCTGTCAGCACAGAGCTGGATGTGGGGCTTGATCCCACACACCGTAAGATCGTGACCTGAGCAGAAACCAAGGGTCAGGTGCTTAACTGACTGAGCCACCCAGGAGCCCCTCCACCAGAATTTATGATCATTAATTTGGAGTATGAGAAGAGATGAAACAAGATGGGGCTGGATGATGGAGGTAGACCTGCTTCTTCTGGCTATCTCTACTAAAGAGCTCCTATTTCTCTTGAATTACCTTTTCACCTCCAGTACAATACATGGTATGGAACAACCAGCTATAATACAGATACATGAAACTATACCAAAAATGTGATGAAAAGATGGATAATTGGTTAATATCCATACATTAAGCTATATATTTTCTTTGAGAAATGTTAACAGAAGAAAGAAGGAAGTTTGTAGATCAGGTTTGATGGAGATATATATGGAGCTATACATAGATCTATCTCTGTCTCTATCTCTATCTCTATCATCTATAGATAGATATATCTATATCTGTTATCCATCTATATATCTAATCTTCTATGTATATTTGGCTGAACACATGGCTCTTCTTGGGGTAACTGAGTTAATTAAAATGGCAAAGATAGATCAGTGCTACACTGTGGAAAGCCCTGAATTTAGACACATGAATATATAATTATCATTGAAAGATGTGCACTATTGAAACAGAGTTTCATGAATATGTACCTGGAATCTTATGTTAGATTGTTAGAGTGGAATCTTATTTTAGCAGCGATAATAGAACAAAAATAATAAAATCAAAAGGACTAGTCAATTAATTGTTAAAGAAAGTTTAAAAGTTAGAAGAATAAAGTCTAAAAGATTTCCTGCTTATGCGATTGCTATTTTCAGAAGGAGTAAGTTCAGAAATAAGTAGTTTTAGAAGAAAAAGCTCATGTGCACTTACTGGGAATTTTTATTGGGCTTTGGGGGTCTGTTATATTACTAAGTTCTTGGACAACAGGATAAGGGAAAAGTGCATCATGTTAATGATGGTTACTTTTAAAATGTCAGTTAACCAGGCTACAATCACTCAAAGTTTAGCATTTTCTAGAAAAAACATACAGTCTAATTTGAGTACATTTATATTTATTTGCTTATTTTGCAACCTGTGATGTGTAGTAGTATTTTCTTTATTTTTATAATTTTGAAAATTATACAAATATTCTCATTATACAAATGAGAGATAAAAATGCTACAAAGGAAGTAACTTGGAAGTAAAATAGTAAAGTTCTTAACATCTATATAATATTTATAAATATGTTTATCTAATAATTTATTAAAAGGAAGAAAATAATATTTTCACATGGAAATATTTTACATAAGTAATAACTTATTAAATATATATTAGTACTTAAGATATATATTAAATGTTTAGGATATACAGGGTTCAGCTGCAGTTCTGATGACTCCTCTCATACATCTATGTGTTTGAGGTATATGTAGATTTAATACTAATGATTGTGATCGATGGCAATATTTATCTAATTATGTCAGTATGCCTCAATTCATTACCAAATATGAAGCCTACTAAAAACTCTCTAGGACCCAGTCCAATTAAGGAAGAAGGAAGAATGAGTAAGGGCAGAGAAATTCTGCATTTTCTAATATGAGAAGTTTCATATGATTCTGTTCCTCCCATGAAGCAAAGTTCAGGGAATTCTCAATAGTTGTAATGTATTAGACTTTGGAAAGTATTTGTTCTGTTATTTCTGAATAATTAAGAGGTAAGAAATCATTTTTTATTAAAATAAGTGATTTGTATTTATTCTGTTTATTTTCTATTTATATTAATAATACTTCAATTTAAATAGAATCACTGTTTTACTTCTCTTGAATTATATACTAGGTGGTTAATAAATATATACACTGTTTTATGTGTCTTTATTATTACAGATTTTGTAATTGTATTATTCAAAAATCTATTTGCAATGAGCCAAAATGTAAAACACATGTTTATATTTCTTTATTAGAGAAAGAAATAATACAAAACAAACTCTTAAAAAGATAGAAAGCAAACCCTAGTTTTCATGTATATATCTTTGTTAAGCACATCCACCTCTTTTTTTCCTATTCATTTCTAAAGCCTTTTTGAATACTTTCCCTTCTTCCCCTCAGGCTCTGGGTAGTCTGTAGAGCCATAAACTTTGTAAGGCACCAAATCAATTTTTTTCATTCTTGAGGTCATTATCTATCTCATTGTAGATTGTCCTAAAATAACATGAAGTGCCCATTTGATGTCCATTTTTAGGAGTTAAATGTTGTAATCCATTTCCCCTTTATAGTATTTTAAGAAACATATTCCTCGAGTATATTTTAACAAAACAACAATGCAAACAGGATTTGAACAACATACACAAATAATATGTTGATGACAATCCCAGGAATAAAATGTGGCAATTTCTAATAGACTTATTTAACAAACAGGCAATGTGTTCTATGAATACTAAGCTTGTTCTTAATGCTTTATAGGTATCAAATCCTTATAACACTATCCACATTTTACAGACAAACTTTACTCACAGAGATGTTAATTTTCCCCAAATTACCCAGCTAGTGTTTGGCCATGCCAAAACTTAAGCCCAGGCAGGTTGAGTGCAGAATTCCTGTACTGTTACTGTTTTTCCAGTGAAGTGCTTTCATTCTTTTCCATTTAGTACTTTCATCAAAATTAACAGGTGCTTGTTGGGGCGCCTGGGTGGCTTGGTTGGTTAAGCGTCCGACTTCAGCTCAGGTCATGATCTCACGGTCCCTGAGTTCGAGCCCCGCGTCGGGCTCTGTGCTGACAGCTCGGAGCCTGGAGCCTGCTTCGGATTCTGTGTCTCCCTCTCTCTCTGCTCCTCCCCTGTTCATGCTCTGTCTCTCTCTGTCTCAAAAATAAATAAACGTTAAAAAAAAAAATTAACAGGTGCTTGCTAAGGAACAACACTCTGGTGCCTCTCCTATACTACTTGCACAGAACACTTCTGTGACCAGAAGTGTGGGGTTTTTACACATATCAAGCAATTCAGCGACATTGGCTCTGCGTCCTACAATTTAACTCAATTCTGACACTATCTAAATGGCTTCTAATATAGTCAGTGTTATAAATTTCCCTCTACCTATTGCTTTAACTTAATCCTACAAATATTGATATTTTGCTTTGTGATTTTTTCTCAGTTAAAATACTTGCGAGTTTCCTTTTTTATTAATTTTTGACACAGGTGTTATTTCAGGGTATATTACTTATTTCTCAAATGTTTATGGATTCTTTATATATATATATATATATATATACATATATATATATATACATATATATATATATATATATATATATATTACTGTTATTGTTTACCTTCTATTGTGGTTAGAGAACTTCATTCATGTGAATTGATTCTTTTTAAATTAATTGAACCAAAATGACCCAGAGTATACTATATACTATATACATTTATTTTGGTAAATGCTCTGTGTACTTGAACAGAATATGTATTCTGTTGTTTTTACATGGAATGTTCTATGAAGTTCAATTAGATGAAATTGGTTGAAATATTATTCAACCTGATTCCCTACTGATACTCAGTCTATTTTTCTTACCCATTTTTGAGAGAGGTTTTGTAATACCTGATGATAACTAGAAATCCATCTATTTTCTTGCCTTTTTTTTTTTTTTAGTTTTACTTCAGGTGTTTTGAAACTCTCTTGTTTTATGCATAAATGTTTAAGACTGCTAAGTAATATTGACAAATAGGACACTTTCATTTTTACCAAATGATCTTCTTTATGCCTGTTCGTAGCTTTTGCCCTGAAATATATTTTATTAATATCAACAGAGTCACTCCAACTTTCTTATGATATGGCTTACCTTTTTAAAGTTTTTCTACTTTCCATCTATTTATGTCTTTATATTTAAATTGAATTTCTTACACGCAGAGTATAATTGCACCTTACTTTTTAATCCAATCTGACAATCTCTGCCTTTAATTAAAATACTTGGAGAATTAATCGTTGCTATAATTAGTTGTGTTTTTGCCTAATTCTAGTGTTGGCCTGCTTTATCTGTGGGGATACATTCCAAGACCCTCAGTGGATGCTGGAAACCACTTATAGTGCAGAACCCTTTATCTACGTGTCCACTAAGCATATGCTGTTCACTAGCTTCTTCAACATATGGAAGACAGTTACAATAATGATTAACTCTTTACATATTAATTTTATCACCTATGTAATTTCTGAGTTGGTGTGCATTGATCTATTTTTCTCCTAATTATGGAATTTATTTTCCTGCTTCTTTTCATTCTTGGTAATTTTTGATTGGACATCAGATATTTTGAATATTATTTTGTTAAGAGTTATATATTTTTGTACAGCTGTAAATGTGCTTTAGCTTTATTTTTGAACAAGTTTAATTGAAAAGGGTTTGATCCTTTTGCATCTTGCTTTACAATTTTGTTAGACAGGATTAGAGCAGCATTTAGGCTAAAGCAAATTTTCCCTCTTCTGTGGCAAGACTTGAGTTCTCCACCTGATGCCCATGAATTATTAAATTTTCCATTCCAGATGGTAGGAATAGGTACTGTGGTGAGACCTGTGTAAGCAGTAAGGTTGTTCCCACTAAGCCTTTCAGGGATTCTCTTCCCTGACCTTGAATGGTGTCCTCAACTGATTCACTAATCGGTGCTAAGCTAAATATCACAAAGTGGCCCCCGCAGATCTCTGGAACTTTTCTCTCTGGCAGTTCTCGATTTTCTGGTACTCTTTCCCATAAACTAGCTGCCTTAGCCTTCCTGGGTTTCCAGCGACATCATCTTAACTTGGAGACACCACCATGCTCTGCCTGGATTGTCCTTAGCTGTGCACAGTTTGGAAACTGCAGACCACAAGAATTGGGGCATTTGTTGTTCTTATCTTTTTGTTTCCCATTTCTCAGTAGTCCTTTGATACCCAACGTCCAGTGTCCCCAAACCATTGTTTCATATATTTTGTATTTGTGGCTTTTTTTTTTTTTTTGAGGCAGAAGCTCAAACTCAGTACTTATTATTCCATCCTGGCTGGACGCAGAAGTCTTGCAATGTGATTTTCATCAATCAAAATGCAGAGGGAAAAAAAAAAAACAGAAACAAAAGGCTATTTATATTTTTAAGAGGCTTAAAAATAATAATCTTAAATTGTTTAAATAAATTCTGTCAATCTAGCTTACGCTCTTACATATGAGCATGAATTTAGTTCAGAAAAGCACTTATCTTTAAAGCAGCTACATTGTTTATTGTAATGCTTTCATTATAGCCCTACAATCTCTTACAGTTTAACCTTCAACCATTCTGTGACTTCTATCCTTTTTTCCCACTCTTAAATTAATTCCTGGCCTTCCACTCTTGTGTGAATTGTGTTCCAATACATCTTTCCAACAGAAACCATGATGCTCTATGTACACTTATTTTTCCTCTCTCCCTATAGATGACCTCTTATTTACTTTCATATTTCTCTGGGTCTTTCATCTATGATTTCCTCACACTTCTTATTCGTTAAGACTTATTTTTGTTCAGTCCTGCCACTAACTCAACAGAGGGGCTAAAAAAAAAAAATCAATATTTCTTATCTGGAAATGTTGATCAATCACCAGTTTTCAGAACAAAAGCTAAACAGTTGTGAGGAAGAGAATGCCTGCCTAGTTACCAGAATCAGTCTGATAAACCCCAGCACACCACAAGTCAAAAGAGGTTGATGCCAGTTTGCCTTCCCTTTCCGGTTGATGTTAATACATATGAGTAAAGGCAGATTATTTATGAAATAACTAATTTATGAATAGGGTCAATTAAACATCGTGGAAATTTGGAAAGTATTTTGTTTGGTTTGATGTTCAGTTAGATTTTTCAAATTTCCCTTGAAGGCAGAATCGGGCTCTCTAAAAACAAAAACAAAACAAAACAAAACAAAAAACAAAGACGAGAAATTATTACCCGGAACTGGCATAAAATGAATTAAATAAGAACATACATACTGAATAATGTTACCAACCAGAAAAGTGAGATTTTCACTACTTCAAAGGAACAAGGATACAACTAGAAATGAGATTGAAAATTAGGTTTAAAATCAATTGAAAATATGATGGTTATACATATATATTTGTTTTTAAAAAAAAGGTGCAAAAGAGGCCGGAGACTCCTGGTTATATTTATTATGTGTGTGTGTGAGACACCTAATAGCTCATTTGATCAAGTGAGTTAAAAGCAAAAATCTTTGTAGGAAGTCTACAAAATAAAATCTACAAAAGTTCTAGAACTAGTAAGTGAGATTAGCAATATTACAGGATATACGATTAATATATAAAAATTGTGTATCTATATACTATCAATGAACAACCAGAAATTTATATTTAATAACCAATGCTATTTTTAAATAGCATCCAAGAAATGAACAACTTAAGGATAAATCTGACAAAACACATGTAAAAGCTGTACTATGAAAACTACACTACACAGTATAGATAAATTCGAGAAATCTTAAATTAATGGAATAAAAAACTGGATGACTATTGTTAAGATGCCAATTATTTCCAAATTAATCCATCTATTCAGTGTAGTATCAAAGTCCCAGCAAGTTTTTCTTGTAGAAACTGAGGAACTGATTTGAAAGTTCATCTGGAAACACAAAGATCCTACCATAATGAAAATAGTGTGGTATTAGCATCAAGATAGACAAATAGATGAATGGATCAGAGTACAGTGCAGAAATAGAATCATGCATATATAGACAACTGATTTCAAAAAATGGTTAAGTAGAAAAATCTGTGGAGAAATAACAGTCTTTCCAAATTATGGTGCTGGGACAAATGGATATCCTTATGCAAAAAATAAACAAATCCATAGCACACCATATGGCTATGTATCAAAATGGATCAAACTCTTAAATGTAAAAAACAAAACTATAAAACTTCTAGAAGTAAACATAAGAGAAAATCTGTATGACCTTGGGTTAGGCAAAGATTTCTGAGATGTGACACCAAAACATAATCTATAAAGGGAAAAAAGTTAATAAGTCAGACTTTAACAAAAGTAAAAAATGTCAGCTCTTTAAAAGACATTGTTAAGACAATGAAAAGATTACCCACAGATTAGGAAAAACTATTTGCAAGCATTTAACTGCTAAAGGACTAGGATTCAGAATATACATAGAGTTTACAAAGGTCTTAAAATTCTATACTAAGATAACAAACAACCTAATTAAGAAATATGCAAAAGATTTGAACAGACATTTAACCACAGATCTGTGGGTGGCCTCTAAGCACTTGTAAAGATGCTGAACATCATTAGTTATTAAAAAAAAATAAAAACTTAAAGTTTAATCATGTACCACTACTCACTTTATAGATGGTTAAAATTAAAAAGTAACAATGATGTAAGTAACTGAAACTCTCATACATGCTGGTGGAAATGCAAGATGGAAAATAGTTTGACACTTTCTTAAATAGGCCAACCTAGAGCTACCATAAGTCCCAGCCATTCCACTCCCAATAGAACAACAACAAAAAAAAATGGGTCTATATAGACATTTGTGTGTTGATATTCACAGCAGTTTTATTTGTAATTGTCTCAAACTGGAAAAAACCTGAATGACTACTAACAAGTAAATGAATAAGAAATTCTGATATATCTATATACTGGATTACTCTGTAGGAATAAAAGGAAGCAACTTTTGCATATGAATCTCAAAATTTACTATGAGTCTCAAAATAATCATGTTGCATGAAATATGCAATATCAAAAAATATACTGTGAGATCCCATTTATAAAATTCTAAGAAAATGCATGATGACAGAAAAGCAGATGAGTAATTGACTAGGGTCGTGGAGGGATCAAATCAGAAAGGGAGGGAGGATTACAAATACTCATAAAGAGATTTTTGGGAGTGATGGACATGTTCACTATCTCAATTGTCACAGTTTTGCAGCTGTATACATAAGTTAAAACCTGTCAAAGTGTGCACTTTAGATGTGAGCAGTTAACTGTGTATCAGTTATATCTCAACAAAGCTGTTAAATATTTTTTTTTAATCTTGTGATTTGGAAGAGTTTACAAAATGACTACATACAATTCCATGGGATTAAGAAAAGCTAACTCGACATCATTATATGATGAGGCCAAATGTTAATGTAGAAAATCTTTACCATAAAGTCCTGTATTCTTTGTCAAGGTGAGTAGAGACAAGCTGAGTAAGCGAACACAATCAGTTAAAAGATTCTTAGTGCATATATGATTAACACGAATCAGTTAAGATAAATCTAACCTTTCCTGTTAGCATGTTTTTAAAGAATTGATTTCTGTAGTGTCAAAAAATTTTTATGTAATGTGTTATACTGGTAATAATGGCATCTTTACTGTAATAATATATAATATAATAATGATCCACAGAGGCCATTTTACAGTGACCTAAAGGATGCAAACGTGCATTTTTTACATCCATATTGAGACAGGGGTGGGGTGAGAAGCTTCAAGGAACGCACGACTTGTCTCTTTTGGGGAATAGTTTTAGTACATCATTACCTGATCTCAATCTTGCAATAATAATTAGACATTAAATAAATCAAGGTTGTAAGTGATCATTTAAATTAACTCAATAAAAGTCCCTCCAACAAAAATGTAAAGCTGTGTAACTTTGTCGATTTTCCAAGATAAAGTTTTTGAGGGGCGCCTGGGTGGCTCAGTTGGTTAAGCATCCGACTTCAGCTCAGGTCATGATCTTCTGGTCCGTGAGTTCGAGCCCCGCGTCAGGCTCTGTGCTGACAGCTCAGAGCCTGGAGCCTGTTTCAGATTCTGTGTCTCCCTCTCTCTCTGACCCTCCCCTGTTCATGCTGTCTCTCCCTGTCTCAAAAATAAATAAATGTTAAAAAAAATACATTAAAAAAAAGATAAAGTTTTTGCAAAATATACTTACAGGTAATAAAATAATTTTGATTTACTAGAGTTTTTCTAGTTGCAAGTCAATTAAATGACTATTGTATGCACAAAATAAAAATTGTTTTTATTTTTGTGTTGCCCTTATTAAATTATTTCTTGCAACAATTAGATAATTATAAAATTGTGTCAATTTTTATTAATTTTATTCTAAAATCACATTGTTTACCCTTAGAAGACTATCTCTTTTCTATCATTGAGGATCTTCAATCCATTCTACTAAACTTGGGAATTAAAGACAAAGAAATGCATATTTTTAAAGGCGAATGAATAAATAAACAAACAAACCATTTCTATTGATTTCGATTCAGCAATATTTATGTACAAATGTCTCTAGATCAATATCACATCACCTATATATAAGGAACTCATGTAATTTAGATTAAAAAGTCCACATGGTCAAATAGTGAAAAAAAATAATGAAAATTGTGAACTATATGTCTGTTCTTAACACATATATTTAGAATGCTTTCCTTTCTACTAAGTTCATTCATTTGTAGTTTAAGAGGAAGTAGAAAATATATATTTAAATTGTAATTTTTTTTTCAACGTTTATTTATTTTTGGGACAGAGAGACAGAGCATGAATGGGGGAGGGGCAGAGAGAGAGGGAGACACAGAATCGGAAACAGGCTCCAGGCTATGAGCCATCAGCCCAGAGCCTGACACGGGGCTCGAACTCACCGACCGCAAGATCCTGACGGGGCTGAAGTCGGACGCTTAACGGACTGCGCCACCCAGGCGCCCCTTAAATTGTAATATTAATACAACTATTACTTAGGATTTAATTTCAACAAAGATATTGATATAAGAGGATCTGAAATACAAAATCATTGGATCCTATTTATGAGGTATTCTTATGAAAATTAACTGAGAAGCTCAAGTTTTCCTGTTTCTTAGAGTTAGGGTAGTCTGTGAGTTATGAAGGTGAATATAACCAAAAACACAATGTTATGACTCCCCAAAGGGGTCACGAGACCCATTGGGACAGTCATGTGACGGTTTCTGTAAAGGATGACCATGTTTGCACAATTTGTCAAAGACCCTACCAGGACACTATCTGTACTTGTGTTGAGGGCCTCTGAGGAAAGTTCACAGTGCTTATCCTGACAACAGGGAGATTCAAGCTGAAAATCTCCTCCTTTTCAATCTGGCTCGTGGCTTTTAACCAAACAGATATTAACTTGGTGCTTATAATTTACATATCACCCCAGGATCCCAGATTTTATATAATGGATTCTTAAAACTTCACCAGCATAAATGAAACATTGAATCATTTTTGTTAAATGTTAAATCATCTTTGTCTGAAGTCATCTTTGCTTTGAATTAAATGCCTTAGATTCAGTCACTTGTTTCCCTCTGGGGATGTATACATATATTTAGTTAGCTGTGTATGAAGTTGTTTACCATAAAATGTTATTTCTACCCCAAATTTCCCATCTAACTTCAATGCTATTTTATTCAAAATGGAGGAATTTTAATTTATTCATTTAAAAAAGATCAAATTACAAAGTTTTCTATTCACTGCTTAATCTCCTTTCAAACTTCTTAAATATTTTTTAATTACACTATTAGATAGTTTGTGAACAAATTCACCATCAGTACTGCCTGCAGATAACGAGTTAATATACGAATGGAAAGTCCCACTGTGCTGGGATACTGTGACATTTTAATGCCAACCAAAATATATTGGCTGCTCTGACCTTCAGGGTTCTTGCAGCATATGGAAAACTTGCAAATTTCCAGCATCATGCCTAACCTCATAAAGACAGATTCAAAGAACAAAAGAAATAAAGAAGCCAGTCTATTTTCTAATTCATATGAATATTTTTATTCAAATCAAATTGGACCGGAACTAGCAATAGCATTGACTCTTCATCAACATTGAAAAACAATTTCTGGGAAGAAAATTTAAAAACCAGAAACAAAGAAACAAACAAAAAGAGGGTCACAAAAAAAATCATATGTTGTTCCCACAAAGGAAAATAATTCACATTCTGTAAATTTATTAATTTAGCCATGCTACTGAGATGGAGAAGTGGTTTTGCTTCTTGATTTCCAGAGGAAAAAGAGAACATTTTAGAGAATGTTTTAGACCATGAGAGCACATTGTAAATTATTTCTTTGGCTCACAGGAATTAAAATTTTGCGTTGAATGATTATCAAATATGTGAGCTATTGCATTTTAAGACATTTTTTCACGAATTGGTTTATATATACTTGTCCTCAACTTGATTATAAATTCCTCAGAGGAAAGCATTCACATCTCTTAAATTTTTGTAATTTCAGACCCCATCTTACTGATTGAAGCACAAATGCCTTCTAACTGCCCCCACCTGTAATCATTTTTCCTCCAGGTTACATCAAAGTAGTTCTCCTAAAGTTGAGCTCTGATCCCATTACTTCTCTATTCTGGGTAAAATCGGGAAGACCTTAGGGCCATCACCTAGCTCAGAGTACTGAATAAGGTCCATGCCATTTCCCCACAGATAAACTGTAGGCAAAGAATCAATACAGGTGAAATCAGCCGAAATTCACAGTTAGATTCCTTGACAATCTGTCATCTGTTTGAAGTGATGGAGTAGAGAATTAGTCACACACAGGGAATTAGCGCAGTAGGTACTTCAAGGAGCCTATATAAGTAATTTTGGATTCTAAGAACTTTTGAGTAAGTTTTCCTCAGTTGTGTCCAGTCGTATTAGCCTGAACGATATCATACTAAGGGAAGCATGACGTTTTTCCACAGTTAGAGGATTCTTGTAATTGATTTCTTTGTGGCCAAAAAGCAGAGTTTGTGAGAGTCCATAGAACCCACAGTGAATTGATGCAGTACACTTTGAAGGAGCCTCCTCCTGACATTCTTTTTTTTTTTTTAATTTTTTAAGGTTTATTTATTTTTGAGAGAGAGAGAGCACACGAGTGTCGCAGAGAGAGAGGGAGACAGAATCCCAAGCAGGCTCCAGACATTGAGCTGTCAGTACAGAGCCCCACGGGGGGCTGGAACCAATGAACAGTGAGATTGTGACCTGAGCAGAAGTCTGATGCTTAATGTACTGAGCCACCCAGGTGCCCCGGAGCCTCCTGACATTCTTATAAAATGTTTTATAATATGCTTAATTATCTAATGGGTGGTGGCCAAATTTTTTCACTTGTTTTAAAAGTTTTAAATGTCTTGTACCTAAATAAGTGTCTAGCTCTAAATAAGTGTTATGATTTAGTCAAACTGAAGAACTGGTGTTCCTGATGTAGTCTCTGATATTTACTATTACCACGTATTCAAATACATGTTATATATATGAACTTTGTACAATGCTTGAGGTATAACACATAATTATTTATGACTCTAAAATAGCTTTTCTCAAACAGGGTACTGAAAAAATGAACACCACTATTTTTTCAGTTCTCCCAAGGAAGGTACATAATTAGTACAATTCTAGATGCATAAAAGAGGAGTTAACTTATTATATACAATGGATACCTCAGGCATTAAGGAAATTCTGTTACCGAAACTCAGTTTAGATGGTCTGTAATGAAACCAAATTAAATCGAACTTGAGCACCTGTTTTCAAAAATAGAAGATAAATTCAAAGTCAGCTATGTTGACCCCCTTTTGGTCTACACAAGAGGGACTCTTTGGAGACACTATGGTTTACCAGATGTTGTCACTGCAGCTGCATTTTTCTGTGCAGTCATACATACAGCTATCAAAATTTTGGTGCTAATGCTCCATCTAAAATGATTTTTGATTTTTTTGACTTTTAATTTTTTTTAGTGTTTATTTGTTTTTGAGAAGGACATAGAGTGAAAGTAGGGGAGGGGCAGAAAGAGAGGAAGATACAGAATCCGAAGCAGGCTCCATGATCCAAGCTGTCAGCACAGAGCCCAACTAGGGGCTCGAATTCATGAACTGTGAGATCATGACCTGAGCTAAAGTCGTCCGCTTAACCAACTGAGCCACCCAGGCACCCATGATTTTCTTATTTTTTTTAATTGCAGTAAGAACACTGAACATGATTTATACTCTTAACAAATTTTTTTTAAAGATTTTTTTTTCAACGTTTATTTATTTTTGGGACAGAGAGAGACAGAGCATGAACGGGGGAGGGGCAGAGAGAGAGGGAGACACAGAATCGGAAACAGGCTCCAGGCTATGAGCCATCAGCCCAGAGCCTGACGCGGGGCTCGAACTCCCGGACCGTGAGATCGTGACCTGGCTGAAGTCGGACGCTTAACCGACTGCGCCACCCAGGCGCCCCTCTTAACAAATTTTTAAGTGCACTATACAGTGTTTTAACTATAGGCAAAATGTTGTATAGCTGATTTCTAGAACTTACTCCTGTTGTACCACTGAATCTAAACCTGTGTCCTCCTCCCCATTGCCTCTGGCAACCACTATTCTATTCTCTATGTCTATGAGTTTGACTATTTTAGATACTCCAGTTAAGTGGAATCATGCAGTATTCATTTGTTACAAAAAAAACGCACTTAAAAAATGATGAAGACTTCAGTAGACGTTTCTCCAAAGAAGAAATATGAATGGCCAACAAGTATTGGAAAGGTGTTTAAAATCACTCTTATGCAGGGAAGTGAAAATCAAAGCCACAATAAGATATAACCTCATACCTATTAGGATGGCTGTTATTAAAAAAGAAAAAAAAAAGTAGCGAGTGTTGGTGAATATGTGGAGAAATTGGAACTTTTGTGTACTGCTAGTAGGAATGTAAAATGGTGCAACCTCTATGGAAAACAGCATGAAGTTTCCTCAAAAAATTAAAAGTAGAACTACCATATGATATAGCAATCCCGCTTCTGGGTATATTTTCAAAAGAATTGAAATGAGGATCTTGAAGAAATTTCTGTTCTCCTACATTCATTACAGCATTATTGAAAATAGCCAAGATAAGGCAACAACTTAAATGTCCATCAGTGAATAAATAGATAAGGAAAATGTAGCATATACATACAGAGGAATATTATTCAGCATAAAAAATGGAATCCTACCATATGTGAAACATGGATGAACCTGGAGAACATTATGTTAAGTAGAATAAGCTGGTCACTGAAGTGGGTTTTAATTCCTGACATTTCAGCACTAGCCAGTGTAGTATCAGGCTTCTCTGCTGCTCCTTGCAGAGTTCAGTTACAAGAGGCTTTTTTTTTTTAAGGCAATGGCCCTTGCTAACCATTCATTGCAGGAATATCCCATCCATCTCCTTAAAGATCTTCCTTAGAAGTGGTCTATTCTGGGGCACCTGGGTGGCTCAGTTGGTTGAGTGTCTGAATTCAGGCCAGGTCATGATCTTGCGGCTTGTGGGCCCAAGCCCCACGTCAGGCTCTGTGCTGACAGCTCAGAGCCTGGAGCCTGCTTCAGATTCTGTGTCTTCCCCTCTCTCTTCCCCTCCCATGCTCATGCTCTCTCTCTGTCTCTCAATAATAAATAAATGTTAAAAATAGAAATTAAAAATAAAAAGTGTTCTATTCCATGATCCTGTAATACACAAAAAACTTGAAACCTTCATCCTTGTTGGAGGGTAAAACTTTTCCTTTCTTCCCTTCTAGGGTCTTTGATTGATCTAATAGTTAAATTGACCCAGGACAGATTAATAGGAGAAAAACAAATTTAATTATATATGTATAGCAGCTTATAGAAATAAGACTCAAAGAAGTGACCAAAGCAGGCAGCTTTTATATCTTTTAGATAAAGAAACAATAAATTTGTGAATAATTGGCAAAACAAAGAAGTTTTGGCTTGGGATAGTGAACTGGTGCAGAAGTAACAAGGTTTGTTTATATAGCATCCCCAACCCTAAATTCCCTGTCTGGTGATAAGGATGTCTCTTTACCTCCTAGTACTGGAAGAGTGTCTTTCACATGGGACATTTATTTCCTGCTTTTAGGGGAACAAAAGACCAGAGTGTCCTTCTTGTACTAGCTGTTTATTAAGTAACTTTAATTAAAAATAATCAATTTGCCAAAGTGGCATATTTCAGGTTGGTCTGCCTTGAACCCCATCATCCCATAGAATTCAATACTTAAGGAGAGTCAAGTTCCTTTCATTTTCATCAAAAAGCCTCATTTCCCTCCTTATATCCAGTTGCTCCATAGTTTCTTCCTTTCATGAATTTTAAAATCAGTTAGGCCTATTTAGGGGCTGACTTCAGGATGACGCACAAAGCCTTCACAATTTATCCTTCCTGGCTCTGAGTCAAAAGAACTGTTTATTCCCATTGCGGGGTATGAAATCTTTTCAACTTGAGTAAATGCATCCTGAAGGGTAGGTGCTCTCTTTTATTCCTTATATGGGTTTGCATACAGCGAAAATGCTCAAACATTTTACATTGAACAAATACATGAGATTGTAAAATACGTGATGATATCTGAAATAGAGTTCAGAATTGAACTCTTCCTTTAATCCACCATGCTGACCCCAGGTGCATGCTGGGAATTATTACACTGAAAGCAGCTTGTTTTTCACTTAAATTCAGAAATTCTGCTTGATCCCCCTTTGATTTTAACTTCATCAGCTAACAGGAAGCATATTGCTCATTTGTTAGCCTTTGTTTTCACTTTATTCTGTATTTATAAAGCTTAGCTCCATTTTCCATGCTATTATTTATAATAGTTTAGAAAACACTTCTGGTATCCTAGGTTTCATTAGGTAAGCATCCTTCCTGATGTGATAAATTTGGGTGGCTATATCTTTCTGACATTCACTCTTAGGCAGTTCTATCCCCAGATTTATTCTCAACCTTGAAGTCTTAAAAATCACTGGGTAATATTTGTGATATAGTTCACTGTTCATTTGACTTCAATTCTGTCAATGTCCTTTGTTTCTTGACACAACAGATGTATGTTTTGTTTTGTTTTTTAATTCAGTCTGACAGCCTTTGACTGGATAGTTTATTAAATTTATTGTGACACTTCAGATATATTTGGACTTGTTTCTACCATATGTTATTTCTATGTTTTTTTCCTTTGTTGCTTTCTTCCTTCAGTCTTGCCCCCCTTTTTTGTTACGATTTTCAAAGTATTATTTTTTGTTCATTACATTTTTCATTTTATTCTTTTAGAGAATTATGTTCTTCATGCCTATATTTTTAAGAATGATTTTAATAGTAATGCTAACTTAATAGAGTCTGAAGTTAATCAGCATCTTTAACTCCTGTTAGAACAGTAAAAATATAAATTTAAGATAATATACTATGAATAAACATAATTATAATAATTGCCATGCAATGTTTACTCTATTGGTATTCAGTATTATAGTTCTGGTTTGTTTTCAACCCAAGGATTAGACATTGTTAACATTGGTTTATACTGTAAATATCAGGTCAGTTTCACTCTTTTTGCAATATTTATAGTCACCTTTCATTCTTAAATTTTTCACTCTTTTATCTGAGAGAAGTTTTTTTTTTCTTCCTAAATGTGTTCCTTAGAATTTTCTTTATTGTGGTATAGTCAGTTTGTTCTTCTGAGATGGATTTTTATTGTATCCTATTTTCTTAAATAGAACTTCACTATTGTTTTATATTGAGTTGACCAAGAAACAGACTTCAATACACAGAGAAGCATGCAATGGTGTCATTGCAAATTTTGGGATTAACACCTGTAGAAGGGAAGGGGAGAATATGGGATTGGGGAATGTGAGAAGTAAAGCTTGAAATGGAAGCTTACAGGAAATTCAGATGATGGGATGTCCCCTTAGAGCTATTTCTAGTTGGGCCAGGTACCAAACCTGTGAATTTTGGCATTGATTAGTCATTAGCGATGGTCTGCATGAGGAAGAAGCTGTGACCTCAGTAAAGCAACTTTTACCAGCTGAGAAAATGCCCAAAGGGAGCGAAGTGGTCAGAGGTGTCTCCCAGACACATTTTCAGGGGCTGGTATAATAAGCCCTTTATTCCTTAAGTGGGATCTCAGTAATTTATTTCAGTGACTCCTCATGATGATGCATTGAGTTTCATATGAATGGTTATTTTCTATCATCACATAAAACTGTGTGATAACTTTATTTGTTTGTAATCATAGAATAATGAATCCATTGTATTCTGGCTTCTATTGTTGCTGTTGAGAAAAGATTATCAGTCTAATTGCTTTATTTTAGATGATTTACTGTCCATCTCTGGTGACTTTTAAAATCTCTTTTTCTCTGTCTCTCACAGCTGCTTTCTTTTTTATGTCTGTGTTCAGCAGATGAAGTGACTAATTCAGGGGCAATTGAAAGACTGGGCTCAACTCAGTTCTTTCAAATACTGCAATTTTCTGGGTGTTCCTGCACAGAGTCCTCATAGAGGCAGGCAGAGAAAAGGCTTCCTTATGTCATTCTGTATCAAGATGCTTTTTTTTTTTGAATACAGAAACTCATCTCAAATTGTCCTAAGTCACAGGAATTTTATTGGGTCCCATAATTACAACCCTGATTTCATTGCTTTGGGATTCTCTTAATGTTACTCTCCACATTGTAGTGGCTTTATCATTGGATAACTTCTTTTATGGCTGCAAGATGGCTACTGCAGTAACTCAGGAAACATGCTCCCACATCCATATTTAGGAAGGGAGGGAAACTGGCTTTCACAAATCACCATGGCTTCCCTGGCAAAAGTCTCTATACATTTCATTGGCTGAAAGTGGCTTAACTCAGTATACATATAAGCTACACAGAGGCAAGAAGAATGGATAGAATAATCAAATCACGCTACTGGGTAGAGCAGTCAATTTTCAAAATTTCATTGCTGCTACATGGTGCAGGATGTGTGAACCGGAGCTTGAAATGTCCATTTCAATAAGCACAATGGGCTTCTACTGCATAAAGGAGGCACTCCTTGGCTAGTGTGCATAGTGTCTAGTTCTGCTGTAAATATGGTAACTTTTCCTGTATCTCGAAGTCTTCAGCCTTGGAGTCATCTCCAAATTAGGAGAATTCCTCTACTGACTAGTGTTACATTTGACCTGGGATTCATTAAGTGTTTTCTAGTCAGACTCAATGAAAAGCCATCAGCTCTTCTGTTCCCATAGTAACCACATTAAGAGTTGTTTCGCTGTCCTATTTGTGGATAAATAAATCTCACTTTCCAAATCAGGATCAAAACAATTTAGGAAGATATCCATTTAGTTAAATTCAACAAATATTGACTGAGTAACTTCTGAGTCTAAGACACATTGCTTTAGCACTTGGTAATGACTCGCAAATTCCTGTTCCCGGTGTTAATATTTTTATATGCACTTGTTGCACTTGTTGATTACTTGCTCACTAAATAGTTTCTCCTTCTTTGTACCTGTGTTTATACAATTCTATATTTCAACTTAGATTTAATCAGGCTTAGAAAACATTCTTCCTCGTCAGCAACATCCTTCACATAGTACTCTTCCTCTGATAAAAATGGAGAGATCTTACTGAGTGTACAAAAATGCAGCAATAGAGTGTTTGGATGTGCATTCAAGACATAGGTGTCGGGTGACGATAACTCATCAAAACTTATCTTTTACCCATCTCTTGTCAAAGCTTTAACTTTTATGCATATGCCCTCCAAGCCTGATCCAAAGGCTTTTTGTGTCAATATCAATAGTATTTCCTTTTAAAAATAACCTAGACCTTTTCTTTTTCCTTCCTGAGGCAGATGAGATAGTGCATTTTTTTATGTTAGTTATGTAAGAATCCTTGCTGCTCTTTTCTCTGCCATTTAGCCTAGGTCTGGCTTAGTATTTTGAGAAAGAAAGGGCTATGGATTTTATTTAGGTTTCCCCAGTTTCAACATTACTAAAAGTAGAGATCTAGAAGCCTTCATTGAGGGAATGTGCAAACCTAACATATTTGTGTTTTATTGGGGGAAGAAGTTTTATGTATATATATATACATATATACATATATATGTATATGTATGTATATATACATATATATGTATATATGTATATATGTGTATATATATATATATATATATATATATATGCATATATATCCCAAATATCCCTAAACATTGTTCAGCTTTTTAGAACAATAAATAATCAATGATGCCCTCAAAACATTTAAAGGCTAACACGTTAAATATGCTTTTTATGATTTTGAGTTAGAGGCTCTGTAAGGCGTAAAAATAATATACATAGGACAGAGAAATAAATTAAACATTTTATAATCTTAGAATATTCTATTATAAAAGCAAAGAATCTTCTCACTCTTTTCCAAATTCATTTATATTTCATAGCTCTAAAGAGAGAAAGAAAACTTGAAACACTAATACAAATTTTAGAAGTCTAGAAAAAGAGTATATTTTATCAGTCCAGAGCTACCCTGTTATGATTTTAAAGAAACTACCTTTGGGGTGCCTGGGTGGCTCAGTCAGTTAAGTGTCTGACTTCAGCTAAGGTCATGATCTCACAGTTTGTGAGTTTGAGCCCCACCTCAGGCTCTGTGCTGAGAGCTCAGAGCCTGGGGCCTGCTTTGGATTCTGTGTCTCCTTCTGATTCTGCCCCTCCCCCACTTGCACTGTCTCAAACAATGAATAAGTGTTGAAAAAAAATTTAAAAAAAGAATCTATCTTCTTTTTTTGCCTTCAATTGCATAAGAGTTGGTTTGGGATTTGAATTTTAATGAAAAAACTAGCTTCACAAATAATAATTTTAACAAATAGGATTTAAAATGTCGGATCCATTATAAGCTGAAATATTATCCTGAGAAATATGGAATAGATTCTTATAGCACAAATGTGAGTAACTAATATGAATTACTAATATAAATTCTTCAATTATTATGAGCAAGATATTGTAGTAGGTTCTTTACAGAGATTACCTAGTAAAATCCTCTCCTCAACCCCATGAGGCAAGTATAATAATTCCTATGTAGCATTATTTAGATATATTCATCTTAGGAAACATATCTCCTTTTATACAGACACATGCTTTGTTGAGTTAATAATATAGTAAGTCAATGGTGTGGTAGCAAATAAGACCCTCTCCCATGATTATGTTAGAGGATGATAGATATCCAATGCATTGATGACCTCTGGGCTTTTATGATTAGCATTTTGGAGTAGATGGTTAAGAGCTGATTTTTAATAATCTATTCATGGAATAAGTTGAGTTCTGTAGAGAGAAAAGGAGGAGACAAATGACTTGGAGAGAAAAGATCTTAAGAGAGAAGAAGCAAGCCATGAAAGAGGCAATATAAGCTTTTTTTGGTGTGGTATGTAACATGAAACCTGGTCACATACCCACAGTATCTTCAATAAACTCTGTGATCCTTGTTAATGCATGGTCGAGTTGGATCTATTTAGTGGGTAGAATAATAACAGCTCATACTTAATGAATTCATGTTCTGAGCCAAATATATGGTCACAATTTATTCCTCCCCAAACAATATTAACAATATTAACAGTGCTATTGTTATCCCCAATTTAGATGAGGAAACTGATTTCTTAGAGAGGTTTATCATGTGCCCAAGATCACTGAGTTGGTAAGTGATAGAGTGGGGATTTTAACCAACGCACTGTGACTCCTGAGATGATTTTTTGTTTGTTTGTTTCTTTGCTTTTTGACATTTTTTGAGAAGAAGGGGAAGGGGCAGAGGGAAAGGGAGGGCTTGATTTCAAAATCATGAGATCATGACCTGAGCCAAAATCAAGAGTTACCAACCAGGTGCCTCTGAGATGTTTTTAACTAATGGGCAATACTGCTATTTTGAGACCTGGTTGAAAATAAGGTCTATTCACATGATGCTGTCAAGATTGGTAGACACCTTTTTTTACAGATGATGAACCAGAAATTTACAGAGACAAAACAACTAGCACAAGATTACTTAGCTAATGTGGGGAAGGATCAGAATTTCATTCATGTCTAATTCAAATGCCCTGAAGTGTTCCGCTCACCACATTTTAAATAAACGTGTTCAATCTTTCTTAATGAGGCAACAGTTTTAATCCCTTTAAAAAGCGTCCATTGTAATTTTGGTTTGGTTGATTTGGTCTGAGTTAATTTATAATAGTTCCTTTAGTAATGAGTCTAACTCCATTTTTGATATTTGACTGTTAATAGTTTTAAAGCTCCCTCATTCTCTTTCTTCTCGTGCCCCGCCCCCAGGTAAGCTCATAGAAAGCTTAGCTGCTACCTCCTTTGGTACCTGTAAGAGGGTCAAACCATGCAACTGAGGTCAGAACATGTGAGAACTTATATCAAGCTAACCATCCCTAACCATCATGAAAGCCAGGTCAGTCTCCATTCCCAGCTGTCTAAAGCCATTTTCTGACCAGCTTGAGAACCAGCATGACTCTCCTCAGCCAGCCTCTTAATGTGAACAAATGAAACTTTTCATATCTTTTGATGAGTGTGTTTGTGATGTCATCAGTTTTGACATAAGAATCAAATCTTAGGTGAGGGTCTATCTTGTCTCAACAGAATGACTGCAAGACTTTCCACCATATTTTTTAAAACCTCAGGGAGAAAAGAAATCGGCTGGAAGGATATGTGGTAGTTCCTAATATTAATGAAAGGCTGGAAAACCAGGCTCAGAAATTGGGCACATACCAAGAGCAGGCAGGTATTAGGAAAGAGTGCCAGTATCATGCCTCAGGGACAGTCTGGTTGGAGTGTTACTCCTGGCAGTAATGTCACTGAGTACTTGTCACTGTCTGCATTGCTCAACTATGACAGCACTGACTGCCAATACTGTATGAAAATGTTTCCATATACCAATATCATTAGGTCACCTTTTTGAGATTCAAACCTGGAGGTGCGAGCATTTTAAAACCTATGTATCCATACTCTAGTCAGCCACTAAGCAGGGAGGAGGTTTAACCAGGTTCTTCTGACTTAGTAATATTTTCCATTAAGACATGCACAATTGACAACCTCAAAGTGGGAACGTTGTTCTGATTCTGCATTATATATATATATATATATATATATATATATATATATATGTATGTGTGTGTGTGTATGTGTATATATATATATATATAACATATATATAATACATATATTATATACATATATATTATATACATATTTATATATATAAATACATACACTATTCTTAAGTGATTACTATTTCTTCCCTGAAACCCCTTCTTCATTCAGCTTCATGAGGTTTTCTATTAGAGTTAACCACCTTTTTATTTTTGTTTCTTCTTAAATATTTTTGTATTGATTTTTCTCTCCTTTCTATCCCCAAATAAAGACACTTCTCAAGTCCTCTTTCCCTTTATTCCTCTGGTCCAGTAGAGATAGCACTCATCTGCTTCACCTCAACTCTTCCCTGTATGGATGTACTGAGTCTGCATCTACAACCCAAATATCTTCCTGTAAAATCAATCTTTCATTTCTATTTCCTTTCTGGATATTTACATCCAGATTTTCCCCTACAAGTTAAAAGTGAAAATGACATAGACTTCATACTATCTCCCAAATCCAGCTCTTCCTTAAGGTGGACCTGCCTTGGGGTGCCTGAGTGGCTCAGTTGGTTAAGCGTCCAACTTTGGCTCAGGTCATCATCTCTGTTTGTGAGTTTGAGCCCTGCATCAGGCTCTGTGCTGATAGCTCAGAGCTTGGAGGCTGCTTCAGATTCTATGTCTCCCTCTCTATCTGCCCCTTCCCCTGCTCGCACTTACTGTCTCTCTGCTTCTCAAAAATAAATAAACATTAAAAAAAAGATGGACCTGCCTCCATAGACTTACTTGTCTTTTAATCATCCCACCACCATCACAGAATATGCTTAACTTTCTCATGGCCTGTGTCACCAAGGATTATCAAATGCTTCACAAGCTTTCTGTAAATTATTATAAGCAGATTGATGTATATGAGATCATGTAAAACAAATTAGACTTTACCGGGTCTGGGTGAAGATAATTTTGACTAAGGGCTGTATTGAATATTCATGTGCTTGTATCCTCATAGTTTTTTTTTTTATTTTTGTAATTTTCATTTATTTTTGAGAGAGAGTGAGAGTATGAGTGGGGGAGGAACAGAGAGAAAAGGAGACACAGAATCTGAAGCAGCTCCAGGCTCTGAGCTGTCAGCAAAGAGCCCGACATGGGGCTTGAACCCACAGACAGTGAGATGATGACCTGAGTCGAAATTGGATGCTCAACCGACTGAGCCACCCCAGGTGCCTCATGTATCCTCATAGTTTTTGATGAACTTAATTCTTTGAGAAGAAATGCACAACCTCAGTTTGGAAGAGAAATAGTCAAAAGAGAATTTCAGGGGTTATCCCTAGAAATACAGTCCAGGAGAAGTAAATTTCACAGATTTTCACGTGTTGGAAATAGCTATAATAGTTTGATTTCCTTCTACAATATTAATTTTCTAAGATACTGTACCAGATGCTTTTTCTATGCTACTTTCTATCTTTTCTGCTTCACCTGTTTCTGGCATTTTGGGCCACTGTTTCCAGCCTTGCTGCCGTTGCTCATTAACTGATTCTGGGTGGTCTTCGACAAGTGTCACCAGTGAAACATGCTTCACTCTATGCCCATATCACATGGGCTTGCCTGTCAATGCTTAAGTATGAGATTTCAGGGGACCTGTTCAATGTCTGTGGCTTGGAAGTGAGGGGAAGTTAAAGCCCTCCAAATTAACTTCTAACAATACAATACCAGACTGGAAGGTAAATAATTCTCTCTTCCCTCCCAACTGGCATTATAAATAGTGGTCTTTATATTTTCTTAGATGATAATCTAAGATCTTGAGATCAGGCAAGCAGTTGTGCATATAATAAGTGCTAGCCAAGCACTCTCAACAATAGCCAAATTATGGAAAGAGCCTAAATGTCCATCAAATGATGAATGGATAAAGAAACTGTGGTTTATATACACAATGGAGTACTACATGGCAATGAGAAAGAATGAAATATGGCCCTTGGTAGCAACGTGGATGGAACTGGAGAGTGTGATGCTAAGTGAAATAAGCCATACAGAGAAAGACAGATACCATATGTTTTCACTCTTATGTGGATCCTGAGAAACTTAACAGAAACCCATGGGGGAGGGGAAGGAAAAAAAAAAGAGGTTAGAGAGGGAGAGAGCCAAAGCATAAGAGACTGTTAAAAACTGAGAACAAACTGAGGGTTGATGGGGGGTGAGAGGGAGGGGAGTATGGGTGATAGGTATTGAGGAGGGCACCTTTTGGGATGAGCACTGGGTGTTGTATGGAAACCAATTTGACAATAAATTTCATCTATTGAAAAAAAATAAAAATAAAATTAAAAAAAATAAGTAAATAAGTGCTAGCCAACTCTGCACTTACACCAGATCTCCCTCCTTTCCTGCCGCATCCCCTTCCTGCCCTAATTCTGGCTTTATACATTTGCACTCCCTAATAAAGTATAAACCCATGCTTCAGACATTCCTTTCTGGGCAAACTAATACACATGTGCTGCCACAAACAGCTGGAGATATATAGAAGAAGCTGGGCTTAGAGCTTCAAAACAAAATCATCTAAGGGGTGTGGGGGGGTGGCAAGGCCCAGATGGGGGTGGGAGGTAGGTTGGTGGGGAAAAGATGCTTCAGGAAGAAAAAGTTTCTAAGCATACTATTTATGATAGAAATCATGTACCTATGTTGATTAACTATAGTTTAAAGGGGTTTAATCTACTGGTGGTGCTAAAGTAATAAATGTTTATGGAGTTTTGTTTCCTAAGCACAAAATTGCCCTTATTTACATTACCTTATAAAGGGGCATCAAATTTGATACTTTAAATGACCAGAAGGGATAGCAAAGCCCAGAGATGCGGCGAGATCTCATTTTTATGAGTAAATTTTATGTCTTCAAACTATCAATCACATAAGTGAACATAAGTGACCAAAATAATAAAGAGGATTTCACATGACACAAAACAATTGCCACCTAGTAGTGCCAATAAATTTGCAGAAATCGTTATCCAACAAGTTTGTATATTGTGACTTATTTTGATTTATTCACATGATAATCTGTTATATTACTGAGATTTTATTTATTTATTTTATTATATTATTTATTTTTATTTTTTTAAATTTCTTTTTAATGTTTTATTTATTTTTGACAGAGAGAGAGACAGAACATGAGTGGAGGAGGGGCAGAGAGCAAGGGAGACACAGAATCCGAAGCCTGCTCCAGGCTCTGAGCTGTCAGCACAGAGCCCGAAGCAGGGCTCGAACTCACAGACCGTGAGATCATGACCTGAGCTGAAGTCGGATGCTCAACCGACTGAGCCACGCAGGCACCTCATATTACTGAGATTTTAGATATCATCTATCCTTTCACCACTATTTTTTTGAAATGTTCTAAGACTGCTTACTTGCCCTGGTTAGTGAGAAAACATACTTAAATGAACTTAATGAAAAATTCAGGCTTTGAAACCTGAGGGTTTTTTTTTTATGTTATCGTCAAAACACATTTGTCATAGTAAAATCTTAATACTTGTAAATTTGCACATAGATGAAAAAATATCTTAGTATCCTAGTTGCCAAACTTGTACATGGAAAAACTCTATAAAACCTTTACATAAGTAAGATGGGATTGAATTGCTTTAAAAATAATAAATTTTCTGCTTTCTAGTAAAAAAAATCCCTCCCTTATTTCAGTTATTTTTAAATGAATTCTTGAAATTAATTTTGTCCTTAAAATTATAGGATTAAATTTACTCTGAAAAGAAAGTATCAATTGGGGTACACAGTAGTATCTCAAAAAAAAATCCTGTATTTCTAAATTTCTGGCACATCTTTTTCTTTTTTTTTTCTTTTCTTTTCTTCTTTTTTCTTTTTTTTTATTTCTTCTTTTTTTTTCTTTTTCTTTTTTCTTTTTTTTTTTTTTGATACCCAGAGAACTGGTGCATGAGCAGGGTTGAGGGGTGTGGACCAACAAGAGGGAGAGACTCTCTCAGGCAGACTCCATGCCCAGCGCAGAGCCGAACGCCAGGCTCCATCTTATCATCATGACATCATGACTTGAGCAGAAATCAAGAGTTGGCCACTTAACCGACTGAGTCACCCAGGCACCCTGGCACATCTTAATATTAACTTTTCTTGAGACAACATTTGACTTGGCAGAGGCCCCATGTCACTTACCTTCCAGTCATAATATTAGGAAAATGTATGATAAATATGATGTACTTAGTAGGTAAAAATTATTAGCCAGAATATAAAAGTACTAAAACTAAAAGAAAAAAATGATAAATTATATTTCATCAACATTGGTAAGATTTTCCTACCAAGAGACAAATTAAAGGATAATCCATACACTATGAAATATATTCAGAATATATAGATTGTAAAAAAAATTTTACATCCAGAATATATACATATTTCTACAAATAAACAATAAAAAGATGGATAACCCAGTTAAAAAAAAATGACTGAAGACTTGAAGAGACACTGTACAAAAATAAGCGAATGGCCAATAAATATATAAAAAGAATGTCAACATCCTCAGTCCTTGAGGATATGCAAAATAAAGCAACGATGATATACTATTCACACTTCTAGAAAGGCTAACCAAAGGGAAAAAACAAAAGTAATGATACCCTACATTATCAAGCATGTGAGCCAATTGAAACTTTCAAGTATTATTGAATGTTGGATTAGTTGGCTAGGCTGTTGTAACAAAGTACTACAAAGTGAATGTCTTCAACAAAAGAGATCTAGTGTTTCACAACTCTGGAGACTAAAGATGTGAAGTCAAGCTGTTAGCAGGGCCAGTTCCTTCTGAGGGTTGTAGAGAAGAATCTCCTCCAGGCCTCTCTGTTTGTTTTGTGGATGGCTGTCTTCATGTTCATAGCATTTTTCCTCTCTATATGTTTCCGAATTCCTCCTTTTTCTAAACATACTAGTCATATTAGATTAGAAGCCACCTTAATGACCTCATTTAAACTTAACTAATTGCATCTACAACAATCCTATTTCTAAAAAGTTCCCATTCTGAGGTAATGGGGATGAAGACTCAACATACGAATTTTGGATACACACAATTCAATCCACAGCAGGCATGAAAATGGTATAAGCACTTTGTAGAACTGTTACATACATCCGTATGCTACACCTCAACAATTTCACAACTAGATAAGATGAATGAACTAAATGCAATAATATGGATCATTGTAAAAACATGATGTTAAATTTAGAAGCCAGGGACAAAGAGTTCAATTTACATGAAATTTAAGAACAGGCAAAATTAATCTATCATATTAGAAATTATAAAGTGGTTTCCTGGCAAGTGAGGGAGGGAGGGAGAATGACTAGAAAGGGCAAAAGGGAAAATTGTGAGTTGATAAAAATGTTCTTGTTTTGGACAGTGATCACACAATTGTACAATTGTTAGAACTCAACAAAACGAACACCTAAAGTCAGGTGTATATTATTATGTTAATTAGACCTAAATTGTATACAGACACATATTTGCACTCATAAAAATACATATAAATATATATAGTTGTTTAAAACTAGAACTGACACTTCTAAATACATGTTGCTAAAATTCAAACATGTAAGAGAAATATTAAGATGAAAAATGTAGATCATGGTTGACATTTTCTTCCTTAAACTTGTTTTATAATAAAATTTTGTACCAAGAAAATAATCAGTGAATTTTAATGAAAGTGGAGTTCAAGGTTGTGTAATAATGGGATTCATAAATCTATTTAAAATTCTGGCATTCATGATCCTTCCTTTGGAAAAAAAGGAAGAAAAAAACACCTGATTTAGCAATCGGTATAGGTAACTTAAAATTTAATATGCAGGACAGCAAATACAATTCCCTCAGATGTACAAACTTTAGTTCAACATAGTTGTTGATTTCTATATTAAGATTCTTATATCAGGATAGTCTGGGTTATGCTATGGGTGCACATAGCCCCATATTCTCATTGGCTAAATATAACAAAGATATTTCTCCCTTCTTCCATATGTTCAATAAAGCTTTAGGGGTTTTGCTCTTCAGAGGCACTTGGTGAAGAATCTTTTGCATTCACCACCACAGGGGAAATGAGATTGGAGAGTCTTTGGAAATTAAATTTTCCAGTCACAAAGTGAGATGTATAGCTTCTGCCTATGGATCATCTGCTGGAATTAGTTATACGACCATGTCCCACCTCAGGGTGAAAGGGCATATATCCTCCCATGTCCTGGAAGGTGGCAGGGGTCAGATATTGGTGAACAATGGACACATATTTCATACTTAGATAATTGGTAAAAGCAGATTCTGGGGTCTCTTAAAATCATACGATTTTCCTTCCAAACCAGTAAAAAAGAAGAAGAAATATATTCAGTTTTTATAACTAGCAAGCCCTCCATTTACTGATATTAGTAAACGTGATTTATCAACAAAATTTTAGGAGCTAAAATGGTTTAGATAATACCTCCTTTTTTAAATTTACTTATTTTTCAAGGAAGCGCTACATTTACCGTGGGGCTCAAATTCAGGACCCCAAGATCAAGCGTCACATACTCTACCGACTGAGCCAACCAGGTACCTCTAGGTAATGCCTCCTAACCCCCCTAGTAAAACATCAACTATTAATAAGTACAGGACAAAATTCAAAAGAACCAAATAAAACAGAGTACACGATGTGCAATATTCTTTCTTTGGCTTATTTGAAGACCCTCAATTGTCCAAGTGCTCTAATGATCACTGTCCCTGAAAAATTTATTTAATAAATTGCAAAGGTCAAAATATGAAATTTTGATGTCCCTTCTTTCTTTCCTCAACTGCTCCTGATCAAATGTTCAAAAATATGTATTTTAGAACATGAACTTTAATTGAAAGAAAGGAAAGGGAAAAAATTCACAATCTCACTACTCCAGCCATTACAGTGGTTTTACCTTTCTATCTTTATATTTCAGCCTTTGTCCATGCAAACAATTTTTACACTGATACATATAAGCATTCTCTATGCATTTTACTCCATATTTAAGCAGAATGCTGTGAAAAGTCTGTAAATCCATAAAAAATAAATTAAGAAATCATAAGGATATCTGGCAAAGTTTTCTACTTCAGTATCATCTCTTCTCCTTAGCAAGTTAAAAAAAATACATACTTATGTAAACAAAATATCCAAGTAAAGCTTATATTTCCCAGGTTCCCTTGAAAGTAAGGGCTATTAAGAAGATCTTTTCATATGGTATCTCTGGGAATGATCCTTAATAAGACGATAGGTTTTGTTTACTCCTTTGTTCATTGGAATTTAGACATCATGGCCCACTGTGACAAAATTATCTTCAAATACCAAGCTAGAATGAACCTAGGTTCTGGAAGAGAAGGCCTGGATTGAATTGCCTCAAGAGATAAACATCTAACTTGGCCATTCATTATTGATTTTGTTTGATTTCATTTGAGTTTTGTTTTGTCATGTGTTGTTGAAACCAAAGCTAACAAACAGAGGTCCAGAATTCTTTAGCAACCGTGTCATCTTGACACTTTTTTTTTTAAATAAAAATTATTTATTTATTTATTTATTTATTTATTTATTTATTTATTTATTTATTTAATTTTAGAGAGATACAGAGAGAGGGGATAGGGAGAGAGGCAGAGGGAGAGGGGGAGGGAATTCCAAACAGGCTCCTTGTTGAGCATGGAGCCCGATGTGGGGCTTGATCTTATGACTCTGGGATCATCACCTGAGCCAAAAATCAAGAGTCCGACGCTCAATCAACTCAGTGACTTAGGCGCCCCCCATCCTGACACTTTTGAAATTTCTGGAAATGCTTGTGCTAAAACGTTTTAATAGTACAAAGGTATAAAAGTATTAGAAGTATTCACTTTCTATAACTTCTCCCCAAAATATTTGTTAAGTCTTGTTTCATTTCTCCAAATAAATATTTATTTACTAATCTAGATAAGTTCTAGCTATAAGATACAGCCCTATAAGTACATTTTCATCGGGTTAGTTATTAGTTATTTTTATCTATGTAGATATTGGCGTAGGTATAGATACATATGCACATTTTTCTGGATTTCAGCAACATTAGGCAGTATTTATATGTTATAAAAGATGATAAAAAATAGCTATGCAGTTTACATTCAAATGTTTTTCTCTGGTTGAGAAAATTGACACAGGTCATTCTTGGGGAATTTTGCATACTGAAAATGCCCTTATTGTATCTTTACATCTAATAGATAATTTGGTTGGATGTGTAACTCCAGGTGGAAGTTATTTTCCCTCAGAATTTGGAAGGCTTGCCTTCATTTTCTTTAGCTTGTAATGTTGCTGTTGAAAAGTCTTATGTCATTCTGTCTACACATTCTTTATATTAATAACTAAAATTATTGCTTTTCTGTGAAAGTTTTTAGAATGGTTTCTTAGTCTGTGTATTCTAAAATTTCAGGATGATAAGTAAGGACATTAATTTTTTAAATTTATTTTGCTGGGCAATCAGTAATCCTTTACAATCAGCTGATTCATGTCTCTCACCTCTTGTGACATTTTAACATTACTTGTTCCAAGTTTTTCTCTCCTTTATTTTAGTTTCCCTTCATGGAGCCCCTGTTATTCGTATTTGGTGCATCTAAAACAGTTCTTTAAAACTTTGATTTTTACTTTCCTAATTTTCAATGTCCTTTGCTCTGTCTTCTAGAAGATTCTGGAATTTTGTGTCTCTTTCCTTCATTTATACTAAAAAGTATGATTTCTCAGAGCTCTTTTTTGTTATATGTGTTGCTTTGTATGGCATCTTGTTCTTCTCTTACAAATGCAATACTTTTATTAATAGGATATATTTGACCCTCTATAGAGAATAAAACTCCAGACTTCTGATAGGATAAGACAGCATAAAGGAACACAAATTATCTGGCAGTGCAGACTAGAGGAGAGTCTTAATGGGTCTAACTACTTCTTAAACACCTTTTCAAAATATCCTGGTTTAGTTTAGTTTCACTCTCACCCTCTTTCTGAAAGATACCAGATGTTAACAATCCCTGAGACTTTAGGTCTCTGTAGTATGAACTGGGTTGCTTTGTTTTAATACCATGGCTTTAGAATTGAGCTTTAGGATTTGGCTTCCTGGTGTATGTTAAGTTACCATTCATAAATCTGTCTACAGCTCCTAAAGTTGTTTTGAAATTTCCTCTCCTGTTCCCGTATCCTTTTAGGTGCTTTGACTGTCAAACGACAACAAAAAAGCTAAACCCTATTTTCTGCCATTTAAATAGAGTTCTGAGGATGGAACAAATATAAACACATGATTTCATTCTATCTTCTTTAACTAGACAAATGTATGTATGTATGTATGTAACTAAGATGTATGTCTTATGTACATTTTAATAGAATATTTAATTGCTTGGTTGAATTATGCTCAAAAAAGTGGTCTGAACTATTCTAATCTAAATTAAGAAAAATCCCTCCCTCCTAATCTTTAAATATTTCCAAATGATGCAATAATAACTCACGGGGACAAAAATAACCAGTGTCATTAGTTCTCTTGTCTAAACAAAGTTTATGAAAAGCTCAAGAGAAAATGCTCTGAATCGATGACAGTTAATTTTGGTTTTTGCTCTCCCTCTCCCCCTTCCCACTCACATCTCCCTCTTTTGAACTCCGCATTTTTTCTTGCTCAGACATATATTTTGGCATCTTAATGTCAGCGCATGTAGCATGTAAGAAAGAGAGAAGGAACTGAGTGTTATGGCTTTGAAACTTCTTGATAAAACACAGCTGCTCATGTTGGAGGACATTTTATTGAAAACATAAATTCTCACAAGCAGCACCTGGAGTGCCATAGTTTTCAAGTTGACAAGACTGTACCGTGAACATTCTAACTAAATATTTAACAACTGTGGTAAATGTCAATTATATAAATGGTGGAAAGATATACTCTAGATTTATGTAGCACAAACTGAGCTCTTGGTCCAGAAAAAAAAATCCACCTAAACAATTACTTGTGGAAGTTTTGATTTTTCACATGGACTGTTCTAGATAACTCTTACACTACTCTTGAGGACAAACCACTGGTTTCCATCAGAAATAATTAATAAAGACAGATGAAATAGAAACTGACAATAAGATACTGAAGATGTTAATGGAATTATAATTCTGACCACAAATCATAGATATGACACCAATTTCTCCCTGTAAACCACCTGTTCTATTCCTCTATCTTCCCGTACACCCCCATATTAAAAGAACCAGAGTATCTGTGTTTTATGATGCTAACTCTCTGGATAAGAATTAAAATTTTCAGTTGAAATTCCGATGTTTACACATATTTGGATAATTTTTGTTAAGTACACCAAACCAATAACTTTAAAATTTCTTCTAAATCTTTTAATTTTCATCTGGCTATTGTCTAAAACATGTCGTTAATTTATTCAAAAGTTAATCATTCAACTGTTTTGTTTTTCTAACAGTTATACACAACATAGCCCCAGACTCCTATTTATCCTCAGTATTAATCATATATTCTTAGGGCCCAGGATCCTAATGGGTCTGACTAGGGGCATGTTTTTTGAGGATATATTGGTTTGGAGGTGAGGGCTTTTGCAAACTATAAATCCATCCACCCTCCAAGACTGATATATTCCTAGAAATATGTAGTTCCTCTTTCCCAAAGTCTCTTAATCTCTCATCTCTAGCAGCACTGCAGTAAAAATCAATTGTTCACTAGAAAAGTATCCTATGCCAGGTTGGGGGTGGGGGGGGGGAATTGTCTCTTATTTGAAGTTCAATATATATATTGAAGTGGTTGACTTCAATCCTGCATGCACTATTAGGCATACAACATGATGGCTATGTTCAAAACATTATTAGATTGTTCAGAAATTATTATTGATTGCCAGAAATACAGGGTCAGTGCATGAGAACATTTTCAACTTATAATAGTACAAAAAAGATTTTTAAATAATTGTATTTTAAGTCATTAACTGAAGAATTTTAGCCTTTGCACATTTACGTAATTGTATCTTTAAAAGTATGTAAAGATTAAAGATGGTGTAATGTAATGAAAGAAATCTCAGAATTGCAAATGAAATGAAGCATTTAAAGGTGGGAAAAAAGTAATCATTAGTCTACACAACGATGTTAGCTCAAATTGATTGAGTGCTAATTATATACCAGGCACTGTTCTGGATGTTTTATGCAATTAACCAATTTACTTCACAAAGCAATCCTTTAATAATTTAATTCTCAAAGCAACCCTTTGCCATTATAATTATTTTCCTCATATTGGTAATGAAATACATGATTATGTTAAGCCAATGGATGAAGAGTTAGGAGACCTTGTATCCATTGTAGTCTTGCTTTTGGTTTAGGCACAATGTTCAATTGCTTCATTGATAGAATGAGATTCTGTGCCAAGGAGTCTTGAATTACATTTAAATTCTAAAAAACTATGGATTAAGTAAAATATACATGATCTAACTTGGGTATTTTCTTTTTCTTGATTCAGACTTCATGGACTGTACCTCAGGTTTTTTTCAATCACTAACATAATAGTAATACCTTTCTCAGAGGGTTGACTGGAAAAGGTGTGATGAGTTATTACAATGAGCTAATGCACGTAAAAATTTTGAATAGTGCCTGGTCTATAACAGGCACTCAGTAAATTGGAACTAATATTGTTTTTTGACTAAATATCAGGATTTAAAATTTTTTTTATTCTGTAAAATTTTAAAGATATTATATATTATCCAACAAGTCTGCTTGTAAGGTCTTAAATTAGACTGAAACAATGCAGCTATTAACAATAATAGTAAACTTAAGTGTAACTTGTAAATTGTTAATGCAATCTTAACATCTTAGTATTAAGATATTATCTGTTACTGTTTTTCAATATCAGATTGTTTATTCTTTATTTCACCGAGCACTTAGAATTTGTTTAGTCCATATATAATAGATTTACTCCAATGAGGTTTTTTTTTCCCCCTTCTTGACATTCCTTTGAGATTGCTAATTTGGAATGTTCATAGATATTTTATTTATAATTAACCTAAAAGTTTCTTATTGATTTTTAAACTTTCCCACAATCTGATCTCACAATATTTTCATGTTGTTTTTATGTACTTGTATTATTAGCATCTGTTTTCCTCAGTTTTTCGTAGCTGTATCCCTCACAAAAATCCAGTCCTACCTTATTTTCTAATTTGCCTTTGACAAGATTATGAAGTACTATGTATTAATACCTGAGATTCCCATGTGACAAAGCCAGCAGCTAAAACTTGTAAGTACCTTATCAGGAATGAGTCTTGGTAACCAAGAAACTTTTAAATCTCAATTTTCTCTACACAAGTCACCTTCTCAGAAGGGTTTTTGAAAAATTATACATCTTTCTATATTTGTATATTGGGAACTAAAAAGTTTTCATCCCAAGTTTAAGTACTATAAAAGAGTAATTTCCTACATTATGTAAATATTGCCATTAAAACTATGAAGTCACTCTTGTAAATGCATCCATTAGAATTGAAATACCATATTGATCTGATATGTAATATCATCCATTAAGAAATATGAATAAGCAAGCAAGAGTATGAATTTATTATTGTTTCCTTTTCTCCTTAAACTTCCATTTCCATTCCATCCCTGCATTCAGAGTTTACCCATTATGTGTCTATGCTTGAAAGTGTTTTATTGATCACCTATCATACTCCTCTGCATTAAAAGTATGTGCATGTATTTAAATTTAATTCATTTCAAAAGTTGCATTTTTATTATAGACTTGGCGGTAAATTTTGGGCGGCATTCTCATTATTATTACTAATGCATACTTATTAAAAAATAATATGTTGTGCTTTCATTTATAATAAAAATAGTGCAAAGGTAGAGAACAATGACTTGAAGTATAAAGATTATTTTATTTTTTAATAAGATTACATATTTTTAGATGAATATTACACTAAAATTGGACATTATGTGTCATCCTATTATTGTTTTTGTTTTGCAGATATAAGGTTGAGAAAAATTAGCATGTCACAGATTCTTTATCTCCTTCTGAGTTATATTTCAAAAGTCATATTGTGATATAGCATCATCTATCCATTGATCCATCAATACACAACTCAGTTGCTTTTACCTTCTTTTTTTTTAAGATTTGGAATCTATTAGGTTTGTAAAAGAATGTATTACTCAGCCCCTTTCTTAATTATGTAGATGTAGTCAAAATACTTTATTAAGTCATCAAATTAATTTTAGCTAATGTATCTATTATTCTTCTATAAAAATGGGAAACCAGAAATTTCATTAATATATTGAGTGTAATATTTTGATAAAATGCTTTTTATATTAACATATAACATATATTTATTGAAGCATTTTTCTGCAGATTTGATTCATTCTATCTCTAAAATAATATCTATCATATAACTTAAATGACAAAGAAATTCTCCTTGACAATGTGATACATAAGACTAATTTTTACCAAGAAAAATATGACATCAGACTTCAATACAAACAGATTTCTGAAATAACCATTTGACTTCTGAATTTTAATTCTAAGATGAATGGATGAATGAATGGCTAGCTCAAATAAATGCTTGGAGCCTTACTATGAATTTGTTCCCTGAATCAAAACAGGCAATGCTTTTACCAATATTTCTGATCAATGCTTCACTTTGATCTCATGAGTCTTTCCTCAGAAACAATATGTTTTTGGGGCGCCTGGGTGGCTCAGTTGGCTGAGCGTCCGACTTCAGCTCAGGTCACGATCTCGCAGTTCGTGGGTTTGAGCCCTGCGTCGGGCTCTGTGCTGACAGCTCAGAGCCTGGAGCCTGTTTCAGATTCTGTGTCTCCCTCTCTCTCTGACCCTCCCCCGTTCATGATCTGTCTCTCCCTGTCTCAAAAATAAATAAACGTTTAAAAAAATTTTTTTTAAAGAAACAGTATAATTTTTTCACAATAACTGGAGAGAGGCAGTCTGGAGTACAGAGACAATATAAATAAATGAAAATGTTCATATTCCTTACATTTCACTGTCCAAAATATTTAAATTCAGAAAATTCCATCACTAGACAAAATAAACAATTTCTATAAGCCATATTTAAATTTTTTTTGATATTGACCAAGATTTGGGGCAGTAGGGTGGCTCAGTTGGTTGAGCGGCAGACTCTTGATTTTGGCTCAGGTCATGACGTTGAGGTTTGTGGGTTAGAACCCTGTGCCTGTGGGCTCTGTGCTGGCTGGGTGCAGCCTGCTTGAGATTCTCTGTCTCTTGTCTCCCTCTCTCTCTCTGCCCATCCCCTGATTGCACTCTCTCTCTCTCTCTCTCAAAAATAAATAAATAAACATTATAAAAAATATTGGCCAAGATTTGAACTTCTATATATGGTGTCTATAGCAGGTGCTGTCATATCAATTCTGTGAATGTTGCCTATAGTTTGTTGACCTAGAGGCTTGGAAACCCCGGGCACAGTGTGACATAGTACGATCAGAAATTAATGAGATATAGGGATGGACATTGTGAAAGGAACGGTTGCTATGGAAAACAGGCTAGTTACCTCCACCAACTATGTTCTTAAGCAAGTAGATTTTAAAAATTTCGTGTTTGTCCAAGATTTGAAATTTGATTCTCTTAAAACCATCAATGCCCATGTATACAATGGAAAATTTTTTGTGAGCCCTAACACTGTTAGCTGTCTATCTCAGCTTGGAAACTGGTATTTTAAACTGGAATACTACTCAGTAATGAAAAAGGATGAAATCTTGCTGTTTGCAGCAACATGGATGGAACTGGAGGTTATTATGCTAAGTGAAATAAGTCAGTCAGAGAAAGACATATATCATATCTTTCCACTCACATGTGGAAGTTGAGAAAGTTAACAGAAGACCAAGGGGGAAGGGAAAGAAAAAAACAATAGTTACAAACAGCAAGGGAGACAAACCATAAGGGACTCTTAAATACAGAGAACAAAGTGAGGGTTGATAGGAGTGTGGAGGCAGGGGTACAAGGAAAATGGGTGATGGGCATTGAGGAGGGCACTTGTTAGCATGAGCACTGGTATTGTATGTAAGTGATGAATCATGGGAATCTACTCCTGAAGGAAAGAGCATACTGTGTATATACACTGCGTATGCTAGCTAACTTGACAATAAATTATATGTATATATATATGCACACACATATATATACATATATAAATATATATTTATATATGTTTATATATATTTATATTTTTATATATATTTATAAATAAATATATACTTATATATGTGTGTATATTTATATAATAAATAAATATACATATATATACATATATATGTGTGTGTATATATATATATATATATATATATAATGTATAAAATAAATAAACGAGAGATCCCTAATGTTGGTGTATATAGGAGCTGGGCAGGTAATATAAGTGCATTCATTCTTCATGGATTGTTAACAGTGTTAGCAAATCAAATAGGTACTTTAGTGAATTTAAGAGGAGGTGCCCTAAAAGAGAGTAACTCATTATATTCGTCATTCAGGAATATGAACCCAGTTTTGCAACTGGGTTTTTCAAAATTAGAACTCTAGTGTTTTTTTGTGCTATTATTAAATATTTTAATTTCTGAATGTTGGGAATTCAATATTTTCTTGAAACACTGAGTAGGCTAAACAAAACATATCTGCAGACAAAATCTGTCTCAGGGTTATTTACTTGTCTGCCCTTATTCTTTCTCTTCATGTTCCCTGCCATTTACTTGAGTTTATACTTTGATTTCTCTTATAAGCATTCAGGTACATTGAGATTACAGGCTGCTCTTGCTAGGGAATTAACACCTGGTTTGCTCTTGGCATTGCTCTCTGAAATTGAAGTAGTGTCTACTTTCTCTTCACCCAGCTTGAGGTCCACACGTGAATGGACAGATCATTTGGGATAATGCATTTTTAGGCGTTTGTCTTAAGGGTAACATGCTGGGTGAGATGCTCTGTTACTTTCTGCCACGTATTAAGTTGGAACATTTATTTCTACTTAATGCCACACAGAGGCTTTCAAAATAATGTTCCAACTTGCTTTGGGTTTGCAAATGCTGTGCATTCAACCATCTAGTGGCTTCCAAATGGTCCAGCCTCTGTAAGCACATTTGCTTTCTTAATATAGTCCATCAGACCCCTCCCTGCTTCCCCCCCACCCCTTTCTGTTTCTCGTTGGTCTTGTTGCTGGGAACGCCAAAATCTCTTAACTCAGCACCAATTTAAAGATAACAATTTCTTTAGATTTCTCTTCCTTGTGTTCTATGCCTGTACTATATTTATTGTCCCCTAGGTACTTTATTAATTTACCATTTTGTAGTGAACGGCATTGAAACTCTTTCTTACATTGTTACTACTTGTCAACCTTGTATTCATTCCAACTTTATATACCTGCCCTGTGATATTTTTCTTTTTTTCTTTCTTTCTTTCTTTCTTTCTTTCTTTCTTTCTTTCTTTCTTTCTTTCTTTTTTTCTTTCTCTTTCTTTCCTTCTTTCTCTTTCTTTCTTTCTTTCTTTCTCTTTCTTTCTTCTTTCCTTCCTTCTTTCCTTCCTTCCTTCCTTCCTTCCTACCTTTCTTTCCTGAGTACTTCATTCTAATTCAAATTCTTTTCTCTGAAAAATCAGTAAAATCATTACATTCATGCTACATACTACACAATCAGTTATACTATCTTGAATTATTATTATTACTTTTTATATGTGTTTACCAATCATACTTTAAATTTTTCAAAGGTGGGTTAGGTAATTTAACTCTCACAAATTGCTTTAGAAATTATTAGTTACTGGCCTACAATTAGTAGTCAATGAAAGTCTATTGTTTAGTTCACCCTGGCATCACAAATATATGTTAAAGGAATAAGCATTATATTTTATGTTAGAACTCAATGCCTGTTTTGTAACACTTTATAACACCTTCTTGTGAAAGTTATTATAATTAAATAATTACTTGATTTTATGTTATTTTTATGCCTTTTGTAGTAAATGTTTTCTTCCTATTTTTCTCTGCATTATGTTGGATTATATATGTTCTTGTCAGTCACAACATTTGGATACTTTATTTCACATCCTAAATGTCTTTTAGCAATTTAGGAGAAATGAAAAAAAACAAGCTCATTACTTCAGGCAGAAGAGAGCTATGAAATGGTCAAGAAGGAAAAAAAAACAACTAGTAATCTTTAAATCTCCAATATTTATAAATTCTATAGAAGTGTCTTTTCAGAAAGAGATTTCGCACACACACACACACACACACACACACACACACACACAAGCATGTATCAGAAAAGTAAACTTTGTTTCCTTCACCGTTATGTAGAGATAAGTTTCAGTATGTTTTTGAACAAATTCAATCTAATCTGTTCTGTTATGTACCATTTCCTTCTTTTTGACTAGCAAGTATCTTTCTGGGCGCTCACTAGTCTCTTCTCATTCTTATCACTGAGATTTTTCTGATTATGTATTTTCATTGAAAAGTGACAGGAAAAAGTCAATGCATATTGAGGAAACAGTGATGACTGACATCATCTTTAAACTTGTTTGCCATTTACGGGCACCTGGATGACTCAGTCAATTAAGCATCAGCTCTTGACTTTGGTTCAGGTCATGATCTCACAGTTTGTGAGTTTGAGCCCCACATCGGGCTCTGTGCTGACTGCAGGCAAAGCCTGCTTGAGGATTCTCTCTCTCTCCCTCTCTCTCTGCCCCTCTCCCACTCGTGTGCTCTGTTCTCTGTCAAAATAAATACATTAACTTAAAAAAAATAAATAAAATAAATAAACTTATTTGTTATTTAATTTACATTTACAAACAAACTCTTTGCTTACTCCAACTCTCATGTCCACTCAACTTCATAGAAAAGAGAGCCCTCTGAGCTAACACAGAAAATTAATCTACTTGTATATTTGTTGTATATTTGGACTTTAGTTAAATTCATGATTATGTAGTGCAATTATGAAATTTGATGGAGAAAACTATTTTAATGCATAAAATATTGTGGAGGTAATTAGATTTGGAACTTCTCTGAGCTGCAAGGAAGATGGTTTGGGGATATCTTTTGCCTTTACAGATTCTATACAGGATTATAATACACTAATCAATTCTGGTAAGTACATTAGCATTCTGATTCTCTGTGGACTCTTCTATGAATGACAGACTCAATATCTAGGTTCTACTCTTGGCTTTAGTGTTCCCAATAAAGTTCATTTCTCAACATGTAATTTAACGTCTGTTATGTAAATATAACATTAAGTATGAAGTAGATTTCACTATTAATATCAGAATATTTTTGGACTCACATTGTCTGCCACTCAAATTGTTCTCTCCTGTATACTTACACTTGATATGGTAATCTGTTAATGACTAAGATTTTGATCAGTTTATTTCTGGGTGTTGATGTTTCATGTTTCCTTTAATGAAACAAGTTTTATGTTGCAGAAAAATATTTCCCATGTGAAAGATTACTCAGGCATGTTCTGCATCTGTACATCAATGGCTCCTCTGGTTTAAATTGAAAGCACAGATTTTTTGAAAATAAAATACAAGCTTATGCCATAAAGAAGTTGAATAGCTGGACCATAATGGATCAGTAATGAGTCATTAGTGACTAAGGTGAGGGGAATATCGCTGTAAATCAGTAAGTGACTTTGCAACACATGCAGCATTCAGCAAAAACCAAATGCTAATGGAAATCCAGGTGCCAAGGCTTCCTGTGAGTTTACAAACTATTCAGAAGACACAAACAATGTGTATCTTATAGTAGGAAAAAAAACTGAGTGCTTAAATTTCCAATTCTCATTAAGCTTAAGCCACCTAGGTGGTAGAGAAAACAGTATAAACAGTTAAGAAAACTGTGTTGCATACTGATTACATGGAGCTCTTTCTAAAGCCAGGCGTATAATCATATTCTAAAATGGTTGCCAGCAATGCTCCTTATTTCTTTCAAACTGGTTCTTTTTTCCAAAAGGTTAAACAGAAACCTTCCATTCTCTGACAGGGCCATGTATGTCTAATTCTAAAAGGCACTTAGTATGCTCAGGAAATATTTGTTAAAAGTGAGAGTACCTTTAAAACTAATTTACAACCAGTATAACATAGAGTTCTGCTTGGTTAGAAAGGATGTAAACTGTGGAACTGGAGTCTGATTCTGGAAGGTCCTGCTGAGGCAAGCATTAGCTTTTATTCTGAATGAATGAATAGCAGAAAGTATTTTATTATTTTAATTACCAGTATTGGCTATCATGGCATAATAACTAAAAATCATCAGAGAAAGACAAATATCATATGATCTCACTTACATGTAGAACGTAAAAAGTAAAACAAATGAGCAAACAAAAACAGACTCTTTAATACAGTTGGTTGCCAGAGAGGAGGTGAGTGGAGGGATAGGTGACATAGATGAAAGAGATTAAGAGGTACAAATTCCCAGTTATCACTCACGGAGGTGAAATGTATAGCATAGAGAATATAGTCAATAATCTTGTAATAATGCATGGTGACAGATGATGACTGACTGAGCACTGAGTAATATGGAGAAATTGTTGAACCACTATATTATATACCTAAAGTTAACATACCATGGATTGTCGACTACACTAAAAACAAACAAACAAACAAAAGAACTAAACATCAACCTTGAATGAATTAATGAATGAATGATATCTTCTGCAAGACTGCGCATCAGATAATTTTCTAGTGCTGATATTACCACATACCATTGTCACTAGATGTACTCAATGAAGTTGATGTTTTTTGTTTTATACATTTCCTGTTTCATTCACAGATTAGAACATAAAGTAGCAGGGCAGGACTTCAACACACAATATATTTTGCCATACCCAGTGCTTATTGAACTACCTCTGCTGGAGAATAAAAGGCCCCTAACAGAACCTGGTATAAGCATTTCTTGTCCAGGTGAAACTGTAGGAAGGAGTGAAGGACTGCTCAGGTATAGGAGGAAAGAAGGGAAAAAGTGGATCTTTGGAAGCGCTTGTAACAATTTGTCTTTTAAAGTTTTTTGAGAAATAAAACTTCAGGTATATTATCCAATAAAATATATTGTATAAAACATATTTAAACAAGACTTAGTTATGGCAGGTTGTTCAGGGGAAATAGGTGCTCTGGACAGAGAGGCTCCCTAGTGAACGAAGGTGAGCCGTAACTGAGTTTTCTAGAGAGTTCTGTGAAGTCAGCTGCAGAGTCACTGTGCCCAAGTGTGAATCCTAACTATACCCTTCACTAGGTGTGAGACATTAAGCACCTAACCTCTCTGAGCTTCTGTTCCCTCAACTGTAATATAGGAGATAATTGTCTTCATTCAACTGCTGTGAAAATTTTGTGAGATGACTTATATTGGAGCTTGGCACAATGGCTGGCAAAAAGTAAATACTAAGTAAATGTTAGTCCTTAATGTTGTTTTTTTATGCGTAAGGAAAATGTAAAGAGAAAGTCTCCATAGCCTTAGCAACTGCTAGAGAGATTTTAGTAGAATGGATATTTATAAATGTGTGTTTAATACATGACCAATGAGTGTTATCAAGAAAGTAATTTTTTTCTTGGCTTTTCTTTTTTTGTTGTTTTTAGTAAGATCTTCCACTGATAATGAAATATCCATTAAAGTCGGGGTCATATGATTTAATTTTTCCTTGGCAGTTTGTATTTCTAAAATTATTTATATAATAGTCTAGAAAATAGAGAGTTTCAAGACTGTAGCAGCCTATAAGTTGTAATTTTATAAATGACCAATTTTAAATTTGCTTCATTTTCTATGTACGTATAAAGCATAGAAATCAAAATACAATGTAGTATAACATGATGCTGTAGTGAGGCAGAGTGTAAATAAGCTAGAGACTTAATTGAATTACAGCAAGCAGTGATATTTAGTATTTGTTACACGCTATGCAAGTTAATAAGAAATATGGAGTACCATGAAACATAAGACATGATTTCAGGCCTTAAGAGCACCACTCTAAGATAAGACATTTTTAGTTATCTACTCATTTGTGTTTGCATTCATTCAATCTACAAACATTTACTGGATGCTTGCAATGTACCACGTGTGTTTGGCACTGAGGGTATGATAATAACAAGATGATGTTCTTGCTTTCAAGGTTCTCCCAGTGTTGTGGAGGAGATATAATGTAAATAGCTAATTAACATAAAATGTGATAAGTATCATAAGGGTGATATGGAAACATGAAATAGAATGTCATAGATTAGTCAGACAAATTGAACGTAATTTGTCATGAATTTGGTAGAGTTCATAGACTACAAAACACTAAGGCCCTAAAAGACATTTCAGAGGCTTAACCAATACATTCTAGAACATTTATATTAAAATAATTGTAGGCTGGCTGGAAAAATCGTCCTAGTGGACATGAATCTAAAACAGATCTTAAAGAATGAAATTTCTCAATTAGAAGGGAAGGAACAGAGCATTTGATAACGTTAAATCAGTTGTTTCACGTTCAACTGTCCATTTTGACTATCCACCTGCCAAATGAGCTATGAAAGTCCTTCACTTTGTGCCATCAATCATCAAATCTCTGTGGGAAGGGTCTTCAGTATTATTTGAATGGACTTTATATTAGTTATTGTCTAGAAGGCATCCCTGGCACCTGGTGCTTAACACTGGTCTCCTCTTTGAACACTCTCAGGGATTGCATCACTCGCTTTCTGCCTCTTGTATGTTTATATTTACAAAGTGTCTCTCTTCTAGGCCTACTTATTTCTCCTGGTTTTCTCTGTAGTTGCACAGATTATTTGATACCCTTTTCATTAAATAGTCCTTCAAAAAAATTAAATACTGTTTTGACAAAAGTCTTCTTTTTTGTGTACTAAGCACCCACAACCTCTTCAGCTCTATCCACACAGCACAATTTCTAGTTCTTTGATCATTTAGAGAAGATAAATAAAGGTACGAGTAATATTTTTGTTTAGTGGCAGGGATAGATTTAAGACTCTTAATAAGACCTTGGGTATCTGTCCACCTTTGCTGATGACTCTTTAGAAATAGGTGTCTGTAACACCACTTTGTCCCTAGCTTCTTTCTTTATTCCCACCATTTCTCATATTCCCTGTTATAATCCTCCCCTTACTATTATTATTACTTGACCTTTTTAGGTAAATTGTCAGTCTTTTCTTATTGTGGTCACGATATTTTATTTTTGACTGTAATAGTTGGTTTGTCAGGAAGAAAGGGGCTAAAACTCAACTGTGTCTGTGCTGTTACCTCCCTACACCTCTAATTCCTCTTATTATTCCTCTTATAATTAGGAATCTTGATTAGGTAAATTCTTGAATCTGCCTTAGCTCTAAAATTCTGATTCCATGAGTCTATTATCTTACTGGAACAACTATGGACATCAGAAGTAACTTTTCTCCTTGCTGGACTATCCAATATCTTCTGATATTGTGGATAAATACAATTTCAATATTACACAACAACAATAAAGATCAAACAACAACAATAAAATAATTCCTAGCTGAGGCAATTATTTTGATCTTCCTTCCCCATTGGGATTTAGTAAAGCATATGTAATTTGTAGCAGCAGGGAAAAGCATCAGGGAAATGAGGAAAGCCAAAATAACCTTGTGATGAGGAGCACAGATATTGTTCTTCTCATATGAGGGAGAAAAATAAGGACTGATAAACACGATTTCATAGAGCAATAGACACCAAAGGAAAGAAAGGAGAACCACTGGTACATAATGGGCATTGCTACTACCTCTTGCCATTTTTTTTTATTCTGTTCATGACATGAATATAATCCCATAAATTACCTTCTAAAACCGGAAATGTTTTTCTTTGAAGAAAGATTCATCCTTATGATTCTATCTACTGAAATGAATGGAATCAATTGTATACCCTGTAATAATGCTGAATAAAAATTACCTTTTTGAGACCATAACCTTTTCCAAATAGCATAATAATTGAAATGTAGCTATCCTGCTACATGACAATTGAATCATGAGAAATTGAACTGAGAATTCAATTGAATTGCGAATTTAATTGAGACATTGAATGAGAATCGTATTTTCCTTCTATTTCATATGAGGCCTTAAAATCTCTCAGTGACATAATGAATAAGTAAACTTAATACCCACAGCTTCATCTTCCTTTCCTTGAGCAAGCCAAAATATCTCAATTGTGTAATACTTCAAGAGTAATATGCTGTGATGTTATCTGGTTATTTAAAAACTTGTCAGTTGTGTATGTCTTCTAAGAACTTTTACATAAAAGATTACAAATATATAAAATATTATAAATACAGGCATATATTGCCTAAACATATATATATATATATATACACATTATATATGTGTATATATATGCTTATATATGTTATATGTATACACACACACACACACACACACACACATATATATATATATATATATATATATATATAACACACACAACATAATGAAAGCAACTTTATTTAATGTCCAATGCTTTTCTAACTACTTCATAGAGTAATTCATTTAATCGTCAAAATTCACAATAATGGGCACCTTGCTGGCTCAGTCAGTAGAGCATATGACTCTTAATCTCAGGATTGTGAGTTCAAGCCCCACATTGGGTATGGAACCTACTTAAAATTAAAAAAAAAGTAATTAAAAAACAAATATAATTCATAATAAGCCTATGGGGTATTATTACCACTATTTTATTTATGAGGAATATGAGGGACCAAGAACTTAACTGATCTGGCCCAAGTCACACAGTAAAGGGATAAAGGAAGTAGTTTGACTCCAGAGACATTATTGTCATGTTGCTTATTTCTGTATGTCTGATATGGACATATGGACATATTCCACAAATCTACATACTGAGTATCCACCTCCTAATGACTATTATCTACTACAAAATTGGTAAAGTTAACCAAACCTGAGTTTGGCTTCAGTGTTGCATTGAATCATTTGGAGTTAAGTGGTATGAAGGTGTAGAAAATGGTGGAGGTCTGGACCAGATGGATTTAACAGATATATTCAGAACATTCAATCCTAAAGGCAGCAGAATACATGTTCTTTTCAAGTACACATGTGACATTCTCCAGGATAGATCACAGACTAGGTCACCAATCAGGCCTCAACAAATACAAAAAGATTGAGATCATACTATACACATTTTCTGATCACAACGCTATGAAACTTGAAGTTGGTCACAAGAAAAAAAAAACTGGAAATACCACAAATACATGGAGGCTAAAGAACACGTGACTAAAGAATGAATGAGTCAACCAGGAAATTAAAGAAGAATTTAAGAAAATGGAGTGGTGCCCTGGTGGCTCAGTCAGTTAAGTGTCCAAGTCTTGGTTTTGGTTCAGGTCATGATCTCATGGTTTCATGAGTTTGAGTTCCACATTGGGAACTCTCTCTCTATCAAAATAAATAAGTAAACCTAAAAAATAAATAAATAAATAAATACTTAAATGAGCAGAAGACATGAATAGACATTTTTTCAAAGACATACAGATGGCTCAACATCACTCATCATCAAAGAAATACAAATCAAAACTACAATGAGATATAACCTCACACCTGCCAGAATGGATAAAATTAATAACATAGGAAACAGCAGATGTTGGCGAGGATGCCGAGAAAGGGGAACCCTCTTACACTGTTGGTGGGAATGCAAACTGGTGCAGCCACTCTGGAAAACAGTATGAAATAGAACTACCCTATGACCTAGCAATTACACTACTAGGTATTTACCCAAAGGATACAAAAATACTGATTCAAATGGACACATCCACCCTAAGGTTTATAAAAGCATATGAACAATAGCCAAATTATGGAAAGAGTCCAAATGTCCATCAACTGATGAATTGATAAAAAAGAAATGGTGTACATATACACAATGGAATATTACTCAGCCATCAAAAAGAATGAAATTTTGCCATTTACAACAATGTGGATGGAGCTAAAGAGTATTGCAGTAAGGGAAGTAAGTCAGAGAAAGACAAATACCATATTATTTCACTCATGTGTGGAATTTAAGAGATATAAAGGACAGTTGGGTGGCGCAGTTGGTTAAACATCTGACTTGATTTCGGCTCAGTTCATGATCTCAGGGTTGTGAGCTCATGTTTTTGTTGGGCTCTGAGCCTTCTCAGATTCTCCTTCTCCCTTTCCCTCTGATCTTTCCCCACTTGCATGCATTCTCTCTCTCTCTCTCTCTCTCTCTCTCTCTCTCTCTCTCTCTCTCTCTCCTCTCTCTCTCTCTCTCTTTCACACACACACATATTCTCAAGACATATCAGATGAACATAGGGGAAAAAAGAGAGAAGGAGCCAAACCATAAAATAGACTCTTAACTATAGAGAACAAACTGAGAGTTCCTAGAGGGGAGGTGAGTAGTGGGATGGGTTAAATGGGTGACAGGTATTAAGGAGGGCACTTGTTGGGATGAGCATTGGATGTTATAGGTAAATGATGAATCACTAAATTCTATACCTGAAACTAATATTACACTGTATGTTAACTAACTGGAATTTAAACAAAATCATGAAACCTAAAAATATTAAAACTAAAATTATGAAAACTAAAATTTAAATTATTTACATTAACTGAAACACAAATAAATGCATCTATTTATTGGGGGAAAAAAAGAAAAAAAAAGAAAATGGTGGAGGCTACTAGTTCCCACTAAAACTTAAAACTTGGACTTGAAAACTAAAAATTAATCCTATCCTTTTTTCTTCTCCTATTCATTACCCCATTGCTATGACAATGTGTGGACAAAAGGAAGGATTTGTTACCAAGGGGTTTTTCTATTTAAATGCTAGGTACCTCTAGGAATCCAATAGAAGATGAACTAAAATTCATAATTCTCATAAATCGTATTCAGTCTTATTTCATTTTCGTAGGCAGTGGTGGAATATGTGAGTAGAAAGCAGGAGAGAGAGTGGCATCATTCAAACCTTGGGTAAGGAGAGGGAAATAAAGGAAAATGCCTTTCTGAGTCTATCCTCATAGTAATTGCAAAAGGAATAATCACCTAGATCCTTTCTTTATTATAATACAAGCAGGTGCTTGCCAAATTCCAGTTTGTCATCAAGCAAAAGGACTCAATAGTTTATCTCCAGTTGATTGTTTTATTATCTTAACTTTTCAACTCTCAAAGCCGCAGAAAAGAAATGGCTAACTGCTAATGAAAATTTAAATATCAAGAAGGACCCTGGTGTGAGCCATTTCTATGCTGTTCTAGTTCAGCAGATACCAGGAAGACAGCCCAGACCAATTAAAAATATAACCTCAGGCAGTGAGGCGCAAGAATAGGAATTTTATGATTGTGCTAGGCAATTACAGTTTGCGCGGTATCCATTCTCACTTTAGTTAGATACTGTAACCCCATTTTAGCAGCTAGGTTGCAAAGTTAAGAGACGGGTTTACTGTGAGTGACAACAAAAGACTGAAGGAAATGGTGACCATTTGCTGTCTACATAGCCTATGTGACATTGCAGAATCTCAACCTTGCTTATCTCTTTAATTCCTTGCTGTTCTCCTTTACTATTACTTCTTTACTATTGTCCAACTACTTCCTTCCTCTATTCATGAAGTGTATCAAACACTGGAATGCTTCAGAGATTTTACACATATGAGTTCCAATGACTAGAACACACTTTTCACTACTCCATACCTGACTAGTGCAGTAGAATTTTATCATGTCAGCTTAGCTAAGAGGGAATCACACTCCCTAGAATTTTCTTTCCTGCACAGTTCCAAATTACAAGCATACACAAGAGATATTTGGCATGAGATTTGAAAGGCAAAGAGGGGCGATAGATACATTTTTTTTTCACACTCAAACTGTTGGTCAAAGGGGACTGTGTGCAGGTCTGTTGCAGGTCACATACTTTTTTTTTTTCTTTTTTGGCTCGCTCTCCTTGTTAGCAAGGGGTGGCTGTGTGGCCTGTAGCTCCTTCAGAAACTACAAGATGCTCTTTTGGTTTCTTCGACTCCTATACTAGGTGCATGTTTAGGTCCATGACAAGGGTTCTGGCTTTTCCTGTATGTACTTGAACCATTGAGTTGGTGGCTTAGAGGTGATGAGAAGCCGATGTGAGTTCCAGTCCATCCTACCCTGTTCTGTTCGTGCCCACCCTCCACACTCTGTGCCCATCTTCCCTCCCGGACCCACTGTGCTGCTCCCTGCAGCCTTCAGCACCACAGCACAGAGGCAAGCCCCACATTGGCAAAATCAGCTTCCACACTGGGTGTGCTCAAATCTCTGTGAGAAATCCTTTATTTTTTACCCCCATTGACTCTGTTTCTTCAACCGAATCCTGATAGATCTAGCTTCTGTTCTTATTCAGGCTTCAGCCTAAAAGTCCCTCCTTGAGGGGCCTTCTGAGACAGCATTATTCAGAATGTACCCTCCTCACCCCTCTCCTCAGACCCTAGCTTTCCTTGTTCCTTTCTCACCAAGCACTTATCATCATTTATACCAATTTCACTTAGCTTACTTGCAATTTGCCTGTCCCCCTCATGACTGTGTCGACTCTGTGGGAGAAGTTATGTTTTGTCCTCTTTTGTCACTTCATCTTCAATATCTGTGACGGTGCCTGGTAGACAGTGAATGCTTATTAAATAATTTTTGTACATGGGAATGAATGATAAATGAATGGATAGATACTTTTTAGAAAGGTAGCTCTGAGCACCCTGTGAACAAAGAATTTGAGCTTGGTGACTGGATGGCCAGACAGGGAGCTGCAGACTTTGATGAAGGCTTGAAAAATGAAGGTGAACAATATGAGGCATGGACAAAAAGAGGAGACAGGAAAATTTGACTCCTCCGTGAAAAAGAGGATGGTGAAAGAGATGGCAGAATCGGGATGAGAGATTCCTCATTCCTTTAAAGAAATGGAATCACTCAGATGGATAGATAAGAGATTTCTCACAGAGGTTTGAGGACACATGGACCTTTGAGAGCACACAGACATTTGAGCACACACAGAGAGTTGAGGGCACACAGAGATTTGAGAGCACACAGAGTTTGAGGGCACACAGAGATTTGAGCGCACATAGAGATCTGAGTGCACACAGATTTGAGCGCACACGGAGATTTGAGTGCACACAGATTTGAGCGCACACAGAGATTTGAGGGCACACAGGGATTTGAGAGCACACAGAGATCTGAGAACACACAGAGATCTGAGCGCACACTGAGATCTGAGTGCACACAGAGATCTGAGGACACACAGAGATGTGAGGGCACACAGGGATCTGAGGGCACACAGAGATGTGAGGGCACACAGAGATTTGAGAGCACACAGAAATCTGAGGGCACACAGGGATCTGAGGGCACACAGAGATGTGAGGGCACACAGAGATTTGAGAGCACACAGAGATCTGAGGGCACACAGAGATCTGAGCACACACAGAGATCTGAGGACACACAGAGATTTGAGCACACACGGAGATTTGAGCACACACAGAGATCTGAGGACACACGGAGATCTGAGAACACACAGAGATCTGAGGGCACACAGAGATTTGAGGGCACACGGCGATCTGAGAACACACAGAGATCTGAGGGCACATAGAGATTTGAAGGCACACGGCGATCTGAGCTCACACTGAGATCTGAGCGCACACAGATATTTGAGGGCACACAGATTTTAGAGCACACAGAGATTTGAGCGCACATAGAGATCTGAGTACACACAGAGATTTGAGTGCACACAGAGATTTGAGCGCACACAGATTTGAGGGCACACAGCGATCTGAGCACACACTGAGATCTGAGCGCACACATGTTCGACTGCACACAGAGATCTGAGGGCACACAGAGATCTGAGCACACACAGAGATTTGAGGGCACACAGAGATTTGAGCACACGCTGAGATCTGAGCGCACACATGTTCGACTGCACACAGAGATCTGAGGGCACACAGAGATCTGAGCACATACAGAGATCTGAGGGCACACAGAGATCTGAGCACACACAGAGATCTGAGGGCACGCAGAGATTTGAGGGCACACGGAGATTTGAGTGCACACAGAGATCTGAGCACACACAGAGATTTGAGGGCACACAGAGATTTGAGCACACACTGAGATCTGAGCGCACACATGTTCGACTGCACACAGAGATCTGAGGGCACACAGAGATCTGAGCACACACAGAGATCTGAGGGCACACAGAGATCTGAGCACACATAGAGATCTGAGCACACACAGAGATTTGAGGGCACACAGAGATTTGAGCGCACACTGCGATCTGAGTGCATACAGAGACCTGAGGACACACAGAGATTTGAGGGCACACTGAGATTTGAGCGCACACAGAGATCTGAGCGCACACACAGTTTGAAGCTTCCATCTGTGCGCTCTGTGTGTTGTGTCAGAGGCTGCAGGCAGCAGGGCAGGAGGTTGGGTGGTAATATTGGTGTGGAATATGGTCGCTGGGAATGTGAACAGGGCGGGATGAACTGGGACTTGCATCACCTTCTCATTCCTCATTCTTCACGACCAGGAAGGTAGTGATGCTTGAACAGATTGAAGTTGAAGAACAGGCTTTAGGGAATAAGATATGGAGCTTGAAGTTTTGAATTCAGATGGAAATTTCTGATAGAATGATGAGTCAGGAGTGCTGACACACTAACCTATATGTATCAGACAGTGGTATTTGAAGCCATGCCAGTACTTAAGATTATCCAAGTAGACTGTTGAAGTAATTTAAGAAGAGGTCCAAGGAATCCTTAAATATTTACCATGTAGGAGGGTGAGTAAAACTATAAAGCTTAAGAGATCCTTAAAGACTTTCCATGCTTTGAGTATGAAGTAAAATTGTTTTAGACCAGCACACAGCACAAACATGAAGAGCAGACAAAGAATCACACACTTCATTCGTCTGAACTAGCAGCCTCAGAACTCGGCAAGCCATTGCCATGAGGACCTAACATCCTCTATATTCTTGCCTTTTTTCTCAGCTCTTCTACCCAAATACCCATTATAATGTTTCAAACTCCCTTTAGTAACTTTAAACCTGAGTGGAAAAAAATTGTATTGTCTGCATCAGTAGTTCTCAAATGGAGACAATTTTGCCCGTGGTGGGTACATTTGACAATGTATGGAGGTATTTTTTATTACTACAGGCATCTTGTGGTTTGAAATCTGGATGCCAATAGGAATTCTGCAAGGCAGGGACAGCAGTCCTCCCTCGCAACAAAGGACTGTCTCATCCCCAAAATGTTTTGCAAACAGTTGCTTTCATTTTTTTTATTAAAAAAAACCCAAAGTTTATTTGTTTTGAGAGAGAGTGCACATGCGCTAGTGGGGGGAGGGGCAGAGAAAGAAGGAGAGAGAAAATCCCAAGTGGGTTCCATGCTCAACTCAGAGCCTGGTGCAGGGCTCAATCCCATGACTGTGAGATCATGACCTAAGCTGAAATCAAGAGTTGGATGCTTAACTGACTGAGCCACCCAGGTGCCCAACAAATAGCTGCTCGTAGAACATGATTTGCAGATGTTCTATAAAATATTAATCAAGTTTGTGCACACACTCTTGCTTACACATAAATAACTATGTGGACAAATTGGTTGCTAAAAAATATTTAAATGGGTTTATTTGCTACAGAAACTCAGAGTCTTGAATATATTAATGGACATTTTAAATATCTTAAGTGGTATTCTGTGTGCCCTATTTCTCAAACTTAATTGACTTGGGAGCCTATTTCTGATCAAACATGTTGAAAAACTAGTGTTCTGCAAGAAAACTTTGGGAAACACTATCTTGGAGTCTGGGAACAGAATCTTAGACTATAAGGGATACGATAATATGAATATTGCCCCCTAAAATGTTTACTAAAAGATGAGTATCTAGACCTATGATCTAATTACAGGTCTGTTTGGTCTATTTATTACCTGAAGGCTAAGAAGCAATTAGTTGTATAGTGGTATAACTTGGGGTCTGGTTATTAAAAAGATTTTGAAATTGACAAATAAATACACATAATTTTATGAATGTGTTAAAAATTCAAACACAATTATCTGTGCTATGAATTTTCACAGAAAATTAAGAAATAAATATGTAAGATAAAAAATATAAACCAGACAAAAACGCAGACCAAGTATAGTAATTATTTTTAAAAATTAAATTAGGTAAACTAATTTATTTAAAATAAAAAAGTTTAAGATTTTACTAAAAAATAATGATGAAGCTATGTATAATAAAAAAAATACTTAAAATTATGCATCTTCCATTACTTGGCATCTCCATAAACGTATGGAATTTAATCACGACAAAATCACTGACCAGTTTCAATGTATTTTAGATTCAGTCTACAATAAGTGAAAAAAACAGAAATATGTTCAAATGCATTTTTATACTATTATTGTGGTACCATGTTATAGATACCATTTTTTGAAAGTAAGCATCTTATATGTGAGTGATGCAATCTTTTGGGCCTTAATTGTACTTGGGAAAATAGTGTTGGTCCATTGACTGGCAGGTACATCAGTAAACATAGAGATTTGTTTTCATATGTATCGTTTTGATTATTCTAGAATTTTATGGTATAGATTTTAAGGAAGAAAAAATATCTGGAAAGAATCCAGGGAGTGCAGCCATGAGTGATGATATTATTAAATGGCCTGGAAAATAAGATATATAAAGAAGACCTAAAAAAGAAAAAAAAAGGTGGTTGGCTTATAAAAGAGAATCCTGAGGAATGAGTAACTAAAAATTCTATTTGAACCAAAAACAGAACATATAAAAGTGTTCTTAAATTGTACCAAGGAAAAAGGTTAAATATAAAGATGAACTGTGATGTTGTACACTTGAATCATTTCCGAAGTTGGTGCTTTTATAGCATTTTGAGGGCAAGAGTCTAAACTCCTAAGCATGTTGAATTATATTTAGTGCTATTGGATAAAAGAAAGTGGTATTTCTTTTTATGTCTATACAAAATGTCTTTATATGTCTTTTTATGTCTCTGTGCACACCCTCCTATGATTTTAATAAATGTTTTTCCAAATGTATATTGCAAAAAGTAGTTAAATGAAGAATACCAGCAGCAATGACAGAATGAAAGTATAACAAAAGATTTTACCAGTATGGAGGAGAGTGTGTGTGTGTGTGTGTGTGTGTGTGTGTGTGTAAGTGTAGGGTACCATTCATAGAGGAAGTACTGTATTTCAGTACCAGGAATTCAGTACTTTAGACTCTAAAATTAATTTAATTTAATTTATTTTTATTTTATTTTATTTTATATTTTATTTTATTTTATTTTATTTTATTTTATTTTATTTTATTATGTTTATGTATTTATTTTGAGAGAAAGTTCACATGTGCGAGCAGGGGCAGAGAGAGAGGGCTAGAGAGAATCCTAAGGAGGGTCTGCACTGTCAGTTCAGAGCCCAATATGGGGCTTGATCTCACCACCATGAGCTCATGACCTAAGCCAAAACCAAGAGTCGAACGTTTAGCCAACTGAGCCACCCAGGCACCCCTAAAACTTTATTTTATATGTAGGAGAAATATTTATCTTTTGGACAGACTAAAATTAACCAAGATAAGAAGCCTGATACATAAAGTCCTACTACCAACCTACTTGACACTGGGACATGTACCTGTCACATTTACAAGAATTTAAGGTTGGCTTCAGCACACATCCTTTCTCAGTAATCAGCATATGTGCAGAACAGAACTATATTGTTTGGTTGGTGAAAACAAAATTATAATAAGCTAAATTAGTACACTAAGCAGATAGGCCAGTTAATACTATGGTCACATGTTAAACCCTAAAATCTTGGTGGCTTAATTTAACAAGGATTAATTTCTCTTAGAGTTATGGAAGTATAAACAATGACTCTTAAGCATTCACTTAAAGTGACACACACCATTTCAGCTCTCAACCAGTTGGCCAGAATTAATCACATCACCTAATAGGAAAAGGGCTGAGAAATGTGGAAATGCATATAGAATATTTGGTGAGTTGTAGATGACTTTGTCTTAGACCAATTAATTATTTAATGGCATAGGATAAATCTATATTGCATGTAATTTGTCAATGATGCAAACTGCTTAAAGAGGGGGGCTAATTTCTTTTCTAAAAACCTTTGGAGTAGACATTGTTTATAGCTGACTCCAAATTTCTGCCTTTTCTATAGTTTGATATGTGACCATCCCATGTTCAACTGGCAGAATATGTATATTTAATATATTTACATTTTAAAATAATTTATACTAAAGTCAGCTAACTCTATAGCTATTCTGGTTTTTTTTTTTAGGTGACTTAACATACCTGTGATTTTATTTATTAAATACTGATTTTGTTTTTTAACTGGATGGTAGAATGAGGTTGCAGACTTATAAAAAATCAATTATAAATTTCTTAAATACTTTAATCAAAATTTCAATTAATCAATTACTATTTTGTTAAGAAAAGGTACAGAAGTTAGAATAAAATATTTATATATTATACTGCTTTTAATAACTTTGTCTTTTCAATTAAATTGATTAATTCAATCTTAAAATTTTTTTAAACTTAAATCTACAAACTAGTCAAGTGAATTCACTCTCATTTTTTCAAATGTAAGTACAACTTATAAATCCACTATTTTCTAAATAATATGATTTATATTTTGTTAAAGAAACACTTGCAAATTCACAAAATATTGCTTTGTAAAACAAAATAATTAATTGTTGTTGTTATGTTTTTATTTATTTTTGAGAGACAGAGTGTGAGTGGGGGAGGGGCAGAGGGAGAGGGAGACACAGAATCTGAAGCAGGCTCCAGGTTCTGAGCTGTCAGCACAGAGCCTGATGTGGGGCTTGAACTCACGAACCATAAGATCATGACTTGAGCCGAAGTCAGACACTTAACTGACTGAACCAACCAGGCACCCCAGTAATTAGAATTAACCCAAATGTCAGGAGAGAAACCTTTAAATACTATCATGGCTTACCTAGACAATTGAGTATTGTAGAGTATTTGGAGAAAATGGATTATATCTATATGAATTGTTCAAAATAACACGTAAAACAGGAAATTTAATAATAGAATATATGACATGATCCATTTTTATTTGGAGATCAAATAAGTTAACACATAACATGAGTTAATAGATGAATAAAAAAAAATCTTATGAGGGGCGCCTGGGTGGATCAATCGGTTAAGTGTCTGACTTCAGCTCAGGTCATGATCTCACGGTTTGTGGGTTTAAGCCCCGCGTCAGGCTCTGTGCTGACAGCTTGGAGACTGGAGCCTGCTTCAGATTCTGTGTCTCCTCCTCTCTCTGCCCCTCCCATGTTCATGCTCTGTCTCTGTCTCTCAATAATAAATAAACATTAAAAAAGTAATAATAAAATAAAATAAAATCTTGTGAAATAGTCACCAAATTGTATCTTGTGGATACAAGGTTTATTAACATAATTTGTAATATTTAAACTTTATATGAGAAATTTACATTACTTTTGTAATCAGAAAAATTGATTAAACTATATTTAAATAGATGACTACATGATTTTGTTACTAATTAGTCTATTACTGATTAACAAATTAATCCCAAATTTAGTAGCTTCAACAACATTTATTCTCTCACAGTTTCTGTGGGTCAGGAATCTAGGAGCAGCTTAGCTGCTTGGTTCAGGCTCAAGGTCTCTCATTAGGTTACGAACTGTTGGCTAGGACTGTTGTCTCTTGGAAGGTTTGATTTGGAGGAGATCTACTTTCAAGGTCACTCATGTGATTGTTGACAAGGTTAATTTCACTGGCTTGGCCAAAGATTTCAGTTTCTTGCCTCGTGGGCCTCTAAAATCTTCGTTATGTAATAGCAACTGACTTTTTCCAGAGAAAGTCATCCTAGAGAGAAGGCATACTGAAACCAGAGCAGGTGCCTCTTATACCTTAATTTGGGGAGTGATATACCATCATTTCTGCTATATGCTATTGGTAAAATGTACCACATGTTATATTCAATTATTGTAATGATTTATGGGATGTATTAAACTAGACAACCAGGGAGGACATACACAAGGGTGTGAATAACAGGAGACAGAGATCATTGGGTGTCATTCTAGAGACTGCCTGTCAACTTTTTGTCCTGTGTTCTTTCTCTCCATAATATTTATCATCTTCTTATAATTCGAAGGTACAATGGTTAATTTGTACTGTGATCCCTTATTAGAATATGGGTGACATGAGAATAGGAACTTTATCTTTTATCTGTCACTAATATCTAGGAAAATACCTGGCTCACAAGTAAACATAGTTCTGAGTGATTGAATGAATGAAGGATTAGTAAATCCATATACAACATTTGGTGGGGTTGGTTGGTAGCATGAATTTTAAAATTTTTGTTTAGTAGAGTTCATACTTTCATCTTTTTACTCAATTACTTGTTTTACTCAAAAGCATATATTTTAACAAGAGCTTGCATTTAGCAGAAGTCAGTTCAAAAGCTTCTGTCAGTTCTTTGGAGGGAATTGAAAAAGAAAGATGGAGAAATCTATTCAATTCATGTTAACAAATAGAAAAATAAGACACTGTCATATTGGAAAGATGTCATAGATTATATGTTGACAAAAAGAATACACACACACACATTTCACTATATAAAATTTTTCTGAAAAAATATAGGATATACTTGTAGTTATAGTTCAAAAGCTGTTTTTGACAGGGCAAAATAAAACTGTCTTCATATTTATTGGACCATGCATTTTCAGCCAAAGAGCAATTATATTTCTTAATATCACTAAGCACATTATAATGCTGAAAAGAAATATTGGTGAAAATTGTAATTTAAATTACAGTGAAAAACTCTGAAAAGTCAGCATTATTAAAAAACTGCTGAAAATACAAAATCTAAGTAGGTGACTAAACACCTGGTATAGGGGAAGAATAGAATAAAGGGCTAAATAAAGAAGACACTGAGGGCTAAGAATTTAATTCTTCAAAGAATAGACTCTGAAATTATTCCAAGAATTTTTGAGAAAGTGAGAATACATTGTGTCTAGTGGGAAGAATGTGTTTTATCCAGGTCTACTAAAGAGTAGATATGCTCCCATTGGATAAACTAGCCTGAGTCTATTCTATTTGGTCAGTGTCCATCCATGACGTACTGCTTCTTAAGTGTTTTAAGTATTACATCTGATATTATCTATTAGTTTATATTTATTGGGAAGGTTAATTTGAGCAATTTTTGTTGTATATATTTGACTGACTCTTATATTTGAATTTTTCTTATATATTTGACCTGTCTTTAAAGACTCAAGCAATATCACTATTTCTTTCCTGTAAATTTAAATCCTTAAAAATTATGTACATTGTAATCAAGGCTTTTTTACTTCCACATAATGCATGGCCTCATCAGGACCTTTAAGAGTCAACTTTTAAAAAATGCTTGCTAACTGTGGGAATAATTCAGCTTCCCAACCCACAGTGACTCATTCTGTTCTTCTGCTATCTGCCATGTCTCTGGACAGTTTTATGATGACCTTCTTAAAGTACTGATTCTATATACTACCCAACAATGTTCTCTTATTACTATTTTTTTTAATGAGAGTTTTAGGCATATTAACTATTAAATGAAAGTGACTTGTAGAAAGTTTGAAAGAAAAAGCTTCAACCAAAGGAGCAAGTTGGTGAGGAAATAATACACTACAGATTCCAGAAGATAGGTGAAGAAAGAAGAAATTTAATTTGGGGTAGAATGAAGGAAGCTTCTACCACTGATATCAATCAATCTATTAATTAGCAATATTAAGGACTTTCTATTCTCAAAGTTCAATCTATGACACTATTTCTGTTCTCATGGAATTTACAGCACTTTAGTAGTTAAGTCAGGTGTTAATAAAATCACAAACATACTACATTGCAACTACAACAGAGTAAGATCTATGAAGATAAATCACACAGTGCCATGAGAGGGGAAAGACCTATTATTGGAGACCAGGAAAAGATTCCCCAAAGAAATTAAACTGTGATAAGAAGGACAAACACATTGAGGAAGGGAAAGTACATCTCAGACAGAGAAAGGAACAGGTAAAAGGCTCGAGGGTGAAGGATGAGGTTCAGTTAAGCAGTTGAAAGAAGGCCAGTGTGGTAGAACCTAGAAATTAAACATAATGTAAAACTGTACTGGGGTTTATTAAATTTTTTTGTTAAAAATGTGAAGTATTTTAAGTTAGGACTTTGATCTGATCAGACTTGCTTTGTAAACCCATTGCCTAGGTAGAAAAGGGCAGGAGTGGATGCAGAGTGACAAGTTAACAGAATTGCATGGCAATAACCCACATAGGAGATTATAGTAGCTTGTTCTGAGGAGAAGAGTGTGGACATCAAGCAAAGAGGATGGATTTAGAGATTTGTAAGAGATAAGATCACTAGAATTACCAATGGATATAGACGACAAGGAGGGAATGTGAAGTGTAAACAATGATTTCTAGTAGTCTGTCTTGAGAAAGTGATTATATGCTAATACTGTTCTGAGTTGAGTACCACTTAAAGAGAATCAGGTTTTCTGGAAGAGAATAAGGAGCTGCTATTCATTTAAGATGAAAATCGATTTTCTCTGAATTATGAAGCATTTCTGCTTCCTGGGATGAGAGGGTGGTGCCACTCAAGTCTGAGGCAACAGGAGATTGGTAATGGCTTGGAAGAGAGGATGCAAAGTGCACGTTTTTCCACATCCAAATGGAGTTTTACATTGAAAGATTGTTGAAAGCATTTCACCCATAATGGTACTCAAGAATCCTGGATTTATGTAGCAATAAACATAGAGGCATAGGACTTTTTCTATGTTTTGGTTCAACAGCATGGATTTGGAAGTGTAAGCACGATATGAATTGTTGACTCAGCTAAAAAAAAAATTAAGAAATTTTGGTCTAAAAGCGGAATGCTAGATTTCAATTTCCACATTGACATTAGGGTAATGTCAAGGTGTAAGTGTTGGCTGTAGATATAAGTGAGCTGCACCTATTTTTTTTGACACCGTCTCTGTCTTTTCCCAATTGTGTAATGTTAGGGAAGTGACAAAAACTCTTGGCACTTAGGTTTCCTATTTGTAAAAGGAGGATAATAACAACAGCCCTTTCACAGGCTTGTGTTTGAAATTAATTAATATGTAAAATGTTTAGCAAATATTTAGAATGTAATGAATTCCTCACAAATGTTATTCTTATTATGTGTAAAACAAGAATTTCTTTTTTGCTCTGTATTTTCCCTATGTTATATCTTGAATTCAGAAAACTTTTATATTTATATCTTGAATTCAGAAAACTTTTCATTCCTACCTCTTAGCAGAATAAAATAATACACCCATTTTAATATATATTTCTTTTGCAAATCTTTCTCTGAAGGAAAAGAGTAATACTGTACTTGTCAACAAATTAGTAGAAATTTCTCAGTTGAACTAGAAATCTAATGACTACAAATAATAAAATTACCGTTTACCTGTTAGAAACACTTCTTTTGTATATTTCCATATATTCATATTATGGTCTTATAACTGTTCTAGTTTCTTCTTATTATTTTTCTTATAATTATTATTACAAATTAGATGCCACTTGACATTTTCTATATTAAAAATTTCTTTTAAAAGTGAGATCACCTCACAGTTCATGGGTTCAAGCCCCGCATTGGGCTCTGTGCTGACCGTTCAGGGCCTGGAGCCTACTTTGGATTCCGTGTATCCCTCTCTCTCTGCCCCTACCTCACTTGTGCTCTGTCTCTGTCTCTCAAAAATAATAAATAAACGTTAAAAAAAAAGCAAGATCACAATTAAACTGGCATTAAGTTGTCTCTCACATAACAGGATCCTCTGTAAATAAAAATAAAAGAACTAATCCTGCTGAACAACTTACAACTCATAAATGTCCTGCTACATGTATAATCTTATATAATCATTGTAAGATACTTGGAAGGTAGGCATTAAGCTGAGGGAACACACAACTGGAGACATAAGGCATTTCTTTGACATTATATGACCACTAAGTGGTGAGCACAATGTTCAAATCCAAGTGTCTGTCTGGTTTCACACTTGATTTCATTGTTACTGGATTTGTTTTTATATCAAGAAGAATTTGAGCTATTTGTAGTGGAGGTTAGATGTAACTTAGACAAAAGAAAATTTATTTCATTTTATAAAATATCTTCTAGTAGCATTCAGGTATCATCATATATTCTTTAGGAAAATAAAATGATATGTATTGGAAACACATGACATACATATCCATAGACCTCGTAGTAAATGCAACAGAAATTAAGAAAGTTGCAAATGATATTTTTAGAAGCGCACTTCAGATTCCTGAAGACTAGAAAGTGGTTGTCATAACACACTTATTGGAAAGGCATTACATGATGACAAGTACAGGAACAGAAAATTGGTTAGCTTAACATAAATTAGAGAAGAAACTATATTAGAAAACCAAGTACAGAGAATAAATACTCACAAAGACATGCCACATTCTAAAGAAAAAAAACAAAATTGCTTCAATAACTTATTGTGGTTATTCATTTTAAGACACAGCTTTTGATCACTTGTGAGGTATACACTGACATTTATATTTATACTAGTTTTTTACCTCTAAAACCATGCATTTGTTTCCAATACAGCAAATATCGTAATGATTCAAAATCAGAAGTGTATATAGATATCAATACTGATCTTCAAATTAAATACATTAGTATGACTTTGTGCTTGGTCTTCTCACAAATATGTTTGGCCATCCAATTATCTCACAGGGAAATGCAAGATGCATAGGTTAAATATTGCTGTACATGCAACCACCCCAAATTCAATGACCTAACATATAAACTACTTATTTTCATGCCTTTGTGGATTTTCAGAGTTTGTTGATACAGGCTATGCTCTGCTTAAAACTGTCAGCCTGGTTACGCTTAGCTAGGATAGGTCTACTTTAGGTGAATTCATCTTGGGCTCTAGGTTGTGGAGGTAACAGCTCCAGGTGTGCTGGTTAATTTTAGGTAAACCTGACTGGGCCATAGGGTACCCAGATATTTGGTCAATATTATTATGGGTGTGTCTGTGAGGATGTTTTCAGATAAGATCAATATTTGAATTGACTAGCTAAAGCAAATTGTCTTCCCTAATGTGAATAATTTTCATCCAATCAGCCGGAGGTCTGAACAAAAATATCACTGGTAGATCAGCAGAAACTCCTCTTCCTGACTACCTTGAGCTGAGTCTTAGCTCTTTTCCTGTCTTTGGATTCTAACTGAAACATTGTCTCTTCTTGAATCTCAGGGCTGCAGGCTTTTTGATTGTAGATCTCAGGATTTCTCAGCCTTTATAATCATATGAGCCTATATATATATATATATATATATATATATATATATATATATATATGATATTATATAGGATATAATATAGGATATATATAGGATATATATATATATATATAGGATATATAGGATATATATATAATATCCTATATAATATAGGATATATATAGGATATATATATAGAATATATATATAGGATATATATATAGAATATATATATAGAATATAGGATATATAGAATATATAGAGAATATATATATATATTCTATATATCCATCCCCCTATTGGTTGTGTTTCTCTGTAGAGCCCTTATTAATATATATATATTAATATATATATAGGATATATAGGATTAATATATATATAGGATATTAATATATATATAGGATATTAATATATATATTAATATATATATAGGATATATAGGATATACATATATATCCTATATAATATAGGATATATATAGGAGATATATATAGAATATATATATAGAATATAGGATATATAGAATATATAGAGAATATATATATATATTCTATATATCCATCCCCCTATTGGTTGTGTTTCTCTGTAGAGCCCTTATTAATATACCTGGGAAATCTCTTATCAAGAAAACATAAATTTTCTTAAGGTCTCACCTCAGAACTGGCTCACTGCTACTTTCATCTGGATTCTATTAGCCAGAACAATCACATGTCTAAGCCTGAAGTCAGAGGGGAGAAAAGGACACCATGTTCATTATGTGGTCATGGCAAGGTATTTAGCACCCTCGGCAGATTCTAGGCCAAGGGTCACCAAGACAGAAGAAATGACCTGGAGACAACAATCAAGACGTAGATTTATTAGGGGAACTTCTGTACAGTCAGTCCAGGAGCAGCAGACTGGACAAAGCATCCACTGCTGGGGTCTACATGCAGCAAGCTTTTATAGTGTAGCAACTAGCCTAGCAACTATCTGTAATCTTTTCGCTCCTTGCATGACAAGTGTTCTAAGGAGATCAAAGCCTGCCATTTGGACATTCTTTATTACAGAGGACATGCTCTGGGTTGGCAACCCTGGAGTCTCTGACCTTGAATGCTGAACAACATGTTACTCTACATATCCTGCTTGATTGGAATATAAAGGGAGGATGAGATCTGTATATTCTCAAGATAGTGATTAACACAGGCATTCAGGGTTTGACTGCACAAACCAGCCACGCACCACATATCATACACAAGGGTAAAGATTTGGGGCCATTTATTCATTATACTTTGGTAGAAGTAACATGAGAATCCTCATGAGCTTTGATTTAATATCTTTTTGTTAGTTACTTTGCTAATGAAGATAATAAAACTGATCACCTGTGGAGTACATTTTCTTTACATAAAATTTAAGGATCAGACATACAATTTAGGAAATTACATTGTAAATGTCATTTCTCTCCAGGATTAGAAACCATTCTAAAAATTGCTCTGATAAAGATATAACTGTAAAATTAAGAGATATTAGCTGCTTTAGAGAATTAGAATCCCTTACATTTGGTTTTGGTTTTAGTAGATATAGTCATTAGACCTGGAGAATTAAATTTTGCACTAACGTTCACTCACTCCAAAACCCTCAAATATGCATGAAGGAAAAGCTCCAATATGAAAGGTAAAGAAAATGAGAGAGAGAGCGAAAGCGGGAGAGAGAGAGAGACATTGGAAAGGCAGATTTTTTAAAAATTATAGCTTATATTCTTAAAGAGAGCAAATATACTGCATGTGGAAACAAAGATCATAATATTACATACAATAAATCACAATAAAATAAAGGAACAAAAAAGAATAAGAAAGAGATCCTAGGAGTTAAAATATCATGGAGAAATATATAAAATTCAGTATAAGACTAGGAAGATAATTTGAGCAAAATTTCTGAAAATCCAGAAAGTAGGACAACGAAAAAGAGATGAAAAGTAGAAAGTGAGAAAAATTAAACCATTGATTCAAAATGTCCGATATCCAATATCCAGCTACTAAGATTTGCAGAAGGCAGGAACATAGAAAACAGAAAGGAAGTTACTCTTTAATGAATTATACAAAAACACTGCCTCCCCTCTCTCCCAAATCCCCAAAATAAATGAATGTGAAATATATATATATATATATATATATATATATATATATATATATGAGGAGGAGAGAGACAGAGCGTTGAGTGGGGAAGAGGGGCAAAGGGGGAGAGAGAGAGTCTTAAGAGGTTCCACACTCAGGATGTAACCTCATGTGGGGCTTGATCCCAGGACTCTGATGCTCAGGGTCTGGTTGAGTCTGATGCTCAAGCAACTGAGCCACCCAGGAGGCCCAATAAGGGAATTTTATCAAACTGTGAAAATAATAACCTCTTATGATATTTAAAATGTTTCACAATGTAGAAAATAAAAGAAAACTATTTTGAATAATTTTTATTAAAATAAACCCACATACACCTAACCATGATAAAAAAAAGAAAAAAGAAAACATTGATTTGCAATTGGTATAATTATTATGAGTTAATTGGGCTGAAGTTTGTATGGAAGAAGAGAATGTTAAAAGGCTCTGAGATGAAAGGAAGAAAGTATTATAGTATACTTTTAAAAATGACCATGTTAATGTGGTAAAGATAGTAAAGGTAGATAACTGATGTGAAAAAAATTTGGAAAAGTAGGCAGAGATTGGAAAAGGCAAAGTTTTCTGAGCTTGGTGAGGAGGTTGTCATTAAGTACAGTAGGATAGCATTGGACACTTCTGAGCACTGGGAGGAAATGGTCATATGTGTTAATTATGAAATAAATATGTTTGATTATGATGATTTCCTCAATTTGCACTCTTAGAAAATATTTTTGGTATCCAATTACGGGTCACTGAGAAATGTATATTTGCTCATGAATCTGATAATGAATCATGAGATTTATGTTACATGTAGATAGAACAGGTGATAATCTACATCATATAATTTCACAGACAAATAGAAACTGCTAAACTAAAATACATGACTTCATTTATTTATCTATACCTATAATGTATGTAGCGGGACATGCATATTAATGATATCTTCTTATTCCTCCAATCCCTCCACCCCAATATGACTTAGAAGAGACAATACATTGTTTTCAGTTTACACGAAAGGGCAAAAGAGTATAAAAAGGTTTTAGACTGTTTTATCATGGTCACTTTTAAAAAAAAAAATTTTTTTTAACGTTTATTTATTTTTGAGACAGAGAGAGACAGAGCATGAACGGGGGAGGGTCAGAGAGAGGGAGACACAGAATCTGAAACAGGCTCCAGGCTCTGAGCTGTCAGCACAGAGCCCGACGCGGGGCTTGAACTCACGGACTGGGAGATCATGACCTGAGCTGAAGTCGGCCGCTTAACCGACTGAGCCACCCAGGCGCCTCTATCATGGTCACTTTTGAAAATTAGTTTCTCAAACCCTTCATTTAAAGCTCTGTTTCTTGTTTACTTTTCCAGGCTTATCCTCTGCCCTTTTGTCCCTTATACAACAAGGTCTCTAGCTATGGAGATTCTGGTTGTTTTTTTTTTTTTTTTTCTCTTTCACTACAATTTGCATGCCAATTACTCTTTTTATATGGTGAGTTGTGGGGTCAGAAATGAAACATTTTTATTCTATGATTATTTTAGAAATACATGCATATTTTTTGTCAGATACTATGCAATACACCAGGAACAAAAAGATATTAAGGTACAGTTTTGTCTTGGGGAGCCTGGGTTGCTCAGTCAGTTAAGCAAGAGATTCTTGATATCACCTCAGGTCATGATCCACAATTCATGGGTTCGAGCCCTGTGTCGGGCTCTGCACTGACAGTGCAGAGCCTGCTTGGGATTCTCTCTTCCATTTCTCTGCTCCTACCCTTCTCACACACTCTCTCTCTCTCTCTCTCTCTCGAAATAAATAAATTAAAAAAAATTTAAAACATTAAAAAATATGATATAGTTTTGTCTTGATTCTAACAGTACTGGTCTATAGCACATGATATGTATTTCTTGACTATTTCTTACTATGCACCAAATAAATACTTTTTGAATAAATTTTAATCTGTTTTCTCTTTAACATTTAAAGTTTAATTTTAAGCAGATAGAAATGTATTCCCAGACAAAAATGCATTAGCTATCTCTTTCTTATCAGAAGATATCTCTCTATTAGAAACCACCTTTCTCCCTAGTGTCATACCAACAGCTAAGTTACAATACATGGCAAAAAAGACTTTGCAGATGTAATAAAGGTTACTAATCAGTTGACTTTAAGATAGAAAGATTATTTTAGATTATCTAGTAGGCACAGTACAATCACATGAGCCCTTAAAAGCAGAAGAGGAAGTTAGAGTGATGCTGATAACAGATAAATCAGAGATTTGAAGCACAGAAGGACTCCATCTGCTATTGCTGGCTTGAGTATGGAGGAGACTATGTGGAAAGCATGAGGAAATGAATTCTGCCAATAACTAGTCATCTTGGAAAAGGATCCGAAGCACTAGATTGAATTGCAGACCTGCTGACACTTTAATTTCAACCTTGTACACTGAGCTATGTATCTACCTATGCTATGCCTGACTTTTGACCTGCTAACACTGTGAGATAATAAATGAGTGTAGTTGTAAGCTGCTATATGTGTAATGTGTTATGCAGTAATAGAAACCTAACAGGGTGTCCAAAGCAATGTCCATTACTATTGTGGTTTAGTTACTGAGACAACACTACAATGTTTCTATTTTTCAATATTTCCATTTATAATTTAAGTTTTAGTTAGTTAACATAAAGTATAATGTTAGTTTCAGGAATATAATTTAGTGATTCATCACTTACAATACCTAGCACTCATCACAATTGCCCTCTTTGGGGAGTGCCTGGGTGGTGCAGTTGGTTAAGTGACCGACTTTGGCTCAAGTCATGATCTCACAGTTTGTGAGTTCGAGCCCCGCATTGGGTTCTGTGCTGACAGCTCAGATCCTAGAGCCTGCTTTGGATTCTGTGTCTCCCTCTCTCTCTGCCCTCCCCAACTTGCGCTCTGTCTCTCTCTCAAAATAAATACACATTAAACTGTTTTTTTTTAAAAAAAGAAAGGGTCAGATTTTATGACCCTTAAAAAAAAAAAAACAAAAAAAAACAAGTGTCCTCCTTAATACTCTTCACCCATTCATCCCATCCCCTATCTACCTTCCTCCATCAATCCTCAGTTTGTTCTCTATGATTAAGAGTCTCTTATGGCTTGCTTCCCCCTCTTCTTTTTTTTCCTTTTCCCTATGTCCATCTGTTTTGTTTCTTAAATTCCACTTACGAATGAAATAAGCTGGTATTTGTCTTTCTCTGACTGACTTATTTCACTTATAATATATTCTAGTTCCACACACCTCATTGCAAATGGCAAGATTTCATTCTTTTTGATGGCTGAGTAATATCCCATTGTATATTTGTACATCTTCTTTATCCATTCATTAGTCAATGGACATTTGGGTTCATTTCATAATTTGACTATTGTTGATAACACTGCTGTAAACATTGGGATGCATGTACTCCTTCAAATCAGCATTTTTGTATCCTTTGGATAAATACCTAGTAGTGCAACTGATGGGTCATAGGGTAGTTCTGTCTTTACCATTTTGAGGAACCTCCATACTGTTTTCCAGAGTGGCTGCACCAGTTTGAATTCCCACCAGAACTGCAAAAGGGTTCCCCTTTCTTCACACCCTCACCAACATCTTTTGTTTCTTGTGTTGTTGATTTTAGCCATTCTGACAAGTGTGAAGTGATATCTCATTGTAGTTTTGATTTGAATTTCTCTGATGATGAGTGATGTTGAGCATCTTTTCATGTGTCTGTTAGCCATCTAGATGTCTTCTTCAGAAAAATATCTATTCATGACTTCTGCCCATTTTTAACTAGATCATTTGTTTTTTGAGTGTTTAGTTTGATAAGTTATTCATAGATTTTAAGAGATTTGATCACAGAGAAAAATGATAAATTTAATTAATTAAATTTAATTGTATGTTTAATTTAAGGAATTGTAATGATGACACTGTATTTACTATTAGTGAAAACATAATTAATGTAAGGGCAGTACACAGATTTGCATCAGTTTCCAAAGAGACTTTGTGTTCTAATGGAAAAAAACACTGGAAGAGCAACCAAAATATCTGACTTCCAAATCCAATACTAGCCACGTGGCAATGAGCGAAGCTTTTGTTTCTTCTGCAGTTGATCTTTCTTGTATTTCAAATGGGTGTCATACTAGCTCTCTTCTCCTCTCACAGGAATGTGAAACTCTAATGATATAATATATATAAATGTACTTTATAAAGTATAAAACATAACGCAAATGTGACAAAATTATTACTAGATTGCTACTAAGTGAAATACTAATATTTCTCAGTTAATTCTGAATAGTTTCCATAATTCCAGAGTAATTAGGTTTCAGAGGTGGTGTAGCTTCCTCAAAAAGGTAAATAGATTGATGGATGGGTAGGTGGATAGGTAGTTAAAAGCATATATATTCAGATTTTTCTTAAAAAGATTATTTTCTAAGGAAAATTCAAAATGTATTTAGAAAACTCCTCTTTCTGAATAAATGATTTTAGAGCGTTAATATCATTGCAAATGTCTCAACTCACTAAATACCACTGTGTAATTTATATACTTTTTTTAAAAGCAAAGTTGCTCAAGCAGCAAATTCAAAGTGGCAGGACTCTTTATATCATATATGCAGCATTATTAATTTTGCAGCATCTCCAGCAGATGCTAAAAATAGCATGCCGTTAAATTACAAATGTACACAGAGTTCTCTAAGGTCTGGGTATTCACAAGTAAAGATGAAGGCATTAAAAAGCTCATTAATATAAATAATAGTGTGAGCAAAACAGATATTGCCTTAAGCAGTACAATTACTAGTCAATAACTCCTTATCAGTTTTCCATTATAATCTCTTTATTGTACTACTTCACTTCTTATCCTTTGATCTAGTAATTCTGTTTCTACACCTTTAGGCCCTTTTGTTATTTTCTGGCAAGAAAACTGATCTAGTAAAGATTCAAAACAATCAATCTACATTGAAGAGTTTTCACTAAATCTTTATTAATACTGAATTTAAAAAGTTTAAGGTTTCTTTTTCTTTTTCAGTGGTTATCAAGATATGACTATGATGTGCGTTGGTACTCTTTTCTATATTCTGATTGGACTTGTTGAACTTTTATCTGTGGGTTCATAGTTTTCATCTAATTAGGATAGTCATTGGCCATTATTTCTTTAAACAATTTTTCTTCCCTCTTCTGTCCATATGCTCTTTGTGCTTCATTCTATTACCATGTCTTCAAGCACACTGATCTTTTCTTTCACAGTATCTAATCTTAATACCATCTAGGGTACGATTTATTTGAAATATTGCTTTACACCCAAAAGTGCTTGGTCTTATTTATTTTTTTTTTACAAATTTTCATCCCATTGCTATCTTCTAGTCCATTCCTCATAATAGTGGTATTGTTTATATTCTTGCATATTTGGGGCATACACATTTATAGCTATTTTAAGATACTTATCTGGTAATTCCCTTATCCCTAATCATTTTTGCATCCTTTCATTTGATTCATTTTTTCTGCTGCCATGAAGAGCCACATTTTTTTCATGCTTTTTTGCATACCTAGTAATTTTGTATTGGATCCTGGACCTTATGATTTTTACATTGTTGGGTGATTCATTTTGTCTTATTTCATTCAAGAGGTTTGGACTTTTCTGGGGCATACAGTTACTTGCAGTCAATTTGATCTTTTTGGGACAGCTATTAAACATGATGAAGGTGGTTTCAAAGAAGTCTTTAGTCTACAGCTGAGTTGGCTCAACTTCTGAAGTGATACTATCACCATATGTGAACTATCCCTGAGGCCCCATAAATGTAAACGTATTTCTGCTTTGATATTTTTTTAAATCTAGGATTTGTTTAGATTGCTCGTACTCTAACCACCTCATGGAATTTCACCCCTTCCGCTTACAGACCACTAATAAGGTAAATATTCTAAGAGACCCTTCTATAGTTCTCTGAAGCTCTATCTCTCTCTATGCTCTTGACTCCTCTCCAGGATTCTTTCCAGCACAGTTGAGCTTTATCTCCTTTGACTCTGATGTCTGGCTCTTCATCTCACTGAGATTGCTTGTTTGTTTGTTTGTTTGTTTGTTTGGGTTTCTCTTTTCCTGGATGACAACCTGGAAACTGCTTTCAGAAAATAACCTATGTTAATCATAAGGTTGATGTATTTGTTTCCTTTCTCTCAGGGATCACAGTCCTGTTCTGGTTGTTGTCTAATGTCTGAAACCTGTAGATATATAGATGATAGATGATAGATAGATAGATAGATAGATAGATAGATACAAGCAGGGTCATTCTCATAGCACTGCATTGACAGAAGTGAAAATGCCCTTGAAGCTATGGAAAAAAAAAATGTCCTATTTCTTTTCACTGAAAGAGTCCAGAAATAATGACATATCAGGGGCGCCTGGGTGGCGCAGTCGGTTAAGCGTCCGACTTCAGCCAGGTCACGATCTCGCGGTCCGTGAGTTCCAGCCCCGCGTCAGGCTCTGGGCTGATGGCTCAGAGCCTGGAGCCTGTTTCCGATTCTGTGTCTCCCTCTCTCTGCCCCTCCCCCGTTCATGCTCTGTCTCTCTCTGTCCCAAAAATAAATAAACGTTGAAAAAAAAATTAAAAAAAAAAAGAAATAATGACATATCGTGAACATAAGGATATCCAGTACATAGATCTTTGTTTTAAAATATTATTAATCACCAAAATGAGCCAGTACTCCTTAGAGCATATTTTAAATATGGAAGAGAGAAAGTAGAAAAGATGAGCCTGGAAATTCTTGTTACATGAGAAGGTAAAAAATGCTAAAAAATTGATGGAAATATGTCAAATTCTTATAGGTGCCTGAACAGGTCATATGGACATTAGGCAAATACTTTAGGAGCTCAAACGAAACACAGATAAGCCAATGTTTTAGGAGTAAGGGTCTTTCTGAAAATAAAGAGATACATTATTAGAATAATAAAATAAATATAGATTCATCCTAACAAAAACCAAAACAAAACCTTTATAGGATAAAAAAGATCCACCAAAAATTTAACTGTCATGTAGAAAAATTGAACACTCAGTGAAGATAACAAAATCAAGATTCCCTACAACTTTTCATCTATAATATTTTGCATATAAATCAATATTTGTTTTAATGTGTATTCACTTTTGAGAGAGAGAGAGGAGAGAGAGAGGGAGAGAATGCATGGAAGCGAGGGAGGAGAGAGAGAGGAGGACACAGGATCCAAAGCGGCTCTGTGCTGACAGCAGAAGTCCAACGTGGTACTTGAACTCATGAACCATGAGACCATGACTTGAGAGGAAGTTGGAAGTTTAACTGATTGAGCCACCTTAGGTGCCCCAATAATTAAATCTTAATAGACATGTGAAGAAGCAGGGAAGTGTGATCCATAATCAAAAGAGACAATAAGTGAATAGAAAAAAAAAAATACTCAGATGGTGGATTTGTTGGAATTAGCAGACAAAGACTTCAAGATAACTACTAGGAATATGTTAAATAATTTACAGTAAATGATGAATAGAATGGTAAATAGGGAATTTCAGGAGAGATATGAAATCTCTTTAAAATGCACCCAGGGTCACCTTGGTGGCTTAGTTAGTTAAGCATCCGACTTCAGCTCAGGTCATGATCTCACAGTCTGTAGGTTCAAGCCCCACGTCAGGCTCTGTGCTGACAGCTCAGAGCCTGGAGCCTGCTTTAGATTCTGTGGCTCCCTCTCTCTCTGCCCCTCCTCTGCTTGTGCTCTGTCTCTCTCTCTCTCTCTCTCTCAAAAAATAAACATTTAAAAAAAATTTAAATGCAGCCAAAGAAAATCTCAGAACTAAAAAGATTCAATATATAAAGTAATTTATTTTTTATTATATTGTTTAATTTTTAGTTATATTTACTTTTTTGTTTATTTATTTATTTTAGAGAGAGGGAGGGAGAGAGAGGATGTGCTTGCAGCTTAGGAGCAGAGGGAGAGAGACTCTTAAGCAGGTTTCATGCTCAGCATATAGCCTGATGCAGGGCTCAATCTCACAATCCTGGGATCATGACCTGAACTGAAATCAAGAGTTGGATGCTCAAACAACTGAGCCACCCAGGCACCCCAAAATAAAATTATTGAATGGGACTGATGGCAGATAGAACACTGCGGAGAAAAGAATCAGTATACTTGGAGACCAGTAAAGAGAAACTAAACTGAAGCACAAATTATCTTATCTGATCTGAAGCACAGATAGAAAGAAAAGATTGAAAGAAATAAACAGAACCACAATGACCTAGGGGATAATAAGAAGTCATCTATAACATGTGTAATTGGTGTCCTAGAAGGCAGAGGAAAAGTGATTATATATATATATATATATATATATATATATATATATATATATAAACACTGCCCTCAAAAAACTCTTTAAAGTATCAACCCACACAGCCAAGAAGAAAGGAAACCCAAAGGTAGATAAACATAGTGAAAACCACTCAGATTCACAAATAACCAAACTACTTAGTCTAAGATATAAAGAAAACATCTTGAAAGCAACCAGTAAAAAAAAAAGAAAAAAGTAAAAAAGGAAAGAAAAAGAGAGAGAGTGATATATACCATGGAGAAACAATAAGCAGGATAACTAATCTATCAGGAGTAACGGAGGACATAAGGCAATAAAATGACATCTTAAAAGGCTTTAAAAAACAAACTTACTTAGAATTTTAAGGATAATGAATGTATACTTCAAAAAGGAAGGCAAAATAAAGACACGTTCAGATGAACAAAACTCAAGAGAATGGGCATTGCTGCAAGAGCCACCACAGGAAGTGAATCAGGCTGAAGAAAATTGAGTGGGAATAATTCTTACATTATATGTGGACATGTATGATATTAATTCAAGGTAGATGAAAAATTAAGGAGCATATTTTACTTCCTAAAATAACCACCATGAAACTAATTGAAGGAGTTAATAATAACATTCAATATAGAAGATAACATGGAATACTGAAAACAGTGATTTCAAAAGAAAGCTGCAGGGGGATGGAAACGGGGATTCCCAGCTCAGTGCTTTGCTTTTTTAAGGTGAACTGAACTCTGCTGACCCTGCAACAGAAAATTACTAAAGAAATAGATGGATTTTTACAAAAACTGAGGGAGAAGATGAAAATTGGAATGCTAGGCAGGTAGGACTTTGAGAAAGTGCAGGAGCAACTGGGAAATGATGTGTTGAGGAATATGACTATATTTTTCAAGAAAATGGCTTGGTAGCATACAAAGATGGGAAACTCTGTGTAAACAGAATATTCAAGGTCGGCTGGGTGAGGCATTCAACTACTGTGTGACCTACGTTGCAGAAATTAAACTTCCAAAGAGGGAGTACTTTCATTGCAATTCTAAATGGGATGTTAAATGTGTCCTCCTTTGGAGACAGTAACTTGGGATGTTGAATGTCACTGAAAGATCTTTCTTTGAATTGGATGTGGTAGGGCTTCCCAAAGGCATTATTCAACTCTATCTTCTCAGGGATCAAGTAAGAGCCTGAAAATTAATAAGAAATAGAGCTGCACTTTATTTCTTTTAACAGAAAGAAAATCTTTTAACAGAGGTGTCCACCCAGGCCCTCATACACACTTTGACTTAAGGTGTGGGAGCAGCAGTTGTGAGGACCCTCATTCCCCTCTTTCACATTTGGCAAGTTCTTTGTGAAACTGGAAGTAACCTCGAGGTCCCAGTCTAGAACATCATGAAAGAGAGTTTTCCAACAAAAGGGTTCACGGGTCACTTTTCAGTAAATGGAAATATTGGGACCCACAAACCTTCCACCGGTTGGTTCTGGGGCTGGGTTCAGTCCACAGGTGGTCTCTACTAAAGGCTCACCTACCTGAATATTCAGCCTAGGGGAACCCTGTGGTCTGCATCCCAGCCCCAACCAGGTGCTTTCAACACAGATAACCCTGGCTTCTTCCAAACCTTCAGGCCACTCAGCCTTGTCTCGCTCAGGATTGGGCTGGGAGGAAACAAGAAGAAATGCCAATTTGTGGAGTTTTCCCCCCTCACACACTTCAATTTATCTCCCACAGGATGGATGTATCCCGGTGATTCCCAGGACACAGCATCCAGTGACTCTTTTCCTCATTGAATTTTGCAAATGACATTGAACTGACCATTCAAAATGAAAAATAACAAAGTGATTTCATTGTTTCCTAAAAAAAAAAAAAAAAAAAAAAATAGAAGTCATTAGGAACAACAGGACAAAGAATGAAAAATGAAAATGATAATGAAAAATAGAAGACAAATAGAAATAGAGAGAACACAAATAGATCAACAATTATGTCAAATAAATGTGGACTAAATGCTCCAAGTAAGAGTCAGAGATTGATGGGGTGCCTGGGTGGCTCGGTTGGTTAAGCATCTGACTTTGGCTCAGGTAATGATCTCACAGTCTGTGGGTTCAAGCCCCACGTCGGGCTATGTGCTGACAGCTCAGAGCCTGGAGCCCGCTTTGGATTCTGTGCCTCCCTCTCTCTGCCCTTCCCCCACTCTTGCTCTCTCTCTCTCTCTCTCTCTCTCTCTCTCTGTCTCCATCAAAAATAAATAAACATTAAAAAAATTTAAAAAAAGTCTGATATTGTCAAACTAGATAAATAAGCAAGACTCATCTATATGCAAGTTATAAGAGATGAATTTTGGGGATTCTGGGTAGCTCCGTCAGGTTGAGCATCAGAGTCTTGATTTTGGGTCAGGTCATAAACCTAGGGTCATCTGATCAAGCCCCACATCAGGCTCAGCATTGATCATGGACCCTGCTTAGTATTCTCTCTCTCTCTCTCTCTCTCTCTCTCTCTCTCTCTCTCTCTCTCTCTCCCTCCCTCTGTCCCTCTCCCCCTCTCTTCTGCTCATGCATGCTCTCTCTCTCAAAACAAAACAAAACAAAACAAAAGAAGAAAAGAGAGAGAGAGAGAGAGAGAGAGAGAGAGAGAGAGAGAGAGAGATGATTTTTCAACCTAGGAAAGTTGAAAGCAAAAACATGGAAAAGTACACTATGTGAAAACAGTATAGTAAAGCTGATATGACTATACTAATATCAGATAAAGACTTCTGGACATAGGGTATTACCAGATATAAGAAATATTCATAATGATAAAAAAGTCAATTTAACAAGAGGATCTAAAATATTAACCTGTATTCATCTACTAACAGATCTCAACAAAGCACAAAGTAATAACTGTCAGAGCAAAAGGGAAAGCTAGAGAAATCCATCATTATTATTGGACATGCCGTATGTTCTTATTTACATATATTTCTAGAACCGAAAATACTGATCTCATCTGAGGAAAATCTCAATAATGGTTGGTTTTGCTGGGGGTTTGTCTGTAAAGAGCAAGATGTATTTTCTCAGTATGATAAAAAATACTTTTTTTCTTGATTGGGATGGGAGTTTTACAGAAGTACACATTTGCCAAACTCCTTTAGCTATCTACTTAAATCTTTGCACTTTATTGCTTTTAAATTCTATCTTAACAAAACCTCAAAGTACTGTCCAGTATTCTACATAATGCCCTTTTGTCATTTACATTTAATATTGGATATTTATATATATTATTTCCCTGTTAGAGTTCTGCTTATAACACTTTGCCCAATTTTGATAATTAATCAATATCAATTGAACAAATAAAAACGAACTGTAAATATTGAATCCAACATTTTATTTATTTATTTTTATTTTTTATTTTTTTAAGCTTGGATTTTCACTTGCTTTATCTTTTTTTTTCAATATATGAAGTTTATTGTCAAATTGGTTTCCATACAACACCCAGTGCTCATCCCAAAAGGTGCCCTCCTCAATACCCATCACCCACCCTCCCCTCCTCCCCACCCCCCATGAATCCTCAGTTTGTTCTCAGTTTTTCAGAGTCTCGTATGCTTTGGCTCTCTTCCACTCTAACCTCTTTTTTTTTTTTTTTCCTTCCCCTCCCCCATGGGTTTCTGTTAAGTTTCTCAGGATCCACATAAGAGTGAAACCATATAGTATCTGTCTTTCTCTGTATGGCTTATTTCACTTAGCATCACACCCTCCAGTTCCATCCACATTGCTACAAAGGGCCATATTTCATTCTTTCTCATTGCCACGTAGTACTCCATTGTGTATATAAACCACAGTTTCTTTATCCATTCATCAGTTGATGGACATTTAGGATCTTTCCATAATTTGGCTATTGTTGAGAGTGCTGCTATAAACATTGGGGTACAAGTGCCCCTATGCATCAGTACTCCTGTATCCCTTGGGTTAATTCCTAGCAGTGCTATTGCTGGGTCATAGGGTAGGTCTATTTTTAATTTTTTGAGGAACCTCCACACTGTTTTCCAGAGTGGCTGCACCAATTTGCATTCCCACCAACAGTGCACGAGGGTTCCCATTTCTCCACATCCTCTCCAGCATCTATAGTCTCCTGATTTGTTCATTTTGGCCACTCTGACTGGCGTGAGGTGATATCTGAGTGTGGTTTTGATTTGTATTTCCCTGATGAGGAGCAACGTTAAGCATCTTTTTATGTGCCTATTGGCCATATGGATATCTTCTTTAGAGAAGTGTCCATTCATGTTCTCTGCCCATTTCTTCACTGGGTTATTTGTTTTTCGGGTGTGGAGTTTGGTGAGCTCTTTATAGATTTTGGATACTAGCCCTTTGTCCGATATGTCATTTGCAAATATCTTTTCCCACTCCGTTGGTTGCCTTTTAGTTTTGTTGGTTGTTTCCTTTGCTGTGCAGAAGCTTTTTATCTTCATAAGGTCCCAGTAGTTCATTTTTGCTTTTAATTCCCTTGCCTTTGGTGAATCCAACATTTTAAATAGGACTAACTTTATTGTGTATTGTAGAGTAGGTGTTGGTAACAGTTAGTCAACATAGCCCCTAGCCTAAATTTGGCCCACTTCTTGTTTTGTATGATCCAAAGCTAAGATTAGTTTTTGTATTGTACATGGTAGGAAAAAAATCAAAAGAAGAAAATATTGTGTGACGAGTTAAAATTATATAAAATTCCACTTCAGAAAACATTAAGTTTTATTATAACACATGGAAGTAAAAGGATGAGAAAAGATCTGTGGTTCCTCGATACCTCAGTTAGTTAAGTGTCCGACTCTAGGTTTCCGCTCAGGTCATGATCTCCTGGTTCATGAGTTCCAGCTCTGTGCTGAGGACACAGAGCCCGCTTGGGATTCTTTTTCTCTCTTCCTCTCTCTCTCTCTCTCTGCCTTTCTTCCTCTCTGTCTCTGTGTCAAAATAAATAAATAAACTTAAAAAAAAAAAAAGGATGAGAAAAGATCGATCATGCAAACACTTAGCATGATACGGCTGATAGGATTTTCCTGATATCAAATAAACAAGGCTTTAGGTTGAGAGGTTTTGTCAGATACAAATAAGGAGAATTCAAAAAGGCAAAAGTTAAAAGAGTTGCAGGCGCTGCTGAGATAGAGCCCAGGAATCTGGACTGCAGTAAGCCTTCAGGCCCTCTGTAACAAAACCTGATGTAGAGTAATGGCAATAACAAAATATTTCTTAATCATGAGCCATGCAAATAATCAGCTGTTTCACAAGATACAAAGTGGCAGATGGGGTCATGCAGCAGATTTAGTAAGAGTATAAGTGATTATGTAGGCTATAGGAGTGGATACAATTTGGAAGGATGGGAGATAAGGAGATAACTGGTTTCTGCCTACACAGTTTCAGCAGCTTTGCAAAGATGAGATTTATAAATACTTTATAAATTAAAGAAATTAACTACAGCATCACTAAACTGAAAGTACCACCTACACCACTTGCACAGTGTTCTATTAATAGTGAGTGAAGCATTAGCTGCCAAGGCCTTGGAATAAATTATTATGGAATTAGACCTCGCAGAGATGAGTTATTGCCTCTCATATGCACATTACTTGTAGCAAGAAAATACCATATTTGGAGTCAATCTCTTGTAGAGTCCAAAAGCTACACACAGTTACAATGACATAAGAGCTTAGACTTACAGCCTTATTAATGTTTTATAGAAATGAGGTGGAGAAGATAAAATGGATAATAATTTAAATGATGATGAGATGGATCTTCAATACTTTTTGGTCCTTTTTTGGTCTCTCAGCTACTTCTAAGAGTACAAGCAGGCATTTCCTTGTTTTAAGAAAAACTCGTTATTCTATGGCACTACTTATTAAGGAGAGAATAAATTCAGTATTAATTACATGAAAGATTATAGTTAGAAAAATGCTGAGGTCCACGTTTAATTAATTGTGGTCGATCCCTGCAATGTGAGTGAAAGGAGGTGTCAGAACAGAATCATCTGCCTATAATTAATATAATGGTTATCATTCTTCCTACAAATAAAAAACCTGTTGAGAATTTCTTGGTCAAAATGGGAAATGTATGACTAGGATGGAATATAAGGGTAATTCGCAGTTCAAGGGTCTCATGTGGCCAGGCCTTAGGAAAGAAACTGGAACCACCACATCATTGCTATTAGGGCTTTCTCTCAATTATCATTCTGGGCTGTTTCCTTGTTCAGTCTTTCTACTGACCAACCTCTTGTAGCCGAAAATGGCTGCCGTTACCTCTCATTTAGAATTTTCCCTTGAAGAGGGGTGCCATAATAGAGATTAAATGTTTACATTCCTGGGGTGCCTAGGTGGCTCCGTAAGTTAAGTGGTTGACTCTTGATTTCAGCTCAGGTCATGATCTTGCAGTTCGTGGGATCGAGGCCAGTGTTTGGTTCTGAGCTGACAGCACGGAGCCTGCTTGGGATACTCTTGTCTCCCTCTCTCTCTGCCCCTCTCCCAGTCATGTGCTCTTTCTGTTTCTCTCTCAAAATAAATAAACATTTAAAAAAAAAAAGTCTACATTCCTTGCTAAGGAACTCTTCAGCTCAGTTGGTGTCAATAGATCACCACTCCTATTCTGACCACAGTGGATCCTGTGGTTCTATTACTGTGTTCAGAGAAAGAGATCTCATTGTTTTTGGTTTTTTGCTGTTTTTTTTTTTTTTAATTTTGTTTATTTTGAGAGAGATAGAGACACTGCAAGCAGGGGAGGGGCAAAGAAAGAGGGAGAATCCCAAGCAGGCTCCACCTGGTCAGTACAGAGCACAACAAGGGCCTCAAACTCATGAACTGTGAGGTCATGACCTGACTCTTACCCCACTGAGCCACCCAGGTGACCCATCTGTTCTTTTTTTCTTTATTATTCTTGTTTTTTTAACATTATTTTTTTTTACCTTTTCTTTTCTTTTCTTTTCTTTTCTTTTCTTTTCTTTTCTTTTCTTTATTGTTCTTAGTCTTCTAATCTGACCAGTACTCACTAGTCAAACCAGAGACTATAATAGTAAGGCTGAGCTAATAATGTATCCGTTGTCTCAAAAACGGTCTCATCCATAAAACAAAAATGGTTTGCTTGCCCTGGTTATGACTTTATAGAATTGATTAGTAGAAAAATGAAATTATGTATGTTAATAATATTTGCAAATTTTTTGACACCAATCATATAAATTTCTTCACTATATGTAAAGAATTTCTTTCTTTGTGGTTCTTTTTGGAAAGCTAAGCTCCCTGCACACACTATAGAAGTTAAAAATGCTAGATTCTCACATTCCAAGTCTCCCTAACACCTCAAGCATGAACATGTGACCTACATGGGCTACTCAGGGGCATTCATAAGGGACTGCATGTGGCACAACATAGAATTGCCATGAGTAGGATATTGTGTTGGGCCATGGCAACAACACTGACCAGATCTGATGACCCTACTTAATACCTTGACCCTGTGTTTCCTTTAGTTTCAAAGCCTGGCTCTTCTAGCCTGCTAGTGCTTTTTCTATGCTTTTAATTAAAATAAATAAACTCAATAGATTTTCAATAAATTTGTTTTCTATTTAGGCATAAAAGATCCAGATCTAGTTGAGTTGGTTTTTGTTGCTTGCAACTTAAAACTCTAATAAATAGTGAAAGTACTCATAAAATACAATTCATTAATGTTGTATATTTGATTTCCATTTGTAGCCCTCAATCCACCAATCTGGAAAGTTATTGAGAAAATAATAACAAGAAGATAAGCTTACCATGAGTCAATGCCCTTTAAAAATAGACATCTAAATGCATTTTTCAGATTTCATTGAAAGGGCATTAAGGACTTCTGCATTTAATCATAAATAAATTTCACCTCAAAAACAACAAAAAAGTACTAGAAACAAATTTAGAGCTTTGGTTAATAATATGCACATTGAAGTTTTTGTGGGAATATACTGATTCTATAACTTTGCTTGAAATGCATCAAGAAATAAGATAGATGAGTCAATGGCCAGAGGGATGTGTATATGAGTATGGATGAATAGATATGTGATAAAGCAAATATAATAAAATGTTGATTTCAGCCCTGACATAGTGTATACGTGAATTTTTACTCTGAAATTCTTTCTGCTTTTCTGTGTTTAAAATTATCATAATGAAATGTTGGAAAAAATAAACATCTAGTGATTTGACATCTCATAATATAAAAATTCATTCTCAATATTTCTATGCATTTGAGAATCTAGAAAAATCTCGATTCCTACTACCTCCACAATGCTCTTTTACATTGCTTTAACCCCACTTACCTTTGAAGTTTCTAAGTTCAGTGTGTACCATACTTGCTGTTTACAATGGGTCATCTTAGTTATTCCTTTCAAGTTTTTAATTCCACAATGAGTAATTATGTCTTTCAGAAATCCACAAGAGCAAAATCTGAAAATATAAATTATCTGTTTCCTCAATACTCAGAGATATTTGGTGTACATTTCTCTAGAATTTGCTTTAATAAATGCCCTTTAAAAAGTTGGAGAGACTAAAGCAAATGTATGGGAAGTATGTATTATCTTTGTCATTTAATAGATCGGGCCAGAAACTCAGCTTCTTAAAATCCAAATTTATCATTTCCCACTTGCACCTTATCATGACAAATATTTGTTTTTATCCTTCAGATTTCTCATTGACCTATTCCATGGGTATTTTATGTTCTATTGATTTTCTCAGCTACTACAATATTGTACATGCATTTCATAATACAATATTATTGGATTGTACTCTCTCAGTAGTTTGGGGACGGAGGTGTTTATCAAGTACTGCCTAATAGGCATCACCATGAATAGTGCCATAAAAATCATATAAAGGAAATAAAACTCATCTTAAGAAATATTAAACAGATCATTTTGTTGAATGGTTAAGATAGGCAACATCTTTGAGCCTTAGTACTTAAACCTGAACAGCTTTAAAAGAAGTAACATAACATGCTAGTAGTACCTCATCCAGTATATGCCATATGCCCAGTCAGCGTAAGAGATAATTTCTATTAGTATGTTACTTTTGATTTGTACACTGCCAGCATATTTACAGAGCAAACTGCAAAAATCATTTATACTCAAAAGAAGTTTCAGCATTTTCCCTTGAATAATTTTTAACATTATCGGTATTTTTATTATGCCCTTTTTCATTGATAATGCAATCCTATCTTTAGCTTAGACAGGTTCTGACACCACAAAGTCTGGATTTTTTGAGACTTGGTAAATGAGATTTTGTTATTTAAGAATCTAAGATAATGAACCTTACCTGGTGCTTTATAGTCTTTGGTAAGACATCATTCTTTTACCTCTATTCTGGACTAACAACTCTGGTACTCCATTTGTGTGCAGTGAGTCATTAGAGAAAGTAAAGACTTTCTTCCTAAAATTATATAATATTATTTTTTTCTTTTTGAATTAAAGGTTTCCCATTTGTCATGTAATAGCCATTACTAATCTGTTCAAATCATTTACAAAATTCTCACTTTCCATCATGCTTGCTACATTTTTTCAATCATAAAGAAGAACAGATGATATATTAATTTTGCTGTCTTCCTTATCTAATGGAATTTCTCTTCCAACCCACCTTATGTGAGTCAACTGACATGTGGCAAGTACCAGCCTCACAGATGGATCAGTAATGACAATCACACAATTGCTGCATTTTGCAACACAGGTGCTTGGATTGGCTTTGCCTGCTGGCCAGCAATTTACAGATTTTTGGCAGACCCCCACGGTTGTAAAAAGAAGCAAAGAGAGAGCACATACTCATTCAACTGGCACTCATCCTTCTCTGCGATGGGTCCTATGGTGAGCCAGACTCACTGCTATCATTGCTTCCTAGTCCCTGAATCACTGTCAGGTTCTTAACCCCTATCTGCAACTTGTAAGGAAACCATTTTGGTTTAATTATAAATGTGTCAATTTAGTATGGAAATATGTGTTCCTTCATGCAATATTTACTACCAAAAAAAAAAAAGTAGAAATTGAGACACTTTTTCTTCCGAATCCAAAATGAAATGTTTTTACAGCAAACATAAAAATACACTTAAAAAGAGATTGTCTTTAAAAAAAGGTCATATTTTTGCTATTAATTTTTCAAGTTTAACCTTTGATTTTCCAAATACTCCTTTGTCCTTCAAACTTGAAGATGTATCTGGAGAGAGTGATTGCTATTTATATGTATGTGGGTGAGTATGAAAATACTGCTCATGAGCCATTTTTCAGCATGAGTGCATATGAAAATTTGTCTTTAGTGAGAATTTATGCACTTGGCTGGTTTCCAGGAATCTTAATGTGAATTGGAGATAGACTCACCCTTGAGGAACTCATGGTAGAGTTGACGAGAATGTCAGTGTGACACCTTCCACTAAAAAGTATGAATAAAGGAAGTAGTACTGCTGGGGGAGAGGCAATTGTGCTTGAAAAGGGTCAAGGAAAACAATAGAAAGAAACTGACATATGTACTTAAGGCTTACAGGATGTGTACTTCATTAGGAAAGTACACAGATGTAGTCAGTTTGAACAAAGGGAAATGGTTTGTTTTGGAAAATGGGATTTATTGTGTTTGTTGGGAATAACTAAAGATATGGTTGGAGAGATAGTCTTGGATCAGACATGAAGATCCAGTGATTTATCCTAAGGAGTATGGGGCTGCTTTCAATATAGGCCATGTCCAGAACAGAACATTACACTAGTTAACTTGTTCCACTTCCTGAGCTTCCCCATCTCACTGCACCATAGTAAACCCAGTGAATCTACCTGAAATCTTAGAGTCATTCTCCAGTCTTTCTTTTCTTTCACACCCCATATCAAAACATTAAAAAGCTTTAATTTCATCTTCAAAGCGTATTCCGTCTTCTTATCTGGACCGTCACCAATATTATTCACTTTCAAGCCACAGTCATTTCCTGCGTGGACTATTATAATAGACTCGTTATTGGTCGTCCTGCTTCTGTTTGGACTACCTTTCCCCCGAATCCATTTGCCACACAACAGAATGATCTTTTAAAATCGAAATAAAATCACATTATTCTGCCTTTTTCCCTCCTAAAAAGCTGTCCACTGAAGATTCTAGCATAAAATGCAAAGTCCTAACATTCAGGAGACCTTGCATGGTTCAACTTCATCTCTTGTGGCAGGTGCTCTTTTCTAAACTCCAATCTTTTCCTCAAACACAATAAGCTTATTTTTTGCCCTGAGGTCTTTGCACTAGCCTAGAATGTTCTTTCTCAGATATTGGCATGACAGTCCCATTCTTGTTATTTTCATTTCAGGTGTAGGTATCACTGACTTGCCGGGGCGGGGGGGGGCATTTCTGACCATGGAACCTACCTCATCCAGAAGTACATTATCACTGCTCTTCTAAGTAAAACCCCTGAGTGGTTGGAAATGGGAATAAGAAAATTGCAACAGAATGTGAGACAATGTACTGCTTTCTTTATCAAGAAAGTTGTGTAACAAAAAAATGTGAACTATAATATCTTATGTGTATGAGTCATATTTGCTTTATTCAGAAATTACAGAAGGCAGTATGGTGGAAATTCTGGGAAGAATGAGCTTTATCTCAATCGGAAAACAGACCTGATTATCTGACAAAGCACCTATCTGGGCACGTATTTTTCCCTTTGTTGCCTTCCTTTTATTTATCAACAGAAATGGGATGAAGGGAGCACGTATGCATAACATGAATATCAAAGGAATTCTGTCTGGTTACTATGCCAAAATGTTGGCGTTACTTTTCCTCCGTCTTATCAGAGAAGGAAATGGCTTGGGGTAGGCAGGCCTCACAACCATTTTATCTATTCCAACAACATAGGATATAGACACATTCTGATATTGGTTGAAGCAAACTGTAAGTGCCCATTTAAACATTCCATTATGGAAATTAAAACTATAAATTGTATTTTTATTTAAGGAGTTTGGGGGCTTTTTTTTTTGTAAAAGAATCAATGCCTTGATTGAAATCCCAGAGTTCTGTGCCACAGGGCATGGAAGAGTCATTTTTGGCATGGAACTGTTAAAGGCAGTTGTTACTGGTTATTTGTAGATATTGAGGAACTTTAGTAAATCTCTTGCCCAGTGTAGAATTTTGACTAGCACTGCCTTCAGGAGTCCTCCAGGATTAGTCCATAGCAAAATGATGCTCTAAGTAGTAGAAGGTATTAACAGGTCAGATGGAATTATTTACCATCATTCCATTATATTGCTGAACAATGTCTGCCCAAAGGAACAGTATGGGTATTTATTGTGGTTGCATTTTGTTCCCCCTGACAATAATTAAACAACAGACTGGCTACCTTTTTAAAAGTACATGTTATTATTTGTTTTGAATAGATAATATATGCACATGATGCAAGGTATAAAAGGCACTCAAAGAACATACAAAATAATTCGCAGTCCCACATTTTTAAAAAAAATTTATTTGCTTTGAGGGGAGGGTAAGGGGCAGAGAGATAAGGGGAGAGAGAGAGAGAGAGAGAGAGAGAGAGAGAGAGAGAGAATCCCAAGCAGGCCCCATACTGTTAGCACAGAGCTCGATGTGGGGCTTGAATTTACCAACCAAAAGATCATGACCTGGGCCAAAACCAACAGTCAGATGCTTAACCAACTGAGCCACCCAGGTGCCACCCCAGTCCCACATTTTTATCACAGCCATCTAGTTCCTTAGAGGCATTCACTGTTACTTTTCTTAGATGTGCTTCCAGAGATAATCTAAGTACATCCAAGCAGATATCCCATGCATATTGTCTTTAAATAGAAATCATAATCCATCTATAATATTATGCACATTGATTTATTCCAAAATATCTTGGAGATTTTTCCATATTCACACATAAATTTCCTATTTAACTGCTGCATGATATTCCATTTTATGGATAAACCAAATTACCTTCAATACTTTCCTGTTATTGGACATTTAAATTGTGCTTTTAACTATCTAATAAAAAAGAACTTTTTTTAAAAAAGTCTTGTGGAATTCCTAGGATATGTGTAGTACTCTCCCCCACCCCCACCCCCGCTGAGAAATTGTGTCCTTTCTCAATCTATAGACAAAAAGTTGTACTTAACAAATTTCTTGATTATGTGAATTCTTTTTTTCCTATTTTAGTTCTCAAGCTTAGCAAGCTGATTGTATTAGATCTCTTTTTAATTTTTTTTCCTATTAACCTTTGTCTTTTTTTTTTTGCTCCTTCATTCCTTTTTTTTTTTTTTTTTTCACTTCCTTTTCAATCCTATCATGTTTTCAGTGGGGATAGTTTTTGTGTTGCTCCTAATGTGGGCTTTATACCTGAGATTTTATTTTTTTCTCTTACTTCTTTCCTGTGCTTTGCTAACTTATGTGCTCTCTTTCTCTGTTATCTACCATATCTGCCTTGGATTCTTGCACCTCTGCTTTGAACTTGAGGTCATATAATTTTTTGCTTTATCATTAAGATTTCTTAAATCTAATCTTATTCTAGCATTTTCCTGTAAACGCTGTTCTTGTTTCTTAATTTCAGTGAACTCAGTTCTGGGACCAATAATCTGCCAAAATTTTATTGTGAGGCAGGAATTTTTCTTAGGACATTATTTTTTAAAATTTTTTTAAACATTTATTTATTTTTGAGAGACAGAGAGAGACAGAGTATGAATGGGGGAAGGGCAGAGAGAGAGGGAGCCACAGAATCTGAAGCAGGCTCCAGGCTCAGAGCTGTCAGCACAGAGCCCCACGTGGGGCTTGAACCCATGAACTGTGAGATCATGACCTGAGCTGAAGTCAGATGCTTAACTGACTGAGTCACCCAGGCGCCCCAGGACATTATTAAATTAAAGCAGTATTTCCTTAGTTTATCACTGAAATAAATTATTATATTCAAAATAAATTTTGCTATTAATGATGGCATTTAACATCTTTTGGCTTAATGGTCCCCAAATGTTCATCTTGGCCTTTATTGACAAAGGCTATCTTAAAATATTGAAAAGAAGAAGAATTGGGTGATTTAATATGTCTGGGCAATGAGAGTTGATTTATTCCAACTCAAGGTTAGCAGCATCAGGCCTCTTGATTCTTAATTGAAAAGGACACCTCAATGAAAAATAACAGGAGTCCTCAAATGCTATTGAACATATAAGCATATTATATAATATATTCTGAGAGCTATGGAACCTACTGCAGAGAAATAAAATCGTTAGTAGACGTGCTACTCAAACTGAAAATTGCTGTGCTCAGTAAAAATAATCTTATAGGGGCGCCTGGGTGGCTTGGTCGGTTGAGCGTCCGACTTCGGCTCAGGTCATGATCTGACGGTCTGTGAGTTCGAGCCCGGTGTCGGGCTCTGTGCTGACAGCTCAGAGCCTGGAGCCTGTTTCAGATTCTGTGTCTCCCTCTCTCTCTGCCCCTCCCCCGTTCATGCTCTGTCTCTCTCTGTCTCAAAAATAAATAAACGTTAAAAAAATTAAAAAAAATAATCTTATATTCCTATGTGATGGTGTTGACATACATTTTTGTTTTGTTTTTTACAGAACAATTAATATCAATATTGTGATCACCAGCTGATATCACTATTTCACCTACTTTTCTTGGGCTATATACCTCCTTGCGTTTCTGATGAAAGATTTTGACACACTGATCTACCTACAGTTTTTGAGGATGTAATTTTGTTCTTCTTTTTCTAGCACAGGAATTTCTGCCCTGGTGTCACACATAATTCCATCCTATCTATTCCTTTACATTTTCAGGATTTTTTTAAACTTTACCTCTACAGGTCGGCAGCATTTGGACTCTATCATTGAAACTAATCATATTTCAAGTTCTAAAAACTGAGCCAGGCAAAGAGTAAACAGTTCTCTGAAGGAAAATGCTCATGCAATCCCAGGGCCATGGAAGGCTGAAATAATGAAAAATAAGACAAATAAGTAAAATGAAAAGTAAACTGGAGTGGGACATTGCTGAGGCAATTTCTGTCTATCACATCTATCTTAGAGAAGAAACTCTCTGGAACCCAGATAAATATCCCTTTTGTGGCAGGACCCACCGCAAGAATTTCTCCATAGACCCTACCAGATGTCAGATTTCCACATGTTATATTGAAGTTCTATTAAAGATAATTTGTCTCCTTTTGTTTATGTCTGAAGGAGTAGACTAGAAATACTTACCTATTTCTGCCCAAATGTCAACATTTGTATCACATAATACTGTGTTGGCATAGACTTATGGAAAAATAATTCATCTAAAAATGACTATATCCAAAAACAACCTGCTTTTGAAATTCTGTTAGTAAATAAATAAGGAATTTTTAGAATATTTATGAATATAAAAGAATCTGTTTTTAAAAGACCAAAGGGAGTTTTGCATTTATGAAATTATAACAATAAATCATGAAGAAAGGAAAAGGTGAAATAAGAAAAACTGTATGGTGCAAAACACATGTTATAAAATTTAATGAAAATAATGGTGGTGATAAAAATAATGGATTAGCTATAGAAGACAAATCTTGGAGAAGAAAAAGGCACTGGAGGGAAAGTGTTCAAATCAGAGTATTTCTGAGGAGAGGAATAAAATAAAGTGAAAGTAGGTCTGAAGTGGGGCAGATCCAGGTAATCAGACCCACGTATCACATACCATGCTGGTGAGGACAGAGTGGACAGAATAAAAATAACGAAGACGTGTGTCTGAAAACTTTCACCAGATAAAGACATATTTCAACTGGCAGGTTGCAAATACCTTTGAAAACCTAGGGAAAATTATGTTAGATAAATAATATTTACATTTATCATGGTGAACTGTGATGGCTGTGTATTTGTTTCCTGTGGCTGCCGTAATCCATTAATACTGACTTGATGGCTTAAACGATGCAAATTTATTCTGTCACAGTTCAAGAGGTAGGAAATTTGAGATCAGTTTCACTGTGTCAAAATCAAGGTGACAGCAAGGCCACCTGCCCCACGGGCTCTAGGGAAGAATTTGTTCTTTGTCTCTTTTGGCTTCTGGTGGCGGCTGGCATTCTTTGGCTTGTGGCTGAATCACTCCAGCCTCTGCCTCTGTGGTCACACTGCCTTCTCTTCTCAGTGTCAGCGTTCCCTCCTCTTACAATGATACACACATGTGATTACATTTACCACTCTCCTAGATTATCCAGTGTTCTCTCTCTCTCTCTCTCTTGATCTCCAATTTAATCATTTGTGCAAAATTCCTTAATGCAATATAAGGCAACATTTATAAGTACTGGGGATTAGGAAGTGGATGTCTTTTGGGGGGCCATTATTTAGCCTGTGATTTAGATGTATGTATACTTGTATGCATGTATGTATAAATTTTGCAAGCCTCCAAGTACAAGATACAGATTACATACATGGAAACAAAATTCTAGTTGTTCTTAGACTATCATTCTGTAGAGAATTCTACAGCGTTGAGGAAAACATGGTGGTATTACAAATTCAACCAAATACTCATTTATTTGCAAAGGCAACCAGAAGATTTTCTCAGCTCTAAAAAAGCTCAATTTAGTTTTCCTGAAGATAAAATTTTGTTGCATTACAGATGGATGGGAGATGATTCAAGGTTAGAAAGTTAAAAAGAGGGAAGTTTTTTATAAAAGTCTGGCAATAAGCACTGTAGCTTAACAGAGACTTAAACATCAAATTAAATCTCCATGCTGGAGTGCTTCTCTGCTCAGGCCAGATTTACACTCAGTCTCTAGGTACTCTCCTTCAGTCCTGTGACTTTGCATACCATCTGTATGCTGGAGACAACCTGATTTATATTTCTAATCTAGGCATCTCCTCTCAAGTCAACTCTCACTTAACCGTGTTTTTTTCTTTTTCTTAGATACCTGATAGGCATCTGAAAGTTAACACACCCTGAACCAAACTCTTGTTCTCTATTTAGACCTGGTGAACCTTTAGCTTTCCCTGTCTCAGAATATGGCAAATCTATTTAACCAATTTTGTAAGCAGAATATCTATCCACTGTTTATTTTTCCCTATCTTTTGGCAAATCCCATTGGCGGTTGTTTAGAGATATAAGAACTACCACACCTCTCACTCCGTGGCTCCTACCTAGCTGGAGCCATTCTCCTCTCTTGCCTCAAATAATTAAACATCTTGCTCTGCACCCACACTTGCCTTTGTATAGTCCAGCCTCCAAGGAACCAGAGTGACCTGAACTAAAGTATGATCATGACTGCATTACTTAGCTGCTCAGAGCCCTGCAATGGCTTGCAAGCTGCCCCTGTCACTTCCTGACTTCATCTCCTACCACCCTCTCTTATTTCCTCCAAGAGTTAGGCCTCCTGGCTGTTTCCATAACACATGAGTTAGGGGAAGGTCTTCCAGGGCCTTATGTTTGTCCCTTTTCACTGAATTGTTCCCCCAGATACTTGCATGGCTGGCTGCCTCAGTTCTTTCAGGATTGGCTCACATATCCCCTGTTGTCCAGGCCCCACCATAAATCTCTATTTCCTCACTCTGCCAAAAATTTGTTCATGGGTCTGACATTACACAACTGTATATTTACAGTTTCATTTTATATCTCACACCACTAGAATGTGAGTTTCATAAGAGCAGAGGCTTTTTCTTTTTTGATCATTGCTATATCCCCTGGGCTTAAAAGTATATATAACAACTAATAAAAGCTGTTAATATTTTTCAATAAACACATTAAATGAAAAAATAGTGAAAAAAAATTATCCCAGTATATTCTGAAACACATTTTGAAATATATATGTCATGTAAGCATATATATTTTTATGTATGTAATATATAATAATTCATGAATATATGCATATGGAATGCCCTCTCCCCACAAAAAAAGATTCTCTTTGGTCAGTATGAGTATAGTTTTTTTTTTTTTTTACTTTTTCATATTTTCTAAGTTTTTTCAATAAACATATATTTTTAGTTTTTAATTTTTTTAAGAAACAGAACTTTTTTTTATTTTTTTTTTTTGTTTTTAAGAGACAGCATGAAAGAGGGAGAGGGGCAAAAGCAGAGAGAGAGAGAGAGAGAGAGAGAGAGAGTTGTAAGCAGGCTCCACACTCAGCATGGAGTCTAATGAGGGGCTTGATCCCACAACCCTAGGATCATGACTTGAGCTGAAATCAAGGATCAAGGGCTCAACAGACTGAATCACCCAGGCACCCCCAACAAATATTTTTAAAATTAGGACTTGTGCTATTAACATTTTTTACAGATGAATAAGACAGAAAAGGAGAGAATAATTAATTGGTGTATGGATATGCAATCATCAAGTTCTTTTTGAAGATGAAGGTAGCTGCCATTTTATATGGCAAGGAGTCCTCTTCTAAAGCTACCTTTAAAATTTGTTTAGGGGTGCCTGGGCGACTCCATTGGTTAAGCCTCTGACTCTTGCTTTCTGTTCAGGTCATGATCTCACAATTTTGTGAGATCAGGCCCTGCAATGGGCTCTGCACTGGCAGTGAGGAGCCTGCTAGGGATTTTCTCTCCCCCTTTCTCTCTCTGCCCCTCCCCCACTCATACTGTCTCTGTCTCTCTCAAAATAAATAAACTTAAAAAATAAAATAAAACAAGATAAAACAAAACAAAAATAAAATAAAATAAAATTTGTTTAGTAGGAGTACCTTAAATGGGAAAATGTTCCAAGACATTCCACTACAAAATTTCTTTACATGGATCCAAGCCAGACTCACTTAAATTGACAATGATCATAGTAATGTGATAAATCAAATACTTCTTGTTAGGACACCCGTATATAATAGTTTAAATTTTGTTCTTCTAAAAGATAGTCACAGTTTAAAAGAGTTAAAAGATGATCAAAGGACATCCTTAGAGGGGTGTGTGGCTCAGTTGGTTGAGCATCTGACTCTTGATTTCTACTCAGGTTATGAACATAGGGTGGTGGGATTGCTCCGAGCTCAATATGGAGTCTGTTTAAGATTCTGTCTCTCCTTCCCACTGCCTGTCTCCCCCACCTGTGCTCTCTCTATCTCAAAAAAAAAAAAGAAAAAAAAAAGAAAAAAAAAAGGAAAGAAAAGAAGAGAAAAGAAAAAGAATGTTTTCCAGGTGATAGAAAATTTATATGGAATAGTGGAATTCTATGCAGCAGTGCCAACCATTGGTCAAGAACTTTAGGTGCTCTGGAATTTGATGCATTCCTTGGTAGCCTTCAATCTACTCCAAGATAAATAAATAGTTGCCTCTGTAACTGACTGTAATACCAGGTAAGCAGACAGGGGACATGGTACTCACCCTCTGTCTTTGAAAGCTTCAAAAGTCTTAAAGAAGGAATGGTGTTCTGTTAGAATTCTAACTTAATATTTTGCACATGACTTCAAAGGGACAACTCCAAGGGAGGTTATTAAAATTTTATCTTTCACGGTTTTGTGAAAATGTTAATTCACTTACCGAAGAGAATATTATACACACATTTGGTTTAAAATTGAAATACCACAGCAGATGTTAGCATTTGAGTTTTTCACTTACTTATTACCTTGCACAAAGATAGTAACTCCAAAATTAGCATATTACAATGTTGTAAAACAAAGATAACACATTGAAGCTAAAGAAAACCAGGGAAATATCTTTAAGAACAGTGGGAGAAGAATCCTTTTGGATTAAAAATGTTGTTTTCTGCGTGGAACTATAAACTAAAGATTCATTTCTGTTGATGGTGAAAAACCAAAGCTAACCCAAGTTGTATTCCTCTCAAAAACTCATATCTTTCTAGTAAACCTGTTTAAAAAAATAATATGAAATTACAAATACAAAATTACATATAGTGCCTTCAGAGGAGTCCTTGCAAGTGAAGATTCCTTAAGTTATATTAGCTTCATGATTATCTTTCTCTGTGAAAATGTTATTTTTCATCTGTTCCCAAAGGCCTAGCAATATAATGGAAATATGCATTACAGATGTAAATGTAATCCTTTATATCACTAGTGGCTTCTAGACAACAGCACAAAGATCTATAGTTATTCCTTTGCATTAATAAAAAGGAAAAAGAAAGAGTAAAGGAGAGAAGAAAAAAATAAAAGAAATCATATATGCAAAATGAGAGAATCCATTTGCTCATGGCCACTCTAATAGGAAAACAGTATGAACATGAAAACTTAAATTTGATATAGAAGGGGAAAAAATGCCAGAATATTAAGAAATGCTAAAAATGAAAGACACCAAAGACTTGAGATTAACACAGAAATGCAAATTATTATCTGCTTAAAAAATTGGTAGAAATGTGACTGTGCCCCAGGCACTTTAAAAAAGTGTTGGATTTTAGTTTAGACTGTTAAAGTAAAAATTGCATTGGACAAAATAAACAGGCAAGGGAGTCTTTATTCAAGACTATTACAGTCATAGAGAGAGACTGAACTCAACTCTGTGAAACTAAAGAAGTAAGAGTATTTAAGTGCTGAGGTGAGTTGGCAGAAAAGTACGAGGGGACTTTTGGGAAGGGTTGACTGATGGTAGGCATTCAGCACACTGAGTTATTCTTGAGTCTGCAAATGTTTTTATCTCTGGTTAGGGCATCTGTGTTTGGTACTTGGCTCTCAGTGAAGTTGGAGGGACTGGGAGACAGAGCCACTCTATCTTTTACTGTTTAATTTTGAAGCCCTAGTATATAGGTCCTTCAAAAAGGCATTTCCTAGTACTAACACTGGCAAAAGACTGGGATATTTGCATACATTTCAAAAAAGCAGAGAAAAAACTTACAATTGCAAGATTTTTAATATAGATGCTCTAAGGAACAGATGATTAAAGGGGTATAGACAGCAAGAAGTCTGTCTAAATTTTAGATGAGCCGAGGGGACCATTAAGGCCATCTTCCTCTAAACAAGGACTTTGAATTTATATTTCAAGTTAGATGAGATTTATTAGTTCCATTCCACTGGTCACCACTGCCCATGTTTGCTAAAATTGGGAGTGGCAATTTTAGAGAGATGATACAAATAGATGATAGATAGATAATAGATATCATTTTCTGGCATATTCATTTTTAAGGATTTTAGAATGCTTAACATTATTAAACACATTTTTATAGTTTATTCTCCAGAAACATTTTTAATAAGTTCCCCCCCTTCTCCCTAAATTATTAACGGAAATCAAAATAATTAGAATGGAAGGTCTCGCTTCAGAGAAACAAGGTAATACAGTAATTGCCTCAAGCAAGAGGCTTCTGCTAATTCTTCTGAGATGAAAAACAACTCTTAATACTCACCTACCTAGTTTAATAATCATTAAGTATTTAGTCCTAACAACATCTCTTTATGAGTCTGGCGAGAATGAAAACCTACTTGCATTTCTGAGAATTCTCAAGACTGTCAAAACACTTTTTAAGTGAAAAGGACACTAGAAAATGAGAATTAAAATTCTGATTCCTTATCTTGAATCTAAATTATTATATTCAATTATTATCAAGTGAGCCAATGTGGGTTGCCTCAATGCAAACAATGATCTTCTGTAATAACTGCTATTAGACACCACCATAAAATATTATATATATTTCAATTACCCATCTTATTTTTCAAACATATCTCTACCCAATCCTATATTTATTGGTAAACATGATTTCTATTGTAGAGGAAGGAAGTATGCACCCCAAATTTATTCCACATATTCAGTCATCTCTGTTACAGTTCCTTGTTCAAAGAAAAACTATTAGTTTCTCAGATATCAGTAATGAATACACTTCTTTGTCACATGAAATTGCAAGTTTTATATTTTCTGCTTCTGAGTATTAACACAATATGAATACTCTCCCTGTTCTTTAAATTGACCATCTAGAATGGGCCAGTAGTTCCCAGCCTTTAATGCATATTAGGACCAATCAGGAACCATTAAAAAATGCTGGTACCTGGCTCTGACCCTCACGTTGTGATTTAATTAGTATTGGTATTGGCTGTGATATAGATATTAGGAGTTTTTCAAAATAACTTTTGAGATAATTCTAATATGTAACAGAGCTTGGGAATTATTGATCTAGGACCTATGATTTTTTCTCTAGAGAAAGTATTGTCCTTAAACCTGTCAAGACAAACAGTGTTATCATAGAAAAAAATAAATCAGTGTATCTCAGCCTGATAATATTAGAATCATCTGAGAAACTTAAAAAAAATATATATATATATAGATATCTAGACTCTACTCTCAGTGATTCTAGTTCAATTGGTCTGGTAGGTTCAGGCAACAGTCATAGAGCCAGGAATTCTAACATGTTGTTGAGGATATAGGTTGAAAACTGCTGAGTTAAACATCCCTATATCAATGTAAAATTATCTAAAAAATTTATCTACCTATCTAGCTATCTATCTCCAATTTCTTATCTCACACTTCTTCCAGCCTGAAATGCTCAAGTGATAGATCATTTGGATAAATTTGATTACAAATGGAGGCTGTCATACTCCTCCTTCTCTTCTTCCATTAAAAAAAAAAAAATTATTTATTTATTTATTTATTTATTTATTTATTTATTTAAGTCTTTTTTTTTTTTTAATGTGTATTTATTTTCGAGAGTGAGCGATACAGCATGAGAAAGGGAGGGGCAGAGAGAGAAGGAGACACAGAATTCAAAGCAAGCTCCAGGATTGGAGCTGTCAGCACAGAGCTGGACTTGGGGCTCGAACTCACAAACTCAGAGATCATGACCTGAGCGGAAGTGGGGATGTTCAACTGACTGGGCCACCCAGACGCTCCTTAAAAAATTTATTTATTCATTTTGAGGGGCACCTGGGTGGCTCAGTCAGTTAAGAGGCCGACTTCGGCTCAGGTCAGGATCTCATAGTTCATGAGTTTGAGCCCTATGTTAGGCTCTGTGCTGACAGCTTGGAGCCTTGAGCCTGCTTGAGATTCTGTGCCTCCGTCTCTCTCTGCCCCTCTCTTGCTCATACTCTGCCTCTCTCTCCTTCAAAAATAAATAAATATTAATTTTTTTAAGTAACAGAAATTAACTTGTTTTTATAGTGAAAGAGCACAAGTGAGGGAGAGATACAGAGAGAGGTAGAGAGTGAGAATCTCAAGCAGGCTTCACACTGTCTGTCTGATGATGCAGGCTTCGATCCCATTAATCGTGAGATTATGACCTGAACAGAAATCAAGAGTTGGATGTTTAACCATCCGAGCCACCCAGGGACCCATCACCTCCACTGTTTCTTATCCTTTCATTTATCCACTGAGTCAACAAGCACCACACAGTGTGGTGGCATTGTGCATGCAGTTCCTAGTTGGGAATCCAGTGATGAATCTCATAACATCAAGACATTGGCAGTTAATTGCCTTGGGAATTCAGGTTTTCCAACTTTCAGGGTAATTGTAAAGGGTTAAAGTAGGTTTGTAAATTGTAAAGTCCTATGAAAGTGGACAATGCATAGAGAAGAAACCAGACTTCTTTGGTGAGGTAAGTAAGTGTTGTGTTAGGTGTGTATGGCTATTGGTGTTAAAATTCACCTCTAATATAACTATGCCACTTCTATTTCTTTATTATCTCATTGATTGGTAACTCTAATGGTGAGATTTTGGACCAAGGATAAGACAGAACAAGGTAAGCTGAACTCATGGAAGCTATGGCCTAATTGAGGAATTCCTTCCTTCCTTCCTTCCTTCCTTCCTGCCTTCCTGCCTTCCTGCCTTCCTGCCTTCCTGCCTTCCTGCCTTCCTGCCTTCCTAACCTCCTTCCTTCCTTGTTCCTTCCTTTTCTTTCTTTCTTTTCAGGAAAACTGTAATTTTAGATGTTGTTCACATTGGGATATAGAATTCGATTTGTGGCTTGGCTATATAAAAGTTTTACTTTTTCTGTGCCCTACAACCTGTAATGCCCTTCCTGCATTTTGATTGACAACATCCTTCACAAAGTATTTGACAATATAATTGGTCTTTTATGAGTCTCTTCAATAAATTTATAAGTAAAATATTTTACAATTACAGTAGCTCTTGTCAGTGGTATGTCAAAGTGACTATTGTGTTTCATCAGAATTGGTCCTAATATAAGATATATTGTCTATTATATAATTTCAAAATATTTTTATAATTGTATATTAATACACAATAAATATGTATTAACAAAATATACATTTCACATTAGTGTCTAATGCATAATTAGATGGCCATCATATGACCACCATGCACTCTTCTTTTCTAACACTGATCTTCCATGACTTACCATGCATGGGGTTACATCCCAGTAAACCCATTTTAAGTTGAAAATATCATAAGTCAAAAATGTATTTAAAACACTTAATTTATTGAAGTTCATAGCTTAGTCTAGGTCATCTTAAATGTGCTCAGAGCATTTACATTGGCCTACAGTTGACTATAATTGTCTAACAGAAAGCTTATTTTTTGTGTGTATTTATTTATTTATTTTGAGAGGGGAGGGGGAGGAGCAGGGGAGGGGCACAGAGAGGAAGAGAGAGAATCCCAAGCAAGCCCTGTGCCACCAGCACAGATCCCGATGTGGGGCTCAAACTCATGAGACCACGACCTGAGCTGAAATCAAGAGTCAGTCACTGACTGAGCCACCCATGCACTCCATAACAGAAAGCTTATTTTATAATAAAGTGTTGAATATCTCATGTAATTTATTGAATACTGTACTGCAAGTGAAAAACAGAATGACTGGGTACAGAATTTTTGTAAATGTCCACCCTCTTGATTGTGGGGCTGACTGGGACCTGCGGGTCGCTGCCACTGTCCAGCGTCACAAAAGAGCATTGTACAGATACTGCTAGCCTGGGAAAATATATCAAAATTCAAAATTTGAGGTACAGTTTCTCCTTAATTCCTATTGGTTTTGTACCATTGTAAAGTCAAAATATTGTAAGTCAAACCATCATAAGTAGGGGACTGTCTGTATTCCAAACCTCCTGTTTTTCTCCTATCTTGGGACAGTTCAGGGAATTCTTCAATGTGACCACCTGCTGGACATGAATAGAATAGTCCTGTATGTGTGTATGTGTGTACCTACCTGTGTGTGTGTATTTTAAAATCTGGTGTTCACTTTGTTCTTTAACAGTCTCAAGTTTCTACCGAGATTGTATTGATAAATAGCATTGCTGGTTTACATTTACATTAAGTATGTTTGGTTTAAAAATACATATGCCTTATTTTTCTTACAATCCTCATTTAAATATTTTTTAAATGTTTATTTTTGAGAGAGACAGAGAAAGAGTGTGAGTGGTACTGGGGCAGAGAGAGAGGGAGACACAGAATCCAAAGCAGGCTCCAGGCTCTGAGCTGCCAGCACAGAGCCCGACAAGGAGCTCGAACTCACGATCCATGAGATCATGACCCGAGCCAAAGTTGGACACTTAACCAACTGAGACACCCAAGCGCTGCTCTTACCATCCTCATTTTAAAACAAACTCTTTGTAAAGAGAATACTGTTGCTCAATTCAGTAAGGCTATAGGCACAACAAGAATTTTACTAGCTGATGAGTCTGTCCTCTTTCTTTAGCAATGTCAGGAAGGTCCCATTTATTTGAATATTCTGCTAAAAATGTCACAGCTGCAACTATGTTAAGATTTATCCATGAAATTTAATTTCTGATTGGTCAGAAACTAATTACCTTGCCTTCATGCTAATAATGTTCAGCAGCCAACTTACTTGAGAAACAAAATCAGTTATAATGGTATTTTTTTAAGGTATGTGACTTGTTACCTTAATCATTATATGTATTACATGGATACCAAACTATAAATGATGATCAATTTGTAATAAACCTTATAATGAAAAATCTTGTGGAGAGTTCCACACCACAAGAAATAATAATGTTTTCACTTAAATAATTGATCAAGCTGAGTCTTGTGATACTGGTTGGAATAATTCCAGTTGTTCAGTTGTGACCTTAGACATAATTTTCCCTCATACTTTTGAAAAATGTACCTTAAAATTTTACCAGAATTAGGTGATAACCTCCATGGCTTTGTGAATTTATGCTAATATCTCCCCATACTCTGCTTCTGGGGAGGGTTTATGCCATTTTGAGGTTTTAATACTTCTGTACTGTTAGTATCTGAGACAATCAAAACTTTTTTCATCTATGAGCCTGCTGAAATGTAAATCTGCAAGATCTATTCAGAAGTATTAGTTTCCATTATTTTATGCAGAAGTTTCTCCCTTGGCTTAGGGCCCCTGGATTAAAATACTGCACTGAAACTGCCTTTTATTTTTTTTTATTTTTTTTATTTTTTTTTTCAACATTTATTCATTTTTGGGACAGAGAGAGACAGAGCATGAACGGGGGAGGGGCAGAGAGAGAGGGAGACACAGAATCAGAAACAGGCTCCAGGCTCTGAGCCATCAGCCCAGAGCCTGACGCGGGGCTCGAACTCACGGACCGCGAGATGGTGACCTGGCTGAAGTCGGACGCTTAACCGACTGTGCCACCCAGGTGCCCCTGAAACTGCCTTTTAAATGGCATTCATAGTAAGAGAAATTGTATAGACGCTGCTACACAGTGTTTTCTCCAAAAGCCTTAACCTAACTTCCAGCAATGGTGCTAGACACAGTGGATTCATAATAGTTTATTTACAGAGCAAACACGAAGGAGTTTATGTGCTGGTTGACTCTCCTTGTTGCATTTAGGTAAAAATTTCAGAGTAAGTCAAGGCTTGTGTCAATAAAATTCAAGAACAAATCAATTGATTGTCCAAGGTAGGACAAAGTGATCCACGTGATCTTTTCAGATGACTGGAGCATGTCATTTAAGGCAGGTTACAGGTATTCTATAAACATAATCATGTTTTCCTAATTATTGGTCTCATCAAGAGTATCTTTAAAGGGTCTTTAATGATGTTGAACAGGCATCATCTCATTTCATATCTCAGAGGGTTCTACATCAAAAGGAGGCTCAAATGATTCAGAAAAACATAATGGATCCTGGAAGAATGGCACCCAAAACAAAGATGGTGGTGTGGAATGAAATGCCTGCTCATTCACCTATTATTTGTGGTATTTTTTTTCCTTCTTTCCTTTCCTTTCCTTCCTTCCTTCCATCACAGGATGAAGGAAGAACTATAAAGCAAAAATATCCATTTACAGCAGCACTGGAGTGATTATCAAAACTGACTTGACTTGTATAATAACTCCCTCTAACCAGCTGAAGATGATAAGGTAGCCTGAACTCTGAATGACCTTGAGTGAGGATGGCAAAACCACACTGTCTCTAACTATGAACATCCTTATGGCCAATGAACAATGGGACATGCTTTAACCAACAGTCTACAGATCTACGAACTCACTTTGTCCTATCCTGGGTGTCAGTTTTCAATGCTTAATTAACACAATCAACTTGCACTGCCCTTTTCTGGAACTTAAAGTCTCTGACTTCTCCTCTTTACTGAACTACTCGATTAATTTATTCATGGATGTCTTTAGTTGCCATGCCAGTTAGTAAATGCAGTTTTGTAATTTTTTAAATTATAATAATACTATCATTTGTCTATAGAAAGTACAACAATTTCTTTCCCGGAATTAAACAATTTCCTTTTGATAATCCTAATATTTCTGGGTCCAGGCAAGAATTCTCCTAACCCAGATGCTTAACTGACTGAGCCACTTAGGAGCCCCTCAAGACCTAGTTCATTTTAAAAAGATACCTTTTTTATGAGTGGTCATAAACATACATATGCAACTAAAAATAGAATACAGGTATTTTTTGAGAGAAAAAATTCTTAAGGTTATTCAGGAAAGAGAGTTTGAAGCTACAAATCATTTTAATATGCATAAAATTAATTGTCAAACTTTATATTGTGAAATTTAATTAAACATATTCTAGCCATTTGGGTTTTGAAATGCTAGGTATAATACTAAGTGAAAGATGTGAGGAATCGATATTATCCTTCTGGCATTTTTGTTTCAGGAGTATAATAGCTTTCTTACATGGTGTGTAAGAGAGCTAGTGATATTTTTACCTTGATCTGTAGGAAAATGAACATTCTATAAAGGGTAAATCTATTAATTAGAGACCTGCACAGCTTTCTTTCTTGCTAGTATAATCATTAAATTGATTTTTCCAGTCCATCATGTAATTGTTCCAGCGATAGAATCCTGCTCTCCATTCTCGTTCTGCTTCATCAATATTTCCTGTAAAACATGGAATAAGTTGTATTAATCTAAATTTTAATCTGTTTACATTAATTGAAAAATAATTTTGATTATAGATGCTATTTTCTCCAAGTACACTGTGCAGTAATTTTTTACTTTTCATTATTTATTATCAGCTTCTTTCACTACCTGAAAAGCTTTAATAAAATTTTATACTTTACATGGAAATGCAAATAATATATATGTGAATTGAATATATCATAAAAATGTGAACATGAATTGATATATTATGTCAAATTATATTACATAACATATATTAGTTTCTAAGAATATATATAGATGTTATCTGTTTTTGAACCCCTCTGCATAACAGAAATCTCATTTAATGCATTTCACTTATATATGATACAACAGACTATTATTTCTGATGAAAATATTTGTATATATTTATTAATGCATAAGAGTAACTTTGTAATTGACATTCCATGAAGATTTTACACTCACCCTATATGAGTTATTTTAATTCCAAACAATGCCTACTCATTGAAAGCAGCTTATTGAAACTACTACATGAAAGCAGTTTATTAATTGCTTTACAAATTAGAAAGATGACTAAGAAAATCTCTGCTTTTCAGTAGCTTGCAAAGTGTATGCATGTGTCAGGAGAAAGGAGTGTTTATGTCAGGAATAATGTGAGGCAATGAACCAAAAACAGTCTATGTGTACTACAGGCACCTTGAAACCTTGATTTATTTGAAAATCTATTACATTAAAGAATGAAGTTTGTGAGCAATAGAAACTCCTGAACACAAACTTCTGAAATTATGTATATATAATTTTTAATGTTTATTTATTTTTGAGAGAGAGAGAGAGAGAGAGAGAGAGAGAGAAAAGGAGTGTGAGTGGGTGAGGGGCAGAGAGAGACGGAGACACAGAATCTGAAGCAGGCTCAAGGCTCACAGCTGTCAACACAGAGCCTGATGCGGGGCTCAAACTCATGAACCTTGAGATATGACCTGAGCCAAAGTCAGATGCCTAACCTACTGAGCCACCCAGAAGCCCCTCCTAATATTAATATATATGATAAAGCTAGAAAATGGTTTAAGTTATTTAATCTATAAGTATTTTACACATTTGTTGTTTTACTTTTTAAACTCTTAGAATGCTGTGCTATAGTCATTTAATTAAAAACAGCATTTTGAGTTATTTCAGTTACCTTGAGAATAAAGACTGACAGTGTTTTAATTATATACTTTTCAGTTAGGAATTTTTGAAATTAATTATAACTTTGTAAGATATTAATTTGGAGAAGGCAGTTCATATGATCTCACTATATTATACATGAAAATGTGTCTTTGTTTCATTCATACTGTTAACAATGGAGCACATTCAGTGATTTATTTTTAGTTTATATGAAAATAAAAATATTTAAAACATTTACACAGCTATTAAAATATCCCCTGTAATTTAAGATATATTTAAGTTTGAAATGTTCATAATGCTTGGACTTTGGATAAATATTTGAGAATATATACAAAAATTTCCCATTTTAAAAATGGCTTTTAAAAGGTCAATGACTGTAATTATTTTGTGAATAATAGAACTTTTCTAAAAAAACATTAGATGTGAAAGACATTAAATATCATGCCAAATGATCCACTCCTATGATATTTTTTATAATTAAATGCTGTTTTAAGTGTTATGCAAAATAAGGGCTCTAAAGTTCAGAAAGAACAAAATTTTTGTTATAAGAAATAAATGAAAAAAAAGAAATAAATGATTGGTAATCTAGCACTTACACCATGAATTTTAATACTCAGAAAAAAAAGTCTTAGATTTAATTTTTTTTTTCTTGTACATAGAATGATGCCAAATCCATTAATTCATATAAATGTAAACTTATTTCCTTATGTATCATAATCAAACACTATACTTTGCTTTTTAGTGCACAAATGCATTGTAAACCTTAATAATTTTTTTCTTTAATAATACTGAACATTGAGACAATAAAATATGAAACATTTGATTTTTTTCTAATACAACTCAGAAGAAGTGAATACACCTTAGTAAAAAGATAACAAAAATTTTGAATCCATGACATAAATCAAACCAAAATTAGTTCTTTTTCTTCCTCTTACTTCTCCTCTTCCTCCAAACTGGAATACTACTTAAGTGGCTATAGATTGATCATCTGTGAGATGTAGATGTATCATCTTGTAGTTAACAAGGTACTATAATGTGAAATAAAATACATTATTTAGGCTTTGGACTGATGTGGGTTAAATTCCAGCTTGACCACTTATAATATTTCTGACATAGCAAGAATTCTAAACTTTTCAAATTAGTTTTCCAACTGTAAATGGGGTTGGTGTTCACTATTGTGCAGTGTTACTGTGAAGGATAAATCAGCTGGTATGTACATTATAAAATGAAGCTCGATACAGCTATTGGGAGCTCCAAAAATGAATTTACTGCCCTATTACAAAAATTTATTCTTAACTTTGCTCTTTATTGAATCCATGTACAGCTAGATCAATACCAGTAGTTCATAAATATATTGACACAACTTTTTCAGGACTTTCATGCTCTTTGATTTGTCCACATTGTTGTCTCACTTGGAAAAAGAAAGAGTCAGGCTTTCTTCCTTACAGAAAGAGTAATACTAATAAAGCTACTTTTTGTCTTGCCAATTAAAAAAGAGTGAGCATATTTCACCAGAGTGGAGTCTATTTAATCAAGTTGAAGGAGGTAAGAAGGAATACAGGAGAGGTGAGTTGACTCAAAATTATAAATGGAGGTAAAGTTAGAAGAAAAGATTAAAATGGATATTGAATTGTTCTGATCATTATAATAAAAAAAAGTGATTCATGTACTTTGAGATTTCATTGAAAATCTCTCTTGTCCCCATTACTTATTTTCCTATTTGTTAATTAATTACTAAAATTACCAAGGAATGCATAATTCTTTATGAGACAGATCAGAAACACATTTATTGTCCTGTTATAATTCTGAGTGTGGGATTAGAGTGAACTATATCTATACTAATACTACAGAGTGAATTACCATAAACTCAGGCTAGGCTTTATGAAGACATCACTTACAGGCGTACCTATTTTATTGCACTTTATTGTGCTTTGCAGATACTGCGTTTTTACAAATTGAAAGTTTATGGCAACCTTGTATCAAGTTAGTCTATCCACACAATTTTCCCAACAGTATTTGCTCACTTCATGTCTCTATGTCATGTTTTGGTTCTTCTTGCAATAGTTCAAACTTTTCATTATTATTCTATTTGAATTGCTGCAATCTCATTATAAAACCATAAAGGATGGGGAGTTGCTCCTTATGGATGAGCGAAGAAAGTCATTTCCTGAACTGGAATCTACTCCTGATGAAGATGCTGTGAAGATTGTTGAAATGACAACAAAGAATTTAGACATTACATAAATTTAGATATTACAAAGAATTTAGACATTACAAAATGATAAAGCAGCATCAGGGTTTGAGAGGATTGACCCCAATTTTGAAAGTTCTACTGTGGGTCAAATGCTGTCAAGTAGCTCAGATGATAGTGTTTTTAGCAATAAAGTATTTTTATTTCAATTTTTTAAATGTTTATTTATATTTGAGAAAGAGAGAGAGAGCGAGAGCGAGAGAGAGAGAGCACCAGCAGAGGAGGGGCAGAGAGAGAGGTGGAGACAGAATCCTGAAGTCGGACGCTTAACTAACTGAGCCACCCAGACACCCCAGCAATAAAGTATTTTTAAATTAAGATGTGTTCAATATTTTTTTAGACACAATGCTACTATCTCTACTACTTAATGGACTTCAGTATAGTGTAAATATAACTTTTATATGCACTTGGAAACCAAAAAGTTCGTTGACTTGCTTTATTGTGATATTCACTTTATGGTGGTGGTCTGAAACCAAATGGCAATATCTTTTATGTATGTCTGTATTTTTAAAATGCAACAAAGGAAAACAACACTAGATCTAATGCTTTTCTTCATTGGGAAGATTTGAAGGTCAAAGTGGTTTTTCCTTTAGGTAAATTTACTCTTTCACTTTTAGTGAAAAATATTGGTATCTTATTGACATTGAATGGATCATTTCTCTACTTCCTTTTCTTTCTTTTGCAAACAATTATGAAGTACTGTGCAGTTACATTTTGAGTGAAAATTGTTGATAACATCTGAAACAAATACTGCACATTTTATTTCTTGCAGGTGCATGCAATAATAGCACAGGCATATGCTGAAGTATAGTCTGAAAGTTAAGGGCTAGAATTCATGTGTTTAAACAAATCTTAAGGATCATTTTATTTGAGAACATTTATTGCTCAAAAGTAAACTACTGCTCAAGTGGTACTTATAAAGCTCATTGGGTTTCCATCTTGAGTGAGGTAAATATTTCTCCTTTTAAGAAATCCAGTTAGTGTTTTTTTTCCTTTATGTGTAGAGCTGTTTTGTGTGTGTGTGTGTGCGCGTGTGCGTGTGTGTGTGTGTGTGTGCATTTAATAATATTGCCATAGAAACGTCAGCGCAGGTCATCTGAATAACCCCAATTTTCAAAATATCAAAGACTGAAATGTATGAGGTTTTGCAACTTGAAATACACAAAATATGGTAAGAACATGTTTTCTTAATCTTTTTAATCCCCCTACATTATTTATTTGTAAAACCTAAAAACATGTAACTTCAAACTGGTTTTGTTTAAATGTAAAAAAGTTGTTGATTATTAATGAAGACATTGATTTTACAACAATCATATCATGCATTTACTTTAAATTTTATAAAATATATTGAATATAACTTTTTGGGGAGAATTATCTGAAAAATGCTAAAGTATAAAATTGTGTTTTTTAAAGACACTTTGGAACTATTCCAAAGCACCGTACAAACCCAGAGCAAGGTATGGTATTTCCAAACAGCTCAGTGTTGCTCAACTAGGGAGTGGTTCAGCACTGGATAGGAAGGAGTGGCAGCTAGCCAAAAACTTAACAGTGTTTATTCAACCTGCTTTATGACAATTCACTATTTAAAGATAGAGATTTTGAAGTACATCTTCAAAAATTGTTGATACTGAAGTTTTATTTTGTCAACAAATAAATTACAATAGGCTGCACAAGCTCAAACCAGAACAAGTCAATTCGGCTTATGATAAGTTAGTCATTGAAAATCCTCCCCACTCCCCTTTCATTGTCCCTCAAGTACAACCTTCTCATTTAAAAATATTTTAAGTAAAGATTAAGAATGTGCCATCTGTGATATGTTAAATGGTACCTCTTTTGGTCTCTTGGCAGTTTAAACATGTTACCTCATTGTTATTCACACCCGGAGGACACAAGGGCAGCACTGTAGGTTTGCCAAGGGATGCAGAAACCCATCTCTGGATATATATTATGTCACAGAACATTTGGTAATACACAGAGCACGGGTATATCAGAAACATCTCCCAAACAGATGGAGTACATAATTATAATTTTGGTGAGTAATGTCTGATAATTAAAACACATATTAAACAATCAAATATAGCTCTGAGATGCCCATATTTGCCTGAAACTAACCCCCAACCTCTCTAAACATTAAACCAAAACAGCTACTATATTGTGGTGTCTAACACAGCCTGAAAATTGCAGAGTATTATGATGAACAGAGTGGTAAAGTCTAAAGGAATGGGGCAGCAATATGTCTGATGTTTGAAAGTCAATTACTTTTACTTGAAAAATAAAGACCTGAGGAGTCACATGGGTTAGAAACAGCTGGGCGTTTTAAAACCAGCAAGTGAGTGAGATACACATGTCATTTCCTCACAGAAGAGGCGATCATTCAAGCTGATTGCTCGAGTAGATTTAAATATCTTCTTACTAATGAATTTTGAAATAACATAATAATATGAACCAGTTTTCCTAGCACTTCCTTGTATAAGCTTATGGAATCCTTTCTTAAAGATTAGTTAACTAAATTATTGTCTGTTTATTGTATTATGGAATACATGTATGTGTTCAAGATAAATATCTCTAACCTCAGAATATTTAGAAATTTTTGGAGTCTGCTTTTAAACATTTAATTCTGGAGGGTTTTTTCCCCCCTTAGAAATCAAGAGTTCTGTTTATCAATAAATTTGTTTTTACCTCTCTTTGAGTATAAATTATATTTCATTCTATATTTTATTAATTATATTTTTAGTTCTATACATTGCTTACTTTATATATTTATTTGTTCATTTATCCATTAATTAGTTACACATAGACTAACTAATGTGTTAGCAAGCAGTGCCCTATTTTAGTTCCACTACCACGTTTTATGTTCCTCTACGGGAGAATTTCTCTTTTAGTTTTCTTTACTACTAAAGTGCTACTCATATAGTAAGACCTCAAAACACATCTAAACTTGCTGGAAGAAAGTTGTTAAAATTATCTACTCACTGGAATCAAGTAATTGTAAAATCACAAGTTAATACCATCACTGTGCCTTGGATAGTCTACCTTTTCTCCCTTTTACATAATCCACAATCAATTACTTGACCACCTACTAAAAAGCACATACCTGTCATTTCCAAGACTTTGGGAAAAAATAGTGTCCAGAATCGGCATTGTTGAGCGCGTAGTTTAGTGTATACTTTTGGTGACTCTGCATTCAAGGTTAAATATTTTTGATCGGTGCTTCTGAAGGCAGGCCATCGTGTGCTGTTGTTCTGGGTTCCATTTGGATTTCTAAAAAATTAAAGAGACACAGTATAGTTCTACTAAAATCATTGTTAGAATATTGTTCTCAAAAACCAACAAGAGCTTTTAAAAAGTCAGAAAAAATGTGGATTTGTTTTGATGAGGTCAAGTAAAAATGAACTGGGTAGAATGTTTTCAGTAACTTGAAGCATTAAATTAGTTAAAAGTGTAGGAATTAAAATTTAAAGAAAAACTTTTTCCATGCATTTTGGCTTAACATACAAGGAAGAAAAATTTTTTTTTTCCATTTCAGGAATAGACAAGCTTAAACAAGCTTGAAGGGTCAGTATTCTTTTTGTTTCCTTTTATTCCTTTACCTCAGATCCAATCTTTTCACAATGAAGATTAATACCATTTTCTCAATATCTTGCATCTATATTGTTCTATTTGTTCCTGTCATTACTGTCTGAGTTTGTGACTGATTACACATCTTATTATGCAATAACTTCATTACTATAGGAAACTGCCTTCAGTCTCACTTTTAAAGATAGTGGTTCATTTATTTCTTTTGAGAGAGAGAGGCGGGGGGAGAGGCAGAGAAAGAGGGAGACAGAGACTCCCAAGTAGGTTTTGCACTGTCAGTGCAGAGTCCCTGATGAGGGATTCAAACCCATGAACCCTGAGATCATGACCTGAGCCAAAATCAAGAGTCAAATGCTTAACTGACTGAGCCACCAAGGTGCCCCAGTCTCACTTTTAAGTTGATCTTACATTCTTATAGATCTGCTCACTGATTAAAAATTGTTTCAGTGATTCACTGTGGGTTCAGATAAATTTAATTAATATGGTGCCACCCATATTTCCAAGCTTATTTTCAGATAGTCTCTGCATAAGGCAACCAACAGGAATTAGGGACAGTTCCTTAGTAATTCCCTCCTCTATTTCACTTCCTTGCCCTTGTCACAGCTACTCTGCTTGGAATCCCTTCATTTCCTAATAGCATGGGTCTAGGTCAATTCCAATTCTCTTTTTTATATTCTCTTTTTGTGCTGATATTTCCTATATCTTTCATTGTGATTTTTAAATCAATAACACGTCTCTATTTTTTAGAAAAAAAATTTAAATGTTTTTTAACATTCATTTTTGAGAGACAGAGCATGAGTGGGGGAGGGGCAGAGAGAGAGGGAGACACAGAATCTGAAGCAGGCTCCAGGCTCTGAGCTGTCAGCACAGAGCCCAGTGCAGGGCTCAAACCCACGAACCATGAGATCATGACCTGAGCTGAAGTGGGGCACTCAACGGAATGAGCCACACAGGCATCTCTCTATTTTTTAGAAATTTATAGTTTGGGGTTTATTTGCACCTTTGTAGCACTCAATAATATGTTCTTACCTAGATCACACAAACACAAATTCAAAGAGTAAACATTTTGAGACTCCAAATAGCCACTGGTGAGTCCCTAGATTTCCCTTTAATGAACTTTTATGCTATGATTATGAATTAGATTCTGCTCTAAGATCTAGAAATACAAATATGGGAAACATATGTACATATGTGCAAGGAACAACATTCGTGAAGACAAAGAATCAATGTATAGTAGCCTAAACCAAACATAAACAAAGGGACACAAATTGTCAGAAGAGGGAACAATCACTACATGCTTGCAAGAAAATTACCTGAAGGAAGGAGATTCTAACTGACATAAGAAGAGCAAATAAAGAACTGATCCAGGAAGAGAAGTTGGAAAAACTAGAGAAGGGGAAAACAATTAACATAAGTATAAATAATGAGTGTTCATCTTAGGTCAAATAACAATGAAAAAACTAGTTTTCTTGGAATATAGGATAAAGGACATCCTATTAGAGTTACAGCTTCAGGATATCAGTGTTACTGCATTAACATCTGACAGCCTAGGAAAATGGTTTGAAGTACAACTGTAGGCATTTATTATTCTTAAGGGATTTTTGACTAAATGGCTTATTTTGAACATAACATTTTAGAAATACTGACCTGGAAGTTATCCAGAATAATCAAGAACCTATAGTCACAGGTATTTCTATCATAAACAGAAGACTAAAGTGATAAGGATAAGTAATTCATTCCTTTCTCCTAGAGTCTACCTTAAGTAAAATTATGTAAGAAAAACTCTAGTTGAACTTTTCTAAAAATTCAATGCACAAATTTCTTTGTCATTCTAATAGTTCTGTAGATTGGTATGGACAGAAAGTTCGGAGTAGTGACAGCAGATACAAGGGGTTTTTTTGTTGTTTTGTTTTGTTTTGTTTTCCAAAAGCCTGTGAACTCAGTAGATTTTGGAAAGAGAAGCAGGCATTCATTCAGCGTGGTTATCTACAGGCACATTTTGCCATCAAGAACTTGTATCGAATAAGCACCATAAATTCATATTTTATCATAAAAGTAGACATATTCAACCATGAATTCAGGAGCTTTGGAGATAAATAGCTTCTTGATGGACTAGTTGATTTTATGTAGGAATTGGATGGTTAAAAAGAATTATTAATAACCAGAGCTATTCAAGCTAAACCAATATCATAACAGGATTGAAACCTCCTGCTTTAGGGTATTATTTGAGAGAGGTCATGAAGAAAATTTCTCTGGATCACAGATGGCACACTTGTCTAGGTGAATTATGTAGTCTTTTCCCTTTCTTTTAAAGCTTTAGAAGCTAACAAGTACAGCTGCTGGAGGCTGGATATTAAACCAGGAGAACCATTGGTCTGATTCGGTACAGCAATTCTTATGTTCCTAAATTGCCCACTTTCCTTCTAATTCCACTCTAATTAACTTATGGCACGATTTTAACTGCTCATTCATTTCTAGCTGCTGCAAATGGTGACTTAAAGTGAGCTGACTCGTACTTGAGTTCAAGAGCAAAGCACTATTTGCACTGCCCATGTTCATTTGACAAACTTTGTTCTATGAAATAACTCATGAAATTCCAAAATGCAATTCAGAGATAATAAAATTCCTTTGCCTATGGATGCAGATATAGTTTTCAAAAAGTGATTGAAATAGCTATTGAAGCGATGGAGCATTTTACTGTATAATTTGAAGAAATCTTCGAAGAATTTAAAACTTAACAAGAGATATAATTCACTTTCTATCCGCATCAATTAAAGACTTTATGAAATACAACGTATTTTCCAGATACACAATTCTGAAACACTATATAATTTTAGTCTCAAAACTATAAGATATATTTAAACATCTTGGCTTTGCTGTTTTTTAAAAATATTTCCTGTTCTTGTCACAAAATAGAGACTTCAAAGTGCTAATACCTAATTTTTTTTTATAAAATAGAGAAATCTCTGCTCTGTTTTTACTATGAGATTTTTTTCCCTACTTTGCGGTGTACATAAGAGGTCTAAATATCATTCATTACACTTTTCCTCTTATGTAGGTTTGAAATTTTTAAGACACAGCTTGTTTAACCAAAAAGGCAGGGTATTTTCCTAACATCTGTATTTCAGGAAATTACCTGCTTGTCATTGATATTTGAGCAAAGATTTGATGTCTTATTTTATGAATAGACTTATAAAAAAGAATTTAATTGACTCAGGATGCCTGATATGAAGAAAAAGTATGCATTCAGCTCTGTGCATCAAGTTTTCTTGGGATTATAAATCCCAGGATTGCCTATCAATCTTAACATAAGAATTAAGATTCTTTTTGATTAAGAATTTTGAGACAGTGGTATCTAAGAAAGATATACAATGATTTTAAAGTGAATATATTTCTAGTAAGATAAAGCCATGATTAGTAGTTGTAAATTGAAAGGCCATCTGAAATATTCCACTCCTGTGAGAGGGCTACAGATGACACTGGATAATTTCTTAAATATGAAAATGTTTATAGATTTATATTCTATGTTAAGTCACATTTGAATAAAATTGTATATTAATTTAAAGAGTAGAAGGGCTATTAGAGAATCTGAATTTAGCAAAAAAAAATCATCTATTCATTCAACAAATACTGAATGCATACGATTTCAGGTTTATTTAAGTTACAGAAAATCAACAAAGACAAAAATAAAAACTCTTGCCCCTTGCAGTATTCATTCTTTGAGGAAGATAGACAATAAACAAGATAAATAAGGAAAATACAATATGTTGGGTAGTAATAGTTCTAGAGAGGGGGCAGTGGTGAAGGAATATGCAATAATGAATTTGATTGGCCTTGGTCCATAGGTCCTATGAGGTAACCTCTGAATGTTTGGAATTTTGCACCATACCGAACTGTTTATGCTAACACGGCGACTCATGGTGGGCATCAATGGCTTTTGCTAAAGGCTTGACTCAGGGTGGGGCTGTTCACACTGATATCTTATGGAAGGAACCAGCCATTCCAGAAGGACCAACCATGTGATTAGAGGGTTGAGACTTTGAGCTAGGTAATATCAACCTGACCTCCAGGAAGAGGAAGAGGGCTGAAGATTGAGTTCAAACACAGTGGCTAATAATTTAATCAACTATGCCTATATAATGAAATTACAATAACACTCTGAACCTTAAGCTCAGGTGAGCTTCCTGGGCTTGTGATACTCCATGTACACATTGCCACAATTAATGCCATGAAGGTAATGCATCTATGAGGTCCCAGAAGCTTTGCCTTTGGAATCTTGTCAGTACCAGATCCTGTTTTATGTATCTCTTCTTTTGACTGGTTCTGATATATACCCTTTTATTATATAAAAACTGCAATTGTGAAGCATCTTGGTGGCTCAGTCGGTTAAGTTTTCTACTCTTGATTCCGGCTCAGGTCATGATCTCACAGTTGGTGAAATTGAGTCCCTCATCTGCACTGACAGCACAAAGCCTGCTTGGGATTCTCTCTCTCTCTCTCTCTCTCTCTCTCTCTCTCTCTCTCTGTCTTTCTCTCTCTCTCTCTGCCCCTCCCCTGCTCTCTCTCAAAATAAATAAAGAAATCTTTTAAAAAAGATTGCCCTCTCTCTCTCTCAAATAAATATTGAAGAAAACAAAACTTCAATTGTAATTATAGCACTCTCCTGAGTTCTGTGAGTCATTCTGGGGCATAATTAAATCTGAGGAAGTTCACAGAGACTTCAAATTTAGAGCCCACTATTCTGAAGTGAGGGTGGATCTGGTGGCTTTGAACTTGGAACTAGTGTCAGAAATCTTGGGCTAACTTGGAAGTCTGAAGGCCTGAGCCATTAACCTTGATTTGGCTACCTCAGGGTAGGGAAGCTGCAATATTTGATCAGAAAGGAACTTTTAAGTAAAGACTTGAAGAAGAAGAGGACTGAGATTTGCAATTTTTTGGAGGAAGAACATTTCAACAGAAGGGCTAGAAAGCAAAGGCTACAAGACAGATAAGTATCTGGAGTTTTCCATGAAAAGTGAGTAAGAGAGTGGGGCTAGAGTAGAGCCAGCCAGGGAGGGAGTAGTCTGAGGGGAAGTTGGAGAGGTAACAGGAGACCACATTGATTAGTGAACTATAGGTCCTTGTAAGCTTTTTATGTCTACTTTCAGTGGGAGAAGTAATTGGAGGGTTTGCACAAAGAAGAGACAAGATCTCACTTATATTTTTCAAAAGATTATCTGGCTGGAATTCTGGGAATAGACTGCAGAGAATCCAAAGCCAGAATCAGAGAGAGCACCTAGGAGACCACTGTATAATTTAGGTGAGAGATGATGGTTGTTTGAACCAGGTAGGTAGTAGTAGAAGTTGAGAGAAGTGGTCATATCTTGAGTGTATTGAAGGTAGAGAGCACCCTTGCAATTTGCCAATGGAGTAAATATAGAGAGAAAGAGAGCAGTCAAGGATGACACCAAGGATTTTGGCCTGAAAACTTGGAAGGATGAATGGAGTTGCCATTACTGAGATAGAAACTGCTGCAAGAAGAACATATTTGGAGGAAAATATTGAGAATTCAGCTCTTTGCATGTTAAATTTGAGATACAAATACAGAATGGAAGCAGACAGTTGGAATTTAGTGGCTAATCTTTATTTTACTGAGGGAATCTCTGTCTTACAAATGGATTCACAAGCTCTTGAAGGTACTATTCCCCAGGAACACCAATATTCTGACTCAGTTTCCAAATTTCAATGCAGAAATGACATTTAAAAATATACACCTTGCAATAAATGAATTCATAGGACACACAGCACCTGTCCCTTCCTATATTGTAGCTCCTTGGTCTAATGCTCCTCTTACCATCTTGTCAGACAGGCCTTCCTTGATGACTCCATTAAAATGGCCAGTCTCGATTTCCTCACACTTCAAAATTTACTTTTTAAGTTTCTATTTAAATTCTTGTTACTTAACAAACAGTGTAATATTAGTTTCAGGAGTACAATATAGTGACTTAACACTCGCATACAACACTTGATCCTCATCACAGGAAGTGTATGCCTTAATCCTCATCACCTATTTTACCCATTCCCACACCCACCTCCCTTCTGGTAACCATCAGTTTGTTCTCTACAGTTAAGAGTCTGTTTCTTGATTCGCCTCCCTTTTCCCTTTGTTTGTTTCTTTTGGTTCTTAAATTCCACATATGAGTGAAATCCTTTGGTATTTGTCTTTCTCTGACTTATTCCACTTTTCATAATACTCTCTAGCTCCATCCATGTCATTGCAAATAGCAAGATTTCATTCTTTTTTATGGCTGAATAATTCTCAAAATTTATTTTAACTGCACATTTTCCTCTTTCCTCATTACAGAGTGCTATGGTCTGAATGTTTGCATGCTCTCAAAATAAGGTGATGGTCTTAGAAGCTGGAGCCTTTGGGAAGTGCTTCAGCCATAAAGGCAGGCCCTCATGAATGGGACGGGTGTCTTTATATAAAAAGTTTCATAGAGATCCTTTGCCCCTTCCACCATGTGAGGACACAACGAGAAGGAGCTGGCTATCAGTTAGGAAGAGGGTCTTCACCAGAAGCTGACCATGCTGGTAACTTAATCTTTGACTTCTAGTCTCCAAAAGTGTAAGCTGTTGTTTATAAGCTACCACATCTGTGGTATCTTGGTATCGCAAGAATGGGCGAAGACAGAGAGTAAGCTCCATGCAAACCATCATTTATTTATAACCTAAAACTGTGCTGAATCATAGTATTTAGGAAATAAATATGAAGAAAAAAATAAGAAACATCACAACATCATGGTAGTTTATCTCATTTGTTTTTAACTATAGTAAATATTCACATTTAAAAACCACCACCACATGGGAAATTATATTTCAAAGATGACTTATATGACTATAAGAGTCTATGGGATAGTTTTAACATGTGCCTTACATGTAAACTATTTTTTGCCATGACAATTTAACATTTAAATAAACATAATTGATAACATAGCATAAATTTGTGCCTAGGAGATCTCATTTAAAAAGTGAGATGTGCAGATTTATTCTTAGAAAAAAATTAGGAACCAATTGAGCAAAACTGATCAAAAAGAAACTAAAAAGGAGATAATATCATGATTAGTAGTGGTAGCAGAAAATGAAAAGTTTCACAAGTTGCTTCTATTTTGACGTTTATGTAAAGAGGAAACAAAGCAATTTAACATAGTAAACAAGTTTTCTCTTCATATATAAGTATATGATGATGAACATGAATTCATAATATAATCTGTTTTAGAAAAATATGAAGACAGGTAAAACAGTGATGCTAGTACATAGCAAGGGATAAATAAAATCCTGTTTCTCTCAAGATCATAGTCTTTGCTTCATTTTGTATACAGGCAACTCCTTACGATAAATATAGACATTAAATACATTTTGAAGTAGTTTTATTCCTTCTAGACACATTTTCTGTGACTATATTTATAAATTTGACAAAGTGCCATTATTGATTTCATTTAAGTGTGCTAAAAACTATTCAATCTTTAAAACTGACCAAACAATAGCTTTTTTAATTAAATTAATCGTAACATTTATTCTTTTAAAAAATTTTTTTAACATTTATTTATTTTCGAGAGACAAAGAGAGGCAGAGCATGAGCAGGGGAGGAGGAGAGAGAGATACAGAATCCGAAGCAGGCTCCAGGCTCTGAGCTGTCAGCACAGAGCCCAACGCGGGGACGTGGGGCTCAAACTCAGGAACTGAGAGACCATGACCTGAGCTGAAGTTGGACGCTCAACCAACTGAGCCACCCAGGTGCCCCAATTGTAACATATATTCTTAATCATATAACCAACTAAATATCCACTGAATTCTCTTAAATCGACTTAGTATTAATTTGTGAATGCATTCCCAATAATTCAAACATACTCCCTCCATTTTAATCTATAAGGCTGTATCCTAGGTTGATCAATTAATTTCATAGAACTTATACTGAACTTTATCGTTTCCTACAAGTTTCCAAGATGAATCTTTAAAGACAAATGGAATAATTTAAATAATTTTTCTTTGCATACAAACACACAAACATGCACATTTCTATGTATCTGACTCCTGACTCTGTGTGTGTGTGTGCGTGTGCGCGCGTGTGTGTGTGTGTGTGTGTGTGTGTGTGTGTGTATTCTGCAACTCGAATATTAGAGGTACCAAAAACAATTGAACAAATATCACTTATATACAAATGTAATTTATATCATACTATTGAAACTCACTGTAAAAGTACCAGTACCAGATTATATAGATAACAACTATATTTTGAGCTTTAGAGTAAATAACATCTTACTTATTTTTGCATATTCAGCATGTATCATAAGCCTGCACAGAAACTATACGTTCAATAAATCCTTGCTTAAATGAGAACTAAGTGACTAGCCTTCAGAACTTTGGATGTATTTTAGATGAATTTAATATCAGTTATAAAATATTAATTTTCACAGTATTAGAAGAGAGGAATTAACTTTATTCTCATGTGTTAAGATGACAAAAAGTCTTGTAAATAATACTCTTCTCAGGTTAAAAACTTGAAAACTCACATTAGCTCTTTAAGTGTCTAAAGTAATAATGCATTTAATGTCCAAGTCCTACATCAGCTGATGAGGAGTCACAATATGCATGACTTTCTGAGTTTTTCATAAGCCCTGTTCACAGACTGAAACTCAGCTCTTTTCCAAGGTTCATTTTTGGCCTCATCTAGATTCACTGTAGTTTGTTAGGAAGGTTTTTATGGTCGTACTGTTCTCCCTTTGTAGGCAATAAGGGCAAAAATATTAGTTACTAAAGCAATATGTAGTGTATAATAATGTAGTTGTGCATAGAGAGTTTTTTATAAATAGATTATTTGCAATTTAAATTATATTTAATGCAAATATCTAAACCTAGTTCACTTTTGTTGTTTGCTTCCTTCCATCTCTTGACATTTCCAGTGCAAATGTGGAGATGAGAGAAGTAATTATGGACGAACAAGTCTCTAGATTCATTGGTTTGTTAAGTTTCCTCCTTACTCCAACAGTTCATTATTCTAGGCAAAAGTCTGGGTACCCAGAAGGGCAGGACTGTATTAGTACAACACAGTTGTCAGTAAAACAGAAATTCTTTAAAAATGACTTCTTGCATCTAAATCTACTGTGTGAGGGCCCCTCCTGAAGTGGATCACCTAAGGAGAAGCGATCTAAGCATGACCCTCCTGCCCCCGTGCACCTTGCCTACCCACCCCAGCTAATTCGCCAGATCCCCAGCATCATAAGCCTGGCAGGGTGCAAGTAGCCCAGACGAGCCACACCACCCCACAGTGAATCCCGCCCCTAGGAGAGGGGAAGAGAAGGCACACACCAGTCTGACTGTGGCCCCAGCGGTGGGCTGGGGACAGACATCAGGTCTGACTGCGGCCCCGCCCACCAAATCCAGTTATACACCACAGCACAGGGGAAGTGCCCTGCAGGTCCTCACCACGCCAGGGACTATCCACAATGACCAAGCAGAAGAATTCCCCCCAGAAGAATCTCCAGGAAATAACAACAGCTAATGAGCTGATCAAAAAGGATTTAAATAATATAACAGAAAGTGAATTTAGAATAATAGTCATAAAATTAATCGCTGGGCTTGAAAACAGTATACAGGACAGCAGAGAATCTCTTGCTACAGAGATCAAGGGACTAAGGAACAGTCACGAGGAGCTGAAAAACACTTTAAATGAAATGCATAACAAAATGGAAACCACCACAGCTCGGCTTGAAGAGGCAGAGGAGAGAATAGGTGAACTAGAAGATAAAGTTATGGAAAAAGAGGAAGCTGAGAAAAAGAGAGATAAAAAAATCCAGGAGTATGAGGGGAAAATTAGAGAACTAAGTGATACACTAAAAAGAAATAATATACGCATAATTGGTATCCCAGAGGAGGAAGAGAGAGGGAAAGGTGCTGAAGGGGTACTTGAAGAAATAATAGCTGAGAACTTCCCTGAACTGGGGAAGGAAAAAGGCATTGAAATCCAAGAGGCACAGAGAACTCCCTTCAGACGTAACTTGAATCGATCTTCTACACGACATATCATAGTGAAACTGGCAAAATACAAGGATAAAGAGAAAATTCTGAAAGCAGCAAGGGGTAAACGTGCCCTCACATATAAAGGGAGACCTATAAGACTCGTGACTGATCTCTCTTTTGAAACTTGGCAGGCCAGAAAGAATTGGCACGAGATTTTCAGGGTGCTAGACATAAAAAATATGCAGCCAAGAATCCTTTATCCAGCAAGTCTGTCATTTAGAATAGAAGGAGAGATAAAGGTCTTCCCAAACAAACAAAAACTGAAGGAATTTGTCACCACTAAACCAGCCCTACAAGAGATCCTAAGGGGGACCCTGTGAGACAAAGTCCCAGAGACATCACTACAAGCATAAAACATACAGACATCACAATGACTCTAAACCCGTATCTTTCTATAATAACACTGAATGTAAATGGATTAAATGCGCCAACCAAAAGACATAGGGTATCAGAATGGATAAAAAAACAAGACCCATCTATTTGCTGTCTACAAGAGACTCATTTTAGACCTGAGGACACCTTTAGATTGAGAGTGAGGGGATGGAGAACTATTTATCATGCGACTGGAAGCCAAAAGAAAGCTGGAGTAGCCATACTTATATCAGACAAACTAGACTTTAAATTAAAGGCTGTAACAAGAGATGAAGAAGGACATTATATAATAGTTACAGGGTCTATCCATCAGGAAGAGCTAACAATTATAAATGTCTATGCGCCGAATACCGGAGCCCCCAAATATATAAAACAATTACTCCTAAAAATAAGCAACCTTATTGATAAGAATGTGGTAATTGCAGGGGACTTTAACACCCCACTTACAGAAATGGATAGATCATCTAGACACACGGTCAATAAAGAAACAAGGGCCCTGAATGAGACATTGGATCAGATGGACTTGACAGATATATTTAGAACTCTGCATCCCAAAGCAACAGAATATACTTTGTTCTCGAGTGCACATGGAACATTCTCCAAGATAGATCTTATACTGGGTCACAAAACAGCCCTTCATAAGTTTACAAGAATTGAAATTATACCATGCTTACTTTCAGACCACAATGCTATGAAGCTTGAAATCAACCACAGAAAAAGTCTGGAAAACCTCCAAAAGCATGGAGGTTAAAGAACACCGTACTAACGAATGAGTGGGTCAACCAGGCAATTAGAGAAGAAATTAAAAAATATATGGAAACAAACGAAAATGAAAATACAACAATCCAAACGCTTTGGGATGCAGCAAAGGCAGTCCTGAGAGGAAAATACATTGCAATCCAGGCCTATCTCAAGAAACAAGAAAAATTCCAAATACAAAATCTAACAGCACACCTAAAGGAACTAGAAGCAGAACAGCAAAGGCAGCCTAAACCCAGCAGAAGAAGAGAAATAATAAAGATCAGAGCAGAAATAAACAATATAGAAACTAAAAAAACTGTAGAGCAGATCAACGAAACCAAGAGTTGGTTTTTTGAAAAAATAAACAAAATTGACAAACCTCTAGCCAGGCTTCTCCAAAAGAAAAGGGAGATGACCCAAATAGATAAAATCATGAATGAAAATGGAATTATTACAACCAATCCCTCAGAGATACAAACAATTATCAGGGAATACTATGAAAAATTATATGCCAACAAATTGGACAACCTGGAAGAAATGGACAAATTTCTGAACACCCACACTCTTCCAAACTCAATCAGGAGGAAATAGAAAGCTTGAACAGACCCATAACCAGTGAAGAAATTGAATCGGTTATCAAAAATCTCCCAACAAATAAGAGTCCAGGACCAGATGGCTTCCCAGGGGAGTTCTACCAGACGTTTAAAGCAGAGATAATACCTATCCTTCTCAAGCTATTCCAAAAAATAGAAAGGGAAGGAAAACTTACAGACTCATTCTATGAACCCACTATTACTTTGATTCCTAAACCAGACAGAGACCCAGTAAAAAAGAGAACTACAGGCCAATATCCCTGATGAATATGGATGCAAAAATTCTCAATAAGATACTAGCAAATCGAATTCAACGGCATATAAAAGAATTATTCACCATGACCAAGTGGGATTCATTCCTGGGATGCAGGGCTGGTTCAACATTCACAAATCAATCAACGTGATACATCACATTAACAACAAAAAAAGAGAAGAACCATATGATCCTGTCAATCGATGCAGAAAAGGCCTTCGACAAAATCCAGCACCCTTTCTTAATAAAAACCCTTGAGAAAGTCGGGATAGAAGGAACATCCTTAAAGATCATAAAAGCCATTTATGAAAAGCCCACAGCTAACATCATCCTCAACGGGCAAAAACTGAGAGCTTTTTCCCTGAGATCAGGAACACGACAAGGATGCCCACTCTCACCGCTGCTGTTTAACATAGTGCTGGAAGTCCTAGCATCAGCAATCAGACAACAAAAGGAAATCAAAGGCATCAAAATTGGCAAAGATGAAGTCAAGCTTTTGCTTTTTGCAGATGACATGATATTATACATGGAAAATCCGATAGACTCCACCAAAAGTCTGCTAGAACTGATACAGGAATTCAGCAAAGTTGCAGGATACAAAATTAATATACAGAAATCAGTTGCATTCTTATACACTAACAATGAAGCAACAGAAAGACAAATAAAGAAACTGATCCCATTCACAATTGCACCAAGAAGCATAAAATACCTAGGAATAAATCTAACCAAAGATGTAAAGGATCTGTATGCTGAAAACCACAGAAAGCTTATGAAGGAAATTGAAGAAGATTTAAAGAAATGGAAAGACATTCCCTGCTCATGGATTGGAAGAATAAATATTGTCAAAATGTCAATACTACCCAAAGCTATCTACACATTCAATGCAATCCCAATCAAAATTGCACCAGCATTCTTCTCGAAGCTAGAACAAGCAATCCTAAAATTCATATGGAACCACAAAAGGCCCCGAATAGCCAAAGGAATTTTGAAGAAGAAGACCAAAGCAGGAGGCATCACAATCCCAGACTTTAGCCTCTACTACAAAGCTGTCATCATCAAGACAGCATGGTATTGGCACAAAAACAGACACATAGACCAATGGAATAGAATAGAAACCCCAGAACTAGACCCACAAACGTATGGCCAACTCATCTTTGACAAAGCAGGAAAGAATATCCAATGGAAAAAAGACAGTCTCTTTAACAAATGGTGCTGGGAGAACTGGACAGCAACATGCAGAAGGTTGAAACTAGACCACTTTCTCACACCATTCACAAAAATAAACTCAAAATGGATAAAGGACCTAAATGTGAGACAGGAAACCATCAAAACCTTAGAGGAGAAAGCAGGAAAAGACCTCTCTGACCTCAGCCGTAGCAATCTCTTACTCGACACATCCCCAAAGGCAAGGGAATTAAAAGCAAAAGTGAATTACTGGGACCTTATGAAGATAAAAAGCTTCTGCACAGCAAAGGAAACAACCAACAAAACTAAAAGGCAACCAACGGAATGGGAAAAGATATTCACAAATGACATATCGGACAAAGGGCTAGTATCCAAAATCTATAAAGAGCTCACCAAACTCCACACCCGAAAAACAAATAACCCAGTGAATAAATGGGCAGAAAACATGAATAGACACTTCTCTAAAGAAGACATCCGGATGGCCAACAGGCACATGAAAAGATGCTTACCATTGCTCCTCATCAGGGAAATACAAATCAAAACCACACTCAGGTATCACCTCACGCCAGTCAGAGTGGCCACAATGAACAAATCAGGAGACTATAGATGCTGGCGAGGATGTGGAGAAACGGGAACCCTCTTGCACTGTTGGTGGGAATGCAAATTGGTGCAGCCGCTCTGGAAAGCAGTGTGGACGTTCCTCAGAAAATTAAAAATAGACCTACCATATGACCCAGCAATAGCACTGCTAGGAATTTATCCAAGGGATACAGGAGTACTGATGCATAGGGGCACTTATACCCCAATGTTCATAGCAGCACTCTCAACAATAGTCAAATTATGGAAAGAGCCTAAATGTCCATCAACTGATGAATGGATAAGAAATTGTGGTTTATATACACAATGGAATATTACGTGGCAATGAGAAAAAATGAAATATGGCCTTTTGTAGCAACGTGGATGGAACTGGAGAGTGTGATGCTAAGTGAAATAAGCCATACAGAGAAAAACAGATACCATATGGTTTCACTCTTATGTGGATCCTGAGAAACTTAACAGGAACCCATGGGGGAGGGGAAGGAAAAAAAAAAAAGAGGTTAGAATGGGAGAGAGCCAAAGCATAAGAGACTGTTAAACACTGAGAACAAACTGAGGGTTGATGGGGGGTGGGAGGGAGGAGAGGGTGGGTAATGGGTATTGAGGAGGGCACCTTTTGGGATGAGCACTGGGTGTTGTATGGAAACCAATTTGTCAATAAATTTCATTAAAAAAAAAAGAAACTGAATGTGAAATCAAAGAACTTCCTACAATAAATGAATCTTCTAAACAATAAATAAATAAATAAATAAATAAATAAATAAATAAATAAATAAATAAATCTACTGTGTGGATACAGTCCATGGTCAAGTTGGTTGTTAAATTTTTATTATTTATCATTCCTAACTAGTGGATTGGAATACATTCTTAACCCCACAGAAAAATAGGAATACAGATATTTATGAGAGAAAGAGAGATCAGAGGAAGAGGAAAAGAAAAGAAGGGAAGAAAAGAGAAGAATCCTAAAGGCCATGTAAAAAACTGTATGATCCTGTTACCAAATTTGCTCAAAAGACAAACCATATAAATAGGCTAAACCACCTATGGAAGAAAAAAAGAGAGGGAGGTTTATTTTCACTCACCATTAATAAAAAGGAACAGATTAGATTTCAGTTAAATAAATACCATAGTTAAATGAGATATGTTTAGCTGCAGATCATCTTCTAACCTTGAGAATAATTAGTAACTGTAGTAACTGAAGGTAGGCAGCATATGGGCTGAGGTTTCAGCACTAGCAATAAGCAAAGGCCCATTATAATATAATATAGCTAGATATGTGCTATGAAAGTGGATGCCTGGTAAGAAAGAAACATCTAGTCTAAAGGATGATCATAAAAAGTAAAACTGTGGAATATTGAAGGTAAGGTAAGATATTTTTAAGTGTATTTACTTATTTTGAGAGAGAGAGAGAGAGAGACATAATAGGAGGGCTAGAAAAAGAAGGAGAGAACCCCAAGTAGGCTCTGGGCTGGCAGCACAAAGCCCCAGAAGGGACTCAACCCCACGAATTGTGAAATCATGACCTGAGCTGAAATCAAGAGTTGGACACTTAACTGACTGAGCCACCCAAAGTGCCCCATGAGGAGAGTTCTTCAGGAAACTTGTCTAAACAACAACAACAACTACTACTTCTTCTTCTTCTTCTTCTTCTTCTTCTTCTTCTTCTTCTTCTTCTTCTTCTCCTCCTTCTCCTCCTCCTCCTCCTCCTCCCCCTAACCCTAACCCTCCTCCTCCTCCTCCTCCTTCTCCTCCTCCTCCCCCATCTTCCTCTTCCTCTCCTCCTCCTCCTCCTCCTCCTCCTCCTTCTTCTTCTTTTTCTTCTTCTTCTTCTTCTTCTTCTTCTTCTTCTTCTTCTTCTTCTTCCTTCTTCTTCCTTCTCCCTCTTCCTCTTTCTCCTCCCCCTCCTCCTCCTCTTTCTTCTTCCTTCTTCCATATTCTTCCTTCTTCTTCTTTCATCTTTCTTCTTCCTTCTTCTTCCTTCTCCCTCTTCTTCCCTCTCCTCCCCCTCCTCTTCCTCCTCCTCCTTCTTCTTCTTCTTCTTCTTCTTCTTCTTCTTCCTCTTCTTTCTTTCTTCTTTCTTTCTTCTTTCTTCCTTCTTTCTTCCTCGTCTTCCTCTTTTTAACTAGTGCCTAACAGAGACCCTGGCACTGGTTATCAATGTTGCTGAACCCAATCATATTTAATAAAAAAAGGGGGGGGGGAGGAAAATGTTTCAAATACACACAAACATGTTTCTCCTTTTAATCCAAATCTAAGTCCTCCTATACAATTTCACCTTTGCTGAGATGTAGTATTTTGTTTTCCCTAAATTAATAACTAAGAAAAAGTTACCCAACTTAAAACACATTTCTGTTTTGTAAGAACTTTTAAATCTTAATTACTATTTAAATGTGGCCACTGTACTTAACCCACTCTCCTAAACACTGCACTGCAATAGTTGGATAGAGTCATGGAAACAAGTTGATTTCCAAGACGCAGTTCCCATTTAGAAATTGGTTTGAACTGCACATCTTCAGTTGTTTATCAGCTGAAAGAGCAAAAGGTTGCCAAACAAAAGATATCTAAGATCTTTACTATCCTGGTAAAGTATGGTATGATGGACGACCAAAGCTTTCTTGGTCTGGTAAATTATTCTTTCTTCTTTCCTCTGCATTGTTTGGACAGAATGATTTGTTTAATTATCTGGAGAGTTAAACAGGAATACCAGGCAATGTTTGGCTCCTCCAGCTCTCCAAAAAATGAACTGGGTTGAACACTAGAGTGATTTATTTATTTATTTAGTGCTTTTTAAAGTTTTTATTTAAATTCCAATTAGTTAACATACAGTGTGGTATTAGTTTCAGGTGTAAAATATAGTGATTCAATACCTGCATACACCTGGTGCTTATCACAGCAAGTGCACTCCTTAATCCCGATCACCTGTTTTTACCCATCCCCCACATACCTCCCCACTGGTAACCATCAGTTTGTTCTCTATAGTTAAGGTCTGTTTTACCTTCCCTTCTCTCTTTTTTCCCTTTGTTTGTTTGCTTTGTTTTTAAAATTCCACATACAAATGAAATCATATGGTATTCGTCTTTCTCTGTCTGACTTCTTTCCCTTACCATAATACTTTTTAGATCTATCCATGTCATTGCAAATGGCCAGATTTCATTTTTTTTATGACTAATATTCCATTGTGTATATATACCACTTCTTTATCCATTATCCGTTGATGGACACTTGGGCTGTTTCCATAATTTGGCTATCATAGATAATGCTCTATGAACATTGAGGTGCATGTATTCTTTTGAATTAGTATTTTTGTATTCTTTGGGTAAATACCTAGCAGTATTTACAATTGCTGGATAATAGGGTAGTTTTTTTGTGGGGGGAGGAGCATCTATATTGTTTTCCAGAGTGGCTGTACCTGTGCGCATTCCCACCAACAGTGCGAAAGCTTTCCTCTTTCTCCACGTCCATGCCAGCACATGTTATTTCTTGTACTGTTGCTTTTAGCCATTCTGACAGGTCTGAAGTAATATCTCATTGTAGTTTTGAATTGTATTTCCCTGATGATCAGTGATGTTGAGCACCTTTTCATGTGTCTGTTGGCCATCTGTATGTCTTCTTTGGAGAAATGTCTGTTCTTGTCTTCTGCCCATTTTTTAATTGGATTATTTGTGCTTTGGGTGTTGAGTTTTAGAAGTTCTTTGTGTATTTGTATAGTAACCCTTTGTCACATAAATCATTTTCAAATATCTTCTCCCATTCCATAAGTTGCTTTTTAGTTTCATTTATCACTTCCTCCGCTGTGCAGAACCTTAGAGAGAAGCAGAAACTTATTCTCCCTCCCTTCCTCCCTTTCTTCCTTCCTCCTTTCCTTCTTTTCTTTCTTCTTTTCTCTTTGTTAGCTTGGCAAGTGCATCCATATATCTTGCCTAATTTCCAAGTGTCCAAATACATTATATTTGCATTATAATTTTGTTTCTAGTGGCAATAGATCAACCACTATCATTTGTATATGATCACATGAATTCCCAGAGACACTACAGTCCAAGGGTCTGTAGAAATTCCAGAAGCACTTTTACATAACAACACTAGAGCTCTTATTTTAATAAAAGGCAAACTTAACATTAATTATGGATAAGAAAATGATCCCAAACTGGAAACAAATTTGTTTCTCTTTTGAGTCTTCCAAATTCTATCAGTTTTGTACTTCATGTTGGTTTGCTGTAGTCTCTGCCATAAAGATAATGGCAGCAAGCCCACAGTTTCAGGAATAAGCCTAGGAAATGCCAAGAAAAAGTCCTGGAAACTTAGTTTTGTAGTAGCATATATATCTTAAAATAGTTTGATTTTAAGGGAACACTTGAACATTAGAAGAGACTTGGGAAATCAAATGCTCTAAGAAAATTATACAAAATCGCAATTATTGCAATTTTTTTTCTTTAATGGGTAGTTTGAGCATATCAAGTAATTCTCCTTGAATTAAAAGTTATTTTCTTTATATCACTATTCACTGGAGGTCTCTATATTTGAGTAATCACTTCCATTAGACTGAAAAGCTCCATGAGAGCGGAGAACATGACTGTGTGTTCATTCCCATAGCCTAGTATAGTCAGTGCTCAGTAAAGGCACGGGGTAGCCTACTAGACCTTGCTGAAGTAAGTAAACCATTAAATTGATTATATTTCAACTTATTATAATTTTATGTATAAATATATAAATATATTTTTTCTAATGTCCAAAGAAAGATTTAGCTAATTAATATATTACAAAATATAATTTTTCAACTATCTATATATGATTTTATTTGTATATTTACAGGGCATTGTTTTTAGGGAAAGTAAAGTAATGGAAACAAGTGTGCCACATTAAGGTACATGGATAACAATAATATCATTTTTGGAGAAACTGTCAGCATAACAAATAATTTAAGTAGTAACTTTTATGGCAATGCACATACATACAGAGCTTCAAATTATACTCAATGAATTTTCCAAAGTAAGCACTCAAGCATATTTAATTTCTAATCATTAAAATAGTTATACATACAAACCAATCTTATTTCATTTTAATGAGAGGTAAAAACATTTGATCTAAGTGATATTAAGTCTATATGAACATTGGAGAGATAACAGTAAATTATATATTTTCTATCTACAATATAAAATAGGATGCTGTTTTTCAATAATTCTATTACATTACTTGAACAATAATTAATAGATTAGAAATTATCCTATCCATATTTTTTAAAATATTATTTAAAATTTTTATGATGTCCTATCCCAGCATCAATCATTTCTCATTAAAGAATTATATTTATTTATTAACATGGAGTTGGAAATGTTTTATAATCAATGATTTTCTGTTCTTAACTCTTTTCTGGATATTTTTCTAGCTTTTCTATTACTTAATTTTTTTTTTAATATTTTTACTCAATAATAAATAAAGGTTTCCTGAAGTAATGTTGTCCAATCTCCTATGCAGTATTTTATTCCCTGTAAAATATCTACATAAAGATATTCCAGCTTCTGTTCATTCACTTTCCATAATGGGATGTGTGTCACATTCTGGACCAGGTCATTCCAATCCCTGACAACTTTATTCATTACTAATTCTACTTGATAAAACAGACCTGTATTCAGGCCCTGCTAGAATTCCAGGCACTGTGGATATTTTTTATTCTTTCTCAAAGAGAAATATGTTTTTTTTTCTTTTTTTATACTGTTAAAAATGGTCTCTATATGAATTTTACCCAAAGGTTCTCTGCTTTGTGCCCACATAGAATATATCTAAACTCTCTTTTATGACATAATTTTTTTTCTTGAAACCAGCTACACTCACTGCCACAACAAACACCTTTTTTTTCTCTCCAGACTAAATGTAACCTCTTCACTTGTGAGACAGTGAGGTTATTCTTAATTGGAAATGTATCACATAATAGGCAGTGTTTTGTTAAATTTTTTAATCCACAATAAAATACCAAGCTAATTTTTTTTCAGGAAGTTGTTTGTTATTTCTTCATTGAATTTTATCACCTAGTGTGTGCCAGGAACTCCTCTCTGGACAATGGATATAACGGTGAATAGGACTGATAAGGTCCCTGATCACAGAGATCCATTATTTTAATTTGTGGAGATAGACAATATATAAACAAAGTAATAGATATAAAAAATTCAGATAGTAATATTGTTGATGAAGAAAGACAAATAGTATAGCCAAACATCTTTAACAAGCATGTACTAATTCAGAACTGGCTATTGATTCATGGAAAAGTTTGAGATGAGCTGATAGGTGTTGAAAGCAAACCTTACTTTTTGTGCTGCTTCTTGGCTACAGTTTTCTGGCTTTTCCTTAGAAAAGGAAATTTAAGAAGGATGAACAGAGTGGACTTTGCAGTTCTCATAGATGCTAAGTACAGCTCAAGCAGTCCCTCCTGGACTTCCTTAGAGACAATGACGACTGTAATTTCTGAATGACTTGCAAATTGCGGCTAAGTCAGTCATAGGGTTTTATTTCTTATATACGAAGCAGATGTATCATAATAAAAACCAAAAAGGTAATCATTTTACATTGGCTAGTAAGATTTAATAACTTGTGAATTTAAAAACAGTGTTCCTTGGACACTTTTTCATGAATTTTTTGTAAAACTATCTGAAGTAATGCTAAAGAATTACAAATATTTGTTTCTGGGGCACTTGAGTGGCTCAGTCAGTTAAGCATCTCTGAATTTTGGCTCAGGTCACGATCTCATGCTGATGTAGTTTGAGCCCTGTATCAGGCTCTGTGCTGACAGTGTGGAGCCTGCTTGAGATTCTCTCTGTCCCTCTCTCTCTACCCCTCCCCGCTCATGCTGTCTCTGTCTCTCTCAAAATACATAAATTTAAAAAATACATTATTTTCTCTTAAATTGTATGTTGTTTTATTATTATAGCTATAGAAATAATTATCCTCCTATGATCAGATATATTTTTGACATTTTATATGAATATATAATTGTGAAGTAAATATAAATTATGAAATATAATATATAAAATTAATAAATATTTACTTGAAATTAGAAATTTTAAAACTTTGTTAATCTGAGAGGTGGAAAAAATTTATTTTCTACATAGAAATAGTAGCTATATAAAGAAGAAGAGGAACAAGTGATCTTGGTTACAATGTATTTATCTCACAGTTTAAGTTTCTAAACTATTATTTCAGGTACCATAATTTAGAAACAACTTTAATATCAAGAAACAAGGTAGAAAAGGTATTTACTAAAAATACTATTGCGGGGCACCTAGGTGACTCAATCAGTTAAGCATCCAACTCTGGATTTCAGCTCAGGTCATGATCTCATGGTGTGAGATCAAGCCCAGCATGGGGCTCCATGCTGGGCGTGGAACTTGCTTAAGATTCTCTTTCCCCTACCCTCCCTCCCAAAAAAGATTCTCTCTCTCCCTCTTCCTCTGCCCCTCCCCCACTCACATTCTTGTGCACAATTTCTTTCTCTCTCTCTCAGAAAAACAATGTTATTGGCTGTGTGATCTTGGGCAATTTGCCTAAACTCCCCAATCATCAATTTATTTGTAGAATATGAATATTAATGCATTTTACACACGTTCATTGTAAAGAATGCATGAAATATCTATATAGAATGTTTAGAATCATAATAGAATATTTAATAGTAAACATTAATAAAGTATTTAACAAATGGGTCTTAGTCTTAATAAAACATTTAATAAGTGGAAAGTGTGACGAATAAGTAGATGACAACAGCAATGGTAAAGGTGATAACAGCACTGTCCTATAACCACCAAAGCCACTCTGGCTGTTGCCTACAGGCTTTCCACAGTAGAATTCATATTACTTACTGGACATGTTTTCCCAATAAAGATGTGAGGTAGGTTTTATTAGGGAAATAGAGACATGGTGGAATTAATCACCTTGGAAACTATATGGCAAGGATCAAGTGTATCTTCCTATAATGGCCATGTTCTTTCTGATCCATTAGTTGGAAGTTCAACAAAAAAGTAAGGCTATTTTTGTTGGATGAAAGAAGAACCAAGAAATCAGTTCAGTGTGTGTTAGATTTTCAACTTTTAATGTGATTTATTTCAATCTTTTTGGAATTAAAAAGTAATGAAAATAAAACAGTGTTTTATCTTTTAAACATACTTGTAATTAAGAAAAAAATCTTCATGGGACCTCATCAAAATAAAAAGCTTCTGCACAGCAAAGGAAACAATCAGCAAAACTAAAAGGCAACCAATGGAATGGGAGAAGATATTTGCAAACAACATATCAGATAAAGTGTTAGTATTCAAAATCTATAAAAACTTATCAAACTCAACAGCCAAAAAACAAATAATCCAGTGAAGAAATGGGCAAAAGACATGAATAGACACTTCTCCAAAGAAGACATTCAGATGGCCATCCGACACATGAAAAAATGCTCCACATCACTTATCATCAGGGAAATACAAATAAAAACCACAATGAGATACCACCTATCAGAATGGCTAACATGAACAACTCAGGCAACAACAGATGTTGGCGAGGATGCGAAGAAAGAGGATCTTATTTGCATTGCTGGTGGAAATGCAAACTAGTGCAGCCACTCTGGAAAATAGTATGGAGGTTCCTCAAAAATTAAAAAGAGAACTACCCTACCACCCAGCAATTGCACTACTTGGTATTTTCCAAGGGATACAGGTGTGCTGTTTCGAAGGGGCACATGCACCCACCCCAATGTTTATAGCAGCACTATCAACAATAGCCAAAGTATGAAAAGAGCCCAAATATCCATTGATGGATGAATGAGTAAAGAAGATGTGGTACACACACACACACACACACACACACACACACACACTATGGAGTATTACTCAGCAATTAAAAAGAATGAAATCTTGCCCTTTGCAGCTAGGTGGATGGAACTAGAGGGTATTATGCTAAGCAAAAGTAGTCAGAGAAAGACAAATATCATATGACTTCACTCATATGAGGAGTTTAAGATACAAAACAGATGAACATAAGGGAAGGGAAGCAAAAATAATATAAAAACAGGAGGCTGGACCAAAACATAAGAGACTTTTAAAGATAGAGAACAAACTGAGGGTTGCTGGAAGAGTTGTGAGAGAGGGAATGGGCTAAATGGGTAAGGGGCATTAAGGAGTCTACTCCTGAAGTCATTGTTGTTCTATATGCTAACTAACTTGGATATAAATTAAAAAAACAAATTAAATAAAAATTTAATAAATCAATAAATCATAAATAAAAAGAAAAAAATCTTCATCCCAACACTTTTTTAGAAAACCTATTCCTTCAGACATGAATTTACCACAATTTATCTTATTTGCACATCGATGATAATATTATGCATGAAATAGCTTTTAATTTAATACACATTTTTAAGTTATATCTCTTTTGCTACCACCATTATTTTCTCTTATATTAACCTGCTTTTTGTCTGTGTAGTTGAAAAAAATATTTTAAGTATGTTTCTGTTTCTTATGCTATAAAGCAGTGATTCTTAATGTGAAGAGAAATAAGAGAGGAGAAACGGTGGTGATAAGGAGACACATCTATTTAGGGGTTATTCAGAATTATTTGCAGGACCTTTTAAAATTGCACCTGCTCACCTAGAGTTTTTGATAAAGGTGTAAGTCCTTTTCTTTATGTGAATATGTGACCCAATATTCTGGAGGCAAGTAAAGACCTTGTTATTCAAATGTTTGTAATAAATTAAAAATCAAGGGGCACCTGGGTGGCTCAGTCGGTTAAGCATCCGACTTTGGCTCAGGTCATGATCTCACAGTTGGTGAGTTCGAGCCCCACGTCGGTCTCTGTGCTGACAGCTCAGAGCCTGGAGTCTGCTTCAGATTCTATGTCTCCCTCCCTCTGACCCTCCCTCTTTCATGCTCTGTCTCTGTCTGTCTCAAAAATAAATAAACATTAAAAAAAATTAAATTAAAAATCAAACTGCTATTCAGATTCTGGGTTCACAAGTGTTAACTTTCACTCAAATTTGCTTCTTGCCTCTGTCCCCTTTCTTGACAAACATCCATTTTCAGTTTTAACTATTCTTGTACATGATGAACTCACATATCTCTGTCCACATTCTTTCATCCACAACACCTTGCTGGACTCAAATCATAAAATCCCAGCCACTGCATATACACCTACACTTATTGTTCTGCTTTTCCTTCAACTCTGTGAGACTACACCATATTTAACCTCCATGAAAGCACTCTCTGTGTTCTCAGATTCAATTAATGTCTTCAACTTGCTTCCAGTATCACATTACACCCTGAGGGGCTGCATAAAACGTGGTTTGGAATCACAAGCTTTGAAACTATACTCTCCTACTAAAAACTGGCTGAACTCGCATGACGTTATTCAACTTCTCAGAGCCTGTTTATCCATACATTTTTAATAAGTGATCTCAAGAGGACCACAAGGTTGGCTGGAGCATTGTAAGCAGGGACAGAATCTTAATAGAAGTAGACAAAGAACATCTCATAGAAGCCCTTTTAGATAATGATGAGAAATTTAGATTTTATTCTAGATAAAATAAGAAATCACTAGAGAGCTATTATCTAGGCAGTGACAAGATTTGGCTAACATTTTGAAAAGATAACTGCAGCTATAAAGAATGAGAATAAACTATAAAGCGACAAAGGAGGGACCAGGGAGACTGGCTATTGTAGTAAACCAGAACAGGTACGTTGGTGGTGTAGAATAGGCTTGTATCTGAAAACAGTGAGACCTAAATTATTTTTGGATCTATTTTAAAGGTTGAGCTGATAGAACTGGCTGATGTAGAATGGAGAAAGTAAGGATTTAAATATAGGGAAGGTTTAAGTTTTGAGTAACTTGAAATGTAGGAGACATTTAGAGATGGAATTAATTAATTAATATATATATATGTTAAAGACTATATATGTTTATATATTAAACACTATATATATAGTGCTTAACTAATGTTTATATATATATTATATAATATATATTAAACACTATATATATATATATATATATATACACACACACACACATATATAGTAAGTAATCTCATCTATTTCTAACACAATAGAAATAGATGAGATTACTTAGGGAAGAGTGTAGAAAAAGAAAAAAGGGAAGAGATCTAAGATCTAAGCTCTCTTAGGTAGAAAACTTGAGAAGAATCCATTTAATTATTCATTTACTCACTTACTGAAAAATTATTCGTTGACTACCTATTATGTGCCTAACAATGTTACAGGTACTGGATATACAGTTTTAAATAAAAGCCTTATTTTTCTGGATCTTATATTTTGGTGGGAGAGTGAGATGGTGAATAAGACCAATCTGCTCAATAATATGTGTTAAGAGGACAAAAATATGCAGAGAAGGAAAATGTTAAATGCATAGAAAATTGGGCAGCCTGGAAAATTGGGCAGAATTTTGGGCTGAAGAAAATGAAGGGTATATTCATGAAATATCTGAAGAAGGAGGCAGAGATCAGCGAGGAAGACTCTGCAAAAGTTCTGAGTATAAACAGCATCAAGTGTGCCCTATAAGTTCAAGAAACATTAAGGAAACAGAAAGGTGTGGAACAGAGATGCTGTGGTGACAACAGATGAAGGTTGAGCAAACACAAGAAAGTTAACACCAGGCACACAGCTAGTGAAAAAATATATATGGGACACGATGGTGATTTGAACCTAAGTAGTAGGAGCAGAAGTAGTCAAGAGTTATTAAACTCCTTTCATCCATTCATTTGTTTTATGCTGTAATACAGACACCACATTCTGCACCTAAGCAATTTAGTTTTCATCTTCCTCTCCCTAAAATGGATATATTCCTACTTAGCCAAAACCAACGTGTCCTACCAAATAAATTTAACAATAATTTCTAAATATCACTGAATGTCCAGACTATATTTATGACTATTTTAGATGAAAAGATATGTAATGGGCATTAATAACTATAAGTAGTATGTAACATTAAGAGAATTCTTGCTTATTTTTGTAAAGGTCAAGTTGACAGAATTTACTGATAAACTGGATATGGGGAATGATGAAAAAGGGAGGCAGCAACATTTATCCTGAGATTTTTGGCATATGCAAATGGAAGAATGGAGTTGTTTTTAACGGAGATAAGAAAGCCTAAGAGGAGAATATTAAAAGAAAATTATGACTATTTAGTTTATGATAGTAAGTATCTACACAAATACACACATACGGTCCAGGGCAATCAGGGAGAGGTCTGGGCTGCAGATACAACTTTGGAAGTCATTATTATGTTGATGGTAGTTAAAGGGATGAAGCTGGTTGGGATCACCTATGGGATGAAAATGTACAGAAAAGAGAACATATTCAAGGACTAAGTTTTGGAACACTACAACATGCAGAGGTGAGCTGAAGAGGAGAAACCCCAAAGGAGACTAAAACAGTTTTGGGAAGGTTAGACAAAACTTGGTGATGGTTGGGTTTGCAGGACCCAACTGAAGGAGATGCTTCAAGAAGGAGAGAATGCATCAAGTTCAAACACTGGTAAAAGGTTAAGTAAGAAGACTGAGGAAGGATTATATAATTGGGTAATGTAGAAGCAACTGCTGACCATTACGAGACTAGTCAATTTGAGGTGGCTGGAAAAATGGAATAGTCTAAATACAGAATGAGAGAAGAAAAGTAGGCAATTGGTAAAGATATTTTGCTATCAAAGAGAATAGGAAAATGAGAAAGTAGCTATTGAACAATGTGATGTCTTTTTTAAGATGTTATACATTAATAAAAATAGGAATGATATATAAAGAAAAATGATGAAAGAGAGAAGGAAAATAATTTTTTTCATGTTTATTTTTGAGACCGAGAGAAAGAGTGCAAGCAGGGGAGGGGCAGTGAGAGAGGGAGATAGAGAATCCCAAGCAGGCTCCACGCTGTCAGCCCAGAGCTCCACACAGGGCTCAATCTCACGAACCATGAGATTATGAACTGAGCCAAAATCGAGACTTGGACACTCAGCTGAGTGGGTCACCCATGCGTCCCTAAAGAGAAGGAAAATAATTTTAAAAGCTACATTCTTGCATAGTCATGAGTGGATGGGCTCCACGCATCCCACCTGCGGTGGGCATAGGAGACAGAAAGTTAGCTACAGAAGGAGGAAGGTAGGGTACTTAGGTGTGAATTCTGATAAGTTGATTGATTTGGTGAGCTAATAGAGTCAGGGTTTGTGTGCATGCGTGTGCACGCGTGTGTGTGTGTGTGTGTAAAATGCAGGTTTATAACTGAAAGTGTGACTGGCAGAGGAATGTTTAGGCTTTGAAGAGTGAGTAAATAATAATATTCTCTAGAAAAGTTGGAGAAATAAATAAATTGGCTAGCAACATTTAATAGCAAGAAACATTAAAGATCTTGAGTGTAAGGTCTTAAAGTTATTAGTACAGTGTGTGTGTGTGTGTGTGTGTGTGTGTGTGTGTGTGCGCGTGCGTACAGCCACATTAAACTGTTTGGTTGCAATTGTATATTTAGACATAAAGAAGGTTGTGATTCCTGCAGGTGAGAAAGATTAAAAAGAGTCTTTGGATGGATTATTGTTATGAACACTGAAATAATTAAAAATGCTTACAAGATTTATGGTAGAAAGAGGACAAGGGAGCTAGATGTTCAAAATTGGTGACTGAGTAGGATTCACTAGGATTTAAGCAGACTCCTACAGCAAGAACAGGGAGTGTGTAGTGTTGTCTGACATTGTTCAATAGAATTTGCCTCAGAGTGGAATAAGGGAGGTGGGTGGAATGATGTTTTGGAAACGGTGATGAGCACTCAGGTAGACAGTTGTACGACTCTGGTACATGAATACTGAAATAAAAACAGTCATCCCTTGAATGGGCTGAAGGGAAAATAGAATCTTCAGGACCAAAGAATGAAGGAAATGCTTAAAAACTGAAACTGCAGTGAATTTTGTTGACAGACTGGGAATCCCAGAAGGGACAGTGGGAGGGGTTTGGAAGCTTGGCAAAAGTGGAAATTTGATTAGGGTGTCTTTCCGTATAGGTTACTGAAGACACACAAATACATTTCCAAAGGGATTCTTAAATACAAGCTTATGTTTCATAGTGGTATAAGATGTTTTGTTACATATTTTGATTATTTAAATTGATGTGTGCACACTCATATGGATAGCGGGAGAAGAAGAGCCATTTTTCTCTCTTCATATGATTCTGGAAGATCTGAGATATAGCACCAGGAGCGTCTGGGTGGCTCAGTCAGTTGAGCATCCCATTTCAGCTCAGGTCATGATCTCACAGTCCATGGGTTTGAGCCCGAAGTCAGATGCCGTGCTGACAGTTCGGAGCCTGGAGTCGGCTTCGAATTCTTTGTCTCCCTCTCTCTCTGCCCCTCCCCCCCCATGCTCTGTCTCTCTCCATCTCTCAAAAATGAATAAACATTAAAAAAATTTAAGATACAGCACAGATGGATGACACCAATGACCTAGATCATTAAATATAAAGGTCATTGTTTTGGTGCTTATTTTGCTAATTTTTTCCCTTTCTTTTCCAGAAATTTACTTGCAATGCCTTCAGAAACAGCACAAATTTCTTTTCTTTTCTTTTTTCTTTTTTTTTTAATATATAGCCACTCCTTCTTACTCTGAATTTTAGGCAGCTTGTCCTTTTCTTCCTCCCTAACGTTGGATATTGTGAAGTATCATAGTCCTGTTAGGTTTCCCATTGTACATAAAGTATCTTAGTGATCACACCCAGTTTGGCTGATTAAATTACTCTTTGTATCCAAGTGCCTAACAATGAAAACTCATGGGTGTTTCATAGACACTAACTCAATGTGTGAAGGACTGAACTCCTCAATTTATTATTTCTGTCATTCACATGTATCTCACTCAGTAAGAGATCCTGACCAGTCGGGGCACCTGGTGGCTCAGTCGGTTAAGTGTCCGACTTGGGAGTTCGAGCTGGGAGTCCAACTCTGTGCTCAGAGTCTGGAGTCTGCTTTGGATTCTGTGTCTCCCTCTTTCCCTGCCCCTCCCTGGCTCGTGCTCTGTCTCTGTCTCTCTCTCAAAAATAAATAAACATTAAAAAGAAAAATTTGTTTTTTTAAAAAAAGAGATACTGAGTCAAGTCAGAAAACTGTGTAAAGTTCATTGATTTCCCCTTCTCAAATACCCTTTATAACTATCTAAGTAATCATCAAACCGTCTTATATCATCATCAAATCATCAAACTGACTTATATCCACTGAACCTCTCAAATCGATCATCTGACTGACTGGTCTTTTGTTTTTTTATTTAATTTTTTTAAGTTTATTTATTTTAATTTTTTTTAAGTTTATTTATTTTTGAGAGACAGAGAGACAGAGAGAGAGAGACAGAGCATGAGCAGGGGAGGGGCAGAGAGAGAGGGAGACACAGAATCTGAAGCAGGCTGCAGGTTCTGAGCTGTCAGCACAGAGCCCGATGCGGGGCTGGGAGATCATGAACTGGGCTGAAGTTGGAAGCTTAACTGACTGAGTCACCCAGGTGCCCCTATTTATTTATTTTTAAGAGAGAGAGAGAGGGAGGAAGGGGAAGAGATAGAAGGAGATGAGAGAGAGAGAGAGAGAGAGAGAGAGAGAGAATCCCAAGCAAGTTCCGCACAGCACAGAAACTGATGTGCGGCTCAAACTCACAAACCAGGAGATCATGACCTGAGCTGAACTCAAGAATTGGACCCTCAACTGACTGAGCCACCCAGGTGCCCACTACCAGGTCTTTGCATTCTCAACATAACCCTTCTAATCTAGGATTATTATTGCTGCCCTGGGCCATTGAAACACATCTCTAAATCACATTCTGTCACCTTTCTTGCTCACCTCTAGGCCATCTTTCCCCTGCAGACAGGATGATCTTACTAAAATGCAAATTTAATAGCATTCTGCCCTGACTGAAACAAACAAGGAAGCAACAAAACAAGATGTTTCCACATGGTGCCCTTCCGATATAATCCTAAAACTAGTAGAGTTGACACCTTTATGAACTGGTTTCTGCAAAACTCTTCAGACTCATGTCTCCCCACTGCTGCCTTCTTGTTTTCTCTTGCTCTCTTTATCAGCTTTGGGTTTTTGCAAATACTATTTTATCTTCCCAAAGGGCTCTCTCCTTGAGAAAGGTTTCCATAAGACTGTAGGACTGACTTGAGGTTCTTCAATGCTTTATTCCACAGAAGCCTATTTTTACTCATGGTGTAGCCCTTGTCACTGTGCATGGAAAATTGTTATTTGCTGCTGTCTTTCAGCAGTAAGTGGTACCTCTTAGGTGGCAGGTCTGCATTTTATTCTGAAGTATATTTCTACTAACTCTACAACATTCACCACAGTGTCTGGCTTATAATTGGAGCTCAGAATTTTTTTTTTCAATGAATAAAATTATAAAATATCATAGAGATGTAGGATACAATTTAATATAAAATATTTGATTTTGTATAATCAAGATTTTTTGTTCATAATATTGGATAATATTAGAACCAGATGCCCAAATAATGGTATAATCATATCTTTACAATAATGACTATGTAGTTTATTTTGATCTGCCTGAATAATAGCAAAATAGATCAAATATTGTTCTGATTGTTTTAATGACCAAACTGGGTTCTTTCCCATGGCTGTGTTGATTGAGAATGCAAAATTGTGTTAAATTAGAAAAGAATAGCGTTACTAGAACACTGTGATCTTCTAGAAACAACTATTATTTTATGTGGGCTATTTGGGGAGTTGGAAGGACAGCATTCAGCCAGTATAACTGAAAATACTGAAGTTCAGGTATAAAATATAGCTAGACCCAATTTCCATGTGATTTCAATTGAAAAACTGATTTTTTTTTCAACTTTTAGGTCAAGACTACACTCTTGCTAAATTGGAATATTCATGGATCTCTTGTGCAGCATACTAAATACATCTTAAATACAGGACACTTTTCAACTTTTTAAAATTGTTATATAATAAGAACATAGAACGAATGAGTAGATTTTAAATTTTTTTTGAGATTCGAGATGATTTAAAACATGTTACTTCCCATTCTATATAATCACATATGCATAACTGTTTAGATCCAATGTTCATATTTAGCATAAGTTTAGCAGGGGTACACAAGGCAAATATTTGTTAGGTATATTTCCTTCTAACTATCTCATCCATTTTAGCATGCATTTTATAATCCAAGCATAGTATAATTTCACTTTACATTATTTTTCCACATTAAAGTGCATAATATGATAACGTTAGGTTCTCTAAGAAAAGTGACAAAGTTTTTATATTTATTAAAACTTTAATATTAAAAGTTGACTTTAAGCATGTCTAGTGGAGCATGGTCCTTAGTTAAATTTCTGTAACTGTTAATCTTTAAAAACAAAAAGTGTTACCAAGCTAAGTATTCTTTCATTATTATAATTTATTGGAAAATACCCCTATTTCTTTGTTATTTTATAGAAGTCAGTAGAGTTTTACACATTCCTAGGATGGTGTCTATATTTATGATTATTCATAATATTAAAATTACTGTTTTTAATAATGCTTACCATATGGCATACATTGTATTAGATGATTAGATTTTTGAAAATCTCTATTTTCACATCAGTTACAAGAAATTGATATTTATTTTGGAGACAAAAATAGTAAGCTTCAGGCAGGCTATATTCTTGCATGCTGAATTTTTAGAAAAATAGGTCTTTGATAATAACAAGTTTTATTGTCTATAGTTACACTCAGTATGAGTTAAGGATAATATTTTTCTGTTCAAGTTGTGATTTTTCTAGCAGCAGATTCCAATTCACAGAGAAAAATTTATGAGGGTTTTCCATATTGTTCCTATCAGGAAGATTATGCCCTCTCAAAATATCTTAATATACATTGTATATAGTGTCTTGGAAGGTGTATAGATTCCCAGTACTTAACACTTCCTTCATTTGTGTGCTAACATTGTATTTTGGGAGAGTCTCTGTATACTTGTCACAGCTTTATCACTTTATAACATTTGTTTCTATTTTGTCCTTGGGTGTGTTATTTTGTTGGCAGTTTTTCAGTTTTTAGGCTGGCTATGATTTGGGGATAAACAGCTCTAGCCACTGGGATTGAGGATGCATTGTCATCAGCTCTGCCCTCTGGCCATTCAGAGAATCAAGTTCCTCCATTTGAAATTAAGAGTAAGAAGTTAGACATTGGTTTCCTTGGCAGTATTTTTTTTGAATGTTTATTTATTTGTTTTATTTATTTATTTATTTATTTATTTTAGAAAGAGACAGAGACAGAGACAGAGTACGAGCCAGAGAAGGGCAGAGAGAGGGAGACACAGAATCTGAAGCAGGTTCCAGGCTCTGAGCTGTGGAAACAGCGCCAGATGCCTGTTGTATCTCACAAACCAAGAGATCATGACTAGAGCGGAAGTTGGACGCCTAAGGGACCCAGCACCCATAAGCCCCTCCTTAGCAGTATTTGAAGCAAGCTGTTATTCCTTTTATCTCTTTTGAAAAGTTTTGTTCTTTAGTATACCATTAAATGAAGAACTGGTGTGGAACTTTTATCTTAAAGCACAGACTGTGGCCAGATTAGAAGATAAAACTAGGGGTAACTTTTGGAAGAAGAGAAACCTCTAACTCAGTGTTAATACATTAAAACACGCAGGGAATACTCCCTTTAAAAACAAAACAAAACAAAACATTTTACTTAAGAGTTAGAAATTAAACTTTCCGACTAAAATTTATTTCATAGTAATGATAAAAATAAAATTGCACAATTGATAACTAAAATACATACAATAAATCATTAATTTAAAAAGTCAGTCATTGTAACACGGCAGCAATGTTGAATGTTAATTAGTAGAATATGACAACCCAATGAATGAAATGTTCTTGCTCACAAGTGGAAGACCCAAATTGCAAATGAATCTAAACTTGAGAGATTTAGATCTCCATTTAGCATGAAGTTACGATACCCACAGAAGAAGTGAAATTAGAAATGACTCTGCATATGCAAGTGGAGGTCTAATTCTTTTTTTAACTAAATTTTCATTAGACAAAGGACAATAGTCTGAAATAAAAGTGAAGGCATATGTACCTATATGTTCATTTATAGATGCCCCATCTTGTGCAAACATTCTTAACAGAGTGTGTAATTGTATGGAGGAGAGGCAGGAATGTGGGATAAGTGAAAAAAACAATAAAATAATTTTACTGACATGAGAGAAGTCTTGCACGAACAATGATAAAATGTTTTAGGAATAACTGAATTTTCTGCATCTGCCAAAAAACAAACAAACCAACAAAAAAACAGAAAAATCAAACCTCAACTGACCAAAAATTAATTTGATTTTCTCCTCAAAAATTCCCTTTTTGGATTTGTTTTTAGCATTAAAGTTTTAATTTGTACATTTGAAATAAAGACAATTCAATCTGATAATTTGGACATTATTTCCTCAGCAAGATGGGAGGGTACATGGATAACCATTGTTTTACCTTCCTACTGTAAAGAGTGCCAATCTAAGCCCAGAATTATAAGTACTGAGCAGAATGGGGATTATATAATAATAGGTAAAATGATAAAATCTAGAGTGACAAGAGGGTTAGGTGACCTAGTGGAAAGAAATGGGCTTTGGTGTCATAACAACTTCCTTAGGTATCTCGCTTCAAATCACCTCCAGCCATCTGACTTTGCCCAACTTAACTCACCCTACCTCTTCATTTAATTAGCAGAGATAATAATTTCTTAGCAAATTTGTTATGGAAATTAAGTGGGTTAATATTGTGAAAGCACTTAGTCCAAAGCTAGAAACTTGATAAACTTTCCTCTTTTCATTTATTTCCTTTTTTCTCTTTCTCATTCATTCTCTATTGACTCTTTTTACTATAGATTGGTTCAAGAGTTCAGAGGATCTTCAGGTCAGATCCTAAAGACTCTGTGAATACTGTGACTTTCAAGAACAGATAAGTGACCACATCAATTCTATCAGGAACTAACAGAAATTTATATAAATAAATAATCTGGTCTTTATCCATTCTCAACATTTTGGTACCACATCTGAAATATATAATTTTATAATAGTTAGACAGTTTGAAAAGAAAAGAAAATACTATCATATCCTTATCTAAAGATTTGTTAGATATGAATCCATAACTGGATAAAAGTTGGATCTCAGAAGTTTTTTACCTTTTTGTGCTTCTATGACAAAACAAAATACAAATGTATTTATCACTATTTATATTCTATGTTTAAGTTTTAGTTATTAATTTGCTTTTCTTGTCATGATAATCTAGCCATGCTTACTTCACATGCTAGATAAAAGAAAACGGTAAAACTACTATAGTTTCAAATAAACAGCATGCTCAAACTTTAAAATGTGTTTAGATAGGCATTTCTAATTTTGTGGATTATAATATCTTTATTTCTTTTTAATTCGCCGCTTGCATTATTTTTATAACTGCTCTAAAGCACTAGAGAAATAAATGAAAATTAAATATTTTACATATTTCCATATGTATTTATTTACTAGTTACTGGTAATACAATTGTTATTTAATTGCACTGTCTTTAATGTGGTATTTTCCAGTGATGAAAAATATTTAACTAATATTCCATAGAAAGAAACATAATACTGTGAATAAGCATGCACTCTAATAGCATGTGATGTGGGAGGGTATGCCTTTTAAATACGGATGTATAGTCCAGTCATTAGCAGACTGTGCTCCAAAACATTGAACATTGGCATTAGTTACTCCAGATTTTGTCTAGAACCCTTTCTCTGTTGTCTATCATTTCTAGTTACTAAAAATGTTCAGATGTCCTTCATAATGTCATAAGATTCCACAATTCTCTAATTGCTAGACCATCTTTACTTTCATTTACAACTATTCAGTGAGGGTCCTCTGCATACATGTTTTGTCAGAATTTTGGTTCAAAACTTTTTTTTTACCAGGAAAAAAAAATGATAAAAAGAGAAGCTGCCATCAATTAAACAATACAAACTGCAAAATTGTAATAAATCAGTGCTCTATGGCATGTTGATAAACAAGAAGTAAGTTCACTTTGATAATTTACCAATATAATTTAAAAGATTCTTTGTAGGTAGAATCTTTTTGATGTTGAAATAATTTTATATTCTTTTAGGTATTGAATTATTAAATATTATTTTTGGTCATTTTACTACAATCGTCTTTTATCTCTTCTGGTTTTCTTCCTTATGAAGTAAATAATTTTCAGTTCCTAATCACTAAAGATTGAACATCAATTCTGATTTTTCATCTTATTTTCCATTTGTAGATACCTGATTATGCTTATATCGAGAGTAGGTTCCAATCAGAGAACTTAAATATGTATACCAATACTTTGTAAAGTCAATACTGTTTTATAAAATAAATATAATTGATCTTTAACTTAATCCCATTGAAAAGTTGGTTGAGAGAATATTCTGTTTAAACCATAATGGATCCACCATTTAGATTTACTTATTTACACCAAAATCTTACCCTAGTCCTAAAAATGAAAAAGAAAGGAAACTCAAAACACAAGGCTGAAATAAATTTCCAGGCCCAAAATGGGAGTTGTTTCTGCTTGAGGTGATAGGTCAGCAAACCAAACTTAGATAACTTTTGTATCCCTGTAAATTTTCCACTTGATCAGAAACACCCAGTCAGCTGATCCCCAAATGCCAAGTTAACTCATGACTCTCTACTTATTTGTTTCTTGATATTTGTACATAAAATCAGATATGCAAACCCAGCTAGTAAAGTCCTGCCTTCCCATTACTGCTTCTAAAGCTCTATAAAACTTGCTCTCATCCAAACATCCCCAGGGGTAGAATGTTCTACTGCTTGATAAGCACTGTATACTCCCCCAATCCATGCACTGCTATTACTTAAACAAAGGACATCAAACTTATTACTAAATTGTTTCATTTTTGTCATTTGACAGCAATAAATATAAATTTGTAAATTTTAAGCCAATTTTCTGTAAATGTTTTAACAAAAGAAAGGCCAATATAAAGATGATGCTCAATTTAAGGTTTAAAGATTAATAATTTTTCTCACTTTAATATTATTTATTCATTACATATAAATGATCTCCATTGTACTAATGGTAGAAAAAGAATGTGATGAGGTTTTGGGTGATGGTGGGGTTCGTGGGTTTCAGAGCTAACAAGCCAATAAAGAATTCTTGAAGATGTCTTTGATACAAAAAGATGATTTTATTAAAGCACGAGGACAGGACCAGTAGGCAGAGAGAGCTGCACTGGAGTTGTGAAGAGTGGCTCCTTATATAGATGGGACTGAGGAAGGTAAAGTCAAAAGGGAAGTTTCCAAAGAGATTTTCTTTTTTTTTCTTTTTAATTTTTTTTTTTTAACGTTTATTTTTGAGACAGAGAGAGACAGAGCATGAACGGGGGAGGGGCAGAGAGAGAGGGAGACAGAATCAGAAGCAGGCTCCAGGCTCTGAGCTGTCAGCCCAGAGCCTGACGCAGGGCTCGAACTCACAGACCGCAAGATCGTGACCCGGGCTGAAGTCGGATGCTTAACTGACTGAGCCACCCAGGCGCCCCTCCAAAGAGATTTTCATATGCTAAAGACTCACAGATTACTGGAGGCCAAGATATTGTCAAGTTGAGGTTTCTCCCTCTAGAAGAGCATTAACATTAAGATAGTAAGGAGTTCCTGGACTCTAGGCCATTGATGTCATTGCCTTTTTCTTATAAGCTGGTGGACACTCTTCTCAGTTTAACCTTTTTTTTTTTTTTTTTTTTGTCCTTTCCTTTTTTGGGTAGGTAGAAGGGTCCAAGGAATATCACACATATCCCACCTGGGGCGAAGGTGGTGGGGGGAGGGTGGGAGGGAGGTGCTAGCTTGTACTTTGTCCTCAGACTGCCTGTGCTCCCTCATCAGAATGTAATTAAATACAAAAGATATAAAGTAATCAATTTGGCTTTATGCAATAATTTAGGTAGAGATCAAAGGCCAATCTTAATTTACACACAGTCAATTACAGGCCTAAGTAACAGAATATCTGAATCCAAAGTTGATGGAGAAGACAAGATTAGGCTTTGTACTTCCTTGAATTTTAATCATTTTTGTAACTGTTAGGTTTCTTTGACTACCACAATGTTTACCTTGTAATAAAACCCTTTATATAATTACAAGGTCTGAATAATTTATTTTCTAATGATTCAAATTTATAAGTAAACAGAGCATTGCAAATAGTTTTTACTAATAAATAATTTGAAAATTAAATTTGAGATTGCAAAGTCTAGTGTTATAAATAGAATTAGATTAAAAATCCTGAAAATAATGTTTCTGGTTTATCTTATTTTTCTCTTATTCTTTATTTCAGGGTTCATTAATATGATTCAAAAGTCTTCATAAATACATTTTATGAAACACTCATTTCCCAGAGGTTATCTTTTCTTAGGTGGAAAAGGAAAAAAAAAAGATTCAAAAGCAAACAATAAAATAAACTCAAATGCATATTCAGAGCTTTAGAGATTCAGGCTGAGGGAGAAGTAAACCTTATTTCTGTTATAATGTTAATATTTAGATCAACTTTTTTTTAATGTATACATTTATTTATTTTTTAATTTACATCCAAGTTAGCTAGCATATATTGCAACAATGATTTCCTAAGTTCCTTAATGCCTCTTACCCATTTAGCCCATTCCCCCTCCCACAACCCTTCCAGCAACCCTCAGTTTGTTCTCTATATTTAAGAGTCTCTTATGTTTTGTCCCCCTCACTGTTTTTATATTATTTTTTGTTTTTCTTCCCTTATGTTCATCTGTTTTGTATCTTAAAGTCCTCATATGAGTGAAGTCATATGATATTTGTCTTTCTCTGACTAATTTTGCTTAGCATAATACCCTCTAGTTCCATCCACCTAGTTGCAAAGGGCAGGATTTCATTCTTTTCTGTTGCCGAGTAATACTCCATTGTATATATACCCCACATTTTCTTCATCCATTCATCCATCAATGGACATTCGGGCTCTTTCCATACTTTGGCTATTGTTGATGGTGCTGCTATAAACATTCAAAACAGCACAACTGTGTCCCTTGGATAAATGCCTAGTAGCACAATTGCTGGGTTGTAGGGTAGTTCTAATTTTAATGTTTTCTAGAGTGGCTGCGGCAGTTTACATTCCCACCAGCTGTGTAAAAGAGATCCTCTTTTTCCACATCCTTGACAACATCTGTTGTTACCTGAGCTGTTAATGTTAGCCATTCCAACAGGTGTGAGGTGCTATCTCATTGTGGTTTTGATTTTTATTGCCCTGATGAGGAGTGATGTTGGGCATTTTTCATGTGTCTGTTGGATGTCTTCTTTGGAGAAGTGTCTCTTCATGTCTTTTGCCTATTTCTTCACTGGATTATTTGGTTCTTGGGTGGTGAGTTTGATAAGTTCTTTATTGATTTTGCATATTAACTCTTTATCTGATACATCATTTGCAAATATCTTCTCCCATTCTGTCAGTTGCCTTTTAGTTTTGTTAATAGATACCTGTGCTGTGCAGAAGCTTTTTATTTTGATGAGGTCCCAATAGTGCATTTTTGCTTTTGTTTTCCTTGCTTCTGGAGACTTGTTGAGTAAGAAGTTGCTGTGGCTGAGGTCAAAGTGGTTTCTGCCTGCTTTCTTCTCCAGGATTTTGATGGCTTCCTGTCTTATGTTTAGGTCTTTCATCCATTTTGAGTTTATTTGTGTGTGTGTTGTAAGAAAGTGGTCCAGGTTCATTTTTCTGCATGTTGCTGTCCAGCTTTCCCAGCACCATTTGCTGAAGAGACTGCCTTTATTCCACTGGATATTTTTTCCTGCTTTGTCAAAGATTAATTGGCCATACGTTTGTGGGTCCATTTCTGGGTTCTGTATTCTGTTCCATTGATCTGAGTGTCTGTTCTTCTGCCAGTACCATACTGTCTTGATGATTACAGCTTTGTAATACAGCTTGAAGTCCAGGATTGTGATGCCTCCATCTTTGGTTTTCTTTTTCAAGATTGTTTTGGCTATTCAGGGTCTTTTTTGGTTCCATACAATTTTAGGATTGTTTGTTCTAGCTCTGTGAAGAATGCTGGTGTTATTTTGATAAGGATTGCTATTTAGATCAACTTTTGTCTTTATGATGTTAATCTTTACTTACCTCAGCTCACAATACTTAATGTATTGTAATGTAAACTTGCAAGCTGAGCTCTGACTAGCCCTAGAACTAATCTTGAGAAATGTAGCCAGGACTTTAGAAATGCAGGGTGTCCCTTGAGAGTCCCACTCTCTTTTGGTTTCATACAGATGTGAGAGCCAGCTCTCACTACAGTGCCCTGTATTTCCTTCTGTTTCCCTTACCTACTCAATGGGGCCTTTACCAAACTTCCCTCTGACACCTTTCTCAGCTTTTGCCAAACTCTGCTCCAACTCAGAATATTTTCTGTAAGTCATCTGACTTGCAGTTAGAGTTACCAGATTTGGCAAAAATAAAACAAACAACAACCACAAACAGAACTCCCAGTTACATTTGAATTTTAGCTAAACAACATGTGATTTTCTTTACTTTTTAATATAATATGCCCTATGCAGATTTATGGGACATACTAAACACTAAGGAAAATTACTTGTTGTTTAGCTAAAATTCACATTTAACGAGGCATCCTGTACTTTATCTGGCAACACTACCTGTAATATGTTTCTGAAAGTCCGTCAGCTATTTTGCATAAAGTTTTTTTTTTTTCAAATTTCCATGCCAACCCAGGAGATAGGTATTAGGATGATATGGAAAGATAGAATTAAATAGGCAGAGAAGGAAAGTTTAGGACCTGAGGTCCCTGGGTAGGAAAAAATACATATTTTAAAACAATGCTGGAAGCATCTGACGGGAGCAAACTCCTTCAGGCATAAGATCCTCTTAAGAATGTAAGACATGGGGCGCCTGGGTGGCGCAGTCGGTTGAGCGTCCGACTTCAGCCAGGTCACTATCTCGCGGTCTGTGAGTTCGAGCCCCGCATCAGGCTCTGGGCTGATGGCTCGGAGCCTGGAGCCTGTTTCCGATTCTGTGTCTCCCTCTCTCTCTGCCCCTCCCCCGTTCATGCTCTGCCTCTCTCTGTCCCAAAAATAAATAAACTTTGAAAAAAAAATTAAAAAAAAAAAAAAAAGAATGTAAGACACTACCTAAGGTCTATCAGGTTTCCCTTAGGAATTTGACAAACAAAAAACCTGACTAAAAATAAGTAAACCTTAAAACTTATGCTATACTGGGACAGTGTGACCGTAGTCTGACTCTTCATACAATGGAATTGAGCCAACCAGGAATGGACAACCCAGAACATAGAGTTATCCAGCCAATTAGGGTAAACCTGAGAAGGGACAAGGGGGAAGGGTGATGTTGGAGGATTCTCTAACTGAAAGCCTGGGGTTCCTTGTCTCACCACTTCAAAGAATGAAGAAGTGGACACAAAATGAGCAGCAGGCAAAAGTTTATTAGAGTATAAGATCAGAAAGGAAGAATCATTGTATGAAAGCTCTCTTTACAGAAAGGGAGCATTTGAAAGTGATTGCCTGGGCCTATCATCAAGAGTCCTTGTGTTATAAGGTTCTGGTCAGTCTTCCCTACCCTTCCCCCTCCCTTGTTTCTTAGGTTCTAACCTTATTGGCTAGGTCACTCTAAATGCCTAGTCATTACTTTTTGATTGGCTTGTTTCTATTGTATGAAGAGTGGTCTATGGCCATATCCCTCCTTGTGAGTCATATATTTTATGGATGGTCTATTACTTATTTTTAGTTAGGTCTTTTGTCAAATTCCTGAGGGAAACCTGAAGGGGACTAGGTGGTGTCTGTTACATTCTTAAGTGGAACCTTAAGACTGAGGGGGTTTGATGTGGTCAGACACTCCCATCATTGTTCCAAAATAGGTGTGTTTCCACACCCAGAGACCTCAGGTCCTAACCTTTTCCTCTAGGCCTACTGAATCTTATCTTTTCCTATCATACTGAGACCCTCCCCACCCCTGCCCCATGTATTGAGGTAAAACATCCTTCAACATTAGCACTCCCATATTAAAGATAAGGAAACTAAGGGTAAACAGGATTCAGTTACTTGCTCTTTCCTTTTCCCAATGGCACACAAAAATTCTAATAGGGATCAAAGTATAGGGAAGAGGTACCTGTGTTCCTCCATGACACAACAGGATTCAAATTGGAGCTCTGGTTTTTATTAATACCTGTAGAATTTTGAGAAGCTTAAGCTCTTTAAGCTTCAGTGTCCTATCACACTACCTGTTGATGATGACCATGCTTCCTTAGAGAGCTGCATAATGAAAGTGAAGTCCTGAGAAGATAGCTCATGTTAGCATTTGATTTATTTTAATTGATGCTATTAATATAAACAACACTATATAGGCTTACAATTATTAGTCCAAGGCCATTTAGTTATTACTTTCTTTTTTAAAAATGATTTTAATGTTTATTTATTTTTAGAGAGAGAGAGAGAGAGCTCACAAGTGGGCCGAAACCAAAAGTTGGATGCTTAACTCACTGAGCCTGCCAGGTGCCCCGTAGTCAGTACTTTCTTCAGAAGATTCTGGCCACACAGTAAGGCTCAAGTATTATTAATTATAGGTCTGTGCAAAGCATATTCCTTAAGGGTTCAGTTATTTTAATTATAACCACATTAATTTTATTTTAACAAATTAATTTTCCTAACAGGGCTGCACAATATTTCCCCGAATGTTAAAGGACACCTAGAAGGCACTACATAACATGTTAGGTGATCTGCAGTCAATATTTTATTATCACTTACACTAGCTCTCATATCAGAGGTTATTTCCCCCTCCAGCTCCTTGTCTTGCTGTTCCTATGACCTTTCAGACTGTTGTAAAGTTGCTTACTTCCTGCCTTAATTCTCAGAAAACTGCTGCTTCTGATTTGTCTCTCTTCTTAAAAAATAAAGGAATGGTTCTTTCAGAATTTAGGGTACATTAGAAACCAAAAGATCCCAAGTGATGAAATACCACCTTTTCTGTGGAATAAATATCAAAGAAATATTTCATGATGGGTTTTTTGATGTTCATAATATTTGGGTGGTGGTTTTATTTATTTTCCCTTTGATTTCCATCTCTTGATTCCCTTAGTGTGTGCTCTGCAAAATCCAAGTTACTGATGGCCTGACTTCTAACCAAGTGGTTTGCATTATATTGAGATGCATTGTTTTCCAACATAGAAAATAAATAAATGAGTAAAATTAGGTAGATGATTATGATGCTGACACAAAACCAAAGTAGTCACACTAATCACTCTACTGGTCCCATCAGCACACAAACATGTTGCGAAGGCTCTCATAAAAAAGCAGAAACAATTGTGAAAAAAATTGACACGACTGGAGCCATTTTAAAATAGAGCCCGAGCAGCCACTGCAGAGAAACTGCTTTACCTGCCTTTGTTTGCACTGGGTCAAAACCTTTGTACTGGGCAAAAGAGCAACTGTTTTAGCAATCAGTGGGAGAACAGATACCCAATCACAAGACTGACTCTAGTCCACAATTGATAACTGAAGAGAAAATAACCCAGAGTGGTTTGCAACTTAACACGCATGGAAAGCTTGTTAACACCCACAGAAAACCTTTTGCTTTCCTTCAACTCATGTAATTGCCTCTTGCCTTTTCCTCATAAATCAGCCCTGGTTTCACCTACAAGTCAAACACTGGTTGGGTCTCTACCTGAATCTGTGCTCCCCAAATTGCAATTCTTTTATATCAAATAAACATTCCTTTTTCTCTCATCCTGGCTCTTCATTTTAAGCTAACAGAATCAGAAAGGCTCTTGCTCTCTCTTGTCCCTACATCTCCTGATTCTGATTTGGCTTCCCTGCCACACTTCAGAGTAAGCCTTTTGCAAAAACTGATTCAAATTGAAATTTCTAATTCCTCTTCTCCCTTTCTCTTTGGCATCTCCATTAAGGTTGTACTCCATTAAGGTTGTAAGGTTGCACCTCCATTGCATCAAAACATCATGTCTTTGCCACCAATAACCCATAGGCCTTTGTATAAGTTTCATGTAGTTTTCATTATACTCATTCTATATTTGATACTGGTATCACTCCCTCCTTGCAATGTTTTCTTCATTTGCTCTGGGGAGATACTTTGTTCTTGTAGTTGCTTTTCTAACTCATTGGCTAGTCATTGTCTCTGCTGGTTGCTCTTCTTCCCGACCTCTAGTCTAGGAGCGCTCAGATATCTGCTCCCTCTAAAACCCGTATGAGTAAGACAATCCTGTCTCATGGCTTTAAATACCATCCTCATGCTGTTAGATACCAGATTTATATCTCTAACCCCTACCTTTCCCTGGAGTTTTAGACTTCAGTGCCGAATTGTTATTTTATTGATACAAGTGTCTGAAAAATAGGCACCTGAAACTTAAAAATATTTAAAATATCACATTTGGTTACAAAATCCCAACCACCTCCTCCCATAGGTATCCTTATCTCAGAAAATGGCACCTCTGGTGGCTTAGGTCAAAAACCTCGGAGCATCCTTGCCATTACTTATTCTCACATATCCCACACCCGACTTATCAGCAAATCCTGTCCAATCTTCCTTCAGAGTACAGGTATATCTTGTTTCATTGTGCTTGTCTTTAGTGCACTTCACAGATAATTGCATTTTTTTATACATTGCGGGGTTTGTGGCAACTCTGCCTCCAACAAGGCCATTGGTGCCATTTTTCCAACAGCATTTGCTCATTTTCTGTCACTGTGTCACATTTTGGTAATTCTTGCAATATGCAAACTTCTTCAGTATTATCATATTTGTTGTGGTGAACTGAGATCAGTGATCTTTGATGTTATTGCCATAACTGCTTTGGGCCACCACAAACCTTGCTGTGTAAGACAGACAACTTAATTGACAAATGTATGTGTTCTGACTGCTCTGCCCACCTACGGTTCATCCCTCTCTTTCCCTCTATTCAGGCCTGCATAATATATGACCCAACCATACAAAAAAGGTTAACTTGTGACTAATAGCGCTCTACAAAAAATGCAGATTTTTATATCAAGGAGTTTTACAAAATGTCTAAGTTTCGTACTTCCAGAAGCATTATGAAACCAGTAAAAGCATGATTGGAATTATAGCTTTTAAGCAAAACATGGAATTCTAACATTTGTGACCTCCTTGGATTATTATGGTGGTTTGCAAAGGTTTATCAAATCGAATATATTTTTGTAGTTAATATTTTAACTCTTGTCTTAAAACAAATAACTTTGATATCAATCCTTACAGATACATCAAACAATGTAATTTGTATAAGATACTTGATGTATATAATAGAGGTCTGTGAACAAGTTAGCATTAGCATTTCATTCACAATAAATCTACATATCATCCTTTCGGGTTAATAGTACCTATTAAGCTAATAGGAAGGAATCTAGATAAAATATTAACATATAAAAATAAAAATAGGGTGCAGTTGTGCTTTTTAGTACTCAGAATGTTATTGACTAGGAAAGAAAATTGGAGCAAGAATAATTTCTTGGAACTCACAAACCTGACCAAATACATTTTAGTTATATCTGATTGTGAAACAGTCCGAAAAATAGTATTTTATACAGTAAAATATTTAAAATCACACTATGGTTACTGCATTTTGTTACTTAGTGAAATATTATGTATTATTTTGTATGTGACATGTCTTTTGAAGTATTGAATTTATATGTTACTGAAATTATGACTTTGTTTTTTTAAAAAAATAATTGATTAATCTAATTTCAGATTGAATTTAAGATTTACAAGTTACAGAAAAACGTAATTTTTCCAAATACAGAAAGTATGTGGAAAAAAATACAGAATTAATCACATTGTTATTTCCAAGTAAATGGATCATATCAATGTGAGTTTCCATGTTTTAATGAGCCCCCTATACTATAAAAGCATTAGCTTTCTCCTACTTCACTGTGATAAAGTATTCCAAAACACTTAGTCAAACATATTTTAGTTTTATAGCTATCTTCATAGATGTAGCCCTTTGGGAGATCTGGTTTTTCTTCATTCCATTGTCACTGATGGTAAAATATTGCTGCACTTTGAAATGGTTTTGCAAGTGATCTTATATACACGTTAAACTGTCCCATAATGTAATTCCTCCTTTTCAAATAAGTTACACTAATGCATGTATGTTTTTTTTAACATACATTTATATTCTATCTGCTAAATTTAAGGTACTTTACAGGAACACTGCAGCTAAGATTCACTGTTTTATTCCTTACTGAGTAACTCCTCACCTAATTCCTAAAGTGTTGGTGGAGGGGCGCACAGAACTTCAAGTACTAGAACACTGATGCTGTCATGATAGCCATAAAATAAATCCAAGGGGACTGGAACCGTGACCCTTTTGCAAAGTCATCAAAATGTTTCAGTTAGGTTAATTATGATAATGTACCACAAATAATTATAGAATCAGAGGGTAAGGATTTTTTCTTCACTCTGGAAACCACATGAACTATTATCTGTCAGAAAATCTAATTATAAGCCTGATAATAATTGCAGTAGATGACCAGATGACAGTCTTTCACAAACTTAAACTTGTCTCTATATCTCATGATGTCTAATTTTAGCCTGTTCTCTGCCCTTACCCTTGTAACGTTAACCAGGTAGGTATCAGCGTGCTAACATGTTAAAATTATTAGTTTGTCACCAAATTCATTTCCTAAAAATGTTTAATGACTGCTTTCAATAATTCATGGTGATGGCAGCTTGGTGAATGAATAGTACAAGGAAATGAAGTTAATAGTCTTGAGTCATAGTCAATCTTTGTTCTGTCACCTATTAGCTCCAATTCACTTTTCTTCTGTGGACCACACTTTTCCCATCTGAAATGTTAGATAGTGTCATCATTTCATCATTTTTTTCATCCTAATAATAGAATCCCTATACTTCCTACCTTGTCAGTGCAATGGTATCATTCACATTAAAACAATCTTTTACTGCTCTCGTTTTGCTACTTAAGGCATCTCTTATTAAGAAATGGGTTGTAATGAAGTCCTAGGATATTTATTTTGTTGAGTTAAAAATAATAAAAATAATTTCAAGTGTAATATGAAAATTAATTTCTTTCTTTTTTAATTTTTTTTCAACGTTTATTTATTTTTGGGACAGAGAGAGATAGAGCATGAACGGGGGAGGGGCAGAGAGAGAGGGAGACAGAATCGGAAACTGGCTCCAGGCTCTGAGCCATCAGCCCAGAGCCTGACGCGGGGCTCGAACTCCCGGACCGCGAGATCGTGACCTGGCTGAAGTCGGACGCTTAACCGACTGCGCCACCCAGGCGCCCCTGAAAATTAATTTCTTGATGAAGGGGTTTGTATAAACTTTACATAATGAATAGGGACACACACTAAATTCCTATGGAGATATTAAGAATGAAGAAGCACTGCTTCTTTACTTACACATACTTTGATTTCCTTAGGTTTTCCTATTATCTTTTGAAAACACAAAATGACTGCAGGAGAGGAAGAAAAAGAGCACACAAAGAAAATATACTCATTTGAAAAATAAGTGGGGTTGAAATGTTGTTCTTTCAATTACTTTATTTCCTGTGTCATATATAAGGAAACAAGATATAAACATACCTATTAAACAATAATAGTATTAAATCCACTTCACATTATAAATATCAGAAAATATATTATTATAGACTGTGTTCCTAGTAGTGTAGTGAGTATAATAATGTATATGAAACACCCATCCCATGGTGCATGATGTGTGTGTGTGTGCGTGTGCGTGTGTGTGTATGTGTGTGTTTGTATAAATGAACTTTATTTCTGATTTGGAATATTTGGGATATATCTATATACATGTATATATACATACATATATACATTTGGAATATTTGTTATGTATATGTACATATGTATATGTATACATGTATACATACATATGTATATATACATTCCAAATATTCTAAATATATATTTATACATCCCGAATATTCCAAATATATATGTATATGTGTGTATATATATATGTGTGTATGTATGCATATATCTGTGCATGTGTGTATGTGTGTGTCTATATACATATATATATCCCAAATATTCCAGATGAGAAACAAATGTCATTGCTTTAGAAATCTGGCAAATCTGTAATTGTACACATTATAATTAGAATTTAGTACATGGAAGCATACTTATTTTTAAATTGTCTCAATTATTAAAAAAAATTGTTGTGCACTAAGAAATTATGGCTTAGCATTTAATTTAATCACACCTACTTCCCAGTAGAGAAATCAAGAACAGTTCTTATTTATTTTTAATAGATAAGTGAATCATGGGATTGAAAGTTTAGTATTACATTTTTGTTCCCATATAATTAATTGTTCATGTGCGATAAAGTTTCTTACGGTGTAAGAGACTAAATAATAAATAAATAAAATACATGAGAGTAGCAGTGGATAAGCTTATGTGAAGTTACAAATATTTTGTTAAGTAATTTTTTTTTCACGATATCAAAATAGTACAAAGGAAAAATGTTTTGTGCCATAATATTTATTTCTGGCAAAAGTGTGTTAGGAAACATTAACCACTTTAGAGGGATTCTGAATAAACGAATTATCAACAAAAAGACAGAAGGAAGTTAGCTGCCTTGATTTTGCAGTTTATTTGTTTGAAAACTGAACTGATTAGTTAATGTGGAACTGGGATGTCAAACAATTGTACACTTTGGGGGGAAGGCAAGTTTGATTTTAGATAAGAATAGATTGGAGTAGTTTATGACTGGTGGGGAACGGGGGATTAATTTTTTTAGTGGGAAGGAGGAATGCAATTCCATGCAAATGAGAAGGTAATATTTAAATATGTCAGTGAAGGAGGTATATTTATATGCCCATTTTATAGATAAGGAGAAGTAAGGAATTTTAAGTAATTTGCCTAAAGTGATAGAAACACAAGATCTGTAGAGAGATTACCACTGGACACATCAGACCTGTCACATACAATTGGGAAGACTGTGTAACTACACTGTGAATGTCTCCCCCTGAAGTTGCACACTGGAGGTGCTCTGGATATAGCACCTGGGAGCCTACAGTAAACAAAAGATGCTCTGAAACAGTAGGAAACAACTGGAGGGGTCCTGGAATAATGACCCTACTCTATCTTACATTATGCTACTAATTACATTTTGGCTATTTACTCTCTTTAGCTGTTCTGGCCTCCCTGGTAAATTAAGTTTGATTTCACCAGTTTCCTGCATAATTGGGATAGTGCTGAATGGATGTCATTAAGTGCTGCTTAATTTAATTCCTTGACCATCAAGTTATTACGTGGACGAATGATTGATGGATAAATATGTGAATTGATATTTCAACATATATTAGCACAGAATATTGGATGTAATGCACATACGGGCCCGTGTGCTATTTGGGTACGGTTTTAAATTCATTTTCAGAGGTCGGACTGAGGGAAAAGCAGGAGCAAGCAAAGTACATATAAGTGGTTAACAAAGTCTTACATGATATTGTGGCTTCTGTTTTATAAGGAATTTAAAACGCTACAACTAAGGATACCATATTTGAATACAATTTAGTGCTACCAAAGAATGTTTTCTTATTTTTGCCAAGAAGTAAGTGACAAAAGCTTTCATATGTATTGGAAATTGGTAAATATTCTAAAGTAACTGCAAAAAATGCACTTCATATAAGGGATTGAAAAATATAAAGGTTAGAGTACCCTCAAAATACAAATGGGAGTAGTTTGGGCTTTCATCTTCATCCATGATGGAGTGATTTAAACTGAATTAGCCTTCCCACCATAAACAATTTTAATACTATATAAAAAAACAAACAAAAACAAACAAACAAACGAAAAATGGCAATGAGTTTCAGGAACCAGGTAATAGGCAGTAGAAGTCTGTGTTATATGAGAGAAGGGAACTCCAAGGTGAGCCCATGTTTACCGTGGTTACTCACAAGAGCATAATTTCTTTTTTTTTTTAATGTTTATTTATTTTTGAGACAGAGAGAGACAGAGCATAAATGGGGGAGGGTCAGAGAGAGAGGGAGACACAGTCCAAAGCAGGCTCCAGGCTCTGAGCTGTCAGCACAGAGCCCGACACGGGGCTCGAACTCATGGCTGTGAGGTCATGACCTGAGCTGAAGTTGGATGCTTAACTGACTGAGCCACCCAGGCACCCCACAAGAGCATAATTTCTTATCCAAGATGCAGGGAGCTTAAGCCTAAGCAGTAGAGCGGCTTCACTAAGGTCAAGAGACAGAAATAAGAGTTCCTGGATATAGAAGGAGCTAGAATCTGTGGAGCAGGACTCCAGAAAGAAGGAAGGAAGGCTCAAATTTTCTTCAGGGGTTCTCTACAGATCTTTGACTCAGGCCTGGACTAAATATATATAGGATGAGAGTATAAAGGGGCTGACCCGAGACAAGATGCTGCAGGGCTAAGAACAGGAAAGAGATGGAAAAGTTGGAAAGTGAATAACTATCGTCAAGTTGTCAGTACTTAATTTACATCTCATTAATACCTCTTTAATGTTCAGTGTCCAGCTGGACGGATGGTCATGCCTTAGAAGTACAGAATACAATAAGACCTAGTGTATCCCCACCCTGACAGACTATTAAACCAACTACCCCCAAAGCCCTCAGTGAACATAGACTTTCGAGTTTAAGTCCTGCCAAGTTGGAGGATCTATAAAATATCTTTGACCTTCCCTGGATCCATTTGAACAAAATATAAAACCATGCTGATTACACATTTGAGAAAAATTCAATTCTATATACATCCTTTAATTGAATGGCCTGGTAAAATAGAAAAAAAACATTCTTCAGTGGAAGCATACATTCTTCGGAGAAGGTTAAAATAATATAGAATTTTTGCTGCATATAATCCACAAAGTCTAGTATAAACTTGAAAATTACTAAGCATGTAAAGACATAGAAAAATAGAAACTGAACCCTGTTATTATATGAACAAACAAAACCTTAAGTTATTTTAAGTATGTTTAAGAACTTAAAAAATAATATGTTTTATGTAGGAGATGGGGAGGGACTCTTGGCAAAGAAATGTAAGTATTTTTTAAAAAGGAAATTTTTATCTGAAAACTAAAGTAAAATAAAAAATTCATGGGATTCATTAAGCTACAAATTGGAGAATGCAGAAGGGTCAGTGAGCTTGCAAAAAAATCAATAAAAATTATTTAATTTGAAAAACAGAAGCAAAATTGAAGAAAAGAAACAAATTTAGTCACCTGTGGAATAATATTAAACAACCTAGTGTATGTATAAATGGAGTTTGAGAAGGAGATGAGAATGAGGAGACAAAAAGAATATTTGATGAAATACTGACCCAAAATATCTCAAATATGACATTAAAAGTCAACAAGAAGAATCTTAGTAAACTCGAGATAAAAAAAAATTCATACTTGGAAACGTCATGAATGAACTATTGAAAACCAAAGATAAAGAGAAAATTTTGAAATCAACCAGAGGGGTGAAAAAGCAGATATTGCATACGGGGAGAAAATCATATAAGTAAAAGCTTCACATCAGAACTAGAGAGATAAAAACATTACGGAACACATCTTTAAACTGATGAAAGAGAAGGAAAAAAAGATCAACTCAGAATTCTATATTCCTAAAAAAAATCCTTCAATTCAGGTAAAATAAAGACATTTTCATATAAAAGAAAACAGACAAAATTTGTAACTAGCCAATGTACACAATGAGAAATCCTAAAGAATGTTCTTCACCATGAAGGGAAATGATACCAGATGAAAACTAGAATCCACAGGTAAGAAGAAAGAACATTGGAAATGACAAGTCTGTGGGTAAATACAAAATATTGTTTTCTTGTTTTCACATAAATTTACATAAATATAACTTATGGTTAAAGTGAATAAGATTTTAGGAGAGATTTTATATTACACATTGCCTAAACATGTGGCAGCAATATTGAAAAACATCGAGAATGCATGAAATGATATTGTTAGTCTCCTGACTTTGTGAGGTAGTAAGGGTGAAATAGAAAATGGGAAGCATGAATTGTGAAGAAAGTGGGAAATGCCAGTTGCAAAATGAAAAATGTTTCGATATTAACTCTAAGTTGACTTTCAAAAGTTAAAGACACAATTGTTAGCCCTAAAGCAACCACTGGAAAACATATTAAAGGCAAATTAAAATGTCTATATAAAGACTAAATTGAAAAAAAAACTTTCAATTAAGGTAAAAAAATTGGTGGATTAATCACACCGATTGTAAGGAAGATTTCTTTAAAAATGTAAGTGGAAGAAAAGGATAGAACAAAACATGCAAACATAAGTATAGGAACCTTGACCTGTCTATCTTAATATTAGGCAAATCCAACTTCAGGATGAAGAGACATTTCATAATGGTAAAACAGCCAATTAATCAGGACTACATAATTCTGACTATGCATAGAAATTAATAGCATAGCTTTAAAATACTAAAAGAAATTAGGAGGGCAAAATGGAGAAATGAGTAACACCACAATTACAATTGAAGATGCTAATACCCCTCTCTCAGCATTTGAAGCAAGTAGACAAAATTATTAGGAAGAGTATTAGAAGACCTGAGCAATTGTGAACTAATTAATTTATGGAACGAATCATACCAAGTAAACTAAAGAGCACATAAAATAATCACCCATATAGATCATATACTGGGTCCTAAAATAGTTCTTAATATATTTCACAGGGAAAAATCTTACAGTATTGTCTCTCACTAGAATGGAACTAAATTGGAAATCAACAACGAAATAGATAGAAATTATCCAAATACTTGGAGGTTAAATAACAGTCTACTAAATGACCCATTGGCAACATAAAAAATCACATAGAACAATTCAAAATTAATTTGAATTTAATTATAACAAACAGTACAATATATACTAGACATTATTTGTTAAATTTGTTAAAACATTTTCTGAGCCATGAACTTGATACCTTGTTTTTCTGAAGAATTATTACAATTCCTACTTCTACTTTTTTTATTTTCTTAATGCATTGTTTTTGGGTTATGAAGAAGTAGAAACCTGTAGTTTCTCAATCTTGGAATTATTCACTTTGGGAATGAATAGTTAATTCTTTTTTGTGGGAGCTGTTCTGTGCTTTGCTGGAAGTGTAGGAGCATCCCTGGCTTCTTCCTTGCCAGCATTACCCCCACTCCCAGTTGTGACACTCAAATACAGTTCCAGACATTATTGAATGTTCCCAAGTGTTGGGGGGGGGGGGCGGTGAGAGCGTGAGAGGGTAGAGGATTAATCTCCCAGCATTGAAAACCAGAGTTAGAACATCATGTTTGTGGTAAAATAGATGTGGATGGATTTACAAACTGTGTATTTGCCAACTTTGTTTCCTTTGGAGTTTACTTAACTATTTTAAACTTTTATATTTATTCATAGATATACTTTGAAAAAAGACAATTTATACCAGGAGATTAACATTATGTTTGCCATCAAGTTAACTGTTAGCATGTATGAAGTATTATTATTTCTGTTCAACTGTGTGAATATGAACTGTAAAGACACTCCCTAACTGAAATGACATCATGTGTCAGCTAAACTACACTGAAAAATTTACTTTAATCTTTATGGCTTAAAATCTTACTTATATGAACTCGTTTTTATGATTGAAATGTGTTAACCTTCATATATTTCTCATTAAAATATATTAATAATAGAAGTAGATTGGGATTAAACAATACATTCTATTAAGTGTCAAAGATTCTCTTCTTGGAACTCTTGCTATCTGTGTGTCAAGATATATTCCACATCCGATTCTCAGTGTTCTCCATTGTGACATGAGAAAATATACATTTTCTGGTAATTTCAATATGCAAAATATAAAGTCCTTTAAAAATTACAGGCCCATCAATAATCTTAAGAAATATATCTCCTTAAATTCTTTACAATCTCTAGAATTATAAGAAAGAATTTAAAACATATTAAAATGATTTAATATGGGCATAGCCTTTAGGCAGAGAACAAAATGAGATAGAAATAATTCTAATGCTTCTCCAGTAATGATGATCCTTCTTCAGCAGAAATTTGATGTTGAGAAGGCAAAAGATATTGCACAACTACAGGTAAATTAATAGCCCACAAATCTTAATGTGTGTGTGTATATATATATATATATATATATATATATATATATATTTTTTTTTTTTTTTTTTTACTCATTCTAGCCTGTACCTATTTTTGCTCAATCATTGGATAACATTGGATAGCCAAATATTTGATAAATATGTTATATACCAATGGCAGTAACTCTAATGAGTGGGCATCCAGTAAAACCAGTTTCTCTTTTCAGAAGCCTGTTTAGTCTAGGTTAGGAGGCTCAGCATATGATGAAAAATAGCACAGAGACAAATTACAGCCAATCACTTCTGTGGAGAGTGAAAAGAGGTCCAAAGCAATTATAACTTTAAGAATTAAAGATATGCTTGGTGAAACATGTGGGTGCTCAGGATCTTCAAAAAAAGAGTGGGACGTGTGTCATTAAAAAGAAAGGTAGACATTTTAAACAGGGCGCAGAGCAAGAGCAAGGCTCTAAGGTGTATTAAGCTTGAAATCTTTGGCATTCATGAGATAACTGCCCTGCCAAGAAGCCAGATATTGTTGGGGAATATGCCTTGCAGTAAGATTATAAAAGCCTCTTAATGAAAGATAGAATTTTAGCTTTAGACACAGTGGATAAGCATTAAAAAGTTTTGAGAAGAATTATATTATACAAGTCCTTTGTAGAAAGATATATATATATAGTGACATGAAGTACAATGAATTTCAAATGGAGGTTGGAAAAGAAAACTGGAATGCAATAATACTAGTATCAACATTTTTTCAGTTATAAAAGATATTATGACAGATTGGATTAGCACATCCATCAATTTGTGTGTCTATAAGTATTTCTTTTAAACATAGGTGCTCAAATTTCTATTTGTTTTGTTCTTCCCATGGATACAAGGTATCCCAATATAGAAAATTCTTTTTAGGATTACAAAAAAACCCTTATATCAATGCACATGCATTTATATATTTGAGAAACACACAAATTAGAAAATACATGTGAACAGATTATTTTCTTCTGATTCTTGAGGATATAATATCACAATATTTATAACAGATGAGGAAAAATGGGTTCTTTTGTCATATGTCTGGTTATCTAATGTTAGCTATATGACTGCTCAAATGCAAAACAGCTTAGCTAAACATGGGGACCCTTGTAGACGCCCTTGTCCAATACAGATCACTTGAAAACTCTGAACAAACCTAGTAGGGGAAAAATTGATAAAATGCCAAACTCTGCATTTGTATTTGGAGTAATCTGAGGGCCAACTCCATCACCATCTTGCCCTTTGATTTTCCTGATCAGGAATGTGTTTTTTCACTACCTCTGCTTAGAAGCATGAAGAGAAGATATATTCCTGCTCTTCCCTAAACCTGTAAACATTATACATTTCAGGTTCAAGAGTATGGTCACAAGAGCTTTAGTTTTCAAGGTAAACATCCACTTCCATACAAACTTTGGCTAATATTACTGAAGTACTTCACAGTATTTTGGAAATGAAATCAGAAAATGGTTTTTTTTGTTTTTGTTTTTTTTTTGTAAAAGTCATTTGATGATTTATGTTAAGTACCCTGATGCAAGAAATTGAAATTCATTACACAATAAAAACCAAAACTAGCTTATGGTACAAAAAGAATAAAAAACTAAAACATGTCTGTGCCTTTAATGAAGTCTACACCACAGAGCAAGCAGAGTTAAGCAAAAGCAATCACAATCAAAACAATTCCAAAAATCAACACTTACCCATATTTTGCAAAATTTGCCCAGTAGTTCATGATGGATCTGCTCAAAATTTCCTCAGCTCTTGTGTAGTTAACTCTTCTTTCCAGAGGCAAACCAAAGACAAACTCAATTTCATAACCATGCATCACTCCCATCCATTCTGGCCAAGGAAGTTGGGAAGATCGGTGTTCAAAATAGTAGAAAAAGGCATTATTTCCCAATTCTGAGAATTTTGTGGTGAACTCCAATGCAGGGCATATGATATTGTAATCCCCAAGAACATCATCCAAGGCCTCACGGTACTTTTCAGCTCTCTGATCATCTAACAAGTCCACATAATAAAAAAGAATCGCTTCCCTTCCAAATTCACTCACTCCTGGAAAATATATTTTTAAGCCTTCTTGAAATTCTTTTCTAGTTATGATACTGTCATTATCTTTGCTGAAACCAGGAGCACCATATACTAAAAATGCTGTCCCTTCATCTTTATTAACACCCACCAAGATCTGGGTTTTTTTGAACTGTCCAAGTTGGAGTAGTGTGTCTGGCATATCAGTGAGAAAATCACCATCCACGACTGGACCAAAGTTTACAGATAAAAGAGTATCAGAGGGGACAACCAATAGTTCATTCAGTAGAATTTCCTGGGGATCTTTGTTTCGAAGGCATTTGATTATCTCTGTGTCATTTTCTTTAGAGCAACCAATAAATTTAGCTAAGGTCAGTGTTCTGTTCTTGGCTTCATCCAGAGACATTACTGCCCAAGGGGCATTAGAGGATCCACTTTGCAGAATGGCTCTGGTAAACAATGGCTGGCTTCTAGGAGAAAGTAAATGAAGGCTAACTGAACCCGCCCCTGCACTTTCTCCAAAGAGAGTTACGCTTTTAGGATTTCCACCAAAGGCTGCTATATTTTTTTGGACCCACTGTAGTGCCAACTGTTGATCAAATAAGCCCATGTTCCCTGGTACCTCAGGATTTCCTGGTAAAGCTAAGAATCCTAGGGCACCCACCCTATAGTTCATTGAAACTACAATAACTCTTTCAACCCGAGCCAGAAACTTGCCATCATAAACAGGTAAAGATGATGTTCCGGTTTGAAAACCACCACCATAGATCCATATCATTACAGTAGCATTTTTTGGTTTAGGTGTTGGAATCCACACATTCAGGTATAAACAGTCTTCACTGAGATCAGTGTTTGGGTTCCACATCTCTGATCCAGGGAAGCCTGGGAAACTTTGATCTGCATTCTGATAGCAAGAATTTGCATATTTTGTGGCATTCCAAATATCGGACCACTTGGTCAAGAATTGTGGCTTTTTGAATCGAAGTCTACCAAGAGGTGGCTGTGCATAGGGAATTCCCAGAAAGGCTGTCACCGTGCCATCAAGAACTGGCAAGTTCATCCCTCTGACTTTTCCATTCTTGGTTGTAATTATGATGTCTTCTTCCGTGTGTGACTTCCCAATGAGCACCCAGAGCAGAAGAAACCGCAAGAGAAATTGGATGCTTATGATTGTACCCTTGCTCTGCATATTGATTTCTGAAAGAGAGGTGATTAGGGAGTTTTAAAAGCCTCATGCATCAAGTATTATATTTTATTTATGATAATTAATTAAAACACAGTAGTTATAATTAACCCTACCAATTATGAAAACTAATAAATCTGCTACCACTATTAAGGTTTTATCAAAAAAAAAAAACAGAAAATGCTTGGAGATATTTGTTTTCAATTTAGAATAGAAATAAGTGGAATGGAAAAGCAGAAATCATTTCACTTTGGAAAGATTCATTATCAAGTGTCTGCAAAGAAGATTTAGTATTTAAATGTTTTTAGTGTTTGTTTAGTTTTGAGAGAGAGAGAGGCAGAGAAAAATAGAGCACTAGTGGGGGAGGGGTAGAGAGAGAAGGAGACACAGAATCCAAAGCAGTCTCCGGGTCTGTCAGCACAGGGGCCTGAAGTGGGGCTTGAACTCAAAAACATGAGATCATGACCTGAGCCAAAGTCGGAGGCTTAACTAACTGAGCCACCTGGGCACCCTAGAAGATTTAATATTTTCAAGAGGAAGTTTGTCCCAGGCATATATATATATTTCTCCACCATACACAGACCCACCAAAAGTGGAATTAAGTAGTAGTCAATTTATGACAGATATAATTTCTACCTTGGTTAGAGGAGGAAATACAAGCTTGTGTATTTTCTGAAATACGCACTGTTCTATTCATGGCCAGCTTAGACTTCTGTTATTGTATTTTTCTGTTTCCATGGTCCCTTCTGTGGTCCTTTCTGCCTCATGGTTTCTTCCTCTACACAATTCAGAAGAGAATTTGAACAATCTGTTCATAGAATACTAAGTAACAAAAATACAGCAGTTGTCATTTATCTTAAAAATTGTGAAAACGAACACATCTGTGACCCCTATAAAGAACTATGGGAAAAACTGGAAGAGAAGGCTGCAGACATATAACACACAAGTTCTGGAAAGTGAATAACGAAGAAATTCCTTCTCTATACCTGAATTACAATGTCAATAGAGAGAACCAGTAGCTGATAATATATCGTGTGGATGAAGATAGCTTGAAGGAATTTAACACTCAGGTATTACTCAATGCACATCTATTATTTGTTAATTGATTAACAACTTGTGATGATAAATATGTTGACATGATCAGATTAGTTGCATTTTGATAGTGGACAAAATTAGTGAAATTAAGAGAACTAATGCTGAGAAGTTACTGGAAAAGGTAGAAGAAAAAGCAATATTTGACATTTAAAAAATATTTATTGATGACATGAAGAGATTGCTTATGGAAATCAAAGTTTTATTAAAATTTCATAATTCACACTCGAATTTCTTTGAAATTAATAAAATTTAAAACTCAGATTCTGAAACTCCAAATGACAAAGAGGGACACAAAAATGTAATGCCCATATCAATAAAAAAAACTACCATCTTTATATAATTGAAAGACGACCTGATTAAAACGGTCAAATACAAACACTGACTCCATCCACACAATAATAACAAAGGTCCATAAATGTGCAAAATTTTTTTCTTTATTATTTTTGGTATTATAATTGTAAAACAATCTATGTGTCTAAGAAGCTAATCATGTGAGCATTGAGAAATTGTATTAGCGTGTGTGTGTGTGTGTGTGTGTGTGTGTGTGTGTTTAATTTAGATTATCTCAGAAGGCAGAGAATAAGGCATCATCCTGAAAACTGTGCCAGAGTTACAATTTTCACATTTTAAATCAACCTCATTTACCACTGCTAATAGTGCAGCTAGTGATCAAAAAGTATTTCTTGAGCCCCCCAAAAGAACTAAATAAATTGATCAATTGTATACAGTATTTTGTTCAGTGTACTTATAGATCTCTTTATCTCTATCTCTGCCTCTGTCTATATCTATATAGCTATACATGTAGATCTTATTCTTTCAATGTCCATAATTATATGCATATTTTTACATATATGTCTATATATAATGATTATTCTTATGATAATCAAGTTTTAAAAAATCAAAATGTGAAATTATTTTATGTTCTCAAATTTGATACAATTGAATCTGTGTTAAGACCATTGAAATATATTATTGAAGTATATAATATCTTAATACTATTTCTATATTATTATATTTCTATACTATGATATAACATTTATATTATTTATGATTATATTATATTATAATCTCACGCTATTATGATAATGTAATAATAATGTAAAGTTTCCTGTAGACTTGACACTTCCTAATGAGATTTTATATTTCTGACAGTTTAGGAGTTTTAGAGGCATGGCTACCACAGTCTTTTTTTTTTTTCCTTTTGGTAATTTCTAAGCTCTTTCTTTTAAATGAATTTCAGTGACATTTGGAGAACAAAATGCTGCAATGGATTTTTTTTTCTTTTTTAAAAACCTGTTTGGGAAGGAAAAAAAGAATTAAGATACCAAGTGGATTTACTTTAAGCTGCATTTCAATAGATTAATTGCAGCATCTCTGGTTGGCCTCATTCCTCCCTGTGGCCTGGCTCAAGCTATGTTCTTCTGAGTCTGAAGCAGAGATTGTCTGGGCTTTTTTCTTGGTTTTATATAAATATTATTTTGCCTTTATTAACAAAACACCTAATGCTAATAATTTTTGGTCTCTGATACTTTTCAAACATTTGTTGTACAGTTTATTAATTTTATTGCACAGCAAGTATAATACCACCGAAATGTTTTGTTTTTGCATGTAATTAATATATGCAATAATCTTCCTTGACTATTTAAAAAAATATCTACTATAACAGTTAAAAGGTTGTCATATCATTCCCATGCCACTTAGCTTGATTTACATAACTGTTTCTTATATGATTTTATTTATATTTGTGCTGAAGAGGTGTTAATGTTGTATAGTATGATTCATCCAAATAATAACTAAGCTTGCTTTTTCAACCATGATCTGTGAGTCATCATCTTATAAATAATGTAATTAGTAACATTCAAAAAAATTATTGTAAGCATGTGTTCACTGCAAGAATGGCAATATAATTCCAACTCACTATCATGCTACCTGTTGGAATGTTTATACACCATATTATGAAATCTAGACTTTAATACAAAAACACTCATGTGCTCACATACTCATTGTTAGTGTAGGCTAATATTTTTATATTTAGCCGCAGCACTTATCTAAATAAGCATTTTCATAATCTGGTATTCTCTAGTCTAACAGGTTTCTCTGTAGTTTTACTACTAAGAGATATTTGTATTTTTAGTATATGCTATCACATGATTAAATAATCAAAAGATAAATAAAGGAGACTAAGAAAATTTTATTAGTTTGTATGTCTAAATCTTTATTTTTTAACCAAATTGATGTTTATTCATTTTTGATAGAGAGGGGTGGGGAGGGGCAGAAAGAGACAGGCACAGAATCTGAAGCAGGTTCCAGGCTCCAAGAGTCAGCACAGAGCCCCATGTGGGGTTCGAACCCACAGACTGTGAGATCATGACTTGAGCCGAAGTTGGTCACTTAACCAGCTGAGCCACCCAGTCACCCCATATATATCTAAATCTTTATTAATAATTAAACCATTTTCTTCAATAAATTCTAGTGCAAATTGGCTAATGTCACATTAAATAAACAATTTAAACTCTGAGAATACATAACACGTTTACTATAAAGAATAGGGAAAATTTTCATACCAAGAACAACTGAATATCTAAATTTAGATCACTTAACTTACTGTCATAGTTTTTGAAAGAAAGGCAGGAGTTTTTGTTTGGAATTGCAAAAGAAATTGAATGATGGAAGTGGGAAGAGGAAAAAGCTGAAAGATATTTAAGACTATAGTATTCTAAGGATATCAAGTGCTCTAGGATATCAAAATCTACTGGCCATCTTTGGAAAATATTCTAAACTTTGAATAGTAAAACTTTGAAAAATAAAAAAAGGCAAAAATACATTTTTTGATTTTTGATTTAATTTTGAAAGCATCAGTTTTAAGAAATATGTTATGCTATAAGATATGGGTGTAAAACGATTGATAGAAAGAGCTATTTATTTGCCATAAATTTTCCATAGTTGATTATCAAACACATTTTCAAAATAATTGGCCACCCACGGTCAAGCAAATATTGATAACAGTTTTCTCTGAGTGTAATTTCCGTTTTTAAAAACAGTATAATATGTATTTCTATATAAAAATAAAGCTTCTTAAAATAGTCGGGCAGGAGACATCTAGATGATATGATCTAGAACAAGCATCTCTAAGATGTATTTGGCCAAAGTAAGACAGTTAAACCTTTATACGAAACCTAAAAAGCTTGTTTTGTTGCAGGCTATCTGAAGTGGGCAATTGAGGAAGTCTGTTTATAATAGACTCTACCACTGCCTTTCAGGGATCTTTCTGATATCTTTTAGGCAATAAAAGAATGTGTACAGATAGCAGACACGATGTTACGTATTAGAAATGTTAAGATCTGTATCTCTCCTCAACTCGGAAGAATATTCACAAAGTCTTCCTTGTGTGAATAAATCAAACATTTAATATTAGAGAGATAACTTGGGTCTTCTTTGAAAGTTGAGTCTGGTCTTAGGTTGACATCTATTCAACTATAATTCTCTAACATCCTGTACAGTTCAGTTTCTAAGAATAAGCAGATTTTGGCATGAAAGCATCAGTATGAAGACAACATGTAATTTAAACATGTTATTAATTTTTATCAAAAAATGACTCAAAGCAGAAACTAAATTTATAAACAAGATGTGACTTGCTAAGATATTATTAACTTATATTTCAAAAACTGAAATGTGGAATAGATCTCAAGCAGTTTCTTAAGGTTAAAGAAGCAGAGCATTAAAAACAAAAAACAACGAAAGAACAACAAATCTAGGAGAATAAAACAACTTTGCAAATCCAATTAGAAATTTTATTTGTCATTCAAAGATAATGTTATTTCAAAATCACAGAGAATTTCTGAAGATCTTCATTTAAAGTATAAAGACATTTAAAAACTCATGTTCATCCTTAAGAAAGTTCCTATTTACATAAATGAAATATAATTAAGCTTACCATCAGTATGAGATAGTTTATATTATGGAAGATATTACATAGACTAGGGATAGAAACTTCTGGTTGAGTTTATTACTATGTTATACACTCATAAAGATTGGGAAGGCCTACTCTTGAAATAAAAGGAAATTATATATGGAAATCATAAACAATGAAATAATTTTGTTCACATTTCAGTTTACTTTTATCATTCATACATATTACACTCAATGTTCAATACTCTGATTAAATAAGTACTGATATCATCAAAATAAGAGTAGATTTGCCAGACAACAGGATGAATAGAAAATCTATATTTCTAATTGTTTCCATAATAATAGTAATAATAGAAAATTTCCATAATTTTGCTATACTTTAAATGCACATATTAAAAAAAAGAGGACAAACAGGACAAAGGTGGGGGGAGTTCGTAAATGAAATTAGAAAACAGAATTTTCTTTTAGATACAAGAAACTTACACCTCATTCTTTGCCAGTTTGATACTGGTAAAGTTTCAGATGACAAAATGTTGATTAAGAAAAGTACCCTATCAAGCCAGACAATAAGAGGACTATTCATTTCATTCCACTTAAAAAAGAAAAAAAGAAAAAAAATAGACTAAGACAGGTCAAAGACCACTTTTATTACCCTTTTCAGGAGAGATTCACTAAATCGTGCTTTTAAGGGCAAAATAGAGCATAAAAATATTTCCTTCAGGGAGTGCCCTGAGAACATACATCACAGTGATTCCACAAGTGCTGCGGTCCTTTACACAAAGTTGAATAAATTCATTATTTTCTCAGCAGTTAAATGGACTCAGTTTGCGTTCCTTGAATAATAGGCAGATTTGATGCATGTGTCTGCTGGCTCGCTTCATCTGTCCCATTTGCAATAACTGTCCTCCACAGAGCACCAAAGGGGCACAGCAGACAAGTGAAGGGATAACAATCCTCCTACAGAATGAGGTTCACCGCAAGTTGCATCTCTACACGAACACGTAAATTCTGAGCAGCTTACCTGACTCACTGCAACAAAAGATGATAAAGTTTGCAAGGAGTGGAAGTCATGGAATACTTCAGGGAAATGCAGAATGCAGCTGCTGCTCCAGCCTGTAAATTGGACTGCACTGACATTACAATCAACTGTTACTGACAAAGCTCGCGAGAGTTGGCAGCAGCAACTTGATCTAGAGGCAGCCAATCTTTACACTCTGACATCTGTTCAGAGGCTAATGGTACGAATGCAATAGTGATTCATTTACAAAAGTATCACTAGATTCCTTACGAATTGCAGGCGCTAGTTTCAGAGTGAGGGGGAAAAAAGAGAAGCTGCTTTAACTAACAGAAGCTGATATTGAACAGAAAATGCACGTGTTTTCCTTTTTAAACACTACCAGAACTTTTAAGTGTTTTTCCTCTTTTATAGAATATGAAATTTTTGTGCTTATTTTAAGATTTAAAGACGTGCACATTGTCCTGAAGAAGTGTGGTATTGAAATTCTTTGTACCTTCAATCTGTGCCTTGCACGTAGTTATGAAGGAGTGCAAAAGAGGAAATAGGAAACAAAATAATTACTCTGTAGATAAAACTATGCAAATCAAAAGATTACTTATACTAACTGAATGTATGTCACTATTAGTTATGTCCTTTCAAGCACTGTGCCCCGATACTTTCTTTAAGTTATACAAATCTCAGCATTGGTAATTTCCTATTCAGGGGCCCTGCAAGCAGTCAAGTGTGATGAGAAGCAACAATTTTCTCGTCAAAACAAAAATACAATGAACAATCTTCACCAAACTCTTAAAAAGACACATTTATCAGCTGGAAGAGTATGAATTCCCAGGGATGTATTTATAACTTTCGGGCTTTTATCTTCCTTGAAATATATATTTAGGAAAATGAAAAAAATAAACTTTAATGCCTCTTTCTCAGTGCAGTTATTTCTTTATCTGTTGCAAATGAGTTTTAACTTTTAAATCTCTCACTATTGGGCTCACTGAGGACTAATCAGTAGGCATGTACTTATAGATAAACCCATTTTTGTTTTTAATATTGTGCTGAAATATCAAACATGCAAACATAAGAGCTGTCATTTGTTATGCATACTATCTTGTTCCAGTCATTATAATAGACAGTTACATAAATTATTTTATTTTATTCCAAAAAATATATAAGTTAAATATCACTAGTCATATTTCTCAGTGAAGAAGCTAAGGCTTACAAAGATAAGAAACTTGTTATATATCCTACCGCTAGTAGTTGTTGAAATAAAAATTTTAACTTTGATTTGCCTGATGTCATGTCACGGTAACCGTTTCTAAGATAACAGCAATTTTGGTCTTAAAAATGATCTTTTCTGCAAAAATTGCTACCCAGGAGGTATTTATGACATAAAAAATTCCCAATAATTATGATCCCTAATGCATTTAGAATGTAGTTTATATAATGATTACCTAGTCACAAAAAAAGTTACAAAATACACGGTCTATCTAAAAGGAAGGAGGGCTTTTTAAAAGGGAGTACACTGACAATTAAGCAATGCTTTGTAAAGTGATGGCATTTCTGTTTAAAATGTAGTCATTCTGGCGAAAGAGCATTCATTGGTTTAATAAATGTGATTTGGTATGCAAATGTCAAAACTCTCTCCAACACAGCTCTGTTGCACTGTTTTCTGGACCAGCATGACTTATTCTCAAATCCTGCAATTGTCAAGGGATGTTTTTGATATTAGCGAATTCGGCAGAGCATTTTGCACACTCCTACTATCCATTCACCACCAGGTAAAATATAGCACATGGATACACATATTTCATTTTCATCTGGTAAACAAGAAGCCAAACAATAAAATAATCTGTTGCAAGCAGATTTTTATTTTGAACACATGTTTGCGTTGGCTGACTAGCAGCATCAGCTGACTACAAAACCTGGCAATTTTTCCTCAGTTCAGTATTTTCACTTCAGTGAAGCATCTTTAGCCACTGCCCCTTTAGTTTGTTTTCTTTGATTTCTCAGCTATCCTACATTATCTGATGCATTATTTCAGTGCATTTCTTCCTCCTGTTTTATTTGAAGGTTTCTTCCATTGTGGCTCAACATACAATGTAGCAGGAATCTCGCAGAGTCCTCACAGAGACTTTTCTTTCCAGGAAGCAACTTTATTCCTGTCAGCACTGCTCAGTTGGGTTCATACCAGAAGAACTGAGCCCCGAAGGAACATCCCGTGGCATAGTTTTTTTTGTTTTTTTTAAATACATTTTCTATTTCTTTGTCTCCCATATATGGTAACACACACAAAATTAAGTAGTCTCAGTTTACAAGGTCATGAGGGTTGTTGTGAAGTAGGCACATAGCCAGGTTACCTTGAATTTTTTTTTTCTTTTCTCTCTCTTTTTTCTCTCCTTAGGGAGGGCACCCTACCACATTCCCCCCTTTGATGCTCAAAACCCTCTAATTTGGGTCAAAGAGCATCATCTTGGTTTAGAGGTTTATATTTTTTATAGCATTATTACATGAATGGCCATCCTTTTTAAATCATGGCCTCAGTGAGACTGGAGACAGACTGTACAATCAAGGGAGCTAAGCAGGGTAAGATTAAGCACCCTCCCCAAATTAGAAGGGTAATTCCCACAAAGGTTTTGAATCCCCTGAGAGTTGAAAACCATCCTCTAAATAATTCCCCGGGTTTCCAACCATTCCAAGTCTGGACTGGGACTTGAGCAACCTTTCCCATTTGATCTGTGATGTCCTCTGTGACTTTTCCCTCATCATCTCTCTGTAGGCAGCAGTTGCTCAGGTTAAGTTTTCCACAAACACCTCCCTCAGAAGCAAAGCAGGTAATCTAAGGCCAAGCGATTTTGATAGATGGCCTTGTGCACTTTGGTTTGCCACGTGGCTAGTAAGTTAAGAGCTCTGGCAGTTTCATTGGTTATAATTTCTACAACTGCTTGCAGTCTGATTATGTGGTTTAGCATGTAAATGGGAGTGCAGCAGCCCCAGGACCCATCCTCTGCCCAGTTGGCAGGGCCATAATACTGGATTATATGCTCAGGAGGCCATTTATCATCTTTTTAATTGCCAATTTGTAAGGCACACTGCTTCCTTTAAGTCTCCCTGTCCCTATACACTTGGACTCCCAAATATTTCCCTCTGTCAGGTGGGAGCAGGAAGAAAGATGGACGAATAGTTTCCAGCACATATGACCCTGACCAGACTGAGGGAAGTACTATATAGGATGTCCTTCCACAGATCTAGTATAGTCCACCTGGACCTGCCATTTGATGGCTGTGACATTGTCTCAGGCCTCTCAGAGATGAGACAAGTTAGAGAAGGGGTGAGGATCTGGCTCAAGGTGATCTGGGGTCCCCCCCGACAATTGGGTTTTTCGGGTAGTTGAGTTATAAAATCTTTGGCATAGGCATGTTAAGTTTTTAACAGAGACAACAATGCACTTTTTCCCCACTACTCAAGACAGTTTTTCCCAATAATTGAGCTCTTGAGAAGCCAAACCCCAGTAGTAGGACTGGGGTGTTTTGTTTTACTATAAGGTTTGTGGGGACCTAATTTTCTAGGCTCTAATGGCCATTGTTGCCCCATGTCAGTGCCAATGAAGTATCCTTTCCACAAAAGGAAGGTGAGTGTCAACAGAAACCTCACCACATTTCCAGCTGGCCAGGCAGCCTCGGCCAATCTTATGGCAAAGAGTAGAGCAAGAATCACAATAATGAGAACTAAAGCGTGACAGTGCATCAAAGTAAGGAAACAGATATAGAAAATAAGGACAGTCTTTCGTTTCGCCAGATCGTGGATTCCTCAAGCTTTTGCCATACGTAGATTAGCAGGACTCCAGTCTGTTGGAGCCTGGGGAGTTGCAGATTGCTTCTTCCTATGGTCAGCTTGCACAGCGTTGATGAATCAGGAATACACTCCCAGTTTCGAGAGGGCAGCTTCACTCTGCTGTAGTGAATCCAGGGACCCACTTTGGCCACCTTTACTGCAGTAGGGGTGGACAAAATGGCAGTGAATGGGCCCCTCCAGAGGGGTTTTAGGGTTTGGTTATTTCACTCCTTTATCCATATTGCATCTCCTGGTTTAAAGGGGTGAGTGTCTGTGGTCAGATTCATATGTTATCGCTCCCTGACTCAGTGGTGTAAGGTGGTTAAGGTAAAGCCAAGGGCCCGCATCTGTTGTCTTAGGGTTACATTGCCTGTGTCATTTAGATCCCCCTGCCTTATGCCCTTGGTGCCCATAAAGGATTTTATAAGGGGAGAACCCCATCTGCTTTAGCCTCCCACCTGCAGTTGCAGTCTGCCTCCCTGAAGGTCCCTTATCTCTCCCTGCCTAATGTTAACCCTTTCCCTATGTATTTCTCCCCTGAAATAGGGCCTGTAACTGCTGTTAGGAAAAAGGGATGATAACCGCTCTGGCTTCTGCAAGCTGATAAGGGGCAGTGTAGGGTATAGCAGTTAGAGTCTTCCCAAGGGTCAGTCAAGTGGCCCACAGTATGGTTTTATAGGAAGGCTGGCAGGCATAAGAGAGCATAAATGTTAGGAGACACAAAGAGAAAAACAAAGTAAAGATTATATTGACCAACAAGATGGCATCTTAAGATAATGTATATAGTTTCCAAACCTGTCCAACAATCTAGGAGAGACCCTGGCTATGTAAACATATATCAGGGTATCTCTCATAACCCAGGTGATGGAGAAGCAGGAGCAGTAAGTAATTAATGGTGGTTCTATTTTTAAGAGTTTGGTCCTAACTTAATTAAAAAAAAAAAAATTAAAGCATCTAATGCTTGTGAGGTGTTATTTAGAGATTTCCTGAGTATGGGCTGACAGTTTGCTCTATTTTGAGGTGTAAAACTTTTCCAAGAGCAAGGCATTCTCCTAGAGAAAGAGTCGAGGCAGCTATTTACCATTATTAATTGGTAAATTTTTAGGTAAGCCAAACCTGGGAATTATTTTATAAAGCAGGATTTTTATTACTTTTTGTGCCTTTTCTGTCTTGAAGGGGAAGGTCTTTACCCAATTAGTAAAAGTATTGAAACCTAATTGTCAGTCTTTTCTGGAGACCCTCCAGTTTCTTGATTGCCTGGGAGAGCAAGTTTGTGGTTGACCTCACAGTCTGATACTACTTTCAGTAAACATCCTTTGGGCCATTTGGTAAGTTTTGTCTCTCCCTAAATGAAAGGCTCTATGCTGTGTTTTAATGATCTTTTAGCCCTGTGAGCTTGGTAATAATAATTGCCCTGCTATGTTTGTAACCATTCCAAGGGCTGGAGACAGTGTCTAGTAGTCAAACCCCAGGTTTTTTTTTTTTTTTGTTTTTTTTTGGGGGGGGGGTGGGGAGAGTAGGTCGGATTGAGTCTCCTTTAATAATTGATATGGCAGGCAAACTATTTTCCTGAACCCTGGTATCTACAGCCTAAAATATCTAGTAATTTCCCAAAACTCACATCATTGTTTATTCTGTCCTGGAGTTAGTAGCAATGTCCATTTCTAGCAAAGGAGTAAGGCTCTCTGGCATTATCAGGAAAGAATGAGAAAAAAAACCTAGGTTTTCCCATATACATCCCAGGGGCTGAGAGAAAAATTTAGTTAGAAGTTTTCCAGAGATGCCTCTAATCATTATGCTGCATTTGGATAGCTGGCCTGGAGTGGAAAGGAGGACAAAAAGGGTAGCTCTGGTGTTAAGAAGGAAATCAACCAGTTTTCCTTCTGTATTTAGAGTTACCTGAGGCTCTGGGTTTCTGATAGACAGTTGGTTTAGGGGAGCCACAGTGAAGAGCCCTAGGCCCCAGTTAGTCCCTTTCCAGGGACATTGGTTATCGGAACCCTCACAGATAGAGGTCCCCGAGGGCATTCAGATATCCAGTGATTGTCTCCACATAAGGGACATGGCTTATGGGGTTTTCATTTTGGTTGTCCCCTCTGAGGACATTCTCATTTTCGTGCTCCGAACGGCCATATAAATGGCACCTGGTGCCAGGACCTTGGGAAGTCTGGTCTGACATAGTACATAAGGCCACAACTAAGGCCTCAGATTTTTTTTTTTAAGCCTCCTTTTCTGTATTTTTTTTTTTCTTCCTCCTCTTGATCTTGGTTGTAATATACCCAACTGGCAGCTCATAAGAGCTCCTCTAGGGTCCCTTCAAGGCCAACAGCCAATTTTTGCATTTTCTCTGAATATCTAGGGCTGATTGAGTGACAAATTTGTCCTTTAAAATCATCTCAGCTTTACGGGTGTCAGGGAAGATAGCCATATATTTAATGACAGCCTCCCACAACCTCTCCAGGAAGGCCCTTGGGCTCCCACTTTGTGTTTGTAAAATAGTGGCTAATTTAGGATAATTTAAGGGTTAAATCTTAGATTTCCTTATTTATTTATTTATTTATTTATTTATTTATTTATCAAAACATCTGTCTCATTAAGAGTCTGATTTAACAAAAGCATTGTATCTTTCCAGGTCAACTCAAAAACATACATAATATTCTGAAAAGCATTTATATACTTGTCTGATCAGAAAATTTACCTAGATCTTCTTTTATCTGTCTTAAGCCTTGTAATGTAAAGGGTTTTTCTTCTGGCATTTTAGCTTATTGTAAGGGAAACATGTTTGTTACATTACGGGGATGGTCTGGATAAGGTGGGTGGCAGGGCACAGAATTGTGTTTTGTTTTTAAATATAGACCCAGGACCCGAGGAGGAGGAGGTTGAGGTGGAAGATTTCCCTTCCCTTCCTCCTTCTCTAGGTCTGGTTTGGATACAGGTAAGGGGTCCTTAATTGTTTCCCCTCCTGATTGCTGGACTTCAGAAAGGGTTGCCATTAAATCAGGATCCACCTTACATTGCTTACATATATCTTGATTTCTTTTATTAAGGCCCCAAAACCATGAACATGGGGGAATTCTCCCCATTTCCCTTCATATTTGCAAAACAAGTCCAATTGTAGAACAGTATTGTCAGTGAAATTTCCCCCTGGCAGCCAGGTCCCCTATTCCAATATGTATTGGGGCCAAGCCTTTGTGCAAAAGAAAATGAGTCATAATGCATTCCAAAGGAATAATGGCCTTGGTTGGGGAATTACCCATCTATAGGAAAAAGGAAGAAAGCTGGCTCTTCTCTCATTTTCCTACAGCTGGCCAGGAGATGAGGTTTCTGGCTGGCTATGCGACTGGCAACCAAAAGCCCTGTCAGTCTCCTGAGGTGCTGGGAGTAGTCATTCTTAACCTGGCTTGACCCTATCTCGGAGAGGTATTTCCTGGTCTTTCCTATTTTTCTCTTACCCCTCCGTTTCCTGCCTGCAGGATCTTGGGGGAATGGACTGTGATCAAGCAAGACTTTCCTGGCTATTGTAGGATGCGCTAATTTTACTTTGACCCAACAGTAACTTACATATTGCTCACTGGCCATTGAGGAAGGAGGTTAAGGGGCCAACATCAAGGTCTATTTCACTTCTTTTTTCAACAATGCCCGCATAAATATGTTTCAGCCATGTGGATACCCATTTTTGGCATACAGTGGGCTAACTTTAGTAAAATGACTCCTATGTATCTTAGCAAAAGCCCTTCATTTATCACTCATCACTCATATGGCAGAGGCATCCATTACTCTGCTAAACAGGAACAACACAAACGTGGAGGATTTGGAGGCTGGCACCAAGGGTATTACGATCATTTTCGCAGCCTTTGGATCAAATCAGGAGGAATTTTAATCTTAACCCAGTGTACTTTTAAAATCCATTTATTTTAACCTTAATCTGTCCTGACCACACATAAAACTTCTTTTTAAAGATTTTCCTTCATGAACCTTCTACAACTTTTCTTTGCATTTAGATTTTGTCCCAAGCCATTTCTCTCCAAATAACCAGTCTCATTTAGGACAAAATTACTTTCTTTTACCTTCAACAAAAATATATTTCCATTTCTTATTTCTTTCATATCTCCTACATTTCTACGTACAGTTGCTTTTTTAAAATTTTATCAGTTTTAACTACATTTTAACTACATTTAGCAGAATTTTAACTCTTATAAACCTAAGTCTCCAGTGAAAACTAAGTAGCAACCAATAGTGAACTGTATGTTACATCAGAATTTTTTTAGATGGCAAACTTATAAATCCATTAAGCATATAATATGTTTTCCCATAGATCCACATATCATTAGTTTCTCTGCAGCAAGTCAGAAGCACAAACCTACATCTTGTAATTAGTGCTTTAGCCTCTTATCTCGTTAGATATCCAATGAATTCAGTCTTAATTTATCATGCAAGGAAACATTTAACATTTTGGGTTACCAAAGACTTTGAAAGCTGTCTTAACAATTACTCATGAAAACTTTGAGACAGACAAAATTAACCATCATTTTAAGTCACCTTTTTGCTAACAGATTACAACAGAGTTAACAAGAGCTTATTTGACCTTTAGAAAACCTTAGGTAGAAAAAAGTTTTATATATTTAATGCTGATAACTCTAAAGATATATAAAGACCAACAAACTTAACTCCACTTAAATACCAAATATGTTCCATCTGCGTCCATTTAAAAGTTAATCAATTTGTTGCCCATTGTCTATTTTTACCTGGGGCATCAGTGGGGAAATCTGAAGTGTGTGGTCTTTGCTTCACGACCTCTAGGGTGGGAGGAGGAGTTGACAGTGCCTGAGGCATTGAGGAGCCAGTTATGCAGGCTGCCCCCACCAGGTGGTGCAGTAAAGGAGCAGGGGAAGGGAGGGCAGAAGAGGAGAGGTGCCAACAGAAGGTAGAGAAAGAGAATCCCCTGTTTTAAATCTTGTCAACTCAGACAGAGGAGCCGACTCCAGGTTTCTTTTGTTTTGGTTTGTTTTCCATTAGTGGAATTAGGCAGTCCATGTCAGTCCAGAGAAGATAGGGAATTTCCCCAAAACAAAGGGAGTTTCGGCAGCTGCTTAGGAATATTCCTTAAAGTGCCCTTTCTAAGGTAGAATAACCAGAGACAGTTGGCTCTAATTATAATTGTCATTGACCCAGGAAATGAAGGAGAGACAAGTCCCCACACACAGTCACAAGGCGACTCCAACCTGCTACCCAGTGCCCAGTGCCTTAGAGTTGCAGCTTCATTCCTCGTCCCTTGTGGGACTACTAGGGCAACTCTGGGAGGTGATCAGGCTCCCCTTCTGTCTCTTAGGGACAGGTCTGCCAAAACAAACCCTGATTCTTACCAGTCTGACGGGCAGTGCTCCTTAAGCTGGTTCCTGGGCCTCACAGGTTCTGTTGGTGCACACGGGGTCCTCACCCCGGTGCACCAGGAGGGATAGTCTCCTGCAGATCAAGTGGTCCACTGGCACCAGGTGAGCTGCCTCTCCCGGTGCCCTGAGGTCATATCCTCTGTGGCAAAGGAGGTGGAAACACACCATCTCTGAATCCTGGACAGGAGCCCCCAGGTAATGTAGCAGGATTCTCGCACAGAGAGTGGTGACACCGAGGACTTTCTTTCCAGGAAGCAACTTTATTCCTGCCATTACTGCTCAGTTAGGTTCACACCTGAAGAACTGAGCCCCGAACGTCCCAGGGCATAGTTTTTTTTTTTTTTTTTTTTTTAATACATTTTCTGTTTCTTTGTCTCCCATACATGGTAACACACACAAACATGTAGGCTGATTAAGTAGTCGCAGTTTACAAGGTCATGAGGGATGTTGTCACGTAGGCGCATACCCAGGTTACCTTGAAGTTTTTTTTCTTTTTTTCTTTTCTCTCCTCTTTTTTCTCTCCTTAGGGAGGGGACCCTACCCCAAGAACAGCTCAACAGCTGTTTTACTTCTGTGATATCATTATTTTTTTTTCTTTTACATATATCCAGCCGACCATGTAGGTCAAAGGCAGTGAGTTGTGTTTTGTTGTTGTTGTTGTTTTTTGTTTTGCTTTTGTTTTGTTTTGTTTTTGAGAGAGAGAGGGCACAAGTGAGTGAGGGACAGAGAGAGGGAGAGAATCCCAGGAGGAGCAGAGAGAGAGAGAGAGAGAGAAGCAGGGCTCACCTGAAGCAGAGCTTGTATTCACCCCATGCAGAGCTCCCGTTCACCCAAAGGGGGCTGAGCTCACCCTAAGCGGGGCTCATGCTGTTATCTGTTGAGTATGCCTTGTAAGTGATGCTGCTGAAATATCATAGGACACTGCTCAGATTTGGCAGCCACATATGCTGAAGCTCAGGCCAGACAACCATTGTGGTCTTGACTCTATGCTCATTTTCAGTTAGTCTATCATGGTGGCTTTTTGCCTTTAAGTTTTCATTGTAAATTAGGTACCACTGAGCTGGTTGTTTTCTAGAGAGCAGCATTCAAGGAGATTTGAAAGAATGGGGAATCCTAATCCCATATTACACGTTAGTCTTCCTTAGGCATACTGATGCCACAAAATGCCCTAATCTTTTATTAATACTTTGGTTTTTTTGACAAGAATAATGCCTTCTCTAAAGAAAATATGGATTACAGAAAGGATATTTTTACATTTTACATATCACAGAGATGGAAAAAATCATGTGATGTATTTTATTCTAAAAAAATGTATACATAATTATAGAGTTATATATAGCAGTAGTCAAATAGGTTATCATAATTTGTTTCCTTTTAAAAATTTATCATGATATTATTTTTTATTAAAATATTTTAATGACCGAGTGATATATTATAGTGAATGTACCATAATTTATTGCACATTTGTTATATTTATTATAATAATTTTAGCTAATAACTACTGCTTGCAAACATTGTTCCAAGAACTTTAAATATATTAACTCATTTAAAATTTAAAAACACCTTTTTTGGGGCGCCTGGGTGGCGCAGTCGGTTAAGCGTCCGACTTCAACCAGGTCACGATCTCGCGGTCCGGGAGTTCGAGCCCCGCGTCAGGCTCTGGGCTGATGGCTCAGAGCCTGGAGCCTGTTTCCGATTCTGTGTCTCCCTCTCTCTCTGCCCCTCCCCCGTTCATGCTCTGTCTCTCTCTGTCCCAAAAATAAATAAACGTTAAAAAAAAAAAATTAAAAAAAAATAAAATAAAAAATAAAAACACCTTTTAAATAGGACAGTTATTATCCCTATTTTACAGTTGTGGAAATTTAGCCATGAAAGTTTTAGGAAACTTGACAAAAATCATACAGGTAATAAAACTATTTTCTAGTATTTTTTATGTAAACACTATTACAATTGACATATTTGTATATGGATATTTAGATGTAACTTTTGCTTATTTTCTTAATTTACTTTCCCAGAATTGGAATAACTGAAAATGACTACTACAAAATAAATTATTTTTTTTGCAATCTTCTGAGAGCCTCCACAGACTTTTAAATAAGAATAGGTTTCCAGGGGCTCCTGGGTGGCTCAGTCCCTTAAATGTCTGACTCTTGATTTCAGCTCAAGTCATGATCTTAGAGTCATGATCTCACAGTGCTGAGATGGAGACCACTCTGGACATGGAGTCTGGTTAAGATTTCTTCTGTCCCTTGCCCACTGGTGCTCTCTCTCTCTCTTTCTCTCAAAAAAAAAAAAAAAAAAAAAAAAAAATTCCCACCTTCTGGCAAAAAAAAAAAAAAAAAAAAAAGGGAAATCTTAATCAGAATAAATCTGAGCAAGTCTCTGGAGCCAAGAGACAGTACATTCAAATACCTGGGTGTGGAAGGTGCTTAAAAGTGGATTTTTGGACAAATTTTAGAAGTGGGCCTAGCCCTGCGAACAATAAAATTATTTAAGGGTGTGGAGGTAGCAAATATGGAAGTGCCTGCAGGCAGTGGCAACAATTAGAGCTACAACAGAGATCTTTTGGAGTTAAGGAAGACTGGATGAAGGGGAGTCTGAAGTAACCCTGTGCTATTTATATGGGTATACAGGTAGTTTGTATAAAGGAGTTCTGGATAGAGATTTGTAGGCACCAACAATTTGGTTAGAGTCTAGAACACTAGACTCTAAGGAAACACACTCTGAAACTAAATCACACAGGGCTTAAACAAAGAAAGAGAAACTCATTGTTCTAAACATGAAAAAAGGGAAAAGAAGTGGCACCTTTCCTTGTTTATCATCTAAGTTATTGAACTGGCTTCAATATACTCTTGCCAAACATTTGATTCATCTTGGAGTTCTACTTTCAGAAAAACTGTACATTAACATGCCACAGAATCAATCCAAGTGCTCTTTGAAGATCCAGATTCCTGGACCACGTACTTGGGCTTTGGCTTTAGAAGATCAGCGGTGGGATCTTCTAAATTAGCCTCCTCTGTGGCGTTGACTAGGGAAGTTCACAGACCACACTGTAAGAGGCAGGGTTCCAGGGTTGGGTTCCTCAGGAAATTGTTAGTCTATCATATGTACAGTTTAGCTTTTTCCTCCTATCTACTCATGTGCAATTATATCTTTAACTTTACGCTAACTTGGAAATGTGTCAAATATAATATTTTGTAGTAGGCTTTCATATAACTGCTATCATATATTTCTTTTCAGCTTAATTTTATTGCCTATATTTTAACTGGTTTTATGGTTTTACTATAATGTTACTAACTCATTTTCATTATAAAGGTAGATTGTTTTAAATTTATCATGGATAGTAATATAAAAATGGACATAATAATTGCAAATATCTTTATACATCTATTGTTTTTCATGGAATAATTACCTAAATCCAAATTGTTCAAAAGTAATTCACAGTTTATGGCTAAGACATATATGACCAACTACCTTTACAAAGTATTATCAATTTAAATTTCCAATGCACATTAAGAAAATGTTTCTTTTCTAATGCTCAAAGAAAATGGATTGTTATTTATTTTCCCATTTCACTTGATAAAATATTATTATGTTTAATTCATTTGCTTATTGCTATGATTTTCTTGTGTTTATTAGTTTTCTGAAATGTAACCTTTACTTAGATGTAATTTCAAATGAATGAAAAAGTTTCAAAACTGTTTAAAGAAGTCTCAGATACCTTTACCCAGATTCACATGTTAATATTTTGACCCATTTCAATATCATTCTTTCTTCACATATATGTATATGATAATATATATGCATGTACACATATGTGCCTCTTATTTTTTTCTGAGTTATTTCAGTGTTATTTGCAACTAACAAACAAATAAAAGGATATCCTTTACCCTAAACTGTCCTATAAAATCTATGAAAATCCTCTGGCTGTTGATATAAGTGAATTCAATCAGCAGTGTGATAAATAGAACACAACTGAATAGCTCTGTTATCGAGGGGCAAGGCTAACTTAAAAAAAGACAACTAATAAACATAGAAGGAATAATATGCTGGAAGCAAAAATTTGACAAACCCTGGTGGAAATATTGAGTCAGGCAACAATTAACAATTGATATTAAAATCATTAGGTATATGATTGATGGAGAACTGGATGTTTGATATTCCCAAGAAACCTGAATTATGTTCAGAATTTCATTATTTAGGCAGGGGGTCAAATTTAGCATCATGGATAGTGGGATCAATGGAACATCTGGCATAGAACAGCATCTAGTGTACCTAAAAATTTTTAAATTAAATATTTTATCACCAAGCTTTAAGATATGACTTATACTTTATATGAAATAAAGAAAATAATGAGAAAATAAATTATATCACAGTGAAATAACCAGACAACTCCAGAAAGTGGAATATTTGGGCCTGGTAATTTCAACCAAACAGTGAAGAAGCGTTCTATTATGTAAGATTGGACAACACATAAAGGACATAATCAGACGCAGTGTGTGGCACAGATAAAAATGGGTTTGAATATCAGAAAGGTTATTTGGGGGGTCATTTTTGAAAATCTGAATAATTATTGGGTGTTACATTAGATGAGAAAAACTGTGGTGAAAGTCCTTGATTAAAAGAAGTGGGTCACAGAACATTATGAAATGCATCCCATTGTGGTAGTGCACACACACATACATATACAGAGAAAGATTTGAAAGGATGTGCATTAAGATATTAATGGTGGTTGCAGCTGTGTAGTGAGTATATATAATATTTACTTCTAAATGTTTGTTTCTCTATGTTTTCCAGTTTTCTGTAATGCAAAATTATTGTTCCTATAATCCTATAATCATTATGTATATATACCCAGATAGAGAGTCAAATTTAAATAAATAGCGGTGAAACAGTTCCACCATGGACCTCACGCTCAGGTGATCTAATGAGATCTTAGCGCGTGTTAACTGGTTTAGGGAATTGGAAAGAGGAAAAGCTACCCAGTTGATATTTTTTAAATGATACAAACTTCATGGCAAAATAAGTTAAGGGCAAAAAAAGAAAAACAAAACAAGAAGTTGCAGTTTAAAGAAACTGAAGCAAGGAGATTTTAAGGTGGGTGAGGTGAACAAGCTAAGGAGAGGGAAGCGATTTGGGGAACTGCCCTAAAGAGTGCAATTGTTGGGGAGTTACAAGCATAAGAAAAACTTTCAGGAAGGGAAGATATTTGTAGTGAGGTGTAAATCCCTCCTGAGAATCCTCAAGGTTGAGTTTGGTAGTATAGACTAACATTGTTTTTCAATGATTCTGGAACAAATGTATGTGTGAGTGTGCGTGCGCACGTGTGTGTGTGTGTGTGTGTGTGTGTAAGTACTCAGAGACACTGGCTGCAAAAATACTCAGAGAGACCTACGATGGAAAAAGGAGAGAGATTTATGTGGTATAAAATAAAATAGTTACGCTACTATATTTCTGAGGCGGGAAATTGTAACCTTTTGCTTTCTTCACTTCCGTAATTGAAAACTTTTCTAATTTACACATAATATGTTTAATTAAAAACAAGCTTCTTATAAAATAATTTTAATCCTTACAGGAGCACATTTTGGAGTCATACAGCGACTTCTGAGACAAGAGTTAAAAAAGAGCAACGGTGGCCCCTCCCCAGGAAGATCCTGCCTTCATTCCCAGGGTAATGTCTCCTCAGGTCCTCCCACCCCCAACTTCTGTCTCCTGTATCTTCTTTCCCTTCATCATCTCTGCAATATTTCCATAGATCTCTTTCTGCCTTTTTTTTAAGAGCAACTATTTTTATCACCTCAGGATGACTTTTCAAATGCCAGTATTTAAATCTTATTATTTTTGGAGAGAGTAAGGAGAAATAGAGTCAAAGCCGCAATGCAGAAATTGTAAACTGCTGAGACTCACCTTTGCTGTGCAGCTGGAGTGTGCACTTGTTGCCGAAAGAGTCTGACGTTTAGCGGAGGGCTGGATTGCTGGGGCATGACTGCAGTTACTAAATATAATCAGGCAACTAATAATTAATCTTACCATGTCTGAGTACCGTCTGCATCTTAATATTGTTTTTCGGTCTGTTCATATTTGGTGATTACATTCACAGAATCATTTAACCATATAAAGGAAATTTATTCAGAGTATAGTCTTAAACATGGAGAAGCTTATTTTGGGGGCCGCGAGAAAACTTAAGATAATTTACTGCCTCCAAGCTATGGTTCTACCTTTGATTTCTTCCTTAAACCCATCAGATGGCACTTTACTTCTCTGTGTCATCAATCATTCCTCTGATGTCAAATTTCTGGCTCTGTTTAAATAAGCAACGTGAAATAAAGCATGAATTAGTACTACAAATAGCAAGAAATATAATATGAAAGGGTGACCTATTTGTAGACCTTGCAAAGTATTCTTCTACAAGTAGATTATACATATCTAGCTTATTTTTATGCAGTAGTTATTAACTTATGGATGTGTAATTTTATTACTAGATATAGATAAGACATGAAGAGCCTTCAGCAGAGAACATGTACTTCTGTTTTGTCTATTTTATTCAATTTTGTGAAAAATCACATGAGGTAATGTAAGGAAAGGATGTGGTGAATTATCATTCTCAACTTTATGGTTTATACATATAAATGACCAGAAAATATTTTTATGTCTGTTGCTAATCATACTCTGTCTCCAGAAGCACAATAACATTGCAGTGCTAGTAAGGATCAGTGCCACTCTTTGCACTTGGTCTTACAAAAGCAAGAAATGCCCATTTCTGTTATGACACCAGTCACTGGAGGATTTCCGGAAGCAGCCACGCCAAAATACAAGAGGAAACGTAAGCACATTTATGGGCAGTCACAATGATCTTGAGGAAGGATGGCCATATTGTAAGAATATATCACTTTTTTTTTTTTTTTTTACAGAGAAAGCTAGTTCTTTTTTTTTTTTTTTTTCAACGTTTATTTACTTTTGGGACAGAGAGAGACAGAGCATGAACGGGGAGGGGCAGAGAGAGAGGGAGACACAGAATCGGAAACAGGCTCCAGGCTCCGAGCCGTCAGCCCAGAGCCTGACGCGGGGCTCGAACTCCCGGACCGCGAGATCGTGACCTGGCTGAAGTCGGACGCTTAACCGACTGCGCCACCCAGGCGCCCCGAGAATATATCACTTTTGAAGCAAGGATGTGAAAATAGAGGACAGGTGCTTACTCCTATTTCTATTTCTTCTCCCTTTGATACCACTCAAATAAACAGTAGCCTTGAAGTGAGTATTGTACTCACTGATTGCTTCAGTTAAAACATCTGAACAGGCCAGCATGAGCGAGGGCATCAGAGAAAAAAAAGAGGGGGCATGCTTTTAGAGTAAATACTTTATTGTAGTTTAAGTTGATTTTCTTGTGTCACCCTTTGCATTTGGATTTATAAAATGGGCATAATTTTGTTTATGTTTGTATTTGTATTCTCAGTACCTTGCAAATTCCTTGGTATATACTAAGTACTGTATAAAAACTTGGTAGTTGTTTGAATGTATAAAGGAATGTATAAAACATATAGAACAATTTACTCAAAACCATTTAAATGTACAATGTGCCTATTTCTCTAAGAGTTTCATTGTTAGAAGGAGAAAATACATTTTTTTTTTAAGCAAGAAATGTTTCCCATCACTGGGGATTTCTTTGAAACCATTCGACTGTTATAGGTGGTTATCTACTATAGGAATTTCTCAGTATCTTTCCCAAAGGTGTTTTCTGAACACCTTCCATTCCAGATGGATACACTCAATGAAGTGATTTATTTGAAGGTTAGTCTTGTGCCTTTTGTCTAAAGAATGTAATAGGAGATTCGGAGTATAAAATTCAAGATGTTCTTGATCTAGTCACACATATTTCTAAGGTGGTAGGGATGCTGATTGTGGTATCATGAAACATAACTGCAAAGAGAGACTTCATGGAATGGATGGGTACACCATAACTCTTGATCTTATGCATTAGTAATTATTACTGAAATCAACACCTTACCATTATTACTTTAAGGAAGATTTGTGTAAAGTTTTACCACCCCAAGCTTAACGACAGCTGATTATTTATGAAGTTCTGGAAACAAACCATCAGTATTTTGAAAACATTTTGATAAGAACTTAAGTTTTTACTTGAACATTACAATATTTAATGGATTCCGTTTTCCCAAATTGTAGACTTGTATTATATTTGTCTAGGTCACTCCTGGTATATGCCTGTTTTCTCTGCATGCTGCCTTCCACTCTCAGAAATTGAAAAACAAATTATAAAGGCCCCTACTGATAGTTAAAAATGAGTCACTGAGAAATATTATACATACAGCCAACTGGTAAAGAGCAAATATGAACTCAGATTTTTTAGTAAATGTCCTTTTATGTAGTGATTTAGATGTTAATAAGTAAAAAACAGTATCCTTTCTTGAGGTCACTCTATAAACAAAGCAAAAGATCTTCAGAATCTCACTGGAGCAATTACTTTTCATCATAGTTTCTTCAATGCATCGCCAAGGCATTTCTTCCCTTGGTAGGATAAGCCTGGCATACCAAGGATTTATTGACTGTGTAGTCTGGACTGTGACATCGTGATGAACACAAACCTTGCTTCTTGCCACTCACACTTCACCGTACAGTGTTGCAGCTGTGCTTAGCAACAAAATGCCAGATGGCACGGAGACATCAATTGATTAGTACTCAAGAACAATGTCACCTACCAGAATGGACTACAGACAAATTGACAAAGACAATGCTATGTTTGCAGGCTTGAATGAAGAAGCGCTTTAAATAGATTTATGGCTGCGTTTTTAAATGTGTGCTGTTCGGAAAGTTTTGTTTGTAGGATAAGGCTACAGTCTTAATTATATAACCATGCGTGCTTTGCTGGAATCCATTTTTTTAGTGCTTAATCCTCTTGTCTACACATCTAAAAGGATAATATAACATGTTAAAGGTCTCCGTTGTCTGCCACCGCAAATCCAAAATTATCCACCCTCTTCTTAAAATGCATTCTTAGTCACCTTTTTGTGATAATCAGTCAACATTGTAAACTTGGGCCAAAGAGGATAGCCAATAGAAGCATTGCCTGAAGAATTCTGGAATTCACAAGCTGTCAGCATGAGTTATCTGTCCACAAAGAATGTCTTTTATGAGTAAGTCTTGTTTTTATAGAAGGCATTTATTATTGTATTTGGCATCATTTTATATAGCATATCTTGAATTGTTTGCACTCAAACTTTGGCTATAAGCTTTATCTGATGGCCTTAGAATGGATGCCAATATTTGAAAAATACACATGTCAGATTACTCAGCTTAGTTTTGGTAACTAAATCATTCTGACTTTTCAAAAATATTCCTGGGAAACTCGTCAATTGTTATAGCTTCTCAAATTTATTTTAAGAGATTCTGGTATGTTAGTGAAAATTCTGCTTCAACAAATACAACTTATTGCTATTATTTAAAATGCATGGATGACCTGTAACTGTTTTTTGTTTTTGGTTTTTTTTTTTTTCAACGTTTTTTATTTATTTTTGGGACAGAGAGAGACAGAGCATGAACGGGGGAGGGGCAGAGAGAGAGGGAGACACAGAATCGGAAACAGGCTCCAGGCTCCGAGCCATCAGCCCAGAGCCTGACGCGGGGCTCGAACTCCCGGACCGCGAGATCGTGACCTGGCTGAAGTCGGACGCTTAACCGACTGCGCCACCCAGGCGCCCCTGTTTTTGTTTTTTAAGATAGTGTGCATTTACTTGGGTGCAATATAATATCACTTTGGACATGGAATTGATCTATTTATCTGAGAAATTAACAAAATGCCTCACTTGCTGCAAGGGCAGGCTTTACTTGGAAGACCCGAGAAGTTTATTAGAGAAGATAAGTCCATGAGTCCTACTGCTTCTGGTTTTGTTATACATTTTAACTCTGAAAACATGACTTTATTATCTGTAATTCACCTCATTGTCTCTTGGAGCATATTTTCCTGCTGATGGTGTTGACAGAGGAGTGGACCTTTCATTGGCTTATTAAGTATAATTTGATCTCTTTTGGTCTAACATAGTTGTTTTCCTTAAATATTTAGTCCATATAAACTTTAAGCATACTATCAGGATATTTTCTGTTTCAAAGGTCTCTTCTTTTCATGACTCTCCATTTTGATACCTTGGTTCAGAGTGAAACTTTTTAATCTCCGTGGAAGGCATTGTCTATGCACATCTTCCTGTCCTCCCTGATCTCTGAGCTGACAGTCACTCTTGAACTGATGTCCGCCCCGGTGTAGCAAGTTTGGTCTGGTTTTAGACCATCAGGCTGGTACTCGTTGATGACACTGTGTAGCTCCACCGCCTCACATCACAAGGTTTACCAGATTCTGCTGCTCCCTTATTTCACCTTGAGGCACCTTGCAGGTCACAAGTTCTCAGGGTTACCTCGTGTTTGCATGCTCAGAGAGTAATTGAAGAGCTCTGTAGCTCTTGCATGCTTAGGCCAGCTGTGAGATAGATCCCAGTGGCACCATCTCCAGTTCTCCTTCTGCTTGTGAATGTCAAGCTGCTAGTTCTATTCTTCTGTGGTTGCAATGAGTGTCAGGTTCCAGATCTTCTCTTTCAGCTTGCTCCAGCTTTTCCTCATCCCTGATGGGGCCTTTGATCCCTTATCAGAGACCTACTCAATAACTTAACAAGCCTTCTATTGTATATATTTATATCTCTGTCACTGTTACGTACACTTATTTCCTTTCTAAGTCACAGTAAAGCTGTCCTGATATCATTTATATACTATGTTCTCTCTATACGTTGGTGTTGGCAAAATGTCATGCTCAGACCTCTAAATTTCATCTCGATATTTAAAAATAAGCTCTTAAAAAGCACGAAAAAATGAAGACCATGTTTATTATCTTCTGGTAGATTAAAAAATATCTAACTTGAAATTCAAAATTAATCAATGCATACTTTATTTAGGCTGAATTTAAACTTCTTCTGAAACTAATGCACAATCAATGGGTATGGAAGCCAAGATACAACTGAGATATTGGGAATAGAATTCTATTATATTACCTCAATTTCATCCTACCCCAGTAAAACAATATTTTCTTGAAAAAGACCCTTAATCTTATGTAAGGTGTAAAATACTTAGTCTTATGCCATTTTGTACTAGACGTTGAGGGCTAAGTATTGTCAAACTTGATTTTTTCTATCACTTGCCATTTCTCCAACATCTGAACACTAGAGGACATTAGTCTTATCCTAGAACAGTGATTTTCAAATTACATCAGAATCATTTTCAGGGCTTGGTGGAGCAAATCCCTAGGAACTAGTCTCAGAGTTTCTGATTCAGTAGGTCTGCAGTGGGCCTAAGAATGTTCATTTCCTTCACTAGTAGCTATGCCACCAGCACAGGCAAAACTTTCTTTGAGTAGTTATGCAGCGTTTTTTCAGTTATGACTCACAATTGCATCTGATTCAAGAGGAATGCAAGTGACCTTACATCCTAAATAATGACAAGACTCTTCACTGACTTCCCAAGACATCTCCAGAGGGACTTAGTGTCTGCCTTACCAATAGCACATTTTCTTTCTAAGCTGATTATGAATACCAATATTTTCCTACATATTCCAACCTCTTCACATATTCTTTAGGCCAAAACACTAAGGGATTGAGCTGTGGAAATTTGTATTCTGTATCCAAAAAGAGGTACCATATTTTGAAAGTTCTAATTCCAAGAACCAAGTTTAAAGGTTGTTTTCTATGCCCTTTATTTTTCTTTTCTCCTTTTTTTCTTTGTCCTTCCACTCCCACCCACCCATGAATAACCTGATTTTTCCTTGGCATAATACTTTTATTCCTTCAAGGGTCATGACCGTGGGTTGAAATGACTAGGCTTCTATTTTATTTCCCGGGGATTAGTAATACCTCTGTGGTGCCAACATAAATCCCCATGAGTAACAAGTCTGGGGTGTTTACACCTCTATAGTCCAGTAGCTAAGGTCTTTCCCTTCATATCATTCTAACTTCATAAATTCTCTGTGTTATTCAAAAGGCTTACAAAAAGTCCAGAAATAAATATTGGAGCACTGTGTTGGTTGTTTTGGATGGAGTTCTGAAAAATCTTGCAGCACAGATGAGAATCATTTTCCTGAGATGACTCACGAGCAACCTGCAGGAAATTGTTGATGAAAGCCCTTATCAGGTGATGATGAGAAGTATAGCCTACATGATTCCTCAGCCCAGCACACATGAAGCACGTGCTCATGTGGGAACAGATAATACTTCATGCATTGGTGAGAATCCCATGTAACTCTGATGGTGGTGTGACCCATGCTGGCCAGGCTTATGATGCTGTATTTGCTTCTCCATACATGGCCTCCATTAAGTCTCATCTCTTATAGCAGTGTCTTATTCTAAACCCCATTCCATGCCAGATAAGGTACATCTTCCTGGGTCTAAGTAATATGTCTTTCTTTATCATCTCTTCAAATTTTATTGCGACATAAGCTTATGTTCTTCTATGCTAAGTGCCTTCAATTTAGCTTTTCAAGAATACTGTGTTCTCTTAACAAAATCCATCTCTTATAATCAAAAGCTTTGACTATATTATATTATATTATATTATATTATATTATTATAGTATATTTTAGAAAAAGAGAGAGCACAAGTGTGGGAGAGGGGCAGAGGGAGAGAAGGGATCCCAAGCAGGCTCCACACTCAGCACAGATCATGACCTGAGCCAAAATCAAGAGTCAACTGTCTGAGCCATCCAGATGCCCCAAAAGCTTTGACTTTAAAATAGGCTCCCCAAAGCCTATATTGTAAGGATATTTTCCTTTTCTTCTTTTTCTATTTCTGCCATAATAGCATTTCTCAAGTCAGTATGCATAGCCCCAGTGTGGTCTGGAACTTCTGTAACTAAGGCAACATGACGTTAGGTGCAGAAAGGCAGTCACCTTGATTCATTGCTATAATTCCAGTTAAATAATAGCTAAGGCATAATAATTAATATAAAAATGCAAAAAGAAGGATTCAGTAAACAATGCTTCTTATCAGATACATGCTCCAATTTCACAAGGGGATACCTCTTAGTTGTAAGAACATGATAATGCAGGACAGTTTCCTTCAATGATAGACATAAGGTCTTGTTGATCATTCTACACCCAGTAATTAGCACAGTGATTTTAAAACGATAAATTTCAGGGCGCCTGGGTGGCGCAGTCGGTTAAGCGTCCGACTTCAGCCAGGTCACGATCTCGCGGTCCGTGAGTTCGAGCCCCGCGTCAGGCTCTGGGCTGATGGCTCAGAGCCTGGAGCCTGTTTCCGATTCTGTGTCTCCCTCTCTCTCTGCCCCTCCCCCGTTCATGCTCTGTCTCTCTCTGTCCCAAAAATAAACGTTGAAAAAAAAATTTAAAAAAAAATGATAAATTTCAATTTTTTTAATTAAATAAATTAACAGAAGAGGTAGATGTGTATACTAGGCATTCCTGGCCACTTTAGTTTTTATGGAAAATGGCAATAATCTCAGGTACTGAAGATTAACTTATGGTAGAGTTTCTTAAAGTTTTTGAATTTTGGATTCTTCTATATATTTAAAAATCATTGAGAATTTCAAATAGCTTTTTGATGTGATTTGTATATATTAATATTCACAGTATTAGAATTTAAGATAGAGAAATGTTTAAAATGTATGAATTCATTTAAAATAGTAATAAGCCCATCACATGTTCATTTAAATCCATTTTAAACAAAATAACTCGGCTTTCTAGATCACAAAACAGTTTAGTCCGAAAAGCAGTGTTGATATTTTTGAAACTATTTGTAATGTCTGTCTTAACAGACGGTAGGATTTCCACATCTGTTTCAACATTCAATCTGCTGTGATATCACATGTCATGTAGCTTCTGGAAAACTCCACTGTACACTCATAAGCTAAAGAGTGTGAAAAAGGCAAATAAAGTCTCCATGTCATGAAAATAGTTTTGACATTATAGAACCCCTGAAAAAGTCTCCTTGAAACCCAGGGATCCCCAGACCATATTTTTTAAATGTTGACTTGGTTATTTCTTGACAGTTTTCTTGTTTTGTTATAGCAACTAAACACAATACCTCAACATGAGAAAAATAAGTAAAAGTAAAGAGTGAAGAGAGGAAAATTAATAAAAATACAATAAATTCAAGGAATTAAAAATAGCTCCTATTTTTTTATTGACTAAGTAAGGGATTATTATATTCCTCTTAATCAGAAAATGATAATTTATGGTCCACATAAATTAAATCAAAATATTACAGAGTTTAAGTTCTAGTTTTCAATATTATCACAGTTTGTCTCCATGGAAGTCACTGATAACATTTAAAAATTTTATAATAGAGACATGGAAGTTACTATATGTCAATCAAGTTTATACCTTGTTCAAGCAACTCTCAAGTGTGCCTAGGTAACAAGTGTTCATAATTCAGTTTAGAAATATAAAACCGAAAGACAGGTGGCACATAATTTAGTTTGCAATTCATCACTATTGATTTGCAGACGTAAAGTTCAATAATGACTGCCAATATGATATATATATATGGACAGATGAGAATTTCTCATGTATAACTTAGAAATATCAAGTTTAAAATGAAGTTAAAATAATTAGTAATATTTGTGTATGTTCCTTATGGTCCCGTGTCTGCTTCACGAATTTTTAGAAAGCATGTTTGTATGTACATGTGCTACGTGTATGAGAGACAAGACAGAAAGGCAAAGAGACGTATAGTAAATGTAAGTAAATTAGGGCCTAGAATATGCTAGGATTCATGTGTTTTTCTCCATATATAAATCAGAGAAACTAATAATTGTGTTTGGAGCTAAGATTCATATGCCAGAATGTTAGATTCTTAAATATTTCAATAGCAAAGAACCAAGATATAGATTGTTATGATCCATGTTTCTGCCAGTTATTTGTATTCATATTATGTCAAGTGATTTATCTGCCTTTCTTGGGAATCATCACTCAACATTCTAAGTCACTAGCTCCCTATTAATATCATCTTAAAGTCTTTTACAACTCAAGTTGAGTGCCTCTGTGCTTTTGGAATAAAATATTTTTTCCAGAGTGACCCAGTTAACCTGCTATTCTGTGACCTGTATTTCAAGGAGAATTAACATAGCACCATAATTCATATGTCTTGATATCAACATTTTATTTTTCACCTGAAACAACATTTTCTCCATATAACAAATTGAAGTTTTTCTCCTGACAGCCTGGAGAGCACTGTGGTTGAAAATGAAAATCTTATTGAGATCTGGGAAGCTAGTTTTGTAAATTCCTTGAAGCCTGAGTGTTTTCATCTCCTTTTATTAAAATGAATAAACTCTAAATTGATCTTTTCCATCAAAAACTTCTCTTAGAAACATTCTACCTGAATGACTGAGACCACTAAATATATTTACTTCCTAGGGAATGCATCACCCTTAAAGCAAGCAGCATCTCTAAATATTACTAAAGGGAATCTCACCATTTAAGCGTCTTGCACAACAGGAGGCTCTGTCGTTCTCTGAATGTGCAAGTGGTATGTGATCATGAACATCTCATTACAAGCATCTGTGCAAAGTTTCCAGAGTCATGCCACGATTTCTACATACTGGATAATTTATCATAGTGCCATCTGTTTAAAAAACATGGTTGCCAATATGGATGGATGATCAAGAAAATAAATTATTTTGTGTCTTTATGTAAATGCTCTTGATGATATATGCACGTGAAGTCTCCATAGATCATTAGCTTCTAAAGGCCAAATAACGTTGCAAAGATGGAGTAATCCTTGAAAACAAACATAATTCCAATCAAAGCAATGACTCTTAATGAAAATGATAACCAAGTATTAGTTGTTCTGGTCAGTTCATGAAGAAAAACAGTAGAAGAAAGGTAACAAAGTGACAATATTTGGGGAAAAAAGTCCTTGTATCTAGATTTTATTTTTGTCTCTTGCCATTTGTACTGGTATCATATGGACATAACTTATTTCCTTAGAAACAGAGTCTATATACATAATTACTTAATTTGTATGTAATTACAACTTTTGCTCCCAAGCACATTGTGATCAACAATGAAAATAGAATGCAAGTCCTGCAAGATCTCATACCTCATATCTCACCTTAAATTGTGGCTCATAGAAATTCTGGCTATAAGGAATTTTGAAGTCATCCAGTCTGGTTCTTTTATTGATGGGGAAATTAGTATTCAGTGTGATTAAGTATTCATGTGACAGAGATAGTTGTATTAGTCTGGGTTTTCCAAAGAAATGGAGAGAAACAGAGAAACAGAATTCAAGGAATTGGCTCATCTAACTGTGAAGGTGCAAGTCTAAAATCTGCAGGGCAGGCCAGCATGCCAGAGACCCAGGGAAGAACTACAGCCTGAATCCAGAGGCAGTGCACTGACAGAATTCCTTCTTGCTTAAGACAGGTCAGTCTTTGCTCCTTAAGGCCTTCAACTGATTGGATGAGGCTTACCCATATTATAAAGTAATCTGCTGTAGTCAAATTTAATGATTTAAATGTTAACCTCATCAAAAACACGCCTTCACTGAAACTTCCAGAATAATGATTGGCCAAATCTCTAGGCACTACCACTGAACCAACCTGACACATAAAAATTAACCATCACACTAATGTATATGCTGCACCTTCAATGTTTTATTAACAATGATTGGAGAACTGTTTGGGTTTTTATATATTTTCTCCCACAAGTATTTGTTACACAACACCCGCCCTTTAAGGAATTCAGTATGAAATTGGCATTACAAAGTATATGTTTAAAAAATGTCTTAAGTGTATGACTTCCCTATTAACTGAACTAAGATGCCTACTTAAGTAATCGGTTTTAAGATGTTGAATAAATACTAGATAATACATTTTTCTAGAATTTTTTACACTGCTTATAAAATCTGTATGTGATCTTTAGATCTATTTTAAAAGAAAAAGTACATTAATTTATAAGAGTAAGAATATTACTAAAACGTTTGCACCATAGATCACATATGTTTAAAGGAACCTTCTCAAATAGACTTGGTGACACCATATCTTGTTTTTATTCTAGAGAGAGAGAGAACAAGGGCACATGTGCGAGCGGGGGTGGGGGCGGGGCAGAAGGAAAGAGAGAATAAATCTTAAGCAGGCTCCAGGTGCAGCCTGGAGCCTGACTTGGGGCTCAATCCCACGACCTAAGCCTAAACATGATCATGACCTAAACCAAAATCAAGAGCTGGGTGCTCAGACAGCTGAGCCACTCACGTGCCCCAGTGACAATATATTTTAATTAAATGTACATTTAAGCCCTTAATATGCCATTCTTTTGTATTTCTGTGTCCATTTCTCCTACTCCTTCTCTACTTTTGACTGATGTTTATTCTTCAAAGCGAAACTTAACCATTTCTTGCTCTTCTATTTTCTGTTGGCTCCCCTTTCTCTGTGTTCCCAGAGCACCATGTACATGTTGCAATCCTGCCAATCTCCTATGGCATCGTTTACAAGTTTAAGTGGATCAATATCTTCTCAATAAATATCCTAGCACACTTAGTTCCCTATGAATAGTATTCATACTATCAAAGCACTACTCAAAAATGTCTGGAACTACAAAAGGAAACTTTTCAGTCCTTAGGACTGACCTTTGGAAATGTATTAAGTGAAATAGAATTCAACTTTCTGATGAGCATAAGTGTAGATTTCACTATGACAGCTATATTTGTTAATTTTTCTTTCCTTCTTTATTAAAAAAGTAATGTTTATCCAATGTTATATTTTAAGATATAATATCAAGCTTTCCTTCAAGGTTTTCTCAAGAATGTGGCATTTGATTTCAACAATTTTATTAAGGACTGAAAAAATGTATTTGAAATATATAATGTTCACTTCTCTGAGTGTAAAATATTTGATTAAATGTATTGTGTCTCATTCATCTATCAGTGGTACCTGTTATCTGCCATAATTGATACTACCCAATAATTGTTATTTTAAAAACACTAAATAAATCAGATATAGTATGGGATGGCTACTAAAAAGGTTTGGTTTTGGATTTCTACCAATGTTAACCATAATAAAATTACAAATTTGCTTTTCTATACCCTCAGCACTTTTTAACACCCACTTTGCCACCTACACATTTTTATATATGACTAAATTCAGGAGCCCCGTGCTATCTTTATTTCTTCCCATCAAAAAGATTCTGACTTAAGTATCTGTCATTAGCAAGTGTTTAATAATATAAATGCATTCATTACATAATATTGTCAAAAAGATATCTAACATAGAAATACCAACACAAGTGGGTAGAGACCAATGTAAATTAATATTGATTGTAAAGGTTATATTTGATATTTATGTACCTTTTATTTTGAAAATTATAAGAATAAATTATCAATACCTCATATGTAGATAGAACTGCATATTGTAGTAAATACATTCATTATGCTCTCAAACTTGATCTACCAAAAATCTGTGACAATTTAAGGCTCTCTTTAGTGTTCACTGGGTGAAGAAAATCTAACTGGCATAGTTCAGTTTTCAAGCAAGATTACCAAAGTCATATCTTTTAGTTTATGAACTAGCAGTTGCCCAATCCTAGTATGGTAGAATGTGACTGGGAAAGTAGGAGAAATGGATTCCTTTGGTAAAAATCACTGTTGACAGCATCCTTTAAGTGTTTTTACCATGGGAAAACCACCAAGGTTTGCAAACTCAGTGTATTAGTTAGCTACTGCTGTACAGCAAATTACTGCAAATTTAGAGGCTTAAAACAACACAGATTTGTTATCTTAAAGCTTCCACGGGTCAGGAGTCTGGGTGCAGCTTAGCCTCCTTATTTGCTTATAAGGTATAAACTATTTGCTTATACTGATATAATCATTAAATATTACAGTCTCATAAGGCTGCCATACAGGTCAGCTGGTGATGCATTCTCATCTGGAGGCTTTATTGGGAAAGAATCTGTTTTCAAACACACTCGGGTTTTTGACAGACTTCATTTCTTCGCAGCTATAGGGTTGACTGCCTCTCTTAATGTAGCTGGCTAAAAGTTCGAGGTCATCCTCAGCTGCTAGGAGTTGCCCTAGTTCCTAGAGGTTGCCCAGTTGCTAGTCACAGTGGCTTTCCAACATGTCATTTAACCTCATCAAGTCAACAAGGAGAGTCTAGAGCAAGTATGCTAGTGAGACAGAGTTTTATTTAATGTAACATATCCACAGGAGTGATATCCATCATCTACCTTTGCCAGCTTCTGTTGGTTGGAAGCAAGTCTGTTGGTTAGAAGCAAGTGTGGTTCTATCCACACTCAGAGGGAGAGTTTTCCACAAAAGCATGGATCTCAGTTGGCTGGAATCACAGTGTGGGAACAGAGAGATCTTAGAGTATGTCAGCTGTGTTCAGTAGAGATAGGTTTTATCATCCCCAGATGAAAACAGCTGAACTAAAATTTTCTCTCAAGTCTTACACCACTAGCAAATAATGACACTAAGACTTAAAAATAAATCTTTCTTGTTCCTGGAAGGAAAATCTTAGTACGGTGAAAAGTTTATATCTGGCTCTTTCTCTTGGTTCTGTGACTTTTATTGCACCTTTCAGCATCATAGGCCAGTTTCACCCTGGTTCCAACTCCCACTCCCCCTTCATCCCTGGCCTCCACTCAGTATTCACCCCTGTACCTTGTTGGTAGATGATGTGTTTCAGATGCCTGCACTCCACACCTGCTTCTGAAATTTAACATATAGAGATGCAAGCCATGGGAAATATGCCCCTAGGATACTTTCAAGGAAAAGAGACCCCGAGGCAAGCAGAAAATAAAATAACTCAATAGAGAGCAGAGGAAAATTGAAGAACAGAGAAAATAATATGATTAAAATGAAAAAAAAAGTCTCTCCTCCTTATGTTCTGTATGTTATATCTGGCATTTTTAAAATTTCAGACATGGTTATAAGTACAAAATTGTAGGTGGCAAATTACTTCCCTGAGGGCTGCATATTTTAAAAATGTAAAAAGGAAGCGGGCTGCTCTCTATTTCTCCCCCTTTGTGCAAGATGAGGGGTGACCCTGGATGGAGGTGAGCATGGATGCAATATAAAGATCTGGATGAAAGAGCAAAGAGCCCAACTAGAGCCCAAAGAAATCATCGACATGAAGGGAACAGAGGCTGAGGTACAGGCCTAAAGTATGAAGCCAGGGACCAAAAAAGACAGGTTCAGAGAGCTGGCTAAGCACGAGGGCCTTTGAAGTGTTATCCTGGGAAAATACCCAACACTGGGTTGTGCCTATGGATGATTTCTTGCTGCTCGATTAGCTCGCTGCATGTGTCAGGGGTATAACAGAGTATGGCCGACAGAAGGCATGTATCCTGCAGCACCAGGGAATCCTGAATGCCCTTTGCTTTTGTCATCTTATGTGTGACTACTCATTCATTCATCAGATATGGCAGTGAATTAAAGAGACAAGAATGCCTTCTCTCCTGGAGTTTATATTCCAGTCAAGGGAATCCAACTCTAACATAATAAATATGTATATTATATGGTGATAGGTGATGAGTTCCTTGGGAAACAAGTAATAGGGCAAGGGTTTCCAGGAGTAGTGAGCTAATTATTAGTCTTCACTGAGACGGTGACATTAAAAAAAAAAAGCTTGAAGGAAGTGAGGGTATGAGCTGAACAGATACACTCTGAAGTGGGATCATACCTGCTGTGTATGAGGAATAGCAAGGAGGCACATGTGTCTGGGTGGAGTGAACAAGAGGGTAAGTAGTTGTAGATTAGAATAGAAGGTAATAGGAAGCCTTATCAGGTCGGATCTTGTAGGCCATTAATAGGGTTTGGGATTTTACCCTGAGTAAATGAGAAGCCCCTGGAAAGTTTTGACAAATGACAAGAAGCCCAGAGATTTCATTAGTCCTATGTTACACCTACAATCAGGCTTCAGGGTCTTCCCTTGTCAGTGATTTCTGTCTCTATGCCTTTCTACCTGCAAGCAATAATAATCCTATCAGACATACAGAAGTCTCCTGACCTTGTATCTGCCCTCAACTTCAGCAGCAGATAACCACATGCATTCTTTTAATATGGCTTGGAAAATAATACACAGGGATTGACAAATACCCTTTTAACCAAGCGTTACTGGATGAATGTCTTTTTACTTTATTTTTCACATTAATATTTTGGTATTGTAATAACATTTAAAAAATCTGTCGAAGTGTGCAAAGAACTCTTTTGATGAATTTGTATATCACCAAACTCCAGTGATAGTGATCTGTGTTACATAAGGTCCAAGACTGCAGCCAGTGATGCCTACAATTCATGTCCTGATTTCACATATTTTCTTCATATGCATTTTGTCTCTTTCGTAAATAGAGAAGGGCCTTCTTTTATGCTCCTGATTTCAATGTTCCCTGGACATTTCTTTCTTCTTCTTCCACCACTACTTTTACTCACACAGGCAGAACCAATTATCTGGTTGCTAGATAATAGGTATTAATATGAATTTTTTGGTTTGACCTGTGTATCAAAAAATACAAGTATTGGGAATTTTATTTCTTCTGCACCTCCACTCAAACCAGTATAAGACAGACAACAGAATAAGCATGCTTGCTCTGCAGTCTTCATCCTTTTGCAAAAACCTGAACTGAGGGTTAATCCATTTGACTCTTGTTTTTAAACTGTATTCACCAAGGTAGCCTTGGAAAGCTGACATTTTGGACTTTTTTTTATCTTTTTCTCAATGCTAGGAATGTTGGGGGTGGTCAGAAATGTTTATTAGGTCTCTTCAAGTCCTAGATACTCTTCATAGATTGAAATATTACATTGGTCTCAAGAAAAAATATTTGGAACTATGGTAACTAAAAGATAAGATCCTTGAGAAGCCATGATTTGCCATTGTTTGCAGCTATGTGCTGCAATTTTCCTTTTAAGTTTCTTTTTTTTTTTTGCAATGGTAATATGCTGCTACTAGATGATAATATTGCCACATAGTCTAGACTTCAAGGCTTCAACTCTTTTGATTGAGCTGGAATAAGTAAGCATATCATTTATGACACAGAAAAATGACCAGTGTAAAACTCTATCTTAAAATCCAAACAAAAGACATCAGCATAGATCACTCTATTTTTTGATGACATTTATGTATGAGGAATTTATGCATAGATCTCATTTGTGTAAATCAGTGAGCTATTACCAATGCATATACCCATAAAGCCAACAACCCAACTGATATAGATAACACTTCCATTACCTCGGAAACTTTCAGGTAACTTTTACATTATATTATTTTTTTTATATTACCTGTTCTTAATTTTAAGGGGATATGCTACACACAAAAGTGGGAAAAGACCTTATTTAGAAAATAAGAGGCTATCCAAGATTAAGTATAGTTCAAAAAATATGCCTCCCCATGAATCACAAGGAGGAGGCGGGAGTAGATATACTAGCTTGGCCTGTGGAGTGTTACTGATGAGACTGTGTTGTGCAAATGAATACTATTAATAGAAAAAAAAATGGGGGGGGGATGTAGAACATTTAATGAAATAATAATAAGTCCCCATAAAGCAACATGATACTTCCTCAGTGTCTCTCAACCAGTATCTCTTGTGGAAACATTAATCTTAAACACAAAAATAGACTTTATCTATTTGTTGGTTTCAAGGGAGAAGTCGTGAAACCTGAGACCTTTCTTGTTAGACCCAACTGAAAGATAGATGCAGTTTAGCTAAGTGACAGCGCATCTCTCCATCTTATCAGTTGTCTCCCATGTGTGGTACAAGGGAGAAAAGAGCTATCTGTGTGGGTGGGTCCTCTCTGTAGAAGGGTTTCTACCACTCTTGAGATGTTTACTCCCCCCTCCCAGATTTATTTAGATATAATTGCTACATATCGTTGTGTAAGCAAAAGGTGTATAAGGTGATGATTTGATACAAGTATATATTGTAAAATGATTACCACAGAATTAGTTAATACATTCTATCATATCATTACTGTTTTTGTGTGTGTGTGTGTGTGTGGTGAGAACATTTAAGTTGTATTCTCTTAGCAACTTTCATATATATGATATAATATTGTTAACTACAATCAGCATACTATATCTTAGACCCCTAGATTTTACTCATCTTCTAATTGCAAGTTTGTACCCTCTGACCAATATCACCCCATTTCTCACAACCCCCAGCCTCTGGTAACCATTCTGTTCTCTCTTTCTATGCATTTGTCTTTTTAGACTCCACATGTAAGTGATCTCATATAGTATTTGTCTTTCTCTGTATGAGTTATTTCACTGAGCATAATGTGTGCTTTCATCAAAAGGAAGGAAATAAAAATTCACTCATGAAGATTAGCAAATTACTCACTCTTTCTAGACATTTCAGCTGAAGTTTTCCAGCTAGACATATTTTGATATTTTATTTTTTGCTCCCCTAAAATGGCTTGGCAATTTGCAACATTTACAAAAATGCAAATTGCTGTCATAAAAATAGCTCTAAAGATATTATATGTTAAGAAAATTATCAACCAAGAAACAAAACAAAACTCAAATAACTCAAACAGATTAAATGAAATTTTAAATAATATATTATCAAAAGAAATAGTAAGCATTAAGGGAAGCTGCTTCTAAACATCTTTAATATAGAGTACTGTTCTATGCCCGTGAGATGGTGATGATGATGATAGCAGAACTTAATGGCTCCTTCCTAGTGCCGGACTCTTAGGTAAATGCTTTACATGAATCACCTCATTGCATCCTTACCTGGAAATAAGCATCATTATTATCCCTGGTTTGTGGTTAAATTAACTGAGACATCCGGGAGCCTGGGGGCTCAGTTGGTTGAGCATCTGACTCTCCATTTTGGCTCAGCTCATGATCTCCAGGTTTGTGACATCAAGCTCCATGTCGGGCGCTGCACTCGCAGCATGGAGCCTGTTTGGAATTCTGTCTCTCCCTCTCTTTCTGCCTCTTCTCTCTCTCTCTCTCTCTCTCTCTCTCTCAAAATAAATAAACTTAAAAAAATTAACTGAGACTGAACTCTGTTAAATTATAGATACCTGTGGTGGCCCAACTGAAAAGCAGCGGAGCCAGTAATCAAAACTAAACAGTATGAGTCCAAAGACCTTCAACTCAACTCTCATGGCAATGCGCATGACCTATGAACCATTTGCACCAGCGTTCATGACACACGCACTCTTTGGCCTCACACCAGCTCCTTTATGTGTTCATCTAAAGGTAATAATTAAAATTGGCTCAATTCACAGTAATTCTTAAAACAATTCCAGTGCGTATGTTCTCATAAGAGCTAAAGACAAGGAATAAATAACATATCTGCAAAGACAAGGAATAAATAACAAGACCAGTTTCTCTATTAAGTCAGATTTTGGAATGGGGTAGAAACAATTTATGTCTACTTTCATTATCTATGAAAATTGGCCAAATACTATGGCATTAGAAGAAGTGAGTTTGTTTTTACTAAATATAAAATTATTTTTAATGTATTAGAATCCAATGATTCTCAACTATTTGCCTGTCCCTCCACACACCTAAGTAATAGAATGCACTGTCAGTAAGAGTGGCTGACTAAAGCATCGAATAAGATGTGTATAAGAAGAACACTGTTGGTGGGGGGGCCTGCTTAATTAAAATGATCTCCTTACATCATTCTGATACAACCCCTGGTTTAGCTGAGAATCCTTGGTGTCATTTTTTCAACCACTACTACTGCTAATTTCAATAGTGTGCTATTTTGAATCTTGGTAAAAAAAAATCACAGAATATATTACTGGCAATATTCATAAAAGTATTTATTTGTAAATCGAGCATCATCTGTATAGTAACTGAACCACAAGATTTTCAGAAACTAGCCGAGAGAAGAGTCCATTTTATCTTGTTTCATTAGAGGAGAACTGAAACCAATTTGCTCTTCAGTGACAGGGAAAGTGTATTGTTTCCACACAAAATTATAGTTAATAAATTTTACTGTACAAATTATAATATTTATAAATAAAAAGTGATTTATATAATATTGTCCTTTTTGACATAGAATATTCTGTTTGGTATGAATATATAACTTGTAATGAAAGTTCAATTATTTCAGAGATTATTTTGTACTTTATCACTTTACGTTCTAAATATTTTGATGCTGAAAAATCAATGATCAGTTCTAGTTTAGACTGACAGATATCTCCAAATTACACTGTCAGATATTTGAGTTACTTATTCTGAATAAAACCACAATGCCAAATGTTGCTACAGAGTGTAAAGTGTCATATCAATTAAGATGAAATCAGTAATGATCCATATGTTAAAAAGCCATAATTGTCAAAAACTCAGAAACCGGAGTGTTATATGTTCATGAATGTATCAGTGACATATTAACTATTTTCCTCTTTTTAAATCTACAGAAAAGAGTGATATAAAAGAAAAAAAAACTACTTTTTTTGTCATCAAATTTCAAGCACTGTTTGAATTAATTTTTTTTTTTATTGGTAAATGGATGCCCCTTAGACATGTGTCTATAATCATGGCTCTGCCTTTCCACAACAATATAGGTACTGTCACAAGAGAGTGTCAGAAACCATCATTTTCTTTGTAACTTTCACACAGCACATTGCCTCTTGAAATCTTGTCTGTGTGGCACGTCTCTGTGAACATCTTTTATCAATCCTACTGAAATATAAGCTCTTTGAAGGTAGAGTCACAGTGTTATCTTTGTTTCCCTGTTTGTAGCATAGAGACTTGACAGTGGTAGATTTTGAGTAAAAATTGTACTTGCCCGTATTTGCTCTTCACATGAATGACCCGAGCAAAGAGGTTATGAAAACAAGCATTCCGCTTTCGTGATATAAACCATGGGAGAGCAAGGACCTGTGGTTTCCACGAGCCGTTATCACAGAACTAGGCTATTTATAGTTGTCATAAGCACTTGTCTCAAAAACACAAAAATTTAAAAAGCACTTTCTCATGGAGATGTGGCTGAATTACAATGTTTCAAGGTTCTTCTCTCTCATACATTGTGAGGATTATTTAATACACTTATTCATTATCTACTCTGTGCAAGGCACTGAATAGGCAGGAGAGGAAAATGTCAGCATGCTCCCAGACTTTACTGAGCATCTCAGAACTATAGCGATCAGGATTCAACCTTAGGTTACCCGGTGAGGAACACTGTAAATTAGGATAGAGGGAGTTAGAGGTAGCATCTACACACTGTTCTGCATGCCCCACTGGTGCAGGGTTAAGACTCTCTTGAAACATAGTGCGTTGTTTCAAAATACATTTCCAACATAAGATTGTGGGTCATGCATTCAATATGAAGTCAGCTCTCTCCTTGAACATTTTCAGAGTCTGAATGGGCTTTGATTCTTATTAAGGGTCTTATAGTGGAGGTTTTATGATAGAGCTTTCTTGTTGATATTCAGGGTTATGTGGGATGGGAAGGAATTAGAGGCTGAAGTAGTAAGTCTTCTAATATCTCACTTGACCATGTTTCTGTGTGTCTGGAATTAGATTGCCAAACCAAAGTCAGAAAATCTGGGCAAGATGTTTTCTAAGCCTACATCACAGACAAAGGATATGGAAGTACAAAGATGGATTCAGTAAAATTCTAAGTTAAATAAATATTCTCAAATGCTATGAATTGAGCTATATTACTTCATTTTCCAAACCCAAGTTAGACTAACATTTTTAGATATTAGTGATGTCAAATTATAATTGATAACACATAAATAATTAATATCTTCCTATATTAATTAGAAATTATGAATCAAAGTATATCTTATGTTTCTGTTAGCATTAATGTTTTGCTTATTAAACCCCAATAGCTAGACCTTTCAGCTAAATACAATTTTCTTTCTTTTACCAAAAGAGAGCTGGGAAAAAAAAATATAACAAAACTAATTGATTTTTAATTCTAAACTACGGAATATTTTTGCATTTAGACAATCTCCTAAAAACAATACAGAGTGTGATCTTAACAGCCGCTCAAGAACGTGAACCTAAGATACTTATACAACATAAATTCTAAAATACAAATACATTGTATTAACTCTTACCTGCAAAAATGGAAATGTGGGCTGATGTAATTTACAAATATGTTCACTGAGAGCTGGAACAATAAAGAAAAATCTATTTTAACATATGATGTTTCCAGATAAAAAAGGAATGGGGATTATTTCGTTTATTAAGAAAAAAAATGAATCCAGAGAATTTTCTAGTGCTAGTCCTTAAGCAGGAACTCACCTCATTTGTACCAGTAGTTTTTTGTATTAGTTATTCCATTTGTTCTTTCTGAATACAAGATGAACAGACATGAAATTTCTAAGTAAAATTATCACTGTTAAAGTTTCCCGTATTCTTTAATTACAATTCATCTCTCTTTTTGCTACCATGGCCTCCTTAAATCATTTGACACTTCAATTCTTTGTCTTTTACTGCAATAAATTGTCCTCAATATTAATACCTAAATATAGTAATCAATATAGCATCTAAAAGTCAGACTAAGAGTCTGTCTTATTTTCCTTTACCTTTCCTACATAAACTATTTGGGGTTCCCAAAGGACCTCATAATTGTTGATACTAATTGAGTGATTTCCCAAGAGTTGGCCTGTGTAGGAAAAAGTGTGAGAGGTAAAGAAAATAATGCTCTCATGCACTGAATATTGTCATTATCTGAAATGATCCTCAATTTTCAAAGAATTAAGAATAGAATAGTTATTAAAAAAGAATTGGATGTAATCTTTCCTTATACAGAGGCACACAACCTGAGAATCAACTAAACAGAATCTCCTGATTCTGTTAATCTTGCATTAATCAGCAGGATTACTTTAAAGAGAAGTTTCTGTGACTCCAGTGGTAAATCAGACAATTTTACCAATAAAGATGTAGTCCCTCTTTGGACTGTTTTAAAGTATTTGCATTGTAGATGGACTTATTCATTCCAGAGTTTCGCCACTATACACCCAATTGGCTATCATGAAGAAAATATGTTCAAGCTTTTAGTCACGTTAACAAAAGGCTGATTTGAAATTTAGGTGATTGGGGTGCGTGGGTGGCTCCGTCAGTTGAGCATCCAACTCTTGATTTCATCTCATGATCCCAGGTCATTATCCCAGAGTTGTGGAATTGAGCCCCTCATCAGGCTCCTTGCTGAGCATGGAGCCTGCTTAAGATTCTCTCCCTTTGTTTCCCTATCCCTGTCTCCTGCTCACACTCTGTCTGTCTCTCAATAAATAAATAAACAAACAAACAAACAAGTAAATAAAATAAAATTTAGGTGATAGAATCAGTTAATAACTGCCATAGGTGTTTTCCTAAATCTAGAAATTGAAAAAAATTATCTCCTATAGTAAAATGACGGACTATAAATTTACAAAATCAAAACAGAGTTCTGCTGAGTCATCTTAAAAGGGAAGGTGACACCAAGGTATGGTTGACCAGATTAAGCTTCAATAAAGTCTCTTTAATACAGAATGAAGTGAAACGTGGTTACTAAAGGAAGAACAAGATGTCACCAAAGCAAGTAAATTAATTAGTCCACATATTCTATGGTCAAAGGTCTGTGATAATTTTTGAGGATACAGAAGTAAATCCTATCCTCATGGTCTAAAATTGAATGGATAAACAAAAATTAAATAAATAAATAAATAAGCATCTAGTAAACAAAAATGTTTATAAGATTGTCATATATAAATGTATATAGTATGTGCTAATATATGCAAATATGTCCCCATATGTATGTATGTATATTCAGATGTATGAATATACGAGCATATCTTGGAGATACTGTGGTTCAGTTCCAGACCTATGCTATAAAGCGAATATTGTAATAAAGTAAGTCAAACGAATTGTTGTGGTTTCCCAGTGCATATACAAGTGATGTTTACAGTACACTGAAGTCCATTAAGTGTGCAATAGCATTATGTTTTAAAAACTAGTGTATATACTGAGGTGCCTGGGTGGTTCAGTCGGTTGAGTGTCTGACTTCAGCTCAGGTCATGACCTCACGGTTCATGAGTTCGAGACTTGCACCAGGCTCACTGCTGTCAGTGCAGAGCGCACTTGGGATCCTCTGTCCTCTCTCTCTCTCTTCCCCTCCCCAACTCATGCTCTCTCTTTCTCGCTCTCTCAAAAAATGAATAAACATTTATTTTTAAAAAACAGTGTGCATACCTACCCTAATTTAAAAATGCTTTATTGCTTAAAAGTGCTAGCCATCATCTGAACTTTTAGTGAGTTGTAATATTTTTGCTGGTAGAGGGTCCTGCTTTGATGGTGATGGCCGCTGACTGATCAGGTGGTTGCTAAAGCATGGAGTGGCTGTGGCAATTTAAAAAAAATAAAACAACAATAAAGTTTGCACAGCCATTAACTATCCCTTTCATGAGTCATTTTTTCTGTAGTAGGTGATGCTGTTTGATAGCATTTTACCCAAAGTAGAACTGCTTTCAAAATTGGAATCAATCTTGTCAAACCCTGTCAGTTCTTTATCAATTAAATTTATTGAATATTTTTAATACTTTGTTGTAATTTCAACAATCTTCATAGCATCTTTATTAAGAGTAAGGCCATCTTAAGAAACCACATTCTTTCTTCATCCCTAGAAACAACTCTTCATACATTCAAATTTAACATGAGATTGTGGCAATTCAGTCACATCTTCAGGCTTCACTTCTGATTCTAGTTCTCTTGCTATCCTCACCATAACTGCAATTACTTCCTCCACTGAAGTCTTGAATCCCTCAAGTTTTCCATGAAGTTTGAAATAAACTTCTTCCTAACTCCTGTTCATGTTGATATTTTGCCTTCTTGCATGAATCATGAATGTTCTTAATGGCATCTAGAATATAAAATGACATCCTAGAATATAGAATTTACTCTGCACAGATCCATCAGAGGAATTACTATTTATGGCAGTCATAACTCTACAAAATGTATTTCTTAATAACAAGACTTGAAATTCAAAGCTATTCCTTGATCCATGGGCTACAGAATGGTTACTAACTTAGCAGGCATGAAAACTACGTTAATCTTATTGTACATCTCCATCAGAGCTCTTGGGTGATCAGGAGCATTGTCAATAAGCAGTCATATTTTGAAAGAAATCTTTTTTTTTTTAGCAGTAGTTCTCAACAATGGGGCTTAAAATATTTGGGAAACCATATTGTAAATGGATATGCTGTCAGCCAGGTTTTGTTGTTCAGTTTATAGAACATAGGCAGAGTAGATTCAGCATAATTTTTAAGCACCCTAGGGTTTTCAAAATGGCCAAAGAGCATTAGCTTCAGCTTAAAGTCACCAACTCCAATAGCCTCTAACAAGAAGGTCAGCCTGTCATTTGGAGCTTTGAAGCCAGGAATTGACTTCTCTCTAACTATGAAAGTCCTAAATGGCATTGTCTTCCAATAGAAGGCTGTTTTGTCTACATTGAAAATCTGCTGTTTAGCTTAGCCACCCTCATTAGTTATCTTAGCTAGATCTTGATAAGTTACTGTGGCTTCTACATCAGCACTTGCTGCTTCACCTTGCATTTTTATGTGATAGAGATGGCTTCTTTCTTTCAACCTCATGAACCGATCTCTGTTAGCTTCCACCTTTCTGTCTGCAGCTTCTTCACCTCTCTCAGCCTTCATAGATTGAAGAGAGTTAGGCCTTGCTCTGGATTAGGTTTTGGCTTAAGGGAATGCTGTGGCTGGTTTGATCTTCTGTCCAGATAAGTCAAACTTCCTCCCTAGTAACAATAAAGATGTTTCTTTTTCTTATCATTTGTGTGTGCATTGGAGTAGCATTTTTAATTTTCTTCAAGAACTTTTCTTTTGCACTCACTGCTTGTATAACTGTTTGGTGCAAGGACCTTGCTTTCAGCTTACCTCAGCTTTTGACACGACTTCCTCACTAAGCTTAGTTATTTTTAGCTTTTGATTTAAAGTGAGAGACATGTGACTTTTCCTTTCACTTGAGGACTTAGAGGCCATTGTAGGGTTATTAATTCGTCCAATTTCAATATTGTTGGCTCTCTGGGAATAGGGATGTCTGAGCAAAGGGAGAAAGATGGGGTAATAGAACATGTACATTTATTGTGTAAGTTTGCCATCTTATATCATCAGCCTTTATTGTGGAGCTCCCAAACAATTCCAATGGTAACATCAAAGATCACTGATCACAGATCACCACAACAAATATAATAAGAAATTTTGGCATATTGTGAGAATTACCAAAATGTGACACAGATATATGAAGTGAACCGATTATTTTGGGAAAATGGTGCCAACAGACTTGCTGAACACAGCGTTGCCACAAACCTTCAATATAAAACACACACACACACACACACACACACACACACAAAACACAGTATCTATGAAGTTCAATATAGCAAAGCACAATGAAATGATATGTGCCTGTACTATAAGGGAAGGCAGGTGAGTTAACAAATAACAGAATATTCTACTTCAGATTGGGCCATCAGGGAACTTGGCTCTTGGGAGTTAATATTCATGCTAACACCTGAAGGTTGACCAAAAGTTAGTTAAAGAAAGAGGGGCAGGGGAGCACTTCAAGCAATAGAACAGAAAGTTTGAAAGTCCTGAAGGGAGATAGAGATTTATCTGTTGGATAAAAGGAAAGTAGGTCAGTGTGACTGGAACCTAACAAGGGAGAGACCACTGAATGATAATTTTGTGATTTTAGTGAAAGCAATTTCATCCTTTCAATTATTTGGGGGCAAAAATAGTGTTATCTTTGGTTCTTCTCTCACATCCATAGAAGCTGTAAGTAATTCTTATAGGAGACACCTTCTAAACATTTCCAGTTTCTGCCCACTTCTATCACGTGTCCTAGCTATCATCATGCTTCATGTGGATGATTGCAAGAGCTTCTCAGTGATCTCTCCATTTCACACTTGTTCTGCTTCAGTCTATTTTCAATGCAGCAACCCCTTCTCCAACCTTATCTCTCCCTCTGCTAGCTCTTCTCTTTGCTCACACAGCTCCAGTCACAGAAAAACACCATGAATGTACACAAAGTTTTCCAAGCTTTAGTTTCTCAGATCTATTTTATGAAATTATTCAAAGAATTTTATAAAAATATGCATGTAAAAGTTTCCTGTCAGGATTCCTAAGTTCTAATTTAATATTAGCTATTAACATTATTATTGCTGATTACAAAATTGACCAGTCAAGAGAAACAAAACATGCCAGTCACAGAAACTTTTACCTTTCTTGTTCTATTTCTAGTTGTTGCCCTAAATTAATACAATGCCACTTGAATTTAAACAATGCATTTTCGGGGCGCCTGGGTGGCGCAGTCGGTTAAGCGTCAGACTTCAGCCAGGTCACGATCTCGCGGCCCGTGAGTTTGAGCCCCGCGTCAGGCTCTGGGCTGATGGCTCAGAGCCTGGAGCCTGCTTCGGATTCTGTGTCTCCCTCTCTCTCTGCCCCTCCCCTGTTCATGCTCTGTCTCTCTCTGTCCCCAAAATAAAAAAATAAATAAATAAACGTTAAAAAAAATTTTTTTAAACAATGCATTTTCTTTTATAAGGAACCTGGTCAAAAGAGTTATTACTTTTGTATTAATTTTGCAGTAAATCTGGAACAAGTAGACAAACAATACTTTTTAACATGGGAATATGGTTGACATACAATATTACATTAGTTTCAGGTGTACAACATGTGATTCAACATCTCTATATGTTATGATGTGCTCACCAGGAATATAGCTACCTTCTGTCACCACTCAATGGCCATTCTAATACTGTTGACTGTATTCCCTATGTTGTACTTTTTATCCCTATGACTTACTCATTCTATAACTGGAAGCCTGTACTTTCCACCCCGTTTTACTCATTTTTGCCCATCCCCTCAGTCCCTGCTCTCTGGCTGCCATCAGGCAGACAAATAATATCATTAAGACTCACTTTTTAGATTTTAGGTGACTGAAAAGGTACAAAAACATCACCCCTTACGGAAAGCTGCACTATAAGCTATGAGCACACGGACTTCTCAACAGTGTATGACTCCGAAATGTTATGGAGTGAGTGAAAGTGCCATGAGGTCTTTAACCTCCACAAAAAGTTGAAGGGTGTAATCAAGAGGATATTGCAACAAATCTATGATCTTCCTTTGTTACTCATTTGCAATTTTTCACTTTCATTTTCTTATCCTTGCATCAGGAATCTGAAAGGAAGTAAAAAACGGACTTGACGAAAACAACTAACTCCAGAGTGAGTTATCTTCAGACTATTTGTTGCTCTTTAGATTTTTTAAATAGTAGTTTTATTGTTCCTACTTAAAGAAGAGATAGAAAGCACTTCACGATAGGGACCGATCATGTTTAAAAAAAATAATGTTCTCTGTGCAATAGTGAGAACGCTGTCAATTTCACTCTCTGCACTACTTACCACTTACTTGAAAGAAGCATTAAGGGGTTCATTGGCTCATCTGTTTCATTTTAAAGCTGGTGAACTATCTAGTCTCTGTGCATAAAAAAAATGAGACATATGCTCTATATTCTAATTAATCAATTATTTATGAAATGATAGCACAAAAGAGAAATTTGCATACCAAGGTTCCTAAATCCCTTTCAGGAAGATTTTCCTACCAAAGGAGAATTTAACTGTATGTATAATATTATAAAATATGCTTTTCTGTAGTGGTATTTGAGCTCTATAAGAGGAAAGGTACATTCCTGATAAATAATAATAGAAACACATTATCATTTAAAACTCTTCATAATAAGACATTATTAACGGGTGCTTCATATGAATTCATGCTCCTTTTCTGGCAAAAAATGTAATTTACTAGACTCAATCTAAGCTTCATTATATATGAATATAAAATATGTCTATTGTAAAGCAAGTTATTTTTCTCTAGTGTGTTTCATGAAATTTATCCTGACAAAGTATGATTCTTAGTTTATCTTGGAGTCTGTTTCTCCTTTTTAAATAAAACTAATATTTAAGCATATAAATTAAACTAGCTATATTCATTGTTTAGGAAACTGTGATTGTTTATTTTCTAGTTAAATGAGAGGCATCAGTAATGGGACCTAATATAACATGAGTAGAGTATCAAAATATAGAGCAAAATTAATCAATGTTTATATCTATATCAATGTTATCATGTTACATGAGTTTCTGTAGTGTTACACCTGGTCATTAATTTAAAAGAAACATGACCATAGGACAATGTATAAACTTTATTTAGGGATAAAGTTCATATCTTCTAGTAACATGGATACTTTGAAGTTAAAATTCTTATGAAACAGTAACTGATTAGATATTTTAACTGGGAAGTCAATGAGAATTTACATATTTGTTCAACTTGCAACATTATAAATAAACTATAGAACATGTTTCCAATGTATACATATATACATATATTTTCAGTTATGTACCTATATACACGTGTGTATGTGTATATTTAATATATACATGTGTATATTTATTACATATATGTATATATATGTGTATATATATATATATATATATATATGAAAAATGATGACAATATTTAAGAATTAAGTTTGTGGTACTCATCATCTACCTTACAATGAAGAAGTGGCAGACCTGGCAGAAATATATTTTGTCATTTTCTTATTCATTAATAGGATTGATGTCAATACTCTCAATCTTCCTCAGTTGACAAAATAATTAATTAAAACCTAGGTACTCTGGGCCCCAAGTTATAGGATAATGGGTTGAATACAGTATAATATTTGGTCCTAGACATCAAAGTTCTTGTAATCACGTTCTAGAGGCAAAACATAAATGTAGTGAACTGAAAGTCACATATGTGCCAGAGCAAGCCAAGCCAGTAACTGTTGGCCAGCTATGACTCCTAACGAGGACTGATATGAAAGCTGAATCCAAACAGAAGAACCGATAAGATCTGGACCACTTATATGCTCTTCCTCCAGATACTGACCTAGAGATGTGGAGATGAGGACAGGCATTTGGAAGCAGAACTGAAAGAGAAACAGAAATGGCAGAGGATAGACATGTGTGTCAAACCTACAAGGAGGAAGGAGAGTCATGCATAAACAGAAGCTAAGATTAAGCAAAAGCCATGAAGTGCAGCATAGATATGCAGACTAAAAGTGAAGAGTTAATAGTAGCCACAGGAAGGGTGTAAGTAGAGACAAAAAGAACTGACTCGATTTTAAAGAGAGAGCGTGACATTTCCCCACTGTTTGATGCTTGAAATATGTTTAAGAGTCCATGAGACAGTTTCAATTCAAGCTGTGGGGGCTGGTCACGTTCCTGGAAATAAAGATGTGTGGCTGACTCTCCTGTGCTTTTTATTTCATGTGCCTCTTTACAGTGAAGCACCCATCTCACTTGTATGTGGTGACCTCATTCATTATTTTCGTATAGCTGTTGCAACAAATTACCACATAGTGGCTTAAAACAACACAAATTTATGTCTTACAGTCCAGAGGACAAAAGTTCTAAGTGGTCTTGCTGTGTGAAAATCCAAGTGTTGGAAGGGCAGCATTCCTTCAGAAAGGAAAGGCTCAGGGGGAGACTCCATTCCTTTCCCTTTTCCACCTTCTCGCCCTCATCTCTTCTTTTTCGTTCTTTTTAGCTGAAGGATAAGTGACATATCATATCCTGTTAGCTTCAGGTGTACATCATAGTGATCTAATAATTTTATAATTACAAAGTGATCCCCGTGGTAAGTGTAGTTACCATCTGTGACCATACAAAGTTATTACAATATTATCGCCTATATTCCCTATATTGTACATTACATCCCCATGACTTATTGACTTTATGACTGAAAATTGGACCTCTTAATCCTCTTCATCTATTTTGCCTGCCCCCTGGCCTCTCCGTCCTCTGGTAAATGACAGTTTGTTTTCTGTGTTTATGAGTCTGTTTCTGTTCTGTTTTGTTTGTTCATTTGTTCTATTTCTTTAGATTCCACATATAAGTGAAATCAAACAATGTTTGTCTTTCCCTATAAGGCTTAGCCTCATAGTTTCTGGACCCACCCATGTTGTCACAAAAGGCAAGATTTCTTCCATTTTATGGCTAAATGGTATTCTGGTATATATATGTGTGTATATATAGGTATCACATCTTTTTTATTCATTCATCTATCAAAAGACACTTAGGTCGCTTCCACATCTTGGTTATTATAAATAATGCTGCAATAAAATAGGGGTACATATTACCTCTTCAAGTTGGTGACTTATTTTCTTCAGAGAAATACCTGAAGAGGAATTGCTGGACCATATAAATCTATTTCTGACTCAGACTCTCCTGCTTCCTTTCATAAGGACCCTTGTGATTACATTAGACCCACCTGAAACACCAGTGAAATCTCCCCATCTCAAGATAACTTAAGCACATCTGCAAGGTCTCTTTTGGCATGTGAGATGACATATCCACAGGTTTTGCAAGTTAGGAGGTGAACATTTTTAAAGGACCTTTACTATTCCAACCATACTTCACATAATGAAAGTTCTAGGCGCTAGTTGACAAACAGTTTTACAGAAGGCTATGTCATGGGACTTTATTAGGAGAAAAACCTTTGGGATTTGGCTAGCCAGAGAAGTCACTACAGAAGAGAAGCAAGCTGGGTAGAATTGTGAAGGTCAGGTGAATTTTTTATTGTTAAAGAAGAGGATGAATTCAATTCCAAGGTGCGTGTAGAGGAAAAAAGATGGAAAAAGAAACAAGTTCAAAAGAGAGATAGATCAGTAGGCTGTTAGAGGTAGAATATTCACACAAGAGAGTAGATGGGAGGCAGCTGGTGAAGTTAGATTTGGAAAAAATGTGGATCTTATGAAAATCTAACAAAAAGGTTTTGCTTTAGCACATAATCATGGACTTTCAGGTATAGGCTGTGGTGAAGACAGTGTCTAAGGGAGAATTCCAAGGAACTATTACAGTGTAAAGTCATAAAGTGTGCCTACCTGAAGTAGGGAGTAACAAATACAATGGAAATTGAAGGGAAAATATAAAGAAAAATTTTTATTTGATGAATTCATATATATATATATATATATAATATTTACTTGCTGAGTGTAGATAGATGTTATTAAAACATTTTATTTTTTTTTTAATTTTAAACATTTATTTATTATTAAGAGACAGAGAGAGACAGTGCATGAGCATGGGAGGGGCAGAGAGAGGAGGAGGCACAGAATCCGAAACAGGCTCTGGGCTCTGAGCTGTCAGCACAGAGCCTGACGGGGGGGCTTGAACTCACAAACCGAGAGATCATGATCTGAGCTGAAGTCAGACACTTAACCGACTGAGCCACCCAGGCGCCCCTAAAACATTTTATTTTTCTTAAGTATTTATTTATTACATAACACTCATTGTCAGTTAGTATGACTTAATAATGGTATGAAGAAATCATAGCAATAAATACAAAGTAATATTTATATCTAATTATAATTCATACCTAAGCATAAATATACATTTATATTTGTCGTTCTTACATGTGAACAAGAGTAATATTGCTGATATTCAAGGTAAAAATTCAGTCTCAAGGAGAGAACTGTGTTGCTTTTACATTTTGACTCTCTTCAGGAGGCTTTATGGTTCTTCTTGGCTTGGTACTGATGGTTTCGTTTTCACATATAGCCTAAATTAGAGTTTGCTCTATTGCTACTAGATTGATGTACATATTATCACAGGAAAGGAAGAAAGGAAGAAAGAAAAGAAGAAGGGAAGAAGGGAGGGAGGGAAAAGGAGGAAAGAAGAAAGAATGAATTCTGTTTGGTTTATGAAGCCCTGTTTTGGAAACATTCTTGTTCTACTAATGCAGAAGTGATATACGTTCATGCCAACCAAAGCCACCTAACCTCTACTATAAGGAAATGACAGCAACTCTCTGAAAACAAGATCTGTCTTGAATACTACTGTCTTTGAAACTAGACAGGAGATGATAAGGTACTCACTGTAAAAACATGATGGTGAACAGTTCAAAGAATGGTTTGCTATGTGCCAGATCCTTGACATGATTGAATTCTGTAACAATACTACATTCTCGTGTGAGGATACTGAAATTCAGAGAGGTTAAATGTTTGTGGTCACAAAGCTATAAATTGGTGATGGGTGTGTACAGGATCCGCCATGGTAGTTCCATCCTTGCCACCCCGTTGCGGAAACTCTTTATATTAAATAGCGTTGCCGCTCTGAAAATTAGAAGTTTGAATCACATGTTCTTCAATGTCCATCCCAGTGCTAATATTTTATAAATATTTTATAAATATTAGCCTAGCTGGGATAGGAAACTGACTCTTAGTTTTCTTGTGATAATATAAAGGATCATTTTATAACACTTGCTTTTTATTTGACTCGGTTTGATCCAATTAGACCTGATTAAAGACAGGCAAGCATAAGCCAGAGGTAAAGCACAATTCTTAGTGGCTAAATTGTTTAAGTAGTTATACTGATGTATGTCATTTAGTGTTTTTGATTGAATTAATTGTGGTGTCTATTTTAAATTTAAACACCCTGCAAAACCTTATGGTAGTCAAAAAAGCTAAGAGTCTAAAGGAAACAATGGTTCTCTGCAGCCCAATCAGCATTAAAAAAAGAAACAACAAACAAAAATGAAACTGTGTATCAGTCAGATTGTTGGTCTATGTAAGTGTTTCTCAAACCTGTCCGCACATCTGAATGATCTTGGGTATTTTTTTGAAAGACCGATATCTGGACCCCTCTACCATGAAATTCTGATTTAATTGGTCTGTTTTAAGGATGGATGATCTACATTTTTAAAAGCACTTTGCATTTATATCTATTATGGATGCTGCTATAAGAACCTCACTATAAACAGTAAGGAAAGAATGTTTCTTCTTTCTTGGCAACACCACAATATTTATTGCTGTTACAGTAAGTTTCTAAGTTAGGAAAGGATTTTTCAATGGACAATAGACAGGCTAGACATTTCAGAACATGAGAGGTTCTTATTGTATGCCAAAATAAAGTTCTGGGACCATATGATAAAAATACAAGCATAGGTTATTTTTAATGAGGGCCTTAGAAACCAATGCCATTTGAATAATGTGGCTTTTCATTCCATGAATATCTATTTTTAAGTTTTTCTCTGTGTTTCAGTAGTGGCAGTGGGTGAAAATATTTTCAGATTACAAATCTCCAAACGGACAACACTCAAAACATTGTATCTACTTGGCCATTTGATGAAAGATGAGAGGCCTGAGGGAAGAAACAGTACAAGGGACTTTTGCCTTTGTTATAAGGATTTACAATTATAGAAGGGTCATGTCTGGGTTGTGTTTTCTAAGATGGCTTTATGTTTTTATATGCTCCTTCCAGGCTTCTCAGAATGTTGTTACTCATCCTGTTAAACAAAGAGAAAGCCAGAAAGGACATGATTGTTTTTGGACTGGTTTCTTCTAAAGAGAGCTCACTTGCATTTTGGGCTTATAATTTATTTTTTTTCCTTTTAATTAATTAATTATTTTTTTATTTTTAAAAATTTACATCCACATTAGTTAGCATATAGTGCAACAATGATTTCAGGAATAGACTCCTTAGTGCCCCTTACTCCTTTAATCCATCCCCCCTCCCAGAACCCCTCTAGTAACCCTCAGTTTGTTCTCCATATTTATGAGTCTCTCTGTTTTGCCCCCTACCCTGTTTTCATATTATTTTTGTTTCCCTTCTATTATGTTCATCTGTGTTGTCTCTTAAAGTCCTCATATGAGTGAAGACATATGATTTTTGTCTTTCTCTGACTGACTAATTTCACTTAGCATAATACCATCCAGTTCTATCCACGTAGTTGCAAATGGCAAGATTTCTTTCTTTTTGATTGCTGAGTAATACTCCATTGTGTGTGTGTGTGTGTGTGTGTGTGTGTGTGTGTGTGTATCCCACATTTTCTTTATCCATTCATCCATCAGTGGACATTTGGGCTCTTTCCATACTTTGGCTATTGTTGATAGTGCTGCTATAAACATTGGGGTGCATGTGTCCCTTCAAAACAGCACACCTGTATCCCGTGGATAAATGCCTAGTAGTACGATTGCTGGGTCATAGGGTGGTTCTATTTTTAGTTTTTTGAGGACCCTCCATACTGTTTTCCAGAGTGGCCGCACCAGCTTGCATTCCCACCAACAATGCAAAGAGATCCTCTTTCTCCGCATCCTTGCCAACATCTGTTGTTGCCTCAGTTGTTCATGTTAGCCATTCTGACAGGTGTGAGGTGGTATCTCATTGTGGTTTTGATTTGCATTTCCCTGATGATGAGTGATGTTGAGTATTTTTTCATGTGTCAGTTGGCCATCTGGATGTCTTCTTTGGAGAAGTGTCTATTCATGTCTTTTGCCCATTTCTTCACTGGGTTGTTTGTTTTTTGCGTGTTGAGTTTGGTAAGTTCTTTATAGATTTTGGATACTAACCCTTTATCTGATATGTCATTTGTAAATATCTTCTCTCATTCTGTTTGTTGCCTTATAGTTTTGCTGATTGTTTGCTGTGCAGAAACTTTTTATTTTGATGAGGTCTCAGTAGTTAATTTTTGCTTTTGTTTCCCTTGCCTCCAGAGATGTGTTGAGTAAGAAGTTCCTGCAGCCAAGATCAGAGAGGTTTTTGCCTGCTTTCTCCTGGAGGATTCTGATGGTTTCATGTCTTACGTTGAGGTCTTTCATCCATGTTGAGTTTATTTTTGTGTCTGCTGTAAGAAAGTGGTCCAGGTTCATTCTTCAGCATGTCGCTGTCCAGTTTTCCCAGCACCACTTGCTGAAGAGACTGTCTTTATTCCACTGGATATTCTTTCCTGCTTTGTCAAAGATTGGTTGGCAATACATTTGTGGGTCCATTTCTGGGTTCTCTATTCTGTTCCATTGATCTGAGTGTCTGTTCTTTTGCCAGTATCACTCTGTCTTGATAATTACAGCTTTGTAGTATAGCTTGAAGTCTGAGATTGTGATGCCTCCTGCTTTGGTTTTCTTTTTCAAGATGACTTTGGCTATTCGGGGTCTTTTTTTGGTTCCATACAAACTTTAGGATTATTTGTTTTAGCTCTGTGAAGGATGCTGCTGTTACTTTGATAGGGATTGCATTGAATATGTAGATTGCTTTGGGTAGTATCGACATTTTAACAATATTTGTTCTTCCTATCCAGGAACATGGAATCTTTTTACATTTTTTTGTGTCTTCTTCAATTTCTTTCATAAGCTTTCTACAGTTTTCAGTGTATAGATATTTCACCTCTTTGGTTAGATTTATTCCTAGGTATTTTATGGTTTTTTGTGCAACTGTAAATGGGATCGATTCCTTGATTTCTCTTTCTGTCGCTTCATTGTTGGTGTATAGGAATGCAACTGATTTCCGTGCATTGATTTTATATCCTTCAAATTTGCTGAATTCATGAATCAGTGCTAGCAGTTTTTTGATGGAATTTTTTGGGTTTTCCATATAGAGTATCATGTCATCTGCAAAGAGTGAAAGCTTGATTTCCTCCTGGCCGATTTGGATGCCTTTTATTTCTTTGTGTTGTCTGATTGCTGAGGCTAAGACTTCCAGTACCATGTTGAATAACAGTGGCGAGAGTGGACATCCTTGTCTTGTTCCTGACCTCAGGATGATATCAGCATTGGGTCGTTCATACATGGCTTTTATGATCTCGAGGTATGCTCCTTCTATCCCTAGTGTCTTGAGGGTCTTTATCAAGAAAGGATGCTGTATTTTGTCAAATGTTTTCTCTGTATCTATTGAAAGGATCAATAGTTCTTCTCCTTTCTTTTATTGATGTGATGAATCATGTTAATTGTTTTGTGGACATTGAACCAATCCCGCATCCCAGGTATAAATCCTGCTTGGTCGTGGTGAATAATTTTTTTAATGTATTGTTGGATCCAGTTGGCTAATATCTTGTTGAGGATTTTTGCATCCACGTTCGTCAGGGAAATTGGTTTATAGGTCTCCTTTTTAGTGGGGTCTCTGTCTGGTTTTGGAATCAAAGTAATGCTGGCTTCATAGAAAGAGTTTGGAATTTTCTTTCCATTTCTATTTTTTTTGGAACAGCTTCAAGAGAATAGGTGTTAACTCTTTCTTAAATGTTTGGTAGAATTCCCCTGGAAAGCCATCTGGCCCTGGACTCTTATTTTTTGGCATATTTTTGATTACCAATTTGATTTCCTTACTGCTTATGGGTGTATTCAAATTTTTTATTTCTTCCTGTTTCAGTTTTGGTAGTGTATATGTTTCTAGGAATTTGTCCATTTCTTCCAGATTGCCCATTTTATCGCCATACAATTGCTCATAATATGCTCTTATTATTGTTTTTATTTCTGTTGTGTTGGTTGTGATCTCTCCTCTTTCATTCTTGATTTTATTTATTTGGGTCCTTTCCTTTTTCTTTTTGATCAAACTGCCTAGTGGCTTATCTATTTTGTTAATTCTTTCAAGGAACCATCTTCTGGTTTCACTGATCTGTTCGACTGTTTATTTTTGTTTTTTGGGTTTTTTTTGGTTTCGATTGCATTAATTTCTGCTCTAATCTTATTATTTCCTGTATTCTGCTGGTTTTGGGTTTTATTTGAAGTTCTTTTTGCAGCTCCTTAAGGCATAAGGTTAGGTTGTGTATCTCAGATCTTTCTTCCTCCTCTAGGAAGGCCTAGATTGCTCTATGCTTTCCTCTTATGACTGCCTTTGCTGCATCCCATTATTTTTGGGTTGTGGTGTTATCATTTTCATTGACTTCCATATACTTTTTAATTTCCTCTTTAACTGCTTGGTTACCCCATTCATTCTTTAGAAAGATGTTCTTCAGTCTCCAAGCATATGTTACCTTTCCAAATTTTTTTGTGGTTGATTTCGAGTTTCATGGCATTATGGTCTGAAAATATGCACGGTATGATCTCGATCTGTTTGTACTTACTTAGGGCTGATTTGTGTCCCAGTATATGGTCTATTCTGGAGAGTGTTCCATGTGCACTGGAGAAGAATGTATATTCTGCTTCTTTAGGATGAAATGTTCTGAATATATCTGTTTAGTCCATCTGTTCCAGGGTGTCATACAAAGCCATTGTTTCCTTGTTGATTTTATGATTAGATGATCTGTCCATTGCTGTGAGTGGGCTGTTGAAGTCTCCGACTATTATCATATTGCTATTGATGAGTTTCTTTATGTTTGTGATTAATTGATTTATATATTTGTGTGCTCTCACATTTGGTGAATAAATGTTTACAATTGTTAGGTCTTCTTGGTCTATAGACCCCTTGATTATGATATAATGCCCTTCTGCATCTCTTGATACAGTCTTTATTTTAAAGTCTAGATTGTCTGATATAAATATGGCTACTCAACCTTTCTTTTGTTGACCATTAGCATGATAGATGGTTCTCCATCCCCTTATTTTCAATCTGAAGGTGTCTTTAGGTCTCAAGTGTATCTCTTGTCAACAGCATATCAATGGATCTTGTTTTCTTATCCATTCTGGTACCCTATGTCTTTTGATTGGACCATTGAGTCTATTGACATTTAGAGTGAGTACTGAAAGATATGAATTTATTACCATTATAATGCTTGTACAGTTGGAGTTTCTGGTGGTGTTCTCTGGTCCTTTCTAATCTTTGTTGCCTTTGATATATATATATACTTTCATCTCCTCTCCCCTCAGAGAGTCCCCTTAAAATTTCTTGCAGGGCTGGTTTAGTGGTCACAAACTCCTTTAATTTTTGTTTGTCTGGGAAACTTTTTCTCTCTCCTTCTATTTTGAATGAGCCTTGCTGGATAAAGAATTCTTGGCTGCATATTTTTCTGATTCAGCACACTGAATATATCCCACCACTCCTTTCTGGCCTGCCAAGATTCTGTGGATACGTCTGCTGCAAACCTGGTCTGTCTTCCCTTGTAGGTTAGGGACTATTTTCCCTTGCTGCTTTCATGATTCTCTCCTTGCCTGAGTCTTTTGTGAATTTGTTGATGGCTAGTTTTTGTTGAATATAATGGAGGTCTAATGTGCTTCCTGGATTTTGATGTCTGTGTCTTTTCCCAGGTTAGGAAAGTTTTTTGCTATGATTTGCTCACAAAACCCTTCTATCCCTATTTCTCTCTTCCTCTTCAGGGACCCCTATGATTCTTTTTTTTTTTCAATATATGAAGTTTATTGTCAAATTGGTTTCCATACAACACCCAGTGCTCATCCCAAAAGGTGCCCTCCTCAATACCCATCACCCACCCTCCCCTCCCTCCCACCCCCTGTCAACCCTCAGTTTGTTCTCAGTTTTTAACAGTCTCTTATGCTTTGGCTCTCTCCCTCTCTAACCTCTTTTTTTTTTTTCCTTCCCCTCCCCCATGGGTTTCTGTTAAGTTTCTCAGGATCCACATAAGAGTGAAACCATATGGTATCTGTCTTTCTCTGTATGGCTTATTTCACTTAGCATCACACTCTCCAGTTCCATCCACGTTGCTACAAAAGGCCATATTTCATTTTTTCTCATTGCCATGTAATATTCCATTGTGTATATAAACCACAATTTCTTTATCCATTCATCAGTTGATGGACATTTAGGCTCTTTCCATAATTTGGCTATTGTTGAGAATGCTGCTATAAACATTGGGGTACAAGTTCCCCTATGCATCAGTACTCCTGTATCCCTTGGGTCAATTCCTAGCAGTGCTATTGCTGGATCATAGGGTCGATCTATTTTTAATTTTTTGAGGAACCTCCACATTGTTTTCCAGAGTGGCTGCACCAGTTTGCATTCCCACCAACAGTGCAAGAGGGTTCCCGTTTCTCCACATCCTCTCCAGCATCTATGGTCTCCTGATTTGTTCATTTTGGCCACTCTGACTGGCGTGAGGTGATATCTGAGTGTAGTTTTGATTTGTATTGCCCTGATGAGGAGCAACATTGAGCATCTTTTCATGTGCCTGTTGGCCATCTGGATGTCTTCTTTGGAGAAGTGTCTATTCATGTTTTCTGCCCATTTCTTCACTGGGTTATTTGTTTTTTGGGTGTGGAGTTTGGTGAGCTCTTTATAGATTTTGGATACTAGCCCTTTGTCCGATATGTCCTTTGCAAATATCTTTTCCCATTCCGTTGGTTGCCTTTTAGTTTTGTTGGTTGTTTCCTTTGCTGTGCAGAAGCCTTTTATCTTTATAAGAGACCTCTATGATTCTGATGTTGTTCCTTTTTAATGAGTTTTGATTTCTCTAATTCTTTATTTTTTTAATTTTTTTTTTTATTTTTGGGACAGAGAGAGACAGAGCATGAACAGGGGAGGGGCAGAGAGAGAGGGAGACACAGAATCAGAAACAGGCTCCAGGCTCCGAGCCATCAGCCCAGAGCCTGATGCGGGGCTCGAACTCATGGACCGCGATATCGTGACCTGGCTGCAGTCGGACGCTTAACCGACTGTGCCACCCAGGCGCCCCTTGATTTCTCTAATTCTTAAATCATGCTCTTTTGCCTTCATCTCCCTGTTTTTTTCTGCTTCATTATTCTCTATAAGTTTGTCCTCTATATCGCTGATTCTCTGTTCTGCCTCATTCATCCTTGCCACCGGTGCATCCATCTGTGATTGCAGCTCAGTTATAAAATTTTTAATTTCATTCTGACTAGTTTTTATTTCTTTTATCTCTGCAGAAAGGGATTCTAGTCTATTTTCTACTCCAGCTACTATTCTTATTATCGTGATTTTAAATTCTGGTTCAGACATCTTGCTTGTATCTGTGTTGGTTAAATCCCTGGCTGTCATTTCTTTATGCTCTTTCTTTTCAGGTGAATTCCTTAGTTTTATCATTTTGAAGGGAGAAAAGGAATTAATGAGGCAGAAAAATTGAAATTAAAAATATTGTAATTAAAAAATATTAAAATTAAAAATTAGGGGCGCCTGGGTGGCGCAGTCGGTTAAGTGTCCGACTTCAGCCAGGTCATGATCTCGCGGCCCATGAGTTCGAGCCCCACGTCAGGCTCTGGGCTGATGGCTCAGAGCCTGGAGCCTGTTTCCGATTCTGTGTCTCCCTCTCTCTCTGCCCCTCCCCCGTTCATGCTCTGTCTCTCTCTGTCCCAAAAATAAATAAACGTTGAAAAAAAAATTTTTAAAAATTAAAAATTAAACACAAACACACACAAAATCGAATAGATCATGCTAGATCCTAGGTGTGCTTTGTTCTCGGTGTTGAAAATGGTTTGACAGATTAGAGATTAGAGGAAAAGAAAGGTGGGGGGAGGAAAAAAAGGAAATTGTATGAGAATTTGAAAAAATGAATACACTGAAGTAGACTAAAATGAGATGATGGGGTAAAATAGAATTTGAAAAGATATATCCAAAAGAAAAGAGATATAGTGGGAAAAATTAAAGAAAAATATTTTTAATAAAAACTGAAATAAAAATGAAGTTTTTCTCTTTCTGCATTCAAGAAAAAGAAAAGAAACAAAAGAGAGAAAAATAGAAAAAGAAAGAAAAAAAGGAAATTGTTTGAAAATTTGAAAAGGTGAATACACTGAAGTCAACTAAAATAAAATGATGGAAGTAAATAGAATTTGAAAAAATTTACACAAAAGTAAAAAATACAGTAATAAAAATGAAAGAGAAATATACTTAATAAAAATTGAAAATAAAAATGAATTTTTTATCTTTCTGTATTCAAGAAAAGTATAAAAGAGAAAAAGAAAAAAAAAGAAAGAGAATTGAGTAGATGAACCTCCTAACAGATTGAAGTCAGACTGAAATTACTTCGTTTTCCCCTAGAAGTCAGTCTATGTAGTGCTTTATAGTCCATAAACTAACCCAGCAGTGAGACTTGTGTTCTTGAAGAGCGAAGTTGGCCCAGTTGGGCGGGGCTCAGTGTAACGACTCTGCTCTCCACTAGATGGCGCTGCTATCCTACTGGGGTGGATTTTGCAGTACTGGTGGATGAGTATGCGCATGTGTGGCAGCGGTGAAAATGGCACCGCCCAGCTACCGAATCTGTTCTTCCGGATCAGCACCCCGGATCAGCTATGGCGCACCCAGTCCTCTGTCTTCTGCTTTCGTCCACTTGCCGCTTTTTCACTGTCTGTGGCCAGGCCCCAGGCAGTACCTCTCGCCCAAGTTTTGTCTCAGATGAGGCTGTTTTCCACGGCCCCTTACTTCCAAAGGACTGCAGCTTTGACCCTTTTCGCCCCTCTGCGGGAGGGTCTCAGCGAGCAATGGCTGAATGCTGGCTGCACCCAGGAATGCTTGCTGGACTCTGCTGCTGCCGGTGCCCCAAGACTGTGGCCAGGGGCCAGCCCACCCCAGAAAAAGTTCGTGAGACAGTGTAGCAGCAGTGTTTCAGAGATAATGGAAAATCACAACACACATCTGGCACCAGGCTTCACCCTTAAAGACCTTGTTCCAGCACCAGCGAATGTGGCCGTTTTATGGGGTCTGCTGGGACCAGGTGGCTTCAACAGTCTCTACCAAATGTCCTTCCAGCAGTGGAACCGCTTTTCCCCATGTAGCCCGATAACCTCCTGGACCCCACTCTGTTCCTGGGGATTCGCCCTTCCCACCAGAGCACCGCCAGGTATGGAGCTGCGGAGTTGCAGCCTTTGCACTCCCCTTGTTTACAGTCTTAATGGAACTTAAACCCTCTCCTTTCTCCTTTGTCCCTTTTTAGTTTAGTCCCTGCGGCTGTTTCCAATTTTCCACTTTCTCTCCAGCTGCTTTTGGGGGAGGGGTGCTTTTCCTGTATTCTCCCTCCCTCCCCAGTCTCCATCCTCTCTCCGCCCACAAAAGCAGTTCCCTACTCTCAGTGGCTTCTTGCCCCCAAGTTCACCTCTCTGCACCGTGTACCTGCGGAATTCTGTGGTTCAGGTTGTGCAGATTGTTGTGTTAATACGTCTTTCAGTTTTCTAGGTGTGTAGGATGGTTTAGTGTTGGTCTGGCTGTATTTCATGGATGCGAGACACACAAAAAGCTTCCATGCTGTTCTGCCATCTTGGCTCCTTCTCTTGAGCTTATAATTTAAATGTTAGCATTACCATTGTAACAAAACTTTGTAAAGGCCCGTAGGGAAATACTTAAGATATTGCAGCATGTGTGGGTTGTCCCCACAAGCCAGTGTTTCCAAATATGTGGTTTTATTGGGGAATTTACTAGCTCTTGTGGTTAACACGCTTAGATGATAATGTACGTTTGAACAAATTGTTTCAAGTTCAAAACTACCACCCACTGACTCAGAAAATAAAGTGGGAAAACGGTTTCTCTAAATCAAAAATTAAAGTTGGAAAGCAAGTGTTTTTACTGGTAATGCTGGGTAAATAAGGGTGGAGAGTTTCAAACCCTCTCCAGACCAACTAAATCAGGAAAAAAGAAAAAAAAAAAGAGTACATATTGTGAGTCATATGTGATGTTAATAGAGAGAGATCCATCTATACTTGTTTAGTTTTGACTTTTTTCACATAAGAGAGGAACTAGAAAGCTACTATTTAAAAAAAAGAATTTGCTGTTCTGCAGGATGGAAACAGTATTTTAAAACATACTCGAGATCAAACATCTCAAGAATGTCCTCTGCCACGAGTTGGACTCTTAGGTGAACTGAGTATGTGAGTTCCCTGGCCCCTGTCCTTTCGTCACACCATTATGGAAAAATATCAGTCTTCAGGTGGAATTCAACCAACCATAACTGTGCCCTGGCTATTGAACCGATCTCACACGAGGACAGACTGGAGATAGATAGATCTGTGTTCTGACTTCCATCTGCACTACCATCACACGAAAGACCTTATCCAATAAATATTGATGTGTACGTTGACTGGTCCAAGGGCCTCTTTGACAGAGAACGCTGCTTCCTTACAGTTAATCGTGGTTCATTGCAATTAATATGAAGAGTCGAATTACATTAAGGTATTGGTAAGAAGTGATGATTTTACCAAGGATTTTTATGGGAATTGAAAGGTAGCTTCAGGTCAAATGCTGAATAGAATTTCACTCAAAAACCAAATTTAAAAAGTTTATTGTCTATATCTCAGTACCTTTACATCTTTGCCAGCATTATGTCCCTTTTCTTTGCTTTTTACAAAAAGAACCCAGCAGTTCTGGCCCTCCTTTTCACACTTCCAAGTGCTCCCCATTGGGTCTCAATCTTTCTCTTTTATTTCATGCAAGTAAGGTGAGCTAAGTCAGATTTCTTTTAAATGCATACTTGCTTCATCTCTCAAAACTCTTTTCAGCTATGTGGAAAGCCACTAATTTTACCATAACAACATGTACTCAATAGACTAAGAATTCTCTACTAAGAATTCTCCACTTACCAGAAACCACTGTCCTCAGGATGAATGGATAATTACAAATATTCAAAAAATGTCTCAGCTACAAAATTATTCCTTTTCAATTCTATCCTAAACTCTTTCCTTCATTTGTTTTATCCCAACCACATTTAAACGTGCTTTCACTGTTTCTACATGAAGGGATAAATCACATAGTCACACATTTGAACCCATACTCATATGTGTGCGTTCAATCCACAGGTTCAATTACCATTACCACCTATAAACAGATAGTTCCCTAATTCCATCCTCTCTGTGCTTAATGAACAGCTCATTTACCTCAAACTCAGAATGTCTAAAATCAGATTTATCAAATTTTCTCACCATTTTTCCCATTCTCCAGGTTTCTCTATCTCATTAAATAACCTAGCATGAGTCACCACATCTTTTTCCTGACCACTGCAGCAATTTCCTATTGGTTTCCTTGCATCCACTTTCCCTGATCCAAAACATTCTTTTCTTTTTTCTTTTAAACAGGCTTTGAAATATTTTATCATCAATAATTTTCTTAACATTAATGACAAAACCTCAGGGTAAGGCAAGCAGACACTTTTATCCTTATTTTACTGGGCTCACAGAGGTTTAATGGCTTGTGTAAAGCAGTAGGTCAGGAATTCTATTCTACTAGAGAAATGTTCTATGCTCAGTTCTAATGTGGATTCTAATCCAGTGTTTCTCAAATGTAATAAAACCACTGTTTTCAAAATAAAATTCAGCTGTGTTAATTCTGCTTTAAAATTTCCAATGAGTTCCCATTGCTTTTGTTATAGAGTCTGAAACATTTAATACAGTTTACAAGGTCTCCACATGAAGCCTTAACTTCCTTCCCACACCCAAGTTACCATACTCTGCACTCAGATATCCTAGACTCTTACAGTGCCTCAGAGAAGACAGATTCTTTTGCTAGTCTGATGCTTTGCATATGCCATTTTCTCTGTTGAGATTGAGTTGATCCATCGAGTTCTGTAGTTTCACCTTAAAAATGCCCACTTTTTCTTATAATCTGAGCATATCATTTTATCAGAAAGTCTTCCTTAAACCCACAGACTAGTTTAAGATCCTCTGATATATGCTCTTATATCACAATGCTTCTCTCTGTACATTACACATGCACTTAGTCTGTCTAGATAATCTACTCCGTGAAGACAGCCACTCTCTCTGTTTTATTCTTGACTGTATTCCAGTGCTTAGGACATGGCATGATGTATAGAATTAATTTTATAGTTGGCCATATGGTCTAAACACATAGATATTATTTACATATATATATTTTTTACAGAGAGGATTCCTTCAGTGGTATACTAAAGACACATTTATTTAGTGAAAATCAGAGACACAAATCATCTGAGGCAACTTAGGGATTGAAGGGAATGCAGTGTTAATGCACTGAGTTTATTGCACCTTGCATAGTCCATTGTATTTTGCATTGAAAATAAGGGACAACACATTGAGCATATAATATAATGTCATTGGCCACATTGTGTCTTATGTAAGAGCAATCAATATTTTGCTATCTATATTCAGTTATGTTTTCAGACTATGGCCACACTGTAACATAAATATTTTGAACTGAAAATTAATTATACACTCCTTATAGTCTTCACCAGAATAAACACTGGTTTACTGCTTATTTCACCCTAATAAACTTTCAGAACTAAGTGCTGGTAAGACTGGTCTCCTTGGATGAATAGGTCAGTGAGGCATAAAAACAGAAAAGTAAGGATTTGGCAAGTTGCTTTGGAATAAAAGAGGAGTATGAGAGTGAGCCTTGGCTTCCAGATATCATTTAAAGAAGAACTATCAAAAAGTATATGGAGAGGAATGCCTTTCTAGAGATCACATTCATGCTTCCTTTTTTTGTTTTTGTTTTTGTTTTGTTTTCCTGAGACATACTGAGAAGATATTTTGTTTTAGCCAGGTATTCATTTGAAGTGCTTAGTAAATGTGATTTTTTTTTTGTAACTTGCACCTCATCCTGAAGTTTGTAACAAAGGAAGAAGAGGAAAGAGTAGTCGGTTACCTCAGAGACTGAAGAAGCCACAATAATGGCTCTTCCCAAGATACAGTCACTGTAGAAAAAAAAATATATGTAATAACAATTGAAAAGTTAGTTTAAGCAGAGAGGAGGGAAATATTAGCAGTGTTTTATAACATCTTAAATTCCAGTGTAAATAATGCTTGCATCTTTTTTTTTAAAAGATTTTTTTTTTCAACGTTTATTTATTTTTGGGACAGAGAGAGACAGAGCATGAACGGGGGAGGGGCAGAGAGAGAGGGAGACACAGAATCGGAAACAGGCTCCAGGCTCTGAGCCATCAGCCCAGAGCCTGACGCGGGGCTCGAACTCACGGACCGCAAGATCGTGACCTGGCTGAAGTTGGATGCTTAACCGACTGCGCCACCCAGGCACCCCAATGCTTGCATCTTTTAATGGCACTGCTGGCCATTGTCATCTGGCACAAATACAAATATCTATGATATGAGACATATTTGGGTGTTGGAGGGCTTCTCAAGAGCAAGTCACAAATGTCAAAGACGTCCCAGGTGTGCGTTGTTCCTGGGTCCCACCTGGGTAAACAAGAGCCAAATTTATTTCAGACATCCTCAACCCCTGGATTTGGAGGAGGCCGAAACTGAAATAGTGCTCATAGAAGCACTAGGCAATGTAGCAATAGTGGGGTGTAGGTTACAGGTGCCATATGTTTAAATTATTTTCTGAAAAGCAGTTCCTGTGGCAGTTATTGATTGGATCATTTCCTTGAAGCTCAAATACTGAAGTCTGTCTTTACCTTAGAGACACGGTGGCCCTGAGAAGAGCCAGCTCTGCTGTTATTATAAATCCAGACAAAGGGCTCACGCAGAGAATGCTAGACATGATTAGGACATGCTCCAACTTTTAAGAAGTACTGTCCAAGGACTTTAGGCAGCTGTGGATATTGAATCACTAGAGGTCATTCCCATCTACATTCTATGGATAGAAGATGTCAGAAAATAAAAGTGTAACAAAGAAAAACTATACTGTCCCTGCTCTTTTCCTCAGTTGCTACCAAATGAACATTCCCAAAGTCACCAATCTAGGAAATTGTTTTTTCCAGGATAGTCCGAGAAGGAGAGGTCACAGAAGGCTTTTACATATCTTGGATTGGGCTCAGAGTAAGTGACATAAAATAAGACTGCCACATGTTTGACCCTGTAGGGAAACATTATGCTTTTTGAAATCAATAATTTGTGAGCACACAGAAAACATACTGATATACTGAATATTCCCTAAGATCCACAGACTTGTGCCTTCTCATCATGGAAGTGCATTTAAAAAAAAAAAAAAACAAAAAAGTTGTATGGCTGTTAGTAGAGTATGGTAGTTCGAATAGGCCCATTTTTAATAAGTTGTCACAATATATCCTGAATTCAGAGTGCCCTAGGGTGTTTATGAGGTAGCCACTGATTTCAGCACAGGATTTGAAGAACTGATAGAATTGAATACTTAAAGGCTAATGAGAATAAAGAAAAATGCCTTTGTTGTCTCAAAGGGTTTTATTATTTTTACAGGATGCTCAAAGGCAGTGCTTCCCAACCTTGTTCCTGGCATGCTCTGCATAGAGAATAATAACACTGGTATGATACACAAGAATATTGAGGAGAATGCTTAGGGCAAGAAGGTTGCCAGGCCAGGTGACCCCAGAAGCTATAAGCCCAATACTGAATAATGATAGGAAGGAATTCATCAGCACTTAAACAGGAAAAACAAACAAACAAACAAACAAACCCAAAAACACTTTATTGAGGTAAGGTTGACATCCAAAAAGTGAAACAAACTTAATGCATATGATTTGATGGATTTGACAATAAGTAAACACTGTGAAATCATCACTACAATCAAGACCATAAGCTTATCCCTGACCTTCAAAAATTTCCTCCTGCCACCTTTATTATTTTTCTAATTACTTCTTTTGTGGAAAGAGCACTTAACAGAAGATCTACTCCCTTAGCAAATTTTCCAGGATGGGATACAGTATTGTTAGTTTTAGGCCCTATATTGTACAGTAGATGGCCAGAAGATCTTCATCTTACATCCTGAAACTTTGTACCCTTTGACTGACACCTCCCCGCATCCCCCTCCTCACAGCTCTGGTAACCACTATTCTACTCTCTGGCTCTATGAATTTGGCTATTTTAGGTTTCTCATAAAAATGGGATCATGCAGTATTTGTCCTTCTGAGTCTGGCTTATTTCATGGAGCATAACGTCCTCCAGCACAGAAACCCGGCATTGCACGCCAGCCTGCATCGGTGCACAGACTGGGGTGTTGCACCCTCAGGTGTTTCAGAGTAGTTATTTTTCTGGACAGAAAAGGTCATTGGGATCATGATTTCACTAGAAGGCTAGTTCACGTATGTTTTCAAATTTATTATTGCATATTAGCTTATAACTGCTTCCTGTTGTGATATTTTTCTTGAATCAGTAGTTTTCCCTGATTTGTTCAATATTTTATTTACAACTTTCCTCTGGTTTTCTTGGCTCAACTTCCCAGGATGTGTATCTATCTTAACCAATCTTTTTAAAGATACAGCTTTTGGTTGGTTTAATTTTCTATAGTATGTTTCTTGTTTACTGTATTATTGATTTCTGCCATAACCTTTATTGTTTCATTTGATAGACTCTGTCCTTTTTGAATGATTCGTTGGTAGATTGATTGATTGCTCTGGCTTCTTTAAAACAATTTTTTTTTTCGAGTTGAAAGCCTTACTCATTTAAGAAAAATTATTGTGATCATGGAATAGTCTACATATAGTAATTGCCCTTCTTTGTGTAAGATTCCCTAAGTTTTGATAAACACATATAGTTGTGTAACAGCCACAATAATCAAAATATAGAAAGTTCCATCACTCCTCAATTTCTCATGTGCCCCCTTTGTAGTTCACAATGTCCCTATCCTCAGTCTCTAACAATCACTGATGTGCTTTCTGTCTCTATAGGTCTTTTCCAGAATGTAATATAAATGGAGTCATATAGTATGTAAGCTTTGGATATGACTTATTTTATCTGGCATAATGAAATTATAACATATACATGTTAGTTCATATATCAGTATTTATTTCTCTCTATTGCTGAATATCCCATTGTATGGATATGCTGCAATCTGTTTATTCAAGTAAGACACTTTGTTTTTTTAATTTTTTTTAATGTTTATGTATTGTTGAGAGGGAGACAGAGAGAGAGCCCTAGTAGGGGAGGGGCAGACAGAGAGGGTGACACAGAGTCTGAAGCAGACTCCAGACTCTGAGCTCTCAGCAGAGCCAAATGCAGGGCTTGAACTCACAAACTGTGAGATCATGACCTGAGCAGAAGTCAGAGGCTTAACGGACAGAGCCACCCAGGTGCCCCCAGGTAAGACACTTTGTGTGTCTCCCCAAGTGACATATTTTCTGTGGTTTTCAGTTTTTGCTGATTATTTAACAAGTTGTCAGGCTTTTATGTGAGTATGAGTTTTCATTTCACTTAAATAAACCCTGGCAGTGAATTCACTGAGTGGTATGTTAAGCGTATGTTTACTTTTAAAAGAAACTGCCAAATTGCTCTCCAAAGTGTCTATAATATGTTACTATTAACAATGTATTAGAGTTCCAGGTGCTCTGTATCCTGTGAGCCTTGGGTATTGTCAGATTTTTTTGTTGTTGTTGTTTCTATTTTTAGAACTGTTCTCATAAATGAGTAGTGGTATCTTATTACAATGTTAGTTGAAGTTGTTGTTGTTGTTGTTTTTAAAAATGGGAGACATAATAGCATATCATTTGTTGAACCAGAGGAAAGTCAAAAGTTGGTTCTGTAGGAAAAAAATGGGGGAAATGCAGGTGCAATGCCTTTCTTTTCTTTTTTTTTTTAATTGTTAAATGTTTATTTATTTTTGAGAGAGAGTGAGAGAGAGAGAGAACGAACATGAGCAGGGAAGGGGCAGAGAGAAAGAGAGACACAGAATTTGAAGCAGACTCCAGGCTCTGAGCTATCAACACAGAGCCCAACGCAGGGCTCCAACCCATGAGCTGTGAGATCATGACCTGAGCTGAAGTCAGACGCCCAACTGACTGAGCCACCCAGGTGCCCTGCAATGTTTTTAAATATAAGAACAAAATTTAGTTCACATGTGCAAGGATTGGTTTGTAGTTAAGAGCTCTTGGTTCATTTGTGGTAAAAATATTAACAGTCATATTTGTGGGTTGAAATGCTTATATGCAAGTAAATTTATTGATGAGAACTTGTGGAAGTTCTCTTCTGAGATTTTCTTAGTAAACCAGGATGCAATATCATGAGTTGAAAGTAGGCGAATGTAAAAAGCATTGCTGATTTCAGAGAAGAAGTGATGGTAATTAATTGTGATACAGTAGAATGAAAGCATGGATCAAAAGGAATAGATATTGGAAAACTTTCTGTAAAGGAACGGATACTAAACACTTTAGATTTTGCAGGTCATACGGTCTCTGCTGCAACTATTGAACCTTGCCATTGTATTGTGAAATCTACCATAAACAACAGCAAAAGAATAAATGTGGCTGGATTCCAGTATATATTCATAGACACTGACATTTGAATTTCATGTCATTTCACACGTCACAAAATATTACTCCTTTGATTTATTGTAACTGTTAAACAATGTAAAATCCATTTTTAGCTTGCAGATCATACGTATGATGATAGTTGTCAACTATTTACCATTGTCACATTAAAGGCATACATTTTACTGAATGTAAGTTATGCTTTTAACAGCTGGTTTTTAAATAATAGTGTCACAAATTATCTAGTAACTCTCTTTCCAGAAAATACAAGACTCTTTTGGAGAAAAGTTTGTAAAGTGATAAAGGATATAAAAGATTATCTACAGAGACATAATCCATGTTCTTGGACATAATGACATGATAACATAAATGAGTTCAATTCTTTTCAAATTAATCTATTAATTCAACTCAATTATGATCATTGAACAACAAAAAGTTGAATTCAAATTTTTTCCCCAGAAATCTGATAAATTCACTTTAAAATTTATGGAGGAAAAAATATGCAAGAATTGTTAGCTCGATTTTAAAACAGTAGAATAAAGAAAAGTTAGTTGGCCCAGCATAAGACATGTTACAAAGACATGGTAATAGAAAAGCAGTAGAAAGAAAAAGAAAGCTTGAAAACATTTTATTTCTAAGGTATTTAGTAAATCATGTAGGCAGAAAAACCAGTGGAGGAAGAGGTAAATTCTTAAGTAGATAGTATAAAAAACTGAATTAACATATTCGGGTGGCCAACAGATACATGAAAATATGCTCATCATCCCTCATCATCAGGGATATGCAAATCAAAACCACAATGAGATACTCCTCACACCTGTCAGAATGGCTAAAATTAACAACACAAGAAACAGCAAGTGTTGGCGAGAATGTAGAGTACAAAGAACACTTCATGCACTGTTGGTGGGAATGCAAACTATGGCAGCCACTTTGGAAAGCAGATGGAGGTTCCTCAAAAAGTTAAAAATAGAACAATTGCAGTAGTGGGTATTTACCCCCAAAATACAAAACTGCTAACGCAAAGGGATACATACACCCCCATGTTTATTGCAGCATTCTTTATAATAGCCAAATTATGGAAGCAGTCCAAATATCCATTGATAGATAAATGGAGAAAGAATAATAATGGACTATTATTCAGACATAAAAAAGAATGAAATTTGCCATTTGCAACAACATGAATGGATCTTGAGAGTATAATGCTAAGTGGAATGAGTCAGAGAAAGACAAATACCATTTGATTTCACTCATATGTGGAATTTGAGAAATAAAAGAAATAAACGGAAAAGAGAGAGAGAGAGAGAGAGAGAGAGAGAGAGAGAGAATGAGAAACCAAGAAACAGGCTTTTAACCATAGAGAACAAACTGATGGTTACCAGAAGGGAGATGGGTGAAATAGGTAATGGGGATTAAGGAGTGTACTTGTCATGATGAGCATAGGGTGATGTACAGAATTATTGAATCACTGTATTGTACACCTGAAATTAATATAACACTGTATGTTAACTCTACTGGAATTTTTTAAAAGTTTCTGAAAAGCCCCCAAATAGATCCTAAAGCCATGTAGAAGAATGAACTATACGAGATTATAAACTTAAATTTGAAAGATAAAACACTTAATAGAGGAAACTATAGGAAAATCTCTTGAATAATCTAGAGGCAAGAAAACACTGCAATTTTTCAAAAGCACAAAACAGAAAGTAAAGCACTGTGAGTCTGGTTATATTATTTCTCTTTAGTGGAAGGCCACATAGATAATAAATGGCTGAAAGAACATGCAATTATGAATAATGCCTCAAACAAAAAGGGAATATTTAGTACATAGAAGGAGCTTCTATGTACTGCGAATTAACAAGAAAGTGCATCATCCCAAGTCAAAAAATGCATTATAAGCAGGTCATTCCTAAACCCAGAAACCTCAAATCGAGAAAGCCTATGAAGAGAGATTTAAAATAATTACTATTTGAAAAAAAGGAAATTAATGCAATAGTAATTAAACTGTAGGCCTATTTTACTAGGAAAAAATGAAGTTGGATAACACCAAAAATTAGCAGTGTGAAGATATATGGAAACTTCTGGAAAGGCTAATGACTGGTGAAGAAGCCATATGAGAAAGCAAACTGGTGCCATTTGGTTAAATTAAATATATTCATATAACTCAGCAAATCTCCTGGGAACATAGTCTATTAGCAAATATAAGCTAAAAGTATTTTTTTTCCAGTGTTCCTTTTGGTGTCAGGCAGTTAGAGGCAATCTAACTAACCCCAGGAAAGTAAATATATATTTCATAGGTCTGAATTGAGACACAGAAAGATTACTTTAAAGAGATTGTGTGATTATGATTAAGAAGAAAATAACGCCCAGAGAAATGTGACGTGCCCAAGATCAAAGATTTGGTAGCAGTAGGAACCAGAAGTCAAGTCTTTCAATTTATTTTTCGTGATCTTTCATAATGCTGTGTGGCTTCCCATTATAGGCAGTTTCAAAAACCAATAAACCCAATCCACATGGGCCTTTATGTCTCTTGTATATTGCACCATAATTAAGTTGGGTTTCCTTCTCATTTACCTCCATTTTCCTCCCTCATTTCTCTCCCCCATTTCTGCCTCCTTCCCTTCAAAATCCCCACTTCTCTGCTTGTTCTGGGACAAGAGAACAGTGGGATTCATGTTGCAAATTTGGAAGATCAAAATAAATCCACAATTTTGTTTTAACATGATGAATTCAGTTATGTTATTATTGTTGTATTATTCCTGCCTTTTCTCACTTTTCTGCCTGCCTTTTCAGCACTTTCTTGTACCACCCCTCAACCCCGCTCTTTTTCTCTCTTTCTCTTTTAACTCTTATTTCCTGAGACCATGCTCTTAGCTCTTGAAAGGAAGGTCAAATAGAACAGAGTTAATATTACTACATTATACAGTATCTGTTATTAATGCCTGTGTAAATACTTTGTAACTAAGATAATAATTATGTGTCTATATGACTACAAAGGAAGGAAAGAAATAAAGGAGTAACTTGGGGAAATTATTAATGTGAGTTTCACTTTGATCTTCTTGATTACAAGATCTTCCTCTTAGTTGACCTAGAGGACCCATCTGCCAGGGAACAGAATCACATTCTTTTTGTAGAATGAATAAAAGAAGTATGAGGTCATGATTTAATATGGTGATTAATTAATTACACAAATTAATAATTGTAAAGTGCTTAGGACTAAGTCTGACACAGTTCTTTATAAGTGTTATTATTATTAATATTACAGAGGAGTCACAACATAGATTTCTCCTTGTACTACAATAGCAAAGACTTTTCTTCTGCCCCAGTTCTTGAGGGTTGCTTCACTATGGGTGAAGCATAGATGATATTAGGGGATGATAAAAAAAAAATTCTAAGTTAGAAAACAAGAGATAGAGGCAGGCATTTAAGCTGATAGAGACCAGAACATTCAGTAGACAGAGTACCACGGACTCCCTACTCTTTCCTACTAACATGTGTTTGCACACAACTTTCTTCAGACATTGTCTTGGGAGGAAAGCAGGGAAGAGCAAGACTATTTGAGAGACATAGAATTTTTTCTAGAGGCTAAACATTAACTAAAAGGACTTTAAATTATAAAAGGCAGCAAAGAGACTTCCCGCTGTAATTTCTTCACTATCATGTTGTATTTGTAGTTTTCTTCTGAGCATCCATTATCCATTCTTCCTGCAGTTGATTGCCTCATTTGGTGATTCATCTTCTCACACTCTCAATCGTTATGGATAGACTGACTGGAGAGAGTCTATAATACATTCCTAACAAATCAACGCATCTCTTTCCCCTCAGGCAATAAAGATTAGCTGTTGGCATATGATCTAAGCCGGCCTAATGTAAGAGTGATATTAATTCAAGAGTAGGATGATAATATTGTTGCTAGAAAAGAAATTGCATTTGTAATTTGCTTTGTCTTTATTGAATGTGAATATATCTGATATTTAGGGAATTCACTAAACTGCACATATGGTTTCATTGCTGTGGTACCACTTTCTAACTCTCTGTAAGTGTTTTAGCTAGAACTATAATCCTATTTTGTAGCATTAATGTTAGCAGATGATGTTTTTTTTGCCTGATAGAATCCAATGCAAAAGACTTAGTTTACTTGACAGCTATTCTTTGTAATTAACACAGAGTGTCAAGGATAATTCTGAAGCAGTGCATTTGAACTCACAAAGTCATTTCCTATGGAACATATTTTATTTGCTTTTTTTAGGAGCTATATATGACTAAGAGTAATATACCTTTCTTGATCATAAGCACCTTGTGGACAAAGATGATTGTGTGCTGCACCTTGTATCCAATGCTATGGGTTAAAATTAATTTTCCCACTCAGATATTTAATAGATTGTATGATCTTTGTTCTCCACTGGCATCTCTCCCACTTCCTGCATTGAAAACATCAGTTGTCTTTAATATAAGTGTCAAATGGGCAGTGTTAGGGAAATTCAAATGTCTGTTGAAATAAATTGCTAAGCCTCTCCTGCTTGGGGAACCACATCAGCAAACCAAAACTTAGATAACTTTCATGTTCTTGTAAATGCTTCACTTGACCAGAAACAGTATATCCAGCCAGCCAGTGCCCAACTGCCAAGAATCTGTAATGATTTCTCTTTTTTATATAAGGTAAAATATGCAACCCTATCCAATCAATTTAACCTAAATACTCTTTCCTTATTCCCCAATTGTCTTCCTCTATAAAACCCTGCTTTCCTGATCCTTACCTTGCAATTCTCTGGATTCTTGAAAGTGGAGATGCTCACTTCATGAAGTGCAAAATAAAATTTGCTTAGCTAAATTTTTCTCTTTGATTATTTTAACATGGTGCATTATATAATCTTGCTTTGGCATACCTTGTACTAACAAAACATACCCAAAAGTTTCATATCACTTATAATTTGTGTTACAAAACATACCTGAGAGGGAGGTTTCCTTATGAAAGAATAAGCATAAAGAGACCAGTAGGTAGAGAATCTCAGGAATTGGTTAGGGAATATAGCCTTCACCTCCTCCCCACCATTATATATATAAAAAATAGAGCAACATGAAATAGCTGTTATCAGGGTCTTTTGACATTTCTAGAGAGAATCCACGGAGTCCTGGACCTGAAGTCAGCCTTATCCAGACATATAGCAATGGGTAGGTGGTTTAAAGCAGTGCTGAGAAAGTTCACCTCATCTTATCCACTACTTTGTTTCTGGATTTAGAATTTCCACAAGCTTGCAGAGAAAATATTCAGAGAACTAGGTGGCAAAAATATAACTTTGGTAGTAATAAACAGTTGTAGTTATTGTCTTCTGTTGCTCACTCATATCTGAATGAATGAATGAATGACTAGACTGTTGTTTGCAAAATTCTGAGCATCAAGATAGCATAATTTGGCTACTTCATATTGAAGAATGCAACTAGAAATCATAGAAAATATCTGAGGCTATAAGCTTTATGAGTGATTGGACTTTGGGGATCACCTATTGAAAATGTACAATATTTAAATAATGTTTAGAAAGTAGGTTCTCAAGTGTTTGTTATATAAATTAATGGATGGATACTTTTGATTGTGCAAAAGAAATTGTAGCAACATATATCGGAATGAGTACTCGCCGGCGATCATTTGCAGAAGCAAGGTTATTAAACACTTTCGTTCTGCCGAAGGGAGTAGGGGACTTAAAGATTCGCAGGGTCGGTTATTATCCCTTTGTGTATGAATTCAGTTCATCTTATATCTGAGAAGAACCTGGGTATGGAAAAAAGGATTATGTCCAATGGACATCTATCTACAGTAGAAACATGAAGAAGGAGACTCAAATAGAAATTAGGCTCGTTAGAGGCACCTGGGTGGCTCAGTTGGTTAAGCTTCTGAGGCTTGGTTTTGGCTCAGGTCATGATCTCATGGTTCATGAGTTCAAGCCCCACATCAAGCTCTATGGCAGCCTGAAGCCTGCTTGGGATTTTCTCTCTCCCTCACTCTCTTGCTCTCTCCTTCACCCTCTTCCCCTCCCCTACTTGTACTGTCTTTGTCTCTCTGCAAATAAATCAATAAACTAAAAAAAAAAAAAAAAAAAAAAAAAAGAAAGAAAGAAAGAAGAAATTAGACTCATTAGAAAGACTACTTAAGTCAGTGGTCCCCAAATTTGAAAAGTACATATTCTAATTTCTGTTAACATAAAATTGTATTTAAAAATATTTTTTTTAATGAGGAGCCTGTGTCAGAGCAGTATGTGGAATATCCTGAAGTAACACTGAAGAGTATCCCTATTCAGTCATTTCTTTTAGTATATTTTAACCTGGTTTAGTTCACTGCCTACCCAACGCCATGGATAGTCAATTTTATAGGAACAAGTGTTTTAATGGTAGAAAATATTAGTACTGTGGAAGGGAATGTGGAATGACCAAAACTATTTTTTTAAGCTTAGATGTGTACATGTTATGCCATAATAAAATACTCAAAAGGAGATTTAAAATTATTATTCAGTCATGTTGATCTCCATAGAAATATAATAGTTTCTCTGGAAAAAGATTGCTTTTGTTTAAACAAAATCTCTTAAGTATTTCTTTCATGTTTTTTCTTCCTTGTGATGTTTTCATAATTGTGTTGTTTAATAGAGTAGTACAGGGGGACCTGGGTGGCTCAGTCGGTTAAGCATCCATCTTCAGCTCTGGTCATGATCTCCCAGCTAGTGAGTTCAAGCCCCGCATCGAGCTCTGTGTTGACAGCTCAAAGCCTGGGGCTGCTTTCAGATTCTGTGTTTTCCTCTCTCTCTGCCCCTCCCCACTCACACTCTGTCTCTCTGTCTCTCAAAAATAAACATTAAAAAAAATACAGTAGTACATAGATATAATTCTCAAATAAATGCATATACATTTATTAGAATGTATATTCGAGTCTCTAGGTGATAAAAATACATGTTGAAAATGTTTGGAGACTCACACATGGATTGTTGTATCTCAGGTACATGGATCTCTAAAGCAGCAAGAAGTCAGTTCACAGGGTAAACATTTCTGGGACAAAGATAGATTGAGAAAAACTATAGCAGGCATTCACCAGACAAATTGAAACAGCAGCTTGACATCTTTCTGTTATCCTCTCTGTGTGCAAATATTTATATGTCTTTCCAAACATAAATGTCACATGTTTCTAACCAGTATTTGATGAGATAAAACAAGAGTTAGGATTCTAATACAGAAAATATGACTCGAGAGCCTGTATTTTAATGACTAATTTTTCTTCCTTGTTTCCAGCACTCATAGCTTATATTTCACAGTTTTGTCAAAATTTGTTGTTGAAATGTCAAGAACCATGTTAAATAATATGGAGTTAGAACATTATATTCCTGTTCTTGTTTTTACTGTGTTTTTAGTGTTTCTTATTGAGCATGATGTTGAATGTTAATTTGAAGTTATATTGATATGCAGTATCTATATATCTCTATATCTATATATAGATATCTGTAGATCTAGATATATATAGAGATCTATATAGATCTATATATAGGTACATAGATCTATATATATAGAAAAACCTTGGATAGTGAGTAACTCGTTCAGCAATTGTTCTGTAAGTCGGGCAAACATTTCTAATAAATTTTAACTTGATAAATGAGCTATGTCTGGTAATATAAGTAGGTAGTACATAATGCTGAATGTCACATGATCACAAATGAGCCAGTGGTTCTTGAAATTCTCTGTGATATATAACACTGGAACTAAATTATGGTCACAAACCAAGTTTTTACTGTATGTATATATAGTCATAGTAAGAGAGAGAGAGAAACAAACATAGTAATAAATATTTCTTGTTTTCTTAGATTTAGAGAAGATTTACAAAAAATTAGGTGTTGTTATTTATGTCATTTAGTATTTTATTAATAGATTATAAACTTGCTCCCCCATGGATTTATTGGATTTATTAATTTGCTAAAAATACTATGGACCTATCTTTGCATCCTCAGTGTAAAACCTATTTGGTCATGGTATATTCTTAATATACATGGAGAACAAATGTAATAATACTTTATAATTTGCCACAATGGTCATAAATGAATTTGTATGTGCTTATGCTAAATTCATCATCTTTTTTTATTTTGCTTTATTTTGCTTATTTTCTTTGTCTATGTAGTAAAATGTTTTGAATAGCATATATATTTATTCCTCTTTCAATTTGAAAGAACTGGCTGTGAAACAATTTTGCACAGTGTTTTTAAGTGAGGTGAAATTTTAAATAATATGCTCATTTTATTTAGATGTTACTGGACTTTTCAGGTTTCCTAAATCTTCTAAAGGTCATTTTGGAGGCTCACATATTTTTAGAAAACTAGCATTTCATCTAAATATACACATTTATTTTATAAGAGCCTATGAAATATATGTCTGAGTTCTTTTATTTCCCCTCTGTGCACTTGAATTTTAATCCTTAACAGCTTGACTGAGATGTAATTAACATACCATATAATTCCTAGATTTAAAGTATATCATTCGTTGGTTTTTAGTATATTCACAGTTGTACAACTGCCACCACAATCAATCTGGGAACATTTTCATCACTTGGGAAGAAACTCCAGTACAAATTAGCAGTGACTCTCCATTTCTCTTGCACTCCCAGGCCTATTGAGCTGCTGATCTACCTTTTATAGATTTTCCTCTTCTGGATGTTGCATGTAAGTGAAATAATATAATTTGTGGCCTTTTGCATCTTTTTTTTTTTACACTTAGTATCATATTTTCAAGGTTCATCTTTGTGGCAGCATGCATCTGTATGTCTTTCATTTATATGGCTGAGTAATATTCAATTGTGTGGTTATACCAAGTTTTTACATCTATTCAACCATTAATGGACATTTAAGTTGTTTCCACTTTTTGGTTATTATGAATATTTATGTACAAGTTTTGTATGGATGTATCTTTTCATTTCTTTTGTATAGATACCTAGGAGTGGAATTGTTGAATCAGATATATTTTTATAAGATCATACAATAGTATTAGCTTAGAAACTCAGCAGAAAGAGATCTTAGAATGTTTATTAACTTCTTTATTCCTTCATATTTAAAAAACAAATAAATACATTCCTTCTGCTTTTCATAGAAAATGCTGAAATTAGAAGAATAAATGGACATTAATGTATATTTCAGGGAGGCATTTAAAATTTTACTCATGTACGAGAGACCAATAGGGTAATGAGCTATTGATTTTTTTCTTGTTTTTTTTTTTTTCAAAAATATGCCATGCAAAATATGAATTGGAGCAATACAAGAAATTAAGAGTTGAAGCATGGGGAATTGATAAGATCTCTATGTGGAAGGTATATAGCATCAAACAAAAATTACTCAATTATCTGTGTGCAAGTTACAATTGATTTTTTTAGTTTTTATCAAGATAACCCATATATACTAGAGTGTTGTGATTTTACTGTTATATACTTTTCCAAATGAATATTTTTGACTCTATTATTCTGTCATTAAGATATATATTATACATATATATATATTTCTACCTAATTTGTCTATATACACTGTACACACACATTTACTTGTACAAAAGATATTATATATGTATGTGTCAACATATTAATCTCTGAAACTTAACATGGCCAAAAACCAAATTATTTCTGCCTTTCTGCACAATGTCTTTCTTCATCTTTCTTAGCAATGTTATTCATAGCAACTAAAATATTTAAAATCATATGACAGAGCACTCTGAATCATCTTGATTCTTTCCTTTCCTACAGGACACTCCCTGGTCTAGATTCTGCTTATTACTCCAGGATCACTCAATTTTACTTCGCTAACACCAGCTCTCTGTGATCAATCCATACTGGTCTTTCCTCAAATCCTAGAGTAACATTCTTCTGGAATGCTTGATTGGCTGCTTTTTTTTCTCCAAGAATCTGGTAGATTCTGTCCCTAATCAGTAGGATTTTTAGGATAGAAACCATATTCTCAATCCCATTTATTTTCTTCAAAGCAATCATCAGCATATTTTGTTTATTTTTTGTATCTCTCCTACACTAAAATGCAAGTTCCAATAAGGAAAAAGATCATGTCTATTATACTCACCTTGAAGAATCACTGACATTACAGATTGTAGAGTAAATATTTATGGATTGAAAACAAAGTAAAATTGAGTCAAGTGAGGGTTAAGTTCCTAGGAACCCATAGAAAGATGAATAAATAAGTATGCAAACAAAAAGCAACTATCATTTCAGTCTCAAAATCAATGAAATTTACTGTTGCTTTTAAAATAATGTATTCTTGTTTCTATATGGGCAAATTGCCAAAAAAATAAAGTGCATTTTTGCTAGTTTCATGAATTTACAAAGGTAAAAAATTCCTTTAAAATTAAAATTAAATATAAATTCAGGCTGAGAAAATTTGTCTTTTCTAGGTAGTAATTGTGAAAGATGTATAAGATTTATCTTTGAGATAATTAAACACACGCATAGTAGAAAGAATAGTGAGTAGTGACAATTCAAGATTATACATTTTTTCTAAATATGCTGACATTGTTCTACATATTTCTGGATCTTCTCTTGGGATGGTTTTCAGAGGCTATAGTACATTCTTTTGAATATGCTATGTCATGGAATATGTTTATCATTTAAAGGTAGGTTAATTTTGGGAAATCACATAACTGATTTTTAGTCAAATTTGGTAAATAAGAGAGTGATTAAGTTGGAAGATACTGTTTAAAGCAAAGAAAAACAATATAAATAAATAAGACTAAATGTCATGGTCAGCTCACAAAACTGACCTTGAACTAAATCACAAGAATGAAATTCCAAAGATTACCAGAATTATATCAATAATATTGGAAAAACTTTATTGTCTCATAAATGTGGCATACAGATCTAGTAGGTCTTTCTAAAAATTAACCTCTCCCTAATGACAATATTCTGTTGAAATTTTGAACTACTTTGTTAATTGGTTTAAAATCCCTAAGGTCATTACTTGTGCGCTTCAATATAATTTGAATGTATTTACTGGGATATTATAATGCATACCTTTTCCTAAATTACTCATGGAGAGAGAGAAAAGTTGAAAATTTTGAGAAAGGGTTTGATAGCAGTTGTAAATGTGAGTATGGCCACAACAAATTACAGAGTAAGGTGCTATTTTATATTTCTTTAAATTTTTAAATTAATAAATAACAATAAATACATGATAAAATAAAAATAAATGGTTAATAATTGTAAGTCTCTAATTCAATTCCCTATTGCACTAAAATGTAGTGTAAATACAAATTATCAAAATGTTAAAATGGTCTATAATTTTTACTGAAAATTAATAGTTATCAGAATTATTCAAGTTGTATAGCTGAAATTACGCTTACTGTAGGGATTAAATACAATAAACCAATCCTTTCTAATATAACAGAAATGGGATTTATTAAAAACTAACTCAGCTTTATTGACTGAAGTTAGGCTATTACCTTCCAGGGTTCTGGGAGAATTAATATTACCTACCACCCTGTAGTCTGAATCAGATCTCAGTCGTCTATCAATATCCACACAGAAGTGGATGGCCAAATTTAACAACGTATTTAAATGTCTGGGAATAAAAAAAAAAAAAAAGAGGAAAAGCAGATTTGCACCACTGCTCTTTTTTTTTAATTTTAATTTTTTTATTAAAAAAATTTTTTAAGCTTTATTTATTTTTGAGAGAGCGAGAGAGAGACACTGTGAGCGGGGGATGAACAGAGAGAGAGGGAGACACAGAATCCAAAGCAGGCTCCAGGCTCTGACCTGTTGGCACAGAGCTGGACCTGGGGCTTGAACTCACAAACGGCCCAATTATGATCTGAGCCAAAGTCGGATGCTTAACTGACTGAGCCACCCACCCAGGTGCCCTGCACAACCACTCCTTTTAATGAAAGTATTTTAAGATGAACATGTTGTGAATTATTACTGAGTATTGACAATTATATTCTGTACCTAAAAGCATATACGCTAATAATGCACTACTAATAGGATAATCCTACTTAAAGTGACCCAAAGATCCTAACATCATATGCATACAAAGGGAAATGTAACCCTGACACACTACTTTGTATTTCTTATTGTTACTGTTTTCTGTTGTTTTTTTTTATTTTTATTTTTATATGTTCCTGTTTTTGTTTTCAGCTTTATAAAACATTGCATGGAACAAAACATAGCAAACCTAGGAACGATTAAAAGATAAAAGAAAATGGGCCCTGAAATGTAGAGAGAAAAATGGAAAGTATTAATACTATTATTTTCATCTTGCAGAGTAGAAAGTCAATATTACTAAAATGATGGAAAAAAAAAACCCAAAAAGTTGTAGCATTTTAAAAATTACAGATGCAAGCTACACATAATATATTATCTATATATTATTAATAGTATTTATTTTGTATTATGGTATATTATATTACATATTATATGAATTATATATTAATATATTATAGATTACAATAATTATACTATGATATAATACAATACTGTAATATACATTGTATAGTGTATCATATTATCATATTATATTATAATTAACAATTAGCATTATACATTATATATTATAATTATATTAACATGTAGATAACATATTAATATGTGTGATAATATACCACCATATATTTATAATTAATTTATTAATATATTAATAGGTATATTGGTAGTAGATATTATAACATAATGTAATTATATGTAATATATTATGTTGTATTAATAATTGATATTTTAATACATAATATTAATGTCATAATTTGTATATGGAGTTATAAAGAAGGAGATAGAGATCTTTTACCTAGGAAATAGCCATTGCTGTGAAATAAACCATCTCAAAACTTAGCAACTTCAAACAAGCATAGAGTTCCACTCATGTGTCTTCAAGTCACCTGGGGGTCATCCGAGCTACTCTGGGATATCCGGACAGTTCTGCTTCAAGCTGTACATCTGCTTGGACTTGGCTCGTGCTGTGGGTTTGGTTTATCTCTGTTCCTCATGCCTCTTATCCTCCTGCACCAACATATTGGTTGGTGCAGATTCTTTTCATGGTGAAGATAGAAACAGAGAACAGGAAGAAAACACACGAAAACTCATTGGCTAGAGCAAGTCTAATGGCCAAGCATATGGAAAGGCATATACTAAAAATGAGGATGCAGATATGGGGTCAGTAATTCAATCTATTGCAGGGCAATCATCAGAGAAACTAAAACCAGAAACAATGAAAGTATAACCTCTTTAGGGAGTGGCATTAGACGAGAGAAAAGATGAGGTGGGTGATTACTCCTTTTTACCCTAAATCATTATATACCATTTGATTCATAGAACATTTGCATGCATAATTTTGTTGAACAAGAAAAAAAAGCATACATGAACAAAACACATGTGTGATTAGCTGAAAAATGAAAGAAAATAAATTACACTTATTTTAAATTGACACTTGAATATACCTGTTATTAGAAAATATAAATGATTCCTGAAACGAATTTTAAGTATACCATATTTTATACATGTCATATTAAATCACTGAAACTATAATTAATCTGTTTAATATTTTTTGCCAAAGATTTTTCCTAGAGAGGCACTTTATAAAAACAATATGGAAAGGATTTTGATAAGAATATAGAGAGAATATAATATAAAAATGTACAGTATTATGTTTATATTGAACACAAATTATACACATTCAGAATTTTTTAAAAATGTTTATTTATTTATTTTTTGAGAGAGAGAGAAAGCAGGGAAAGGGCGGAGCTAGAGGGAGAGAGAGAATCCCAAGCTGTCAGCACAGAGCCTGACATGGGTCCAAACTCATGAACTGTGAGGTCATGACCTGAGCTGAAACCAAGAATCAGATGCTTAACCAACCGAGCCACCCAGGTGCCCCCACATTTAGAATTATTTTGATGAGGGTAGTTTTCTTTCATTTTACTTTTACTGATTTTATACTATTATATTAATTTTTACTAAACTTCTAATTTCTAGAGGGAAAATTCATTTTAGAAGAGCCAAAAAATTCAGAAGGTAGTTTGAAAAAATGATACATAGTTTCATAAAATGTTATAAAAATAAGTTGAAACTCACCTGCTCTATTTTAAATACAGGCATGTTACATTCTATTGCATTACACAGATATTGTGGTTTTTTTTTTTTTTTTTTTTTTTTTTTTTACAAATTGAAGGTTTGTGACAACTCTGTGTCAACCAAGCCTATCAGCACCATTTTTTCCCCCAACAACATTTACTCACTTTGTGTCTCTGTGTCACATGTTGGTAATTCTTGCAATATTTCAAACTTTTTCATTATTATTATGTGTGAAATGCTGCAATCTTATGATAAAACTTCAAGAGATGAGGAGTTGCTTCTTACGCATTAGCAAAGAAAGTGGCTTCTTGAGCAGGAACCTACTCCTGGTGAAGATACTGTGAGGGTTGTTGAAATGACAACAAAGGATTTAGAATATTACATACACTTAGTTGATAAAGCAGTTGGCAGGATTTGAGATAACTGACTCCAATTTGAAAGTTCTGTGAGTTAATGCTATCAAGTGGCATCGCATGCTACAGAAAAACCATTTGTGAAAGGATGAGTTCATGGAAGTGGCAAATTTCATTGTTCTTTTATTTCAAGAAATTGCCACGGCTACACCACCCACCTGCAGCAACCACCACCTGGATTTGTCAGCAGTCATTAACATCAAGGCAAGACCCTCTGCCCGCAAAAGATTATGGTTATGACCTGTTGAAAACTCAGAAAATAGTTAGCATTTATGTAATAAAGTATTTTTTAATTAATGTGTGTATATATTTTTAGAGATAAGGATATTACACACTTAATAGACTACAGTAAACACAACTTTTATATGCATTGGGAAACCAAAAAATTTATTAGACTTGTTTTATTATGATATTCACATTATCGTGGTGGTCTGGAACCAAACTACAATACCTCCAAGGTACGCTTGCACTATGACTATGAGTCCTTTCAGTATAATAGCTAATCTTTTTGAGTATTTTATATGTTCCAGATACTGTTTCAAATGTTCACATGCATTCTTAACCATAATCTTCACAGTGGCTCCGTAAGGTAGGTGTAATGTTTTTACCATTTTATAGATGAGGAAATGTGGTAGAGCCCCTCCTTAAGGAATGTGGTGGAAAACTTCAAGACAAGGGAAGGCAACCTGGCTATGTGCCAGGGATGTATGTGGCATCCCTCATGACTCAGTAACATAGACCACGCCATCAGACTGTGTCTGTATGTTACCGTGTATGGGAGACAGACCAGTAGAAATCGTATAAAAGACTACATCCTGCTGCCCTTGAGGCTCAGTTTTCTGGATATGAACTCAATGAATCTGTGCTGGCATGAATAAAGCTCCTTCCTGGAAAGAAGAGCCTCAGTGTCACGACTCTGTGTGAACCTTGGTCCCATTACAGAAATTAGGTACCTCGAGGAGATCAATGAATTTACAAAATAACACAATGAGTACATGTGGAAGTGGCAATTACACCGAGTTTTTCCTCTTCAATTTCTTGTTCCTAACAATGATACAAGAAGTCCTCTTTCAATGTATCTGGTGTAATCACATTACAAAGAATGTTTTATAGATTGCAAAATGGAACATTATACAGGGTGTGTATATACATTTGCTCAAGAGAGGAGAAGAAACCCAAAGGAAAAGTTATTCGGAAATTTTCTTTAGAAAATCATCTAATTTGGGGCACCTGGGTGGCTCTGTCAGTTAAGTGTCTAACTCGTTTTTAGCTCAGGTCTTGATCTTGGGGTCATGAATTCAAGCCTCAAGTTGGGATCCATGCTGGGCACGGAGCTTACTTAAAAAATTAAAAAATCATCCAATTTAAGATGATATTAAAGGCAAATCAAAGTATTTCAAATAGAGGATGGAAGATTCCAGAGTGTATTACAAAGTGAGTAGGTGGAAAGACGAGAAAACTTGGTAATTTTAAATTTTAAAAATCATTCTGAGCAATCAAAAATCCATGCATTGAAAGAAGCCTGGAGCCGCATGTATTGATAACTTTCTTTGCAAAGTTCAGATTTTAAATATAGCTACTTTAGATAATTTTTATTTTTGCATTTTCTGTCACTTATCTCCTGCTCACTTTTTTAAACCCGAGACTCCATCTCTAGCACCTTTATCAACAAGAGAATAGGACAGAAAACTCAATCTGAGAAATTAAGTTTATCGATCTAGTAAGATATTTAGTAGGGGTTTAACTACTGGCTTGTCCCTTGACCTCCCATAGTTTCATAGATAATAGACCTAATTAGCCATTTAGAGGAAATGCTTTATACAAAATTACGAGTGCACAGAATGGAGCAGAAGAGGCTCAGCACAGCCCATGGCATTAAGAATCCCCCTTTTTACATCCAGGAAAAAAAAATTCCAAAAGAATAACCATAGTCATTATGAGTTGGCATTAAATGTGCTTTCAAGTACATAAAAAGGCTTACAATTTCTGTGTATTTCTGTATCCTGATACATCAGCTCACTGACCAACAAATATGAGGCTTAATTACTCTAAGAGGATTATAAACTTTCAGAGTATCTGTATCATCCTTACAACAGTTAAGTTTCCAATGGGTTTGCATTCCAAATACAGATGGTCTTTAATTAAAATCAAGACGCTTGGTTACAGCCACAAACTATTTCCTCAATGAAATCTGCTCCTTATAGTTTCCTCATTTCACACATATAGGGCATAAGCATACACAGATATTTTCTTTATATATAAAATAGAACAATAGATACTTTGGGGTTTTTTATTACAAAGATTATAAATCAATACATTACTGATCATGATGGCTTTATTGTCCCCCTCAGCTTGACTAAACTTCAGACAGGCTTATTCTTGGCTATAGTTTTCTGGCCTCCCTTTTCTTAGAGATTTTACCTTAGAAAACTTGTAGTTGAAAATTCTTTCTTTGACCCCTTTGAAATGTACATAAATCCCCTTTAAAGTCTCTTGACACTTTTATGACCCAGAGAATGTCTTCTTCAAGGACCTGGGAACCATCCCTTTGAAATACAATCATCAAGGAAGACAATGCTTCTATCTCCTGGTCTCTGTGGGAGGGTCATAGCCTAATTTTGGTGGGTAGCTCCGTCCAACTTATAAAAATACTTTGTGCCCTGAAGATATGAGAAAGTTGAATATCCTTTGGGTAAGTCCAGTCAGTAAACACAGGTGGCCTAGGAGGTCCCCCCAATTCAGCTTTTAAAACTCTTGAAACCCTTTGTTTCAGGGCAGCTGAATATTCTCTTGACCTTCTTGCAATCATCTTGGATAAAGTCTTCCTTGCCTCTTTAACTGCCCAGTGCAGTTTTCCTTTAATATTACTCAAAATTCTTTACTGTGGAGACCTATAATTTTCCATACATTTTAAAGGGTTGTTACACTTATATACAGAATATATAAATGTATATGACAGTTACAAAATTAAATCCTGTGCTTTTGGCTTAAATTAAGTCAGTAGGCAAAAGGACTCTGAGGACTTCTAAGCCTCCCAAACCTTACCCTCAGAGTATGTATTATCGTTTTACTTTTGTCCTCCAAAGAAAATAACAACAATTGAAGGCAGTTGAAAAATAACAGAGACTCATCAAAATTTAAATTCTATAATTCAGGAATTGAATGACTAGTCTATAAACTATTATATTATGTATATATATTATGTATATTAAATGTCTCATTATGAGTTTGCTTTAAACATGCCTTTATCTTTTAATTTTAACATGTAAACTGCCTTATACTACAGATATAAGTTATTTATACCATGAAAACTATAGCAAATAGAAGAGGGTGTTATTTTGTGAAAAAGAGTGCAGGAGTGGGTTGGTTTGTAATAGACACTCACTGTACACTTTGTCAATTATTGGGGGACACCTGGATGGTTCAGTTGGTTGAGTGTCCAACTTTTGATTTTGGCTGATCCCAAGGTCATGGTATGGAGTGATCCCAAGGTCATGGTATGGAGTGATCCCAAGGTCATGGTATGGAGTGATCCCAAGGTCATGGTATGGAGCCCCATGTTGGGCTGTGTGCTGTTTGTGGAGCCTGCTTAAGATCATCCTCCCTCCCTCCCTCCCTCCCTCCCTCCCCACCCCCTCTCTCTCCCACTCTTCTCCTCTCCCCCATGGTGCTTTTTCGCTCTCTCAAAAAAAGTATTTGTTTTTTTTTTCTAATACCATTATTTCTCAGACCAGAACATTGGTTAGTGGAGGGTTACTAGAATATAATTTTTCTGTTTTAAGAATTTTGAGGTTCAGAAAGAAATTTTAAGGAGTTCAAATACACTTTCAGGAGGGCTTTTATATGGTTAGATCTATTGAAAATAGAGTAGTAAAAAACAAGTAAAAACCACCACAGCCCAAAGACTAAATGTAACTTTCTTCCTACAAAAATGTTAAATAAAATATATTTTCCTTTTTAGACAACAATGCAAGCATCCCTAATAAATCTGTTTTTTTGTTTTTTGTTTTATTTTGTTTTGTACATATAATGGAAACCACCTGTCCCTCATTTTCAATTCCTTTGCATGTTCCCTTTACTCTTTCCCATCACTTTTCTTTGGCTTGGTTGAAGAGCTGTGGAGGTATATCAGCTGCATATTTGGTTTCAGTATTTATTGAGACTTGGGGATAAATGGCAGATAAATCATCCAAACACATTTGGCATCATTATTAGATATTTTCTTTCCCATTTTTGTGTTAGCTGCTGTTTCATACATGGCAGGGTTAAGAGCATGATGTGGACTGAGACTCCCCAAGTTCAAATCCCGACTTTTTTGCTCTTGGTTAAAAAGGGGACTTATAGGACCCAGCATTTAGGAGCATTGAAAAGAACAAATGATGCAATCCTGTAAAGCATTTAGCACAGTGCCTGCTGCTATTAAATGTTAGTTATTGTTGTATTTATCAGTTATTGCATAACAAATTCTTATAAAATCTAACACCTTAGAATAAGTATTTATATTATTCATGATTTGTGAGTTAGGAATTTGAGAAAGTCTCAGGTACATGGGATGACCTCATTTCACATGGTATCAGCTGGGGCCAGAGAATTCCCTGTTTCTGTCTTCACTCACATATCTGGCACCGTGGCTCTCTTTGACATCCTTTTTTTTTCTCTTTCCATGTGGCATTTCATCCTTTGGCCCTTTCTTTGGAGCTTTTTCTCAGAAGCTGGTGGTCTCAAGGTAGTATCATTTATAACACACAGAAATAGAAAGCAGACCTTTGAGACTAGTTTAAGGGCTAACCCTAATCCTAACAAAGCAATCAGAAAATTCAACCAGATTCATTTCAGTAGGATTGAGAAATGGATTCAGCTTCTTGATTAGGGGAGTGGCAAGGGGAGCATGGACTTTAGAGAATACAGTCACAGTTATTCTATGTTCTATTATCTCTACTTCAATTACATTTTCCACACTTACAAATGAGTTCATTTAATTTTGCATAAGTTGTGTTGTTCTTTGTTCATTCATTCGTCTTTTAACTAAATATTTACTAAATATCTGTTGTATGTGAGACACTGCTCAAGGAACTGTGACTTAGAAGTCACCATTACAGACAAGCTCCCTGTTCATGTTATCATTAAAAGAAAATCCCCGGGTGGGGGGAGGGGGGTGCCTGGGTGGCTCAGTTGGTTAAACCTCTGACTTTAGCTCAAGTCACAATCTCATGGTTCACGAGTTTGAGTCCCACATCAGGCTCTGTGCTGACAGCTCAGAGCCTGGAGCCTGCTTTCAGATTCTGTGTCTCCCTCTTTCTCTGCCCCTCCCCCACTTGGACTCTGTCTCTCTGTCTCTCTCTCAAAAATAAATAAAACCATTAAAATTTTTAAAAAGAAAAGAAAACCCTCAGGATACAATAGAAAGTAACTGGCATCATAGATGGGAGTCTATAAAAGAGCTAATATTTATTGGAGATGATGGCACTCTTGAAGAGATAACAGTTGCCCTAAGATCAAATTAGCAAGAAGCCCTGTGAAAATCTTGGGGAAGAATATTATAGGGGGAAGGAATGAGTAAGTATCAAAGCCCTAAGGCTTTGACTATATCAGTCACAAAAACTTATAGTTCGAAGGGGGCATTAAGGCTGTGACCAAAGTTAGGGAAGAGATTTACCTGATTTACCTGTCTCAATAATTCTTCTCTATACGCAGTTGTTCCCAATTGGGAGAATCCTCTCTGGCACTTATGGGAGAGGGAAGTCTATAAATATAACACATACATTTATACCATTAATTCAGATGTAGAAGAAACAACATCAGTATATTTACTTGATCGAAAGGGCCCTACTACAACACAAGATCAACTGCCTGAACTGCATTTGCTAAATGCAGCACTTTTTCCTTCCACAGGTCTGCACAAGACAGTGGCTTGGACATCTTTAACAACAGAACAATGCATTTCAATTTCCTCCTTCTCCAGAGTTACCTGATATCTTCAGATGGGTATGGGCTTGAATTTCCCTTCAAAGTAACTGTGAAGGGAGAGAGCCATTGGCATTGGAAGGTAGAGGGGTTGGGTGGAGAGAGTGGCTCCATGCCAGTAAGCAAGGTTTCACCTTTACATCTTATTACAAGTGCCATGCCAATGTCATGGGATTCAATCAAATGAGCCTCTAGTATTTTTAGCCTATCTAATGTTCTATGTCATGTCTGAAAGCATCTATTTCAGCTTTGGGAGCCCCTTGGCTCAGCAGTCACAGTCACTTTGATTTCTGGGAGGGACTCTGGGGTTTGAGTCCTCTGTCTGACTCAGGTTTAGCTTGTGTAGAAGTCCACTTCATTTGGGAGCATCTGCTGCTTTTTAGCCTAGTTTCAATGTAAGCACCAAGGGAATTTTCCAGGGATGGGAGGCAAGCCTGACCTAAATATTTATATAGATCTTTTTGAGTCACTTTCTCCGTCAGTTACCTGCATCACAACTAGAAAACCAATCTGGGAAAAAAAGAACCCAAATTCAAGTTAATGCTTTATGTTGGGTTTACCACAGGAACTTATCTTTCTCAGAGAAATTTCCCCTGGAGAGCCAAAATCCCCTCATAGCAGTCAGGAACCACTGCATAAACCTAAAAACAAACAAACAAACAAACAAACAAACAAAAAACACCAACCCCCCCCCAAAAAAAAAACAAGGAGACATTTTACTATCATGTCCAAGTGTATCTAATGTTGGCATAATAGGCCATAGGAATGTCTGAGCTGTTAGTCTGTTCAATGATTGACATTCTTTCTTAAGAAGCCTCAAGCATCTTGTCATTTCCTCTCAGGTGAACCAGTCATTATTCTAATGAGTCTCCTTGTTTATACCTATAGCACTTGTGATTTTCCCTCCTTTTACATGCAGTGTAGGAACACATCTCTGTTATCTGGGAAAGGTCAGAATCTTGTGCTAACTGGGGACAGATCTCAGTACCTGTTAGGACAGTGAAGTAGACCAAGATTGACTGCTGAGTTGGTGAGGAAATTCCCCTGCCCAGAGGAGAGAGCAACAACTACAGAGCTACTTTTGAGCCTATCCTGGGACTCAACCTACATCCACCTTCTCATTAACAGGTGAAAGGTGAAGAAAATGTATTGTTCAGACAACCATAAAGTTTGGTCATCATTTTCTTCTTTTTTTTAAATGTTTTTTTTAATGTTTATTTACTTCTGAGAGAGAGAGAGAGAGAGAGAGAGAGAGAGAGAGACAGACAGAACGTGAGCAGAGGAGGGACAGAGAGAGAGGGAGACACAGAATCCGAAGTAGGCTCTAGAATCTGAGCTGTCAGCATAGAGCCCAACACAGGGCTCAAATTCATGAACCGTGAGATCATGACCTGAGCTGAAGTCGGACAATTAACCTACTGAGCCACCCAGTCAACCTGGTCATCATTTTCAATTCCGATTAGATAGACTTCTCTCAAATCTTACCAATTGGCTTATAAGGGCCTTGTCCATTCTCTTTTAGAAAGTCATGTATGTTACATCCCATCCTTATTGCTAATATTGTCAAGAAATGTGCAGAGACTGACATTTTACCTTACTTGCAAATGAGTAAGTTAGCTGGTCACAGTATTATACATCTATATATACAAGTGTATATAATTTATATAAATATATAGTAAATTATATAAATATATAATATATAATACATACACATAAATTAATATATAATATTATATATAAATGTGTTATATATATATTCCTTACTTTGTACAATAGCTGATAATTATAAAAATGCACAAGCTGAAATTGTACTAAACATACTTAATATTCATTGGGGAAATTGCATTGTTCTTTAATCTTTAAAAATTTTTGTCAAAAACCTAAAACTCTTTTATTGTTGGTTATAAATATATAGGAAAGGGAAAACATAATAAAACTAGTATTTATGTCATATACTGTAATTTACAGATTAGAAACATAGAGAATTAAAGTGTTTTTTATTTCTCTATAAAAAACTTACCAAGTAGATAAACACCACTTGCTTTCTTCTGATCTTATAATAATGATATGTCATCGTAATATGCAATACCATATGGAGGGAGCACTTCATTGTCTCAAGAAATTTCATGCTCTTTTCATTATTATTATTATTATTATTATTTTAATATATGAAATTTATTGTCAAATTGGTTTCCATACAACACCCAGTGCTCATCCCAACAGGTGCCCTCCTCAATACCCATCACCCACCCTCCCCTCCCTCCCACCCCCCACCAACCTCCGCACTGTTTTCCAGAGCGGCTGCACCAGTTTGCATTCCCACCAACAGTGCAAGAGGGTTCCCTTTTCTCCACATCCTCGCCAGCATCTATAGTCTCCTGATTTGTTCATTTTAGCCACTCTGACTGGTGTAAGGTGGTATCTGAATGTGGTTTTGATTTGCCTTTCCCTGATGAGGAGCGATGTTGAGCATCTTTTCTTGTGCCTGTTGGCCATCTGGATGTCTTCTTTAATGTCTATTCATGTCTTCTGCCCATTTCTTCACTGGATTATTTGTTTTTCAGGTGTGAAGTTTGGTGAGTTCTTTATAGATTTTGGATACTAGCCCTTTGTCTGATATGTCATTTGCAAATATTTTTTCCCATTCCATCAGTTGCCTTTTAGTTTTGTTGATTGTTTCTTTTGCAGTGCAGATGCTTTTTATCTTCACGAGGTCCCAATAGTTCATTTTTGCTTTTAATTCCCTTGCCTTTGGAGATGTGTCCAGCAAGAAACTGCTGCAGCTGAGGTCAAAGAGGTTTTTGCCTGCTTCTCCTCTAGGATTTTGATGGTTTCCTGTCTCACATTCAGGTCCTTTATCCATTTTGAGTTTATTTTTGTGAATGGTGTGAGAAAATGGTCTAGTTTCAACCTTCTGCATGTTGCTTTCCAGTTCTCCCAGCACCATTTGTTAAAGAGACTCTCTTTTTTTCCATTGGATATTCTTTCCTGCTTTGTCAAAGATTAGTAGGACATACTTTTGTGGGTCTAGTTCTGGGGTTTCTATTCTATTCCATTGGTCTGTGTGTCTGTTTTGTGTCAATACCATGCTGCCTTGATGATTACAGCTTTGTAATCTACACTACACTTTGTAATCTACACTACAGCATTTGTCGTAGAGGCTAAAGTCTGGGATTGTGATGCCTCCTGCTTTGGTCTTCTTCTTCAAAATTACTTTGGCTATTCGGGGCCTTTTGTGGTTCCATATGAATTTTAGGATTGCTTGTTCTAGTTTCAAGAAGAATGCTGGTGCAATTTTGATTGGGACTGCATTGAATGTGTAGATAGCCTTGGGTAGTATTGACATTTTAACAATATTTATTCTTCCAACCTATGAGCACGGAATGTTTTTCCATTTCTTTATATCTTCTTCAATTTCCTTCATAAGCTTTCTATAGTTTTCAGCATACAGATCTTTTACATCTTTGGTTAGGTTTATTCCTAGGTATTTTATGCTTCTTGGTGCAATTGTGAATGGGATCAGTTTCTTTATTTGTCTTTCTGTTGCATCATTATTAGTGTATAAGAATGCAACTGATTTCTGTATATTAATTTTGTATCCTGCAACTTTGCTGAATTCACGTATCAGTTCTTGCAGACTTTTGGTGGAGTCTATCGGATTTTCCATGTATAATATCATGTCATCTGCAAAAAGTGAAAGCTTAACTTCTTCTTTGCCAATTTTGATGCCTTTGATTTCCTTTTGTTGTCTGATTGCTGATGCTAGACCTTCCAACACTATGTTAAACAATGGTGGTAAGAGTAGACATCCCTGTCGTGTTCCTGATCTCAGCGAAAAAGGTCTCAGTTTTTCCCCATTGAGGATGATGTCAGCTGTGGGCTTTTCATAAATGGCTTTTATGATCTTTAAGTATGTTCCTTCTATCCCGACTTTCTCGAGGGTTTTTATTAAGAAAGCATGCTGAATTTTGTCAAATGCTTTTTCTGCATCGATTGATAGGATCATATGGTTTTTATCTTTTCTTTTATTAATGTGATCTATCACGTTGATTGATTTGCGAATGTTGAACCAGCCCTACATCCCAGGAATGAATCCCACTTGATCATGGTGAATAATTCTTTTTATATGCCGTTGAATTCGATTTGCTAGGATCTTATTGAGAATTTTTGCATCCATATTCATCAGGGATATTGGCCTGTAGTTCTTTTTTTACTGGGTCTCTGTCTGGTTTAGGAATCAAAGTAATAGTGGGTTCATAGAATGAGTCTGGAAGTTTTCCTTCCCTTTCTATTTCTTGGAATAGCTTGAGAAGGATAGGTATTATCTCTGCTTTAAACGTCTGGTAGAACTCCCCTGGGAAGCCATCTCGTCCTGGACTCTTATTTTTTGGGAGACTTTTGATAACTGACTCAATTTCTTTGCTGGTTATGGGTCTGTTCAAGCTTTCTATTTCCTCCTGATTGAGTTTTGGAAGTGTGTGGGTGTTTAGGACTTTGTCCATTTCTTCCAGGTTGTCCAGTTTGTTGGCATATAGTTTTTCATAGTATTCCCTAATAATTGCTTGTATTTCTGAGGGATTGGTTGTAATAATTCCATTTTCATTCATGATTTTATCTATTTGGGTCATCTCCCTTTTCTTTTTGAGAAGCCTGGCTAGAGGTTTATCAATTTTGTTTATTTTTTCAAAAAACCAACTCTTGGTTTCATTGATCTGCTGTACAGTTTTTTTAGATTCTATATTGTTTATTTCTGCTCTAATCTTTATTATTTCTCTTCTTCTGCTGGGTTTAGGCTGTCTTTGCTGTTCTGCTTCTGTTTCCTTTAGGTGTGCTGTTAGATTTTGTATTTGGGGTTTTTCTTGTTTCTTGACATAGGCCTGGATTGCAATGTATTTTCCTCTCAGGACTGCCTTCGCTGCATCCCAAAGAGTTTGGATTGTTGTATTTTCATTTTCATTTGTTTCCATATGTTTTTTAATTTCTTCTCTAATTGCCTGGTTGATGCATTAATTCTTTAGTGGGGTGTTCTTTAACCTCCATGTTTTTGGAGGTTTTCCAGACTTTTCCTGTGGTTGATTTCAAGCTTCATAGCATTGTGGTGTGAAAGTATGCATGGTATGATCTCAATTCTTTTGTACTTATGAAGGGCTGTTTTGTGACCCAGTATGTGATCTATCTTGGGGAATGTTCCATGTGCACTTGAGAAGAAAGTATATTCTGTTGCTTTGGGATGCAGAGTTCTAAATATATCTGTCAAGTCCATCTGATCCAATGTCTCATTCAGGGCCCTTGTTTCCTTATTTACTGTGTGTCTAGATGATCTATCCATTTCTGTAAGTGGGGTGTTAAAGTCCCCTGCAATTACCACATTCTTATCAATAAGGTTGCTTATGTTTGTGAGTAATTGTTTTATATATTTTGGGGGCTCCCGTATTTGGCGCATAGACGTTTATAATTGTTAGCTCTTCCTGATGGATAGACCCTGTAATTATTATATGATGCCCTTCTTCATCTCTTACTGCAGCCTTTAATTTAATGTCTAGTTTGTCTGATAGAAGTATGGCTACTCCAGCTCTCTTTTGACTTCCAGTAGCATGATAAGTAGTTCTTCAGCCCCTCACTTTCAATCTGAAGGTGTCCTCAGGTCTAAAATGAGTCTCTTGTAGACAGCAAATAGATGGATCTTGTTTTTTTATCCATTCTGATACCCTATGTCTTTTGGTTGGTTCATTTAGTCCATTTACATTCAGTGTTATTATAGAAAGATATGAGTTTAGAGTCATTGTAATGTCTGTAGGTTTCATGCTTGTAGCGATGTCTCTGGTACTTTGTCTCACAGGATCCCCCTTAGGATCTCTTGTAGGGCTGGTTGAGTGGTGACGAATTCCTTCAGTTTTTGTTTGTTTGGGAAGACCTTTATCTCTCCTTCTATTCTAAATGACAGATTTTCTGATTAAGGATTCTCGGCTGCATATTTTTTCTGTTCATCACATTGAAGATCTCCTGCCATTCCTTTCTGGCCTGCCAAGTTTCAGTAGACAGATCACGAGTCATGTAGGTCTCCCTTTATGTGTTACAGCACGTTTATCCCTAGCTGCTTTCAGAATTTTCTATTTATCCTTTTATTTTGCCAGTTTCACTATGATATGTCCTGCAGAAGATTGATTCAAGTTATGTCTGAAGGGAGTTCTCTGTGCCTCTTGGATTTCAATGCCTTTTTCCTTCCCCAGATCTGGGAAGTTCTCAGCTATTATTTCTTCAAGTACACCTTCAGCACCTTTCCCTCTCTCTTCCTCCTCTGGAATACCAATTATGCGTAGATTATTTCTCTTTAGTGCATCACTTAGTTCTCTAATTTCCCCCTCATACTCCTGGATTTTTTTTATCTCTCTTTTTCTCAGCTTCCTCTTTTTCCATAATTTTATCTTCCAGTTCACCTATTCTCTCTTCTGCCTCTTCAGTCTGAGCTGTGGTTGTCTCCATTTTATTTTGCAGCTCATTGATAGCATTTTTTAGCTCCTCCTGGCTGTTCCTTAGTCCCTTGATCTCTGTAGCAAGAGATTCTCTGCTGTCCTGTATACTGTTTTCAAGCCCAGTGATGAATTTTATGACTGTTATTCTAAATTCACTTTCTGTTATATTGTTTAAATCCTTTTTGATCAGTTCATTAGCTGTCGTTATTTCCTGGAGATTCTTTTGAGGGGAATTCTTCCGTCTGGTCATTTTGGATAGTCCCTTGAGTGGTGCGGAACTGTGGGGCACTTCCCCTGAGCTGTCTTGAATAACTTGCATTGGTGGGCGGGGCCGTAGTCAGACCTGATGTCTACCCCCAGCCCACCACTGGGGCCACAGTCATAGTGGTGTGTACCTTCTCTTCCCCTCTTCTAGGGATGGGATTCCCTGTGGGGTGGCATGGCCCAGCTGGGCTACTTGCACACTGCCAGGCTTGTGGTGCTGGGGATCTGGCATATTAGCTGGGATGGATCGGCAGTGTGCACAGGCGCGGGAGGAGTAGGCTCAGCTCACTTTTCCTTCGGTGATCTGCTTCGGGAGGGGCTCTGCGGCACCGGGAGTGAGTCAGACCAGCAGCCAGAGGGATGGACCCACAGAAGCACAACCTTGGGTGTTTGGGCGGTGCAAGCAAGTTGTCTGACAGGAACTGGTTCCCTTTGGGATTTTGGCTGGGAGATGGGCGAGGGAGATGGCTCTGGTGAGTGCGTTTGTTCCCTGCCAAGCTGAGCTCTCTTGTCTGGGGCTCAACAACTCTCCCTCCAGTTGTCCTCCAGCCCTCCCACTCTCAGAGCAGAGCTGTTAGCTTATAGCCTTCCAGATGTTAAGTCCCACTTGCTGTGTGAACACACTCTGTCTGGCCCCTCCGCTTTTGCCAGCCAGACTCAGGCGCTCTGCTTTGCAGGCAGGCTGCCCCTCTGCCCCGGCTCCCTCCCGCCAGTCCGTGGAGTGTGCACCGCTTCTCTGCCCTTCCTGTCCTCTTCCATGGACCTCTCATCTACGCCTGGCTCCGCAGAATTCGTTCTGCTAGTCTTCTGGTGGTTTTCTGGGTTATTTAGGCAGGTGTGGGTGGAATCTAAGTGATCAGCAGGACGTGGTGAGCCCAGAGTCCTCCTATGCCACCACCTTCAATCCGATCTGCTGCCATGCTCTTTTCTAAGTGTGGACTGGCTTCCAACGTCTGTCCTTTGTATTTTTGATGTTGTGAAGTATTTCTAAGAATTACTTTAACGTGATCTTATTTTCTGGTGTTATTTTCTCTAGTACATCACCGTCCTTTTAGACACAATCACTTTCTTCATTCGTGTTGTTATGTTTGCCTTCATGAAGTGCCTCTGGCTGCCTGGCGAGTCTCTTCAACAGTAGCCTTGTCAACATCCCCACAGACACTTGTCTTCTGATCATGGCCAACTTCCTATGTAGCACTTTCACTGTTTAGCTCTTTGTTAGCCTTTCATCTTTGTAGGCCAATTCCCTCTTTTGAGTAGCCTGTTTTGAAAATGTCATGCTGGTTTATTACCTGTAGGCCAGGAGGCAACACAATCGCATGCTTTACTGTTTGTACATGAAGTGTATGAAAGCTGCACAGGGGCTTATCACCAGCAGACATTGAGAGGAGTGACATATTGGTCACTGATTATAATATGTATTTGTTATTTACATAGGGATTATGGAATGAAGACCTAGGAATGAAATTTGTACTTTATGTGATTACCAACAGTTAATATTTCAAGGTAACTGAAATCTTAACCTGTCTTAGTCAGTTAGGACTGGTATAATAAATACCATAAACTGGATAGCTTAAACAAAATTTAATTCTCATAGTTCTGGAGGTCGGGAAGACCAAGATCAACTTGTTATCTGGTTAAGACCCTTTTCCTGGTTTACAAACAGCTAGCTAGCTAGCTAGCTTCTTTCTTTCTTTCTTTCTTTCTTTCTTTCTTTCTTCCTCTTTCTCTCTCTCTCTCTCTCCCCCCCTCAGTCATTCCTTCCTTCCTCCTCTTTCTTTTTCTTTCTTTCTTTCTTTCTTTCTTTCTTTCTTTCTTTCTCTCTTTCTTTTCTCCTTCTTTCTTTAATTCCAGTATAGTAAACATACAGTGTTATATTAGTATCAGGTGTATATTATAGTAATTAAACAATTCTATACATTACTCAGTGGCTCATCATGATACATGTACTCTTAATCCCCTTTGCCTATTTCACCCATCCCCCAACCACCTCCCCTCTGGTAACCATCTGTTTGTTCTCTATACTTAAAAGTCTTTTTGTTTGTTTGTTTGTTTGTTTGTCTCTTTTTTCTTTGCTCATTTGTTTTATTTCTTAATTTCCACATGAGTGAAATCATATTGTATTTGTCTTTCTCTGATTTACTTATTTTACTTAGCATTATACTCTCTAGATCCATCCATGTTGTTGCAAATGTCAAGATTTCATTCTTTTTTATGGCTGAGTAACTTTCCATTGTATACAAACACCATTTCTTCTTTCTCCATTTATCTATTGGCAGACTCTTGGGCTGCTTCCATAACTTGGCTATTGTAAATAATGCTGTAATAAATATACTGGTGCATCTATCTTTTCAAATTAGTGTTTTCATATTCTTTGGGTAAATAGCCAGTAGTAGAATTGCTGGACCATATGGTATTTCTATTTTTAATTTTTTCAGGAACCTCATACTTTTTTTCATAGTTATTCTCTCTTGACTTTTGCAGTAAGAAAAATGTTACTTTTTAATGTTTGTGTTCTGTCTTGACTGTTGCTTATAACTTGAGAATTTCCTGGGAAGCTAGAAGTTACTCAAAGCTTACCAACCTTCCTTGTCTTCTTATAATGGGTGTCATTTTCTCTCATAGTGCTGGATCATTTTCACACCTCTTAAGAGAGTTGTGCCAAAAAAGAATATGTCTTCTCTTTAATCCCAGTTGACAGCTTTGAGAAACTCTGTCAAATTATTTAATTCTCTGGGGGAAGTTCAAAAATAATTTCTGATACAACAAATTTGCAAAATAAAGTCAATACAGAGTGTCATTTATAGACTTTCCATATATTTGTTGGTATACTTATAAAATTTATTTATTTATTAAATAGAAAAAATTACATAGAATTTTAGTGTGTTGTTAATTTAAAAATGACATTTTGGGGCGCCTGGGTGGCGCAGTCGGTTAAGCGTCCGACTTCAGCCAGGTCACGATCTCGCGGTCCGTGAGTTCGAGCCCCGCGTCGGCCTCTGGGCTGATGGCTCAGAGCCTGGAGCCTGTTTCTGATTCTGTGTCTCCCTCTCTCTCTGCCCCTCCCCCGTTCATGCTCTGTCTCTCTCTGTCCCAAAATAAATAAAAAACGTTGAAAAAAAAATTAAAAAAAAATGACATTTTAACAATTTTAAAATAATTGTTTAAATTTGTAAGATTTTCCCTCATAGTTTTACTCTTTGTGTCATTTTTACTAACGATTCCTGTAACTTGGGTCAATTACAAAAAACTATTTATAATATACTTTATTGCAAGATTAATGTTTAAAATAGGAAAATTATAGTATAGCAGACAAAAGTGAAAATAATTAAGGCCTGAGTTTTGGCATGCTAACAGCTGAGTATTTTCAATGGAGGAAACATAACAGTATACATGTCATTAACTCAGGATTACTCCATATCATTGGTCATGATCTAATAAGGACAAATAACAGTAGCTATTGTTTTAAAAAGAATATCAGGAATATTGTCACAGCGTTTCCACTAAGATTTATGTTTTGGAAATAAGATTATCTTCAAATAATATTTTCTGTAGTGAAACCAAAAAAGGAAATTTCTTATATTTTGTTTTCATAAAAGATGATTTTGCTTATAAGTGAACATTTTGAAAAAATCTATTACTCCAACTCTGATGTATTTTTTCAAAATAAATTACTTTAAAATATATGAAAGACTTTAAAAACGTCTCTGAATAATGATGGTAACAGTAGAAATTAAATAAACTTGATAGCTTTTATTTGTTTTATTCCTAACATATTTTATGATTCAACAGCATTGCAGTGTTTTCCTAATTTTTGCTACAAAAGGGAAGTAAAAGAACAGTTTATTGTGGCAATACTTCATACTGGCCTACTTCTGTAAATTGTCTTTAAGCTCTAGGGTAAAGAGAGGAACATTCATGTTTTTAAATTGGATACAAAAGCAGTTTCTATCCTGTAGTTGTTGTAGCATAAATTGTCAAATAGAAACTATTAGATATGTCTAAACATATTGCTGTTCGGCAAATTATAAACAATTCTTTTGGTGTTCTTTACCTGGGGTGAGCTTATTTAGATTTTTGTTGAATATTTTAAAGATACAACAGAAGTTATTAGACATTTCCAGTTTCCAATAACATGGTCCTTGAGGCATGTATGTAAACTTAATGCTGTTTCTTTAACCTATGAAGCCTTTCTAAAAAGATATTTCTAAAAAGATGGAATGTGATGTTCAGTGTTTCTAGAAGAAGGAAGGTAGGAAAGAAGGAAGGAAGAAAGAAAGGGAGAAATAGAAGAAAGAAAGGGAGAGAGAGAAGAAAGAAAGAAGAGAGAGAAGAAAGAAAGGAAGAGAGAGAAGAAAGAAAGAAAGAAAGAAGGAAAGAAAGAAAGAAAGAAAAGAAAGAGAATGAAGAAAGAGAAGAAAAAGAAAGAAAGCTGGAACAAGGAAGACAAGGGTATAAGAACTAAGCAGTCATGAACAGTGATATTGAGGATAAGGCGAAATGTAGGCAGACACTTCAAACATTAATATAATTCTACTAACCTTCATAATTAAATACCTAAGGATCTGTTGTTATGCAGTGTGTATGAAGGAAGCCAAAATGTTAATTTTGATACATGTTCTTTCCACTCTTTCCACACTACATATAGAAATTCTTACTGCCTTCGTTTTAATCCAGTTTTTGGATAAATATTTAGTGAAAGGGGACAAATACTCACGGTGTCCCTCTCTATATTACTATTTAAAGATTTACTTATTTTATATTTAAGAAAAAATATTTTTATTTTTGAGATGCTTATTTTAATATTCATAATTGGGAGTTAAGGGGAGGGGAAATTGTAGGTGTTTACAAATCTTTGTCTCTGTATTTTCCTTTTGATACTGAAATTACAATGTGTAAAAATTATGGTTTTTTGTTTTATATTGGTCAGTTCAGATTTAAGGAAAGAATAATCCAGGGGTTCTTGACATTATTTTCAGTATAATGATTAGCATCACACTTCCCTGTCTAGGTTCAAGTGTGCATTTCTGTGTAGTTATATACACAAAGTCATTGCATTTCATTCTCTGTGAATTAATTTCTCAATTTTTAATTGCAATTGTAAGATTATCCAGACTAATTTTAACATTGTGTATATTGCTTTATCTAGTCTAAATTGTCAGTATAACCTCTGATTTTAATTTTTCTTTGAGTTATGACCCACCTCGTGATTGGCAAACATAATTAGAATACTGTTGGTCTCATAATTTAATTTAGCATAACTCAACTTTCAACTCTGAGAAGAATGTTTACTCTGTCTACCAATAATCAAAATATGTCTGAGGAAAGAGTTTCTCCGTATTGGTTTTTTCCCTGAACTATATACTCTGACCTCCCATAAGTTTTCCTTCTATTTTCTTTATTTCTTGGGAACCTGAGACATGCAGCCCTTTAAAGTCAATGGGAATGTTCTCTCTCATAGGATATTGGCAAGCAGCGATGGGGTAACTGCTGTAAGATTGCATTTATTATAGTATTAGCATTCATACTTCCATATTTATCTTGGCTGACCTCACATTCCAATGTAGATTTATTTGTTCTGATGATAGTTCAATATGAAGGATGAACAAAAAGAACATGCATCTTTTCATCATGAAATACTTATAATCGAATTCTAACTTAAATTTCTTAAATGTAATCAAGATTCTTTCCAGAGGAAATCACAAGCACTAAAGAACACATCCATGCATTCCTCATTAATAATAGTTTTGTCAAATATAGAGAGGCAGGTCTGCTTGCAGTGGTCACAGACTATGCCTTGAGAAAGTTCAACCTGTCCAAGTTCAAGTAGAAGTTAAGAAGGCAATTAAAAGCTCTAATGCCTAGATGGCTCTTTTAATCATACTGTATTGTGTCTGGAGATTTGATGGTTGTAGATTGCCTCTATTACAGAACATCCAAGTTAGTGGTCTGAGTTTTATTCTTAGGTGATTGCAATGCAAAAGAAGTTCAAAAGTGCACTTTTTAAAGGCTTGTGCTGGGGCACCTGGGTGGCTCAGTCGGTTAAGCGTCCGACTCCAGCTCAGGTCATGATCTCGCAGTTTGTGGGTTCGAGCCCCGTGTCGGGCTCTGTGCTGACAGCTCAGAGCCTGGAGCCTGTTTCAGATTCTGTGTCTCCCTCTCTCTCTGACCCTCCCCAGTTCATGCTCTGTCTCTCTCTGTCTCAAAAATAAATAAACGTTTGAAAAAAATTAAAAAAAAAAAGGCTTGTGCATGCAGGTAAAATATTTCTTTTTATTCCAACTGTATCAATTTTATTTTTGATTATGTTTGAATTTCTAATAGGTAAAGGGAATTTTCTTAGGTAAGGACCATGCCTTATGGATGACTGTGAATTCCCCTAACTTCTTGTTTTTAATACTTTGATAGCTGAAGAGCTACCACTTCTATGAAGTTTTTTTTTTTTCGGAAGAGTAAGCCTACATTAGTGCCTCTCTCTCTCTCTCTCTCTCTCTCTCTCTCTCTCTCATTAAAATTATTTCTTGGGGCGCCTGGGTGGCTCAGTCGGTTAAGCGGCCGACTTCGGCTCGGGTTATGATCTCGTGGTCCGTGAGTTCGAGCCCCGCGTCGGGCTCTGTGCTGACAGCTCAGAGCCTGGAGCCTGTTTCAGATTCTGTGTCTCCCTCTCTCTGACCCTCCCCTGTTCATGCTCTGTCTCTCTCTGTCTCAAAAATAAATAAACCTTAAAAAAAATATTTCTTTCCAGTAATCAAAATTTTAATTTTTCCTTCATTGGAACCAGACAGATAGCAAGACAAATTAAGTAGTCTTTTTTCTCCCTTTGAAAGTAGTTGTAGCATTTTGCATTTAGAGACTGTGAATTCATATGACTTCTTACACTGGCAAAGTAGGAAGAAGCTGAAGTGTTTTAAAATGTAGAATTTGTTATTGAGCCTTGGATCTGAAAGTATGTAAATGCAAAGCATTATCATCATCATCATCATCATCATTATTATTATTATTAATGCTAGCAAACAAACAACAATGAATTTCTGTAAAGTTAAATCTTCCCTCAGTGATTGTATTATTCAACTAGGGCGACCATAACAAAATACCACAGATTGGGTGGCTTAAGCAACAGAAATTTATTTTCTCACAGTTCCCTGGAGCAGGAAGTCCAAGATCAGGAGGCCAGCAGGTTTGGTTTCTGGTGAGGTTTCTTTTCTTGTTTTGTAGAGAGCCACCTTCTTATTTGTTCATATGTATAGAGAGAGAAAGAGAGAGATTGGTTGATTGATTTCTGGTATCTCTTCCTCTTTTTATGAAAAGCCTTCAGTCCTATCATATTAGGGCCCCATCCTTTTGACCTCATTTAATTTTAATTATCTCCTTAAACCCTATAACTAAATGCACTTACATTGTGTGGTAGGGCTTCAACATATGAATTTTAAGGAGACAAAATTCAGTTCATAATAGCCATCAATTTGCCAACCATAAATTAATGAACAGGTTGTTGTCAAAAAGCTTTTCTAAACCAAGTTAATGTTGGACTAAATAGAATATCCCAATACCAAAAAAAAAAAAAAGTTCAGATTTATTAAATTTGTTTCCTTAAGTCAGATAACCTAGCAGGGTCAACAAGAACTCTTATAATTTCTGATATAATTGCATTAAGGAAATGGAGTCCAGTTGTTTTTATAACAAGTCATTGAGGGGAGCCCCATAAACAATCTCAGCCCTAGTAGCCTGGCCCTGCAGCATTATTACATCCAATGTTAGAACTGGCCCTGATCCTCTGGCTTATGGCAGGATGTTAGTAAGAGGACTTAGGCAGCCAAGGAAAAGCCTTTTGTTATTGCCTTTGTAATAAGACACACGCTTGTTGTGCACAAAGGGGTAGGGATAGAGTCCTTTCTTCCCCTTGTCCATGGAAAATAAATCACTCTCCCTTTATTTTTTTTAATGTTTTATTTTTATTTTTGAGAGAATGAGAGACAGAGAGACAGAGAGACAGAGAGTGAGCAGGGGAGGGGCAGAGAGAGGGAGACACAGAATCTGAAGCAGGCTCCAGGCTCTGAGCTGTCAGCACAGAGCCCAAAGCGGGGCTTGAACTCATGAACTGTGAGATCATGACCTGAGCCAGAGTCAGATACTTAATGGACTGAGTCACCCAGACACCCCTCCCTTTCTTTTAACCACCTGCTATTAAAGAATGTTTAATGTAACAATATCACTGTTAAAAGGGAGAGAAATAAGTACTCTAAGTCACTTTAAGGTAACCCAGTATGTCATTTGCTACTGTGATCTGGAGACTGGGACAGAGGGAACAGGAGTGGATTTGGGATATGGAGCTCTGAGGCTTGGCTCTGCTGCTCACTGATTTTGGTATCTTAGTTTCACATCTGCAAAAGGAGAATATCAGGTACCAAATTCATGACATCATTTTGAGGTTCAGACATAGTGTCCACAATACAGTAGCTTGCACATAAAAAAGGAAGTAAAGATCACTGTTATCCTTCCTTACTACCATCATTCTGTATCAGAGTGTCATTTTGGATTGTATTCTAGAGTACAAATTTCTCCAGGGGTATGGTTTAAATATGTTGCATTGTACAGTTGACCCTTGAATTACATGGGAATTAGAGGCGCTTGCCTGCCCCCCACCCACATAGTTGAAAATCCACACATAACTTTTGACTCCCCCAAATCTGGTAATAGCCTACTGTTGATCAGCCTTACTAATAACATAAGTGGTCAATTAACACACACTGTGTATGTTACATGTATTGTATACTGTACTTTTACTGTACTCTTATAATAAAGTAAGCTAGAGAAAAAAGTTATTAAGAGAATCATAAGCTTGAAAAAATACACTTACAGTACTCTACTATATCTAAAAATATTTGCGTAGAAGTGGACCTGCATAGTTGAAACCCATGTAGGTCAAGAGCAACTGTACTATATATACATACAAAAGCAAACAAACATAGTAGGCAAAATTATTGCTCATATTTTTATACAATATTTCAGGCCCAAATAATAGTTGCTGAAAGGGTTCTGAGGGAGTGATTAGAAAACAGTCTATTGCAATATTTGGTTTAAAAGGAATCCAAAAGTAATAGCACAGCATAAAATATGAATCACTGTTGAATCTGTCCTATCAATGGAAAATACCTTTTATTTCAGGATCTAGTTTCAGACACCAACTCTATCATTGGAGTTGGTGTGGTCACTGGGTGAAAATCATGCCTCAAAATGTTCATATGCTAATTTACTCTGGAGGTGATACTGAAAAATACATATCGAAATTTGTAAATTAATCCTTCTTAAATGTTTATAGGTTTCTCAGTTTTTCCCTCTAAATCCTTGCCTATCATTTGACATAACATGAAGAAATAACACAAATTGGCTGATGGTTTTAAGTGCTGCATTACTAGCCAAAAGTTTGGGCTATATTAAGAGCTTCTCCTGTACAGATTATAATACACTCATCGTCATTTTCAGGCAGGTAGGCAATTTGAAGAGCTTTGCTGAATCTGAAAATTGTTATATAATCAGTTACATGCCTTTGCGTATTTTTTATTCCATTTCAGTAAGCCCAAAGCAATTGCTAGAAGCAGGTAACCCTGATGAGGAATGTGAAGATGAGTGGAGTATTCTTGGTTACTTACCAACAATCACTTTCTTCTCTCTCTGCCTAGTTATACCATTCCCCCTTGTCCAATATTTTATCTCCTACAGTCTCAGTCCTGAGATCAGTGTTTGGAAGCTGACCAGGTTCTAATCTTCTAGACCTCACTCTGTGCTCTGTATATTAACATAGTGTTTAAAGGCATGAACTTTGGACTGAGACAAATTGGATTTAAATTCCAATGTTAATGCTTACTAGTTATGGGAAAGTGTCAGTTTTTCTATCTATAAAATAAGTGTATTACTGTTATGTCAGAAGAGTTTAATGTACTTATTTACCAACAGACCTTAAAATAGTATCTGAAAAGGGAAAATGCTCAAAAAAATATTGACCCTGTAGAAGTTTGTCAGGAATAGTGGCATGAGGAGCCCTGCAAACCCTCTCCCCATAGAAATAACCATCACTGGTGAATATTGGAAAAATAGCAATGATTTAGAGTCTCTGGAAATTGTCTGAAAAGCATAAAGAAAATGAGGAAACATTTATTTAAAAAATGTATAAATCATCATAAGAGCAGTGAGAGTCTGTGGCAACCTCCTTTCTCTCACCCCTGAGCTCAGCATGATGGGGGCTCTACCCCAGGTAGATGCAGCCTAAAACACAGAGCTTCATCTTCTCCCAGCTCTCACTTGAGTGCTTCAGTGTCTCCTGTCTTCCATGTTGCAGTTTTACTCAAGACAAGAAAGGCTCAGAGGTCTGGAACTGTCTTCATCTACTCATCCCCACTGTTAGGGAAGAAGTTCTATTCAGGTAAGGCAGGCTAATAATGTGAGGGCCCCCAATCACCTTTACCCAAGCTCATGCATGGAGCAGAGATTTTTAAGTCAAGATTTTTACCAGTCCCACAGCTCTGCTTTTAAAGCAGGGATCACTTTGAGAAAAGCAAGCCACTGTCCACACTCACCACTAGGATAGTGGCTCAGAGATTCTACTCGGAATCATGAAAGCATGTGTCTGCATGAAAATTTCATACACAAATATTTATAGCATCATCATTCATAATAGTCCATAAGTGAAAACACCCAAAAGTCTATCAACAGATAAATGGATAAACAAGGAATGTGGTATACCCATATAATGGAATGTTTAAAAATCATTGAAGTATTGATACATGGAGGGGAGATGGGAAATCACTTTTTTTTTCTTTTTAGGGGTGATGAAAATGTTCTAAACTTAGATTGTAGTGATGGGTGCACATTGTGAATATCCTACAACAAAACATTACTTCAAAGGCATGCATTTTACAGTATGTGCATTTTACCTCAGTGAAGATTTTTAAAAATGGTGGCCCTCTCCCCCAATAATAAACTTGATTTTGACTTATTTTTTTGAAGTCTTTGATAACCTTTGTCAATAAGTCGAATCAATCAGGTCTCAATATAATTAAGAAGCTCTTCTTGTCACAATGAGAGATATAAAATAATGCAGGAGACCATACCATTTTACTCAATAATTCCAATGAAAATAGGAAGGGGACTATCTCAAGAAATAAGAAGAAAACAATGCTTTGAAGAAAATGTATATCAATTTTGCTCCTAATAAAATTACTGATATGGTAAAAAATTCAACACCAAAGTTTATGTGAAAATGGATAAGATGATCCATAGATCTAAATATACAGAGGCACTGGGACATCTGGGTGGCTCATTTGGTTAAGCTTCAAACTCTTGGTTTCAGCTAATGTCATGATCTCACAGTTGTGAGATCCATGCTCAGCATGGAAACTGCTTAAGGTTCCCTCTCTCCCTCTTTCTGCCCCTTGCCTATTCCCATGCTCCCTTGCTCTCTCTTTCCCTCTCTCTCTCTCAAAAAAAAAAAAGATTCTTTCTCCCTCTGCTCCTCTTCTCATGCCCATGATCTCTCTCTCGCTCTCTAAAACAAAAATAAATAAATAAGAAAGAAATAAAGAGAGAAAGAAAGAAACAGAAACATTAAAAAGCAGAAGATACATAAAAACATTAACTATTTTCAGTTTTTATTGGTGGAATTATATGCAATCATTTTATTCTTTTTATATTTGTATTTCTACAATTACATATTTTTTATTTTACTTGCTATTTATTTTTTAATATGAAATTTATTGTCAAATTGGTTTCCACACAACACCCAGTGCTCATCCCAACAGGTGCCTTCCTCAATGCCCATCACCCACCCTCCCCTGCCTCCAACCCCCCATCAACCCTCAGTTTATTCTCAGTTTTTAAGAGCCTTATCATTTGACTCTCTCCATCTCTAACTTTATTTTTTCCTTCCCCTCCCCCATGGTCTTCTGTTAAGTTTCTCAGGATCCACATAAGAGTGAAAACATATGGTATCTGTCTTTCTCTGTGTGACTTATTTCACTTAGCATAACACTCTCCAGTTCCATCCATGTTGCTACAAAAGGCCATATTTCATTATTTCTCATTGCCATTCTTTCTCATTCCATTGTGTATATAAACCACAATTTCTTTATCCATTCATCAGTTGATGGACATTTAGGCTCTTTCCATATATAATTAAATATTTTTAAAGTCAGAAGCAATATTACCCTTTTAAAAATTACAGAAATATGTAAGTTTTCAAAGAATAAAATAATTACAAAAAGTTCTCATAACTTACCCCTATGCAAAATATGATGCTAGGTTATGTAAAGAATTTAAAGATCTATAAAACTCAGGCTGGCCTTCCAAGAGTTTACCATTCAGTAAAGAAGATGAGTTCTATACGTAAATCTCCCACAATCTTTAAACCTAGCATATGACTGATTTATGTGTGCATTAGAAGCCATAAGGGCTAGGACAAATTCTGGGGGAGTATTCTTTCTGATAAGGATTCTTCATGGAAGAGGTGATTTACATTGTGCCTTAAAAATTAAATATGCTACTTAGAAGCTGTGTTATGATAAAGGTCATTCTTACCTAAGAAAATGGTGTGAACAAATATTCTGAAATTGAAATTAATAACAAATGAACAAAGAAGATAAAAATGGAGAGGAAAGCAAAACAAAACAAAAAACAAACTCTTAACTATAGAGAACAAACTGGTAGTTACCAGAGGGGAGGTGAGTGGGGTGATGGGTGAAACAGATGATAGGGATTAAAGAGTGCACTTGTGATGAGCACTGGGTGATGTATGAAAGTGTTGAATCGCTATATTGCACACCTGAAACTAATGCCACATTGCATGTTAACTAACCAGAATTTAAATAAAAACTTAAAAAAAAAAAGAAAAAAAATAACTGAGGCCACAGAATACAAAGCGTGAGGGAGAAGTGACAGAGATAATAAAATAAAATGATGTAGAGCATGGAACATGGAAATAAGAAGACATTTTTTGAATTTATCATGGACCTATTATGATGGGTAGGAAATAAATCAGCAGGGAGAATTTGGGAGATTATTTTTGGGAGGAAGATGAGAAGAGTAAAGGATTTGCAGAATGTATGCAAGGATAGTGACTGAAGTTGGAGTTTACGTAGGATAAAAGAAAGAGGATTTATTTAGGCTTGGCTTATCAGGGTTTCGGAGTATAGTTTGTAGCTAGTGAGACATAATCAAAGTTTTAGAAAAAATCAAGTAACATGCATACTGTACTTTTCATATTTCATCCTTTCTATTGTAAGCTTTTGGGGGACAGAGACCATGGCACTCCATAAAAATTTGTTGAATAAATGGATAAATTAAAGAAAGAAGGGAATATGTAATACATGATAGAGTTTTAAATCTTTGACTACAAAATTGATGTTAAAGAAAAAATAGTGGAGGACCACCAGAACTTAGGAGCCCATAATTAACTCAGGGTATTTGAGAAGTGATTTCTGCTAGTGCTTAAATACTAGGCAAGAGGTTCACATATTTTAGTGATCATCAGATTTACATTATCAAACCCCAGATTGCTGTGCCTCACTACCAAATTTTATAATTAGGTAAGTCCTGGTGCCATGACTTCATTTCTATTAAATTCCCAGATAATACCAATAATGCTAAGCTAGGAACATACTTTGTGAAAAACTAAATTAGGATTCTTTTCTCTAACATCTTAATCTAGTTGTTTCCATTAGATAATTTTAACAACTAGAAGTATAAAATTTCCTGTATTTATTTCGTGAAAACAAATAAACTCAGAGATGAGTGAATATTTTCATGTAGTACAGAGTGGTATAATACAGTAAAAAGAGCACAGCTCTAGTAGAACTAACTTTGGCTCTGGCTTCATATCATATTTGCTCTCGGCCTTGAACATGTCACAGCCATGAGTAGATGGCACATAGTAGTACTCAGTTAATGGTAACACTATAAAAGAGTGATTAAAGCAAGAGCTGGGGAATCAAACAGTTCTCTGTTTATGTATCACTCCTTACATGTTCTAGCATATGACCTTGGAAAAAATCATTTTTTCTGAACTTTAGCCTTCACACTTATAAAAATGTTTAACTTTCTGTGTTACTGTAAGGATTACAATAAATAATACAACAAAGAGCTTGAAACATTGCCAAAGACATAAGTATTCAATAAATACTGGTTAGAAATATTTTTGTTTTTTACTCTTTCAAACTTTCTCTTTCAAAAGAAAAAAAATTCTTACATGTAAAAATTTCTCATACTCACTAAGCTTTAATTAAGGAGTATGCACTATTTCCCCCCCACCCTTCCTTTCAAGCCCCATGTTAATTGTGAACTGGCTATAACTACCCTTTCAGAATGCAACTTCTACCCTTTATATGGTCCCACATATTTTTGGACCAACAAAAACGGCTCATATGTTTCAACATGTATTTATATAAACAGGGGTATTTTGAGTTCAGCAGAACAGTTTGAAATTACATGAATTTGGATATATAATGTGGAAATAAATGAAGACCAACCAGGTAAGAACAAGTGAAGGATAATTCCTCACAGCTTGCTGTGATAGGGGAGTTAGCCACCATCCCTTTGGCAGACTCAAAACCAGGCAGAGGAGTGGGAAAGCTTTATAATAGAAATGGGCAGGCTGATGTATGCCCTGATTGGAGGTTATTGGTGTGGAGAAGCCAAAGGTGGACTAACTAGAAGTGGGTCATCATATGTGATTGGTTAGGAGTGTGTATTTGTCTTTCCCTGGTTGTCCTAAGTTTAAACTGGGGTCAGAAATTAAGAAAGCCGTCAATTATCGTCAACTTCTGGTCATTTGTGGTCAATTATTATGAGGGCTATTGTTTGGCTTTCTAGGTCCCTTGCTAGACATAGCAGCCTGACGTTCTAAAAGTCAGACTTATAGAAAGCAGACCCAGCTTCTTGAGTTGGTTGCTACAAAAAATAGCTTGGGTTTCCTGGACTGGTTGCTGTAGATTGGGGATTGGGGGATTAGAGTTTTATTTTTATATATGATCTGGCCGTTGTCTATTTGTATATTCTGTATCTCAATAAAAATGTGTTATTTAATAATAAAGTCTTCATGTTTTAAGAAATGCTTAGACTGACATTTTCACATTTGTAAAGATGGTGTTAGAAAAGTGAACAGTCAAAAACAAACCAAAACAAAACATGGACTGCTTAAAGCTTGTAGTGAAGGCAATTTGGTGTAATTTTTAAAAAAGCAAGTTGGTGTTTGTGGTAATTTCTTTATCTTTTTTCCTCTGTGATGGATGTAAAGACAAATTGTACCTGGGGATTGTATAATACAATGTCCAATTATAAAGCATGAATAAAACTGGTTAACAATGTTAAAGCAAACCTTGCAACTATATACAAACAGAGGTTTTAAAAAAATTCTCCCAAGGGGCGCTTGGGTGGCTCAGTCGGTTAAGCGTCCGACTTCAGCTCAGGTCACTATCTCGTGGTCCGTGAGTTCGAGCCTCACGTCGGGCTCTGGGCTGACAGCTCAGAGCCTGGAGCCTGCTTCTGATTCTGTGTCTCCCTCTCTCTCTGCCCCTCCCCCATTCATGCTCTTTTTCTCTCTCTGTCTCAAAAATAAATAAACGTTAAAAAAAATTTTTAAAAAATACATAAAAAATATTCTCCCATTTAGGATATTATTTTAAAAATTTGTAGCTAATTAGTTCATTTCCACCCTTTATATTGTGAGCCATGATGATAAGGTGGTATTATTTCAGTGGACATTAGTAGCAGTGACAAATTTGGTTCATTTTTTTTCCCCTGAAATCTGCAGGAAAACCAGTGATTGGCTTCGCTTTTAGAATTAATCTGTTAAAGGTATATTTATACCTAAATTTAACTTGCAAAATTATTTTGAGGTACTAACGCCAAATTTTCTAAATGACTGTGTTTTTTCTTTTTACTAACATTTTATAATTTTAAATGTGATCTTTCATTTATTTGATGTCCTATTTAGGAAACCCAGAAATAAAATGAATTCCTAATATTTTATCATTTTAGAGCCAGACTGCCAAGGTTGGAATTTTGGTTCCAACTCTTACCAACTAGATGGGTTGTTTAATATCCCCATGCTGTAATGTCCTTGTAAATAACATAAGAATAATAGTAATATCTTCTTCGTGCTATTATTTGAAGGTTTAATTACTTAATGTATGCAAAAAACTTAGAAAAATACCAGGTACAAAGTAAGTGCTGCAAAATTTCCGCTATTTTTCTTAGTATTTTCGATGGTACTAAGAAAGAGGAATTCAATGAATAATTATAATAAATGCCCGGAATTTTATTTTAAGCACAAACTGTTTCCTTGTGCTTTAACTACAAGCAATGCTTAGACTAAAAACAAATCCCAGGCAATGCTTTCAACAGAAGAATGCTTTTAGCAAGTTAGTGAGTTCTAGTGTGCTGTTTTTATTGTTGTGTTAACTTCTGTTTTTATCCTATTTATCAATTTGAGCAAAAATAAGACTTAGAGATAACCAGTGTTACATGATAAATGTAAGACTTTACTGAGTGTTCAGTGGAAAATTTGGATCAGCTCAGGATTAAGAGTATCAAACATGGAACAAGTAAACTGAGAAATTCATCATGGCAGCATAGAAAAAACATTGGATTGGAATTTAAATACCCAGTTTCAAATCTTGCTTATCACAGCTATGGTACATTATGTTACATTTACTTAATTTTATCATCTTTAGTTGTCTGGTGATAGAAGTAATAAAACATATTTCATAAATATTTTGAATATGCAGTGAGTTCATTCCTGAAAAAATAATGTCTAAAAGCTGTGTTTTTATGGAAAAGTGATCACTAGGTATTTTTTTACTTAGTGACAAGAACTATATCTCCAGGAGAAATTTTCTCATGGGCAGCCCTACAAAAGAATAACTTTAATCCACTAAAACTGACTGAAAACAACTTAAAGACTAACTCATTTTTCTAATGACACTAGGATAATCACACAAGTAAAAACCAGAATAATGATACATCTTGGCCAAATGCAGTAGAGTTTAGATGAAACTGAAAATTTATAAGAACATTGCATGCATATATGTGTCACCTTTGCAGACTTCTCAAGAAAGTAAAGGAAATGGAAAAACCTTTTGGCAATTTTATTTATTTATTTATTTATTCATTTATTTATTTATTTATTTATTTATTTATTTGAGAGCCAGAGCACGAGAGGGGGAAGGGCAGAGGGAGAGAGAAGGAATTTCAAGCAAGCTCTATCTTCGTTGCAGAGCCCCGTACAGGGCTTGACCCCATGAACTGTGAAATCATGACCTGTGCCAAAATCAAAAGTCAGCCATTCACCAAGTGAGCCATCCAGGCACCCCTGCAATTATTTACTTTGAATTACAATGTTCAAGACTCCGGTGAGAGGCATAGCACCAAAAAGACACTAACTGTAACCAGCAAGGAGATGCGACTTTTCAGTTTCTATTACCTAACAATCTCAGTTTGAGAAATAGTTGTGAAATGAGATAGGGTAGAGGAAAAGGGAAATGTGACTTCTGACTTCGTAATTGCTGACCAGAGCAGGGGATCAGAGATTTAAAATAGTAAATGGTAGAGTATCAAATGGAACATCATTAAAAGTACCTCGTAGAGAACTGAACGGGGAAGAAGGCTGAAAACCAAGGGCAGATGTATGAGCAAGACAAAATTGGTGAGCAAGTATTTTAAACAATTGTCCTCAATTGCTCCTTGTTGTGAATCATGCCCTTTGCCCTCTCCACAACATGCTTCAGCAAATTGCTGAACCACCTAGAACTGATCTCATTCAAAAGTTAACACAGCAGTATAGTAGTGAGGATTCTCCCCAGAAATAGAACCAATAGGATGTAAATATAAAGAGATTTATCTTAAGGAGTTGGCTTAGTCAATTGTGGAGACTTGGTAAATCCAAAATCTGATGGAGTTGGCCAGCAGGCTGCAGACGCTGGGATGAATTGTGGTTCAAAGGCCAAAGGCAGTCAGGTGGCAGAACTTCTTGCCTAGGGGGCATCAATCTTTGTTCTAGTTAGGCCTTCAACTGATTGGATAGGGTCCGGCCACATTATGGAGGACTTTGGCTTTACTCCAAGTTCAATTTAAATGTTAATCTCAAACAAAAAAACACCTTCACAGAAATGCCCAGTATAATGTTTGACCAGGCATCTCGGCACTCTGGCCCAGTCAAGTTGTTACATATTAATCACAGTCAATAAGGAAGTAGTCTGGTTCTTAAACCAAATACTAAAATTTAAAAAGTAGTATCAAATATCAAAAACAAAATAAAAATTAAAATGTTCCTCTATAATAGAGAAGTTTTTCAATGGAAAAGAAGAGCAAATATATAATTGTCTATGTTTTTATAAATTCATGTGAGTATGGACATCATGCTTCCATTCTAACATTCCTTTGGCTGTCCAGTTCACTCAGAGGAAAAAAGAAAACTTTTGGAACTACTTATAAAGCCTCACATCTTTTCCGTCCTTATTAATTCTCTGACCCCATCCCCTTGATCACAGCTCTAGCCACATTGGTATCTGATATTCCCTCATATTCCACTATGCCTTCCCTTTGAGACCTTACACTACATGTTCCTTCTGCCTTTCCTTTTTTCTTTCTTTCTTTCTTTCTTTCTTTCTTTCTTTCTTTCTTTCTTTCTTTCTTTTCTTTCTTTCTTTCTTTCTTTCTTTCTTTCTTTCTTTCTTTCTTTCTTCTTTAACATTTATTTTGAGGGAGAGAGAGAAGCAGACAGAGAATCCCAAGCAGGCTTCACACTGTCAATATGGAGCCTGATGTGAGGCTTGAACTCACAAACTGTGAGATCATGAGCTGAGGTCAGACATTTAGACTAGTGGGGCACCCAGATGCCCCTACCTTCTGCCTTTTCTGACATCGTTGCATGACAACCTCCTTCAGTTTCTCCCCATTTTTGCTCAATGTCGCCGTCTCAAGGTGACCAACTCTTCCCCCCTATTTAATGCTGCAAACTTCCCTCACACCACCTTCCACATTCTCCTTCCTTTCCTTGCTATATTTCTTTTTTTTCCCCTTAGCAATCATCATATTCAAACATTCTATATTATGTATTTATTATGTTTTTGTCCTCATCCCTCCAACTCTTTAAGTAGAATTTACACTGTGCAAGGACATTTGTATATTTGGTTTATTGATGTATTTCAAGCACAAATAATAGCATCATAGCAGATGCATAAAAGATTTGTTAAATGAATAGATGGATGAATGAATGAAACAATAATTTGATGAAGAAGGATATATAAACCCCAGTGTTTCTCTTCTAGAAAAAAGTAAGATTGATGTGCCTGGGTGACTCAGTCATTTAAGTGTCTGACGTCGACTCAGGTCATGATCTCTCCGTTAAAGCCCCACGTCAGGCTCTGTGCTGACAGCTCAGCTTCAGATTCTGTGTCTCCCTCTCTCTCTCTGCCCCCCTCCACTCATGCTCTGTCTCTGTCTCAAAAATAAATAAACATTAAGAAGATTTAAAAAATGAAACTATAAAAAAAGAAAAAAAGTAAGATTCAAGAATATTGAAAAATGAGCCATAAAAATTAATAAAGGTATATAGATACAGATAAAATTAAAATAAATGTAAATTATCATGTGCTCAATATTATGCACAGAAACTTGAATGATCTGATGATGATTATTTTTTAGGAACACATAGATTTCCAAACTGTGTCTTAAAAAACAAAGGATATTTTTAATTCAAATGTCTGAAAATACTAAGAAATTACAAGGAATGATATTCCTCAAGTTCTGGGACAAGGAATTTTCATCAGTGAATTATTTCAATGAATTATCATTCGAGGAATGAGATAATTCTGGTACAATTTAAAATGCCACAATACACAGTAGAGAAAAGTTCTCCATATTCATTTTTGATGCTAACCTAAGACTGCTTCACATGACAAAAATAGTAGTAAAAAAAGCTCCTAACTTCATTAATGAATTTAAATGTAAAAAATTAAATATTGGAAAATAAACATCAAGAAATATATTAATGCATATCATAATCCAAAACTGTGACGTGGATTTTAAGAATGTAAGAAATACCAAGCTAGAAAATTAACTATTACAATTTGCCATTTTAAATGTTAGCAAATAAAATTAATATTTCTTATAACTTTTGACATAATTGAAGTAAAATAATATAGGTAGCAGGTGTATAATAAAATGTATATAATTTCAGCCACATAATCGGCACTATCTTTAGTGTGAATTATTTAGAAAATTAACATTGCCTCAGAGTACTTGTACAAAAGGAAAGAGTTACATTTATAAATATAAGATAGAAGGGAGGCAAAAATAATTTATTGTGTTTCAAGATTGATTACTTAGAAAACAAAATAATAAACTGCAAAAGTACTAGAAACAGGCCATTTATCAAATTTACTAATTTTAAAATAAAATGGCAAAAAATGCTTTTGCTATATTTCAAAAATAGCAAATAAAATGTCGAATATTTCTCATTAACAGTAATCATGGCAAAACCCTTAGGTGTATATTTAACAAAAATTATTTGTATTTCTAGAGCATGAACTAATATCTGAAATACAAAAATATTTGAATAAGTGGACACTCATGCTACTTTTTCTTTCATATGAAGATTCCCTGTGATATAGTTTAATATTTAGCCAATATACATTTACACACAAATGACATTTCAGTGGCAATTATAGCCCCTTCCTCTAGGAGCCACTTTTAACAAATAATGCAAGATTCGTGTGGAAAAATAATCGTGCAAAGAATTATTTTGAAATATGTGTGAATAGTGTTTATAAAATTGTTGAAAGGTAGATCAAAGAGACAAAGTAATCTTTGTTTGTTTAAACACAATGGTACAGCAATTAGCCTGGTTTGAAACTAACATATGAAGACATAAATATATTAATTAGATATGATGGGAAGATCAAAATAGACCCAAATATGTGTGATAATTCCATAGGTGCACAAAAAAACATCTCAAATAGTTTGGTAGAAAATTAAGTATTCATTATGACAACTGGCTAACAGTTTGTAGAAAATAACTTGGAACTCACTACTTGTATCAGAAGTAATCCCAGATGAATCAAATTTTTAAATGTCAACATGAGCTGAGAAGGTTATTAGAAGAAAAAAAATGTGGATTTTAAAATGATAAATTTGGAACAGAAACATCAATTTTAGATATGGCAGCGTATCCAGGAAGAGGATACATCTCACAAAAGATTCAGAGATTTGACTATATTTTGTTACATTCTATTAGATAGTAAATTAAAGCACAGAAAAAAATATTAAAATTCAAAAAGTAATGACAAGGTAGAAAATTATTTTAGGTCACATACAAAAGGCAAAGAACTAATTCTCTTAATATGCAAAGAATTTTTTCCCCAAAGTTTATTTATTTATTTTGGGGGTGGGGTGGAGTGGGGTAGGGAGAGAGGGAGAGGCCAAGAGAATCCCAAGCAGGCCCCATGCTGTTAGTGCAGAACCTGATGATGGGCTCCATCTCATGAACCATGAGATCATGACCTGGGCCGAAGTCAAGAGTCTGGACGTTCAACCAACTGAGCCACCGAGGTGCCCCAATATATAAAGAATTCCTAAAATCCAAAAGACAAATGACTCTGTTGCCAAAAGATAATTCACAGGAGAAAACAAAACAAAACAAAAATGAGAACTTACAAACATCCAAGTTGATTCATTTTTCATAATAAAAAGAATGCAAATTAAATGAGGAAATGTGTCACATATGATGGCATACAATTGCATAATGTTGATAATAGTTTTTGAGATGAAAGTACACGCACAAATTGTTGCTGGGACTGTAAGTTGATGAAATAGTATGGAGCATAATTTGGAACATATGTGCATATCAAATGCATATATCCTTTGACCCAGCAATCATCATTTGCTTAAAAATAATATAGATTTCATGTATGAGTCATTGATATAATTTAATTTTAAATTATTTCAAATATGAATTATAAAAACCATTAAAAAAGTGATAACTTCCATGCTGAATCCAGGATGAAGGAAGAGGAAACAGTCCGGGGTACTTTCTATGATTCACAGTGGAACTTTTTTTTTTTTAAGTGAACATATTAAAGTTTTATTTTCATCATTAATCTGTGTGGGTTAATTTCTGCATGTAGAGTGAAGAACAGATCTACATTATATCTTTTTCCATATGTGTAACCAATTTCAATGATCAATTTTGTTGAATAGTATCTATCTTTCCCATTTGATTGTTTTCCTAATTAAAGATAGATGCAAAGCGAAATAATAAACACAATCCTAAAGTCTAGGATTAAATCTCATTTTCACTTTGATCATTGTTTTTAAGTTATTTATTTATTTTGGGAGAGAAAGATAGAGATAGGGGCAGAGAGAATCCCAAGCAGGTTCTGCACCGTTACCGCAGTCGGAGGCAGTGCTTGAACTCACGAACTGTGAGATCATGACTGAGCCACCCAGGCTCCCCTCATTTTGGACATTTAAAGCAATGTGTTTTCTTCAGAAACCACCCTCAAAATACCTATTAAAATGGGAAAGGTTTGCATGTCCATATGTGCCCTGCATTATTTTCCAGCTTTTTTGTGCTTCTCTCAAATTGTGCTATGGATGAACTAGGACAATTCAAGATAAAGCACTTGTGTCAAATTGAAAAGCGGTTCCAGGATGCTTAATTCTCAAGTAGAAATATTGACATATAATAACATTATAACTTTTATTGTCTTTTTATTATTTTTAGGCACAATTCAAACAGTTGTGTGTGTATTATCTCATCTTATCCTCATAACAAGCCATAGAAAGGTTTTATTATGGTCCCACTTTTACACATCAGGAGGATTAGAAGGTTTATGTAATTTGCCTATATCAGATACATCAAGTGTCAAGTGGCTTGAACCTAATTCTTTGTTATTCAGGAGCACACACTCTGTGATTATGTAAAATTTCTTTCAGCTATCCTAAAGTATTTTTGCTGTTTCCTCATTCTATACTGTCTATCAGTATACCTATGTTTTACCTCTATGGTTGCTGAACAGATTTATGCTCAGTCCTGCCCCCCTCTACATGGATGGGTCTTTGTTAAGTCCCAGAATGCTTTCTCTTCTCACATGATGCCAAGCACGAACCAGGAAAGTAGAAGTAGGATACTTGAGTGTGAAGTTACAGGAGAAGATCAAATATCAAGCAAAGGATACTGATTTTCATTAGTAAACTCAGATCCCAAAAGTGATTTCTTTTTTATTTTTTTAATGTTTATTTTACTTGAGAAGTTGAAGAATGTATAGATCAAGATAGGAGGATCTATATAGCAAATGTGTTGTGTTAGGTAGAAATTACATATATAAAAAACACACCTGACTTTCCTAACACGGAAGTTATTTACTCAGGAAAAAAAATTTCTTTGACAGGGCTATTGATTTTTAAGTAAAATATTCCCTTAGGATTTTTACAGTAGTAACTGAATAATAACAGACTATGATTTCAACATTAAAATGTGACCACTAAAAATCTTCTCCAGATGCCACCGTATACAACTAGACCATCACACTCAGTGCGACATTGATCCTTTCCCACTGTTAGAGCATCAGTGCTCAGCAATTCCTTTGCTTGCAGATTCTGTTTTGTATGGCTCCATATGCTGTTACTGACCCCAAATTCCCTGGCAGCCGCATCACTGCTCTCTGACTGAGGGTTGGCTGAAGCAGGCATCATCTCACAGGGAGTAGCCAGCTACTTACTGAGCTTTTGGTGAAGCTCTCAGACACCTTGTCAGACCTCAGGGCTGACACAGAAGACATATCAAGTGTCTGGACAGTGCTGGTACACAAAATCATTGCTATCCCTGCTTAGATTTCTTCAGATATCAAAATGGGAAAACTTTCATTGTTTCACATACATACTAATGTTTTTGTGAAAGGGGAAATTATTTATGAGCATAATAGCTTTTTTTCTCCTACAATTTTGCATCCCTACTCAGCACCTTAAGATTATTTTTTTGCTGAACAGTGGGTTGCTATATAGATTTTGTGCATGTGTGAACAGGGTAAGGAATGAATTTATGCAGACCAATGGAGCTGTTTTTTTTTTTAACTTGCAGTATGTGATGAATTATATCTGTAAGTTAGTGAGCAACACTTTTGTCATAGTTGTTATTAACATTGAGCAGAGAGGTACCAGGTGATATACCAGCAGATCATCTGTGTTTCAAACATATTACTTCCTGCTCCCACTGAATAACAGCTACCCAGCTTCATCCTGGTGATCAAATTATTTCACTTTCCATTGCCTTTTTGTTTCCTGCGAAGAGAAGCCTAGAAGTTGCTAGGTGGTTTGCCATAGTGTAAAGCTGAATGGGACAGTCACTGAATTCCCAGGGGAAATGATCCACTCTGGAAACCAGGATCTCTGTATACAGAGCACCTAAAAATGTGTATAAGAGAAACCAAAGTTTCCAAGTGGGTCACTTTTGGGCCCATTCATACAGTCACCTCTTGTATTTTAACTCATATACTCTAAGGGGCCAGCAGCTTTTGTATATTACAGTATGTGATACAAGCCATGGGTCCCATATACAGGTATGCACTGCCTCCCTCCTTTGTGGTAAAGCGGGTTGCCTGTTATAGCATGATATTATTTGGAATCATGTCCTGATGAATCAAATATTCTACATCTTCAGACAGTAGTGAGGGGCAAAGTGCTATGAGCAAGAAAGGCATAATCATACCCAAAATGTTATCAGTTCAGTTCCAGATGTGTCACTGCCATGCCAAGATGGGAAGGGTCCAATGTAACCAATATCCCACCATGTGAATGGTTGCTCTCTACAATGGAAGATGCCGTAGCAGCATGGCAATTGCTAGCTAGTAGAATGGACTCTTGTTACAGTAGCTGGTTCAGCTGTGGTGAGCAGGAGCCCATGTTGTGGGGCCCATGAATAGTCACTGTCCCTCCCACCAAGCCCACTATTGTAATACTGTGATGTCTGGTAACAATGACTACATGACATCAGTTGGCTCAGCCATTTTGCATTCTTGTTTGGGCCGGGTAATACTGGACGGCCTCTTCTTGGCATGGTCATACAAAAAAAGTTGTTTATACTTTGTACCCACTCCCCTAGGCCCATCTACAAGCTTACTCCAATGACTTCTTTGTTCCCCAGCTTCCTTTTTTATTATTAATTAATTTATTTTTTATTTTCAAGCTGCTGACCAATTCACTAGTTCACTTGATATCACCTCCCTTTGCACAATAAAAGTGCGTAATTTGGTTTCCTACTTGAAGATCTGCCTTTGGGACAATGTCACCTCATGACCACAGCCATGGTGAATTTGGAGCTCTACTGCAGCAGGGACCCACTTTTAGCATGTACCTACATACCAAATTAACTCATCCTTGAAACAAACTCAGCCCTTTTCCTCCTCTGTCAGCTGATAATAAGTGTGGCACAATGCAGTGCTAGGTGTGGACTGAGGGGGTGCATCTGTGTACCCCAGGGTGGCAATCTGACAAGCGACTGAGTCTGCTGCCCTTGAATCTGGAGTGAAGCCCTGCAGTAGTGTCCCGGCATGGCCAGTAGTGAACCTCACTGGAGTCTCTCCTGCCATCAGTGGTGTCCCATTTGTCCCCTGCAGTAGTCCAAAGTGAACTGAAGTCCTCCCAGTGAGTCTCACCGCCCTCCAAAGAGCCAACACAACCCTGGGATGCGGTTTAGGGAATGAACCATTACTCTTCCTTTATGCCAAGGTTGAGTGTTGTCAAAGTGATTCTGTTCGCTGTGCTAAACTTGTCTCATGAGGTAGTTGGGCTGTGAGATAGGATAGAATATAACATGAGTTCAGTCAAGGTCAGAAGGCAGAGAAGTACCACCCAAGGCAGAGACCAGAGCATGATTTGAGGTAACTGAGAATAGAAAATATGTATCCCAGGCTCAAGGGATACAGGCATTTACTTATAAGAGGAGAGAGAGTGTACAAGTTCTAGCTCCTCACAATGTGTCAGTGTCTTGTGGTTATCAAATCTGTCCTGCAGCTTAAGCACAGGCATGGTGCCTGCATGTACCCTACCTCATGCTCCAGTAAAAGGAGCCCAACCTTGCTCCTTGGGGTCTGAAATATAGAAAGCTGGAGGCATGCCTGGTAGTCATTGATATAGGCATGGCTAAGAAGTTCCAAGAAAAGTTTACATGTTCCCTATACAGAGGGAACAGTGACATGCTGACTGTGCTCTGAGCTTTTTGCATGCATTGTGATTGCAAGCTTCACAGCATGTCCTGTACTGAGCACAAGGTTCTTCTTGGGAACACTGGGGAGGCATCAGACTTCACTTGGATCTCTCCCACACAAACACTAGAAAGACATTAAAATATGTTGTAATTGTAACAAACATCTCATCTAATCAACAGGAAACTCTGGAGCTGGAGGAGGTGGTCCTTCTGAGTTATTCTGAATAGAATTTAAAGGGTCTTATGAACTGCATGTTTGTGTCTCTCCAAATTTCATATTATAACTCTAACCCCCAGTGGAGGAGATGGAGCCTTTGAGAGATAATTAGGTTTAGATGCATCATGAGTGCAAAGCCCTAGTGATGGGATTTTGTACTCTTACAAGAACAAAAATAGTTTGCTGTCTCAGTCATGTGAGGATACAGGGAAAAGGATGTTGTCTGCAAGCTAGGAGTCATGCCTTCACCAGATACTGGGTCTACTTGCACCTTGATCTTGGACTTCCAAGCCTCTAAAACTGTTAGAAATAAATATTTGTTGCTTAAGCCACTCAGTTGACTTCTGTTATAGCAGCCTGAACCTCCTGAGATGGGGCAGGCTTTTATATTCTTGCCATGACCAGTCATTAGTTGTTGGTTTCACCCAAGTATGAGACATAATCTTGGGCAAGGCAGTTTCTTTTGACAGGTGGCAATTCCCAGAAGAACTTGTCTGAGAGCTGTCAGCAGCCAACACTCTTGGCTCCTGGAGAAATGAGTGCTTCAATCATGAAGAGGTGATCTGATGGTATACCATAGCAACTACTACTCTGAAATGAGGATTTTATGTACTTTTAGTTACCTTTGGGTGCCATTTAGATCATTTTTGAGTAGAAGGGAAACTAATATGGGATCTTATAGCAACTTCTTTCTATATAGGTTATATATTTGTTGTCAGTGAATACAAAAGAAAATCATTTATATCCATTCAATAAGAAACCTTTTAAAAAAATAAAATATTCTTCTCCAAAGTGATACATATTCATTAAAACGGTCTTTACATTCAACTTACTGTCTAAATCCATAGTTCATTATATTTAAAAGATAAATAAGTATTATCTAGAGGAAATTTTCAGATTCAAATCTGATTATGTCACTCCCATGGTCAATAAATTTTGCTGGCTTTTCACTGGAAGTACAATAAAGTACATCCTCTGTGGTGTGACATTCAAGGTTCTTCATACTATGTCTCCAGATTTGATCTTTCCCACCTCACCTATACATAGTGTTTTCTGTCCTCTTACCTCAACTTGCATACACAGTCCAACTTCAAGTCAAACTATGGCCATCAAATTCTCACAATTTGTTTGCACTTTGCCCCCATTTTACCTACCTCCGATGATGGTTCTGCATTCCCTTTTCTGACCCCATTGTCCTAATCAGTGGCTTTTGAAATTTTTCAGGAACCAGATCATTTCAAATACTACCTTTCAATTGACTAATTTCTGGAAATCTTTTCTTTTTTAAAAAACTTAAAAAAAATTTTTAAAACATGTTTATTTTTGAGAGAGATTGAGAGCACAAACTCAGGAGGGGCAGAGAAAGAAGGAGACAGAGAATCTGAAGCAGGCTCTGTGCTGATAGTAGACAGCCCATTGTGGAGCTTGCACTCACAAACCATGAGATCATGACCTGAGCCAAAGATGGACGCTTAACTGACTGAGCCTTTGCTAGAAATTTTCATGAAGCATGAAACATTTTTTGTATTAATGTATCTATTCAGAAATACAAAGCGATACTATGGAGGAAAATGCAAGAACTGTGAATTTGACTATAACAAATCAAGTAGAATGTATGCCTACACTTACCTGAAAGTATAGTATTTTAGCTAACAGCACTTTTCTTACATAACTCTGACTAAAACTTCTAATATAGTTAAGCATTCTACTAGAAGTCACTGGATACTCAAGTATTTCAAAATATTTACATTAATGTTTGAGCTTGTTTATATTTTCATATAAAGAGGTGGTTCCAAAGTTTGATTTTTAGATCTCAGGTGCATAGAACAAGCTTATGCCTAATCATTAGTTCTAATCATTGATCCATATATGCCATCTACCATTGAGTTATATAATGATAACCTTGCCTCAGGATATGATTTATCCACCAATTAACACCTGCCTTCTTTGTCCAGAGTTAACCATCATCCTTGAATAACATTTGTCATTTTTCTTGGTTTCCTTTTTCACATAATTTAATTCCACTTATGTATACTCTTTTTTTTTGATGTTTATTTATTTCTTATATATAGAGGGATGCAGAGTGAGAGCAGGGGAGGGGCAGAGAGAGAGGGAGACACAGAATCCAAAGCAGGCTCCAGCCTCTGAGTTGTCAGCACAGAGCCCAGTGCAGGGCTCCAACTCATGGACTGCAAGATCATGACCTGAGCTGAAGGCAGATGCTTAACCCAATGAGTCATCCAGGCACCCCATTATGTATATTCTTTTAAAGAATAATTTTATATTGCCGAGCTGTTGCAACCTGACCCCAGGTTGCATAATATATTGTTGCATAACAGTAAAATTCATTTATTTTGATTGTTTCTTTCTTTTTTTTTTTTTTTAAATTTTTTTTTCAACGTTTATTTATTTTTGGGACAGAGAGAGACAGAGCATGAGCGGGGGAGGGGCAGAGAGAGAGGGAGACACAGAATCGGAAACAGGCTCCAGGCTCTGAGCCATCAGCCCAGAGCCCGACGCGGGGCTCGAACTCACGGACCGCGAGATCGTGACCTGGCTGAAGTCGGACGCTTAACCGACTGCGCCACCCAGGCGCCCCTATTTTGATTGTTATTCAATAATTATTTTGTAAATATAACATGTGTTTGCATCTAAGGTTGGTAGGTGTTTGTGTTGTTTCCTATTCTTTTGCTAATTGATAAATGTTGGCTGCAACTACTATCGTACATGTTATTTCTGGAAAAAGTACAAGAGGTTTTTCTTGGGTATATATTTAGGACAGAAGTTAAGTGTCATAAAAGACATATATGTTCGACTATAAGGAAAATCCCCATCTTTGTCAGTTTAAGCCACTATAACAAAGCACTGTAGCTGGTGTGGCTTATAAACAGCAGAAATTTATTTCTCACAGCTCTGGAGGCTGGAAGTCCAAGATCAGGGTGCCAGCACAGTCAGATTCCGGTGAGGGCTCTTTCCCAGGTTACAGACTGCTGACTTGTCATTATATTCTCATATGACAGAAAGAGGGCAAGCTAGCTCTCTGGTTTCTTCTCTAAGGACACGAGTCCCATTCATGAGGGCTCCATCCATTCTCATGACCTAATTATCTCCCAAGGTCCTATCTCCTAATATCATCACATGGGCATTAGATTTCAACATATGAATTTGGGGTGACACAAATATTCAGTCCATAATAACGTCTAAAAATATTTCAAGGGGATTGTAAACAGTCTGTACTTCTTCCAACGATGTATTCAAGATCCTGAGACTCTAACATCTCCAATGTTGGTATTGTCAGAATAGTGGTAGTAGTAGTATTTGCCAATCACTTGTGTTTAAAATGGCATTTAATTTCAGTCTTGATTTGCATTTCCATGGTCACTATTAAAGTCAAATATTTTTCAAATATGTATTGTCCATATATGTTCTTTTTTTAATTAAATTCGTGTTTGTGTCCCTTGCCCATTATTCCATTGGGCTGTTTTGTGATACTAAATTGCCAGAGTTCTTTATATATTCTTGCTATAAATGATGTGTCAGTTTTGTATGGTGCCGATATCTTCTTCCAGTTTTTACTGTCTTTTCACTTCTTTTACTGTGACTTTTGATATCCAACTTTCTTAATTGTAATAGTTACATTATTATTTTCTTTAATTTTTTTTAAGTTTATTTATTCTGAGAGAGAGAGATAGAGACAGTACGAGTTGGGGAGGGAAGCAGAGAGAGAGAGAAAGGGAGGGAGGGAGACAGAATCCCAAGCAGGTCCCACATGGTCAATGCAGATCCTGATTCCAGGCTGGATCTCACGAACCGTGAGATCATGGCCTGAGCCGAAATCAAGAGTCAGATGCTTAATCAACTTAGCCAACCAGGCACCCCAATAATTGTTTTCTTTTAGAGTCAATATTTTTAGTATTTTACATAGGAAATTTTTCTCTCCTCCAAGAATTAAAGACATTTAGCTGTATTTTCTATGAATGTTTATAGTTCTGTGTTAGGGTAATCTGTTTGATGTCTGTTTTTAACATGCATTGTAAAACAGGATTTCACTTCATCCTCTACTTTATGGAGAACCATTTCTACTTCTTCATTTATTTAGGTTTTTTTCTTTTTAGCCACTGATCCAACCCATCACACCTGTCATGCATCAAAGTTCCAAACATATATGATTCTATTTTTGGTCACCCTTATCCTGTTAATTGGTCATTTGGTTGAGTCCTTCATAGTCAGGCATATTATAGGTATAATAAGTTTTGATACCCGGGAGGGCATGTCTTCCCTTATTGTTCCCATTCGTTCATGAGCTTTGTGATAATCTCTTCTTGATAATTTAATCTCCTTCACCCTCCACAGACACAAAATAGAATCATTTTATCAATTCCCATAACTTTCTATTGGCATTTTGATTGTAATTCTTTGAGTCCGTAGCTTAATTTGGGGCAAAATGACATGCCATGATTAGTTTTCCTATATTTCATCATGCAATTAATCTCCTTTTATATGTTTCCTTTATACCTCATTAAAAAATTTTTTCCTATAGAGATTTTTGAATTATCTTGTGATATATTTATTTTTGGTTACTCTTTGATATTAATATAAAGTGATTTCCCTTTTTATTATCTTTTACAAACATATTGAAATATAAAAATAAAATAACTGTTCAGTAAGAGAAGAAGAAAACATTTTGGAGTTGCAGAGAAAACATAAAATATAAACCTTCCTCTCAAATATTACATAAGATTTTAATGTCATCAGAATCATATTTTAACAGAGAAGCCATAGCCCTCAAACCAAATGTTTGCTACCAATTCAAAATAGTGACCTTATCAGATTATTTCCTAATTTGAATGTGGCATTTATTAATTAAAATACCTTGAAGTTGGGGTGGCTTGTTAAGCATCCAACTCTTGTTTTTGGCTCAGGTCATGATCTCACAGTTCATGAATTCCAACCCCACATCTATCTCTGCGCTGACGGTGCAGAGCTCGCTTGGGATTTTCTCTCTTTCCCTCTGTCTCTTCCCCTCCTGCGTCTCTCTCTCTCAAAATAAATACATGAACCTAAAAAAAAAAAAATAACTTGAAGCTAGTTTAGACTCTCTATCATTTAAAAAAATATTTTTAATCAATGCTTATTTCCTGGTTCCTTGAGCATACGCACACACAATTTTTTAAAATTTTTATCTGGATTTCTTCTAAATATCTCACATATACCAGCTGAAAATCTGAGCTTATCATTTCATCTTTTCAGAATTCACATACACATATGAATTTCTTCTTTCCCAATGTTCTTTTTTTATTGTTTTGCTAATGGCATAAAACTCCTTTTTTGCCAAAACATCGGACTCTCAAATGTAATATTTATTAGTAACATGTTCCTTTTTTAGCCCAGTAGATGACCAATTTCTGTGGTTTCTGCCCTTAGGTATTTTTTCCTCTTTTCCTCTCACTACCCATGTTTCAGGTCAAGCCTGTATTCTCTCTTGTCTAAACAGCTGCAATAGTTTTCACTGTTTTTTAAAGTCCAACACTTGTTTATGCCTAATTCAACTTTCTTAATGTTTCCATTGTCCTTTATATGCATATTCCATGAATCTTGATGTGTAAAGTCATTTGCAAAATGGAAATACTTAGGTATGGGTTTAAATTCTGGAAGCACTAAAATAGTATTAACTGGTGAATAAGAGTTAATTTTATTTGAGGTAAAAAAAGAAAACATACTTAGTTGCAGTATAATTCTGATTTCTCTGTGTGACTTACAAATGTCACTGATATAAATCCACCCTCTTCTCTGTGCCATAATTAACTGAACTATGTAATGATTGAAAACCCTAGTTTTTGCTAAAACTATGAAATTAATGGCCATAGTCCTGGCTTCTGTTTTGGTGAGAAGGTGGCTGAAAGAGCTGTATTGGCCATTACAATGGTTTCATTATAAACACACTGAAATTTCAAACTTTACTGTGAATTCCCCATCTCTAATGGGCATACATTTCTCAAAGAAATAAACGCATTTTCTTAACCAACAAGAATGGGCCCTCTTCTATCCTCCGTTTTTAACTTTAGAAGAATCACCTCATAAAGAAACATCATATGAAAAGGTCATGAGCTTTAATATCCAACAGGACAAGATTTAAATTCCCTTTCAACCACTTGCTGGCTAAGTAATGTGGGGCAAATGGTGAAATGTCTATCAGCCTTCTCTTTCCAAATATCCAAACAAATATGGCAATGAATTGGTTACAGTGTCATAGAGAGACTCATTTAAGGTATCTTAGGAGAATCCGTTGGTACAAAGCTTTTTTCCAATTACTTACATGTAAGCATCTTAGAGGCCTAGTGTCTAAGATTTGAAATACGACTTAAGAATCTAATAATAAAATTCCATTTTCACAATCTTTTTAATAAATTATTATATGTCAATCTCTTTGATGTGGGAGGCATGTATTTTCCAATACTCGTTTACCAATCGAGGACATTATGTCTAAGCGTTGTTAAGAAACTTGCTAAAAACTGTCCAACTCACAGAAGCTTTTATCTAAATGTCAGGCTTCAGATTTCGTCTTTGCATCAGCAATGCAGCATGCACCAGCCAGGACAGGGCCTCCTCCTGCACCAGCCATTGTAAACATCCTATTTCACAGTTGTTGACTAATCTGATTGCCAGTAAATTCTGTTAATTTAGAACTGAATCTGCTTCACAGTAATTTCTAACCCATAATCCCTAGTTTGATTCTCCAGGGCCACAATATTTGCTCACACTGAATGATGTTTCAAGAACTATCGTTTTCCTTGTATCTTCTATTTTCCAGCTATTACCCACTTTTGGAAAAATCCCTCTTTGAATGAACATCTGTGGAGGATTACAGGGCAAAATAGTCCACATCCTGCTATCAGATGTGCTGCCAAAGATGGCGGTGAGGTCATTCAACTCTCTCCTTGGACAGATCGTCATTATGAACATTCATATCATGTGTGATCAGCTATTTCAGTGTGAATACACTGTTATAAAAGAATAGGTTGGAAGCTTACTATCATAAAAATAGCCACAAAGTAAGTTTAAACTAGAAGGTAATTTTGAAAATACTATGCCTTTAGCAGATGGAATCATCACGCCCAAAAATGTGTTAAAAGAAAGTTGGATAAAAGCAGATATTCTGTTATCAGTTTCCCTGCAAAGAAGCTAAGGATGACTTTAAATGTGTTCTTCTACTTTTAGTTCCTAGCATATGAGCTTTTGCTTTATATCTTGCATCATGACAGCTTAAAGTCTGCTGCTGAGCATGCTCGTGATGAAACACAGATGATACTGATTACAAAAATTTAGTCCTGGATTAGGACTTTAATATGGGAGAGGTCATCTTAAGTGGCACTCATAAAACTTCGTAAATTGTGTGTTTGCATGATGTTTTATTGAAAACAAAATGCCTCTGAGAATAATAATGGCACATAGCTCAATAGTTTAACTCAGAAAACCTAGTCAGTATTGATACCATTATTTTCATCATTTAAGCCAATTGTTGTGTCTACTTGGAATAAGATAACTTATTCTCTTGGATACGATAACTTAATTATATAATTTATATAGTTTAAATATAATTAAACTTATATTAAGTTTAATTATAATTAAACTTATATAATTTAAATAGTTTTAGGTGTGTGATCTTTGCAATTTTTAGCTATTGAGAAAGTTTATATGTGTGTTTGTGAAAGTGTGTGTGTATTTATATACACACATATAATTTGTGTGACAGTAATAATTCATAAGTCCTCATCTATATTCCTATGGTCTTCATAATTAAGAAATTAATTATTGCTAATAGAATATCTTATATGTAGATAATAAGGCTGAAATTTTATCAATTTTTAAAATTCTAGTAAGGACAGAACTTAGCACCATTGAGACCTATGTACCTCATGTTATGAAACAGCTTATCAAAGTCTTTCAATAAAAGTCCTATATAAGAATAGATGCAATTTATAGAAGACTAGAATGCTCTCTTCCCTAGAAGGGAGTAAACACCATTGGTAATACTTTGCTCCAACTACACAAAATCTGACAGGAAGAAGCAGTTTCCTATGAAGGAAATTGTCATCATGGGATAGCAAGTTAAATAACAGAAATAAATGTAAATGAGAATGTTTTTATTCTCCAAAATTAAAGATGTCCAATGGCCCATCAACAGTCACTACTTTTCTTTTCAGTTCAACATTTAACCTAAAAAATTTACTTTAGAATTCTTTTTCAAGTTCTCTTTGACTCAACTCCACCATATTGCTGAGTCCTTCATTAATGAGTTTTAAAAAATATTAGGCACATTCTCATTTAAAAAGTACTATTTGGTTAACTCTGAGCACTCTAAATCACAGTAAAAATAACAAGAGTACCTTAAGGAGTTTGATTTCTCTCTTTTTAAAAAAAAAATTTTTTTTAACGTTTATTTTTGAGACAGAGAGAGACAGAGCATGAACGGGGGAGGGGCAGAGAGAGAGGGGGACAGAATCGGAAGCAGGCTCCAGGCTCTGAGCCATCAGCCCAGAGCCCGACGTGGGGCTCAAACTCACAGACCGCGAGATCGTGACCCGGGCTGAAGTTGGTCGCTTAACCGACTGAGCCACCCAGGCGCCCTTGGAGTTTGATTTCTCTTAAAGAAAAGGATGTTTACCAAATATAAAAGACTTTATCATATAGTTGAGTTTGTCATAATTCAGTGTCAAGGGGGTTACTCCAAAACCTTGAACTGATATACAGGCTTAAGTAACCAATTTCTTATTTTCCCTAACATCTTTTCTGTCCCTCAACAGAAGTAAAATACCACACCAAATCTCTATAAACTGTTGAGCCTGTTTTTAATCTCTTCTACAATTGAATTTAAAAATATATCTCCCAAGCTTCCATTTTTCTAATTTTATATAAAGTATGATTGTCATTGTGCTGTAACCTGCAGGCATTTTACATAGAATGAATTGAATCTGGAGGATTCTGGCATTTCTTCTACTGGTGGCGATTGTGATCACTATTAATCTGAAGTGTTTGTATTTGCCAACATATTTCTCTGTATCTCCTTGCTTTCCTTTCTCTTAACCCATAATACTCAAGCTTATTATGGACATAAATGTGAGATATATCAGTACTAAACAGACAAAAACGTCAACTGTTAAGTTAAATGTATCTCTCAGCAATTGATAAAACTTGAGGAACAAAAGTCAGTCATCTTAGATGATCTGAAAAATTCTATCAACCACTTTTACTTAATAGATATTTTAGAACACTTTACCCCAAAACTACAGAAAACACATTATTTTCAAATCCACATGGTATATTCACCAGGATAGACCATATACTGGATCATAAAAACAAGTCTCAGTATATTTAAAATAATTTACATCATACAAAATAAGACCTCAGAACTGCAGCACATTGAATTAGAACCATAACATCTATCCACTAGAAATCAGTTAGATAGATAGATAGAGCAATAACAATCTTTTATCAAGAAAAATCTCAACTGTCTAGAAATAACAACATACTTCTAAATAAACTAGGAATCAAAGAAGAATCTCAAAAACAATTAGAAAATAGTTTGAACTGAATGTTAATAAGAATACCACACAAAATTTTTGGGGTGTAGTTCAAATTTTTAGTACTTTATAATAACCCAAGGGCAAAAGTGAGGTCCATACTATTGGCGTCTCAGTTTCAGTGAGGCTCCCTTCCCTCCTCTAGGAGATCTTGACTCCTTAAGAAGTGGTGGGCTTGGAAGCTTGCAGATGCTCTTAATAGTGATTTTTTAAAAATATAGTATACAGTTTTTCTAGTACACAAAAGTCAATGGTTTGCTAACAGTTACTCTACTATATCCAAAAGCAAAAGTCTGGAACACTCACTTTTAGTATCTAAATTAGCAGACTCAAGTAAAATATTAACATTTGTAGTAAAAAGACTAGTTGCGGCACATGGGTGGCTCAGTTGGTTAAGCATCGGACTCTTGATTTTGGCTCAGTTCATGATCTCAGAGTTCAGTTTGTGAGATCAAGCCCCTTGCTCCCTCTCTCTCTCCCCCCCTCAAAATAAATGAATAGACTTAAAAAAAAAAGACTAGCTGAACTAACTAGGATCTTATTTAATTATCTCAAATTTTAGCACAAATCAGAATACTGCCAGTATCTGAAAATGCTAGATCTCTTGATCTTAAGGACTCTGTCTTTGGACTGGTATTTCATTCTCTTGGGAGATAAATAATTTTTTATAAAGCTTCCCCAGGATTATATAATTTTTGAATTTTACTTCAACTTTTCAGGTGTAAGTCTTGGTTTCTGTAGCATACATTATTTACTAATACAAACTTGAATTACAGAAGATTACTAAATTTAAATTCAATACAGTATTTTATAATTACATTAGTTAGTAGAGTTTCTTATAAGTTATTAAATTTACTATACAAATGTTTCAATTTTTATTTAATAACAATGTGTTTTCCTAATATTATTGCTGTAAGTAACTATAAAAATGAATTAGGAAGGTGAATTGAAAAGTAACTGAAATTCAACTTCCAGATGAACCAATATGGGCAACAAACTTATAAAAATATCAAATAAAATACCTGTTCTTTAACGATAAGTCTATCTTCAAATAAAATGAATGCTTGTTAAAATATTAATCTGAATTACTATAATAATTTCTCCATTATATACAGCTTTAATAATAATTTTAAGTACTTTCTTGGCAAAATATGTACCAGATGTTTGTATAATTAAAATATTGTAAAAATGTGCTTTGTGTTTTGCTGTTGTTGTTTTTTTTAATGTTTACTTGTTTATTTTGAAAGACAGAACAAAACAGAGGGGCAGAGAGAGGGAGAGAGAGAATTCAAAACAGGCTCCTTGCTGACAGCCTGGAACTTGATGCAGTGCTCCATCTCATGAACCATGAGATCATGACCTGAGCTGAAATCAAGAATCAGACCCAACCAACTAAGCCACATAGGTGCCCCAAGTTTTATTGTTAATTTAGTTAAAATTCAAATAAAAGCTTCAGGGGGTACACAGAAAAAGTTATTATACAAAACTCATTAATTTCTCTACTTCAGCAATCATTATTCTACAAATAATACATTTAATTCTTAAAATGTGATTGTCTTACCACTTAATCAATTCTTGATTAACTCTCTTGGGAAACTTTAAACCTTGATTAAAAGCTTAACAGAGTAAAGACAAATTTTCTTAACTTTGATTCTAGATTATTTCTTCTCTTTTTCTGGATAATGCCACCATTTGAAAAATCATTCTTCCATCAAATGTCATAATTTTCTTTAAATTTTATTTCTTGTTTGTAGCCACATAAGTCAGTTCACATTTCTCTTATTGTCTTAGTTTTCTTATGAAAATCCTAGAATAGCTTATACTTTTCTTTTTTGGAAAATTGTAACACTCTATATAAATGCCAAGTGTTCTTATTTTTATAGTTCTGGAGACATAATTATTGGCAATAAAAAGTTGTTAGAACCAAGATTTTTCTTCCTCTGTTCAAAGAAGCTATGAAGCTAATCATTGCTGAATATATTCTAGAGAAAAGATCAGGTAATCTTGTTGGAAAAGAAATATGACTTTGAATTTGCTCTACAGCGTTGGTGGATGTGGCACTGCCTTTATTATTTACTCCACCTCAGAAGGTCATCTTTAAGTTAGTTTTTGGAGTACTACCTGTCATGTGTTATCAATTTAATTAAAATAGAGTGTCTTAGGAAAGCTTCCACTCAACAATGGCTAAAATAATTCCTATTTCATATCCTCACTTTCAACAAAATTTCGCTTAAATAAAAAACATAAAGCCAAAAACCTGTATTACTCAGTTTACATCAGAAGTGATTTATATTCCCACCATTTTTGCTATATCGAAACACAAACTCTTCTCTTTATAGATTTAATTCAGATACTAATTAGTGATTAAAATAAAATCTTTAATGATTTTAAACATTAGTTTCTAATTTAATTTATATATATTTAGTTCTCCTATTTATATTTGGCTAATTGCACAGTTTAATGATTCTTAAATATTCATAATACAGAAGCTGCCATATTGCATTGGCATTGGAAAGTGTTATTTAGATACGGGGGATTATGTCACACCATTCACATATGTGAGTCTCTGAGAGACAAAATATATTTTGACACTTGTAATTTTTTTTTAATAAAGAGAAAGAGAGAGAGAGCATGAGCAGGGGATAGGGGCAGAAGGAGAGAGAGAAAGAATCTGAAACAGGCTCCATGCTCAGTGCAGAGCCTGACAGAGGACTTGATTCCAGGACCCTGGGATCGTGACTTGAGCCGAAATCAACAGTTGGGCACTCAACCAACTGAGTCACCCAGGAGGCCCTCACTTATAAAGTTTAATGGCAGAACAGTATTACTGCTTGTTGAAGAAAACAGATAATGTGATGCAGTGCTCTAAAGTGACAGCAGAGACTTAGGAGGGAATCATGGTTTTGAGCTTCGTATATCTCCTTCTGATGACAGTCCATTGTACACTAATATTATGTATCTTGCAGTGAGTAAACATTGCAAGCAGAGAGGGTCAAGATTGTGAACTGAAGAAATCTTAGTGATATTTACTGTGAAGTATCTTTTCATATGAAGATACTTTTTAAGCATCTGCAGACCCCATTGCAAATAGAAGTATATAATTTACCAAATGCTTTCAGAATAAAGAAGAGATTGTTCTAGGAATTTAATTGACACCTTAGAAGCAAGATGAACTACAAGAGAATAAATGGAATTGTCTAGGAATGAACAAAATATAGTGACAAAAAGAAAAAAAATGTGTAAGACTATTTTAAGTTTCTTTGGTATTATTGTTAAGTTAAGCAAAGAAAGTTTCTAGATAGAGATATGAGAAAACTGATCTTTATTTTGTTAAGCTTAAAGTGAATGTTAATGTAAAATTTTAAATTTTCTCAACAGAATTTTATGAACATTGCTTTATAGAGTAAGAAGACTTATGTTTTAGGGGCTAACTTAATCTAATATTCTTCTATATATTAAACATACCTTTTGGTAATATGAACTCTTCTAGTATTCTCTCAAATAGAATCTTTTGGCTATGTTTATATCACACAAATTTGAAGATTGCAAATGTGAAACAATATGTATTACTACAGAGGTGATGCTTATGGATCATTCTCCTCAGTTTATTAACTTATTCACAAATATTTGTACAACACCTACTATATGCCAAGCTTTTTTCTAAGTGATGCAACTACAGCAGTGAACTCCTTGTCCTCAAGGAGCTTATGATAGAGATGTGGTGATGGGCAACTGAATGAGATGATTTCAGATGTTAATAAATGTTGTAGAGTAAATAAAACCAGCTGTTTTAATACAGAGAGGCTGCAGTAGGGGTATTACCAGTCTATGGAACTTGTCAAGGGAAGGTATTTCTTAGGCGGTGACATTGGAAATGAGAGCTGAATGAAGAGAAGCAAACCAGTGAAGATCTACAGGAAGATCACTCTTGATGGGGTTGAGTAAGTGAGCTGAACGTGTTTGAGGCATTAAAATATACCCAAATGTTAAATAGGTTTAGTCAGTACAATTTGAAAAATGACCTCAATCTACCATCAGAAAAATAATTGTGGTGATAACCCACGTTTACAATTCTTGTGAACAGTAAACTAGACTTTGCCATAGATACAATCTTTCTTCTATATATACTTTAAGTATAACAACATAACTTGGAAACAGCTGTTGCATTCCATTTTAATAATCTTTTTTTTCAAAATAACAGGTAAAAAAGTGATAATACATCTTTTGAGAATCCATACTGTGTGCCTGTGCTCCAATGACTGTCTCCAAAAGTACTTACACACAACAGCTTTGACCCAAGTCAGTCAGCTATTAATTTAAGTAGAGTAGTAGCATTTGACAGAAGTTGTGAGGAATGTCAAATACAAGTATATTTTAGATGTCAAGGGGGCATAAAAATGAAGGCTGTCTTATGCCGCCATAATACTGAGGTCACTTCTCTCAAGTTTCTTTGTTTTTAAGATGGTGCATGTGAAGGATAAGTTGGGTGGCAGTACGAAGTTTGCTTCTGCCAGGAGAAGTTCTCATTGATTTTGTTTACAATGGCCAGTGTGTGGTGATCATACAATGCAAACCATCTTTGTTTGGTTTTATTATTGCTTTTATATTCTCAACTGATCATACACTCTTTTATTGCTGGCATAAGGGGATTTTTGCTGCTACTATCCTACCATTGGTACACCTAATTGAGTACTTTATTTTAACATCACTAGTTAATATGTGGGTGGTTGACTTAAACTAAGTATTAACTACTAAGAATATGTTTATATTTATTGCAATTTATTTCAACTAAATTGCTTGTGGCTAATGTGTGTGTGTGTGTGTGTGTGTGTGTGTGTGTGTGTGTGTCTGTGTTTGTTTGCTTGTGTGTGTAAAACTAGGGTCTGTAATGTCTACTAAGGAAGTAGAAATGATCAAAAATTATTAAAATGATATTCTGAAGCAATTTTTTCTTTTTTTTTAATGTTTATTTTTGGGAGAGAGAGCATAATTGGGGGAGGGGCAGAGAGAAAAGGGGTCAGAGGATCCAAAGGGGGCTCTGCCCTGACAGCAGCCAGCAGCCTGATGCGGGACTTGAACTCATGAACCTTAAGATCATGATTTCAGCCAAAGTCAGACACTCAACCAACTGAGCCACCTAGGTGGCCCTCTTTTCCTTTTTTTTGAAAAACAAAATTGTCCTTGAATTTAATTTGCCATGTGGAAGATACGATAAAAGAATTGTGATCTCCTACTATTTCGAAAGAGTCACATACCATTTCTTCCTCCTTCCCCTCTCCCTACTTAAAATACTAAGTGAGAATCATGATGGAGCTCAGAAGAAGGAAAAAGAGAGAAAGTCTTACATTTTGTATGAAGCACTGCCTAGTTCATCAAGATAGTGCTTGCACAAAGATTTGGAACCACTCTTAACTAGAGAAAATACATGTTCAAGATGACAAGCAGTATATTATAAGAGATAAGAGATTTGTCTCTGGGGTCAGATGGGTGCAATCTTGTATTATGGCTCAAGACTTGATTCAAATATTGTGTGTCCTTAGAACATTCACATAAGATTTCTGAGCTTGTATCCTTAATGGAAAAAAAAAGTCAATATTATATGAAAACAACTTGAAAGCGTAAACATCAAAAAGCCAATATTCAATGTATGCTGTTTTCATTACTACAGATTTTCACATGTCATGGAATTTCTCCTCTGCAAATATTCTTTCCAAATCATTTTGGGTAACTCTCACTATACTTATGAGGTATCAAAAATTAAACAAAAACAATTTTTTAGCAGCCAAAATCATGCACTTCAAGTGTATAACCTTTTGATTGCTCAACTTGATCCAAAGCTAGATAAATAAATACATAACTTCTTTAGACTTAGGACATTCTTTTACAATAAATATTACTTCTGAAGAATGTGTGGAGAGGAAAATTTGAATTCTATTTACTGATTCATATCTAATATGCTGCTGTTCTGAATTGCTTATACAGTATCAATTCAAATACTTTCAAAAATGCCCCTGTATCTTCCTGCAGTTTATTTGTAATGGTGAATGAACTATAAAATTACAATTATCTTCAATTACTTTCACAAAAAAGAAACACAACTGGATGTGATTTGGAGAGACTGAAGAGTTCAGGGTCCATAACACAATCTGTTTGCATCCAGATATGGTCAGTTTAATTTCTAGGATATCATTGCCTCACTCAGATATCAATATTTCTTACAGAATGAGAAAAAAAATAGAAAACAATCAGTCATTTCAATTTAGTAAGTAAGGTATAATGATTTCTTCATTTATAGCTCTGCTTTTCTCTGTTTCTATAGGGTCTAGATCATGAAGTAAGCTTTGTGGTCAGAGTTCACTCCCTGTGGAAAGAGTAGTACCAGAATTTGAGCAAAAAAGTATAAACCACAGGTTGCTACATAGGAGTGGACTTTCCATACATACATAAAGACCTTTACATACGTAAAGAAGTTTTAATTATATTTCAGAAATAGTGCAAAACTATGAATTTTGCCCTGAAGATTTAGATGATTTCTTGATCTCCTGAGAATCTCCAGGGTACTTTTTATTGATGAGGTAGAAATGAAAGCGGTCATTAACTTGTGCAACACTGAAAATGGTCCATGAATGGGAAGAAGTGAGCACCATGTATCATCCTGTATAATGATGAAAGTTAATATATGGCTTTGAGATGCTGACTTACCAAGGATATCAAGTATTATTTAATAATAAATTCCAAGTCTCTCTGCATTTCTCTACAGACCATATTTAATGCCAAATGATAAATCAGAGTTACTACAATGAGATTTCAGATTCTAGATTGTATTAAAATCTGAAAGCATTCATGCCATATAGCTGAACATTGGGAGGTTACTTGCATAGAAAGGACGCATAACAAGGAGAGCCAAATTTTTGAGCACTTACATTTTGAATATTTGAGTTTTTTTTACTAAGAAACAGATGAGCAAGAGGAACACTAGATACAATTTTTAAAGTAATTTTAAGTGATTTGCTCATAAATGTGAAATATTGAATGTGGTAGATCATATAAAAATTAGGACCAATCACTTCATAACTGAAACCCATTGTAAGAAACACCTACTTCCAGACAATCCTGGATTTCAGGACAATCTAAGGACAAGAGAAATCTAAGGTTGATAAAATTCAACTTTGCTGCAGGTTTAATGGATTTACAGAGAAGTAGTTGTAAGTAAAGGGGAAAAGGGATAAGGAAGGTTTAATATGAAGCTAAGTAACCACTGATCAATCCAATAATATGATGGAGGAACATATTATTTAGATGTATAACCTAAAGAGATTCATCTTCCCTTTAGCATTACTGAGGATATATTAATAACCCACATGAAAAAATATCTAATTGACAAGTTTTTGCATACAAAAATATATCCTAAATAGGTACATCCATTTACCATATTTCAGTACATGTTTTTTATTATTAAACGGTAAGAAATTGCATTTACTAACTTTTTGTGGTTAAGTACGCAGATTTCAGGTCTTAGTTGTTATTTTGGACTTATTTTTTGGAAAAATCCTTAGAAGCCCAGAGATAGCAATTAGAAACAGAGATAAATTATCTTAGTGATGAGTTTCTTAATTGAATCAGTTGAAAATAAAATATAAATTGAGGTAAATTATGTATTATATGGATTCAGAGAAGATATACTATTGGCATTCTCCTTTTAGTATGTCAGCTTAATTACTAAACATTATATGTGAATTAATGATAACTTTTCTACTTTCTTTTTCTAATATTTTATTTTTAAAATGGAATATTCACACATATATATTCAAGTGACTCATACAATACATCCTTAGCATGTTTATATATTAAAAATTTGATGATTAAAATACATATGTATACATATACATTTTAATTAGTTTATTAAATTTAGATAAGCATGATTAATTTTTTTTAATCTTTGTTTTTGAGAGAGAGAGAGAGAGAGCAAGTGGGGAAGGAACAGAGAGAGAGAGGGAGACAGAATCTGAAGCAGGCTCCAGGTTCTGAGCTGTCAGCACAGAGACCCATGGAGGACTGGAACTCAGGAGCCACAAGTTCATGACCTGAGCTGAAGTTGGATGTTCAACTGACTGAGCCACCCATGTACCCATAAGCATGATAAAAATCTTAAACCATATGTGTTTATGTATTTGACTTCTGTGTTCATGTGTTCCCTCAGTCATAAGCATATATGTGTACACATTTACACCTATAGCTTAGTGACACAAATTAAATTGATATGAATTGCTGCTGTCTTCAGCTTATGGAAATACAGCAAGAATTCTGTGCTGACAGTTGCTCCATTGCCAAATTGGGCATCATGTTGAATGTTTGTCTTCTCATTTCAAATTGAGAGCCAGTTTTCTATCTTGTTCTAAGACAGGAAATATGCTAAAATCCATCTCAGCCTAGTTGCATCAATGACCATTTTCTCTTTGCATGACACCTAATCTTATATGGATAGATGTCTCTGAGGAGATGAAAGATGGAACATGATGCCCCAAGAAGATTTGATTTAGAAATACAGAGTGAATATATGAGAGTATAGGGAGTGGTTTGGAGCTGGAAAGAGAATGGCTTCAATTATCCTAGAAAAGAAGAAGGAAATCTATTTAGGAGGAACGTAAGACTAAACTGAATTAAATATGTATAGGTAAATTTCACTTTAAAATTTTATCAAGAGTATAAGACATTGTAAAAGCAGTCACAAACAGATTGATACTATTAGACTAATTTGACTGAAATACATAGAAATTAGATCTAGCCTCACGAACAAAGCTAGAATGTGTGAATTATTCACTATAATCTCATCCTAGTTTTCTGACTCCTGGAAATGAATTTGAACAATTCATTTTGGTAGTGGTGGTCATAGTAGTCATATTTGAGAGAAGAGACATGTATAAGTGAATGTGTAAATAAGGATCAGTAAGATTCAGTGATGAAATACCTGTAGGTTGTTACCTATAGAGACAGGTCAAGTTAAAAAAATGCATTTTATTTAAACTGGTGTTTTTATTTAGTTTAAGCTGGTGAATTAAACTCATTCTACATTAAATTTATATATCCCTTCTGAACCCTGAGTCCTAAATTGTCCAAACTGGAAATTCACTGTCTATAATGATTAATTAATTGCCCGTTTTCCCTTTCTGCTCATCTGCACTTCTTAAACTAGGTACTCATGCAAGGAGTAGAAAAAGTATAATGCATTTCCTGGGAACTTGAATAAAAAAAAAAAGAGCCATGGTTTTATACTGAATCAGACATAAATACATTATAGAGTAGGACTTAAAAACACCGTAATACATTTTAAGACAAATCTTGTGATAACAAAAAAATATTACCTTATGCTCCCCAGCTCCCTAAAGTTCTAGTCTGAGAAACAGAATGTTTTCTTATGTATCTGGGGTTTGTCTGTTTAGGGAAGAAGTTTTTATGGCATAACTATGTTCTCTTCCTGTTCCCTATTCTCATCACATTCAGTATTCAACAAATATTTATCGTATGTGCTAGTGTTTACAATATCCTGTTATTCTTTCCTTACTGAGCTAGCAGGAAAATACATTTTGCACCTTCTTTGAAATCAATCAGGATCATGTGACTAGTTCTGGTCAATCAAATATGAAATAAAATGAAAATGCTATTTTTATTCTGTGACCATAAAAATATGCTTTACAATTATACAGGATCCTCTGTTCTTTACTTCAGGAATGGGGGAGACCATGAGCTTCAGCTGGTACAACTAAAGGTCACTGTGTAGAGCAGGGTACCCCATAAACCCGGACGTGAGCACATTTTTAGAACCTGTTGCATGAGCAAAAGATAAACTTTTATTGTATTGAACCACTAAGATTGGGGTTTCACTGAAAGCATTATATCCTAACAAATGAAAGCATTTCTGTGTTTCAGGCACAGTTCCATGTCCGTGGCCAATTAAGAAACAAAATGAGACAAAGATCCCCTCCTCTCCACTGCTGGAGTTTAATGCATAAAGGATGACATTTGTAGTAACATATTGGAAATGAGTAAGGGATTGATGAAGGAGGAAAAGAAGAGGATAATGAACATAATGGCTGATAGGTAGAATGATGGCCTCTCAAAGATGACACGCCATAATAACTGAAAATTGTGAATATGTTACTTACCTTTCAAAAGGGGCATTAGAGATGTAATTGAGTGAAGGATCTTGAAATGGAGGGTTTATTCTAGATTATCCAGGTGCATTAAGTGAAATCACAAAAGTCCTTATAAAAGAGTTGCAGGGGAGTCAGAATCAACTAAGGAGATGTATCATGGTGGCAAAGTTTGGAGTGACACAGGGACAAGAGCCAAAGGATGTAGTGGCCTCTAGAAGCCAGAAAAGGCAGGGAAATAGTTTCATCCCTAGAGGATCTAGAGGACTACAACCTTGCCAACCCATTTTAGACTTCTGACCTCCAGGAGAAATAAGATCATATACATCTGTGTTGTGTTAAGCCACCAAGTTTGTGGTAGTTTGTAGCAACAGTAGGAGACAAATACAGTTACCTAAAAAGAAGTGCTGCAAGACCAAGTAACCTCACTTTGCTACCGTGTCTTCAGGGCAGGCCACTGCTGTTGATTGACCTTGTAACATATGTGATAACGGGCTTAGACGTTTTGGGAGAAATACTAGTAGCTCTTTCCACTGTTCAGTTCCATTACCCTTTTTCATACTCAGATACATTTGTTTATTTGTTTCTGTTTGTTTGTTAATAGCAAGACCATAAATCCCAGTCTACTTTTCTTTTTTTTTTCCTTTTTTTAAGTGTTTGTCACTGATCATTTTATGCCTTGAGATTCCTCTCTCTTCTCCAATACCAACCCGAATTTGTGCAAGATGGTGTTTCCCCAACTCTTCACTCCCATGGCAGCTTCCGTAAATAATTAAGAGAAACACCCATTGAGAGGGTTTTACTTTTGGAAATCAGACAAGAGATAACTAAAAAATTACAAATTGTTCAAAATTCTTAGAACCTTCATTGCTGGTCTAATTTTAAGGGTTCTCATTGACATGGTAGTTGAAAGACAACATTCTACTTCTGTCCTTGGCTTCTGAGACTTTCAATCAAAATTGACCCTCTTCTTAAGAAATGAAATTGGGTCTAAAGGTATTACAACATGGAAAATTTGTGCTTCCTAGGCTTATGGCAATTAGCACTACAACTCTGGGTGAAACTGAGCTTACCAGTCTTATATTTAGGGACAAAGTGATTCACTTTCAGTAGTCCTTCACAGATTATTGTTCTGTTTTAGTCATCATATACCAAATATACAATTTTTCCATTTTTATTCAATTAAACACATGTTTCTTAAGTGCACAGCATTCATCTAGATGTTTTATCTAGAGTCCCCTACCATGCTCCCAAAAGGAAAAATAAATGTTGTGATATGTACTTGGGTCACCATAATGATTCTTAATATTTTCCTTAATCCTGCATATATTTTGGACAATGATATTTGAAGGTCGGGGGTACATGTGTACCAAGAATGGCAGTAATCACAGTTTGCCATGAAAACATTCACAGCTTGTTTGAAGAGAATGTGGGGTGTTTGGGTTTTGTTTTATAATTTACTGATATTACAAGGTATGAAATGTTTAGACCCAAAGACTGAATATCTGAATAACAAAAAAGTGGAATCTTGTAACTTGAACCATCTTGAGAAACATTCAGCTTATAAATATGTAAACAAGATTCAACAACCACAGCATTCTTCCAGCCTTACCAGATGTGCTTTCAAAGGGCTGTTTGGGGCCCTTCTTTTATGCTTTTCCCTTTTTTTATATTCTACTGCCTGAATATCAGGGAAAGGGCAAGTGATTACCTCGCATAGTTTTCTTCTACATATGAAATATGCATGAGATCTGTTCTTACTGAAAGTTTACATTTGCCCAGCTGGCTTAACATCTTTTGGGGGTCTTAGCCTTAGTGGCTTCATTAGACCTCCTGGAAAACAGATTTACATAGGAAATGGAAACTCAATTTAAATAATCTGTATGTCTTATAAGAACCCTTCATAGGAAAATTGTTTTTTCTTAAACAGCATTCAAATAAAAGTGAATTTTAAAATTTTGAGTGAACACTGTTCTCCACTCAGGAAAAAGTCCTTTAATTTGTTAACATATGTTAAGAATGCTTTTCTTTATTCTATAACCTTAAATTGCATGAATCTTTGAAGATCGCTCTTACTCATGTTTATTCTGAATTTAGAAGTTATCTTTCAATTATTCCACACATTGACCTTTAATCTCAAGACATTAACAAGAATGTATTATAATGAAACGCTGTGACACCTTTAGATGTAAAGTACAATGTAATAGGTTAAAATAATCAAGAATATTCTAATATGTTACATAACATATTAATAAATAACATATCCCCTATGTCATATGCAATATATTAACTTATTATGTGATAATCTTGAGAATGGAGGGACTCTATGGAAATCTTACTTTTTATAAGATGATTTATTTATTTCAATAATTTATTCCACAGCATTTAGGGAGTGCCTACTAAGTTATAGGCTCTATTCTAGTTTCTTGGGATGCATCTGTGAGTAAAAATTACAAAACTTGCACAGAAGAAGTAATTATCTAGTAAGGGAAACAGTCTATAGACAATAAACATAATTCTGAAATGTTGTAATATGTTAGAAGATAATGAATACCAGGAGAAAATCCAATAGGCTGGAGAGTTCCGTCTGGGAGGGAGTTACCTTGCAGATTTCTAGGGAATGTACATTGTGGGGACAACTGTATCAAAGGTCCTAGGGTTGGAATTACCAGGCCTGTTCTTGGGAAAAAAAAAAGAGAACATTGTAGAGTGAAATGAGAAATGGTGGCAAGAAATGAAGCTGGAGGGATTTGTATTAATGGTGAGACGGGGGAGATGGGAGAAGATCACATAGGGCCAGCATGCATTTTACTAAATATCAATTTTTTTTTTTACTAAAAGTATCGATTTAATGGAATTTTTGGAGCAAAGGAATGACTTGTCTGAGTTATGTATTTTAAATGTTTATTTATTTTGAGAGAGATACAAGGAGAGAGAGAGTGTGAGTGGGGGAGGGGCAAAGAGAGAGGGAGAGAGAATCCCAAGCAGGCTCCATGCTCATCACAGAGACCTACATAGGGCTCAATCTCACAACAGTGAAATCTCCACCTTACCTGATATCAACAGTCGAAACTTAACTGACTGAGTCACCCAGGTGCCAGAGTTGTCTGAGTTATTTTTTTTTTAATGTTCATTTATTTAGAAAGAGAGAGACCCCAAGCGGGGAAGGTGCAGAGAGAGAGGGGGATGTGAAAGCAGGCTCTACACTGACAGCAGAGAGCCCCGTGTGGGCTTGAACTCATGAACCATGAGCTTATGACCTGAGCTGAAGTGGGATGTTCAACCAACTGAGTTACCCCCGTCTGAATTATTTTTAACAAGATTATTTTGGCTATTACTTTTGATAACGAACTACACTTAGAATTGCAATAATTCAGGAGAGCGATGATGAAAGCTCAGATCCAGTTGGTAAAGTGCTGCCATTGAGAAGTAGTAGGACTCTTAGTATATGTTTTGAAAGTAGGAACTTCTTTATTAATTGTATGTGAGGCAAAAGAGAAGTCAAGAATGAGTATAAGCATTTTGGTCTGATACAGTGGAAGTATGGACTTGCCATCAATGGAGATGAAGTAAACTTCAGCTAAAACAGATCTGAAAAGGGGGTCAGAAATTTAATTGTGTACATGATTAGTTTAAGATATCTTTTAAATATGTAAGTAGAAAGTCACAAAAACTGGTATCCTAGTCTGGAGTTTGGGTGATACATCTGAGCTGGAGGTATAAATTTGGGAGCCATTTAGATTATCAATCGTGTTTACAACCATAAGAGAGTATACATTTCCCAAAGAAATGAGTGCAATGTTAAAAATTTTTAAAAATCTCTATGTGGAGGCAAAACCTAAGCTTTAGGACTCCAACTTTGAAAAGTTAGAGAGATGAAGAACTAACATATGAGATTGAGAGAGTGACCAAGGAAGGAATAAAACAAAGAGAATGGGTATCCTGGGAGCCAAGTGTCCTGGGAGCCAAGTGAATTATTTTATTTATTGTACTGTATTGTACCATATTTAGCTTATATTATATTTCCAGTAGAAAGGAGTGGAAAAGGTGTAAAGGTATGCAAACATAAGTGATAGTTTCAGAATGACTGAGAACCGAGTACTTGATTTAGCAACATGGAATATATTGATGACTTTAACAGACTGCTTTGGTGGGTGAAAACCTGCCTGGAATGAGTTTGAGAAAAGATGGTAGAAAAGTATTTGGAGACAGGGGATACCATGCAAGTGGGATTTCATTTTTAATTTTTTAAAAATGTTTATTTATTTTTGAAAGAGAGAGTCAGAGCGTGAGTGGGGGAGGGGCAGAGAGAGAGGGAGACACAGAATCTGAAGCAGGCTCCAGGCTCCAAGCCAACTCGGGACTCGAACTCACGAACCATGAGATCATGACCTGAGCCAAAGTTGGATGCTCGACCTACTGAGCCACCCAGGCACCCCTCATTTTTAAAGGGAAAAGCAGTGACATCATATTTGCATGCCGATAGGAAATGTGTGAGAAAAAATGATATAGGACTGGGTAAGATATTCAGACTGGAGATTTCAACAAGATGAGAATCAATGGAATTCAATGCATAAATGAAGGGATGAGTCTCAGGCAAGAGTCCTAGGAGTTTGTTTATAGCAATAGGAGGGAAAGAAGAGCAAAAAAAAAAAAAAAACAAAAAAGGGCATGCGTGTTGTATGTGTGTGTATGTTTAAGTAGGCTCCATGCCTAATGTGGGGCTTGAACTCACAACCCAGAGACCAAGAGTTGTATGCTCTACTGACTGAGTCAGAAAGAAGAGAAATGGTCAACAAGTGGGCATAAGTGAAGAGTGATAAAGTGGAAGGGATATGTTGTAGATTTGATATCAGAGGATATAATGTGAAATAGACTAAGAGAGTAGAGGAATGAGTGAGCCCACAAAATATACTGTAATATACTATACTAATTTCAGGGCAGAACCAAGTATCCGCTTAAAGTTTGTGGACATGAATTTAAAGTGACATCAGTTTGCACATTCCCTAAAGTCTAGCGAGATATATGGCACGTAGGAAGTCACTATTAAAGATCTGATGAATAAATGAAAAAAATGCTTGAAATATCCTTAAAAGGTACTGAATATATAGTATAGAAATGACCTTTGCATGTTTGATTTTCTACTTATTTTGTCTTCTTAAGCCCCATATTTGCACTAATCATGGAGAGAAAAAAATCTACTTTAAGTACCTGGGAAACAGACTCTGAGATCTGCATAAAAGAGGTTTATTGCAAAATATTTCAGAATTGGGAATGGGGGCAGTCAAATTGTGATGTAGTTCCAATAAGGGACTCGATTAATCTTACAGGGAGTTGGAATGTATCTTAAAAATTGTCATAATTGAGACAAAATTGGTAGGATTTTATACCCCTTTAGTAGACAGTCATTGGATACAGGCCGCCCGAGGAGTGGATGTGTCACCTTGTTCAAGGCACGATCTTTCTGCCTAGGATAATTCCTGAAGAAGGAGTTAGGATGTCATAATGTTAGTTATAAAAGATAATTTTAGGAAAGGTCTTAAAGAGATCATTTTCATTTACTAGATTCTCCCCTCCCTTATAAATATTCAAAACACTTTGTAATGTAATTACCTCTTATTCCGCATTGGTGATATTTAATACCAAACATTAACATTTTCCCAAGATGAGAGTCTAAAGTATGGAGAAAAGATAGGTTCAATAAGGCAGGTAGAGATTATAGGACACTTAATCTGGCTATCTGGCTCTTGAAACAATAATCCTTTTCTGACTTTATCAAAATTAATAATAAATAAATAAATAGAAATAGTATCTAATTGTGACCCACTAACTTGATTTTATAATTTCTGGAATGTGTTTCAGCCTGAAGTTGGAAAGTGATTGGCTACAAAACACAAAAAGGATACACCATTTATTTCATGCACTTACCAGGAATTGGAGAAATATGCTGGGCACAAGTAGGTAAGGTAAGGTGACCGTAGGTAAGGTGACGATAGGATGTATCATCTGATCCCAGGTCCTTTGAGAGTAAATGAGGCAGGAACAAGGACTGTCTCACTATCTGTAGCAGGGTTCTTCCATCACCAAGGCATGTTAAGGCTCAAAGTAGAAGTCAGAAGAGCACGACATGGGTCACAGCGGTTGTTTGTCCTCTTGATCCCCGTGTTCAGAAGAATAGGGAAAAAGGGAATCAGAAGACGTTTGACATTTACAAGAAGTAATTAACCTAGCTAGGATAAAAACGGGGGGGAGGGGACCATTAATCTGTAAGTTAAAATCAAACCCAAAGGAAAAAGTATAAACTACACAAGAACAGAGAAGAGCCATACTTGCCTGTGAAATGACACAGAGGAAGCACTATGTCACTGGATTATGGTGCTCAGGATAAAGTAGTACATGCATATACCTGATATCCAATGGAAACTCTTAGAGTTTGCAAGTCATGTAGAAACTCTCTTCACACATAATTGTGGGGCAAAAGGTGACAAAAGAATTTAATTTTATTTAAACTTTCAAAGTTCTGATGTGACTAGTATAAGTTTTTCTAACTCGTTATACAAATCCTACATGCTTCTTTGTAAATATATTTAGTATAAAGTGGGCTTAATTTTTAAAAAGATTTTATATGGTGTAATGGTTAATTTTAGGTGTCAACTTAACTGAGGTTAGGGATGCCCAGATAGCTGGTGAAATATTATTGCTGGGTGTGTCCATGAGGGTGTCTATGAAAGAGTTTCATTTGAATCAGTACTCTGAGTAGAGCTGATTACAATCACCAGTGTTAAGTGGGCATCATCCAATCTACTGAGGGCGTGAGTAAAACAAATGGTGAAAGAAGCGTGAATTGACTCTCTCTGCTGGAGCTGAGATGTCCATCATCTCCTACCCTCAACATTGGCACTCCTGGTTCTCAGGCTTTTCGTCTCAGACTGGGATTACATCATCACCCTCATGCCCCATTCTTGGAGCTTAGGACTGGAATGTACACCATCAGATTTCCTGGTTCTCTGGCCTCAAAACTTAGACTGAATTATACCACTGGCTTTCCTTCTCCTTTAGCTTTCAGACAACAGATCACGGGACTTTTTGGCCTCTGTAATGGTGTGAGCCAAGTCCTGTAATATGCAAACATACCTTATTTTATTGTGCTTTGTTTTATTGCACTTCACAAATACAGTGTGTTTTACAAACTGGAAAGAGGAAAAATGCCAACATTAACAGGAGTTTGGAAGCAGTTGATTCCAATCCTCATGGATAACTTTGAGGGGTTCAAGACTTCAGTGGAGGAAGTAACTGCAGATGTGGTGAAAATAGTGAGAGCTAGAATTAGAAGTGGAGACTGAAGATATGACTGAATGGCTGCAATCTCATGATAAAAGTTTAATGAATACAGAGTTGCTTCTTATGGGTGAGCAAACAAAGTTCCTGAGTTTCTTGAGATAAAATCTACTCCTGGTGAAGGTGCTGAGAATACTATTGAAATGACAACGAATGATTTAGAATATTGCATACACTTAGGTGATAAAACAATGGCAGTTATACCCAATTGAGAGGACTGACTTCAATTTAATTTTTTTTTTTTTTTTTTTTTTTTTTTTAGAGAGAGAGAGAGAAAGAGAGCACATGTAAGCAGGGGAGGGGCAGAGAGAGAGGCAGAGAGAGAATCCCGAGCAGGCCCCTTACTGTCAGTGCAGAGCTCATGAACTGTGAGATCATTACCTGAAGGGAAATCAAGAGTCCAAAGCTTAATCTGCTGAGCCACCCTGGCGCCCCTTGACTCCAATTTTGAAATAAATTCTACTTCGGGTAAATTGCTATCAAATGGCATCACATACTACAGAGAAATCACTGGTGAAAAGAAGAGCCAATGGATACAACAAACTTTATTATTATCTTATTTTAGGAAATTGCCACAGCCACCCCAATCTTCAACAACCTGATTAGTCAGCAGACATCAACATCCAGGCAAAACCTTCCACCAGCTGAAAGCTCAAATGATGTTGAGCCTTTTCAGAGCAATAAAGTATTTTCAATTAGATGTGTACTTTTTTCAGACCTAATACTATTGCACACTTAATAGACTACAGTATAGTGTAAAAACAACTTTTATATGTGCTGGGACACCAAAAATTAATTGTAATGGCTTTATTGAAATATTCATTTTATTGTTGTGGTCTGGAACTGAACCTGCACTATCTCCGAGGTATATCTGTATATCCTATTGGTTCTGCTTCTCTGAAGAACGCTGACTAATATATTTTGTTATTAAGTATTTCACAGGAAGTAGTTGGAATAAAGACAAAAGAACACATTATCATTTCTTCTCCCAACATATGACTTTATATTTATACCCAAATATTTTTTCCAGGAGTACTAAAATGGTTAATGTTGGGCTCTTCTAATTTGAATGGGGTTTCAGTGGAATTTAGAGGAAAATAGGAAGTATATTTATTAACTGAAACCAAAACCAACATACATTTTAGGAAACAATATGGTTTTTGATAGAATAAGCTTTTTTGACTTTCAAATTCAGCATTGTCTTCCAATCAAAAGAAAGAGATACCTAGAAGGAATTGCAGTAGGAAATTGCAGAAAACTGGAGCTTTAAATATTAAAGCACCCTATGTATAACAATAAGTAGAAAATAATGGAAAGTGGATTCTCGATCATGGCACTTTTTTTTTTTTTAACTATGAGAGCAAGGTTTTCCTGGCTTCTTTTTCATCTGATGATATTTGATTAAGCTATGAATTTATTATACATACTTCATGGTTACAACTATTTAATTTTTTTTAAACAACAGTGAAAAAACCGGTGAATCAACTCAACTCCATACCGGGATACAGTTCCCCTCCCACGTACTTACATTCTTACACTAAATATACTTAAAATATAAAGATAACTGAATAAATATATTTCTACTTACAAATTATTATTATTTTTTTTGCATAACACATCAGAGACTGTTACTAATTCTCTCTGTGTACTCAAGTATTTAAAAACCTAGTATGTTCAGGTTTACATTTAAACATCCATAGTTCATTTCTGCTATCATAGTGTAAGTTGTCATCCTGAATAATATAATGTCTGTCACTTTAGTCTGCACAGTAGCCACTCTTATAAAAACATATCAGATAATATGATTCTTTTGTAGAACTAGATAAGCCATTGAAAGAAAATAAGAAACATCTGAGTGGTAAAGATAACAGAAAATTACTCTACCCTATTTTTTGGTACCTACTATTCAGTAGAGTAGAATTGAATAATAACTTCTCTCATAATTTTTTTGGAACACCTGATTCCAGAAACGTAACTTTATCTTCATTTTGCATAACATGGTACAATAATTTTGCTTTAATAATTTTTATCATACATAATTTTTAAAAATCAATGTCTTTTAAGTTATTTTTAATTTTCTCTTAAATATTAGTGATTAATGAAAGTTGAAAGCTAATTACTAAATATTAAAACATACAAATTAAGGCAATTAAATTATAGAAAGGAAACCATAACTAATTCAGGAGATGGGGTTAATTTTGAATATTTAACAATTAATGGAATGATCTTAGAAAATTTGGAAAACTCTCCATTTTTGTACAAAGTTTCCCGTTTTTTTAAAGTAAGTTTTCTGTAGTTGCCTTTGTAGTATATAATTATTTTAAATTGAAGGCCAAAAACTTATTTGGAGAAAGATAAAGCAACACCAAGTCACAGGTAACTTATCTTATAAAGTCTTCTTTTCTACTATGGTTCAATAATGGTACATTTTCATTTTCAAAACTGGGCCATAAAACTGTATGACAGGAAAAATTCAATGACTCTTCTTTACAATAAAGAACCCAATCATGGACCCAATAAAGAGCTACACTTTAAGAATTATTAAGAAAAAAAAAGCTTCATTTTAGCAATTGTTTAGATTAAATACAGAAATTATAGTATTTCTGAGTACTATATACTAAGCCCAATATTTCGTTAGATATTATAAAAATAATATTGAGCAAAAAGAAGTAATATATAATTCAGAATGTGTACTGAGACCTCTTGTGAATCTTCCAAAAATGACATTAATCTGAGCAAGTATATTGAAACATTTACATATTCCCTTTGAATTCATACACTTATCCTTAAAATATATTTTCTTCTGTTTCCAATTTTATATAATTGATAATAGTTACATAAAATCAGAGGTGTGAAAATGGTACAATCCTATTAACCAAAAAAAAAAAAAGTATTTTGTCTCTTGAAGCTTTTAAAAACTACTCCCAGAAAGATTATGTAAGCAATGGCCCCATGATCTTCTCAGCTAATATAGAAAAGTTTAAATGTACCTATGTACTTTATAATTGGAATTACTTTGTAGATTGCTGGTATTATTTATCTATATTTGTTTACCATGTGAAATAGTTCCTTGCTATTTACTTATTATTACTGCTTTTCAGCATTTTGTGTGCTGTTTTTGATTTAGTTCATTGCCAACTTAACCTGACAGAAAAATTACGTGACTTACAAATATAGTCTGTATTAATATTAAAATACTATTTTTATTTATTTTAATACCATGACATAAATATAATTCTAATAGACTCAAATATTTCTTATTCATCCTTTTCTTTATAGTTTTACCAAGTGCAGAACATTTGTTTGTAAAAAGAAAAATCCTGTAGGAGAAGTATATAGGTCTGAGATGGCAGCAAACCAACCCTCCCACCAAAAGCAATTAGAAAAGTTTTATAAAAGCTAAAAATCATCAGTTTAAAGACATTAGTGTACTGCTGGAAGATGGACAAGGGAGTCCAAGGTTTTGGAAAGCAGAGATGGGTGCTGACAAGGTAAACCACTTTCCCTCTGAGCATTTGCTGATTCTTAGGACAGGCAAGAGTCCAAGAATATTTGCTTTGCTGCTGCTGCTGGACAGAAACCAGATGCTGCTTCTGCTGGCTCTTGTTCTTGATTTTATCCCTCTCTCCTTCCTCGCCCTCCCCCTTCCTCCTCCTCCTCCTCTTTCTCTTTCCTCTCTTCTTCCTATTCCTCCTCCTCCTCCTTTTAAAATAGGTTTATCTTGCTATAAAATCTGTTGAGGCAAATGAGAAATTCAGGAGTCTAAAGGCCACAGGCATATTTTTCCTTTAAAGAAACAAATTTGCTGAATTATAAAGCTGTGCAAAGTAGAGGTTGAAAAAAATGAATCAGAAAGTCAATAAAAAGGAGAGGATACCTTTCTGGCAGCCTTGTGGTGCTGAGAAGATAAGGACCAGGATTCAGGACTCCAAGAGAGATGGAAATTTGTAAGTGTGCCATGCTCCAAACTAGAAACTCTGGAGGGTTGGACCCTGGACTGAGGAGGGGCCGCTACCATCTACTAGTGTCAACAGCAGTAAACCAAAACCAAAATGAAAAAAATGACAATACAGAATATGTTAAAATTAAGAAATTTGTATTTCACAAGACAGAAATGAGGGAGAGAAGCAAGGCACAAAATGGAAGAAGACATCTTTTTATATTTCAAAGTATTTTTTTTTTTTTGATAAATCAGTAAGAAAAGAAGGCAGGGAAACCACTAACAACAACGAAAGACTGAAAAGCTTTGTACAGAGGAGGATACCTATTACCTACATTGCAGGACACATGTGGAAGGGGCTGAACTCCATACAAACCCACCAGAATGGCTAAAATAAAAAACAGACAAAGCAAAACAAAACACATAAACAAAATGTTGACTACAAACCTGATTTACTGCTGGGGGAAGTATTAATTGTTAAAATCCTTCTGGGGGCGCCTGGGTGGCGCAGTCGGTTAAGCGTCCAACTTCAGCCAGGTCACGATCTCGCAGTCTGTGAGTTCGAGCCCGCGTCAGGCTCTGGGCTGATGGCTCAGAGCCTGGAGCCTGTTTCCGATTCTGTGTCTCCCTCTCTCTCTGCCCCTCCCCCGTTCATGCTCTGTCTCTCTCTGTCCCAAAAAAAATAAATAAACGTTGAAAAAAAAAAATTTTAAAATCCTTCTGGAAAATTGCTAGGCAGTAGCTGTTAAAGTTGAAAATGTACATTCCCTATTATCTAGCATCACACTTCTGGGTACATAACTTATCAAATTGCATTCATATTATTACCAAAAATTATGAGTGATTATGTCCATAACAGCTCTAGCCAAACATTGGAAACAACTGTGCAACAAAAGACCGCATATATTGTGGCATATTTACATAGGGCAATGGAAGACACACCCAAGACCCACAAAACTATTACCAATGCATAATAGGATAAATCTTGCCAAAATGATATCCAGAAACAAACACCAAATGCCAGCAGCCACAAAAAGTACATTTGTGATAATACTTATCTATGTGTGGAAGCAGGTCTACTTCATTGATAGTGTTAAAAGCTTAGGCAGTTAGGCATGAGGAGAAGAGATAAAGCAGGTGCTGTCCACACCCTGGGTGCCACCCTTGAGGGAGAATTAACAGCCACACCTTCAGAGCCATGTTCAAGGGCTAACAAAACAAGAAAAGCTTAGCCACCAAGTTGCTCAAAAACCACAAGGGGGGTTCCAAGAGCTGAACATGCCCACAAAAGGTGCAACTTGCCCTTAACATACCTCAAACATCATAACAAAGTGCATGAGGCATAAATATACAAGGCATAAATGAATGATTACGGACTGCATCATGGGTAGACACATGTGCAAAAGCCAAAATGTTATACAACCCCCCAGCTCTCAATAAAAAAATGTCAATCAAAGCCAAATTTACATATGCAGAAAGCAGGCTTAAAAGGGGCTATTACCACTCTTGCTCTGGCAGTGGCCAGCTTATACTCTTGAAAGTGTCCTATATACTGGTCTGCTCAATAAAACTATTTCCCCACTCTGGTGCCCAGGCTCTAATACTTCCGTGTGTCTGGGACAAGAACCAAGCAACCTGGTAACAGGAGTAAGCATGATTATGACTCTTAGAAGGGACGCTGGCGAGAAGGGTCCATAAGGAGTTTTCTGGGGGGTGCTGATAATGTTCTGTTTCTTGATGTGGATGGTGGTTACAATGTGTGTGCTAAATTTATGAAACTTTATCAAGCTATATACTAGTGATTTTTGCATCGTTCTGTGTGCATGTTATACTTCAAAAGAGTTTATTAAAAAATGCAGTACACCTGACATTATACAATAAGTGGTTAGCAGTATTAAAATTTGCAAGCACTTTTAATAATCTTAAATAATCAGTATTAAAATTTGCAAGCACTTTTAATAATCTTAAATAATCTTAAATAATCTTAAATAATCTTAAATAATCTTAAATGCTCCAAGAAAGTGTTGAACATTCCAACCCAGAAAGAATTGTCTCACCTACTTACTGTTTCAGCAAGTGAACAACGTGATAACTGGGGTGAATACAGGTAACAGAGCTATAAAAGTGAAAAGGAAATGAATACTTTGACAGACAATGTTGCCACTGTATTCCATAAGTGAAAAGTTCATTTAGAATACAGTCATTTTTCTAAGTTAGTGCTTTTCCAAGTGTGGCTCCTAGGCCAGCAGCATCAACATCAGGGGGTAATACACCCAGAAAAACTGAATCTTAAACTCTGGGGAAAGGTCCGAGCCATCTGCATTTTTTAAATCTTTTATTTATTTATTTATTTATTTATTTATTTATTTATTTATTTATTTATTTAGAAAGCACATATGCAAGCAGAGGAAGGGCAGAGGGAGAGACCTGAGCTGAAATCAAGAATCTGAAACTCAAGGGACTGCATCCCTAACCATCTGTGTTTTAATAAGCCCTCCAAGTAATTCTGATGCATGCTAAATTTTAAGATCCAAGGATATAAAACAAATCTGTATACAAACACCCTACCTGTATTTTTCTTTCTTGTTTTCTTTCTTTTCTCCCTCCCTCCCTCCTTCCCTCCCCTCTTCTCTTTCTTTCCTTTCTTCTTTCTTTCTTTCTTTCTTTCTTTCTTCCTCTTTCTTTTCCTTCCTTCCTTCCTTCCCTCTTTTTCTTTCTTTCTTTCTTTCTTTCTTTCTTTCTTTCTTTCTTTCTCCCTGTGTCTCTTTCTTTCTTGCTTGCTTGCTTTCCTTTCTTTCTTTCTCCCTTTCTCCCTTCCTCCTCTTCCTCCTCCTCCTCCTCCTTCTTCTTCTCATTCTTTGTGTGCCATTTAGCAATTTGGCAGGTACATTGCTGCTGATCACTGAATAGATATTGAATGAATCACTAGTGTTTTGCATGTTAAATGACATATAATTGTTTATTGAATTACATTTAATTAACTGTATCCCATGGACAAGAATGGGTTCAATGAAATTTAAATTAATTCCATGCTGTTTCTACTTTAGTTCAATAATGATCCATCGATATGAGAAATGTAAGAAAAAGAGGAATCTAGTTTTTGTTGGCGTGTGTCACATTTCCATGGAGATCTTGATGTAGTTCCTAAAATTTGAAAAGAACTCCCAACAGGATTTCCTCATCATAGATCATTGATTTGAACACCAGATAAAACAGGCATGGAAAAAAAATCAATCACTCAAACACTGGGTTGTGAGGGAGTAGATCTTTATTTAAGAAGGAATGGGGGAAAAGATCTCTTGAATAAAACGGTAAACACACACACACACACACACACACACACACACACACACACACACCACAGAGTATCATACTACCAACTGTCCTGAGTTAAAGTGAAGTACCCAAAGTTATAGTCAGAAATCAAGCTAGCACAGAGACAAATGATCAGTTTACTGAATATGAATGCCTAGCACTATGTACACTTTCTGAATAAGCCTCAGATGTAGCATCAATCTCAAAGAATAGAAGAATAAGCAAAGTTTGATTTAAGGTGTTGTAATTCATGAATTCATGAAAATTTCATGAATATCAAGAAGTCAGATACCACTGAAATGTTTTCTGTTTTCAAGCCAGGGTCACAGATCATTAAGCAGCTATTTAAGTATAAACCATGCAATTAAAAGCATCAGAATTGATGTGCAGCTGGAGTCCCTTGCTTAGCTGAGTAGTTGGATGTTTATAAGAATTTGGTATACTGTTACTAACTATACATCCTTGTGAAAAGATTTCAATTTCCTTTCACAAAACCTGGATCATGATTTGAATTCTACATAAAATAGAAATTAAAATATTCAATGGCATCTGAAGAAGAGAAAAAGAATTAATAAAGTCACTCTATTTTATAACTTGTATTTATTAAAACAAAGAAGACACCCATTGAGTTGTGTTTAATTCTCTCTGTTATACCAATAACTTTACTTATGAGTTAATGCTATAGAGATTAAGAAAGAAAGATGCCATTATATATGGAGATTTTAGTTTTAGTGCCTGTATTATTTAACATTTTTGGAATAAAAGATCCATTATGTTATCTGTCGATTGGTTTATTGGTCAATTGATCTATCTACACAAAGTTTAATAGTAGTGATCTGGAAGTTTGAACCCAAAACTAAGAATTCTCCATGCTGAAATTATGCCTATGCATTAATAAAGTAATCTCATAGTTCTATATATTTTTGAAATAAATTACATTTCAAATACTATCTCCCATTATACACACACACACACGCACACACACGCACACACACGCACACACACACACACAGTGTGTGTGTGTGTGTGTGTGTGTGTGCGTGTGTGTGCGTGTGTGTATAATTTAACTTCTGGTCAGATCTTGACTTCTTTGAGTAATCTATTCATAGCTTACACCAAGAAATTCCCCTCTAAGGAGTATCAATATTAGCAGAGTGTTAGAAGTTCAAGATTGTGTTGGAAAGATTAATTTGTAATATTCCAAACTGTAATATAGCCTTAGAGCTTATATTTTCATCCTCAGACACTCTTCCAGTATTAACTCACTATTATCATCAGTTCTCCCTGTCTTCATTGTAATAGAACTTGAAGTAATTGCATTGGAAACTAAAGCAACTTTTAGAAAGAGATAATATTCTCTTAATAATAGGATGATTCATATAAATTTGCCATTAAGTAGATCAGTTATTAAACACGACAATTTCTTATGGTTCAACCTATAATAAATATGGAATTTATCAGTTAAACTGATATCAGTTTGATTTTTTTAGCTTTATTTTTAAATTTTTTTTATTGTTTATTTTTGAGAGACAGATGGAGTGAGAGTGGGGGAGGGGCAGAGAGAGAGGGAGACACAGAATCTGAAGCAGGCTCGAGGCTCTTAGCTGTCAGCAAAGAGCCCGACTAGGGGGTCGAACTCATGAACCATGAGATCATGACCTGAGCCAAAGTCGGACAGTTAACCAACTGAGCCATCCAGGTGCCCCAGTTTACCAGATTTGTAAAAGCATGTTGTGCGTGTAAAGAATTATGTTAGATATTAGGAGTATCTAAAACATACATCTAAAAACACATCTGACAAGCATGGTCAGATAAGAGAACATGGTCCTATAAACAAAGTTACAATGCAAAAAAGTTTTAAGTTTATTTTTATCTTTAGTATCTCTATAACCATCTACACATTCAGATCTAGCACCAAAAAGGAAATGGATGTAATTGAATCAGAGGATTCTGCAAGTAGGGCTCAGAGGAGAAGAAATCTAATGTGCTTGTCTGGTTCTTACCTCAGCAATCCACTTGGATGAACCCAGGAAACTCTCACTAAGAACCTATAAAAACATCTTTTGTTATTTTATCTTTCTGTTGGCTCTTTTATTTAACCATATAAAGACAAGTCTCTTTAAACTCCATTTTCCAACTTTTCACATTTTACCTTTCTCCTTCCCTTTGCAGCCAAGGTATTTGGAGAATATTCTACATTGTTTTCTACTTCAACATCTTCCAAATATAATATCAAATATATATGCATATATAAATGTATGAAACATGTGAGATATAAACATAATGTAAAATGGACAAATGTAAACTGAAATCATAACTCATGAACTAGGACATTACTAATATTTTCTATCTACCATGTAATCCTTTTACATTCTATATCCTTACCTCCCTTGCAAGAACAGCCTCCCTCTAGTTTTGGTGTTTATCAGTAGCTTACAGTTTTGAAAATTAATTACATTGCATTCTTGTATAATCTTAAGTATAATAGTGTTTAGTTGTTACTGTTCGAAGGTTGTTAAAGTTTCATTATGCTTTGTTATACTTCTGGAACTTGTTTTTTTAAATCACCTTTGATTTCTAAAATTATTCTACTTTGTTGTGGGTGATTGTAGTTCATTTGTTCCTCACTGATGTATAATATTCTACTGTGTTAATAACTACAATTTATTTACTTGTTGACTTGTTGATCAATAGTTACCATATTTTCTATCTTTCTTTATCTTCTTTTTTAAACAAATAATGTAGATCTGGGCATTCTTGTACATGTCTTCAGTGCACAGGTACAAGAATTTCTCTGAGATGCCTATGTAGGAACAGAAGTAATGCATCATATTTGAACCTTCAACTTCATTGTATGATTTCACTTTGTGATCTAAAGTGGTTATAACAGGGGCACCTGGGTGGCACAGTGGGCTAAGCATCTGACTTTTGATTTCAGCTCAGTTCATGATCTCACTGTTTGTGACGAGCCCTGTGTTGGGCTCCATGCTAACAGCATAGAACCTACTTGGGATTCTCTCTCTCCCTCTCTCTCTCTGCCCCTCCCTTGCATGTTCTCACTCTCTCTTTCTCTCTTTCTAAATAAATAAATAAACTTAAAAAAATACAAGCCCAAGAAAAAAGGTATTTTTTTAAATGAAGTGGTTATAATAATTTACCTTCCCAGCAGCAACATATATAAAATGACAAATGAACATTTTCCTTAAGATTCTGAACATTGTAGCCAGACTGCCTGGGATTGTTTTTCCTTTGAATTAAAGTGCATAATTGAAGTGCATTCAGAAAAGTGTGCAGATCATAAGTGTACAGCTTGATGAATTCTCATAAATTGAACCTACCTTTGTATCCAGTACCTAGATTGAGAAACTGAAAATCACTGGCAACTACAGGGGTTTTCTCTTCTTTTCCAGTATGACGTAACCATACCTCCAGAGCAACTGTTATCTTTATTTCTAATCTCATAGATTAGTCTTGTCTGTTTATAAATTTTATAATATTGGAATCATTGGACATATATTTGTGCTTGGATTTGCTGTTCAGTCCATATTGTTGAGTATAATGGTATCCCATTCTTTCTCATAGACAAATAGTGTGTCCTTGTGCAAATACACCATGAATAATTATGCATCCATTCTGTTTATTAGCAACTGGATAGGTTTCAGTTTGGCTCCATTTTTAATAATGCTGCCTGTAAACATTCTTGTACTGTTTTGGTGAACATACCTGCATTTCTGTTGGGTTATACAAAAATGGAAGTGCTGATTTTTCTACATCCGTCTTCAGTAGATACTGCTGAATAATTTGCCCAAGCATCTGCACTAATTTCCACTCTCTCCTAGCAGTGGATGAGACTTGCACTTGCTCCACATCCTTACCACAATTTATTTGTTTTATTTCTGTATTTCTGCTTTGTTTTCTTTTAGTTGTTTTGTTTCCTTTTTAATCCTTGGAAGGGGAGCATCTTAGGGTATAGCATTTCAGACCGGTTTTATTTTGCATTTTCTGATTCCCATGAAAGTGGAAGCATTTTCAGATGTTTATAGACCATTTGGATATCCTTTTTGTGAAGATCCTGTTCAAATCTTTGACAGTTTTCAAAAATTGATATCTCAGTATTTTTCTGACCAGTATTCTGCATACAAAGACTTTGTTCAGCTATTTATTTTAAATATTAGGCCCCAACCTGTGGCTTGTCTTGTCAATCTCTCTTTCTTCTGATGATTTTTACATAATATAGACCAAATTATCAAGTATTTCCTTCGGATTATTGCTTTAGCATCATGTGTTTAAAAATATTGCAATACATCAAGTGCATTAAGTTGTTTCCCTATAGAGTAAATCCTTGGATTTCAAGTAATTTGTTTTGTGAGCATTCCCCAAGATGAGTGAATATTTTTAATAAATTTTAACTTGATAAATGAGAGATGTCTTGAATTACCAATAGTATTTCACCCAATGTCACATGATCATAACTTAGCCAATGGTTCTTCTTTTTTATTTGCCTGTATCTTTTTGTTTATTTATTTTTTATTTTTAAAATTTGCATGCATGTTAGTTAGCACATAGTGCAACAGTGATTTCAGGAGTAGATTCCTTAGTGCCCCTTACCCATTTAGCCGATCCCTCCTCCCACAACCCCTCCAGTAACCTTCTGTTGTTCTCCAATTTAAGAGTCTCTTAGGTTTTGTCCACTCCCCTGTTTTTTATGTGATTTTTGCTTGTGTTCCCTTATGTTCATCTGTTTTGAATCTTAAAGTCCTCATATGAGTGAAGTCATATGATATTTGTCTTTCTCTGACTGACTAATTTCACTTACATAATACCCTCCAGTTCCATCCACCTAGTTGCAAATGGCAGGATTTCATTCTTTTTGATTGCCGAGTAATACTCCATTGTGTATATATACAACATCCCCTTTATCCATTCATCCATTGATGGACATTTGGGCTGTTTCCATACTTTGGCTCTTGTTGATAGTGCTACTATAAACATTGGGGTCCATGTACCCCTTTGGAACAGCATACCTGTATCTCTTGGATAAATACCTAGTAGTGCAATTGCTGGGTCGTAAGGTAGTTCTATTTTTAATTTTTTAGGAACCTCCATAGTGCTTTCCAGAGTGGCTGCACCAGTTTGCATTCCCACCAGGAGTGCAAAAGAAGTACTCTTTTTCTGCATCCTTGCCAACATCTGTTGGTTCCTGAGTTGTTAATTTGACAGGTGTGAAGTGATATCTCAGTGTGGTTTTGATTTTTATTTCTCTGATGATGAGTGATGTTGACCATTTTTTCATGTGTTGATTGGCCATCTGGATGTCTTTTTGGAAAAGTGTCTATTCATGTCTTTTGCCCATTTCTTCACTGGATTATTTGTTTTTTGGGTGTTGAGTTTGATAAGCTCTTTATAGATTTTGGATAATCTTTATCTGATATGTAGTTTGCAAATTTCTTCTTTCATTCTATCGGTTGCCTTTTAGTTTTGCTGATTGTTTCCTTCACTGTGCAGAAGCTATTTATTTTGATGAGGTTTCAATAGTTCATTTTTGCTTGGTTTCCCTTGTCTCTGGAGATGTGTTGAGTAAGAACTTGCTGCGGCCAGGGTCAAAGAGGTTTTAGCCTCGAGGATTTTGATGGCTTCCTGTCTTACATTTAGGTCTTTTATCCATTTTTTTTTTTTTTTTTTTTAATTTTTTTTTTTTTTCAACATTTATTTATTTTTGGGACAGAGAGAGACAGAGCATGAACGGGGGAGGGGCAGAGAGAGAGGGAGACACAGAATCGGAAACAGGCTCCAGGCTCTGAGCCATCAGCCCAGAGCCTGACACGGGGCTCGAACTCACGGGCCGCGAGATCGTGACCTGGCTGAAGTCGGACGCTTAACCGACTGCGCCACCCAGGCGCCCCATATCCATTTTGAGTTTATTTTTGTGTATGGTGTAAGAAACTGGTCCAGATTCATTCTTCTCCATGTCACTGTCCAGTTTTCCCAGCACCACTTGCTGAAGAGATGTATTTTTTCCATTGGATATTCTTTCCTGCTTTGTCAAAGATTAGTTTGCCATACATTTGTAGGTCCATTTCTGGGTTCTCTATTCTGTTCCATTGATCTGAGTGTCTGTTCTTGTGCCACTACCATACTATCTTGATGATTACAGCTTTGTAATACAGCTGAAGTCCAGGATTATGATGTCTCCAGCTTTGTTTTTCTTTTTCAAGATTGCTTTGGCTATTCGGGGTCTTTTCTGGTTCCATACAAATTTTAGGATTGTTTGTCCTAGCTCTGTGAAGAATGCTGGTGTTATTTTGATAGGGATTTCACTGAATATGTAGATTGCTTTGGGTAGTATTCACATTTTAACAATATTTGTTCTTCCTACCCAGGATAATGGAATATGTTTCTTTTGTGTGTGTGTGTGTGTGTGTTTTCTTCAATTTGTTTCACAAGGTTTCTATACTTTTCAGTGTATAGATTTTTCACCTCTTTGTTTAGATTTATTCCTAGGGATTTTATGGTTTTTGGTGCAATTATAAATGGGATCAATTCCTTGATTTCTCTTTCTGTTGCTTCATTGCTGGTGTGTAGGAATGCAACTGATTTCTGTGCATTGATTTTATATCTTGCAATTTTGCTGAATTCATTGATCAGTTGTAGACATTTTTTGGTGTGATCTTTTGGGTTTTCCATAAAGAGTTTCATGTTATCTGTGAAGAGTGATAGTTTGACCTCCTCTTGGCCAATATGGATAACTTCCTTTGTGTTGTCTGATTGCTGAGGCTCAGACTTCCAATACTATGTTGAATAACAGTGGTGAGAGTGGACATCCCTGTCTTGTTTCTCACCTTAGGGGGAAAGCTCTCAGTTTTTTCCCCATGAGGATGATATTAGCATTGGGTTTTTCATATATGGCTTTTATGATCTCAAGGTATGATCCTTCTATCCCTATTTTTTGAAGGTTTTTATCAAGAAAGGATCCTGTATTTTGTCAAATGCTTTCTCTACATCTATTGAGAGGATGATGTGGTTCTTGTCCTTTCTTTTATTGATGTGATGAATCACGTTAATTGTTTTGTGGATATTGAACCAGCCCTGCATCCCAGGTATAAATCCTACCTTGGCCGTGGTGAAGAATTTTTTTTTAATGCATTGTTCGATCTGGTTTGGCTAATATCTTGTTGAGGATTTTTGCATCCTTGTTCATCAGGGGAATTGATCTATATCTCCTTTTTAGTGGGGTCTCTGTTTGGTTTTGGAATTAAGGTAATGCTGGCTTCATAGAAAGAGTTTGGAAGTTTTCTTTCCATTTCTATTTTTTTGGAATAGTTTCAAGAGAATAGGTGTTAACTCTTTCTTAAATGTTTGGTAGAATTCCCCTGGAAAGCCATCTGGCCCTGGACTCTGGTTTTTTGGCAAATTTTTGATTACTAATTCAATTTCTTTACTGGTTTTGGGTCTGTTCAAATTTTCTGTTTCTTTCTGTTTCAGTTTTGGTAGTTTATATGTTTCTAGGAATTTGTTAATTCCTTCCAGATTGCCGATTTTATTGGCATATGATTGTTCATAATATTTTCTTATTATTGTTTTTATTTCTGCTTTGTTGGTTGTGATCTCTCCTCTTTCATTCTTGATTTTATTTTATGGGGTCCTTTCCTTTTTCTTTTTCATCAAAATGGCTAGGGATTTATCAGTTTTGTTAATTCTTTCAAAGAACCACTTCTGGTATCATTGATCTGTTCTACTGTTGTTTTGGTTTGGATAGCATTGATTTCTGCTCTAATCTTTATTATTTCCTGTCTTCTGGTTTGGGGTTTTATTTGTTGTTCCTTTTCCAGCTCTTTAAGGTGTTAGGTAGGGTTGTGTGTCTGTGACCTTTCTTCCTTCTTTAGGAAGGCTCGGATTGCTATATACTTCCTTCTTATAACCACCTTTGCTGTGTCCCAAAGGTTTTGGCCTGTGGTGTTATCATTTTCATTGGCTTCTATGTACTTTTAATTTCCTCTTTAACTTCTTGGTTATCCCATTCATTCTTTACTAGGATGGTCTTTAGTCTCTAAGTATTTATTATCTTTCCACATTTTTTCTTGTGGTTGATTTCGAGTTTCATAGTGTTGTGGTCTGAACATATGCACGGTATGATCTCAATCTTTCGTACTTGTTGAGGACTGATTTGTGTCCCAGTATGTGATGTATTCTGGAGAATTAACCGTGTGCTCTGGAGAAGAATGTGTATTCCACTGCTTTAAGATGAAATGCTCTGAATATATCTGTTAAGTCCATACGGTCCAGTGTATTATTTAAAGCCAATGTTTCCTTGTTGATTTTCTTTTTAGATGATCTGTTGATTGCTGTAAATGTGGTGTTGCAATCCGCTACTATTATGGTAGTATTAGCAATGAGTTTCTTTATGTATGTGATTAATTTATTTATATATTTGGATACTACCACATTTGGAGCATAACATAAATATTTACAGTTGTTAGATCTTCTTGGTGGATAGCCCCCTTAATTATGATATGATGCCCTTCTTCATCTCTAGTTACAACCTTTATTTTAAACTCTAGATTGTCTAATATAAGTATGTCTATTCTGGCTTTCTTTGGTTGACCATTGGCATGATAGATAGTTCTCCATCCCCTTTCTTTCAATATGAAGGTGTTTTTAGGTCTAAAGTGGATCTCTTGTAAACAGCATATAGATGGATCTTCTTTTTTTGCTATTCTGGTACCTTGTCTTTTGATTGGAGCATTTAATCCACTGACGTTTAGAGTGAGTACTGAAAGATATGACTTTGTTGCCATTATGTTGCCTGTAGAATTGGAGTTTCTGGTGTTCTCTGGTCCTTTCTAGTCTTTGTTACCTTTGTTTTTGTTTTGTTTTGTTTTGTTTTTGTTTTTTTCTTTCTCCCCTCAGGGAGTCTCCCTTAGAATTTCTTGCAGGGCTGCGTTAGTGGTCATGAACTCCTTTAATTTTTGTTTGTCTAAGAAACTTTTTATCTCCCCTTCTATTTTGAATGACAGCCTTGCTGGATAAAGAATTCTTGGCTGCATATTTTTCTGATTCAGCACATTTTATATATCCTGCCACTCCTTTCTGGCCTGCCAAGTTTCTGTGGATAGGTCTGCTGCAAACCTGATCTGTCTTCCCTTGTAGGTTTAGAACTCTTTTCCTTTGCTGCTTTCATGATTCTCTACTTACCTGAGTAATTTGTGAATTTGACTGTGATGCGCCTTGTTGATGGTTGGTTTTTGTTGAATCTAATGGGAGTCCTCTGTGCTTCCTGGATTTTGATGTCTGTGTCTTTCCCCAGGTTAGGAAAATTTTCTACTATGATTTGCTTAGATAACCTCTATGTATTTTTCTCTCTCTTCATCTCCTGGGATCCCTATGATTCTGATGTTGTTCCTTTTTAATAAGTCACTGATTTCTCTAATTCTTAAATCGTGCTCTTTTTCCTTAGTCTCTGTGTTTTTTTCTGCTTCATTATTCTCCACAAGTTTGTCCTGTATATCCGAGTCCCTTCTTGCCTCATCCATCTTTGCCACCATGGCATCCATCCATGACTGCAGCTCAGTTATAGAATTTGTTATTTCATTCAACTAGCTTTTACTTCTTTTATCTCCACAGAAAGGGATTCTGATCTATTTTTGACCCCAGCTAGTATTCTTATTATCGTGATTCTAAATTCTGGTTCAGACATCTTGCTTCTATCAGTGTTGATTAAATCCCTGGCTATCGTTTCTTCCTGCTCTTTCTTTTGGAGTGAATTCCTTCATTTTGTCATTTTCAAGGAATAAAAGGAATTAATAAGGCAAAAATATTAAATTAAAAAATTAAAAACAACACACACACACACACACACACACATACACACACAAATCAAATAAATGATTCTAGATCCTAAGTGTGTTTGGTCTGGGTGTTGAAAAGACTTGGATAGATTAGAGAAAAATGGGGGGAAAAAGGACAACATTTGTAAATTTGAAAGAGTGAATACAATGAAATAGAATAAAATGAAGTGATGGAAGTAAAATAGAATTTGAAAAATTTACAAAAAAGTAAAATACAGTAGAAAAAATTTAAAGGAAAATATTTTTAATAAAAATTGAAAATAAAATTTTTTTTCTCTTTCTGTGTTCAAGAAAAAGAACCGAAAAAGAAACAAAAAGGTAAATTAAATAGATGGACCAGCGAACAGACTGAAATATGATTGAAATTACAGTTTTTTCCCTTATAAGTCAAACTATGAAGTACTTTATCGTCTATAAACTAAGAAGTCAGAGAGAGTTGTGGTGTTCCTGTAGAGTGAAGTTGGCTTGGTTGGACTGGGCTCAGTGTTGCCTCCATTCTCCACTGGATGGCACTGCTTAACTTACTGGGTTGGATTGTTGTGGGACTTGTAGGTGTGTATGCGCATGCATGGGAGGAATGAAAATGGCGTCACCAGCTACCCAGTCTTTAGTATCAGAGCTCTGTTCTTGCTGACCAGCAATCATGCACCCCTCCTTTGTCTCTGGCTTCTGTCCACTCCCTGCTTTTACACTTTCCATGACCCAGCCCCGGGAAGCACCTCCCTCCTGAGTTTTATCTCAGATGCAGCTGTGTTTCATGACCCCTCACTCTGAGGGACTGTGGCTTTACAGGCTCAGATCCTCTGGGAGAGGGTCTCACTGAGCAATGGCTGGGTGCTGACTGCACCCAGGAACGTTCGCAGAACCATGATGCTGCTGATGCCCAGAGACTGTGGCTAGGTGCCAGCCCGCCCCAGAAAAAGTTCACACGATTGTGTAGCAGCAGTGTTTCAGGGATTATGGAAAATCACAACACATATCAGGCACCAGGCTTCACCCTTAATGATCTTGTTCCAGCACCAGTGAATGCAGTTGTTCTCTGGGGTCTGCTGGGACCAGGTCATCTCACAGCCTCTACCAGATGTTGTCCTAGCAGGGGAACTGCCTCACCCCATGTGGCCCAAGGACCACCCCCAGACTTCACTCTGCTCCTCGGGATTCGTCCTTCTCACCAGAGAACCACCATGTAGCAAGCTGCAGAGTTTCAGACTCTGTGCTCCCCCTGTTTTATAGAGTCTTAATGGAATTTCAACCTTCACCTTTCTCCCCCTTTTTTCAGTCCCTGTGGCTGTTTTCATTTGCCACTTTCTCTCCGGGTGCTTTTGGGGGAGGTGCTTTTCTGTACTCTTCCCTTGTCTCTGTCATCTCTCTGCAAGTAAAAAACAGCTCTTTGCCCTCTGCAGCTTTCTCCCACAGTTCACCTCTCCACTCTGTGTACCTGCTGAGTTCTGTGGTTCAGGTTGTGTAGATTGTTTTGCTAATCCTCAAATCAGTTTTCTAGGTGTGCAGCATAGTTTAGTGTTGATCTGGGTGTACTTCATGGATGCCAGACGCAAAAACAAACAAACAAACAAACAAACAAAAAAAACTTCTATGCTGTTCTGCCATCTTGGCTCCTCCCCCCAATGGTTATTGAAATTCACTTTGATGTACAGGTACTTTGGATTACAAGCATGTTTCCAGAATGAATCATGCTTGCAAACCAAGGTTTTACTGTATGTTATTTTAAAACATGGTTTTACATTTTGTATTTACCTCTAATACATTGGAACTGATTTGGTGTATGTTGTGAAGTAGAGGACCAGACTCTGTGGTTTTAATCCTTAAACCAATAAATTTGCTGTATAAACAGGGTGAATTACTCAGCACACTTGGCCCTCAGGTTCTTTACCTGTGAAGTTGGGATAATAATACTATCTAACACTTATTCTATCAACTGCTGAGGCCATTGTCAACAGATTGCTTCATCTGTCAGCCTGTTCAGGGAGGGGTTCAGCTTTAGAGAGCTGCTTCACTCGATCCCCCTCCCCTGAGGAGTCTGGCATCCCATGGTTGATTAGTACAAGGGAATTAAGTCCCTTGTCTCTGTCACCTCTACTCAGACAGTTCTCACAGTTGTCCTAGTTTCAGAACTCCCCATATGGTAGGCTAAGGGGTCTCTTGGGATTACCTCACAGCTTGATTTCTCCCTCTGCCTAATCTCACTTCCTTCTTTTCCTTCCACAGATGTGTTCACAGGAGTAAACATTAATAAATCTTCTCCATCCTAATCTGCACCTCAAAGTCGGCTTCCTTGTAGATGAAAGCAACCTGCCACACTCCCTTACTGGGAATTTCATTTAGGAAGATCAAGTAAGTTAATATATGTAAAGTACTGGCATGCTGCTAATTACCATCCAGTATAATCAAAGAAAAACCAGAGGAAGTTCTTGGTAGAAAATGACCCCCACAGTAAGACATGAATGGTGAGCAGTTCTTGACAAGGATAAGTTGCAGTGGGTAGAAGGGCGAATGTTCCAGACACTGGAAATATCACATGCAAAAACTCTGAAAGAAGAGCTAGAAACTGTAAGGCATTAAGTGTGGCCTGAGTGTATTATGGGAAGTGGTAGGATGTTCCAAAACAATGCTGGACAGGTAAGGAGTCAGCTCTTGCAGTGGCTCATCGTCTGTGCCAAGAAATTTATATCTTTTATTAAGAGGATTGAAAGGGCCAAAAAGAAGCCATTCCTGGAATTCATAAAGATCAGTGTTATATATTTTCAAGATTGTTGTAGCTCCAGAGAAGTGAATAAATTAGAGAGAAGTATTAGTTGGAAGCTAGAGTATTAGTCTATTTTAGTGATGATAGTGACAGAGAGTAAGTGCCAGTGCATCCAGAACCAAGTAGTTAGGATTGTCACAACTTAGTAAATTCTTCGTTAAGAGGAGTGTTGGACACAGAGGTCATGACTGAAACTCTTGCCTGTGATTTCGATTACTGCATATATGATATACTCTGCTTGAGCTAGGAAATTGAGAGGAAGAGGTCTGACACAGAGTGGAAAACTTTTAATTAATTTTTAGATATGTATTAAACTACTATTTGAAAATCCACTTGGATTTATTTTTAAATTTTAAGATTGTAAAAAAAGAGGTTTTGGTAGCAGGTGCACATATTAGTGATGTATACATTTTGGTGTTATGAGCATATTTTTATCAGTTTTAATTGGTGAATGAAAAAAAGTAAATAGTAAAGATACTATCAATTGGATAAAAAGGTGTTTTATGACTGTGGTATATCAGACAATGGAATATTATTTAGTAGTAAAACTAATTGAGCTATCATACCATGAAAAGCCATGAAGAGAATTTAAATGCATATTAGTAAGTAGAAGAAGCCAATCTGAAAGAGTTACATACTGTATGTTTCTAACTATACAACATCCTGGAAAAAGCAAAACTGTAGTCGCAGTAAAAAGATTAGTGGTTACCAGGCTTTAAGGGAGAGCGGGATGGATAGGCAGAGCACAGAGGACTTTTAAGGCAGTGAGACTACTCTGTATGACACTATAAGGCTGAATACATTAAATATGTCATTATACATTTGTCCAAACCCATAGACCAAGAGTGAACCCTAATGTAAATTGTGGATTTTAGGTAATAATGATGTGTCAGTGTAGGTTCATCAATTGTAACAAATGTACCACTGTGGTGAGGGATTTTGATAATGAGGAAGGCTATGCATGTGTGGAAGCAAGGGGTATGTGGGAAATCACTGTACCTTCTGCTTGATATTACTATGAACCTGAAACTGATCTAAAAAAGAAGGCTATTAAAAAAGTTATTTATATACTCTAAGGTTCAGTACAGATTATTGCTTATATGGTATATAGCAAGGGGATAATAACACAAGTTCTTTGCCAGGTATCTTTCTATTTAAAATCCATTCAAAAACGAACAAACAAACAAACAAACAAACATTGTCTACTAAGTGGCAATTACAACTTTAACTGCAATGTAAACATCCATCAGCAAATTTACAAAGAATTTCTGCCATATGCTTCTTACGTCTTGATGGCAAGAATCACACCCTAAATGATTACCATAAATAGAGAACTATACATTTGGTTACAGGGGATAGATTTTAAAGATAATAAATTGAAAAGATCATGGTGAAGGGAATTGAGAGTGTAGGAGATGGTGTTCGGTTGGAATTTCAAAGAGGGTGCTACTAAGCCTCATTGGAAAATAACATGTGAGCAGAGGTTAGGAAAAGGTTTAGCTTCATTTGTTCCAGCCAAAGTAACAATGAAATAAGCACAGCAGATGTATCTGAGGATCAGCAAGGAGGCCAGTGGACTGAGTAAAGTAAGATGAAAGGTGAGATTCATTACATGCTTGGTCCTACAACAATCATCTTTTTGTTTGTGTGTTTTAAATACTTACTGATTTAGGGGCGCCTGGGTGGCTCAGTGGGTTGAGCACCCGACTCTTGATTTTGGCTCAGGTCATGATCTCAAGGTTTTTGGGCATGGCACCGAGCCCAGAGTCAGGCTTGGCGCTGAGCGTAGAGCCTGCTTAAGGTTCTATCTTCCACTGTCCCTCTCCTCCACTCACACATGCACACACATTCTCTCTCTCTGAAATAAAGGAGAAAAGGAAAAGGAAAAAAAAAACATTGTTTTATGTTATTAATTCAGTATTTTTTGTGTGTGTTTTTTGTTTTTTGGTGTTTTTTTTTTTTTTAGTTTTTTACTCTCACTTAAGTTTTCTTATCTTCTTTGCTCAAGTGAGCTGGAATTCATTTATTCAATTAAAAAAACTCTAGTATTTTCAAGATTCGGTATCACAGTGGGTATATTTTGCATTCTATCTAGTGGTATATACTCTTAATTTTAAAAGTCGATATTTGTTGAAACAAATTGGATACAAAATTATAAAGTGATATGCTAGATTGTGATTTAAAATTTTTGTTAATTTTATTTATTTTTGAGAGAGAGAGAGAATGTGGGGGAGGGGCAGAGAGAGAGAAGGAGACACAGAATCCAAAGCAGATTCCAGGCTCTGAGCTGTCAGCACAGAGCCCAACACAAGTCTTGAACCCATGAACTGTGAGATCATGACCTGAGTTGAAGTCAGACACTTAACTGACTGAGCCACCCAGGCACCCTGAGACTGTGATTTTTAAAAGTAGTGGTGCACCTATATAAATGATCCCCTAGCCCTCACCCTATTCACATTGGGATTCTACCAACTGACCCACCCAGGCACCCCCTACGGTATATTTTATAGCCTTACTATATATAATACTTGTGTAGACTTGACTCTACATTTAGTTTGTTTTATTGCCAACACTAAGCTTTTTGCATTGTCTTTCTCTTTCTTAAGTTTGTATTTTCTTTTACTTTTTATTAAAAGACAAATTATTCTTGTATAATTTATTCAGGAAGGTACATTAGTGATGTAATTACTGAAGCCTTGCTCCAATGACTTTAATTGAAGAATAATTTGTAAGCACCTACTATAGATCAGAGAAGACCATTTATTTGCTTAGTGCATAAAAAGTATGGCAGTGTCGAAAAATTTTGAATTGTTAGCGTTCTTTGTGTAACTCCCTACCTACCATCCCCCAGAAAGTTATTTGGTTGTAGCTTTATTATCAAAGTCCTTTAATGTTTCCAGCCCATTTTTTCCCCCTGTGTTTTTCCCTCATTTCCTTTCTGTATAACTTGTATGCTTATGGAATACTTGAAATTAAAATATTTCAATGAAATAACAGTTGATATTAGAATAGTTTGGGTTTGCTCATAGATTCGTCAGTCTTCTATTTTTTTTTTAAGTTTATTTATTTTGAGAGAGAGAGAGAAAGAGAGAGAGCAGGGGAGAGGCAGAAAGAGAGGAAGATAGAGATTCCCAAGCAGACTCACACTGTCAGCTCAGAGCCAATAAAGGGTTCAATCTCACCAACCATAAGATTGTGACCTGAGATGATATTAAGAGTCAGATGTTCAACCGACTGAGCCACCCAGGCACACATTGTATTAGTCTTCTATTAATTTGAGTAATAAATAATTTTAATTTTCTGTTGCATCTTGTTCATAGATTGGATTTTCTTCATCTTTCAAATTTTCACATTTTCCTGTAATTATCTTTTTTCATTATTTATCAATTATCATGAATTTATTTTTCCACAATTTCCAATAAGTTGTTTGATACTTCCCTGATAAGATCATGTTTATCAAATTTTTTAAAAAAGAAAAGTTTTCATATTTTTACACTATTTTCTCTTTATGACTACTTGGTCTAGCTTTTTGGGCAACATATATTCTCTTGAATCTGGGGGACAAAATAAAAAATGTTCTGAAGTTTTACTCTTGTTATGGCAGCAAAATGTTTTTATGGTAGTATCTTTGATTAACAGTAGAAGAATCTGACTTTTCACCTATTATGTATTTACATAATTGTGATAGTTTTCATTTTTGTAGTCATTTAGGAAAAGCCCTATAAATGATTCTTTGCTTGTAGTAACTGCTGACTCTGGATAAAGACCTCCACTGATGTTCTCCATGTTTATAACAGCCAAAGATCAAGGAGCTTTCAATTTGTTGTGGCTACTTAGTCTAAGAGGAATTCCTACTACCCAAATGTTCTGTGTGTTAGGGTCACATCTTTCATTCCTTGAAGATTTAGTGATGTCCTGTATCATGTGAGAAACATAACTATAGCTAGAAAATAGTGTTTGGAAGGAGATGTTCTCAGCCCTCCTGGAGCTAAGAACATGACCATACACAGTCCTCCTCTGGGCTTATCAGGATTACTTCCTGAGTGCATAGCCTTCTTTTTCAAATAAAGCATTCTGTGTTTGAATAGAACATTCAAAATGAAATCAGGTGTCTTCTTCTCTGACAGATGTCTGTCACCTGTTAAGTGCATTTAACAGAAATCCCTGGTGATGTCTGTTAAGATACCCTTCCAAGTTTGAAGTAGTAATGTGGGTTTCACCATGTTTTTATTTATATTGTTCATAAATCTCGGATTCATTGAAGTAAGAAAGAAGGTGAATACCCATCATTATGTTGCTGTGAGTCAGATGTCACTGTTGTCCAGTTTCTAAAACAGTTCGGATTTTATTCGTTGGCAGACCTCTCTACTGTGCTATCTCTTTATCTCTTAGAAATTAAAGTACCTGATATGGAGGCACATGGGTGACTCAGTTGGTTAAGCACTTGACTTCGGCTCATGTCATGACCATGCAGTTTGTGAGTTTGATCCCTGCATCGGGCTTTCTGCTGTTAGAGCAGAGCCTGATTTAGATCTTCTGTCTCTCTCTCTCCCTCTCTCTGCCCCTCTCCTGCTCATTCTCTCTCTCTCTCTTTCTTTCTCTCTCAAAAATAAATAAACATAAAAAAGAAATTAATGTACATAGTTTTTATTTGAATTCTTTATTAATTGAGAAGGAATTCTAGATATGTGAATATCAACAAATGTAAGATATTACATGATTTCCTTCAATTTCAAGTGTAAATACTTTTCACATGTATTGCCAAGCATTATGAATTTGATAAACCTATCCAGAGGATGCAGTGCTAGCCCAATCTGGTATATGTTCAAGAGATTGTTTTGTTCATAGCAGATGGAGGAGTTACCATTTCATTTAAAGGGAATCTGTTCAGGTATAAAGAGATATGATACTATCTATGCAGAGATTCAATTATTTGTATAGATTATATCAAGAAGTTGTTATATGTAGAAATGATAATATAGCATAATATATATAAAAAGAAAATATGTATTTATATATTTTATGAATATATAATTATATAAACAAATAAAAGATATAAACTATTTTTAAAATATTGATGTTTTAATAAATGATTTCCATAAATTTTTATATATAACTATTAATTATATATAATTTATTCAAAAGCATAGACTTTTTGAAAAAATACACTGATGATTTTCTTATATTTATTTTAATTTATATACACATATTTGTATATATATCTTAAAATGTTATGAGATTTTTTGAATAGATCTAATTTATAGATTTGTGTATATGCTTCCTCTAAAATCTTTTATGCCAATTTTGTAGAGGAAAACCAATTATATTCATTTAACTATTGAATCCATGAACTAGATTTTATTGTAGCAGTTACTACCAGGAAAATAAATAAGTTAACAGTTCCTCATACCCTTTCAGAATTGAGAAACTATGCAAAATCTTGAAGAATGCCATGAGGTGTGGTAGGACATAGAGAAACAAAAACAGTGTTAGCATGGCAGAGTAAGAGAATTAGCTAAGGGAAGTGCAAATGTCATCAAGATTTAGAAGGCCCCATGAGTACTTCAAATATAAAAATATTTCTTTTGTTTTTATAGCATGATTTTCTTCTGTCATGGGCATTATTTATATTAGTTATAAAAATGAATAAGACCAAGGAAATTACATTTCAAACTTATTTTTTTCCAGAACCACATTCAGGAGACTTTATAATTATTTACTGGAGTTAATTAATATAGCCAATCATTTTTTTCTAATTAAAATGTTATCTATATGCTTTCCGTGTAAGGGGGAGAACAAAAGACACTTGTGCAGTTTTACTGGAAGGCACATATTTTGAATATGAATATTTATGACAGTAGCTCAAGAACTTATATTTGATTGGGAAAGAGTGATTATAGTTATGTTGATAACAGTTTTTAGTGGTAACACGTGAATTTGAATCTATATACATATATTTCACATTTCAAAATTGATATGTACTTGTTTTAAACATAAAGTTTACAAAATAAAAGAGCATTCCTCCCAAAATTTTTGTTAATTCCAATAGAGATAATCAGTTTTATCAGTATTGTATAAAATTCTCTGTTTTAAAATGATAATAAATCCAGATTTTAAGAATTTATATTATATCATATATATTTGCAGTGTATTAATATTTATTCTTATTAATTTTAATATTATAAAAGCCACACACACACCCTGGTTCAAAATTAAATACATAAATATAATAAAAGCAGTTTTATTTCTGAAAGCACATCTCCTAGGCTTCCTAACAATTTCTTTCTGATTAATGATTATGTAATAGCTCATTAAGTATTCCTTGTCTATAAGGATTTCTCTACCTCTGAATATTTTTTTTATCTACTTTTCTTTTGGATTTTTCCTTTATTTTTTATTGATCTTTAGAAAGTATTTCTATATAAATAAAATAACTTATTGGTAAACTGTTGATAATATTTTTCCAATTAAAAATTTTAATGTTCCTTTTTTTTCTTTTTCTAATTAATCATTTTATTTTTTAAATTTACATCCAAGTTAGTTAACGTATAGTGTAATAATGATTTCAGGAGTGGAATTTACTGATTCATCACTTACATATAACACCTAGTGCTCATCCCAACAAGTGTTCTCCTTAATGCTCCTTGACCATTTAGCCCATTCCCCCTACCCATAAACCCTCCCGAAACCCTCAGTTCTCTGTATTTAAGAGTCTCTATGGTTTGTCCCCCTTTCTTTTTTTATATATTATTTTAGCTTCCCTTCCCTAATGTTCACCTGTTTTGTATCTTAAATTCCACATATGAGTGAAGTCATATATTTGTCTTTCTTTGACTGATTTTGCTTAGTATAATAATTCCAGTTCCATCCACATTGTTGCAAATGGCAAGATTTCATTCTTTTTGATTGCCAGATAATATTCCATTATATATCCATATATATATATGTATATACACCATATCTTCTTTATCCATTCATCAGTCGATGGACATTTGGTTTCTTTCCATACTTTGGCTATTGTTGATAATGCTGCTGTAAACATTGGCGTGCATGTGCCCCTTCAAAATAGCACTCCTGTATCCTTTAGATAAGTACCTAGTAGTACAATTGCTGGGTCATAGGGTAGGTCTATTTTTAATTTTTTGAGGAACTTACACACTGTTTTCCAGAGTGGTTGGACAGGTTTGCATTCCCACCAGCAGTGAAAAAATATTCCTCTTTCTCCTCGTTCTTGCCAACATCTGTTGTCTGAGTGGTTAATTTTAGCCATTCTGAGAGGTGTGAGGTGGTATATCATTGTTGTTTTGATTTTATTTCCCTGATGATGAGTGATGTTGAGCATTTTTTCACATGTCTGTTACCCATCTAGATGTCTTCTTTGGAAAAGTGTCTATTCATGTCTTTTGCCCAGTTCTTCACTGGATTATTTGATTTTTGGGTTTTGAGTTTGACAAGATCTTTATAGATCTTGGATACGAACCCTTTATCTGATTATGTCATATTGGGAGAATATCTTCTCCCAATCCATTGGTTGCCTTTTAGTTTTGGTGATTGTTTCCTTCACTGTGCCTAAGATTTTGATCTCTCAATAGATTTGACAAAATACAACATTTTTCTTGATAAAAACCCTCAAGAAAGTAGTGATCAAAGGATCATACCTCAAGATCTTAAAAGCAATATATGAAAGAAAAGCTGAGAACTTTCCCCATAAGGTCAGGAACACAACTAGGATGTCCATTCTCACCACTGTTATTCATAATAGTGTTGGAAGTCCTAGCCTCAGCTATCAGATAACACAAAGAAATAAGAGGCATCCAAATCTGCAAGGAGGAAGTCAAATTCTCACTCTTTGCAGATGACATGATACTGTATGTGGAAAACCCAAAAGACCACCAAGAAACTTCTAGAACTGATACAGGAATTCAGCAAAGTCACAGGATATAAAATTTATGTACAGAAATCAGGTGCATTTCTATACACCAATAATGAAGCAACAAAAAGAGAAATCAAGGAATCGATCCCATTTACAATTGCACCAAAAACTATAAAATACCTAGGAATAAACCTAACCAAGGAGGTGAAAAATCTATACACTGAAAATGGTAGAAAGCTTATGATAGAAATTTTAAAAGGCACACACAAAAATGGAAAAAAAAACATTCAATGCTCATGAATTGGAAGAACAAATAATGTTAAAATGTCAATACTACCCAAAGCAATGTACATATTCAGTGCAATCCCTATCAATATAACACCAGCATTTTTCACAGAGCTAGAACAAACAATCCTAAAATTTGTATGGAAGCAGAAAAGTCCCTGAAAAGCCAAAGCAATCCTGAAAAAGAAAATCAAAGCTGGAGGCATTACAATCCCAACTTCAATCTGTATTATAAAGCTGTAATCATTAAGACTGTGTGGTACTGGCACAAAAACAAATACATAGATCAATGGAACAGAATGGAAAACCCAGAAATGTACCCACAAATGTATGGCCAACTAACCTTTGACAAAGCAGGAAAGAATATCCAATGGAAAAAAGTCTCTTCAGCAAATGGTGTTGGGAAACTGGACAGAAACATGCAGAAGAATGAACCTGGACCACTTTCTTAACCATACACAGAAATAAACTCAAAATGGATGAAAGACCTCAATGTAACACAGGAAGCCATTAAAATCCTAGAGGAGAAAATAGGCAACAACCTCTTCGACCTTGGCTGCAGCAACTTCTTACTTGACATGTCTTCAGAGGCAAGCAAAAATGAACTATTGGGATTCCATCAATAGAATGTTTATTTATTTTTAAAGAGAGAGAGAGAGAGAGAGAGAGAGAGAGAGAGAGAGTGTCAAGTGGGGGAGCAGCAGAGACAGAAGGAGACACAGAATCCAAAGCAGGCTCCAGGCTCTGAGCTGTCAGCGCAGAGCCTGATGCAGGACTCAAACCCATGAACCATGAGATCATAACCTGAGCCGATGCTTAACCAAGTCAGATGCTTAACCAACTGAGCCACCCACGTGCCCCATATTTTTACAATTTTTATTTTCTCTTTAGACTTTATTTATTTTTTCTTAGATTTTAACAGAAGTTGACAAATCCTATGTAGTCATATATATCAATCTTTACCTTTGTGGCTTTTTAATATCATTTCAAATTCCACCAAACATTTCCTGTGTTTAGAATTTAAAAATATTCATGCATATATTTTTTGTCACTTGTATATTTATATATTAAATTTTTACATACAAATATTGTGTTCATCTAAGTTTTTTTCTGTAATAAAGAGATGAAATTTTTGCTTCATTTTTTTTCAATATATGAAATTTATTGTCAAGTTGGTTTCCATATAACACCCAGTGCTCATCCCAAAAGGTGCCCTCCTCAATACCGATCACCCACCATCCCCTCCCTCCCAACCCCCATCAACCCTCAGTTCTCAGTTTTTAAGAGTCTCTTATGCTTTGGCTCTCTCCCACTCTAACCTCTTTTTTTTTTTTTTTCCTTCCCCTCCCCCATGGGTTTCTGTTAAGTTTCTCAGGATCCACATAAGAGTGAAAACATATGGTATCTGTCTCTCTCTGTATGGCTTATTTCACTTAGCATCACTGGAGAGTGTGATGCTAAGTGCTTCATTTTTTCCAAATAGTTATAACATGAGAGGCATTGATGGCTCTCGAGTCCTTTACAAAGAGAACCTCCCAAATAAAAGCATTTCAACAACTGTGATTTCATATAAACAATACAGATAATCCTTAACTTACAATGGAGTTATGTTCCCATAACTCCACTGTAAGTTATAAATATTGTGTCAAGGGGCACCTGGGTGGTTCAGTCGGTTAAGCGTCCAACTTTGGCTTGGGTCATGATCTCCTGGTCCGGGCATTTGAGCTCTGCGTAGGACTCTGCGCTGACAGTTCAGAGCCTGGAGCCTGCTTCCAATTCTTTGTCTCCCTCTCTCCCTGCCCTTCTGCCACTCATGCTCTCTCTCTCTCCCTCAAAAAATAAACACTTAAAAAAAATATATCGTGTCAAAAATGCATTTAATACACCTACCCCACCAAACATCACAGCTTAGCCTAGCGTACTTTAACTGTACTCAGAACAGTTTTGTAAGCAAAATCACCTAACGCAAAGCCTAATTTATAACAAAGTGTTGAATAGCTAATGCGATTTGTTGAATACTGTACAGAAAGTGAAAAACACAAAGGATCTGTGAATACAGAATGGTTGCAAGTGTATCACTTGTTTACCTCTGTGACTGTGTGGCTGACTGGGAGCTGTATGTTGCCACTGCCCAGCATCACGAGAGAATATTACACCACATATTGCTAGCCTGAGAAAAGATCACTGAAAGTATTATTTCTACTGAATGAGTGTCACTTTCACACCATAATAAAATGGAATCATCGTAAGTGTGGGACCATCTGTATATCATGTCTTTACTTGAAAATTTGAGCTATTTTTGAAAATAATTTTGCAATTTATGTTGTAAATTTAGTTGTCCATACTACAAAATTTAGACTCCAGCTAGGAGTGCTAGAAGCTTTTAAAAGTTAGTTATTTCTGGGGGACCTGGGTGGCTCATCAGTTAAGTGTTCAACTTTGGCTGAGGTCATGATCTTACAATTCATGAGTTCAAGCCCTGGGTCAGGATCTGTGCTGACAGCTCTGAGCCTGGAGCCTATTTTGGAGTCTGTGTCTTCCTCTCTCTCTGCCCCTCCCCTGATTGCACTCTGTGTCTCTCTCTCTCAAAAATAAACATTAAAAAGGAATTTTAAAAAATAAAAGCTATTTATTTCTACTGTGATATTTCTATTTGATAGAAAAATCACTTTCATAAAATCCCAGACATATGATCACACACTCTTATGAAATTGATAAATAGGAGGGAATTTAAAGTGTCATTAAAAATTGGGCTGGGATTTTCTTTTTTTCTTTTTTCTTTTAAGTTTTTATTTAAATTCCAGTTAGTTAATATGTAGTATAGTATTAGTTTCAGTAATAGAATTTTGTGATTCATCACCTACATACAAAACCCGTGGCTCATCACAATAAGTACCCTTTTTAATACCCCTCACCCATTGAACCTATCCCTCACCCCACCTTCCCTCCAGCTCAGTTTGTTCTCTATAGTTAAGAGTCTGTTTTATGGTTTCTCATCTTTTTTTTTTCCCCATGTTCATCTATTTCATTTCTGAAATCTCACATATGAATGAAATTATATGGTATTTGTCTTTCTCTGACTTATTTTGTTTGGTATAATACATTCTGGCTTAATCATGTCATTGCAAATGGCAAGATATACTATTCCACTGTATGCATGTGTATGCGTGTGTGTGTGTGTGTGTGTGTGTGTGTGTGTGTATTTCCAGAGTGGCTGTACCAGTTTGCATTCCCACCAACAGTACAAGATAAATAAGGCCTTTTAAGAATCTTTCTTATTTAGATTTCCTCATTGTATTATATAACTAAGACAACTTTGAAGCTTCTGGACTATGAGGCAATGGGAATTCAAACCAAATCTCAAATGAAGCACAGGGTCTGATTACGTTTAGTTCTGAGACAAACATTTTCAACCTACAGCTCAAACAGAGATCAGTAATGATTTTAAATTGTCTCTTTACAATAATAAGGAATATTTTGCTTAGTTTAATGTTTCATCCTGGGTATAGTCTTTCAAGTGTTCAGTTTTCAGTAGAATTTCATTCCAAAGCACTGCCTCACAAGAGCCCAGGGATTTGATCTACTACCTTCATATAGATACTAAAACTGAAGTTATGGGGTTACCAGGATGATAACTATCACTAAAGGACATATATATGTATATGTATGTATGTATATATATGTGTGTATATATGTATATATGTGTGTACATATGTATATATGTGTGTGTGTGTATCCATCAATAGGAACTTTCCCTTAACTTATTTTAGTTTCAAAACATTGACCCTATACAGATATCACAAAATGCAAATCCTAGAAATGACCCTAGATCCCTGGATATTATGTAGCCCAGTTTATCACTGTGTGATGGAATTCTTCTTATAATATTTCTGACAAATGGTCATCCCTCTGCTTCTGTTAGGCAGCAAACTATACATATTAACTGCTCATTTCATTCCCAATTTGCTCTAGTTGCTAAGATAGTATATCAAATTCATTGATTTTTATTATTATCTTTATTTTGTCTTTGTTTCTGAAATCAATATCTTCAGGAAAATGGTGTAGTCAGTGACTTGAAACTATAAATGGATACAGATAAAAATATACTTCTAAAGATAACAATTTACTAGAAAGTTTTCGAATAGAACAATTCAACTTCAATAGGTCACTTTTCTTTCTTAGAAGAGGAAACAAAATTTTATTTCTGAGTTAGTAGCTAAGTATAGGTTTCTTTTTAATTCCACTCTAATATGTATAAAAGAAGTAATATATTCTAGCATATGGTAGTGTATCAACTAAGAGTGTGAGTCTTGAAAAAACAAACAAACAAACAAAAAGAATATTATTCATACACTGCGGATATTCAAATAAATGTAGTTTTTTAAATATTTTTTTAAATTTATGCTTATTTGTTTTTAAGAGAGAGAGACAAAGAGAAACTCGAGAGAGTGAGCGGGGGAGGGGCAGGGGGAGAGAGAGAGACAGAGAGACAGAGACAGAGACAGAGACACAGAATCTGAAGCAGGCTCCAGGCTCTGAGCTGTCAGCACAGAGCCCGATGCGGGGCTCAAACCCACGGACCGTGAGATCATCACCTGAGCCGAAGTCAGACTCTCAACTGACTGAGTCACCCAGGCACCCCTTGAATACTCATTTTAAAGCACAGTGCTTTTTATGTTAATTAAATATAATTTGATTGAGTCTTTCAATGAAAAGAATGTCAATAGGTGATTCACAAGAACTCTATCTAAAATGTAATATTGAAGAAAGTTTGGAAGTAAACCATGAATATTAAACATTTGTTAGAAAGATATTAACAAGTCAGTATTTAAGGCAAAAATTAAAAAAAAATACACACACACACACACACACACACACACACACACAAATACCAAAGGTGATTGCTTCAGCAAATCATACACCGGACCTGCTATAACAATGCTTATTGGGGATAATCACAAGAACAGCAATAGTAATGAGTACATGGACCCCTCTCCACCTCTTGCCCATTCAAGAGCAATATAGAGATCCCAAGAGAGAAAATCTGACCACTGAGTAGTGGGGCTTTTAAGGTATAAAATTAGAGAACTACAAGCACCTCCTTTGGTGGTGCCTTTGGTGGTGGAATCAAGGCTGAGATATGATAACAATAAGACATGTTATAAACTTAACTGCAGGCTTGTCCAGCCAGCTCCTCATTTATGGTTGGGAGCATCAGCCCCACCCCTGCCATAGTCAGGTGGAGTCTAAGCTCCCAGTTGCAACTGCATACTGTGATAAGTTAGTAGAAGTGTTTGTTCATTTTCTATGGGAGTTTACAAATCTTACCCTGGAATGATAGAAGGTTCTGGTCCCACTCTTGTAGTTGACCTAAACTGATTTGCATTAACCTAAACCATAGCTATTTGGTTTGGAGCCTTTCAGGAGGCCTACCATTTTCTTCTGGAAAGCCAGACAAAAATATACAGGGGCAAAGAAGAAATAATATTGGACATTAAAAAGTTTGTTCCTGCCTCTTATGGCAAATGATACATATTTGAAAATGTGGTTTATATCTAAATATTATCAGAGAGAAATATCTACCTTCAAAAGCAGATTTTAGGGTATAATAATGAGCTTAACATCTATCCAATGAAGATGCATGAAATGCAGTGTAGTAAATTTGAAGGGAGAAGAAGAAAGGAAGGAACACAAGCATGAATCAAAATTAATATAATAAGAAGAGATCGAGTACTAGAAGGATGAACAAAACCCAAAGAGTTTTAAAAATACTAGTATGTTGACAAACCTCTGGGAAGAATGATAAAGGAAAAAGAAAAGAAAAAGGACAAGAATAACTAATTTGAGGATTAGATATATATTAGAATATATATATTAGAAAAATATGTTACAAAACATACCAAATTATACAACAATGATAAAAATTCATCTCACATAGAAAATTACAGAAACATATAATTTCACAAATGAATTCAACCAAACATCCAAAGAAAATTAATAGCAATCTGACACAGTTCCTTAAATAAAATACTAATGAGGGAAAACTTCCCATTTAATCAGGGTAGGAAAATTTTGATACCAACATCTTGGACAGCTTGAGAAAGGGAAATTATAGATCATTCTTGCTTATGAGCAAAGGAACAAAAATTCTCAACAAATATTATCAAATCTCAGCAATATGTAAAGAGGATAATATATTATCAACTAATAGGATTTGGCCATAGGATTCAAGATTGAATCACATTAAAAGAATATCAATTTATCTAAACTACCATATACTTCAAAAGAGGGAAAAATGTATATATCTATTGTAATAGATGTAGAAAATATGTATAATAAAAGTCATAATCTCATCTTGATTTAAAACATGTCTCCAAGCAAAGTATTGATATGGAGAAGCTCCTTTATCTTACAAAAGTACCTTCGAAAAAGTAAAGAAATCATGCTGATAAGCATGGAAAAGATCATTCCAATCTTACCTTTTCATAAGAAGAGCAAGATATTAATGCTCACTAACACAACTTCTGTGTATGATGCGGCAATTCTAGCTCACAGTCTAAAAAATGGGAAAAATAATATATAGTGTCAGTATTAAAAGTATGAAAAAGGTACGCTTGGTAGGCTCAGTCAGTTGAGTGTCATGATCTCACGGTCATGAGATAGAGCTCCAGGTGGGCTCCTCACAGACACAGAGCCTGCTTAAGATTCTCTCTCTGCTCCTCCTTCTGCTCCTCTCCCCCAGTCATGCTCCCTCTCTCTCTCTCTCTTTCTCTCTCTCAAAATAAAAAGTTTCAAAGTTCTTATTGTTGGCTATGATTATATAAAATATGTATTATATATTAAGTAAAATATATTATATGATAAATAGATGATATTATAGTATATAATTTTAAATATATAAAAATATGTGAATACAGCATATTTTAATATATACAATACAATTTTGTTTATATTGTATAATGATTACATTATATATGACATAAATATTATAAATATATTTATGATTTTACATACATACATATAATTTAAAATTATACATATATAAAATGTACAAATAAAATTACATACAGATTATATAAAATATGCAAAATTCAAACATCTGTGTATAAATTATCATAATTAATAAAGGGGGTTAGTAAGGCTTCAATTATCATTTTAATCCTAACGTAATTTATTTTTATTTCAAGATTCCAGAAACAACCAAGAAACAGCTAAAGCTGTCAAATAACTAGTAATAAATCTAACATATAATGTAGGATTTTCTATTAAGAGAATTGTACAACTTTATTCAGAGACATTAAAGAAGACTAACTGACAAGATACACCGCCATACTCATAGGTTGCAATTATAACAGAGATGTCCAGTATTTCCAATTTATCTTTGAGCACAGTTCAAATCAAAGGCTCACCAGATGGGGGCGCCTGGGTGGCGCAGTCGGTTAAGCGTCCAACTTCAGCCAGGTCACGATCTCGCGGTCCGGGAGTTCGAGCCCCGCGTCAGGCTCTGGGCTGATGGCTCAGAGCCTGGAGCCTGTTTCCGATTCTGTGTCTCCCTCTCTCTCTGCCCCTCCCCTGTTCATGCTCTGTCTCTCTCTGTCCCAAAAATAAATAAACGTTGAAAAAAAAAAAACAAAGGCTCACCAGATGTATGTGTGTATGTGTCTTGGGATGAAAAGAAGACAAAAAAAAAAAAAAAAAAAAAAAAGGTTGGGCTTGCATTGCAAGCATCAACATACAGATAAATTGACAAAATAAAAATCCCAGAAGGCCTTATTATGTCAATTTGATATAGAACAGATACTGTATTTTTCAGATAAGTGAATTAAAAGGCTTTATTTTAATAACAGGGCTGGGAAAATTGAGCATCCATATAGAAAAATGTAAAATAGTACTACTACTTCCCATAATACAAAAGATGCAAGTAGAGTAAGGAATGTGAAAGCAAAATTACTAAATTTTCAGACAAAATGTATGTATTTTTTTAATCTTGAGAGAGAGAACAATACATTAAACAAGACACTAAACACATAAATATTAAAATAGACTCATAAATTCCACTGTATTTAAAAAACAAGTTCTGTTGATCAAATGACACTACAATGAAAATGAAAAGACAAACCACAGAATGGGAGACTATATTGGCAGGAAACAACTATCAAAAACACATATGGCAATGCTAAGCAGGGGAGTGGAGTGTGGCACAAGCACGTTAACATACTGTCTGGGAGTGTGATTAGTCCAAGGTCTTTAAAAAACTGTTAGGCATTGTCTAGTAAAATGAAAAGTACACAAACTCTACAGATCAGTGATTCCACTACTAGATACACACCTAGATAAATTCTTTTTTTTAAACAATTTTTTTTTTAATGTTCATTTACTCTGGAGAGAGTACAAGTCAGGGGGTGGTCAGTGAGAAGAGGACATAGGATCCAAAGCTGGGTCTGTGCAGACAGCAGCGAGCCCTTTGTGGGGCTCAAACTCACAAACCCCGAGATCATTACCTGACCCGAAGTCAGATGCTCCAGCTAAAGTCAGATGCTGAAACGGACTGAGCTACCCACACATGTGTGCCAGTATTATATACAAAAATGTTCACAAACACATTGTTTATTATTGTCCAAATCTGACACAAATTATAAAAAAAAAATTGATAAATAGATCATGGTAGAGTACATAAAAATAAAATATAACAATTAAATGAGATACAGCTGTAGACAATATACATGAAGCTCAAATAATATTTAATGAAAATATATGCACTATGATTACATTTATACAAAGTTTGAAAAGAAACAATAGTATGCTTACATACTTTATAAATGTATACACCTAGAATTGAAAGCATGGCATGAGTTGCAATAGAAATCAGCAGAATAGTTCCTTTGGGAAATGTGGGGATTAACATTCAGAAAGGGATACTTGTGAGGCTCCTGCTATAATGGCAATAATTTATTACTTGAAGTTAACGATCAATACACTGGTGCTTGTTTTTCATTACCCTAGAAACACTACATATATATTTTATGCAGATCACATTAAAATTTGTGATGAACCAAAATAAATTGAGAAAAACATCTTAATTACTGATACTCTAAGCCCTGTAGGCACACTACCCCTTATTTGTGGAAAAAAAATTATATTACCTTCATTCTACTTTAGGTAACACCTCTCTCTGGATAAGATTTATGGTGGCACAAACCTATAATGATTCCTTTTTATACTTCTTATCTAATTAAGCAAGTAAAGCAAAGCAAAAACAAAAAAAAAATTGCAGTGTAGTTTCTTGAGAAGAAAATTAAAACAATATATAAAAAGGACTATGCTTGTTTGAGAAGATAAAGCTTAGTTCTTGTTTTTTTTTTTTTGTACTTATTGAGATTGACATAAACATTATCTCTAGCAAGAGTTTTCCTGTTTTATTGATTAGTAAATTACTACTCCCAGATCAAAATGGTAATGCCCATGATTTAAAACTAGTTGTAAATTTTGCTGGGGTTGTCAAAAGGGTTTTTTTAATACCACACCACTTTAAGTCTGACCAAAATCAGGATAATACCTTTATGTTTCTAACATGAAGAATATTCTAGGGGCGCCTGGGTGGCGCAGTCGGTTAAGCGTCCGACTTTAGCCAGGTCACGATCTCGCGGTCCGTGAGTTCGAGCCCCACGTCAGGCTCTGGGCTGATGGCTCAGAGCCTGGAGCCTGTTTCCGATTCTGTGTCTCCCTCTCTCTCTGCCCCTCCCCCGTTCATGCTCTGTCTCTCTCTGTCCCAAAAATAAATAAACGTTGAAGAATATTCTAATATATGAGAAAATTATAGACACCTACATACATTATAACTTCCAAAATTAATTTTAGGGGTACCTGGGTGGCTTGGTTGGTTGAGCATCTGACTCTTGATTTCAGCTCATGTCATGATCTCATGGTTCATGAGTTCAAGCCCCGCGTCAGGCTCTGTACTGATAGAGTGGAGCCTGCTTGGGATTCTCTTTCCTTCTCTCTACCCCTAGCCACCCCCCTCTCAAAATAAATGTATAAACTTTATAAAAATAATATAAAATAAAATTAGTTTCAGCAGGACTATATTTGCTAGCATTTTATCTCTAAATTTATAATTGTTATTAGTACTTTTATGTATCTACTAAATGTATAGGATAAGCATATATAAAATATAACTATAAAAATGTATCATATATAACTATATGGGGGCAAGAAATCTGAAATCAGTTTCATTGGGCTGAGGTCAAGGTATAGGCAGAGCCACAGTATCTCTAAAGGCCCTAAGAAGAATGAGTCCCTTGCCTCACCAGCTCCTGGTGACTGCCCGTATACCTTGGCTTGTGGACATATTAACTTCAGTCTTCATGTCTGTGGTCCCACTGCCTCTCCCTTTCTATGTGTGCATTTAAGGTGTACCCAGGTAATCCAGAATGATCTTCTATCTCAAGATCTTACATCTAATCACACCGCGAAGCCCTTTTTTGTTGTTGTTGTCAAAGATAACACAGGGTCCAGAAGAAATCAAGACATGACTTTCTTTGGGGGGGGGGGAGTCATTATTCAGTCTACCACATATTTTCATTTATTATATTCTTAATTAGGATATCAGAATATGCAAACATATTATGCCTTATAGATACAAATAAGCATACTTATATTACAATATATGAATTCATGGAGGTGACACAAAAGAAAAATTACCCCATTTAGTTAGGATTTTTTTGAAGCCTCTGTAATAGAATCTATAAGCAAAGAATCATTTGCCTGATTTTCTTATCGGAATATTATCCTTATAATCTATATGCTATAGTGAAAAACAAGAATTTACATTTATTTAAGCAAAGTTTATTTACCTGCTAACTGAGGCCGAACATCTGACCTTTTCTTTGCAAGATAAAAATGACAGTTTTTGCTGTAATTACACCCCATCTTCTACGAGATTACTTCACAAGCTGTTGTATGGATGTACGACATGTCAGCAAAATACCAAGAAATTTATAATATTTGTTTTTTTCCAAGTGTGTGCAAACTACTTATATTAGTTAAGGTGAAGGCTAAACTGATTTAACAGAGATTCCAAATTTAGTGTCTTAAAGAAAACATATATTTACCATGTAACATGTAACTTATCATGTAACAAATCTATAGTGACAGTCATGGTTGGTGAATGGCTTTGTTCCACCTGGTCATTTGGGAATGTGTTTTCTTCCGGTTGTTCTGTCTTTTCCTAAGTTGTTGACCTCATATGAATGACACATAAGCATATTCACTTTCCTGTGTACGGGAGGAAGAAGGAGAACATGGGGGAGGGCATTGCAATGTTTTAAGGCCCTGGACAGAAGTGGTACCTGCCATGTTCCTTTATTCTGCTAGCAAGGCCTCATCCCATGGCCACATTTAATGGTAAAAGTTGCTGAAAATGTCTCTACTTGAGCAGCTATGTGTTCAGCTGCAATTGTCTTACTGTGAAAGACAATAAATTTTGTTTTCAATTTTCTTTTCCACAATCTCTACAATACACGGTAAAATATGCATTATGTTGGACCATGTGGATGCCTACATGTTAATTAGTAAAAATGGACAAAGAATTTGAAAGTAATTGGTTGTCTGCCTTTAAGACAGAGGTTTAAATCAAAAGTTGCATAGAGATATTATATTGGGAAAAGCATTAAAATAACATTCATTAACATTTTAATTTGTTCATTTGTTCAATTATATTTTACACCAACTATAGGTTCTCAGGACATAAAGATCAGTAAGACCTTTCATGAGCACAGGAAACTCACAGACTGATCATCAAGATAGTCCAAAATGAAATAAAATTCACTTAAAGTAGATGATGCAATCACATCAGAGTCATAATCCAAAAGACAAATTCAAAACATATTCAAATGGAAGAGAATGTGGTTTTTAATGCTGTTCTGGGACATTTCACTGATATTGCATAAAGGCTTCTTTGTAGTAAGACTTGACCAATTAATCTCAATTTCTGGATAAAATTATTAAGAAATACTGGACTTACAGTTATAATGAGCTAGCTTGTTCTAAACCAGCATTTGAGTCACAACGATTAAAAGTGTAGCTCTTAAAATATTACTTACATGGATTCATTGAAGATGAAGAGTATGGGAATAGTGAGACAGATGTTTCCCAAACACTCAGCTGAGACAATGAAACAACATCAACCCAAGCAAATTTCTTGTATAATATTCCCATAATTCCAGAAACATAACTTACTATCATGCCTAGGTGTATGCTGCTTTTCCAAGCTGAAGTTCCTCCTTTTGACGCATTTAATATCCTTCAGGACCTTACAATGTTCTGGATGCAAACTAATTTCTCCTAAGAAAAGTTCTCCAATGGTTGACTTCTTTGCTATGTACCTAGGAACAGAGTCTTTATAAAATATTTTACATAGGTGTCTATAAAAAAATAATTGCTAGTAGGGTTTGAGCGTCTTAGCTATTGACTTGCACAAACATAATATCCCATATCTTGTTTTATTTAACCCTCTATACAGTCTTATGACCTGGGGGTAATTATCCTAATACTGCAAAGAGGAAACCCAGCTCTAGACTGGTTGTTAATTGATTTTCCAGATAGCCAGTCACTAGCAGAACCATGACTGGCACCAGGCCTGCTAGCTCCAAAACCTGCCAACATTAGTTTGTCAGTGTTTGATCAAGTTATATTTAAATGTTTTTATTTATTTAGTTTGAGAGAGAGAGAGTGAGAAAGAAAGAGAGAGAGAGAGGAGAGAGAGAGAGAGAGAGGTAGAGACGGAGGGAGAGAGGGGATCCTAAGCAGGCTCCGCAGTACGGTGTTCAACGTCATGAACCGTGAGATCATGACCTGGGCCAAAATTAAGAGTCTGACGTTTAAGTGACTGAGCCACCCAGGCACCCCTGATGAAGTCACATTAAGTGTGCAAATATTTATTAATGTTTTCAAGGTGGTCTGTGTATGCTTATGTGTATATGTGACTCTTCTGCTATAATGTAAGCTACTTGAAGCTCACATTCTTTTATAATTTTTAAAGTTTATTTATTTTTGAGAGAGAGAGTATGAGTAGGGGAAGGACAGAGAGAGAGGGAGAGAGTGAGAGAGAGAGAGAGAGAGAGAGAATCCCAAGCAGGATCCGTGCCTCCAGCACAGAGCCTGATGCAGGGCTCAAACACCTGAAACTGTGAGATCATGACCTGAGCACAAACCAAGAGTTGAATGCCTAAAGACTGAGCCACCCAAATGCCCTCTTTTATTTGTAAATGTCTGTGCAGTTGCTAATGCAGGATTCTGCATACTCAGTAAATGTTCATTAATTGTACATTGTTTAATCTCATTGAAATATGTTCAATTTATGTAATTCTCTAGTTCTCATGCGATTGAGATTTATTTTTACAAAATCAATGACTGAGATTTTTAAAAAATCTTTCATTATAAACACATTCATTATCTGTTCCTTAGTAAGAGGATATCTAAATTTTGATATCATGATACATTATATTTTAGTCATCTTATTTAAATGCTACCATATTTTAATTAAGATATTTAATTATAATCCCAGGCTTTACTCTTTCTGATCATAACTTCTTAACTGCTTTAGGATATATGTTCATAGCAAGCCTTTAAAAAAATCAATATGGGTATCTTCAATTAAAAAAAAATAATGCCTATTAAAATATGATCTCTTAGCAGTGGACATAGCATTTTTATCTCAAACACTTAAAAAATACATCATTAGTGACAATTTATACTGATTTTCAAAAATCTATCAGGCTCTATAAATTCACCTGCAAAATTTGCAGCAATTATTCTATTTTTATTCCAAAGCAGTCTCTCAGTAATACGGGGTATTCTGAAGTGTTAAACTGATGAAAATTGGGGTTCAGGAAGTGGGTGAGGTGCTGCATACCTCAGATATAAAAGTTGGGGGATAATAACTGAGACCTTTAATCTCCAAATTTACTTTAGATAGGTGAATTTGCTAACTTAATGTTTCTTACTTGCCAGGTGGGCATGTGCACACTTTAAGAAAACTAAAATTTTTTCACAGTGTTGTTTTTAAGTTTTCTATTTCAACATGAAATATGATCAGGTGGTAATAGAGCAAAGATTTAGACCAATAAGTAGTACACAGAGTTATTTAACTGTTTACAGATTAACAACACCTGTTATTTAAGGGCTAATTCAAACAAAACCTGGAACCACATTTTAGATTTACAAGGATCATTTTGGATTTCCTGAGGCTTAGAAGTTTGCACTCAGGATTCATGATTATGAATTGATGGGATTTAAAAAGAAATTCTGATGGCTAGCATGTGTTCATGTTTTTAAAGCAGTAGTTAACTTTTCTTAAATATTATAATAACCACTACAATATAAAAGGTTCAAAAGACTAAACATAGTATATAATACATGAAGATAACAACAACACTAATGTAATAAGGGAGAATTATCAGATTTGATTTTGCAATCAAGGTTCTCTCCAACTGTTATCATTAATTTTTTTTTAACATCATTGTGTTAAAAAGAAATCCTATAAAGGAGGAGTGGGTGGCTTAGTCCCTTAAGTGTCGACTCTTAATTTCAGCTCAAGTCATGATCTCACGGTCATGATCTCAGGGACATGAGGTCCAGCCCATTGTTGGGCTCTGAGCTGAATGTGGAGTTGGCTTGGGACTGTCTCTCTTCCTCTCTGCCCCTCCCCAGCTCACGAGTGCACTCTCTCTCACCCTCTCCCTCTCAAAATGAATAAACATTTTTTAAAAATTCTACAAAGGAGATTATTCTAATATCTATTCACATTCCAAGTTAACTATTTGAATTTTAAGTAATAATTCTATCTGGAATTTTAGTTAATTAGAACCATGTAAATTATCATTTTAATATTTCAAAGTAAAAAATTAACCATTCCTAATTTCTACATTAATAACTAAAGAGAGGATCTAGGAGAGTAAGATAAAAGGAAGAGAAGACATGATTCTAACTATAACGTTAGTATTTTCAATTACTTGAGGTAAGGGAGATGTTTTCCTGTCCTTCCTTCCATCTGCATCACCTAAACAAAATCCGGAAGATGGTAGATATTCAAATATTCCTGAATTATTAAATTAATGGGTGAACTAAAAATATTCAATGGGTGAACTAAAAATATTCTTCTTATCTCTCAGCCCCAAGTCTCATGTTCACGTAATAAAATCCCAAAATGAATAAAAAATTAAAATAGTGCAAAATTCCATGCTTCTGAGACCTCAGAAAAATTTCTTTTGAACCTAATTATTGAATGTTTAAAGTACCAATGACCAAAGAGAGGTGGATTACTTTTTTCATTAAAAAACTACATTTATTTGGGGGTGCCTGGGAGGCTAAGTTGGTTGTGTCCGACTTCAGCTCAGGTCATGATCTCGCGATCTGTGAGTTCGAGCCCCATATTGGGCTCTGTGCTGACAGCTCAGAGCCTGGAGCCTTCTTCAGATTCTGTGTCTCTGTCTCTGTCTCTGTCTCTCTGTCTCTCTCTCTCTCTCCCCCTGCCCCTCCCCCCTCACTCTCTCGAGTTTCTCTTTGTCTCTCTCTCTTAAAAATAAATAAGCATAAATTTAAAAAAATATTTAAAAAACTACATTTATTTGAATATCTGCAGTGTATGAATAATATAAAAGGCTTTTCCTACATATAAGCATCTAGAAGTAAGTCTCATTTCTTATCACCTCAAGAATCTGAGTTGTTTTTCAACATTCAATACAAGCTTAAATTGCTGTAGCTCCTTCTGTTAAAAATAATTTTCACATGCATCAATCAAATTAAACAAGCTGAAAACCAGAAAGACAAATTGAATGTAGACTTTGGATTATAGGAGTATATGGGAAAGAGTGTTTGTTAAGCATTAAGGCAAATTTTTTTGTCAGGCTCTCTCACACATATGAGGTATGGGGCAGTGTGTCAGTGAATAAAAAGGTGGAGCGTAGAAATTATCAGTGGTGTGACTTTGGAGTTATTTAAAGATTCTCACTCTCTGGCCCTTTATCTGTAAAATGGAGAAAATGATGTGTCCTAAAAATATATATTTGGGAAATATTGGATACATAGTAGCATCCACTACTTAAATGTTGCAATTATTATTTCCTACATTGTCTAGCTATCATTTTTTATCCCATAGTAATAAAGTAATGATATTATATAGATCCAAAATTAAGTACTTATCTATAATTACTACACTAAATCAATATATTTTCTTGCTCCAGACCACGTTCACCCAGAGCACAAACCAGCGAGGGGAACACACACGCTTCCCATGTCATTCATGTCCTAATGCCTGACTCTCTCTCAGAGAGACTCTCAGAGAGCCACTGCTTTTATTTCCAACTCTAAGCCTTTTCTGAGTCAGGCAGCTGTTGGAATGAATGGTGACAATAGGCTTCTGGCTCTGTGGATGGCCTTTACTCCTTTCCCCCACGTGCCTGCAATACATGAAGATGAACTGACCCAAGCAGGGCAGCAGGGCAATGGCAGAGTCCCAGGAGAACCTGACACTCTCTCAGTGATCTGAGGGGAACTTCAGTATCAATGCCACATAAGTGTGTATGTTTCCAGACATTTGAAGTTCAGGAAACAATTGAACGTATGGGCTGAATCTTCTCAACCTTTGAGTCTGGAATAGTGAGGAAGATAAATAAGCAGATAGGCATTTTCTATGCACTTCCAGAGAGTATTGTGCTAAGACCTCACTTGCATTACACCCACCTACCACAGGAATTCACCATCACAAATATTTAGATAATTGGATTGGAGATCACAAAAATAGCTCACAAAAAGAGACAATAGCCTACCAGACAGGGAAGTATTACAACCAAAATGCAAGCCAAATGAAATGCAACAGGAGAAAGAGGGAATGAATGGATCTGTCTCTCTGTCTCTCTCTATCTCTGTCTTTCTCTGCTTTTCTCTGTCTCTGTCTCTCTCTCTCTGTTTCTCCCCCACCCTCGACACACACACACACACACACACACACAGAGAACTATCTACAACAAAAATAATATTCCTCAGAGCTTAAATAATTTTTAAGCTAAAATTAAATAGATGAAATACATGATTAGTAGGTCCTTTCTGAGGCTAAAATAAATGCTCTGGAAAATCAAGGGTAAGAAGATCTCAAAGCACAAAGCAAAACATTAAAGTGAAGTAATCATGAAGGAAATGATTTTTTAAAAAAAGACTTCGAAAGATCTGAAAAGAAGAAATAGAACAGATGTGGGAGAGGCAATAATTAAACAATTTATGGAATAAAATTTCCCTTTAGTAGGAAAGATCTGAGTCTACAGATTGAAAGGTGTCACCATTACTCAGGGTAAATTAATGATAAAACACACAGAGAGGGCAAATTATGTTAAAATTGCTGAACTCTAAATAAGAAGATAAAAATATTACAAATTCACAGAGAAAAAGAACAAAGATGTCCAACTGGCATCAGACTTCTGATATGTAGCACTGGAGCCTGAATGCAGTGGGATCCTCTATCCATCCACATTGTCATTCAGGGTAAAACAAAGATATTTGAAAATATACAAAAACTCCAAAACCACATTTGAGAGATGGGAGAAATGGATAGAGAGTAATAGTTAAAAGCAGACTGTATGAGAATATGTAATGATTTCCAAATAGGATTTTTTTTTTGAGAGAGAGAGAGAGAGAGAGAGCGTGCACAAGTTGGGCAGAGGGGCAGAGGAAGAGGGAGAGAGAATCTTAAGCTAAGCATGAAGCCCAACCCTGGGATCATGACCTGAGCCAAAATCAAGAGTTAGCCACTCGACTGACTAAGCCACCTAAACAAGATTTCTAAATAGGATTTTGAAAGTTGAGCCAAAGAAAATATATTGTAGGGGGGATTATAGTTAATAAAATAGCCATAACATTTAGGACTTTGGGAATTGGGAACTTGAGGAATGGCATGTGGTAGGGAAGATTAAAAAGTATTATACTACCGAGAGAAAAGTGCAGAGAAATGTGGAAAGATTGGGGTATTATGGTAAGATAAATAATGTGTCAGTGGAAAAAATCCATTTTTCTATTTATAAATAATATATGTGCCTGATTAGGGTTAATGGAGAAATGGAATTATAGTAATTTGGTAAACAAAAAAATAAAGGGAAAGGGAAAAGTTATAATAATGATATTAAAATTTATAATCATTTAACAGTGTCTGGCAGTTTCTTAGAAAGGTAAACAAACTCTTACCATATGATATAGCAAGTGAGCTTTTGAGATTTTTGGGATTTACTCAAACAAATTGAAAACAGGTCCACACAAAACACGGCACATGAATATTTGTAGCAGTTCTACTCATAATTGTCAAAAATTTGGAAGCAACCAAGATGTCCTTCAGCACAGGTAAATGCATGAAGAAACTGTGCTACATCCACACATCTATTTACTCAGTGATACCAGAAAAAAGAAAAAGAAATGTTAAGCCACAAAGAGACACTGAAGGACTTTAAAGGCATATTACTAACAACACAATCTAAAAAAAACTACATACTGTATTATGCTAATTATATGACATTCTAGAGAAGTCTATAGAGATAGTAAAAAGATTAGTGGTTTTCAAGGGTCCAAGGGGGAAGGACAGAGGGGATAAATAGGTGGGATTCTTAGAACAGTAAAATTTTTCTGTACAATACTATAATGGGAGTTACATGTTATTACACATTTGTCAAAATCCATGGTATGTACAATACAAAGAGCCAACCCTAATGTAGACCATGGACTTTAGTTCTCAATATGTGTTCATCAACTGTAACAACTATCAACTTTTTTTCATATCACAAGTAGTTTTATTCTACACATTAATGTAATATTTATTTAAATTTTCATGTGTTACATTTTCTTTCCTGTTGAGGTAAATAATTTGTTTTCTTCAGATATGGCATTCCTGGAAATAAATTTGGTGTATAGTTGGCAAATTATATGATGAATCCCATAACGCCTACCTTTAGAAGTCAGAAGGTACATTTTTTTGTCTCTGCCATTAATTAGATTAGTTTGGAATATTCACATACATATATATTTTTTTCTTAGAATATTATATCTTTTAAGGGGACTAATAATGCATTATCTTTGCTTTGCAGGGTGTTTGGGAAGACAAAACAACCTTTTAAATATGTGGAAAAAGAACAAAATGTTCTATCAATATAAGCATTATTTAACCATAAATTTTTAATAGTATTAGAAAATAGTATTTCTTACAGGACAAGAATTGCATAATGCTTACCTGAAAATAAATATTATAGCGGTAATTACATATACACACATATATACAATATATATGTATTTTTATATATACATACATATGTGATACAAATCTGAAATATAACTTTTTCAGTATCAGATAATGCTTAAGAGTAAAAATATTATATTTTAATTAGACACTATTTGACATCAACATAATATGTTATGTATTCACATAGGAAAAAATACCATACAAAGTAATTCTACAGGTTAAAAAATATTACTTAGAATATATAGTGGTGCTTGGGTGGCACAGTCAGGTTAATGCCAGACCCTTGATTTTGGCTCAGGTCATGATCTCAGGGTTTGTGAGTTTGAGCCCTGCATCAGGTTTCACACTGACAGTGCGGAGCCTGCTTGGGATTCTCTCTCTCCCTCACTTTCTGCCCCTCCCCCACTCACATGTGTGCATGCTCTCTTTCAAAATAAATAAACTTTTAAAAATTTAAAAAATAAATAAAATATAGAAAAAATATACAGTATTATTATTATTTATATTTTATTTATTATTTTATATTTTATATTTTATTTATTAAATTATATTTAATTTATTATATATTATTACCATAGAAGATAGCATAAAATATAAGTACTATCACACTTATATTTACAAATGTATTGTATTTCCAGAGTCACATTGTTAAGTAACTCATGAATCGTCTAATGATTCCACTAAAATGCAAGATGCTATATTTTACTTAAAATTGCTTCAGAAACAAACATTGAAAAACGAGAAATGTTTTTAAACATATTCCTTTTATTTCTTATGTATTAATTGATGACTTTTATCTACAATGTTAAGCTGGGAAAGGATTTGACAAGTTCTTTTTTATTCATATTATAGTGATATATGAACAATCATGTATGGGTAAGGCAATGATTCTTTTTAATAATGAGCTAACCACATAAAGTGTACTTCAACAAAAGTAAAAAAAAAAGAAGAAGATTCAGTGATTTCCAGTAAATCTCTGGCATGGAGGAGTATTGTTTCTAACCAAGAAAGCAAGAAACCCAGGGGATATATCATTATGATCACTTATGCTAATAAGAGTGGAACAACAATGTTCAATCTATTTTTTCATCATCATGTCAGGCAGCAGAAAAAGCTGAAGCTTTACCGTTTTAAGAGGATTTACCGTTTCATTTTTTTTCAATATATGAAGTTTATTGTCAAATTGGTGTCCATACAACACCCAGTGCTCATCCCAAAAGGTGCCCTCCTCAATACCCATCACCCACCCTCCCCTCCCTCCCACCCCCCATCAACCCTCAGTTTGTTCTCAGTTTTTAAGAGTCTCTTATGCTTTGGCTCTCTCTCCCACTCTAACCTCTTTTTTTTTTTTCCTTCCCCTCCCCCATGGGTTTCTGTTAAGTTTCTCAGGATCCACCTAAGAGTGAAACCATATGGTATCTGTCTTTCTCTGTATGGCTTATTTCACTTAGCATCACACTCTCCAGTTCCATCCATGTTGCTACAAAGGGCCATATTTCATTCTTTCTCATTTTTATCTCAATGAGTTTTTGTTTTTAACTAACATAAACACACACTAAAAACACTCTTTTCTGCTGGTTGCTATGACACTTTGCATTCGAACTCAGAGTTCACTCTGTTGGCTTCATTTTGGTTAATTAGAACATTATCTCTGGGAGCACAGCCTTTGATTGGGGAAGGGTGAAAGAAGCAGGCTTGGAGACCAGGCTGTTGTATATGTACCGTATGTCAATTTTAAGATTTTTAAGATTTTTTTCTAATTATAATGTAGAATGTATTTATCATTGGTATGCTTGATATTTAAGTATTGTAACAAAAAATAAACAAGACATGTCCAAATAATTTCAATAATGTTTAACATTTTACCTGTGTGTTCTTTTACATGTTACATATAATAATTCATGTTATATTAGATTATGATCTCATTGTTTTAAAGAAAAACAAATTTTACTGCTGACCTCTAATAGCCTTTTTGTGAGCTTCTATTTTAAAAGAGCATTTAGTTTTCTATAAGAAAAAACATTGTAAGGAAATGAAAATCACATTGAAACTTATGATCTTACATTTTATTTTATTTTATTTATATTAAATTTATTTAAGTTTATTTTTGAGAGAAAGAGAGAGAGAGAGAGAGAGAGAGAGAGCATGAGCAGGCGAGGGTCAGAGAGAAAGGGAGACACAGAATTTGAGGCAAGCTCCAGGATCTGACTTGTCAGCATAGCACCTGACTTGGGCTTGAACTCATCAACTGTGAGATCATGACCTGAGCCAAAGTGGAATGCTTAACTCACTGAGCCACCAGGCACCCTGATCTTACATTTTAAATGAAATGCACATGATCCCAATACATAAAATAAAATTAGAATAAATCTGTCATTCATTATGAAATATTTTTCATTATGTATAATGTATATTTATAATATGTGAATTTTGTGTAATGTGGTGAAATTCCAAAAGGAATGGAAAAATCACATCAAAACTGAGCAAAATGCATTTATCTGAAAACTTATGATTCTTTTTTCTCTCTACTCAACAAAATGTTCCTTAGAGGACAGTATGATGACTATTGCTCAAGTACTATTTCCAGGAGCTTTGTAGAAGCTATTTTTACCATAAGGGTTTTAATTTACTTGTTGTGAACAGATTAAGTGCCCACTTTGCGTGTAGCCCTGCCTGAGGCCTGCAGGGGATTCCTTTTCCAAACCTCAATGAGTCTTTGTGGTAGAAGATATATTATTTTTACATTTAAACCTTTTATATCAAGGCTTAAAACAAACTCCACACAGAAAAAGTAGTGAGATAAACTGTTATCAGAATACTAAGGAGCAAAAAGTCTCCTTCAACAGAGGGTAAATAAAGTGGAGGTATCAGAAAACCTCAAATAGGAAGTTTCATTAATGTTTATATTTCCTGGTGCTTTGAAAGGCTGTTGTCAATTTTATCTCCTATTCCTTTGCTGGTCAATTTTTTAGAAAATAAAACATTTGGGGGTGCCTGGGTGGCTCGGTCGGTTAAGCGTCCGACTTCGCTCAGGTCATGATCTCGCGGTCCATGAGTTCGAGCCCCGCGTCGGGCTCTGTGCTGACAGCTCAGAGCCTGGAGCCTGTTTCAGATTCTGTGTCTCCCTCTCTCTCTGCCCCTCCCCTGTTCATGCTCTGTCTCTCTCTGTCTCAAAAATAAATAAACGTTAAAAAAAATTTAAAAAATAAATAAAACATTTGTCAGGGAATTTTAAAAATTGAATTTAAAAAATGGCTTAGTATACTAGATGTCATGCAAGTTAGTTTCTGTTGTCAGTGTTACCCAATTCAAATGAATGAAGATGCATTTACCTAAATGGATTGATGAAGTTAAATTCCTATTTTGCCAACATAAGATATGGCCCAAAGGATAAGTTGGGTCTGCAAACATTTCTGGGATAACTATTTTTAATATATCACATATCAACTGGTCATATTTGATATCATTTAAATTAGCTAATTTAATAGCTAATTTTAAGATGTTCTTGTCACCTCTTTTTTAGTTCTTTCAGAGCATTAGGCAGCTGTGTTTCTCAAGATCTAAAGGTATGTTGTTGTGTTTTGATTGACTTTCGGAGAAAAAAAATTCCAGTTTTCATGTGTCTCAGTGAAAGTTTGATGAAAGAATAAGATTAATCAATGGTATTTTTAAAATGAATAATTTTATTTAAATATTGGATGTCAAACTGCTTTGGGCAATGATTCTTTACCATGAAATCTACAAGCTAAGTATATGGATATGAGAATATTATGACCTGTTTTCCACTGAGTGCGTGGGCTATGACCCTATGCATCCCTGCTTTAGATTTTTTCCATTTATTTATCAAACACCATATAGTGTTCTGTGCCAAGCACTACTTTAAGTGTGTGATCAAATAGCAACACAAAATGCTGGTCTTGTGAGTAAAGTATAGTTATTGTTGTGGCTATATTACAGGTGAGAAAAATGAAGACAGAGAAGTTACATACCTTGCCCAAGGTCACACAACTAGTAACTTATGGGTCAGGATTTGAATGCAGGGAGTGTATCCCGAGAAGCCTACTGACTGGATTTTTTCTCTTTTCATCAGTATTCACCCATTCAGTGAGCCAATCCTCAGAACACTCTAAGGGCTCCATGAGGTCAAATAATTTTTAAATTATACTGTTATTCATCGTTTCTTACTTTTATTCTTCAAAAATGTACTATGGAGTTTTCTAAGGGTGGCATGACATCTGATATAATAGGAGATTGACAGCAGAAGGGGAGAATTCAGTTGTGGTCTATGAAGCCAACATTAAAAAGTTTTGGCAAAATGTAAAAATTGGCATTCATTATCAGATTTTTTGTGTGTTTTGGAAGTAAAGTTATTTTTATAAAAATATATTACATGACAGATAATGGATTTATTACTATTAATTTACTAATGATTATTACTACATATTTCCAAAATTTATCATTTTTAATATCTAATGTGCAAATATATAACAATTATATATTTAACAATTATATATTTAACAATTATGTATATATCTATATCTATATCTATATCTATATCTATATCTATATCTATATCATCTCACACAAACAAAACCTCTTTGTGGTTCTCAAGTTTTAAGAGTATTAAGGAGTCCTGAAATAAAAATACTTAAGAATCTCTGCCTTTTAAACTTGTTTAAGCACTAAGTCATCTCATAAATTAATTACAACTTAAGAGTTATTATTTTAACTCCATAATTAACATTTAATTTTAACATGAAACTTTAGAGCTTTAAGATTTAAAAAATTAAAATAAATAAATAAATAAAATAAATAAAATGTAAATTGGAAAAAAACATGAAATACAATTGATGGGGCTCCTGGGTGGCTCAGTCAGTTGGGCATCTGGCTTTGGCTCAGGTCATGATCTCATGGTTCATGGGTTTGAGCCCTGCGTTGGGCTCTGGGCTGACAGCTCAGAGCCTGGAGCCTGCTACGGATTCTGTTGTCTCCCTCTCTCTCTGCCCCTCCCCCACTTGCGCATGACATCTTGTCTCTCTCTCTCTCTCTCCAAAATAAACGTTAAAAAAATTAAGAAAAAATGAAATACAGTTGAAAGTGCACACACAAAAACTTAGCTGAGATTTCAAAATCTTTTATTTCCTATGCACAATTATTGTGTGACTTAAATTTCTTCCCAGCAAAGGTGGCTTTTTATCACAGATGATTCTCTTAGAGACCTCACTCATCATGCTCATTTTCACTTATGCTGAATTACTTACATATGTAGCATAACATAATGGAAAAAGGGCAAGATATTGTATTGAGTAAAGTCTAAAGTAAATTTTGGCTCCACTACCTACCAGGCATGTGTCTTTGGCCAATGTGTTTGACCTTTCTGACCAATAGCAGTCTTTCTAAAGATCTGGTGTGATGATTGTATGAAATATGAGTCATTTTATCCTAGCTAAGTATCAATCTCCCTATCAGTAAAATTATAATAAAGATTGTTTTCAAGCTTATTGCGGCTCTTCCATAAAGAGTGTTTTGAACAACTTTATTACTGAGAACGCATGAAATAATTGTTAGTGATTAAATTAGTTAACTACCATGTTGTAGACATTGATAAGTAAGAGTTTCTTCCCTTCTCTCTCTCTCTTTTTTTTTTTACTACAACCAGATCTAAGTTTCATGACCTAAATTAAGTTCAATGTCTTCACTAAAGTCTACATTCTGCTTTGCCTTTCCTTCGCTAACTTTCAATATTGAAACACATTTATACTTATGAGCACATGTATATGTTCATAAAAGTGTAGCATTATTTATATACTTTTTGTTTACTTTGCCATAATGCAGTAACAAGTATATTTTAGAAGTATATTGTTAAATTTATAACAAACCAGGGTTTTTATATCTTCCTGGTAAATATTAAGCCACAAAATTCTTTATCCCCAATAATTGTTTTTTATCTTGAAGTCTAATTTGCATCTTATTAATTTTGACTCATACATTTTTTTGGACAGTGAATACATTTTAATATAACTGTCTTCTCTCTTGTAATCCTTGTGTTGTTGGTTAAATTTATTGTTTCAGAAGACTACTTTAGTAAAATTCTTATTTCATATTATGTACTAAGGTCTTCTATTGTTTAAATTCAAGTAATGATTCAGTGGAAAAATATTTTGTGTATCCAATTTTCCTAGCTGTATTTGTTTCACAAGTTATAAGGGAAATAATAATAAGGATGTAGTCATCATAATCTCCGGAAACTGTTCTTCATTTCTCTAGCGAAGGGAGGGACATAAATGCCGGAACAATCAAGGAAGAACTGATCCCAGCTTTCAGTTTCCATCTTTTATACGTCTTTGACCTGCATTCCCAATAGTCTCAGACTTTGTATAAATTGTGCTTTATTCAATGAGTGATTTGTAAAGTACTTGATTTATCTAATAACATGTGTTACAATATATATTAATTATTTACTCAACATCTATCCTATTAATTTTTTCTAGTTTTATTTTGTATTATAGTAACAGTTGGCCAAAATAATATTTCATATTATCGTATCATTTCTGTTCCCTGCGGATTTAAATCACATTATTTTTTATCTTTCAAATATCTTTTCAACTATAGAGTTATATCTAGCTGATTGAGAAAATGGATTAAAATGTTGTAAGTAGTGATACCAAACAGATGAACATAAGGGAAGGGAAGCGAAAATATATAAAAACAGGGAGGGGGACAAAACCTAAGAAACTCTTAAATATGGAGAACAGAGGGTTGGTGGAGGGGTTGTGGGAGGGAGGGAATGGGCTAAATGGATAAGGGGCATTAAGGAATCTACTCCTGGAATCATTGTTGCATTATATGCTAACTAACTTGGATGTAAATTTTAAAAATTTAAAAAATAGAAAACAAATAATAAAAATAAAATAAAATAATTTTAAATAAAAAATGTTATAAGTAGTGAATATAGAAACTTAATCCACTAAAATTGAATTCATAAAGGACTTTATATTCAACATTTTCCATGATGAATGCTACATCACTTAAAAAAAATAAACAGGCTAGTATATGTAATTATCTTTTCAAGTAAACTTTGAATCGTAAAACAAAGGGAATCTCTGATATAAATGATGAGTCACAATCTTTACATTTTGAAGCTCATAGAATATTTCCACAATGTAACCACTTTCACTGTCCTCCTTTCGAAAACTATTTTTGAATAAAAAAAAAAAATAAAGCAGGCATAGAAGCACGTATTTGTTTCAATATCAATAATGATGAAATAAGGTAAAGTATGTATGTGAAGGTAGACAGGAGACCAAGGGCAAACAGATCTTATAAACAGAGGTATAATTGTTAATAAAATATTAATTAAAATGTATAAATATTTATAAGATCTATGAGTATTATTATAAATTAGTTTGTATACACTTAATGTTACAAGTTATAAAGATGTTTGCTCAAAATAAAGCACAAAATCCTTTAATGTGTACATATTGGAGAATAGCGTAAATGCAATAGTGCTACCAAGGAGGTATTTTCTTTTACATTATACAGTTTTCTAAACACATTTTTCTTCTTTTGAATTTTATATAGAGATTTTTAAAAAGCTACAATTGTAAAATATACATGATAAATACTTTCCCTCAAAAATTATGAATTTACCAACATTGTAATATACTGATAGTCATAGAATTAATACGTGCTGTAAAAATGATTCAGGATGAAATAAAAATCATTTCAAATTTATCTGCAGAGGTTAAAGATACTTGTTGCAGATTTTTCAATTATTACAATTAAATAATTAGACTTTCAAAATACGTGTACTATTACCTGGGTTGTATTAATCTATTTCCCTGATACTTGTATATTTGTCTGATTCAAAATGAAATTTCTAGGGGCACCTGGGTGGCTCAGTTGGTTGAGCATCTGACTTCGGCTCAGGTCATGATCTCGTGGTTAATGAGTTCATGCCCTGCATCAGGCTCTGTGCTGACAGCTCAGAGGCTGGAGCTTGCTTCAGATTCTGTGTCTCCCTCTCTCTGCCTCTCCCCCACTCACTCTCTGTCTCTCTCTGTCTCTGTCTCTGTCTCTCTCTAAAAAAATAAATAACCATTAAAAAATATTTAAAAAATGAAATTTCTGGGGGGCGCCTGGGTGGCACAGTCGGTTGAGCGTCCGACTTCAGCCAGGTCACAATCTTGCGGTCCGTGAGTTCGAGCCCCGCGTCAGGCTCTGGGCTGATGGCTCAGAGCCTGGAGCCTGTTTCCGATTCTGTGTCTCCCTCTCTCTCTGCCCCTCCCCCGTTCATGCTCTGTCTCTCTCTGTCCCAAAAATAAATAAACGTTGAAAAAAAAAAAAAAAGAAAATAATTTAAAAAAAAAAAAAGAAAAGAAAAGAAATTTCTGGATCCAGATATGAAATCAAATGGGATTTTACATAAGACCCAGCCTTTCAAGGCCTGGGCAAAACACCAACAGTTTATAATTATGTAGTTTTTCTGAAACCCAACGACAAAGAAGGAGGTCTCAAGCCAATGCCTAGTGTTAAGGATCAATGTTTGTTTTTTTTCGCCATTTTACACAGAAGCCTGTACTCTAACGTCAAAAACAACAACATGATCAGCTTCTTTGACAGCTTGTGAGTACTTGTTAAATATAGTTATATTTCTTCTTTTTTAAAGATTCTGACTTGTTAATATGCATTACACTCAGTGAATATTCATTAATTATGTCATTGCTATTATTTTACAAGCATCAAGCAGTTGTAGTCATGAAATATGACTAAATGGTAGATGGTAGATAGTTCATTCCTCAATGGAAGGCAAAGTTTGGAGTCAGGCCAATCTAACTCAGTAAAAGTCAGTACGAGTAAGTCTTACTCTCAGTAAGCATCTCTCCAGTTCTTAGATTCTTCATTTTTAAATATGTTACCTTCTTTACAATAAGCTGCTATTTTAGATGGTTAGGAACAACAATTTTTAATAGTTGTCATTCACTTATCAAGTAATTCACATATTAAGTTTGCATACTGTCAAACAAGTAGTCAATTTCACATACTTTTGATGGTGATATAAAAATCACCCTAGGGAATATTGCAGGAATTGCAGAGCCGTCTCTTCCGTCTTCATGTTACTCTGAGATTTGGATGAGTCTATTTTCTCTAGTTGAAACTTGAAGAGTCTAATTTGTATGGTTAGAGTATAATATGTATAATTTGATCCTTTGACCATTGTTGAGACCAAATTATCTAGGCCTGTGGTTCTCAAATAGGGTGTGGATACAGCTAGGAGTGCCCAGACTCTTCAGGAGGTTTGCAAGGTCAAATTATTTTCATAATGCTACCCAGATGTCCAAAATTTCACTTTTGTTTTCTCATGAGTGTACATGATATGCCAGGGACTACATGATATGTGAGATCTTAGCAGATAAAACACAGACACTGATATGAGATTCCAGCTGTTGTTTATAAAGTCAACACAAAGGAGTTTTGCAGAAATGTTGAACACAACTCTTCTGTTTTTCTTTTAAAACATAATTATTTTTTATAAACTATCTTATGTATATCAACATGTATTACCTTTAAATAAACATATCAAAGTTCTGTTATATTTACATATAACATTTACATTTAAATGTAAACATATTACATTTAAATGAACATATCAAAGTTCTGTTATAATTTCTAATATATTAAGTATCAAATGACAACTCAAACCAAGAAAATTGTGCATTGTTCTCAATCATTTTTTAAGAGCCTAAATGGGTTTAAAAATAAAATTAAATAAAGAGTTGTATCCAAGAGTCAAGGCTGACCATTAAAGAATAAAATCTTGGGGCCAAGTACAGTAACGACCATCAAGAAAAAAAAGAGAAAAGAAAGACATTTCTCACAAGTTATGGACACAAGAGAAAAAAGTAAGCAGAGACAGGTGGTAGAGAGAGCTATTCTGATATCTGCTACAACCTTTTTATCCTGGCAGGTGTTATTGCACGACAACCTGGCCTTCTGTCCTCATATGCTGCCACATTAACACAAATGATTATTGTTGGAGAAAAACATGGAATGCCATTGTTAAACACAAAGCCAACTGATGGTTGTGAAGAAGGGTGTTTCTTCGCATTCAGTATTGATTTACTTTAACAAAATTCTATTAATATATTTAGGAATTAATGTTTTGCATTCTTTATGTATTGATGTATTTCTCAATATTTAAAAAGTTTTATATTTATGAAGTACACATTTATATATTTATAAAATGTATATACTTTATAGTGATAATAGACTTTATGTCAATAGCTTTTATACATTTAAAAGTCAGTATTTTAAGTTAAAATAATTTATTTTATTATAAAGTAATTAGACATTTTTGTTCTTTTTTATTTATTACTAGTAGGTGGTTTTATTTTATTTTATTTTTTATTTTGTTTTATTTTTTATTTTATTTTATTTTTTTAGAGAGAGAGAGAAACAGAGTGCAAGCAGGGGAGAGGGAGAGAGGGAGAGAGAGAATCGCAAGCAGGCTGCAGACTCAAGCACAGAGCCCAACATGGGACTCAATCCCACCACCCTGGAATCATGGCCTGAGCTGAAGTCAAGAGTTGGATGCTCAACCAATGGAGCCGTCCAAGCTCCCCTAGAAAGTTTTATTCTATTTATTCACCCTGAACCATAATATAATTAAATATATTGTTATTTATGAATAGTAAAGTTATTTTATTTTAGAATAAAGTTTTAAGTTAAACCCAATCACTTGTTAAAAGGAAATCAAACATTTTCTCTTGAAAATGATGAGTCAGTGATGAAGAAAAAGCTTCAATTGAATCTTATTATTAACAAGGATATATTTTTATTCCATTATAGCAACCTATAAAAGCAAAAGAACAGATAGAACAGTTAACATCCCAACTGTTCTTTTGGTTTCTGACTTTGGTGGCAAGATTGCTTTTAGAAGTTAAGAAAATTCTATTTAGTTATTTTAGTTATTATTTTTTATTAATAAAAAATAGAAGAGTTCAGATTAATTACATTATTATGAACATGTGAGATTTAAGTTTAACTAACTTCTAAAATCAAAAATGAAGCAAGTACTACTATTGCCTTTTCAGGTGATAAAATTTGATTAAGCAATTATACATAGAGATGTTTCAATGTATGGTACATGAAGATAAAATTAAGAAATAATGTTTATTTCATATGATTACTTGATGAATATATACTCAGTGTGAAAATTCACAAAATACAGACAATTCTGATGAAACAAAATCACCCATAAGCTATCACATCAAGATTATCAGCATAGGTAGTATGTTCTGGCCAGTTAATTTATGGGACATTTGATCCTTAACCAAGTGTAAATCAGATTTCCTCAGGCCAGTGTTCAACTGGATGAGAATATAGGATGCAGGATTCACTATACAGTTGTAAACTACTATTAACTTCATTTGCTATTTTCATATAAATCCATCAGAGTTAATTTGATCGCCTCCAGCCTTAATTGTAATCGTATTCTGAGCAAATCTTGGAACAATAAAAAATAAATTTCTAGAAATCCTAATTCTTGCTTAACACAGGTTGTGTGTTAAAAATTCTTTAGTTTATGCCTTTTTGAACTATTTATTGATTTATTTTTAGGAATTGGAGATATATGGCAATATGATAGGAACTATGAAAACTGTAGCTTTAATTAATGTGTACACATTTGTCCTGAAAATATGTTATGCTAAACTAGAGCAAAGATTAGAATTTAAATTTAGATGGTTTGTAATGTGCAAAACGATCTAAGTGTGAGAGACCTGGTGGTGTGGTGGTTATGAGTAGGGTGGGTGTGACTCATCTAAAAAGCCATTACCAGGCAACTCAAACAGATGGCTGTCTTGTGGCAATGCAGGTCCAGTATTGACATTGCCAGAGACTCTTATTTTTCAAGAGAGATGGAAAATCTGGATCTTAAATGAAATCCCCTGTTTTTATATTTTGACCAAGAAACAAACAAACACACTAGCGTGAGCTGTAGCACACACGCACCTTCCTTCAAGGCACCCAGTAGGGACATCTAGTTTAATGAACTGTTTACCATTGAGAGAACATTAGCCAACATTACAAAGCTTGTAAGTGAAATATTAGAATATAGTTTTGCAACCTATATTTGGAATTTATGTGTCCAAAATTGTTTTACGACCTCTTTCCTCTTACAAACAAACAACAGCAACAAAAACCTACTTGCAGACTAGATTAAGCACTTTATTACTTTTAGACTTTCTCAGTCCTAAACTTTCAAACTCCTAAACCTTCCTTTGAGACATCGGTTCTTGAGCTATAAAAGAAATATCATTTTGTTTCCTACTGAGGTCATAAAAGAGAGTTTTTTAATAGTGTAAGAATCTTTTTTTTTTCCTAACCACTTCAGGGTGCTCCACTATTTATATTCTTTGGATATAGATCTTATTGATATAGAAATTCAGAGAGAGATAAGAGGAAGAAAGTTTTTTTTTCACCCATAGGCTAGTATTATTTTTGTTTGTTTTAAAACTTAGTATTTCCACCAAGATGAATTCCATCCAAACTTTACATTTGTAGCCAAATATGCCTTGAAGATTTCTTGCCCATATTTATGGTTTATGTGGGTACAGAAGAATTTTTCTTTGTGAATAAGAGTTGAAAGGTGGCTGCCAGAGGATGTCCTCATGCATTTTCCAGTGTCTGGTATATGACTCACTAGTGAAACTATGCTGGACTGAAATCCAGTTTTCTCAAACCTTGTCTCCTGCCTAGTATCTGGCTAAGGGTAATTTTTGCTCCAATTGTTCTTGATCAGGTGAAATTTCTTCTTTTATTGAATATAGGGCTAGACTCTGTTTCAGGGGCTCTTCTTGTCTTTTATATTAAGGAACTGCACATTCTACTGAGCTGTACTGTGTTATCTTTGATCACACGTAGAGGTAGAGCCATTCATGTTTGACAGAAAGGACAGCACATAACTCTGGAGCCTTATAAAGCTCAGGGGTTGATTCTTCTAGTCAGTGGAGCTTACGCCTCAAGAGACTGAGCAAATGGGGGTGAAGGGTGGTGTGGATAAGCCAATAAACAGACATCTCCATATATTTCCTAGTCATCCAAACTGCGGTCCACCAGAATGAAGAATGCGTGTGTCAGCAATTATGTTTTTTGAATCGCAGTATTTCTGGTTGCGGTAGTTACCAGAAGCCCTACAATATTTCTGTATTGACTAAATATTGACTATTTTCTTTATACTAAAGTTATAAAATTTTTAAAAATCACTTATCAGTGTTTTGACAGAAAATAGTTAGGGTATTGTAAAGGAGTAGTAGTCTGGTACCATCTTTATACAGAACTTAAATTATTATATTTCAAAATTTACAGTGTGATACCTTTTTCTAAGAGAAAATTACACTTATACACAATGATAAAAATTATTAACAACCAATACACATTGGGATAGAGGGAACATGCATAGTTGAAATTCATGAAAACCATAATGATTATAGTATAGTTGTAAAAAAAAAAATTAGCTTTCCTCTCACTAAGCCATTACCAAAGGGAAAATTGCTATAATCTGTATGCTATGGACTCCCAGCAGGTCCTTGCTGACTCAGTGACTGACTAACAAGTAGACTAATTTAACTATAATATCTTCTGTTCATCCTTCATTAGTGGTGTGAAAGATCATTGAAAAGGCCAAAAGTCAGGCAAAAAGAGAGAGAAATAACAGTATCTTGATAGTCTATTGAACTGGAGAATTTTGAATACCTAGAGTTTGGGTTTTAACCTAACTAGTAATCTAAGTGGTTATATCCAAGTCCAATTAAGTAACTAAATCTGGGCAAATAAACAAAAGAACTATACCATTTCAGGACACATTTCTTCAATCTTTATCTACTTAGAACTCCAGAGAAATAATATTGCAACAGTGCACATGGAGGTATTACAAATCTATTGGCAGACTAACTAATTGTCAAATTATCATCATTTCTAATTGTGCCATGATATATGGATGGGGGACCAAAGTATACTTGGTAAATTTATAGAAAAAGATAAATTTTTATAGGAAATTTTATATTCATAGACAATTTTATAGGAAATGATTTTAATTTCCTCTTTGAAACAAAAACCATGTTGTGAAATATTAAATGAAATGACAAAGAGAATTTTAAATCTTGCAGTGTGAAAAAAGAAATTGTTCCTAAGGCTTTTTAGTCTAAAGATGGAAACCAGACTTGTTTACACCTCTTGGATGTGAAATTCTAATGAGTAATGACAACAGCTTCTAGGCAGATGACTCAAGTCTGTTAAGAATGCTTGTGTCATACAGATAAAAAGGAAAGAGGACAACCATAATTAGGAAGGCCATTCTGATCACTGGTTTGAAGATCAGCAGTACTTATTCCTTGGTCTTGGGATCAATGATTCCAAGACAAGTTGACTACTGAGACTACATGTGTTGTCAGACTAATTGGAGAATTTGGCACTGATGCAGTAAATGCAATTGAACTAGAGCAGCTTTAAAATGTCAACACTTCTGTGAAAGAGAGTTTGGGTTAAAAGGGAAAAAAAAGTACCTCACAGTAGATAAATCAGAAATATAACAATTCTACGGGTGATGCACTATACATTACAGTTAATGGATGAATGAGCAGTGTACAGGTTGGAGGATCCTGATTACATTACGAATTTTTCTGAGATTATTGTCTCACCTATAAAAAAGAGAAAGAGTGTTTTTCTCCCGAGGTTTAGAATGGGGATCATTTTCTTGAAGGTTAGCAAAATTATAAATTGCTATTCCAATGAGATTTTTTATAGGTTACATAGGCTTTTTGCCTATGAAGTGCTGTATGAGACGTTCTGACTTCACTCCAAAAGATTTTCTTAGCTCTTTTATAGAGCAGAATGCTCCCATGTGTACTCGTGGCCTTTGTGGCTAATTTTTCAGAAATTTAGCAGATAGGATTCTAGGAGTTTATTAAATAAGGTTTGGGAAATGTAGAGATAGACATATGTAAAAGGGTTTCTTTATTTCAGGACTTCTCAGAGACTTCAATATGCCAATGTGCTTTGTGACTTCCCAAGCACTTGTGGGAAAAAGAATCTGTTGGATCTCAAATGTGTCATTCTATTGACAATTTTTCTGTGTGCAGAGATTTTTAGTTTAATGTCCTCCCACTTGCCTGTTTTTTACTTTTGTTGCTTATGTTTTTGGTGTCTATACAAGAAATCATTTCCTTGACCAATGTCATGAAGCTTTCCCCCATATCTTCTTGGAGTTTTGTGGTTTGGGGTCTTATGTTTACATTTATAATCTATTTTAAGTTGATGTTTATGTATGGTATAATGTAAAGATCCAATTTCATTCTTTATTATATGAATATGCATTTTATCCAACACGATTTTTTTAAGATACTATACTTTCCCCATTGTTTATTTCTGACACACTTGTTGAATATTGGTTGACAGCACAAATGTGGGTTTACTTCAAAAAACAAAAGATAATAAGAATTTGTGAGGAGGTGAAGAAATTGAAACTTTTGTGTACCTTTGGTAGGAATGCTGAATGATGTAGCTACTACGGAAAACATATGGAGGTTTCTCCAAAAAAAAAAAAAAAAAAAAAAGGCTGCCATGTAATCCAACAATTCCATTTCTGAGTATATATCCCAAATAACTGAAATCAGGATCTCAAAGGGATAGCTGCATTTTCATGTTCAATACAGTATTACTCACAATAGCCAAGATATAGGAGCAACATATATGTGTCCATCAATAGGTGAATGGATTTAATAATGTGGTATATACACACAATGGAATGTCATTCATTCTTTAAAAAGGAGAAAATTCTGCCATATATGACAACATGAATGAACCTGGAGAACATTATGCTAAATGAAATAAGCCAATTACAGAAAAGTAAATGCAGCATGATTCCACTTATATGACATATCTAAAATAATCAAATTCATAGAAACAGAGAATAGAATGGTGGTTTTAGGAGTGGGGAAAGGGAAATAGGGAGTTGCTATTCATTGGGCATAAAGTATCATTTATACAAGATTGATACATTCTATAGATCTCCTGTACAACCTTGTGTGTATAGATCACAATACTTTTATGTGCATTTAAAATTTAAGGGAGTAGATTCCATGTTAAGTGTTCTTTCCACAATAAAAAAGTTACTATTTTTGGTAATTTTTAGAAACAAGACTATGGCAAAATGGTGGAGAAAATAGTTTGCCTGAATCTTCTTTACTAGATACATAACTTTAACAACACGTTAGCCAATGAGTGAGTCTTAATACCAACACTATGACTGCACTTGCTTTCCTTAGGTAATACTTCCTATGCTAGAACCCTCAAATTTAACTTCCTCGGGGCCCAGTTTCTGCCAGATGATGAATTAACCTATGTATAATGAGTTCACGTGCTTCTCTTTCTGAATGAAATAGGTACTGTATCATTATTGTTTCAGGAGTTTCTTATTCAAAATGGTGCTATTGGTAAAAATTCTAGGATTGTAGATTAATTTTAAGGTATGAAGTTTCTTTTTTCATCTCTAATTCAACAAAGTGATACATCGATAGTAAATACTATGTGCCAGATATTAGTAATATAGAGGAGAATAATAACACTCTAGCAGTAGCTGCCTGCTGAATGGGGTACAGATGAAACAGAAAATAAAGACACATAAGAGTCAGTTTTTATCAAAAAGTCTATTATTGTGATTATTTGATATGCAATATTTCAATGAAACTGAAAAACTGAAAAATGTTTTTTTTTTTTCTTACCAAATTACAATCTAGATTTGAAATGGACACTAATTGTGCCTAGTGAGACTACTTTCCCCTTAAAACAAGAATCTACAGGGGTGCCTGGTGGGCTCAGTTGGTTAAGCATCTGACATAAGCTCAGGTCATGATCTCACAGTTAGTGGGTTTAAGCCCTGCATTGAGCTCTGTGCTGACAACTCCAAGCCTGCAGCCTGCTTCGAATTCTGTGTCTTCCTCTCTCTCTCTCTCAAAAATAAATAAATAAATAAATAAATAAATTAATTAATTAATTAAAAAAAATTTTTTAACGTTTATTTATTTTTGAGACAGAGAGAGACAGAGCATGAACGGGGGAGGGGCAGAGAGAGAGGGAGACACAGAATCTGAAACAGGCTCCAGGCTCTGAGCTGTCAGCACAGAGCCCGACGCGGGGCTTGAACTCACAGACTGCGAGATCATGACCTGAGCCGAAGTCGGTGGCTCAACCGACTGAGCCACCCAGGCGCCCCAATAAATAAATTTTTTAAAAAGAATCTACTTTATCTCATACAATTAAAAACAGTTATGTATGTTGCCTTTACTTAAATATTACTGAGAAGAGGCAGAATTGTTAGAGAATTGTTAAGTACATGGGGATAAATATCTATCTCCTTGATTTATCTATACATTTATTCTACTTTTGCACTCTGGAGTAAAAAGAGAAGTCTACTTCTTTCACATGACAGCCCTTCAAATCCATCTACACTTTGATGTTGGGATCAATGACTCTAAGACAACTTGAACAACAAGACTACATGTGTTGTCAAGTAATCAGAGAAATAGTTATTGGTTCACTGCATGCTAATAAACTTGAGTAATGTATGAAAATTAAGACTGAGATTATGTCTCTCCCTCACCCGAACGGTTCTCTTCTCTTTGCTAAATGATTCTAATTCCAACAACCTTTATTTATAGGACACAGCTGACAGTCCTGTCATCATCCTTTATTACCTTCCTGATTCCAGTACTTAGTACAATTTTTAGTAATCTTATTAAAGTGTGCTACCCAGACTCACAGGTATGGTCAGTTGTAGACAAACAAGAATGATCCAGATTGCCTCCATCAAGGTAGGAGGCATGTCACTACATGACACTTATTGTCATGTAGTGAGATAAAAACCATGATAACTTTTTTACATAAACTATTTATCAACCCAGTTAATGTATTTTGAAATTAGCCAACTCACTCATCTTGGATGTTCAGGTTTATACATATGATTTCATTGTTCATTTCATATTAGTTTTCTATTCGATAAAGATATTAACATTAATCATTTCATTGACTAAGATAACCAACTCAATTTCACCTGCAAATTTTAATCATGTTTTGTGTGTAATCACCTAAGTTAAACATATAGTGAATATCATATGGCCCTTTGAGTCTTCTCTTGCATCTTTACTAGATACTGTCTCTAGTATCTTTTCTCTAGCTTGACTTCACTATAATAATAAACTTTAAAAACTTTAATCACACATATAGTTATAGTTTGAACTATTTGTCATCAAGATTTTGTTATTCAATCAGCCCCTTGAAGATATTATGAGAAATTGTGTCTAGTGGCTTCCTGAAATCAAGATAGAATAAAACTATGTCATTTTCCTTAAATCTGAAACAAACTGTTGAAACTATTCTGCCTTAAGGCTGACAAAAAAGCAACAAAGGATAAAATATTCAGGGCTAAACAAACAAAAACAAACAAGCAAACAAACCCAAACACAAAACAAAACAAAACAAAACAAAACAAAACAAAACAAAAAAGACGTTATGTTGGCATAAACTGATTTCTTCAAATTTGTCTCTGGGCCTCACCCTCACTCTGTTATTTAATGCACCTTGTTCTATCATGGTTCTTGATACTTGGCTTTATTAACCACATCTGATCAGTTCTTCATTTTACCCCCAGTAATATCCCATTTCATTTTCTTCCTACTTGTCTTCTTCTGGTTTTCCAATATGTGAACAGATTGAGTTCTAAGATTAGAACTGGTTCTAAGGTCTCCCATGATGACCTTCCAATAAAATATTATCCTTTAGACTGACTTCAACTACAAAATATTTGATTCTGATTACCATTTCCGAAACTTCTTCTTGCTGATTTCTAAACTTCAATGGTTATGATTATATATGGTGTACTTAAATTTTTATTTTGATATACTTTTATTTTTTATTTTCTATAATTAATTTATTTTTTGTATTTTACATTCAAGTTAGTTATCACATGGTGCAACAATGATTTCAGGAGTAGATCCCTTAATGCCCCTTACCCATTTAGTCCATCCCCCCTCCCGCAGCCCCTCCAGTAACCCTGTGTTTGTTGTCTGTATATGAGTTTCTTATGTTTTGTGTCCCTCCCTGATTTTATATGATTTTCTGTTTCCCTTGCCTTATTTTCAGCTATTTTGTATCTTAAAGTCCTCATATGAGTGAAGTCATATGGTATCTGTCTTTCTCTGACTGACTAATTTCACTTAGCGTAATACCCTCCAGTTCCAACCACGTAGTTGCAAATGGCAAGATTTCATTCTTTTTGATTGCTGAGTAATACTCCATTGTATATATATGCCACATTTTCTTTATCCATTCATCCATTGATGGACGTTTGGGCTCTTTCCATACTTTGGCTATTGTTGATAGTGCTGCTATAAACATGGAGGTGCATGTGTCTCTTCAAAACAGCACACCTGTATCCCGTGGATAAATGCCTAGTAGTGCAATTGCTGGGTCGTAGGATAATTCTATTTTTAGTTTTTTTGAGGAGCCTCCATACTGTTTTCCAGAGTGGCTGCACCAGTTTGCATTTACAACAGCAGTGCAAAAGAGGTCCTCTTTCTCCTCAGTCTTGCCAGTATCTATTGTTGCCTGAGTTGTTCATGTTAGCCATTCTGACAGGTGTGAGGTGGTATCTCATTGTGGTTTTGATTTGTATTTCCGGGATGATGAGGGCTGTTGAGCATTTTTTCACATGTCGGTTGGCCATCTGGATGTCTCCTTTGGAGAAGTGTCTATTCATGTCTTTTGCCCATTTCTAAACCAGATTATTTTTTGGGGGAGGGTGTTGAGTTTGATAATTTCTTTATAATTTTGGATATTAACACTTTATGTGTAATGTCATTTGCAAATATCTTTTCCCATTCTGTCAGTTGCCTTTTAGTTTTGCTGATTGTTTCCCTCAGTGCGCAGAAGATTTTTATTTTGATGAGTTCCCAATAGTTCATTTTTGCTTTTGCTTCCCTTGCCTACGGAGACATGTTGAGTAAGAAGTTGCTGCGGCTGAGGTCAAAGAGGTTTTTGCCAGCTTTCTCCTCAAGGATTTTGATGGCTTCCTGTCTTATGTTTAGGTCTTTCATCCATTTTGAGTTTATTTTTGTGTTTGGTGTAAGAAAGTGGTCCAGATTCATTTTTCTGCATGTCGCTGTCCAGTTATCCCAGCACCACTTGCTGAAGAGACTGTATTTTTTCCACTGGATATTCTTTCTTGCTTTGTCAAAGATTAGTTGGCCATACTTATTTTTGAGACACAGAGAGAGAGAGAGCATGGAAGGAAGAAGGATAGAGAGAGAGGGAGACACAGAATCCGAAGCAGGCTCCAGGCTCTGAGCTATCAACACAGAGTCTGACGTGGGGCTTGAACCCATCAAATGTGAGATCATAACCTAGGCTGAAGTCGGACGTCCAACCAACTGAGCCACTCAGGAACCCCTCCCCCTTTTAAAAATAATTTCTTTAACATTTTTATTTATTTTTGAGAGACAGAGAGGGACAGAGTGTGAACAGAGGAGGGGCAGAAAGAGAGGGAAACACAGAATTAATTTTGTAAGCCACGTTTAGAAATAGAAATGAATTAGGAGAAATTCAACATTTTCTACAAATATTGCTTAGTAAGTTATAAAAATTTATAATGTTCCTTCACATAATCCCTTCAAGTGAGTTGTCAGGATTTTACCTGATGATAAGTTTAAAGGCATGAAGTTCATAAGTTTAAGCAAAAGCCTTCATAGATATTACATAGATAATATAATAAAAAGAGATATTAGGCTAAGCAGAAAACTATAGATTGCTAGGTCATTTATAAAGGAGAGAAAATACAATGGCAAACTCGAATGTTTTCATATATGCAGACATTTTACATGTATTCACTAGTCATGTATTCACTACTCAGGTCCATGTTTTAACTACTAAAAAATGGCAAATCACCCACTACCTGCAGAAGAGCAAATGCAGGAAAGTAAATATTTAATGAAAGGTGTGTCCATTTTCTATTTTTGAAAATCAAAAGCATTTTCAATATATCCATATTGAAAAAGCACTGATTGCATTTAACTGTACTAAAATTACAAAGTCTGAATCTTCATTTATTCAAAGAGAACAAATTAAGTTGAAGAGGTCCACTTGGTAGCAGATATTTGTTATTAGCTGTAGACTTTTCCACTCATGTTATGCTTATGAAACTTTCCACCCATGTTCACCTTCTGATAGGGGCCCAGATGCAGCAATTTGTTTTTCTATGTTTTTTTTATTTTTCTTTCTCTACTTCCTTAGCCTGAATATCCAAAATATCCCAACATGCAGCCGCCTCCTGTCTTCTCTCTGCAGCCTCTGCAAACTTTGCTCTTTTTTCTTTCAGATCTGACCAGGGAGGTGCAGACTCCCCAGGACAGGGAAAACACAGCCCCATCTGAAAAGTGGCTGGGGATCCCATACTAGGCCCATGCCTGACCATAATAAAACTTGGGGAAGTTTTATTAAAACTCATTACATTCCATTGTCAATACTTTGCATATTAAGGGGAAAAAAAACCTTAAAAATGGTTTGAACATAAAATATACTAAAATTAAATCAGTTAAAAAACAATTTTGGGAATAATAGTTTTCTTACATGGTAAAGATTATATGAGGAAAAAGGAATCTGAATTTGAATTTCAAGTCAATATTGGGTGACATTTCATTTTTTAATTTTTTTATTGTGTATAATAACCTTGATTATCAAGAATATATTAGCAAATCAGTTTGACTTTTTCTCTACAGAAAAAAGCATATAATGATAATGCCAGTATTAAAGTCTGTGAGCATTTTGAGACTTAATCAAAATGTCATGAAATATATTTTCATTACTCTACATGTACTTACACAAGGGATTTTAAAGTTTGATTGAATGCATTAATGCTATTTTAGAGAGTTCCAACATACTAACTACTTAAAATAATGTTAACATGTTAAATATTTCTTTTTAATATGTGTTTATAATAATTATGAGCATTATAGGACATTCTAGAATAAAATTATGGTATGAAAGTGTTACAGACAGACAACACTAATTGCACATAGTGTGGATATAAAGTAAGCTTTATTAGGGAAAAACTGACATGAAGTTTAAGTACAAGGACATCATAACCTCAAAAGATTAACCCTGAGCCCACAGTTTAGGCTTAATATAGATGGACTGTATCCACCATGGCCAACTTTTCAGTAGAGATGCCCCCTTTATTAATTACTTATAATTAATTAGTTATATTTATTGGGCCAACTTGTAAGAAACAGTTGTATAAACGTGTAAAATTAGAAGTTCTCTGGTTGAAAAGGAGGCCTGGTAGAAATTAGAAATGTCCAACAGCAGTTTCTGGTATTAAACCATTCTAGTGCCAATTCAAACCTACCAAGTCAGCTCTTTACTGATCTACAAAAAGAAGGGAAGAAATTAGCCACCAACATAATCCAGATCCATCTCTTCCCAGTGTAGCCCTCATGGGAACTCACTTATGAAACTATTTCATTTTCTCCCTTTTATCTCTGTTTCACTTCAGATCATAGAGATAATTGAGATATTTTCTGGGATGTGAGAGTAAATAAGGTGTTATATAATGGCATCACAAGGGAAGTGACATAGTCAACATTATGAGGAAGTTACTTTATGAGCTACTACCTGGGAAAATCATGGGAGGTTGGTTGGAGCTTTCTGTCCCTGTCTGTTAAAAGGGAGAGACAGATTTACCACACTCCCCTGGTCTCCTAACTCTTTCCAAGATTGACTGCCATGGCTTCTCATGGGTAAGACAGACAGTTCCTATTCCCTTTTTTGGAGTGATAAGTTTCATAGAAACCCAATAATTATCTTTTTGTCACGATGAATAACAGCTGGAGTCAGAGTACAGTGGCTGTGGAATCATCTGAAAAAGCCTGTGTCCTTGTTCATGTTCATCAGGTGTCTGTCATCTGAGCAACATTATCTACCTATTTGCTGAGGTCAAAAAAGGTAGTATAAAAGTGCAAGAATCACTTTAATTAATTGTTTCCACTCACAATCTTTTTATCCCTGACTCTTGGATGCATAAAAAGGCTGCCATGTGTGTATAAGTGGACAACCATGTCCACTTAAAAATTTTTTTAATGTTTATTTTATTTATTTTGAGAGAGAGAGAGAGAGATTGAGAGAGAGAAAGAGAGAGAGAGAGAGAAAGAGAGAGAGAGAGAGAGTAAGCAGGGGAGGGGCAGAGACAGAGGGAGATAGAGAGTCCCAAGCAGGCTCCTTGCCTTCAGTGCAGAGCCTGGTGCTGGGCTCAAACTCATGAATCATGAGATCATGAACTGAGACAAAATCAAGAGTCAGACACTTAACCGATTAAGCCACCCAGGCACCCCCCATGTGTCACTTTACTAGAATGGGACTAGCTGGTCCTATAGAAGTTATCGTTGAGAAGGCTGTCACAGTGGCAATTACATAAGTCAGAAAAATTTCACACTGGTCATTCTAATCCTTTCTGGTGGTTCCATTATTATGATGGGTCACAACATGGGTTTAGTGGGCTGTAGAATAGATGATGGCTAACATGCTTAGTTGGCTTTGTAAGTCCAGATGGTTTCTCTAGATGTGTCATTCACATAGGCATTTATAAGTGTTATGTGAAGATCAAATTTATGTATAAGCTGTTATATGTGTTTCTAGAAGGTAGCAACGCTTTAACTAATTCAGTTCTGAATACAGACCAATACTCCTACTCAAATAGGCCATTAGTGACTCCTCCCTTCCCTCATTCTCCCAAAAATCCTGAATAAAGACTTACTTTAAGGGAGGTATGTTCTACAGCAGTAGTTCTCAACTGGAGGTTATTTTCCCTGCAGGACATGTGTGGCAATGTCTGGAGACATTTTTAATTGTCACAACTGGCAGTGGTAGGGGATGCTATTGGTACCTGGTAACTAGAGGCCAGAGAAGCTACTAATCATACTACAATGTCCATAATAGCCCCCAAAGAAACAATGATCTGATCTAAAATTTCAATAGTGCCCATGTTGAATAACTCTACCCTATCTTTAGGAAGATAATTAGAAGAAAATGCACTTAATAGATTGGGGTATCAACAATTTATCATCATTAGGATGATTGGTTATAGTATTCTACTGGTTTTATCACAACTTTAGAGGTGGGCTATTATATCAGTTAACCATGATGCCAATTTAGGTGCTGAGTATCATAAGCAATATCTTCGTGAATCAATTTTTTAAAATTATCACTATATTACAAAGGCCTTCCCAGTGTATAATTGGAAATGGCTGTTTATAGTCTTGGGACTATAAGGTTTGCACTTCATTGGAGTTATAGCTTCCATTTCATAATGGAACTATGTGAAACTTGTGTCACTTTATGGGCATTTATTTCTGAAAAGACCTGTGGCAGAATGAGAATGTTTGAGTAACGACTTTTCTTTCTGTGAGATGATCTCTATCAAATAGGTCCAAGCTAGCAGTAATTGCTCAGAAACAGTTTTTAGGAAGCTCAGATTTAAGAAGCTCAGAAAACACAAAAGAGATTAATTAAAAAGAAAATCATACCAAATCACACTTTGTTCCAATTGCTAAAAACTGTATGTTAAAAGAAATCTCAAAAGTAACCCAAGATAAAAAGATTATCACATACAGAAGAAAAAGAAAAAAAGAAAAGAAAAAGAATAGGTGACTTAGGAACAAAGGACAAAAGGAAATTGACAGAAAACTTAAATTGCTAAAAGATAAAATAAAAACAACAACTATTAATAAAGAATTCTCTAGCCAGTGAATATATACTTCAAAGTGAAGGTGGGGGAAAAAAAACACACTTTAGGATAAGTCAAAATTTATATTATTTATTTATTTATTTATTTATTTATTATTTATTATTTTGAGAGAGGGAGAGAGAGTAAACGCAAATAGGGGAGGGGCAGACAGAGAGATGGAGAGAGAGAGAATCCTAAGTAGGCCCCATGCTGTCAGGGCAGAGTCTCATGTAGGGTTCAATCCCACAATACCTGAGATCATGACCTGAGCCAAAATCAAGAGTTGGATGCTTAACCTACTGAGCCACTCAGTTTCCCCTAAGATAAGTGAAATGTTATGCTAATTACAAAAGATGAATTTGAAACTTAGGGACATAAATGGGTTGAAAATGAGAAGATGAAAAAGATATAATCCACAGCACAATTTCTACAAAATCTGAATGCTATTAATCCATTTAACCTAATTGACATTTATAAAGTCCTCCCTCAACAAACATTAAATGATTGAAGTCATACAGAGTATGATCTGTAACCACACTGGATGAAATTAGTAAACAGTAACAATGAGGTATCTAGAAAATCCCCAAAGGATTTAAACTGAATGACAGACCTAAAATTAACTCCTGGATTAAAGATGGAAACACCAAGGAAATAATGAAATATTCAGAACTGAATGCTTATGAAAGTAAAACTGAATTTTATGGGAGCAGCCAATGAAGGACCTACACATTTCTTTTTGTTTCTATTAGAAAAAAAAGCATCAGTGTATTCCAAAGTGTAGATATCACTGTAGCAGATTGTCTGAACATCGGCCAGCACTACATACTGCACTTAGGTTTATCTACTGTTTTGGTGATGTATCACTAATGAGTTCAGGAGTGTAAAGTCATACAACAGGGCTTGTTAGATGAAGGGAAGCTGGTTTTGGTTTTCCTCACCGAGTAAGTGATACAAGACATAGAGCATTAGCAATGTCCAAGGCTACATAGCAAGTTCCAGCCATTGCAGGCAAACGGTCCTAATTCTCAGTTATAAAGGAGCAATGGTGGCCATATTCCTACTGAAGCCCTGTTAGTCCTCAGTAGGACTTCCACTGGCCAGACTAAGCTCTGAAGCTGGAGATAGCATTGCACAGAACTTTCTCCTATTCTGAATTTTGTGGGTGAAGACCTAAATTAGTTACTAGAGCTGCCATACCAAAATACCACACACTGGTTGGTTTAAACAACAAACATTTATTTTCTCACAGTTATAGAAGCTAGAAATACAAGATCCAGGTGTTGGAAGGGTTAGTTTCTTTTGAAGAAAGGCTCTATGACTTTCCTCTAGCTTTTGGTGAGTTGGTGAAAATTTTTGATGTTCCCTGACTTGCAAAAGCATTATGCATTCATCTTCACATGGTGTTCTCCCTGTGTGCCTTTGTCCAAATTTCCTCCTTTTAAAATGACACCAGTCATATTGAGTTTGGGTCTCCCTAATTATCTCATTTTAACTTGATTACCTCTGAAAGACTCCATCTGCAGGTCAGATTTCATTCTGAGGTACTGGAAGTTAGAACTTCAATATATAAATTTGTGTGGGAATTCAAATTTGTGTGGGAAATTCAACCCAAAATGAGACCATTACATTTTCTTCTGGAATGAGACATTGTTATAACTGTCAATATTAGCAAACTTTATGAACACAAACCACTTAGTTTCATAAATTTTCCAACTTTCATAGCTGCCAAAAACAGAACCTATAAGGCTTGTAGCAAAGCAACATGTCCATGCAATCTTGCACCTAGACTATTTATATGATTTCAGTACTTAACAAAAGAAAGACAAAGACAATCCTCACACAAGAGTAAACTAGGAACCATGTAAGTCCCAATATCGAGTTAGGAATATTTCGAACATCCCCCTCTCCCCTGAAAGGAAGAACAGAGATCTATCCCCTGACCTGGTTCTTGTCTCTGCCTCATTTATCCTGTTAATTCTCCAGAATCGAGGGGAAGGGTTGACTTACGTAATTGTTGCTCCATAGTATGATAGGGAAAGATAGGGTAGAGTAGGCAGAAAGGGAGAGGCTAGGGCTCGAAAGTCCCTGGGAGCAAAACCACATATTTTAAAATATTGCTGGGAACTTCTGAGTAAAACTCCCTCAGGTCTGACCATGGAGAAAACTCCCTCAGGTCTGACCATGAGATAAGCTTCCTCAGAAATAAAGCTTTTCTTAAGAATAACAAGAATAACAAGCGTTATCTATTGCTCCCTCATGTTTCCCACAGAAATAAATAACCCAGCACCTACAGTTATCAGGCCCACGAAGGGGGAAAAAGAGGGAACAGACCAAAACCCTATAAAATAAAGTCCCTTGCCCATAGTTGGGGTTATTCATTTTCAAATACACCCTCTCTGTAAAGAGAGCTTTCCTACTATTCTTATTTTCTAATCTTATACTCTAATAAACTTTTTCTTGCTGCTCATTTTATTTTGCGTCCACCTCTTCATTCTTCTAAACGGCAAGACAACGAACCCCAGGTATTGAGGTAAAAAATCCTTCAACCAAATCCATTCTGAATTTTCGCATCAGATCATCGGCTTGGTTGTGCGTTGAATCCTCATATCTGTGAGTCTGTTGGTCCCTTTGATCTTATCCTTCCCTCAGACTTCTGTCATAAAGTGCAGGTGTTTTGCAGGGTTTTTCTGAGCTCTAAATTATCCAGCCTCCTTTTCTCTGTTACTCGTCTTACTACCCAAGGTTTTCCTTTAGTAGCAAATCAACCTTTCTTTTAAGATCTGAGTGTTTTAGGGACATTATTTGCTTTACATTTTTTATGCTCTTTCAAATTGCCTATTGTTTGGGGGTTTTGGTGAGGGACAGACTGCTGCTGCTTTGTCACCCTTAGGGTCTGGAGCAAACTTTTCTGAAGGTTTGATGGCCCTATGTTAGCACATCCTATTGCTTCCATACTTGCTCTGGGGCTGGGAGCCACCACACCTATGCTCTCTGTATAGGGTTTGGAACAATTTTCTCAGTGGCCCTTTTGGAAGATGCTGAGCTGGGCCACTTCATAACCATCCTACCACTTGGATACTTGCAGAACTTGGCCACCAGCATTCCATATGACCTGCAAATGCCCCTAGAAGGGGTGTTTCCCACTATGGTGTAATCCATGGGGGCTGGACAGATACTATTTTAAAATCCAAAACCATTGATACCACTGGAGTGCATCCTTTTATGGCCAATACCCACCCTACACGGTAGTTACAGATACTCAGATGTTACTGACTGAATGTTGTGTTCCCTCAAAGTCCTTGAGTTGAAATTCTAACCTCTAGCATGATGGTATTAGGGGTCTCGGGGGAGTGATTAGGTCATGAGGATGGAGCCCTCATGAATGAGATTAATGCCCTTAAGAAAGAACTCCAGGGAGTTCTCTCATTTTTCCATGGGAGGATACAGCAGGAAGGTGGCTTCTCTCACAGCAGTTTTCTCACCAGACACTGACTCTTTTAGTACCTTGATCTTGGATTTTCCAGCCTCCAGAACTGTGAGAAATAAATATTTATTATTTAAGCCACTTAGTCTATGGTGTTTTAGTTATGGCAGCCCAAACGAACCAACACTCACCACTAAAGCCATCTGTGCAAATAAGATTTGATGTAAGTAAGCAAATAAGCCAGATGTAAAATAAGCCAGATGAAAAATTTTACTAGCACAGAGGTGATGAAGCACCCAATTTAGCAAACTTATACTTTGACACAGCTTATTCCAGAGATTGACGGACTATCTGCATTAAAGTCAAACTTTTCAGCTAAGAGGAATCCTTCTCCATAATTCTCACCATATTTATAGGAACAGTGGATGAGAAACTTCTACGTGACTACATAACAATAGAGGCTCCCTGGTAGAGGAGGGAGCCTTTTCGACAAAGAACCTCTAAAATTAGCAGCTAGATTCAGGCTGTGCTACTGAGCTAACTGGGACCAGCTGAACCAACTTTCTACTAAGTACTAAAAAGTTTTAGTGTGTGTGGAGGAGGAGGAGGCAGGGAATGAGGGTTCATTACATTCAGATCTGTCTTTTCTCAAAAAGCTACAGAACTAAAATACATTAAGAGGAATAACAATTTTTTTGCAATGTATATATGTTAAACATCTTTAAAAAAGAAATATCAGTATCAGCACTAATATGGTATTTGTTGATCAGTTTCTTCGTCAGGTACAATCAAGCAATTTTACTTGACTGTCAAGCAGTTCTGCTTTCAGAACAATGGAATATCATAGTTTAATTCAATTTAATCAGATACTGACACCTTTTCTGTTATAATGGTCTAATTGTTTAAAGAGCAGCATCAGAAGAGACATGTGGGTTTATGGAAATATAGAATAATAGTTTTTAAAGCCCCGCTTGTCATTTTAAATTGCCCTGAAGAATCAGGGTAAGAAATTAAAAATAAAGTATTTTGATGCCAGTAGGAGAATTTAGAACATTTTGGAAATGTCCATTCCCTTAGAGTAATTCATGGTCCTCCAAGTTATATGAGCATATTCATCAATTATCCAAGGCACATATTCTATATTAACCTACTATTCAGATTCTCCAGGAGATCCTTTCATATTTCCAGAATACAATGTTTATCAGTTGAAGTATGTTTAAGTCTTATTTATTTACCTACTAAAAAAGTCAAGTTAAAACATTCTATCTTAAGCCACTTAGTGGTAACAGCAGTGCTTCTTTATTTTTGAAAAATTGTCACATATTATACCAAATACAGAAGCATTTGTATTTGCCGAACTAAAACTATTCCCTGGAAAACTGCTCACAGTTAGAGTAAGGCTAGATAATGTCAAAGCTCTAAATTAAACATGACATCTTGCTATTGACTTACCTGTCTCTTCCTCTAATTACAGATATTTATATACTAATGACCATAAAACGAAATCTGAAGCTATTCACCAGCAGTGCCTTCTTGGGAGTCTTTTTCCTCCTAACATGAATAGCTATTTTCTACATGTCTTAACTTCTGTTTTAAAGTTCTACTGTTCTATCTAAAGAAAATTCTGTATTGCATTTCCATTAAATTATAACTGGTGATACATAATGAAAGGCGTATGTCCATTCACCCTCATCTATTTTCATATTCAGGACGATTTCGCACCTGCTCATATATTTATGTTCCAGTGTACTTTGTATCTCCCTGAGGCTCCATAAATCATCTATGCTAGTTCCTCTGTGGATACTGTGTTATGTAACATTTCTTTAGAGCAGTCAGGCCTCTCCCCAGGTGAGGCTATTTTTTTTTTTTCCTCCTGGGAAAACTTGAATATATTTTACTTGTTCAGTGACATTTTTATTTTACCTCTGTGCATAGCTCTAGCCCTGACTCAGAATTTTTAGTTACTTTCTTGAATCACATCTAGAAGATGTGGTTAGAATTAACTTGAACTTGCTCTTTAGAACCGAGTAATATTTCTGCCTCAGACACCATGGTACATATTTAGGAGACTTCGATGTTCCTTATCTCACTAACACGTAGAAGAGTTTTCATTTCATGTATAATTTGATACTCCAAAATAAATAAATTATACATACTGTTTTATGCACACTTCCTACATTTGTTTGATCTTATTGTATTTTCCAAGTTTATTTTCAGCTGACCTCCGATTCATTTGTATATAAATATTTTTGTCTTGGCTACTCAAGCCACCCAGTAGATTATAAAAGCATTTACACAAAATAATATGACTTTATGACACCAGATCAAAGCATCCCAGTAATTACTTTTATATAATAGTTGAATTGAGAGAATGTTTACTGTGCTAATTCCACATGCACTTTCCCTTGTTACCTATTGCTGTTTGTTGTTATTCTTCACGTTGATTTTTTCCAACCATGTGTTGGAAGTTCAAGAAGGTCAGTTAAAAAGACATATATTTATCATTATAGTAATTACACTGTATATCTTAGACTACTATAACACTGTGTATTAATTATACTTTAACAAAAAAATAAAATACATATAATTTTTCTTGGTTTTTACAAGTTGGAATTGGTATCAGATAATGGTGAAAATGGAATATTAGGTCTAGTGTATATAATTCAGGAGTTCAGGTTCACTGAGGATATGGTGTCAGACATAGAAAATCTTGAATTTTGTCATATAGAAGAGATAGTTTTAGGAGTAAACTCAGAACTTAATACCCCAACTTATAGAGATAAAACTTGCCTCATATCCTGCTGAGTAAAATGATAGGTTTCTAAGCCTTGCTGTCAGTCTTGGGGTTGATATGGTCATTATTTGATAAATCACACAGGCTTTCTCTTCCTGGAGAAATTTTGCTGGGAAGGTTAAAGAGATTATTTTCTTTTCTTTTTCTTTTTTTTTTTCAACGTTTATTTATTTTTGGGACAGAGAGAGACAGAGCATGAACGGGGGAGGGGCAGAGAGAGAGGGAGACACAGAATCGGAAACATGCTCCAGGCTCTGAGCCATCAGCCCAGAGCCCGACGCGGGGCTCGAACTCAGGGACCGCGAGATCGTGACCTGGCCGAAGTCGGACGCTTAACCGACTGCGCCACCCAGGCGCCCCAAGAGTTTATTTTCAATGTATCTTGAAAATGTTGCCATCCCAACCCAGGAAAGTGTCAGTAATTATGGGGTTTTATTTTTTTTTTTCTTAACTTGTTTTATTTTTTATTTTTTAAAATTTACATCCAAATTAGTTAGCATATAGTGAAACAATGATTTCAGGAGTAGATTCCTTGGTGCCCCTTACCCATTTAGTCAATCCCCCCTCCCACACCCCCTCCAGCAACCCTCAGTTTGTTCTCCATATTTATGAGTCTCTTCTGTTTTGTCCCCCTCCCTGTTTTTATATTATTTTTGTTTCCCTTATGTTCATCTGTTTTGTCTCTTAAAGTCCTCATATGAGTAAAGTCATATGATTTTTGTCTTTCTCTGACTGACTAATTTCACTTAGCATTATACCCTCCAGTTCCATCCATGTAGTTGCAAATGGCAAGATTTCATTCTTTTTGATTGACGAGTAATACTCCATTGTATATACATACCACATGTTCTTTCTCCATTCATCCATCGATGGACATTTGGGCTCTTTCCATACTTTGGCTATTGTTGATAGTGCTGCTCTAAACATGGGGGTGCATGTATCCCTTCGAAACAGCACACCTGTATCCTGTGGGAAAATGCCTAGTAGTGCCATTGCTGGGTCATAGGGTAGTTCTATTTTTAGTTTTTTTGAGGAACCTCCATACTATTTTCCAGAGTGGCTGCACCAGTTTGCATTCCCACCAACAATGCCTAAGAGATCCTCTTTCTCTGCATCCTTGTCAACATCTGTTGTTACCTGCGTTGTTCATGTTAGCCATTCTGACAGGTGTAAGGTAGCATCTCATTGTGGTTTTGATTTGTATTTCCATGATGATGAGTGATGTTGAGCATTTTTTCATGTGTCAGTTGGCCATCTGGATGTCTTCTTTGGAGAAGTATCTATTCATGTCTTTTGCCCATTTCTTCACTGGATTATTTGGTTTTTGGGTGTTTAGTTTGATAAGTTCTTTGTAGATTTTGGATACTAACCCTTTATCTGATATGTCATTTGCAAATATCTTTTCCCATTCTGTCAGTTGCCTTTTAGTTTTGCTGATTGTTTCCTTCACTGTGCAGAAAATTTTTATTTTGATGAGTTCCCAGTAGTTCATTTTTGCCTGTTTCCCTTGCCTCTGGAGACGTGTTGAGTAAGAAGTTGCTGCGGCTGAGGTCAAAGAGGTTTTTGCCTGCTTTCTCCTCAAGGATTTTGATGGCTTCCTGTCTTACATTTAGGTCTTTCATCCATTTTAAGTTTATTTTTGTGTCTGCTGTAAGAAAGTGGTCCAGGTTCATTCTTCTGCATGTCGCTGTCCAGTTATCCCAGCACCACTTGCTGAAGAGACTGTATTTTTTCCACTGGATATTCTTTCCTGCTTTGTCAAAGATTAGTTGCCCATATGTTTGTGGGTCCATTTCTGGGTTTTCTATTCTGTTCCATTGATCTGAGTGTCTGTTCTTCTGCCAGTACCATACTGTCTTGATGATTATAGCTTTGTAGTATAGCTTGAAGCCTGGGATTGTGATGCCACCTGCTTTGGTTTTCTTTTTCAAGATCGCTTTGGCTATTTGCGGTTTTTGTGGTTCCACACAAATTTTAGGATTATTTGTTCTAGCTCTGTGAAGAATGCTCGTGTTATTTTGATAGGGATTGCATTAATATGTAGATTGCTTTGGGTAGCATCAACATTTTAACAATATTTGTTTTTCCTATCTAGGAGCATGGAATCTTTTTCCATTTTTTTTGTGTGTCTTCTTTAATTTCTTTCATAAGCTTTCTATAGTTTTCAGTGTATAGATTTTTCACCTCTTTGGTTAGATTTATTTCTAGGTATTTTATGGCTTTTTGTGCAAGTGTAAATGGGAATTATTCCTTGATTTCTCTTTCTGTCACTTCACTGCTGGTGTATAGGAATGCAACTGATTTCTGTGCATTGATTTTATATCCTGCAACTTTGCTGAATTCATGAATAAATTCTTGAAGTTTTTTGGTGGAATCTTTTGGGTTTTCCATATAGAGTATCATGTCATCTGTGAGAGTGAAAGTTTGACCTCCTCCTGGCCGATTTGGATGCCTTTTATTTCTTTGTGTCGTCTGATTGCAGAGGCTAAGACTTCCAATACTATGTTGAATAACAGTGGCGAGAGTGGACATCCCTGTCTTGTTCCTGACATCAGGGGGAAAGCTCTCAATTTTTCCCCATTGAGGATGATATTAGCGTTGGGTCAGTCTATATGGCTTTTATGATCTTGAGATATGCTCCTTCTATCCCTACTTTATTGAGGGTTTTTATCAAGAAAGGATGCTTTATTTTGTCAAATTCTTTCTCTGCATCTTTTGAGAAGATCATATGGTTCTTGTCTTTCATTTATTGATGTGATGAATCACGTAAATAGTTTTGCAGATATTGAACCAGCCCTGCATCCCAGGTATAAATCCTGCTTAGTCGTGGTGAATAATTTTAATGTATTGTTGGATCCAGTTGGCTAATATCTTTTGCATCCATGTTCATCAGAGAAATTGGTCTAAAGTTCTCCTTGTTAGTGGGGTCGTTGTCTGGTTTTGGAATCAAGGTAATGCTGGCTTCATAGAAAGAGTTTGGAAGTTTTCCTTCCATTTCTATTTTTTGGATCAGCTTCAAGAGAATAGGTGTTACCTCTTTCTATCTGGTTTTGGAATCAAGGTAATGCTGGCTTCATAGAAAGAGTTTGGAAGTTTTCCTTCCATTTCTATTTTTTGGATCAGCTTCAAGAGAATAGGTGTTACCTCTTTCTGTCTGGTTTTGGAATCAAGGTAATGCTGGCTTCATAGAAAGAGTTTGGAAGTTTTCCTTCCATTTCTATTTTTTGGAACAGCTTCAAGAGAATAGGTGTTACCTCTTCCCTAAATGTTTGGTAGAATTCCCCTAGAAAGCTGTCTGGCCCTGGACTCGTTTTTTGGCAGATTTTTGATTACTAATTTGATTTCCTTACTGCTTATGGGTCTGTTCAAATTTTCTATTTCTTCCTGTTTCAGTTTTGGTAGTGTATATGTTTCTAGGAATTTGTCCATTTCTTCCAGATTGCCCATTTTATCGCCATACAATTGCTCATAATATGCTCTTATTATTGTTTTTATTTCTGTTATGTTGGTTGTGATCTCTCCTCTTTCATTCTTGATTTTATTTATTTGGGTCCTTTCCTTTTTCTTTTTGATCAAACTGCCTAGTGGTTTATCAATTTTGTTAATTCTTTCAAAGAACCATCTTTTGGTTTCATTAATCTGTTCTACCATTTGTTTGGTCTCAGTAGCATTAATTTCTGCTCTTATTATTTCCTGTCTTCCGCTGGTTTTGGGTTTTATTTCCTGTTCTTTTTCCTTAAGACCTGAGGTTAGGTTGTGTGTCTGAGATCTTTCTTCCCTCTTTAGGAAGGCCTGGATTGCTATATACTTTCCTCTTATGACTGGCTTTGCTGTGTCCCAGAGGTTTTGGGTTGTGGTGTTATCATTTTCATTGACTTCCATATACTTTTTAATTTCCTCTTTAACTGCTTGGTTAGCCCATTCATTCTTTGGTAGGATGTTCTTCAGTCTCCAAGTATTTTTTACCTTTCCAAATTTTTTTTTTTTTTGTGGTTGATTTTGAGTTTCATAATGTTGTGGTCTGAAAATATGCACGGTATGATCTCAATCTTTTTGTACTTACTTAGGGCTGATCTGTGTCCTAGTATATGGTTTATTCTGGAGAACATTCCATGTGCACTGGAGAAGAATGTATATTCTGCTGCTTTAGGATGAAATGTTCTGAATATCTGTTAAGTCCATCTGGTCCAGTGTGTCATTTAAAGCCATTGTTTCCTTGTTGATTTTTTGATTAGATGATCTGTCCATTGCTGTGAGTGAGGTGTTGAAGTCTCCTACTATTACGGTATTGCTATCGATGAGTTTCTTTATGTTTGTGATTAATTGATTTATATATTTGGGTGCCATCATATTTGTCACATAAATGTTTATAATTGTTAGGTCTTCTTGGTCTATAGACCCCTTGATTATTGTATAATGCCCTCTGCATCTCTTGATACAGTCTTTATTTTAAAGTCTAGATTGTCTGATATAAGTATGACTACTCTGGCTTTCTTTTGTTGGCCATTAACATGATAGATGGTTCTCCATCCCCTTATTTTCAATCTGAAGGTGTCTTTAGGTCTCAAGTGTATCTCTTGTCAACAGCATATCAATGGATCTTGTTTTCTTATCCATTCTGGTACCCTATGTCTTTTGATTGGACCATTGAGTCTATTGACATTTAGAGTGAGTACTGAAAGATATGAATTTATTACCATTATAATGCTTGTACAGTTGGAGTTTCTGGTGGTGTTCTCTGGTCCTTTCTAATCTTTGTTGCCTTTGATATATATATATATATATACTTTCATCTCCTCTCCCCTCAGAGAGTCCCCTTAAAATTTCTTGCAGGGCTGGTTTAGTGGTCACAAACTCCTTTAATTTTTGTTTGTCTGGGAAACTTTTTATCTCTCCTATTTTGAATGACAGCCTTGCTGGATAAAGAATTCTTGGCTGCATGTTTTTCTGATTCAGCACGTTGACTATATCCTGCCACTCCTTTCTGGCCTGCCAAGTTTCTGTGGATAGGTCTGCTGCAAACCTGATCTGTCTTCCCTTGTAGGTTAGGGACTTTTTTCCCTTGCTGCTTTCATGATTCTCTCCTTGCCTGAGTCTTTTGTGAATTTGTTGATGGCTGGTTTTTGTTGAATCTAATGGGGGTCCTCTGTGCTTCCTGGATTTTGATGTCTGTCTTTCTCCAGGTTAGGAAAGTTTTCTGCTATGATTTGCTCACATAACCCTTCTACCCCTATTTCTCTCTCTTCCTCTTCTGGGACCCCTATATTTCTGATGTTGTTCCTTTTTAATGAGTCACTACTTTCTCTAATTCTTAAATCATACTTTTTGCCTTAATCTCCCTCTTTTTTTCTGCCTCATTATTCTCTATAGGTTTGTCCTCTATATCACTGATTCTCTGTTCTGCCTCATCCATCCTTGCCACCGCTGCATCCATCTGTGATTGCAGCTCAGTTATAGCATTTTTAATTTCATTCTGAATATTTCTTACTTCTTTTATCTCTGCAGAAAGGGATTCTAATCTATTTTCGGCTCCAGCTAGTATTCTTGTTATCGTGATTCTAAATTCTGGTTCAGACATCTTTCTTGTATCTGTGTTGGTTAAATCCCTGGCTGTCATTTCTTCGTGCTTTCTTTTGGGGTGAATTCCTTCATTGTTTCATTTTAAAGGGACAAAAGGAATTAGAGGTAGAAAAATTAAAATTAAATAAAATTAAAATTAAAAAATTAATATTGAAAAACTACACACACACACACACACACACAAATCAAATAAATGATGCTAGATCCCAGGTGTGTTTCGGTCTGGGTTTTGAAAGTGGTTTGATAGATTAGAGAAAAAAAGTGGGGGGGAGAAAAGGAAATCGTTTGAGAATTTGAAAAACTGAATACACTGAAGTAGACTAAAATGAGATGATAGGAGTAAAATAGAATTTGAAAAATTTTACACAACAGTAAAGAATATAGTAAAAAAAAATTAAAGAAAAATATTTTTAATAAATTTAAAAATAAAAATGAATTTTTCTCTTTCTGTATTCAAGAAAAAGGAAAGAAATGAAAAAGAAAAAATAGAAAAAAATCGTTTGAAAATTTGAATAATTGAATACACTGTTGTAGCCTAAAATAAAATGATGGAAGTAAAATAGAATTTGAAAAATAATTTACATAAAAGTAAAAATTATGGTAAAAAAAGTAAAGCAAAATATTTTTAATAGGAATTGAAAGTAAAAATGAAGTTTTTCTCTTTCTGCATTAAAGAAAAAGTAGTGTAAAAGGGAAAAAAAAAGAAAGAAAATTGAATAGATGGACCTGCTAACAGATTGAAGTAGGACTGAAGTTACTTCGCTTTTCCCTAGAAGTCGGTCTATGTAGTGCTTTATAGTCCATAAACTAAGCAGGCGGTGAGACTTGTGTTCTTGAAGAGTAAAGTTGGCCCGGTTGGGTGGGCTCAGTGTAATAGCTCTGTTCTCCACTAGATGGCGCTGCTTAGCCTACTGGAGTGGATTGTTGTGGCGCTCATAGGTGCGTACACGCATGTGTGGGAGGGGTGAAAATGGTGTTGCCCACCTGCCCAGTCTGTTCTCTGGGATCAGCAATAGCGCACCCGTCCTCTGTCTTCAGCTTTCGCCCACTGCCCGCTTTTTCACTCTCCGTGACCAGGCCCCAGGCAGTACCTCTCTCCCGAGTTTTGTCTCAGATGCGGCTGTTTTCCACGGCCCCTTACTTCTGAAGAACTGTGGCTTTGACCTGTTCTGCCCCTCTACAGGAGGGTCTCACCGAGCAATGGCTGAACGCTGGCTGCACCCAGGAATGCTTGCTGGACCCTGCTGCTGCTGGTGCCCTGAGACTGTGGCCAGGTGCCAGCCCGACCCAGAAAAAGTTCGTGAGGTAGTGTAGCAGCAGCGTTTCAGGGATTATGGAAAATCACAACACCTGGCACCAGGCTTCACCCTTAATGACCTTGTTCCAGCACCAGCGAATGTGGCCATTCTCTGGGGTGTGCTCGGACCTGGTGGCCTCAACAGTCTCTACCAAATGTCCTTCCAGCAGTGGAACCGCTTTTCCCCGTGTGACCCGAGAACCTCCCGGACTCCACTCTGCTCCTGGGGATTCGCCCTTCCCACCAGAGCACCACCAGGTATGGAGCTGAGGAGTTGCAGCCTTTGCGCTCCCCTTGTTTACAGTCTAAATGGAATTGAAACCCTCTCCTTTCTCCTTTCTCCCTTTTTAGTTTAGTCCCTGTGGCTGTTTCCAATTTTCCACTTTCTCTCCAGCTGCTTTTGGGGAGGGGTGCTTTTCCCTTATGCTCACCCCCTCCCCAGTCTCTGTCCTCTCTCCACCCGCAAAAGCGGTTCCCTGCCAGCTGCCGGCTTCTCTCTCCCCAAGTTCAACTCTCTGCACCCTATACCTGCTGAATTCTGTGGTTCAGGTCATGCAGATTGTTGTGTCAATCCTCTAATCAGTTTTCTAAGTGTGTAGGATGGTTTAGTGTTGGCCTGGCTGTATTTCATGGACTTGAGACACACAAAAAACTTCTATGCTGTTCTGCCATCTTCAGTAATTATGGTTCTTCAAAATATATTCATTGTAGGAAGTCAACATATTTCTACAAATGCCCCCATTTTTATTTATTTATTTATTTAAATTTTTATTTAAAAAAAATTAATGTTTATTTTTGAGTGGGGGCAGGGGGGCAGAGAGAGACACACAGAATCTGAAACAGGCTCTAGGTTCCCAACTGTCGGCACAGAGCCAGATGTAGGGCTTGAACCCACAAATCCTGAGATCATGACCAGAGCAGAAGTCGGATGCTTAACCGACTGACTCACCCAGGTGCCCTGCAAATGCCCCAATTTTTAAAATAATGGGAAATTATTTGACTAAAAGAAAGTGAATATAAGTTATTTAGCATCACATCTCTTTATTAACAGCCTGTATCCTCCTAGTCTGAACCTTGGTGGAAAATTAAAATGACACAACATCAGTTTGAAGCTGCAGATATGGCCTTTGTCCAGAATAACCCCAGATGGTTGACTTCTGGTCACTTCAGTGACACCAAATCTTTGGAAATAGATGAGATGGCATTTCTTAGCTGAGTATGCTTACTGTAAGGGGAATTATAATCCAATAGTTACTCCAAAGAAACTAGTTTCCTGAGGAATGAACTATAGTGTTTATACCTCTAGAGTGCTCCCTGGAATGACGTTTGGCCTAAGATTGTAGAACCACAGGAGAATGCAACTTTCTGTGTTGAGCCATACCTTATTTTATTTATACTATTATTTTTATTTCATTATGTGCTGTAAAGAATAGGGATAGAATTTTAAACATAGTAATGTGTTTAAACACATTAGTAGATACGTATTAGGAAATAATGATAACTGAAAATATGCTGCTTCATGATGGTTATGGACCATGCTTTTCGTTTCATAAAGGTCTTATTTACTAAAAGACTCAAAAACTTCTACTCTGTCATATAACCCATCCATAGTAATTGGAAGATCTTTATTCTGTAGGATTGAATTATATATAAAATATTAACAACATTTTAAACATGAATGCCATGAGAAAAACAAATTCTTGATTAGTAGGGGTTTGTAGACTTTGGGGAATTCCTAGACTCAATGCTCTTGTCCTATTACCTTCTGTGGTACTTTGACAGTCTCAATTGCTTGTTACTATTCTCAACAGAGGAAAGAGAGAAATGAGACAACCTTCAAATTCATCAATTTTTTGTTTTCCTATATAAGTTAAAAATATTTTTAAAGAAATAGGCTGAGCTGATTCATGGCTGGGATAAGCAGCAGTGCTGTACTTACCTTGAATACAGGCAACCTTGTAGAAGGACGCTGGCCAGATACATAGGAAAGATGATGAGAACCCAAGAAAGTGGTTGACAGTAGACACGGAAAGGAGAAATCTATTCAAGGTACATCTAAGGAGCCAATATGAAGATTGCTTGGTTGTTTCAAGTAAGAAAGGGGGTCAAACTCTTGACTTCTAACATTGGTTAACGTATAAACAAAAATGTCATTAACAGAGATCAAGGCCAGAGATGAGAACTCTGGGTTGCATAGTGAGAGAGAGTTAGGATTAATTCATTTAATTTTGGATTTGAGTTTGGAATACCCCTGAGATGTCCCAATACATAGTTTCCCTTTCCCAAATTATTCTCAATAGCCAGGGATTGAAGGCAAAGTCATTGAATACTATTCAGTTGATCTTTTGACCTAAACGTTGCCTCCAGGTTGCCTTAAAAATATTGCCAGAAAATGGGCCATCAAAATAACACAATTAATGTTTTTCTTGACTACAGTTATAATGGTTTCTGGCATCACCCCACTCACAAGAAAATGTTAAAATCGTTATTCCTTTGCCTACTAGTTGAAGGTCCTTTCCAGATAGGTTGTTACTAGAAATAAAAGCTTTTGTATAAAATTATACAACTCAGAACCAGAAGGAAGATAGAAAAACATACATAGAAAGTAGACACTCTCTCTCTCCTGAATCCACTTCAACCTCTCTTTTTCAACATATACAAAGGCACAACATTTTCCCCTTTTCAGATAATTATGGCTTAGGCTTTCATATACTGAATCTACAATTAGTAAAAAGAAATGAAGTAACAGTAAATTACAATCAGCAGGTTTCAAAAATTCCTGGTCTCAAATATTTCCATTGTTTTCGACCGTAACTACATGTGATAGAACAGAGGTTGTTGGCCAGAGATTGCAAGCATTGGTTTTGAATATAATATTACATAATTGGTTGGCTTTTGTTTTTTATTGTTTGCTTATGTTTGCATGCATGCTTACATACGTGTGTGTGAGCATGCATGGTTGTATGTGTGCATTGTAGGACATTTGTTTTCCATGACTAAAAAATGATTGAAATATTATTTCAAATAAAATCTCTGAGAGTTTTTATTGTCACATCTGAAAACCTGGCACTATTATGTTCCTAGAAAATCTCTGGAAACCCTCAACTGGTCTCTACAGTTTAGTAGTGGAGCATGATCTGACCCAAGGAAGTTCTCATCCACATTTCACCCTTAGGAGAGATAGTGTGTCAGCATTACTTTAAGCTTATTATATATGCAGAATTCCTAGCCCCACCCCAAAACATCTGGATCAGAGACTGTATTTTAATGAAATTCCCAAATGGTATTTGGGCACAGCAAAACTTGAGACTTTTGCTCTAGACCAAGGTGCTCCATATATCAGAGACACTTCTGTAAGACAAATTCTGTGAGACGCTAAACACTGATAGCTACGGTGTTAATTTTTGTGTGCACCTGTCCAAATGAGATTAAAAAAAGAGACCCAAGCATCAGAAAGAGCTAATGCATTTTAATTTATGGTTGAAATTGAGACAAGTGCTCATCCATTCACTGCTGCATTCAATTCCAACTGTATTTCATGGGTTAGTAGTTTCCTTTCCATCAGTATAGAGAATGAACAATCTTGATTTTTTTATGATAAATAAAATAAAAGCATAATGAAAGGATATACAGTGCATTGTATTTCTTAATCTATTCATACTGAGGTTTTGAAGATTTGAAGTCACTGTCCAAGACTTTGTAAATTCCTTGACTTTCTTAGTGCTATATGAATGTGTAGCAATTAGCTTTAGACTTAGGGATTTGTACTCAAAGAAAAAGAAGGAAATTGACAATTTCAAAGTATTATATGTTTGTGTGCATGTGTAATCTTTAGAAAGAAACTTATATTTTAGTATTTTACTAAAGAAACCTGCTTAGTGCTAATTTAAATACATGATAGATTCATTGTGGTATAAATATTTTAAAAACTTGATCATCATTGGGGCACCTGGGTGGCTCAGTCAAACATCTGACTTCAGCTGAGGTCATGATCTCACCGTTCATGAGTTCAAGCCTGTGTTGAGCTCTGTGCTGACAGCTCAGAGCCTGGAATCTGCTTTGGATTCGGTGTCTCCCTCTCTCTCTTTGCTCGCACTCTATTTGTGTGTCTCCCTCTCAAAAATAAACAAACATTAAAAAATGTTTTTAAAACTTATTCATTACAGTAATCAGAATACATTATGTAATCTGTTCAGTAGAAATACAAGAGTCAAAATCATCAATACAAACAGTTTACTCACTAACTTCTACAAATCCATTGATTCCACATTTTATTACTTATTCATTAACAACTGACCGTATGTTCTGAGTGATTTACTTTTTTTCAGTAAATTTTCTCTGTGTTGAGTCCAAATCTTTAAAAAATATATTTATCACGAGTATGTAACAAGCAAGGGTCATCAGGCATTTTAAATTAAAGGAGTGAATTGGTCATACAGTTAATTCTGGTTTACTTAATGGAGATTTACTCTATTTGTGGATGAAAACTGTGGCGTTATTTTTTATTTCCCTTCTCTTTTTCTTTCCTCCATGCCTCCTGCTTGCCTCCTCATGGCCCTTCATCACTGTCCCCCTCTTTCTTAGACACAAACACAGATAATGTACATAATGAAAAATGTTTCTAGTACTTGTTCAATTGGTGACTAGAAATGAGAAAAGGAATCCTAATTAGATGGGTATATTATGTAAGAATGTGTGTCTCTTTAATGTATGGGTAAGAAAGGAATATTAAATTGTGCATGTTATTAGAAAAAGTATTGTGTTGGTGCTATTTATAGATTCTAAAGAAGTAACATTGATTCAAGAAGGAGAAAAATACTGGATTAGCTTTATTATTACAAATATACTACTTTGTACTCATGCCTAAACAGCATATATTACAATAATTATTAAGCATACCAATATGTCAGATTATTTTGGGTGCAAGTGTTACCTATTTAACAACATTAAACTCTGTTTACTGCCTAGGTAAGGTTGCCTCAATTCACATATTTAGAAGACAAGGAATTCTTCCTCAGACTAAATACTTTGCTCTCTATTGAATTGTTGCTTGCATTATTTATCATCTATCATTTTCTCATAACAAATTTCCTTTCCTTTTTGGTTATAAATCTAGTAAGGAGAACAGAGTATTTAAAGCACTGTCAGTGAAAAGATATTACTATTAAGAAGAGATGTTTTGTTTTGTTTTATTTTGTTTTTGAAAAGTCATCCTAGAATTCAGAAGTACCAAGACAAACACCCCAGAGGCAATTGTGAATGAAAGAAAGGTAGTAGAAATAACAGGGTAGTGAAAAATCTGAGTAAAGGAGCGTGCCTGGAATGAATGAATGAAACAGAATAAACTTGCCATAAACATGTGTCATGTTATGGCATTGATGAACTCTAATGTAAGTGCACTTTGTAGGCTAGCCACATGTATGGCTTGCCCACTAGACATGTAGAATCCTAGGCCTCATTTTCAAATTTGCTGAAAGAGAATCTCTGAGGGTAGGATCCAGGAATCTATGTTTTAACAAACTTTACAGGTTATAGATATTAAATTTCTAGAAGTGTTGTACTAGATTCTAAACACTTCAATGTTATTCAGCATTTGTCTCCAAAACCGAGGAGAGTTCCTGCTGCATAGTAGACAAGCAGTGAATATTTCCTGAAAGAAAGAATTACAGGGAAAGAATGCCATATACTATGTTTCAATCACTGTGAGGAAAACAAAACATTGATAGTAAACAAGACACAGAAATTTTATTCTGGGCTACTATAGCCATGTATTATATGTTCATATAATGTATGTTCCATATATTATCTTGCACTAAGAATTTATTTATACAGGCTGTCCATAAAGTCTGGGAACAGGTATTATTATTATTATTATTATTATTATTATTATTATTATTATTTTATATTGATCTCCTTCTTGATAGCATTGTGGAGATTAATACATATTTCCCCACATTAGGGACATCCTGTACACTCTCTACCCAGATATATATACCTGAGACAGAGCTTGTATTGTGTGGCTCAGTTTAACACAATGTAACACAGTGTCTCTACCAGCATGAGAGTAGTGCTTTCTCTGTCATTCAGCCTATGCTCCTCCATCCAGTTCATTCCATGAATACTCTCATGCATTTTCAAGTGTTGTTCTCAATGTGACATTTTTATAGCAGTTAACTATGTCAAAGACTCTAGTAAAGAAAATGGCAATAATGATTAAAATTATTATTATGATTGTCTTAATTGTTTTCAAGTACTATTTCAGTTATTATTTTTAATCCGTGCTTCACATAAAGAAGATATAGTGATTATCCATACCCTGGGAGAAAGGGAGACTGTGAATAATTGAGATGCATGAATAATTGTTTTCCACTGATGTTGTTACATTCTATACAACCATGTGTTAGATTGTTACTAGTCAGAAAACAGTGACAGAATATTCTAAGTTTTAGTTCTTGCATCTGTCCATATCTGAATATGGATATTGCCACAAATGAAATAATTCAAATTTGGGTAATGAAGAAGAAGAAATGGTATCAAAGGAAAAGAACACTTTTCACAAATTCTATAGCCAGCCTCTAAGTTCAGGGCTTGCTTTATAAAGCACACAGGCATCCATCCATTTCGAAGAACTATGCGGTATGAAATTGTTATTAGTGGTGTATCCTCTACTGAAGAGCAAGTAGAATTAAGGACCTTTACTTCGACCGTGCATTCTCAACAGAAGCGATATTACACCCACGGGAGCACAAACCAGTTCTTGAGGGAATGTTTACTCATTTTATTTTCAGGTATAAAGCACAGGAATATATACAGTACATAAAAAGATATACAAATATGATCTGTGATATTAAAATTTCACGTGAGATGATTAGATAAAACAAATGCCTAAAAAGGATCCATCAGAGTGATAATGAAAAAAGAGAAAAGAAGATTGAGAAATGCTGACTTGAAGGAAAGCTAAACACAGTGGTAGCAGTTGCAACTCCAGAATTTCTATATTGTGGGGAAAGGGAATTTCAAAATAATAATCTTATTGGAAATAAGACAGAGTTAGGAGGTGATTGCAGAAAAAGAGTTAGGAGACTTTGCTTGGACTTTTATTCTATTGTACACTGTGGTAGCTGGAATCCTAAGAAGGCTCCCAAGATTCCTAACTGCTGGTGTATGTGGCCTCTATAACTCAATCACTTTGACTGTAAGCAGGATCTGTGGATCTGATGGATGTTAGTCCCATGTATTGTATTACATGGCAAGGGTGAACTCATTTACATATGAATTTAAGGCCTCAAATCAGTTGACTTTGAGTCAATAAAAAGAAAGATTATGCTCAGTGGGCCTGCCCTAATCAGGTGCAGTTCTTTTTTTTTTTTTTAATTTTTTTTTTTTTTACGTTTATTTTTGAGACAGAGAGAGACAGAGCATGACGGGGGAGGAGCAGACAGAGAGGGAGACACAGAACTGGAAGCAGGCTCCAGACTCTGAGCCATCAGCCCAGAGCCCGACGTGGGGCTCGAACTCACGGTCTGTGAGATCGTGACCTGAGCTGAAGTCGGACGCTTAACCGACTGAGCCACCCAGGTGCCCCATAATCAGGTGCAGTTCTGATGCTGAAGCATCAGAGACATCATCCTAGTCACCTGGAAGATAGCAAATGACCGTTTTGTGAATGTCCTGTGAAAAGAGATGACCACAGGATCTGAGAATCTCAGTTTTACAATGGTACGGAAATGAATTCTATCAACAACCACAGAAGCTTGGAAGAGGATTGTGACCTTCCAATAAGAGCTGAAGTCTCAGTTTATGCTTAGATTGCAATCTCCTAAGACCAGAGAAGAACCAGCTAAACTGTACTTGGACTCCTGTCTCAGGGAAATTGTTAAAAAATAAATGGGTGTATTTTTTTAAGGCTGGTAAATATGAAACAATTTGTCACACAGCTATAGAAAACTAATACATATTGCAAGTATTCATTTTTTAATTTAAATATGTGTTATCTGATACAGATTTGGAGGCTGATATGATAGTAAAACCTACCTACTACATCTGTGCTCCCACTGAAAGGAAAGGCATTTTAGAGAAAAAATACTTGGTTAGAAGCAAAGTGTTCAACATCTTTTCTGAGTATCATCTAGGATGAACATTCTTCTAATCGTGATTTCAAATGGACTTTTTAATTGTGAGAATTCATATAGTACCTAAAATTTTAAAATACGTTTTTGTATACTTCAATTGATTTGTCTTTCAACCTAAGGAAATATCATTAAGTACACTTGAGAATGGGGAATAGTAGCATCTATACAACCAAGTTGTTGAACCCAAGAAGAGTTGATGCTTCAGTAGTGGACTAAAACCTAGACGCCTGGTCTTCTGAGGGATTAGATGTCTTTCTCATACCCTTTCTTGATTCTGCCCCATCCTAGTGGCGGTTTCCTTATTCATTAGAATCCAGCTTTCATCTGACTCATGATATTGCTTACCAGAAAATTGTACTTTAGGGGAAGTGAACATTTTTTTTTTTGTTTGTTTATCGCTTAAAGGTAGTGTTGTATGTGTGTCTGGAATAAACATATATAGCTATCTTTAGTACTTTTAAGTATTGCTAATTCTTTTAAAATGGCCCTAGCCATCATATCTTTTATTCAATCTTCAACTGAAAACTGGCATATCCTGCAGTAGTGACTCCTTCCCAGCTGATAAATTCTCTATTCAGTTTCATATCTGTAAGTAAATTATTGATTAAGAAGCTCTATTCCGGGGAGTTTCTCTTTCCCTAAAAGTTATGAAGAAACAGGAAAATGTTTGCATCCCTCTCTGACATGGAGAGAATACCCATTTTCTGTGAACTGAGGGAATCCATTTAATTGTCAATATTTAATAAATTATTTTACCAAATATTATAATACTTATTCTCAAAAGTTATATGTGTGTCTACATATCCTCAATTCCTGAATTTTGCATTATACCTCGTATAGTTTACACTCACTGTTCAAGTTTGATAAAGGCTTCTATTTCTGCTGTGAAGTTAGTTCTGAAAAATTGAAAAAGATCCCCACGTTAAGCTATTTATAAATTGCACATAGCAATGTCACTTTTAGCCCCCCTCGAAATCTCTCCTGTACAGTCGCTTGGGGAATATTGAGCTCCTACAGTACATACTGTGTCCCTTTGAAAGATTTTGTGAGTCAACCAGGATAAGCAGATTCTATATTCACAACTTTGATAAGTGCCTCTGTAGAGGCATTTGAGGGCAAAAAGATCTTGTTCTAGCGCATCTCCAAGTGGGATTACAGAATGTGAAACTACAGGACTACAGACGGTGGAAAATTACTACAAACATCACATATGTTAGGCAAAAGCTCTTTGAGAATTTTAATTTACATTAGGAAACACATGAGCTTTTCTATATGGCAACATCAGCCTCACAGAAGTTTTAGATACTTCATTCTTCTTCCCTTTAACATTATTCCACCTACCTTTCTCAAAAAAATATATATGAAGAGTAATATTGTATCACAGGCATACCTTGTTTCATTGTGCTTGGCAAATAATGTTTTCTACAAATGAAAGTTTGTGGCAAACCCTGAGTCAAACAAGTCTACAGGCACCATTTTTTCCAATAGCAGTTGCTCACTTTGTATCTCTGTGTCACATTTTCATAATTCTCACAGTATTGCAAACATTTTCATTGTTATTATATATCATATGGTCATCTGTGATCAATGATTATGAAATCTCAGATGATGGTTACAGTCTTAAAATGAAATATTTTTTAATTAAGGTATATACATCATTTTTTAAAACATAATGCTATTGTACACTTAATACAGAACAGTAGAGTGTAAACATAAGTTTAACATGTACTAAGAAACCAAAAAATTCATTTGACTTGCTTTATTACAATATTCCTTTTATTGTGGTTGTCTGAGATTGAACCCACAGCATCTCTGAGGTATGCCTGTAGTTTCCACTGGCTGATGTACCAAATTTCCACAAACTTTGTGACTTAAAACAAGAAAAATGATTCTTTTTTACAATTTTGTAGATCAGTTGTCTGACATGGACCTGACCAGGCCAGAATCAAAGTTTCATCAATTATGATGCTTTCTTGTTTCTTAGATTCTAAAGAATACTCCTTGGCTCCTGGCAATACCATTTAATCTCTGCTTCCATTATCATATCATCTTTTTTCTTTCTCTGATCTCCTACTTGTCTCTTATAAGCACATCTGTGATAAATTGGGTCCACCTAGATATCTTCTCACCTCAAAATCTTTTTTCTTTTCTTCTTTTTTTCCCCAAATGTTTATTTATTTATTTATTTTGAGGGAGAAAGAGCACAAGCTGGGGAGGGGCAGAGAGAGGGAGAGAGAGAGTCTTAAACAGGTTCTGCTGTCAGCATGGAGACTAATATGGGCCGATCTCACGGATGTGAGATCTTGACCTGAGCCAAAATCAAGAGTTGATGCTTAACCAACTGAGGCACCCAGGTGCCTCTCAAAATCTTTTTCTTAATCCCAACTGCAAAGTTCCCTTTGCTATGAAAAGCAACATTCACAGGTTCTGGGGGTTAAGATATGGAAATCTTTGGGGTAGTTATTCAGCTTACCACAGGTACTGAAGGTCAAGTTCATGACAATAGTTTGGGAGTCACCATTTTATGACCAGCAAAAAAAGAGCCCCCCAAAATAATAATACTTGGAGGGATTATGCTTGGGAATTCCCCAGGGAGCTTCCTGTATGGGAAACACAAGACAACGTCGTGAGTTCGAGACCATGAGTGGCAGAGCTATTAATGTGATTGCTCTCAGGAACCTCTGAAAAACATTTTTTTGTTTGTTTTTTTTTTTGTGTGTGTGTTGTTTTGTTTTGTTTGTTTTTTAAGCAGCATTTATAAAGATTAGAAACTACCTAGGCTCATTTTTGTTGTTGTTGTTTATTCAACGGTGACAGTATAGGCTGTATGATATATAAGGTGAAGTGTTGATGTGGCTTGGATGCATACATCATTAAAACATGGTCATGGAGTTTTGAAGAGCCCACTGGCTATCTAGCACTCTTTGGTGATGCTAAGAGTTCTTTGCCTGAGGATTCAGAGGGCTTCAACATCCATAGAGTTGTCAAGAACATGAAATAACAAGACCAGAAAGACATTTGAACCCAGGCAATGTGGCTTCAGGCCTGATATTCTTAAGTTAACAGCTGGCACTATAGTGTCTCTATGAAACTTTACCAAACTTTGTCAAACTGTACTTCTAAAATCCTGACAGGAATTATATTTAAAAATCAGCTATACACTAGTGAAAAGTCCTAACATGCCCAATGAATGAAGTCATGAAGATGACACAATTTGACAAGGAATATAAAACAGGTAAATATGGCCTACTGCGAGATAAAGCAAACAGCTTTATGGAGCACTTAACTTTCCATAAGGCAGCACAGATAGTACCCGAGGACTGAAAGCTTCATTCTCTGGTTCTGTACTCTTCTTTCATGGGGGCCCCCTTGTAGACTTCTTCACTCTATGCAGATTCATTAGTCAACATTTGTTCTACAAATTTTTTATTAAACGGTCAAAGTGATAGAAGTAGTATCATCATGGAGTCAGAATGTCTAATAGTAAACATGTATTCTCCTAAGTATTTTTTTTATTACGATTGTAGCAAGGGCTACAACTATCACCCCCAAATATCATTCTTGTATCCTGACTGATGTGATACTTGCAGAAATTATTGGATGTACAAAGGTAGGCTTAAATACTTAGAATTTATATTTTTCCTATGCACATGTATTGACATCTATATACACTTTCAGCATATCTTGAGACATGCTCAACTTATTACAAATATAACTTGTCTCAAATACAGAGGCACTCTACAAAGTTACCCCTGCTTTCAGATGTTATCACAAGTCCGTGGAAAGGTGAGAAGTGAATCTTGAGGTTAAGAAAATATTAGCTGGTTAAAAATAGTACCATCGAATCCCCCCAAAAAGGTCTGTTATTATTACCATAGCTCTCTTTTCATATCTACAGTTTAACCATGAAAAGCCCTGCCATTTTCTTGCTGGCTCCCCTTCTCCCAGCTATCCATCCGAATGTGAAAATTCCATACCTGCTTTTCCCATACTCTGATCCATACAAAAGGGTTTGGTTCTCGGGCATTTTGTCTGTAGTATTAGAATGTCAACGCGTAAACCTTCCACTATGCCTGAAATCCCAAGCTATCTGTGTTATTTTCTAAAGGCTTCTGGTTCCCAACTCACCACCTTATCATTTCTGCTGGTGCTACTTACTGTTAATGACCTAGTCTTAGTATTTATTTCTGTCCCTATTATACATCATTTAGCTGAGAAAATACCAGTAAAATGTGGTAAGTCCTAAATGACGGTGGAGTATGGTTTCATAGGCCTTTTGACATTTATGTGGGCAGTGTTAAAATTTCCTGGCTGCATGCTGTCCCAAAGATTATCTTTATTGATCAAGAGCATTTTCTTCTATAGCTGGTTATTGTTACTCAATTGTCCTCTAACCATAATATCAGGCTTTAAAGGCATGAATGTTCTTGCTAGAAGATGCCTGCTTTCGTTTGGGTTTATACAATTTGAGAGTTTGTGTTTTTGTTTACTAAAATTATAAGTTTTAGTTTCAATACATGTTATTATTACCATGCTATTAAAATTTTCAGGCAACATCCTTTTTAATTGATTTTTATTCCCTCCAATTTATTTTCTCCTATTTTGCAAGAGATCCCTGTGTCCCTAGTAAAGTATTAAAAGTGGGTTTTGCTATATTTATCATGATTACAGAAATAGAAAATACCGTAATGACCATAAAAAAGTTAAAGCCAGTCTGTGGTGACTAATATTATGGGCCCTGGTTATAAATACCAAAACAAAATTCAATTTAGCAGAAAGAGAACATCTTGAATTTAAAGCAAGCTGCCTCTATGGGCTGTCCCCCAATTACAATAGCTCAGTGCATCTTCAAAAGAAAATATTTAAGGGAGTATGGATTAAGGAAAAAACATAAATGCTCCAGATACCTTTTGTAAAAATAAATTTAATTTCTTCTTTATTAGCTAATGCCCTTTGTTATCTCAGATATCTCAAACAGCAGACCTAAGTGAATATTTTAATTTGTTTTATTAACATTCCCTGGAAATTATTTTTGCAGTTAAGAACTTGACTTCAGGGGTACCTGGGTGACTCTGTTGGTTGAGCATCTGACTTCCACTCAGGTCATGAGCTCATGGTTCATGGGTTCAAGCCCTGCATCGGGCTCTGTGCTGACAGCTTGGAGCCTGGAGCCTGCTTCAGGTTCTGTGTCTCCCTCTCTCTCTCTCCCCAACCCCTTTCCCCAACCTGTGCTCTCTCTCTCTCAAAAAATAAATAAACATTTAAAAAAAAGTGAACTTGATTTCAAATTATTTTCTGACTAGTAAGTAAAACACTGTCATCTTTTTAAAGTAAAAATTTATATTAGATTGGCCATGTAAGTTATCATAGGCTTATAGTGCCACAGATTGCTTTCTAGAGAGTGATTTTTCAGATGCTGTGGAATTCCTACACTGAAATGTACCATCTAAAAGTAACACTACAGAAGAAAACAGATTTATAAAATGTGAGATATTATCTTATATACCTAAAAGACAAAAACATGATAAACTTTAAGTGGCAAATAAATTATATGTGGAACTTTAAGTTAATAAGATACATTTGTCACGATATGTAAGATTTGGGGCAGTTTCTCTCTCTCTCTCTCTCTCTCTGTCTCTAATGTATATTTTTGCATATAGATGGTTGTATGAATAAATTCTGAAAAGGGACCATATTTGCTCCCTGATTTTTTTTAAGTAATACTGTTTCTCTTCTATAATTTATGTATTGTTCATTTTTGGATTTGGGATTTGAGTCTATTCTACATACAACTCAATAAGTGGACCTTAATTGTTACGAATGCTGGAAGACAAGAAAGTGCTGGGTCAGAGCCATAGCACAGCAAGCAGTGTGCCCATCAGCATATTTGTGCCATTTCTCTGTGCCCCCAAGGCTCATGAAGGCAATGTGAAGTGGCCAGGGGCCCATGAATGAAGCATTCATGCTGCATACACAGTGGGTTTCTTCATAGTTGAGGACTGAGCTTGGGGAATCTACTGCTTTTGTAGCAAGCAGTAAGCAAACCTAATATTTGTTTCCTAATTCCTCACCTCCCAAGGTTGCTCACTGCAAACATGAACCTAGGAAATGGCATAAGCTAAGAGCTGTCAGAGCTTTGTATTCTTGGTGTACTCAGTAAGATGCAAGAAAACAAGGACTGCAAAGTGGATTTCCAGTACTCATATGGCCCTTTCCCCAAAATGATAAAAACAATTTCAACTAGCTTGTTTACACAGTCATAGTAGACTTCAGAAGAAAGTTTACAGAACTAGTGATGTCATAGTGATGTTTGACTGTGTATTTTTAAGTGAATTTGTCATGCTTTAGAAAAGATGGACTACCTGAATAAAATTTAGACAATGAAAATTCCTGCTTTGCTCAAATTCTGGAAATGTAAAATTCTAATTATTGTGATTTTTTAACGAAGTGAATTTTTTAACAAAAGTAAAAAAATCATTTTTTAAAAATGATATGGTCTCATAGTGGTCCAAGATTTTTAAAAATTTTTAATGTTTATTTTTGAAAGGGACAGAGACAGAGTATGAGTGGGGGAGAGGCAAAGAGAGAGGGGACACAGAATCTGAAGCAGGCTCCAGGCTTTGAGCTGTCAGCACAGAGCCTGACGCAGAGGTTGAACTCATGAACCACGAGATCATGATCTGACTGAAATTAGATGTTTAACCGACTGAGCCACCAAGGCACTCCAGCTGCCCAAAGTTTACAGGTAATTGAAAAATGTATTATTATGAAACCAGAGCAACTATATGACTACTTCTCTCTTAATTTCTCAAAAATAAAAATATTCCCTGGATGAATTTAAGGAGAAAATATGTAATCAACTGTCATACTTAACAACATTTGCTTATCTGAATACAAGAGAGCTAGATGAAATTATATGAGATATAGATGCTATATTATTTTATAGGTAATAAAAATATGCTAGCTTTATAAATTTAAATAAAATTTAAAAAGGCATTCAGAGAGATATAGCATATTGTAAGAAACAAAATATAACTTTGTAAATTAGTTTATTTTCCATGCAATTTTAGGTAAAATGTGGGAAAGTAGATTTTATCCATTTTAATTTTGAAGAAGTTGAAGTTCAAATTATTTAAATGGCCTGTCTAATTTCTAGGACAGTACAGCTGCCTGCAGAAACAACAATCTTAAAATTGAATCATTGAAGGGCTCCAAAACATGGCAAATCACATGATTTCTTCCTCCTGGCTTGAAATAAAGAGCATATAAAATCAGTATTATCCACATTTTTTTGCTGATCTGCCACGTACTATATCAAATGGCATATAAAATCTATAGACTTTCTGCAATTGAATAGTAATTGCTATTTTACATGTGTATGTCTTAACTTCACGTTAGATTTATTAACTCCTTGAGAGTAAAAAACTTTTGGGTTACAATTATTTATTGAACTATTATTATATGTTTTCTCCCTCATGTAATTCTCCTTTAGTTTAAACTGGGTACTGGGGATTATAATTCCTTGCTTTGTGGATTGGGGATGGGTTTAAACCAGAAGCAGTTATTAGCCAAGCCTCTATAGATTCTTTCTAAGGCTTAAATATATGCAAGGGATTCTGGTTAGTAAAGATAGGGGGAGAGAGTGAAAGAATATTTGGATATTGAGATGAGAGCAGATTCTCCAAAAACCTTTGAAGGTAACGATAGTCTAAGGTCTCATTTTTATTTCTTAATGAGGTCTTTCCTGACCATTTTATTCAAATTGCTCACATGGTTTCCCTCCCCAACCTCTTCTGTGTTTTACCATATCAATTATTACTTTCTAATGTACTGTATAATTTACTCATTTGCTGTGTCTATTGTAATAGTCTGCCTTTCTCCACTAAAAAGCAAGTTCCGTGAAGACAAGCTTTTATTTTGTTCACGATTGTTTCCTATTTTACCTAACTTCAAAAGTAAAAGGCTATTACGCTTTTCAAAGTGATGGCTAGCAGGGCAAAATAAGGAATAAGAATATTTAAAAAACCTGGAATTTTCTGACTCGAGGGTGGGAAAGTGAAAGATAAATGTAGCTCACATGCACACATTTCATTCAGCATATTTTATGGAGGTATCTGAACTGTATCCACTTATTTTATGAATCAATAAATAACTTGGGGTTTTTAATTAATTGGACTAATGGATGACATAGATGCAGTGTATGAATATTGTAACAGGTGACATTTACACTGATTAACAGGATAATTAAAGAATGTTAATAGTCACAGTGCATGAAAATGATTAACAATACACTACTTCATCCTTTTATGTAAAAAGGAGGAAAGTAGCAAAGCTGCTTTATTCAAAACATCAAAAAAGAGAAAGGTCTATTTTTGTCAGACAGATTTTAAAAACCCATTTTGTAAGTAGTTTCCTTTTCTTTTTCTGTGAATATGCATTTTGTTAAAATAGGGAAAGAATTTGAATTTCTTTAAAATTATGCCCCATCAAGGTCTTAAAAACCGATAAATCCCCAGTCTAAATATCTTGCAGTCACAAGAAATAACACATACAAATTAAAGCGATTGTTTATTGAAACACATTTTCAGTGTTTCCCTGTTAAAATATACCTGAAAGTTAAATAAAATGGTGATAACCTGCTTTTCACTGTTCTGTTTCAAATTAGTCCAAAGAACATTAAAAACACCTCAACCTGTCAGAATCTAAGGTATATCTTTATATCCTCATTTATCTCTAGTTATTGTTTTCTTTTAAAATTCCCGTCTAACACAACCACAGAGAACAATATTCTAAATCTTGTCTTTGTACTTCCTCTTCTACATTTTCATCTCCCTTACCTCAAGAAGGGCTTTCAGAATCGCGAAAAAGAACACAGGATTTTAAGGAGCTATGAATTCTAGTTCTATATAGTAAGAAGAGCAAATTGCCAAACATTTTCTGAGTACCACGTTTTTCTTTTGGAAAAAGATGGATATAGAAATTTTTAACATTAAAAAACACCTATAAAGCTGCAATTACATATTATGCATTCCATGAATGTTCATTCAAGTCTCATTTCCCCAAACCCAATCCCAATACCTAATGGCGAGGGAGTGTGGGGCAGCTGAGGGCAAAGCGCAAGCTGCCGCCTCCCCCACCCAGGTGGAATATGTGTGATATTCCTTGGACACTCCTGGCTACTCAAGAACAAAGGAAAAGGGTTTAAGTACTTGCTATGGTGTTGTGGGAAACTAGGGCAAATGAAAAACTAAATTCCCTTACTGCCTACAGCCCACTGACAAGTCCTTGCAACAGGCAGAGTGACCTCTCTCTAGGAGCTCATCTGCCTTCATGATGACACTTTGCTAGGGGCAAAAGAGAATCTTAGCTTAACATTATACTGACCCCCCAGGATCCTGTAAGTCTATTTTAACATACAAAAATTCCTTTGGAAAGTCCCTTTATCTCAACTGCCCAAAGATATATGCTGGCAGTCATATTCCAAGCTTATGGCCCCCTAATATACATCTGAAGGGTCTCATGACTAATGTTTTACTAGACAGTAATAATGGTATTTCCCTAACATCAGCCAGCCCCTCAAGGTCCTAGAAACATTGCTTCCAAAATTTCTTAGAGACTTACTCTATCCCTGACCCCATCCCAACCTGAGGGTTTATAATGAGTTACCCGGCACAACCCCAATGCAGCTTTTCCTGCCATGGGTCATGTCCCCGTGCTTTAATAAAATCATCTGTTTGCATCAAAGACATCTTCAAGAATTCTTTCCTGGTCATCGGCTCCAGACCACCCCACCATCACCCCAAAACTTCATCATCTAACAATACTCTCACATGGCCCTTGCCTTTTTTCTACTGAAAAAGCCCAATTAGTGTAACCTAGATTTTAATGATTCATCCTCATCTAGGGGTATTTTTGTTTTTGTTTTAATAAGTCCAAAAGGGACATATTAAAACAAAGAAATTAATGTCCATTTATGGAATAGAGATGTTAACAGATGATTTAAGAATAGGGGCATTAGTACTTAATTTAATCACATATGCAGATAATTGCCTTATTCTGCTCATAACTGAGACAATTATATCCATTATATGTTTTCCTTTTTCATTTTAACTTAGTTTAGTTTATTCACAGAATTCCATAAAGTTTTGTTATGGGGGGTTAGATTGATGAGTGAGCATATTTGGTACAATTAAACATTCATTAAGTAAATGTTAATTGAATACCTACTATGTGTATGGAGTATTTCCAGGCACTGGGAATACAAATATAGGAAAAAAAATAGACATAGACACATTTTATATAGAAACATCTATCTGTGACATGGAAAACATGGAAAGAACACTGAACTTGGGTAACTACAGCTAGACTTATATTTTAGAGTTAAGTCAGTTTATCATTCAGAGATTCAAAGCTCTCATTTATCAAATAACGAGGTGGAACTAGATAATTTTAAGTGTATTCTAGCCATAAGAAAGTACGTATAAGCTATTTATACCAGATGTCAATAAAGCTGGTTAGAAGAATTCAGCTAAAATGTTTAACCAATTGCTAAAGACAGAATCTGGGCTAGTATGTGAGTATAGAACTTCATGAGCTGCATACTCAAGAGGAATTCATACCTGTACTCAGGCCCTTCTCTACAAAACTCTTGAGGGATACACCAAAAAGATGAGGGTCAAAGCCAGAGACTGAAGAAAGTTACCTTTGTGGTTCGAGTCAGGGTGGAGAAGAGCAACTGTTATGGAAAAAGCATGAAGTCATGTACACCTCTTCTCCTTTACCCCCTTTCTGGAGAAAGACCTTAAACTTGAGCAGGAAGGGTGCTGAACCTCACTACCAATAGGACACAGGTAACCCACTGCAGGCAGAAGTAGGACATAGACCACTAAGAACCACCTTCTGCTAGGAGAGGAAGGACAAAATCACTGAGGAAGTCCCATCCATGAGACAAAGGGACCCAGCACCTACCCAAGACTGATGATGAACAATAGCTATAGAGCAGCAGTCCCAATGAAAAGCAAGCAAGAATTAAGTGAAAAAGAACTGCAATCGAATGTGAAGGAGGGGGAACAGCAAGGAGAGACATAAACTGAGTTTGGAGAAAATACTGAGAAAAATCCTATAGGAAATCAGCCTCAATGTACCCATAAAGTAACACTAGAGGAATTTAAAGTCATGGTTCTCTGAGAGTAACTATAGTGACAACACATGCCAAATCCAACTCAGGATGTCAATGATTCAAAACCCACAGTAGAAAGAAAATGAATGCTTATTTCCAGGAATGAATAATATTTACAACATTTTCTACTGTCATACAAAAGATGTCTGACATTCAACCAATAATAATGAGGCCTGTATAGGAACAAGAATAAATCCTTATACTGTCAAGAAACAAAGCAATCGACAGAATTAGATTCCAGAATGAACCAGATGTCAGCATTTTCAGACAAGGGATTCAAAACAAGTATGATTAATATGTTATGAGTTATAGTGGAGAAAATAAACAGTATGCTTGGAGAAATGGTTAATTTCAGCTGAGAGATGAGAAAAGTAATAAGGAAATGGATATGCTATCAGTGAAAACACAGTAAAAGAGATGCATGGCTTTCAATTCACTCTCAAGTTAAAACAATTGAGAAACAATATGGGCCAATACAAAGTAATCAAGCTGAAACAAAGTTAAATAAAGAGTGAAAAAACCCAACAATGATGGGACAATATCAAATGGTCTAACTTAGTTTGAATCTCAGAAGAAGAGAGAAAGAATAAATATTTGGAGATTATGTTTGAGAATTTTAAAAAATAATAAAAGGCATCAAAACAAAGATCTGAGAACTCAGAGACATCAAAAGGGATAAAACGAATAAACAAAATGGCCCTAGACTCATTATATTTAAGTAGCTGAAAATTAATGAGAAGGAGAAAGTCTTGAAGTTATCAAGAAAAAGAGATTCATTACACATAGGTCAAAGATGAGAATTATAGCACATTTCTCACCAGAACCATACAATCCAGAGGGTAAACACTAACATTCTTAAAGTTATCTAATCACACAAAATGGATTAACCCAGAACCCTTTACTTACTAAATATATCTTTCAGAAATGAAGGGTAAGTACTGATTTCCTCAGAAATACAAAAGCTGGGAGAACTTATTAAGTGGAGTTATCCTAAAGGTATAGTGAAGTGAATTCTGTAGATCAGAGGAGTAATGGCATAGGAAACAAACCTGGGTCTACACAAAGAAATTAAAACTTTAGAAATGGTATTAGTGAAGGAAAATTGATTTTTCTTTTATATTTTAATTGCTTTAAAATAATTGATTAAAGCACAAACAGTAGCAATGAATTTTGTGTTTATAATCTGTAAAAGTAAAGTATGTGATAAGATAGCCAAAAAGATAGAGAATCAATTGGAAATACAGTTTTGAGGTCCTTACACAATATGTAAAGTGAGCATAACATTTGAAATTAGATTGGGACTAATTAAAAAAACAAACATATATATATATATATATATATATATATATATATATATATATATATTATATGGGGTGCCTGGGTGATTCAGTTGGTTAAGCGTCCAACTTTGGCTCAGGTCATGATCTCATGGTTCATTAGTTCAAGCCCTGCATGGGGCTCTTGTGCTTGCTGACAGCTCAGAGGCTGGAGCCTGCTTCACATTCTGTGTCTCCTCTCTCTGCTCCTTCCCCACTCACGCTCTGTCTCTCACTCTCTCAAAAATAAATAAATATTAAAAAACTTAATGTGTATATATTATATATTCACACCTTTTTTAAAAAGGGTATAAAAATTAAGCCAAAAGTGGAGGTAAAATCAAATGGTAAGAATTTTTCAATTATTCCAAAAGGACAGAAAAAGAGGAAAAACAAGAAACAAAGAACAAATGAAACAGATACAAAAATAACTACCTAGATGGCAAACTGTGATACAATTATATCAATAGTTAAATATAAGGAATCTAAGCATACCTGTTGAACAGCAGAGATTATCAGAATGAATCAAAAAGCAAAATCCAATAATTAGCTATCTATAAAAACTAACTTTAAATATAAGAATATAGTTAGGTTAAAAGTAAAAAGATGTAGAATAATAAAATATATAAACATGAATCAATAGAAATGTGGGGTGACTATATTAACATCAGACAGAGTGTATTCAAAAATAATATTTCCAGGAATAAAGGCAAATATTATATAATGATAAAAGGATTAATTCACCAAGAAACATAATAAACCTAAATGCATATACACATAAGAACAGAGCTTCAAAATATATTAAACATAAATGGTAGAATAGAAAGAACAAATACACAAAAACACAATCACAGTTGTAGACTATCATAACCAATGGGTTAAAAAGGAAACCCCAGGAAATTAGAGAATACTTTGAGTTAAATTAAAATAAAACACAACTTAAATTCTTTTTAGATTCAAAGAAGTAGATGGCAATTATAGTATTACATGTTTATAGGATATGAAAGGACTCTAATCAATTACCTAAGTATATACCATAACATATCAGAAAAAAAGGCACATCAATTAAGCACAAAGCAAGACAAAAAGGAAATAATAAAAATAAAAGCAGAAAAAATATTGAGAATGGGAAAAAATAGAGAAAAACAATAAAAGCCAAAGTTAGTTCTTAGAAAAATCAATAAAACTGATAAAGCACTAGCCAGACTGACCAAGGCATGATATACAAGTATTAGAAATGAAACAGGTACCTTACTATAGAAGCTACACATATTAAAATGTTACTAAATGAATGCTACAAATAATTCTATGCCAATATATTTGACTGCCTAGGCTAAATGGTCAAATTTGCTGAAAGACAAAAATGCCCAAAGCTCATCAGGAAGAATTAAACAGCACAAATGGCCCTATATATGTTAAATAAATTGAATTTATAATTAAAAACATATCAAGAAAGATAATTTTCGGTTGCAATGTGTTCGTCTGAAAATACTAGCAAACATTAAGGAAGTAATACTGATTCTACACAAATTCTCCATAATATAGAAGGGACAAACCTTGCCATCCCATTTTATAGAAATAGCAATCACCTTGATTCACAAAGAAAAAACGTGCCAATTCAATATAATTAGAGACCAATATGCTCCAGGAACAAAAATGTACAAATATGCAACACAGCGCTAGATATTAAATCTAACCACGTCTAAAATATAATGCATCGTGAACAAATGGAAATTATTACAGGTATTCACTTCAATCCAAGTAATTCCCCACATCAGCATATTAAAGATGAGGAATCATATGATAATCTCAATAGATGAGGCAAAAACATTTTACAAAATTTAATATCCATTTATGATAAGCACATTCAAAATGCTAGGACTATAAGGAAAAATCACGTACCAGATAAGGGTATGAACAATATCCTAATTTTGCAACAAGTCTAGAGTTGAAAGGCTGAACATTTTCCTCCTAGTGTCAGAAACATGGTATAGATACCCCCTCTCAATGCTGTTATTCTGTATTGTGCTGGAAGTCCAACCTACTGCAAAAGGACAGGAAAAAATAAAACTGCAACTATATGCAAACAACATGTTTGCCACGTAGAAAATCCCAAATAATCAAAGGCATTAGAACTAATAAATGTGTTTAGGAAGGTTGATGGATATCAGGTCAATATTTGAAAATTAATCATAATTTTTTACTATTTTTCATGGTCAATTAGAAATTAAAATTTTATAAAACAGAGCACTTAGAATACAATCAAGGGTATAGAGTTCTGTATACCAGAAATTGCAAAACACTAATGAAAAATTAAAGAAAATGTACATAACTGAAGGGTTATCCATGCTTATAGTTTGAGAAACTCAAATGTTAATTTTCCCAAACACACGTGCAATGCAATCTCTATCAAAGTCTTAGTAGTGATTTTGTAGAAATTAATAAGCTAATCTTAAAATTTATATGGATAGACAAAGGAACTATAATAGCAAAAAAATTTTTGGAAAAAAATAAAGTTGGATATTTCAAACAACTCAACTCCAAGATTTAGCTACATTAATCAAAGATAGACACACTGAAATTGAATTAAGATTCCAGATTTAAATTTAAAGTATAGGTTTTCCAATGGATTGCAATTAATTTGCAACAACTACAGAAAGGTAATTCAATGAAGAAAGAATAGCATTTTTTATATCATGCTAAGTGAATGGTATTCACCTATAAAAAAAGAGCCTCAATCCTTATATCTCACCATTTATAAACATTATCACTTATCTAAATGTGAAATATAAAATATCTAGGTATCTAGAACAAAACATAGAATAAAAGTGTTTGTTTTTTCTTCAGATGGGCAAAGATTTCTTAGACAACAGAAAGTTCATTCCATAAAATTAAACATTGAAAAATTAACTAGAGTTAAGGATTTCTGTTCTTTGAAAGGCACTGTTAATTGAATGCACTGTTAATACAAGCTACACACTGAGAAAAATAATTGCAAAATATATATCTTGTAGAAATATTTTATCCCTAATAATATTATATATGTATATAAACATGTCTCAAAGGTAAGAAAAGAGAATCCCCACTAAAAGACAGGCAAATTATTTGAACACTTTATTAAAGAAGATGTATGAATGGACATTAAAACCAGTTGGAGTTATCACTACAGAATAATACTTTATAAATAATAATAATAATAATAATAATAATATCAAATGCTGCTGAGTAAGTTGACTAACTTTGTGTAATAAAGGTATAGCAGCATTGAAAAACACTGAAAAAATGTTTGGAGGTTTTATAAAGTAAAACACATATTTATGCAACGCAGCAATCCCAGTTTTAGGCATTTACCCAAATTAAATGAAAAAAGTATTCTCACCTCAAAAAACTTGAAGTGTTTATAGAAATTTTATTCACAATCTTCCAAACTAAAAACAACCCAGGTATCCTTCAACTGATGAATGGATAAACTACATTACTTCTATATAACAAAATAAAAGGAAGTGGACAACTAAGGCATGCAATAACATCAATCACTATCAGATGAATGATGTTAAATGAAAGCAGCCATAATCAAAAGGTTATATGCTGTATGATTCCATTTACATGACATTCTGGAAAAGACAAGAAAATAAGGTCAGAAAACAGATCACTGGCTTCTAGGGGCTGGGATGTTAACAAAAGGCATTGGGAATTGTTGGGCGTGATAATATTGGTGTTTTTTAAGTAATTAATTAATTTAGATTCAAGTTAGTTAACATATAGTGTACTCCTGGTTTCAGGAGTAGAATTTAGTAATTTATCACTTAACATAAAAGACACAGTGCTCATCCCAAACAAGTGCCCTCTTCAATGCCCTTCACCGATTTAGCCCATCCTCTCATCTACCTCGCCTTCATCAACCCTCAGGTTGGTCTCTATATTTAAGAGTCTTTCTAGGCACCTGGGTGACTCTGTCAGTTGACTGACTCTTGATTTTAACTCAGGTCATGATCATGTGGTTTGTGAAATTGAGCACCAACTCGGGCTCTGCTGGGACAGTGCAGAGTCGGCCTGGGATTCCCTTTCACCCTTTATCTCTGTTCCACCTCCTTCTCTCTCCCAAAAATTAATAAATAGGGGTGCCTGGTTTGCTCAGTTGGTTAAGCTTCCGACTCTTGATTTCAGTTCAGGTCATGATCTCATGGTTCGTGAGTTTGAGCTCTGAGTCGGGCTCTGCACAGACCGTGCAAAGCCTGCATGGAATTCTCTCTCTCCCTCTCTGTCTGCACCTCTCCCACTCGTACTCTCTTAAATAAATAAGTAAGTAAGTAAGTACTGTTTTTAAAGAGTCTTATAGTTTGCCTCCCTCTCTGTTTTCATCTTATTTTATTTTCCCTTCTCTGTCCCTATGTTCATCTGTTTTGGTTCTTAAATTCCACATATGAGTGCAATCATATGGTACTTTCCTTTCTCTGACTGATTTATTTCGCTTAGCATAATATATTCTAGCTCCATCCATATTGTTGCAAATGACAAGCTTTCATTCTTTTTGATTGCCGAGTAATATTCTTTTTGATTGCTGAGTAATTCTCTCTCTCTCTCTCTCTCTCTCTCTCTCTATATATATATATATGCACATACACCACCTCTTCTTTATCCATTAATCAGTCAATGGATATTGGGCTCTTTCCATACTTTGGTTATTGTTGATAGCACTGCTATAAACATTGGGGTGCATGTGTCCCTTAGAATTAGCATTTTGGGGTCCTTTGGGGAAATACCTAGTAGTGTAACTGCTGGATTGTAGGGTAGTTGTATTTTTAATGTTTTAAGGAAACTCCAATCTGTTTTCCAGAGTGGCTTCACCAGTTGCATTCCCACCAACAATACAAGAGGGTTCCCCTTTCTCTACATCCTCACTAACACTGGTTGTTTCTTATGATTTTAATTTTAGCCAATCTGACAGGTGTGAAGGAGTATCTCATAGTGGTTTTGGTTTGTATTTCCCTGATGATGAGTGATGTTGAGCACATTTTCGTATTGTTTATATTTTGATTGTTGTGGTTATAACTGCATAAGTGGCTAAAACTCTCTCTCTCTCCCTCTCTCTGTCTCTCTCTCAATTTTATAAGCTTATTCCTAAAGATGGAAACCTTTCAGAAGAATCATATTTATAAAACATCATGTGTGCCTTTGGTTGCTTCTTTGTAATGAGTCAATAAAACTAACATCTCTGTTCTAATTAAAATTAACACTCAAGTCAAGTTTTAACATTACAGAATAAGCTCAAACAGATCACCTAGCAATTCTGGCTCAATATAAAATGTTAGAATAAATAGAACAAATTCTATAGATTTACTAATTGACAGACATGTTTTGTTCATGTACTTCTGAAACAGAGAAAGAATAAAACAAGCTAAAATAGACACATATATGGAAACAGTTAAACAGCAAGTAGCACAGAAAATGATAAACCTACTTTTAAATGGAAAATAGATTTTCCAAGTTAGAACCCTGTCAGTGATCTTGTTTGTATCTCTACACTATATCCATGGTTCATTTTTCTAAACTATTTAAAAGTCTCTCTCTCTTTTTTTTTCCTAACAGTTTATTTGAGGTATAACTGATATACTAAAAAAAAGCTGCACAATTTTAATGTATACAATTTTATGAGTTTGGACAAATGCATACGTACATTCACGACACTTGACACTATCACCACAATGAAGGTAATAAACATATCCATCACCTTCACAAATTTCCTTGTGTGGTAAGAATGCTTAATATGAGATTTATCCTTTGAGCATATAGAAGCACACAATACTATGTTGTTAAGTACAGGCACCATGGTGTATCGTGGATCTCTAGAACTCATTCGTCTTACATAACTGAAATAGAGACGACATGCATGAGCCTGAGACACTGTACTAAATAAAACAAGCCTCTCAAAGGACAAATTTGTATGATTCCATTTATAGGAGGGATCTAAAATAACCATAATTGTAAAATAAAATGGAGGTTTCTAGGGACTGGTGGGAGGGAGAATGGAATACTTAACAATCTCTGATTGATTTTCCTAATTCCTTTTTGTCACTTTCAAATATGTCCTATAAATGATTAAAGGTTTTCAAAGTGTTTCATTTTATTTTGTAGGTAGAAACATATGAAAATTCTAAGAGCAAACCATTTTCTGACCTACAGAACAAGCTATTTCTTTAATTTAATTGAGAAATGCTTAAATTCTTTATGGGACCTATTTGATTAAATGGGCCCTGCTTACCTCTCCCACTCAATTTTGCCATTCACATCTCTCTCTCCACTGTCCAAATTCGCCATCTCTCAGTTTCTTTAATATTTCCTTCTCCTTCACAGTTAGGTTGTAGTACTCCTTTACCCTCTATCTAGAAGTAACTCCACTTAATTAAACACTGTTTACCTAATTGTTCATTAGTTCTTGGCTCAGAAAATCCAACATATTATTGTCAAGTACACCCTCTGTGACCTTTCTGGACTAGATTGATTGCACTTTTACCCATCTCATAATCTTTTGTCACTTCACAATTATTAAAAGTGAAATTGAATAATTAACAGTAAAATCATTTCCTTAGCACCATTTCCATGAGATTATAAGATTTATCGGAGCAGGGGCTCTGGCTTGTTTATCACCGTATCCCCAGAACTGAATACAGACCATAGTAAATAGACTGTACTCACTATACATTTTTCAAAATAAATCTGAAAATAATTCTGAAAATAATTAATTTATTGGTAAATATTCATCAACCATGGTGGGAAAGACTTGACTGTCAAATGAGGGAGAGAATTTGTTTTTAATTTATATTAAGTTCTAGTAGAAAGTTCTGTAGCATTTTGCTTAGGAGAATGAAATCTCAATTTCTGTTAATTTAATCCTAGACCTATTGTTTACTATCTGGGCACTCTAGGTAAAAATTCCTTGACTATTCTGGGTCACAGTTTCTACAACTGTAAAATTTCAATAAAAATGGTATCATTAAATGTTTTATGAGCCTTAAATGAGATTATAAATATAAAGCACTTAGTACAGAATCTGGTATTCAACTAATTTAGTCTATCATTGTTATCTTACTTATTCAAGACCAAAAAAACTATACAAATGCATCATTTCTAACTATAAATTTACCATTAATAGAAATATGTTTCTATTATTTTTTTCAAAATCCTAAATTCCAAGAATAGTTTTGTAAAATGTGACTTTTTTTAGAATAATTTTCTTGGCATATGAAACAATAATTTTGTCATTTCTTGAGTGCTTCTAAGCACTATGCAGCTATCTTTTTAATACATTTAATTATCTTAAAAGCAGATATTAACTCAAGTTTGACGAATAAAGAGAGGTAAATAGGTGAATAACACATCTAGTGAAATAATTTGGGTCTGTGCTAGAGCTATTATTTGAATATGTGTCTGCAAGATTCTAGGCCTATGCTCTTTTACTAAACCGGGATTTCACTCCATACAAATACAGATAGATCAGATGTTTATTATTCATGACTATTTGTTTGATTATGTAAAACAAACAATGCCTCAATAATAAGTAAAACTGCATAGAGGGGTGCCTGGGTGACTCAATCGGTTAAGCGTCCGACTTTGGCTCAGGTCATGATCTCCTGATTTGTGAGTTCGGGCCCCACGTCGGGCTCTGGGCTGACAGCTCAGAGCCTGGAGCCTGCTTCGAATTCTGTGTCTCCCTCTCTCTCTGCCCCTCCCCTGCTCATACTCTGCCTCTCTCTGTCCCTCAAAAATAAATACATCTTTAAAAAAAATTGAAAAAAAACCTGCACATAGAAATTCCAACATGGTGTCTCACCTAGTTCTAGTTATTTTGACTATCTTGATAGACACATGAGCTTATTATTTCCCGGGCTTAGCAACTGAATAGTGATTAGAACAAATATTTTTGAAAATAATCAATTCAGAAATACAAAAATATATTGTTTTTAAATACTTATCTATTTTCTTATATTCCTTTTAATGTACTTTAATGCTCTTACTTTTCTGTGTACATAAGTGTTATATGAAAATGAATGACTAAGATTAATTATTATACCTAACACCTATTTGACCTATATTACTGTGTCTCAAAATATTTAATTACAAAAATGTTAGATGTGTAAGTTCATATTAAAATAAAACACATCCATGTCCAATAGTCCATGAATATTTAACATTGATCAGTGTCATATAAATATATTACATTCTCCCTCTCTCTGCCCCTCCCCCGTTCATGCTCTGTCTCTCTCTGTCCCAAAAATAAATAAACGTTAAATATATTACATTCACATTTATGCCAGGAGACACAATTTTCACCACTAAAATACAGTTATCTAAGAATTAAGAAACCAAAAGAAAAAAATGAGCAAAGGGGTTAAAAGAGAGAGAGAGAGAGAGAGAGAGAGAGAGAGAGAGAGAGAGAGGCAAACCAAGAAATAGACTCTTAACTGTAGAGGGGAAACTAATGGTTACCAGAGGGGAGGTGGGTGGGGGGATGGGTGACCTAGGTGATGGGGATTAAGGATGAGCACTGGGTGTTGTAGAGAAGTGTTGAATCACTAAATTGTACACCTGAAAGTAATATTACACTGTATGTCAACTAACTGGGATTTAAACAAAAACCTAAAAACTAATGTTATCTAAATAAAAATAATGATGGTGACAAGAAAAAGTCAAATGGAAATTTTAATAGAGTTTATAAGTTACCAATGTTTAATATTTAAAGCTTTTGGGAATTTATTTAGAAAGAACCTTAAAATGTGTTTAGTGTTTGACAATGGAATTAGGGTTTGGAAATAGGGCCTCCAATAATAATCTGCAAAGTTGAATAGCTTTTATGAACGATGGTTTTTCAGGACATGATTTTTTGGTGCCAGCTATGTCTCACCCTTCCCCCCACAAATTATTTCAGGGCTATCTCTCTAACTCAGATTGTGAATCTCAGTAGCCATGCTTGTACCTCAGGAATTTACACCCCAAAACAAACAAAAAAAAAATAATCCAGGATGAAATACTTTCCCTAACTAAAGAACTATTAACTTTGGACAAATTATATAACCCGTTGATAATTAGTTTCTAATACATGCACTAGAAATGGTAATACTTTGTGGTTTTGTGAGAAGTATGAGGCATTTGTAAAGTTTAGTGTTTAGCTTGTAAGTACTCAGTAAAGTTAATATCCTTGAATTATTATAATTGACAAAACAGGAGTCATTGGCAAATGATGGATTAAAGCACAGATCTTAAAATTTTATATAACACATTTATTTAATGGATGATATTTAAAATATAATTATCTTGTTCTTAGTGATCCATTAGGCTCCTCAAAATTATAATATATTTAGAAATAAAAAATTATCTCCTTGGAGTTTATCGTAGATACAACGTGCTTGCTAACGTGCTTGGTTACCTCTGAAAGATTATGTAAATCCTCATAGTTAACAGGATTTTGAATATTGTTAAAAAGAGTTATCGAAAATATAAACAATAATTAATAAATACTAAATAAATATTTTGATGTTTATATATATTCTTTTCTTTTAAAATTTATTTTTAATAAAATTATACATATTTAAGTTGTACAATATGATGTTTTGATATACATATACAAAGTGAAATGATTACTGCAATCAAGTAATTAACATACCCATCTACTCACATAATTACTGTCGTGGGTGTGTGTATGTGGTGAGAACATCTGAGATCTATTCTAAAAAATTTCCAATATACACTATATTATTATTAACTATAGTAACCATGCTATACGTTAGATCTCTAGGATTTATTAATTTTACATTATTGCAACTTTGTACCCTTTGATCAACATCTTCCCATTTTCCCCACCTACTTGTATCTGGTAACCATCAACAAAATGAAAAAGCAACATACAGAATGGGAGAAAATATTTGCCATACAAATATCTGATAAGGGATTGATATAAGGAACTATAACTCAACAGCAAAACAAATAATCCAACTAAAAAATGGTCAGAAAACCTGAATAGACATTTACCCCCCAAGAAAGACATATAAATGACCAACAGGTACATGAAAAAGAGCTCAACATCACTAATCATCAGAAAAATTCAAATCAAAATCATAGTGACATCACCTTACAACTGTTAGGAAAAGTTTTGTCAGACAAAAAATGCCAAGTGTTGGAGAGGATGTAGAGAAAAGGGAATTTATATTCTTTTCTAAAAACAACAATAATGGAAGGATAATAACAACATTTACTTTATTTTATACGTTTATGAATGTAATTCCTTCTTAGGTTTAATTCTTATTTTTAGATTCATAAAATGCTTTTCTTTAAGAAAATTATTCTAAATTATTACAGAATTATTGTCCTTTGTAGTTATATATTTGTAGACTATCTTATAGAGTACCTATTATATTATCAAAAACAGTGTTTGATAATATATATGTATGTTTATCATGTAATTTCAGTTTTCCTATGTTATTTTATAAATCTAAAAGGAGAGCGTATTATTTATGAGGATTTGTTATTGCGTTCATCGTGAATAGGTCAAATACCCTCATGTGAATTAGCCTGGGCATCAGCAACTGATGTTTGCACATAAAACATAAAGTGCAAAACAGAACTTAGCTTAGCAGAGCATTGATTACAAACGATGCAAAGATCATAAAGGAAAAAAAAATATATATATATATATATTTATGAGAGTTCACTTTCAAATCTGAATCTGAGATTTTTCTCTCTCTTCAAATTGATCATTTTTTATTTATAATACTATTAGTTATTTCTAAAGTAATATTATAATTTAATAGATAAGGAAACTTAACCTCTCTGGAAGGATAAGGCCAGGCATTCCCCTTATTACATTAATTAAGCCTGAGTATGGAACAAGCACTCCATCCAAACCTTTGCATCCTCGTTCCGTACCTAAGTTCCCACAATTAGTCTTTTTGTTTGTTTGTTTGTTTGTTTGTTTAGGATCAAGATACAGAGGTTGCCACTTAATACAATATTTGGGACCAGTTATCCATTATACAATTACAAGCATTATAATTTGAACACTCTCTCTCAAAAATCTGGAGGCATTAGGAAGATTTTGATAAAATCAGAAAGGGGATTCTATTCCAAATTAGCTAAATTTTCTTCAATGATAAATTGGGAAACTTTTGTGAAGCTGAGGGACAGTATTTTACTAGAAATCAGAGTGAGCTTACTAACTTGTGCAAGGTTATCTGCATTTCATGAAAGTTCAGAAAATTTTGACTTATTTCATATTTGCTGTATTGACACAGGGCACAAAAATGTCACACACTGTAGATGTAATGGCAAGTATAAGCAATTCAGTTTTTTGTTTTGATGAAAAAAACAAAATTTTTTCTACCTGGATCATTGAAAATGTTACAACAATGGTAATTTCAACCTTCATATCCACAGGAAAATTTATTCATTCTTTCTTTTCTATTCCCTATTTTTTTTCTCCATTTGTTAGTCAGTGATGGTTCTCTTTAAAAGCAGAGTAGAGGGCCACTGGGGTGGCTCATTGGTTAAGCATCCAACTCTTGATTTTGATTAGGTCTTGATCTCAGGGTTCATGAGAGATAGCTGCTTTGGGGCTCTGCGCTGAGGAAGACTGCTTTGCATTCTCTCTTCCTCTCTCTCTGTCTCTACCCAACTGATATTCTCTCTCTCTCTCTCTCTCTCTCTCTCTTAAATCAATCAATCAATCAATCAATCAATCAATCAATAAATAAACAAACATGAAAAAAAAATTTTTTTTTTAATGTTTATTTTTGAGAGACAGACACAGTGTGACCAGGGGAGGTTCAGAGAGAGAGGGAGACACAGAATCCAAAGTAGGCTCCAGGCTCTAAGCTGTCAGCACAGAGCCCGATGTGGGGCTGGAACTCACAAACTGTGAGATCATGAACCAAGCCGAAGTTGGATGCTTAACTGATGGAGCCACTCAGGTGCCCCTAAATAAATAAACATTTGAAAAAATAAAAGCAGAGTAGAGATTTATTGATACAGACATTAAATTTAATGCTAAAAATGCTAGAATACAGAAAGCTGCTTTCCTTTAGAAATATGATAGAACAATGCAGGCACATAATATACAAAATGTCTGCTGATTTGTCTAAATATTTAGCAATGTATAAAATATATATAAAGCTGTTTGGCAATAATATTGTAAATTTTCTGCTCCAAGCAATATTTCACAACCAGATTAAACAAACAATATATACCAAAAGTTTTTACAAAAAAATACTGAAATATTTTTAATTTTGCTGCTACTAAAATATTTATACTTAAGCACCAAATGATATGACCAGGTCATTAGCAGTTTATTGAGTTTTCCAAAGTCATGATTGGTTTATTTGCTACTTTTTTAGCAGTTCTTTCTATTAAAATTTGCCATTTTCTCTCCATGGGTTTAAAACAGTTTGCAAATTTTACTTATTTTATTTTATTTCATTTTATTTTATTTTATTTTTTATCTAGGATTCATTTAACATTGGCAACATTGCACAGAAAACTTGGTATCAAGTGTTATTATACATTAAAAACTAATTGCCTTTTAATCTGTTATAGCTGTAAGATACTTATGAAACCAGTTCGTACATACAATTACTTACAAAAGTTTAAAAGATGGCCAGGTTGGGGCGCCTGGGTGGCGCAGTCGGTTAAGCGTCCGACTTCAGCTAGGTCACGATCTCGCGGTCCGTGAGTTCGAGCCCCGTGTCAGGCTCTGGGCTGATGGCTCAGAGCCTGGAGCCTGTTTCCGATTCTGTGTCTCCTTCTCTCTCTGCCCCTCCCCCGTTCATGCTCTGTCTCTCTCTGTCCCAAAAATGAATAAACGTTGAAAAAAAAAAATTAAAAAAAAAAAAGTTAAAAAAAAAAAGATGGCCAGGCAAGGGGTGCCTGGGTGGGTCAGTGGGTTGAGCATTCGACTTCGGCTCAGGTCATGATCTCACGGTTCGTGGGTTCGAGTCCCACGTCAGGCTCTGTGCTGGTCGGAGCCAGGAACCTGCTTTGGATTTTGTGTTTCATTCTCTCTCTCCCCCTTTCCTGCTTATGCTCTATCTCATTCTGTCTCTCAAAAATAAAGAAATGTAAAAAAAAAAAAAAAAAATTAAAAGATGGCCAAGTGAGTTGAGAAAATAGATATATCTTTCTAACTCTGTCATTAGCACCATAACAAGGAATAAATATAAACTAGCCTTAGGTTTATATTGAGACCATTTAATAGTTCTGCTTACTATTATTTTTTCTATATGAACACTAGTATCATAAAAAAAAGTGCTGCAAAAGTGTTTTTCTAATAATTTCCATGATAACAATAAACATTTAAATAGGCAATAATCAAGCCAGGCAAAAAGAAATGCAGACATATATTTGCTGGATGATTGATAAGTACTGAGTGAATAATAAGTATCTACAGCTTTGGACACGAGCACGTTTATTTAGAGTGAAGTGTGGCCAAAGGCTACATGTAGAATAGCAAAACTGTTGGCCAGTTAATCCAGTCCATGTAAATATAGATGGGTCCGAATCAGTGTATAGTTTTCTGTTATCGCTGTAAATACCACCAAAAACTTAGTGTTTTGAAACCACACGATAATTTATTATCTTACTGTGGTAAAGACCAGAAGTCTTAAATGGGTCTCATTGGGCTAAAATCAAGGTGTCAGCAAAACTGCATTCTCTTTGAAGCCACTGCAAGTCTCCCCATTTTCTTCCCTGTTCACTTACCTAAAGGACCCTTGTGATAATATTTGCCCCTCACCCACCATAATCTGAGACAATCATTTATTTCATAGTCAATTGATTAGCAGTCTTTGGATTAGGGACTATGAGCACGTAGGAAGCCCAAGTGCTTTGGGGGAGGGGTGGGCAGTTTTATAGGCAGAGGAAGCAAATGTTCTAAGTGCTGATTAGCTGTGTATTTCAGGCAAATCCTCTAAAATGGAAAGGGAGGCACTCTTTCTTCCCAACTTCTGTCTGTCTTCTGTTTCTCAGGAAAAACATGAAATCTTCCAGGGTCCTCCATGTGCTTCTAGCAGGGGTACACACCTTGGTTCTGATTAAACAGCTAATGCTATTGACAGCAGAGCCAGGAAGGATTAGAGCCCACTACAAAAAATGTTGGCTGCACAATGCAGTGTTTCTTAACTTCCTATTTTTCCTGAGAAAAAAATAATAAGTATTTTATTCAAATGAAAACAACAGCAGCAGCTTTAGTTCTCCTTTGCCATGCAACACCACATTTTCCCAAATTTAAAGAGTAGGACGTGGATATCTTTTGGGGGGGAAGGGAGCATTACTCTTTCTAGCATAAGAGGTCATCATAGTATAAAATGAGATACAGGTTGGTGTTATGTTACGATGGAGGAAATCGGAATTAATATGTGTGAGGGGAAGGGATAAGAACAAACACTGTAATATGAAGAAGAGTTGAAGGATAATTAAAATGGGTAAGGAAATGACAATACTGTGTGTTGATGCAGTGTTTTTAACCATAATATAATTGGGAAAATTATTCTTTATTAACTTTTATTTGGGCTCAATGAAAGTCAAATTGAAGTCAAATTCATTTTGTTTAATATATCTTCTTTGTTTTCCAGCATCTAACATTCTTTACCTTTCCATTATGTTATATATTTAATAGGAGGGTTTATTTGCACTCCAAAAAAGAAAAAAAAAAGTTCTCCTTGGTTCTGTCATCCATTTAATATCTAATAATTAAGGAATGTTTTATTAATTTGATCTAGTGAGCAGATGTTTGACATGAAGAAAAATATAAAATATATCCTTGGTATCATAAACAAGTAAAGTCCAGACCCATCTGAAAACACTTCAGTATCTGATTGAAAATATTTTGGTGATCATAGGTAAAGATAAAATATCCTAAGATGCCGAGACTCACGAGCAAAGCCCAAGATCCCGTGTATCTGAACGATTTAAGGTTCAGATTAAAGCCACTCCTCAATTTTTCTGATAATATTCCTGATTTTGGAGTTACTGAGGCATTGATGTCTGTCACCTTGGGAGGAGGGAGAGGAGATGAAGTGAGAGAGGAGTGTGCAACACTGCAAGGACACAACTTGCCTGTCCTTTTTAAGTTTATTTATTTATTTATTTTGAAAGAGAGAGTGAGGTGGGAGGGGAAGAGAGAGAGAGAGGGAAAAAGAGAATCCCAAGCAGGCCCTGAGGTGTCAGTGAGGACCCCAACGTGGCATTCGAACTCATGAACTGTGAGATCATGACACGAGCTAAAACCAAGAGTCGGATGCTTCGTGGACTGAGCCACCCAGGTGCCCCCATTTTGTAACTTTTATAAACCCGATCTAAGCTTGACATAGGAAAATAAAGTGCTCAGATGTGACTAGTTGGCCTTATACCATGAATAAAATTTAAAATTGTTATTCTTTTCTGTTCATTCTGTATTTCTAAGAGATTCATGTTAGTAATATCCTGTTACTTGTAAAATATTGACCTTTGCAAGTCCCAGTTGATCTACATAGAATAGAGTTGTTAATTAGGCAACTGTCCAACTGAGAATAAGAAATAGGCATGAGGTGAAGCTGATTGGGAAATTTATTGGCTGAAAATGTTATGACATGAAGCTCCAGGCAAACTTTATTAATTAATAATATAGTTATTTTTAAGATTATGTATTCTATCTCTTGTAGTTTCTTAAGGAATAGTGCAAATAGTGCAAATATCTTTGTCATATTGCATAACTAGCTTCTGATAGTTTAAAAAAAAGTGGTTTTATTCAGGTCAGAATTTTTTTAAAGAACATGAACGAGAAAATGTCTTTTTTTAGTGTTTATTTTTTATTTTTGAGAGACATAGTGCAGGTAGGGGAGGAGCAGAGAGAGAGGGAGACCGAGGATCTGAAGCAGGCTCCATTCAGACAGCAGAGCATGATGTAGGGCTCAGCCCACTGAGCCACCCAGGTGCCCCTCAGGTCAGAGTTTTTTAAATTCAGTGAGTGTAATAGGCTAATTTTGTGTTGGGGTTTTCTTCAATGAATATCAGTAAACTTACTTTTTAAAAATTTTTTAAAATGTTTATTTTTGAGAGAGAGAGAGAGAGAGAGAGACAAAGACAAAGCGTGAGCAAGGAAGGGGCAGAGGGAGAGAGAGACACAGAATCTGAACAGGTTCAGGCTCTGAGCTGTCAGCACAGAGCCCGACATGGAGCTCGAACTCACAAACCATGAGATCATGACCTGAGCCGAAGTCAGATGCTTAACCAACTGAGCCACCCAGGCACCCCAATATCAATAAACTTTTGTATTTTTTACTGGAATATATCTCTAACACATATACTCACAAATATTATCAAAGACAATGTTATCTATGATTTTCCAACACTGATACAGCTTTTTTTTCCATTTTGTTCTGAAATTCTTATTGTCACATGTATAAATTTCACATTATAACAATGACATTGTACACATCATTATGTTTTCTATAAAACTTAATGTAAGACATGTTTTACTGTTTGCTTTATTGTATCTGTATAAAAAAAGAATTGTCCTGTAGTATTTTATATACCTTAACTCAATTAATATTTATTATCAACTAATATTTGACAAGTAGACCAAGAATACTTAATGGAGAAAAGATAGTCTCCTCAATAAATGGTGCTGGGAAAATTGGATATTCACATGTAAAAGAATAATATTAGACCCCTATCTTATGTCACTCACAAAAATTAACTCAAAAAGGATTAAAGACTTCAATGTGAGACTTGAAACCACAATGCTCTTAAAAGAAAACAAAGGGAAAAAGCTTCTGTATATTAGTCTTGGCAATGTATTTTTAGATATGACACTTAATGCACAAGAGACAAAATTAAAATTCAACAAGTGGGATTACACCAAATTAAAGAGCTTCTGCACAGAAAAAAAAATGATCAACAAAATGAAAAAGCAACCTATAGAATGGGAGCAAATGTTTGCAAATCATATATGCAAAATGTATAAATAACGCATATAACTCAATAGTAAAAATAATAATAATTCAATTAAAAATTGGTAAAGGAAATGAATAACACTTTTTTTTTAAAGTTTATTTATTTATTTTGAGAGAGAGAGTATGAGTGAGGGAGAGGCAGAGAGAGAGAGAGAGAGAGAAAGAGAGAGAGAGAGAGAGAGGGAGAGAGAGAATCCAAATCAGGCTCCATGCTCACCATGCAGCCTGATGTGGGGCTCGATCTCAAGAACCATGAGATCATGACCTGAGCTGAAATCAACAGTCAGATGCTTAACTGAGTCACCCAGGCACCCTGAACAAACATTTTTCCAAAGTAGGTACCAAATGGTCAACAGGAACATGAAAAGGTGCTCAATGTCACTAATCATTAGGGAAATACAAATCAAAACTACAATGAGGTATCACCTCAAGCCTCTTAGAATGGTTATCAAGAAAAGATAAGAGGTAACAAATTCTGGTAAGGATGTGGAGAAATACTTGTGAACTCTTGGTAGGAATGTAAATTGGCACAGGCACTATTGAAAACACCATGGCGGTTTCTCAAAAAGTTAAAAAACCTAGCAATATGATCTAGAAATTTCACTTCTGGGTATGTATCTGAAGGAGAAGAAATTACTGTGTCAAAGAAATAGCTGGCTCCCATGCTAAGTGCAGCTTATTTACAATAGCCAAAACACAGACACAACCTAAGAGTCTATCAATGGATGAATGGATAAAGAAGAGTGTTGCACACAATGGAATACTGTTCAACCATAAAAAAGAATGAAATCTTATCATTGGCAACAACACGGATGAAATTTGAGGGCATTATGCTAAGTGAAATAAGTCAGACAGATAGACAAATATTGTATTATGCTCTCACTTAGCTGTAGAAACCAAAACGACAACTGACTGAAAAAGAAAAAAATATCAGATTTGTGGGTATGGTGGGGCAGAGTGGGGAGAAGAAATGGATGAAGGTGGTCAAAAGGTACACACTTCTGGGGCGCCTGGGTGGCGCAGTCGGTTAAGCGTCCGACTTCAGCCAGGTCACGATCTCGCGGTCCGTGAGTTCGAGCCCCGCGTCAGGCTCTGGGCTGATGGCTCAGAGCCTGGAGCCTGTTTCCGATTCTGTGTCTCCCTCTCTCTCTGCCCCTCCCCCATTCATGCTCTGACTCTCTCTGTCCCAAAAATAAAAATAAAACGTTGAAAAAAAAATTAAAAAAAAAAAGGTACACACTTCAATTACAAGTTAAATAAGTATTGAAGATGTAAGGTGCAACATGATGACTACAGGTAGATGGCATACTTGGAAGTTGCTAAGATAGTAAATCCTTGACATTCTCATCACAAGAACAAAACAGTTTTCTCTCTCTCTCTTTTTAAAGATAATATGTGAGTTAATGGAAGTTAACTAAAATCATTGTGGTACTCATTCTCAATATACATAAATCAAGTCATTATGCCGTACACTTACACAGTGCTATATGTCAATTATATCTCAATAAAACTGAAAGAAAAAATTAACTAAAAATAAATAAATATTTATTTATTTAATACTCTTGGACAAATACTTTCAAGGAAGTATTTAATAAATGAAAATAAATTTAAGTACTTATTCATAATTCTTCATTCAAATTGGTTCTACAAAATTCCATGGAAAGCATTTCATCTTATTTGCTAAAATATATCAAAGATCATATTACTGGGCACTTTTCTCCATCTGCTTTTATCTTAGTATCTGAGATGTTTTGAACAAATGATATGTAATCTAAAAAACATATAGTGAATATGTGCTTTACATTTTAAGACTGAAAATTTTAAAACTCAATTTTAAAGGAAAAAAGCCCATTTTAATTGGGCTCTATAACACTTCTGTAGACAGAAAAGGATATGTAGGAAGATTCTAGGCTTAGGAAACAGTAGGAAAATTCAAGGTATATTTGGGACTCTGAGTTTTTAATCAAGTAGGAAATCATGATGAGTTCATACTAGTTATAAAAGCACTTTTGTCCCTTGCTGAATGCTTTGTCTCAAATGCAAACATTTCCTGTTTACCGTTCAAGGGTTAAGTCAAAATACAAAAAGGGAAAAATAAATAAATGAAATAAACCTATCAAAATAAGGTAGCATCTTAAGAGATATGAAAAAGTGAGGGGCTCCCGTGTGACTCTGTCAGTTGATGTCTGACTCTTGATTTCAGCTCAGGTCATCTCATGGTTCATGGGATTGAGCCCCACGTTGGGGTAGAGCTTAACACAGTGGAACTTGCTAAGGATTCTTTCTCTACCCCTCCCCCACTGTCTCTCTCTAAATAAAATAAATAAATAAATAAATAAATAAATAAATAAATAAATAAATAATTTCAAAAAGGAAAAGTGAAACAAGCCAGACACAGAAAGATAAATACTGTATGATCTCACTTATATGAGGCATATAATTTGTCAAACTCATAAAAGCAGACATTAGAATGGTAGTTGCCAGGAGCTGGGGAAGGAGAACATGGGGAGGTGATGGTCAAAGGGTACAAATCTTCAGTTATGCAAGATCATTAAGTTCTGAGACCTATTACACAGCTAGTGCCTATAGCAAACAGTACTGTATCATATACTGAAAATTTGCTGAGAGGATAGCTCTTACTTTCATTGTTCTTAACACAGACTCTGCTGCTGCTGCTGCTGCTGCTACTACTACTGATAACAATAGTGAGGATAGGGTAACACTTTAGGAGGTGATAGATATGTTTATGACATTGATAGTGGTGATGGTTTCATGGGCATATTGTTATCCCCAAACTCATCAAGTTGCATGTATTAAATACATGTAGCTTTTGCATGTCTATCATACCTAAATTAAGTGTAAAAAAAGTGCATAAAATAATATTTTTAAGTGGGGCGCCTGGGTGGCGCAGTTGGTTAAGCGTCCGACTTCAGCCAGGTCACGATCTCGCAGTCCGGGAGTTCGAGCCCCGCGTCAGGCTCTGGGCTGATGGCTCAGAGCCTGGAGCCTGTTTCCGATTCTGTGTCTCCCTCTCTCTCTGCCCCTCCCCCGTTCATGCTCTGTCTCTCTCTGTCCCCAAAATAAATAAAAACGTTGAAAAAAAATTAAAAAAAAATAATATTTTTAAGTGAAAAGAAAATATCGATAAAGAATACAATAACACCATCATCTGAGTTAAGGTGTCATAGCTGTTAACAAATATTCTATTCCATTGAGAAGATCAGATTTCTGGTAGGAGTTACTGTAGCCCTAGGAAAGGCTTTAGAGGAATTTAAGCCAACTGAGGTGGAAGGTGATAAAGGAGAGAGTTTTCTCGCAAAACAATTAGAGCAAGTAAAGTTATGAGACAGGAGAGTAGGATATCACTGGGAAGGAGTGAGTCAGTTGATCTGACTTGATCAGGACAATTCTGTAAGGAAACAGTGGGAGTCACAGTTTGAAAAGTGGATTTTAGACATCAGTCCAATAATACCAGAATAAGAAGTTTACATTTGCTGAGTAGAGAGTGAGGATCCTCTAGGATTTGTGTGTTTATTTTATTAGTCCAATAATACCAGAATAAGAAGTTTACATTTGTTGAGTAGAGAGTGAGGATCCTCTAGGATTTGTTTGTTTATTTTATCTAATGTGTGTTGTGGTTAATTTTATGTCTACTTGGCTGGCCTAAGAGATGTCCAGACAGCTGGTGAAACATTATTTTTGGGTGTGACTGTGAGGGGTTTCTGGAAGAGATTAGCATTTGGTTCACTAGAGTAGAGAGATTGCCCTCAGGAATATGGGTGAGTATCATCCATTTGTTAAGGGCTCAAATAGAACAAAAAGGCTGAGGAGGGGCACATTCTTTCTCTTCTTGAACTGGGGCATCCATCTTCTCCTCCTGTTGACATCAGAGGTCCTGGTTCTGAGGGCTTCTGACTTGGAAAGGTTTGTGCCACTTGACTTTCTGGTTCTCCAGCTTGAAGGTGGCAGGCTGTGGGACTTCTCAGCCTCCACAACCAATTCCTGTAATAAATCTCCTCTTCTATATGTCCAAATAGCCTCTTGGTTCTGTTTCTCTGCAGGACCCTGACTAACATGGTGTGTATTATTTTTTACAATCCTTCTTGTTTCAAGGAGGAAAATTCAGCTTATAGAGATACATAAAATTGCAAGAAGAATGTCAAAATTATGTAACAAATAAGTATTAATTTAGTTAAATAAAAAAGTATTAATAATACAAAATATTTAAGTTCATTATGAAAATGAAAATACAATAGCAAAGTGTAATTTCTGCCACTTTCAGGTGTTTGTTATTTGCATATTTGAAACTCATTTGTTTTGATGGTCTCAAAAATTATACATATAGGTTTATAGTATATTACAACTTCCTTTTCCCTCTACAATATATTATAGAATCCTTTTGTATCAATATATACAGAACTGACTCCTTTTTTCACTTTTTAAAAAGTGCGTTTAAGTATAATATGCATACAGAAAGTGCATATATAAATAAATGCACAGCTAGCTGAATGCTTACAAAGCAAACATTTCAGTGTAAGCAGATCCCTAATCAAGAAACAGAAAATTAACAGCTCTTTGGAAACTCCACCTTCTCATGCTTCTTTATAGTATAAGTTCCTGTTTTTGAAATTTCAAGTCTTTAGTGTCAGACTTCCTTTGCTCAATTATATGTTTGTGAAATTAATTTATATTATTATGAATCATTGTAGAATATTCTGATTACTATCTTAGTATTCCTTTGTGTGATTGCACCATAATTTACTTATACAATCTACTGTTAGTAGCAATTTGAATAGGTTCTAGTTTGGAAATAATAGTAACTGCTACTATGAATATATTTGTGTCTGAGACATAAATACACACACACAAATATACATATGTACATATACGCATTTATATTTCTGTTAGGGTAGAATTAGTGGGTTTTGGAATATTTATTTGTTTAGCTTCAGCGGATAATACCAAATTATTTTCTAAGTGTTTAAGCAAATGAATCATCCTGCTGGCATTATATGAAGACCCTGGTTGTTTTACCTCCTCTCAAACACTTCATTTCTTTGGTGTCTTTTATTTGATATATTTATATATCAATATATATATATATATTTCTGTGGGATTGTGATAGTATTGTGGATTTATTCTGCATTTACTTGTTGGCTCATAAGATTGAGCACTATTTCTTATGTTATTGCCATTTGGTTTATTCGAACATGTCTCTTGCCTTTAAAAAAAAATAGGCCATTTGTCCTTTTCTTACCCTTTTGTAATAGTGCTTTAAATATCTTGTACATACGGCCTATGTTGGATGGATGTATAGCAGATATTTTCTTCCACTCTGTATCTTACCTTTTCACTTTTAAGGTGTATTGTGTGCATGTTTGTGCGTTTTATAGACAATTTTCTAGAACAGTTTTAGATTCATTTTATTTTATTATTTTCTTTTATTTTTTTAATGTTTAATTTTGAGGGAGAAAGAGAGCGAGAGAGAGAGAGCAAACACACAAGCAGGGGAGGGACAGAGAGAGAGAGAGGGAACACAGAATCCAAAGCAGGCTCCAGGCTCCAAGGGATACACACAGAGCCTGACATGGGGCTCGAAACCAGTAACCATGAGATCTTGACCTGAGCCAAAGATGGATGTTTAACTCACTAAGCCACCCAGGCACCCCAAACAGTTTTAGATTTAGAGAAAAATTTAAAGGATAGCACAGAGAGTTCCCCTATAGCCTGCACCTGGTTTCCCTATATTTTATCTTATGTTGGTGCATACATTTTTACAAGTAATATACCAAATATTGATACATTATTATTAGCCAAAGCCCATAGTTTATTCAATTCATGGTAGAGTTTACTCAGTGTCTTGTTTCTCATCCAATATTCCATTCAGTATACATGTTACATTTATTAATTATATCTCATTAGGCTTTTCTTGATTCTTGATTATGACTATTTCTTAGACATCACTGAGGGGAGGTGGCAGTGGTCTCATTACTCAAGTGGAGGCAAAAATCCCTATACTACACTGTGTCCCTTCTGACACCACCCCCAAGGAGAAAGAGTAGCATCTCCCTAGTGCTGGGTAATGGTGTAAGTCCAGGCTTCTTAGTGGTCTCCACTAATACTGATACAGAGAGTGGAACTTTTTACTCCCATTTCAGAGGGAATGGAAGTCCTGACTTTCTACTTCCTACTTGACCCTATTGGGACCACTGTTGTGATTCCTGGTTGCAATCTGTGAAGGGCAAAAGTCTAGAAACCCCTGGTGACCTGTGATGGTATGGACAGAAGTGGGGCCACAGGTGTTGAACAGTGTGTGTGTGTATGTGTGTGTGTGTGTGTGTGTGTGTGTGTGTGTGTGTGTGACTAGAATAGTTGCTTAAAATGTTTCTGACTTGCTAGACTGTCTTTTTCCCTAATAATTTTGCTAGACAGATTAAAGTTTGTTGGGTTTCAATATGTCTGTGCCTACTGGTATTTTGGGGATAGAGGAGGAAAAAGTAAAACCCATGGGATACATAGCCATGTTGTTCCTTGCATCCTGAGGTCCCTAAACAACCCACCTTCTTCTCATCACCTGTCAGAGATATCTTAGGTTTGTTTAATAATGTAGACATTTGCTAGTTGTATTAAAAATGGAAAGAATACAGAAATGTGTATCTACTCCATCAACCACAAGGGGAAACCCAATGTGCTTATCTACTTTTAAATTAGAAATTTTTTCAAGGATTTTATTATTGCTATCTCCTTTATCTCTTTTATTTTATTTTTAAAAAATCTGTTTGTTTGTTTGTTTGTTTTGATAATGACTGACTTGTCTTTTTCAAGAAACTTCAACCACTTTACATCACATCCTCACTCTGGAGACTACAGGCTTTGTAGAATGATTTCTAGCAAATATATGCTGTTATTTATCCATCTGTAGCAGCTTAACAAATCCAAGGAAAGATTTCCCATAGCCATAAGTCTGCAGGGATGCCATGGGAGTTTTTATTAATATTGTCTGCTCCAAAGCACTTTGACCATTGAAAATATTTGCTTATGAAGATTTTGCATATTTATTAATTTGATCTCACATCTCCTCAAATGTAAACATTTCCCTAGTTTTAAATGGTATAATTATCTATCTCATTTTATAATATATTTTAGGCTTATGGCTACACATATTCAAGCTGGGTGTATTTCCAGTCTCACAATTTAAGATGCTATTGACAAAAGCTCTGTGTTTTCCCAAATTGAAATCTTAGAGAAGATAAAATTGAATCATCTTTTGAACTGCTAACAATGAATATTGTCATCCTCTTTTATAACATGCTAGATTTTGTTTAGCAGTGTCTTGTATATAGTTGATACTTACAGATTTGTGGATTTTTCTAAAAATGAAATATTTCAGTCATGTTTTATTAATATGCCTTTGTTTTGTTGTTAAATTGTGCTGTATTTTTAGTAGTACTTTATTTTGTTACTTTATTTTATAAAAACAGATTCTTTAAAGTATTTTAAATGTAAAGTATGTGACAATTCCATATGTGAGTCTTCAGCAAATGACTGGATATATAACTATTTTTATATGAAACAGAAACACATTTCTATAAACAGTTTTCTTTAGATGCTGGTTATTTCCTAAAAGATCAAATATATATACATATACATATATATATATATATATATATATATATACACACACACACCTCATATACACAAACTTTATGTAATTATATGTTTTATTAAGATAGGTAGGGACGATGTGATGACAATAACTATTTACATAGTTGGGAAGAAACCCATGTACCTCTTCTACAGATACAGAATTTTGGGTTCCAGTCTTTTGCAACTGAGTGTAGCTATTTGACTAAGTCCTCTGTGAGGAATAAGCTTAGAAGTTCCCTGAGCCTTCACGGATGGGTTAACAAGGCATGAAGAATTAGAAAGCCACAGGATGTACACACCCAAGTTTGGGTAAACAAGGTTAGGTAAAAGGGGCAAGGCCCCCAGTGTAGGACAAAGGTATAGGAATAATGAATCTCAGGATGAAAACATCCTAGATGAGGTAAACAAGATTAGATATTCAGAAATGCGCCCCCCCCCCCCAATTTAGTACAATAGCAGAAAGCTGCTTTCACAGAAAGGAAGGACCAAATTAGGTAAAAAGGTAAACAGGGCTATAGACCACAGCAGGGAGAAGTTGCCCAGAGCAGAGCTAATTAACAAAACAAAAGTGCCTTGTTGACCCTGAGGTTACATGCTGGGTCTTTCTTGTCCCCTATACCAGTTTAGGTAAACAGAGGTGGGGCCTCATGTTTGCTGCAGACACCAGAATCTTGTTTTGTATTGACCCCAAACCCCTAACAGCACGTATCTCCAAAACCCCCTTTTCCCCATGCCCATGAGTTCCTGGGTTCTTTGTCTCTCTGTGCACGCCCATCATGCTTGTAAGCCTTTTGATCCTAATAAAAACAGAGCAAGGACCCTTACTCAGGTCTCTTGTCTCCTACAAGACATTACCGTGTCTACATTTTTAATCCTGTGCCCCGCTTTCTTGCTGGACAAGAGAGAACTCCAGACCCAGAGTCTACAACAGTTCTCAAACTGGAATGTGAGTGAAAGTGACATGGGCCAATTTCAGGTCTGCTCAAAACACTTTGCTTCTGTTCTCTATTCTTTTTTTCTTTTCCTGGGTATGCAATGATGATAACCCAGAACCTTATTAAGTCATGCATTGGAGTTGCAGAGCTATATTTTCTCCAGATCCTTTGATATCTGTATGGAACTTATCACTCTTTTTTGGGTCTACTTTGTTGGAAAACCTATCTAGGATGTCACATCAGAGAAAATTAAACTTTTATTGAGTTTAAACGATTATGGTCTAATTGGTACAACAGATTTAGTCTCATCTTACACATATATATTTAATCCAAAATCGGATTCGCAATAAAAGAGAGGATCATTAGTTATATATAAATATAGTATTTTTAGTTTTAATGTTGTTATATTAATATAATAAACAAAACTGGAAATTCTTGAGACCCTACCATAATGTAGTGTAACAATTCCCTTCATTTATTCAGCTTTACAAACTTTGCTTAAAGTGGTAGATGGTGTTGAAAGATAAGGGCAAGCCCTAGATAGATGCCCCTAGCCTGGTCCATGATTTTTTTTTTTCATTGTAGTAAGACTTTTTCAAGTTTAATACAATGGGCATGTTATATTTTTATGAACAAAAATATAAACAAACTTATTTTTAACATTATTTTATCATGTGTCTGTTGGCCATCTGGATGTCTTTTTGGAAAAGTGTCTATTCATGTCTTCTGCCCATGTCTTCACTGGGTTATTTGTTTTTCGGGTGTCCAAAAACCAAGAGCACACTTTACAAACTGTATGTTAGCCAATCTGACAGTAAATTATATTACAAAAATAAGTATTTTAGTCACACCATAAAGAGAAAGCTATTGCCTTTCCTTGTATGTATTTATTGATGTCCTCCAGTCAAGGACAAGTAAGTAGTTGAACAACACCTGTAGTTGAAAAAAGTCAGATTAATTGGCATTTTGCTCTGAGTGAAACCACATATAATGCTTAACTATGGGGTTTTTCAGTAAGAGGGTATCCACAAAATGTTTTATAGGATTTATGCTTCTATTAAGTAATTTGGAGAAAGATTAAATGAAGCTGGATTTTGCTCTGGATTGGATGCTCTCAGAAAGTGGGGGTGATTTTATTTTTGAGGATCCTAATTTTCATCCAGAAGATATGAATAACAAATTGGGGTTAAAGCTATAATTTCTTTTTTTCATTTTTTAAATATTTTAGTTAATATACAGTGCCATATTGCTGTCAGAAGTAGAATTCAGTGATTCATCACTTATATAAAATAAAAGCTATAATTAATAAAAATGCAGCAGTCACATATTAGTCAGAAAATGAGTGTTTAACCATTATTTTAGTTTATACAATGCTTTTGCTTTTGTCTGTGCTTAGACATGATTATTAAGTTGTTACACTTTTGTTCTTTTTGTATCATGATCACAAGATCACAAGTGGCCTTGCTTATGTTTGTGGTTGCAGGAATTTTTATGCTCAATGTGAGATCATCAGAGCTTAGTTGCAAGTATCAGACTAACTCCAGCAACACCAAGTCTTAACTCTCAAGGCCACCAAATTTCAGGTGTTACTTTTCTCTTAGTTCCTGCTTTTTTCCATGGGTAGATGAAGTGAGGACTTAGGGTATTAATCTAAGATCTTCACTGTTGCCAAGCTTTTGCTCATCAGGAGGTTGCTTCCAGAATGTTGTCTGTTGTTGGAATAGAATTAGTCTTTCCCATTCCTTTTGTTGCATTTGAAATGACAGGAGCATTTAAGATACTGAACAGGATACTTCAACAAAATGGTTTAGTCTTTGCAATAGATTTTGAAGATAGAAGCCTGAATTACCAAACTCAGACAGCAAAACCTGTCCTAAATCCAGCTGTGCTAGTTCCAAATATCCTGTAAGCTTTTCTTTTAGCCTAATCACAGACTATTCTATGCAACATACAGTATTTACATATAATCAGCAAGAAATGTTGATGTAGTACAACTTCCTCCCTGGCTAGATGAACAGAAATCAAGGGTTATGTACTTGTTCATAACAACTTTGGCTAATAGTTTAAACTGGTCTGTTGGCCTCCCAGAGTAGAAGTTATGCTCTCATAAGGAAAAATAATTTTGGGAATATAATATTTATCAGGAGATAATCAATTATTCATTCCTTAAGGTGGGAAAAGATGGATTAAGCAGTTTTAGCAAAATGGGTTGGAATATCTCTAAAGAGAACAAACTGACTATTGCAGCAAGAATGAACCCAATATTTTTCCATTCCTGGCTGTGGGCTATGTTTTGCTGATAGGGTTTTAATTCTTCAGCAAAAATATCTGCTGATATGGGCTCAAAGTTCAATAATAACAAGATTGAAGTTTGGAATTAATTACATGAGGAAAACTAGTATCAGAAGAAAACTTTAAAAGATGTTTATCTCCTGAAAAGTTTAAAAGGACAGCTATTAAAGTTTTTGTCAGCAGGATTTGGTAGGGAGTGACACATACATTAATTGGTTAAATTCAGAGAAATCACAAATCATCATATTTAAAAGTAACAAGATGAGGGGCACCTGCTTGGGATTCTCTCTCTCCCACTCTCTCTGCCCCTCACCTAGTCATGCTCTCTCTCTCTCACACACAAATAAATAAACTTAAAAAAAAAAGTAACAAGAAGGGCTGCCTGGGTAGGTCAGTCTTTTGAGCATCTGACTCTTGGTTTCAGTTCAGGTTATGATCTCACAGTTCAGTTCCTCAGTTAGAGCCCCACATCACACTCCACACAGAGCCTGACTGGGCAGAACCTTCGCTCGCTGCTCCTCCCCTGCTCTCTTGCTCTCTCTCTCTCAAAATAAATAAATAAGCTTTTTAAAAAAAAGGTAACACGATGAAGGTAAAAAAGAGCACATTAAGAAAATCTTTTGTTAATTGAAAGAACATGTCAGAGTGATGTCAGGGCACCTAGGTGATTCAGTCAGTTGAATGTCTGACTCTTGTTTTCAGCTCATGTCATGACCTCATGGTTTGTGGGATCGAGCCCTGCATCGGGCTCCATACTGACAACGTGGAGCTTGCGTGGGATTCTCTCTCTCCGCCTCTCTCTCTGTCCCTTCACTGCTTGCATGTTCCCTCTCTCTCTCTCTCTCAATCAAAATAAATAAGTATTTTAAAAAAGAGCATGTCAAAATGTAATAATATGGAGGATTAATGACAGAATAAAAGAAGAAAGAGGCTACTGCAGAATTAGAAATTTCATCTTGTTCTCTCATCTTGCAGAAGTTGTCTACTTTTGGAGTCATTAACCTAATTCTGTGTCTTGGGTAAAAACAGCCTACTTCCATAGTTAGTTTCTGGTGAATTTCAAACAATCCTAAATTTATGGTTTCTTAATAGCAAAGACAAGGTAGTCAAGAACGAGTTATTTATGTCTTTTTAACTGGAAATTATAAATCAAAGGATAAACAGTGCAGGGTTTTACTGTTTGTCAATTATTAATAACAGCTGATAAGGTCTTTTCCATTGCATGAAAGATCAGTTTTCCTGATAGCTTTTTTTTTTTTCCCAGAAGACCAAATGTCCTTTTTTCAGATCATGTTAAGTCTATTGAGGTGCAAATTTTGGATATGCAAATTAAATATGATTTTACTATAGTTGTAGGTTTCATATGGATCTCTGACCATGTTTAGCCATATTACTAGTAATAGAATGAAGTCTCAAAATTATCAGATTCTTGGGGTAACATATTCTTTTTTTAATGTTTTTTCACATTTATTTATTTTTGAGAAACAGAGCAAGACAGAGTGTGAGTGGGAGAGGGGCAGAGAGAGGGGGGACAGGGCAGAGAGAAGCAGACTTCAGGCTCTGAGCTGTCAGCACAGAGTCCAACGTGGGGCTTGAACTCATAGACTGTAAGATCATGACCTGAGCTAGTTGGACGCTTAACCAACTGAGCCACCCAGGAGCCCCTTGGGACAACATATTCTTAACTCAGGAAAATTTGTGAGGTCTATATGTAGTTGATATTACCATCAAGGATACTGTCAGTAGTTTGGGGATTGTAAGTATTAGGCCTTCTAAAACTTATGATTTCTATAATTATAGAATTCCATTACTTACCTTTACAATTGCTGAACTTTGTGAATAATAAGGAAAGCAAGCTTTCTAAGTAAATGGTAAAGATTTATGGAGTTTTTGATAACAGTGCCACTTGAAAGTGTCTCTCTTACTGTAGTGATACAGAATGGGATACTCAACACAAAGAATACATTGCTCTCCTGCAGGGAAAATCCTCAAACCATCCTGACAAGAATCAACAATAGACAGTTATAATCTGTTGGGAGGTCTTCAAATGAGCCTTAAGAGTTGGGTTCTTATTATGCCCTATCTTGAATTCTTAACAAAATTATGTAATTGCTAAATCGGATATTCATTGAAAAATACCCTTAATATTATTCCATCAAGTTTGGTTCAATATTATTGCCAATTTGTGTCTGCTATTGTGGATATTTTCAAGCATTTTTCTCAACTTCAATTTTCTTATGGCTATTTCCTTAAGCCATAGCCAACTGTATAAAATTTCTTCAATTTGTTGTGATCTCTGTAGGTGGTTTCTACAGACAGCAAGAAATATCTGCTTCCAAAGTATCTTAGTATCATCATCTAACTCATAATCATACCTACTATTAGGATAAATATATTCTCTCCTGTCATTTGTCAGCTGGAAGATCTTGGTGAGGGCAATGAATTCAACTACAAAATTACTTAATTTCTAGAGTGATTTTATGTTTTAACAGTAAACTCATGTCAGTGACAGCATAGCTTGCTTGGTAAGTTTTAGTTTTGTTGTTTTTGTTTTAAGTTAAAAATTTTTTAATTGTATTTATTTATTTTTGAGAGAGAGCAAGCATGAGTAGGGGAGAGGCAGAGAGAGAGGGAGAGAGAGAATCCCAAGTAGGCCCTGTGATGTCAGTGCAGAGCCAGATGCAAGGCTCCATCTCACCAGCTGTGAGATCATGACCTCAGCTGAAATCAAGAGTTAGACGCTTAACCAACTGAGACACCAAGTCACCCCAAGTTTAAAATTTTAAATAATGCTTTTCTATGGGATTTTTTAGAGAGGTTGTATATCATGTGGATAGTAGTCAAACATAGTCAAGCAATTATTGGCTTATCTTTCTTCATTATCAGGGAAGGAAGGTGGCTTTATTTAGAATGTTGCACCAATGGATAGTTAAGTTATGTGTGAAGGAGAAACAATACTATAGGAGGAAGCGTAATTAATGAAGAATGTGTTTTCTGTCAATAGGAGGGTGTATAGAGTATCATTAAGTTTAGTGGAGATTATGAAATGAAAACAACTGAAGCTTTCATCAGTTTTGTTGCTACTGCTTTTATACAAGCTGGATAGCCCTAGGCTCTTGGATTTAATGAAAAATTGAAACAACAGCTCTTTAATGATTTCCATGTAATAGTCAGGGGTCTTAGTAGTGCCTGCCCAAACATTTCATGAACAAAAACGTAAAGAAACTGATTGAACACAGAATCTGGAAACAAGTCTGTTTGTAGACTATATTTACCAGTTTTTGGATTCAATTATAAGTATGCCTTTTTTGACTTGAAAAGTGCCTGAGCACTGCTGTTCTGTGAAAGACAATGTCAAGAGAATAAGAGAACAGGCTATAGACTGAAAGGAAAATATTTGCAAAGGACACATCTGATAAAAGACTGTTATCCAAAATACACAAAAAATTCTTAAAAATCAAGATGAAAAAGAGCAACCCAATTAAAAATTGAGCTGAAGATCTGAACAGAGCTTCACAAAAGGAGATACAGATGGCATGAAGTATATGAAAAAATGGTTCACACTATATGTCATCAGGGAAATGCATGTTAAAGCAATAATGAGATACTGCTATATTCCTATTAGAATGTTCCAGATTTTTCTGGAACAATGTGGAAATCTTTGTGTTTCCTAGTGACCAATTTAGGAAAACCATAGTAGGTATAGGCATATATGATGTGTATTATTCATAATTTGGGGTCTGAATATGAGAAAGGCAAAGTTAATAATAGGTTTTAGACAAGACAAGCACAAAAATTTTAAGAGAAAAGCTTTTATAGACACCATTATAAAGTAATGGTAACAATATAAAGTAATAAACAACAGTGGTTGTTAGGAATTTAACATTTTAAAAAGTAAGAAATGTTTCGCAGTTCTGTTTAACAATATGTTAAAAGAAAGATTTAACAGAACATTTTGATGACAAAAATGAAGCTCTACATGTGGGCAGAAAATAACATTTTACAGGAAATAAAAGACACATACTTTATTCATTACTTATGAAACAATTTCTATTAGGTTAATTGTTAATATGTTTATATATCTCTGTATTGAGACATACAGAAATATATAAACATACGAATAGACAATAAATTGAAAGCTCTTAGCTAACCACCAATATATTAAATGAAATAATATATGTATCATTAAATTTGTCCTCTTGATCAACTGTGAAAAGTTTCCCAATAAACAGAGGAAAATCATATCCATTTTCTTTTCTACATATTCATACCTCACTGTAATTTTTTTTCCTAGTTGAATCATTCATTTATACTACCATCAACTCTATATAATAATTTAAATCAAACAGTGATCAGCCAAATGTAATGATTTTCCTTTTTTTCAGCACAAGAAAAAAAACACACACAAAAACCAAAAATGAAACAATGAAAACTGTTTAGCTACTAATTTTCTTCATGAGAACTCGTTTTATATTACTTTAGCAGATTTTGAGGTGACAAAATATATATATAAATATATAATATAAAATATTATTTATTAATATATATATATATATATATATAATACAATGAGAGGCTTTTTCATGTTTTTTTAATTTTAGCCATTCAGGTAAATAAGGTAAATTACAATTATGTTAGTGATCATTGTTGATAGTATCTAATTCTACTAAGAAATCATCCTATTACACAATCCTTACATATTAATAAACATAATCATTTTGGTTAAGAATAGTATGAAATAAACTCTTATAAATATATTAGTCATTACTATTCCATTTAGCTACATATATTAATTTGTATATTTTGCACATACAATGTATTTATTATATGTTATATATTATTTTCAATCATATGTATAATTTTGAACTAGTTATAGAAACCTGATAATTTACTTAACTCATAAATTCAATGCAGGAAATTCAAGAAGTTTAATCTTAAATCCTGAGATAGGTAATACTGATCTAGTATAAGCTAAATATTGTGCTGACATTTTTAAATGGTAAACTAAATTTTAAACACCTTGAAAAATCATTCCAAAAGTTCTTTTTCTGTCTTGGGATCTTTTCTTTGTATCTAGCAACCATATGAATGAAGGCTATTACGCAAATGCACTTTGCAATGTCATAAAAAAAAAGAAAGAAAAAAATTTAATTACTAATCTTTCAAATTTCCTTTAGACATTTTTGACTGCCCTTTCAATCAGATATTCCTAGAGTATGCACATACCAATACAATTATTTTTCTCTCATCAATCTTTAAAATTTCAAAAGTGAGCAGAAAGAGGACAAGAAGAAGTAAAACAAAGAAAGGAAGGGGGATAGAGACAACTTCAGACATGTATGAAATTATCACTATAAAAAAGCTAATGTTCTTTCCTCTACTAAGAGAAAGCAGAAGTTTAGAAGCAGTAAAAGGCCTTTTAACATGTATAAAAGAAAGAAAGAATGAATGAAATTAAGAAAGAGAGAAAGGAAGGAAAGGAAAGGAAAAAGTATGGTTGAAATAATAGCTTGGTCCCTTGAAAATTTTAACAAGCTGTATACTTTTTGTAATGCTTATTAATCTCCAAAGTAGAAACATGAGTGGAACATTTCATCTGTAAGCAAAATGGTTTTTTTCCTGCTTCAAAGCTATTCATCTCTTGTTTGTTCTAAGCACTTCTCAGTAGATTAATTCTACTCATCTCAAATTTCAAAATGTAATCCCTATTTCAAATTGTCTTGATGAAATTGTGCCAATTCGAGAAATAAACATAAAGTTTAACAATATAATAAATAGACATGAATAAAGAGGATATTTGGCCTCAGAGAGTTACACTTTATATTAAGAAGGAAACATAAAATTTGCGATGATCTGTAAGGATGATGCTTTTATAAACTTGTGTCTCTGGAACTTGACCGAAGACCAATTGGCAAGCCTTCTGATTTTGAGCAGATAAACCTAAACAAAGAATTTCTCAGAGACATACAGACAAGACTGAGAAAGTTCTTTGTAAGGTGTCAAATGGTGAGTGGATGACAAATATCTCCAAACTCTGGTGTGAGGAGAAATTAAGAACTTCTCAATCCCAGAGTTGGTTCAAGGAAGTTGACCAAACCTCCATCCATTCTCCCATTTTTATTTTCTTTAAAAGTTGCAACACAAAACAAAACAAAAAGCACTCAAGAAAAAAGGCAAGTTTAAAAAAATAATAACAGAAGTTAGAAGACTGGAAAGAAATGATTTATAAGCCATATATATATATATCAGATAACCAAAATTCCCAAGGGACTTTATTTCTTGGCAAACAAAGAAAACAAAATAAATCCAACAATGAAGAGCCTAGCAAAATACTGGTGCTCAATCAGCATCAGATTACCAACCAATTTACAGGTTTAATCTCATTTGGGTCTATCCACAGGGATTGCTCATGTGCACAATATATTACTAGTATTTGCCTTTGGCAGTGAGGGCTTTAGCTGAATCTTGGTGGAACTGCCACTTCTGTCATAAACCTCAAGGGACATAGCTGTGGTCAGACAAATTTGGACATCATTGAAAAGGTAGAGACTGTACATCATGAAGATACCATAAGATATCTCAGTAAGAAGACTTATGGGATATGTGCTTGTGTTAAGGTAATTTTCATGAGCATTTATAGAAATGGAATTTGCTACATATTGGATGCTGTCAGGAATTGAATCTAATTCCAAATTTTAATCAAAAGTCAAAATAAGAGCTAAAGTTGTCATGGTAAAGAAGCAGGCACCATTCAGTTAATTATTTTGGCTATTTTGTGGTTTGTACAATGTTCAGTGTTCTTCACTGGGGACACAGAAGTTTATCTCTATGGGTGGTGTGGCTGTAGCCTTGCTTTATTGTTTATAGATGTTTCTCTGATATTAGCATTCTAGAGTTCTGTGAAATTCTTGTGCTCAACAGAGACCACATGCATTATCTGTGATTACCAGGCTAGCTCCTGAATGTCAGAGGATGTTCTTCTCTTTCTCTATATTGAAATTTAAGTTTTAAATATTCACTTAACCACCATTCACCTTTTAAAAAGTTTTATCAGCTGTACCTAATAATAATTTTGTACATGAAATTGCAAAAGAAGACTCAACGCTGTACTGAATTGCAATGGCCTGGGATGCTCTCTTGATAGGTTGTGGAAATGTATGGAATCCCAGATTGTTTTTTTGTTTGTTTGTTTTATAAATTCAAATTAGTTAACATACAGTGTAGTACTGGTTTCAGGAGTAGAACCCAGTGATTGATCACTTCCATATAACACCCAGTGCTCATCATAAGTGCCCTTCTTAATGCCCATCACCCATTTAGCCCATCCCCCATACATCTCCCCTCCAGCAATCCTCAGTTGTTCTCTATAGTTAAGAGTCTTTTATGGTTTGCCTTCCTTTCTGTTTTTATCATATTTTTCCTTCCTTTCCCATATGTTCATCTGTTGTGTTTCTTAAATTCCATATATGAGTACAATCATATGATATATGTCTTTCTTTGACTGACTTATTTCACTTAGTATAATACACTCTAGTTCCATCCACATTGTTGCAAATTGTAAGATTTCATTCTTTTTCATTGCCAAGTAGTATTCCAGTGTGTGTGTGTGTGTGTGTGTGTGTGTGTGTGTGTGTACATGTGCGTGTGTATATCTTCTTTATCCATTCATCAGTCGATGGACATTTGGGCTTTTTCCATTATTTGGCAATTGTTCCTAGTGCTGCTATAAACATTGGGGTGAATGTGTCCCATCAAATCAGCATTTTTGTATCTTTTGAATCCATACCTATTAATGCAATTACTGGGCCATAGGTTAGTTATATTTTTAATTTTGTGAGGAACCTCCATACTGCTTTCCAGAGTGACTGTACCAGTTTTCATTCTGACCAACAGTACTGAAGTTTTTCCCTTTCTTTGCATCTTCTGCAACATCAGTTGTTGCCTGAGTTGTTGATTTTAGCCATTCTGACAGGTGTGAGGTGATATCTCAGTATGGTTTTGGTTTGTATTTCTCTGATGATGAGGAATGTTGAGCATCTTTTCATGTGTCTGTTTGCCGTCTGGATGTCTTCTTTGGAAAAGTGGCTATTCATGTCTTCTGCCCATTTCCACTGGATTTTTTGGTTGTTTTTGTGTTGAGTTTGATAAGTTCTTTACAGATTTTGGATACTAACCCTTTATCTGACAGGCTATTTGCAAATATCTTCTCCCAATCCAAAGGTTGCCTTTATTGTTTCCTTTGCTGTGCAGAAGCTTTTTATCTTGATGAGGTCCTACTAGTGCATTTTTGCTTTTGTTTCCCTTGCCTCTGAAGACATATCTAGTAAGAAGTTGCTGTAACTGAGGTCAAAGAGGTTGCTGCCTGTGTTCTCCTCTGGGATTTTTAATGGATTCACATTTAGGTCTCTCATCTATTTCAAATTTATTTTTTGTGTGTGGTATAAGAAAGTGGTCCAGGTTTATTCTTCTGCGTGTTGCTGTCTAGTTTTCCCAGCACCATTTGCTGAAGAGACTGTCTTTTTTCCATTGGATATTCCTTCCTGCTTTGTCAAAGATTAGTTGGCCATATGTTTGTGGGTCCATTTCTGGGTTATTTATCCTGTTCCAATGATCTATGTATCTATTTTTATACCAGTACCATACTATGTTGATTATTGCAGCTTTGTAATACAGCTTGAAGTCTGGAATAGTGATGCTGCCAGCTTTGGTTTTCTGTTTTAACATCACTTTGGCTATTCAGCATGTGTTCTGGTTCCATACAAATTTTAGGATTGTTTGTTCTAGCTCTGTGAGGAATGCCGGTGTTATTTTGATGGGGATTACATTGAATATGTAGATTGCTTTAGATAGTATAGACATTTTAACAATATTTATTTTTCCAATCCATGAGCATGGAATGTTTCTCCAATTCTTTGTGTCTTCTTCAATTTCTTTCATAACCTTTCTATGGTTTTGAGTGTACAGATATTTTACCTCTTTGGTTAGGTTTATTCCTAGGTATCCTATGGTTTTTGTTACCATAGTTAGTGGGATTGATTCCTTGATTTCTCTTTCTGCTGCTTCATTATTGGTGTATAGAAATGCACCTGATTATGTACATTGATTTTATATCCTATAACTTTGCTGAATTCATGTATCAGCTCTAGCAGATTTTTTGGTGGTGTCTTTTGGGTTTTCCCAGTAGAGTATCATCTCATCTGTGAAGAGTGAAAGTTTGATTTTTCCCTTGACAATTTGAATACTTTTTTTTTTCTGAGGTTAGGACTTTCAGTACTATGTTGAACATCAGTGGTGAGAGTGGACATCCCTATCATGTTCCTGACCTTACAGGGATAGCTCTCCATTTTCCCCCACTGAGGATGATATTAGTTGTGGATCTTTTATATATGGCTTTTATGGTGTTGAAGTATGTTCCTTCTATTCCTACTTTCATGCAGGTTTTTATCATGAAAGGATGCTAGTTCAAGTTTTAACAGCAACTAGGTTAAAAGACAGAGGGCACATCAGTGATAAATTTCAAAATGTTCCACAGGTTACTCATCACCTCTGCTTATATATTCAGTTTGTTCTAGTTAAATTAATGTCGATGGGGAGCATCATGATCCCTATTTTGGGTGCCTGACATATTTTTTTAATATGAAGTGTTGTCTTACCTTTTTCTCTGAGTATAAATGTAGTTTATTCCTTTAATTCCAAATTTTCTTAGGAGAGCTTTTATAACAATTCCAAGTGTATAGATTTATATGAGTATAAAGTTTTGTGCTTTCAAATCAATTTTCTAAACCTATAAATTAATAAACCTCTACATGTCTTAAAGCTCAACATTTCTTATAATGTTCTGAAAACAGACTTCCATTCTTTATTACCACAGAAATTTTTGTGTCAGTGGCATATTTCCCCAGAGAACTTTGGTTAATTGATCTTTCTAAATTGCAAGCTTAACAATATCTTCCTTCAAAAATTAAATTGTCTCCATCAGTGGAACTAGAATAGAACTTAAATTTCATCTAATTTTTATCTTTTTATTCATACATGGGTTTAATTTACTTTTGCAAGGTCACATGGCTAATAAATGCTGAGTAAGGACCAGAATTCAGGTCTTGTGATTATCAGAACATGTTTTGTTTTGTTTTTTTCTGTTCATTTCTCTCCTTCAAATCTCCAACGTTTCTTACATATGTGTATGTATGTGTGTGTGTTTATGTATATGTATGTGTTATGTATATATGGGTATGTGTGTGTGTATGCTTTCAGAAACTAATCAACTCCAACCCAAGACAGTGTCTTCATTCAATAATACTGCAGTATCCTTCCAATTGACAAATTTATATAGCTTAATGTTCTATAAAATTCTGGAAATCTGAGTCTAGTTCTTGGTGGAAGTAGCCTCTTCCGGCTTTCAGGTGCAAATGCTAATTGGATTGTAAGCAATTTGCACTTTGAAGAATAAAGAGAAAAGCATGCTTGGGGCACCTGGGTGGCTCAGTTGGTTAAGCGTCTGACTTCGGCTCAGGTCATGATCTCATGGTTTGTGAGTTCAAGCCCCACATCAGGCTCTGTGCTGACAACTTTCCCAGAGCCTGGAGGCTGCTCTGGATTCTGTCTTCCTTTCTCTCTGCCCCTCCCCTGCTCACACTCCATCTCTGTCTCTCTCAAAAATAAATAAACATTTAAAAAATTAAAAAAGAAAGAAAAAGTATGCTTGCTAATGTAGAAGTAGCAGGCACAAGAGCATTGGAGGGAACTGTATAGCTTTTCTCCCACCTGGCCAAAATGGTTCTTTATTTTAATTCTCTATGTAGAGGGATGAATGGATTTCCAAGGTTTGGATGGGGTGTAGACATCAACTATAGAAATTCTAAGTATCGTATGGCAATCCTACTGTTTTCTTGGAGTGTCCCAAAATAGAGTATTTTAACACTTCCATAGTTTGTGTATAAAAAGTGCTTCCTTCTGGAATAAAAATCTATGAAATTAATTTATCTTAGATTTTCCTTGTGGGAAAAAAAAGATAAAAGGAGATATTTTCTGTAAGGCCTCATGGGAAAAAAAAACACGATTGGCATGCAATGAGGCAGGAAATAAACAATAGTTATTGAAGAAAATTAGTCAATCATTATGCCACAAATATGTAATAGGGTTTTAATTTCCAACCAATTTGCTAGTCAAATTGCCCAATTGAAATCTTCTGTAGGAATATATTAGACTATTTTTTAATTTTTATTCATTTTTGAGAGAGGGAGAAGCAGAGTGCAAGTGGGGGAGGAGCAAAGAGAGAGGGAGATAGAATCTGAATAAGGCTCCAGGCTCTGAGCTGTCAGCACAGAGCCCAATGTGGGCTCGAATTCACAGACTGTGAGGACATGACCTGACCCAAAGTCAGGTGCTTAACCCACTGAGACACTCAGGTGCCCCTAGACTGTTGTTGGGAAAACTGTAAAAGTGTTTAAGGAAAATCCACTTTCTAAGGCAATTTACCAAGAAATGCTACACTTTCCATATATTCAAATATGGCCTTTTGCTAGGAACTTCTTTCTTTCCTAACACTATCTATAAGACATGGAAATGTTTTACATATCTCAAGTTGGCACTAATTATAAAACCATGAACTATACAGATTTCTCCTAATGAGCAGTGTGTGTGTGTGTGTGTGTGTGTGTATAACCAGAAATTATCATGTAATAAAAATAAGAACACAATAATAATTTCAAGGATATCCATTAATCACATTAAGCAAAAATTAGTTAAAAACCTTATTAACACGAAGACACACTAGGTTTAGGTAAGAAAACTAATTCTAGCTATAGGATGTTTTCAAGGCTTTCATGATTTTTTTATGATTTCACAATCATAAAGGAAGACTAAAAATAAAGGAGTGGGGGGTGCCTGGGTGGCTCAGTCAGTTAAGCATCTGACTTCGGCTCAGGTCATGATCTCATGGTTCATGAGTTCAAGCCCTGCTTCAGACTCTGTGCTGTTGGACTCTGTGCTGTCATCTCAGAGTCTGGACCCTTTTCAGATCCTGTGTCTCCCTCTCTCTCTGTCCCTCACCTGCTCATGCTTTGTATAGCTCCCTTTCAAAAATAAATAGTAAAAAATATAAAAATTTAAATAAAAATATATAAATATTTTTTAAATGAAGGGATGGGTTAACCAGATAAAATAGTATAGCAATATTCAGCAAATTGGTTGAACAACAAAAAGGTAATTATAAATGGTATAATGTATAAATGACATAAAATTTATATACATGATATAAAATGATCAAGTATTATGTAACAACCATACATAGAAAATTATAACTCAGAATACACAATTTCAAACTAAGAAGGATATTCACATGAAGTCCACTAAGAAATTCAAGTTCCATAAAGCAGAACATCACGTCTCTAAAAATAATGCAAGAATGTTAAAGCCAACAATCTCAACAAAATAGTAGCACGTCAAATCTAACTAACATTAAAAAAAATCATTCACCACAATAAAATGAGATTATTGCTGGGATGCAAGGGTGGTTCAATATTTGCAAATCAATCCATGTGATATGTAACTTCAAAGAGAGAAAGAATAAGAAAACACATAATCATTTCAATAGATGCAGGAAAAGCATTTGACAAAATACATCCATTCATGACAAAAATCTTCAATGAAGTAAGTTTAGAAGGAACATACCTCAACATAATAAAGACCATATATGATAGCCACACAGCTAACATCATACTAGGTGAGAGATTTTCCTCTAAGGTCAGGCACAAGGCAAGGAGTGCTGTCAGGCACAAGTGCAAGTGTTCTCACCATTTTTATTCAACATAGAACTGGAAGTCCTAGCCACAGCAATCAGACAAGAAAAAATAAATAAAAGTCATCCAAAATGGTAAGGAGGAATTTTTGTTTTACAATCTGCAGATGACAGGATACTATTTACAGGAAACCTGAAAGACTCCACCAAAAAAATTACTAAACCGATACATGAATTCCGTAAACTTGTAGGATATAAAATCAACATACAGAAAACTATTGCATTTCTATGCAACAATAATGAAGAAACAGAAAGAAAAATAGGAAAATGGTCCCATTTACAATTACACCAAAAATAATAAAATACCTAGGAATAAATTTAACCAAGGAGGGAATAAACTTAACTAAGACCCCTGTATTCTGAAAACTATAAAACATTAATGAAAGAAATTGAAGATGACACAAACAAATGGAAAGATATTCCATGCTCATGGACTGGGAGAACAAATATTGTTAAAATGTCCATACTACCCAAAGCAACCTACAGATTTAATGCAATCCTTATCAAAATACAAACAAAATTTATCAAATAACTGGAATAAAAAATCCTTCAATTTGTATGGAAACACAAAAGACTGCAAATAGCCAAAGCAATCTTGAAAAAGAAGAACAAAACTGAAGGTATCACAACCCCAGATTTCAAGGTATACCACAAAGCTGTAGTAATCAAAACAGTATGGTAATGACACAAATACAGACACATAGATCAATAGAACAAAATATAGAGTCCAGAAGTAAACCCACAAGTATATGCTTAATTTATCTTTGACAAAGAAGGCAAAACTATGCCATGGGAAAAAAACAGTCTCTTCAACAAGTGGTGTTGGGAAAACTGGACAACTACATGTAAAAGAATGAAACCAGACCACTTTCTTACACCATACACAAAATAAACTAAAAATGGGTTAAAGACCTAAATGTGAGACCTGGTACTATGAAAATCTTATAAGAGAGTGCGAGTAGTAATTTCCTTAACATTGGCTGTAGCAACATTTTCCTATATATGGCTCCTGAGGCAAGGGAAAGTCAATTATTGGGAATACATCAAAATAAAATGCTTCTGCACAGCAAAGGAAATAATCCACAAAACTAAAAGGCAGCCTATTGAATGAGAGAAGATATTTGCAAATGACATATCATATAAAGGGTTAGTGTCCAAAATATATAAAAAACTTATATAACTCAACACCAAACAAAAACAAAAAACAAAAAAACTAACGCAGTCAAAAATTGGGCAGAAGACCTTAATAGATGTTTTCCAAAGAAGACATAGAGATGGCCAACAGACATAAAAAGAGGCTCAACATCACTAATCATCAGAGAAATGCAAATCAAGACCACAATGAGACATCATTTCACAACTGTCAGAATGGCTAAAATAAAAAACACAAGAAACAACAAGAGTTGGCAAGAATGTGGAGAAAAAGTAGTTGTTGTGCACTGTTGGTGGTAATACAAACTGGTGCAGCCACTGTGAAAAACAGTATGGAGGCTCCTAAAAATATTAAAAATAGAACTACCATATGATCCAGTAATTCCACTACTGGGCATTTACCCAAAGAATACAAAAACACTAATTCAAAAAGATATATGCACCCCTATATTTATTGCAGCATTATTTACATTAGCCAAACTATGGAAGCAACCCAAGTGTCCATCAATAGATGAATGGATAAAGAATAGCATATATAAATGAAATCTAGAGTGTATTATGCTAAGTGAAATAACTTCCAGAAAAGGGCATATACCATATGATTTCACTCATATATGGAATTTAAGAGACAACACAATTAAAGGAAAAAGAGTCAAACAATAAAACAGAACTATACCACACAAACTGATGGTTATCAGAGAGGAGGTGAGTAGGGGATGGGCGAAATAAGTGAAGAGAATTAAGAATGCACTTATGAAGACAAACACTAAGTAATATATACAATTATTGAGTCATTATATTGTCCACCTGAAACTAATATAATAATGTATGTTATGTTAATTATACTGGAATTAAAAAAATAAACTTTTAAAATAACATAAAATTAAGTTATTTAGACAGAAAAAGAAAAAAAATGCTAAAGTCAACAACAAAAGCATAGATTTGGGAAGGAAAAAAAATTAAGTGTAATTTGAATGTCACATAAAAAAAAGCCAAACATCAAAACATGGATTATAAGTAGATTGAAAGATAAATGCCAAGCTGAGAAAAATATCATTTCACAAATAGAAATTTAGTATTACTAGAATAATAAATATTTTTAAATTAGTAGAAAAAAATCTAATATTTTACTAAATCATCATGAGTTTTCAACAAATATCTGTCAACAAATATCTGTCAAAAAAATCAAATAGGCTTTACAACATATTTTATAATACTTAGTATACTGCAATGAATAAAAACACAATGCTGCAAAAATTCATGCATTCATAATGATACTAACAAAATAATCCAATTGGTCACTATTAAGCATGGCTAGGGCTGCATCCATTCTGTCTAAACACTGAGGGGGAATAAAGGAGTAAAACCCAACATTTATATCTTCTTTGTATGAATTGTACTTCATAGTAACCAAATAATTGATGTGGGGAAGTGCTTCTATATAGAAAAAAAAATCCAGCTAATGAAAACAAAATAAGTGATAAATCCTGAGCATTGTCATTTTGCAGTCCTTTGGAAATGATGGATTTAGACAGTAATTATCATTTGCTGCAAAAATCATTATAGAGAAGGTTTATGGAAAACTTCAGAATGGGTAGATAGAGCAAATAATGTGTGAACTCACTGATCAATCTCAACATCACACACACAAAAAAGTAACCAGATATCACATATACTTTCTTATACATCACAATAGATAATACACTGCATTGCCTATAAATTATTTTTTCCAAACACCAAAATGAATCTGATAGAATTTCTAGATCCAAATACCAATTTACCAGCAATATAGAGGATAAAGGCATACATGAACCAATGCCATGACCTGGTAATCAATCACATCCAGAATGTAGGACATTCTACTGATAAATGGCAAAAAGATAAATGTGAAGAGGGAAGTAGGTTTTTAAATATTCACCAGTCAAATTCATTACATGGAACTTGTTTTATTCTGAGTCACAGAAGCCATCTAAGAAAATAAGTAAGATAATCATAGAAGTTAATCTGATATTTGCTAATATTAAGAATCAATTTAGGGGTGCCTGGGTGGCTCAGTCAGTAAAGCGTATGACTCTTGATTTTGGCTCAGATCATGATCTCAAGGCTCATGAGATAAGCCCTGTGATAAGCTCTGTGCTGACAGTGTGGAGCCTGCTTGGGATTCTCTGTCTCTCCCTCTCTCTCTCTTTGTCCCTCCTCCTCTCTCTCTCTCTCTCTCTCTCTCTCTCTCTCTCTCTCTCAAAATAATAAAAATAAAAAGAATCAATTTAGAAACTTTCCTTATTAAAAAGAAGTGTAAGTTTTCCAGCCATCCCTCCTTCTATTCAGTATTACACCCAATGTTCTAGGTAAAACAGATGAGAAGATTTAAGATTGAAAAAACTTACTGTAAGTGAATGGGCATATGATCAGCCTTAACTATCTTACAGAATCTATGTCAAAAATTAGGGTTAGAGAGTTCAGAAAGATGACCAGATAAGATAAACCTGCTTCTTTGTGTGTTTAGTAAATTTGAGTAGCTTAAGCAGAATTTAAAAAGAAAAGACAGTATGTAATACATTGTAAGTAAAACAAACTGAGCTTTCCTAAAAATAACAGGAAAACAAATTTATGCAATAAGCTTTACTTTAAACATATTTTCTAGATATATTTTCTTTTTTTTCAATATATGAAATTTATTGTCAAATTGGTTTCCATACAACACCCAGTGCTCATCCCAAAAGGTGCCCTCCTCAATACCCATCACCCACCCTCCCCTCCCTCCCACCCCCCATCAACCCTCAGTTCTCAGTTTTTAAGAGTCTCTTATGCTTTGTAGATAGATTTTCAATATCAAAGTAGATATAAAAATAATTCCACTCAAATTTCATTGTTTCTTTTTAAATGTGAAGAAATGTTGGGAACTAATTTCATTTAAAAAGCAATAAATCAATAAATATATCATTATTATGAGAAAGAATTCCAAATTTCTGTGATTTCATTGCAGAGAAAAAGTCATCATAACTAAAATAAAGCACATTTGATTACTGAATATTATTTTTCTTTTAGCAAAATAGAATTCTGTAAAACCATTTCACAGACAATATTATTACATTTCCCATCTACCTATAAATACAATTCTTTGCTTAAGTTATATATCCCTCAACCTATGAATTTTATTTTTATTGAATAACTCTAATTTACTGTAAATGTGATTATTCATTTCTGGCTCTTTGAAACCATTTCCTACTATTTGTAAATAATGGCTCTCGTGTCCTATTTTCTCCAAAATTTTAATTTTGTTTACTCAAAGGTGGCATAATATCTATTAATGAAACATTTATCTTTGTACTTGAGTGGAGCTTTTCAATTTCCTTTGGACACTAGATTTTTCATGCAATCCTCATAGAATTTTTAAAATTCTAGTGCCTTTGCAATCTTCTGAAGGGGAAAAAAAACAAAAAAAGACTTCCAATATCCAAACAATAATAAAATTGTTTTGGAAACTTTTCCTCCAAGTTAATGTAGTTCTTTGGCATTGTGTGAGGAAGCCTGAGTAATTTTATACAGTAAATAACAACTTCAAAGAACATTAAAAATAACTTTCTCAATGTTTCAGTAGACTGATTATAAATATAAAAGATGGGTGCATGCCAATAAAGCATAATTTATTAAAGAATAGATTTGGCAATATATTTCTGTCTGTGGTTCAATATATGCTTTACTTTCAGAAGGTAGATAATTTAAAATTTAGAATAAGAATTTCTGATAGTAATTATTTTTTAGTAACAGTTGACACAATATAACATATTTCACATGAAATAAATATTTTGCAGTTTTTCAAGCCTTAAAATTTCTTATAATGTGGAGCATGGCTTAAAGTCAGGTTAAATGATGATCAGAATTCATTGTTTTTAAAGAGGCTAATGTTCATTTGTTAAACTAAGAAATGAGTCCCTTCAAATTTAATTATGATAATTTTTGGAAAATAGTTTTACCCTCACCTAGAAATATACTATCTAACAATTATACAGTACATTTTATTTTATATAATAACATAAAATAATTGCTCAATTATATTCTTATATATGAGTATATCATATGTAAAACATTCTATTATATATATGATCATATATATTTTATATATTATTTATATTATTTTTCTGTAAAATGGAGGGCTTAACCCTCCATAATTTTAAGTTGGATTAAAATTCTTCCCATCACAATTTTAGCTTATAATTAAATATATGTTATATCATTCATATTTGTTATTTTCAAATCCATTATATGTAGGAATGGTTGATAAAGAAATTATAACACATTAAAAGCATTTAGAAAGTAAGAAAAATAAGGAGGAAAATACCTTTTTCACCATGAGATTTTTTTTCTCCTGCTTATATTTCTGTTGTTAATGGTACATTTACCTAAGCCTCATCATCATGTCAGTCAACTTTCCATAACACATTCTTCTGTCTTCTATTGGAAGGGATCATTATGCTTCATGTACTGGAAAAGAAAACAAAACAAAAACAAAAAGCCCTTTTCTCCCTCTTATAAAGCAGCTCAGTTACAAGTGTGCTCCTTAGAACTGGCAATGGAGAAATTCACTATACTACCTAAGATTCTAGGAGATAATTTAGAGCTTTTTCAACTAAATTGATGCTGCCTTTCTTGGCACATCACTTTACTATTTAGTACGCAATCAAATCAGACATCAAAAACTTTTTATAGTGTTTAACTGATAAGATGTGCATGCTGTTTTGTAATGTATTAAATCATCACAAAGGAAATAATGGATTTATCTGTTATGTTCAAAGTTGGGATGCTCCTGTGTCAATTTCCGCTGTTCTCAAGTACATGTTCCTCACCTCTCAGACAACAGTCCCCATTTACCCTTAATATCTCATGCTCATTCTGAACTCAAAATCATTTTTTGTATTATTGCCTATGCTGAAATGTTTTTATCCTTTTGATCTTTATATTAATGCTCATACTTGGCCATCAGCTGCCAATAAAAGGTTTATGTCCACTGATTTGTTTTTTCCAGCCTCCTCTGGCTGACATTAGTGTCTCATTCCCTGAGCTCTGTGATACTTCTTTGTGTTATGACAAACTCACATAAAAACGTATTTCTCTGAATTGGTTTTAAATATGTAGAAGGCAAGCCCTACACCTAAGTTGGAAAGTGAAAATTCTTCTTCAGTGCTTAAAAAAGATAGACTATATACATGAATGGGATTTGTGAGTACCTGTGGGGTGAAGGTATATGGTATTCAAATTAGAGGAATAGAGAAATGTATTCTTTTTTCTTTGTCAATTATGGATATGGAGATGACTTATTTTGTCTACTTTCTAATGCACCATTGCCACTGGAACCAGTGCATTCCAATTTCCATGCTTATGACACTTAATATGTTGACTTCTAAATGGATGTAACATTTTACTATACATGCCACCATTAGACTTTTTATCTTAAATAGAAAGAATATTTTTATTTTTGAATTTTAAAAGGTCATTTTTCCCTTAACTGACTAAACCACATCCTGCTCAAGTAAGTAATTTTATTTCCAGATCCTTCTACTGGAAATTGAATTAATTGAAGCACTGTTCTTTTATAATGTATGATAGGCTTGTAAGAAAGGCTGCAACTTTACTGCAGTTGGGGAAAAAAAAATCTATAAATGAATCAGTGGCAACTTCTCCAGCCAAATATAGCTAGCTGTACGTCTTTTAAAATTTTAGTGAAGATTAAAACTTTGTCATTTCAGTGCATCACTCAATTTAACATGTAAAATAATGTTCTTCAGTGAATGATGAAGGATAATGATATAAGAACTGGAAGGATATAATGACAAATGCCTGGGAGAAAACCTTCCTTGTTTGAATTATTTTTTTTTCCTTTTTAAAATGCTAAGGGTTTATAAACACAGGCTTCTGAGTATTATTCTGTGATAACAAGCTAATAAAAGTATAGCCTCATCTGTAAACTGGGAATGATGATACTTCTAATAAAAAGTTGAAAATGCTTTACTTTGATAGATGTTTGATAATGCAAATAATTCATTATTTCTACTATTTTGTGCTAAAGCTAAACTGATATTGCAATTACATTAATGCATGTAAAAACTAAATTTCAACAATAGACACAAATGAATTATACCTTGAATCACTAACTACAATATACAGAAAATTCATTTAAATCATTTTAATTTTACATGTTTGATACACCTATCAAATTTGTACATGCACTTATCAAATAGAAGATTCTACTTGTGCACAAATACTGACAATTGATGTTTTTATTGAATGTATGCATCTATTTAATAAGCTTCTTCTGTGATGTCAAACACTGTACTTGTCTACCTTTCTCACCTGACATATGTTCTGAGTTCCTGGTGTGCACACACACTAAGTTACTGAGTGACAAACTTCAAAATCATCAAGTTGGAATACTTTCTTATTACAACAGAAAAATTCAACTAATGGTGATTAATTTGCCATACAAATCACAGAACTCTCACACTCCTACTTCCTTCCTTCCATTGCCCGTAGATTTTCAATCTAATCCTGCACTGATACTCTAGAATTTGACTGAAAATTATGTTGAGTATCAGGAACTGAATGAAGAATTTTCCTGGAATATCAAAATGAGATACCCAAATGGCTACTTGATTCCTATATATCTTTGGGTACCCCAAACTGTACCTATATATATTTTTGCTGCAAAGAACAGAGTGTCCTTTTCTATTGAAAAATTATCTGTTCCTTATGTCATTAAGTTTTATTACTATAATGTACTTTACCTGTAACTACTGCAAAGGACCCCAAAGGAGACTGTAATTGAACCACAATGTGACTCTCTACTTACGCCTCTCACCTTGGGAAGTCATGCTATGTGATGGTTATTTATGTTGATTACTAATACAGTGAAAGACATACACAATCTAAATGCCTAATACAGGACATAGTATTGTGACTCAGTCAACATGAAATGAATACAAGATGATGACATATTTCTATGGGGATTGAAAAGAATTCAAACAATAGAAGCATTAAAGAAACATAGATAACCTTTAGTTCAAATTATTGCAAGTGCAACATAAGTGTATATAAATATGTAAATTTGTACATAAAAGATGATAAAGTTTCCAGTAACTAAATTGAGTGAAAAGTAAATGTGGGGTGGAAAGATGTGCAAGAAGTTACCACTGTCTAATATTGCCTTTGAATGTGTGAGAGTTTATGAGAAACGTATACTAAACAAAAAGTTCTTGTGTGTGTGTATGTGTTTATGTCATGAGACAAACTCCTGTTCAGCATTTTGCATTTGAAAATGTCTCGTTGATTATAATATTTAGAGATCTTATCCCGAGAAGGGAGAAACGCCAGAAAAATAGAGCCTGTTCTGCCTCTTTGCAATTCTATGTAAGACAATTTTTAAAAACTCTTATAATTCAGAGGAATTCATAGTAAAGCCCATCTTATAAATGAGATCAAATGATAAGAAAATGGCTGGTGATGAAGAGATATCAGAAAACTTGAGAAGCTTACGACACCCAAAGACGCAGCTGGTAACTCTCTAGAACATTGCTGTAAACTCTCATTACCCCAGCATGATGACAATTGTTCATGCTTTTCACAGCTGTTTTTTGCATTGCCAGAACAGCTGTTACCTGCAAAAGAATATTTGAAGAGATTAGTCTCCTGTAGACCATCCAATAGCCCTCTCAAGAGTGAGACAGACGTAGGGCACAAGTAATGCTGCAACACAAGTAAAGCAGAAACAACATTAGGTTTGAGGTGTCAATTGAAGAGACATTGGTAATTCATGGGGATTAATGTTTCAATTTCTCAAACTTGTCTCTCAAGCTACTGAAGTGATTTCTGTAATCATTTTTTTAGTCCATTTATAGGAAGAATAACTTTGGCAAATTTCTAATTAATTGTGAGTTGATATCTTATGCAGATAAGTTGTCTTAAATACTTACTATTGCCCTGATAACTCTTAATCTGAACACTGAATGTTTTTAGGGTTTGTGAAAGAAATGAAAGAATCTTTGAAAAATTATTTTTATCTGAGAGTTTAGAAATATTTTTTCATCACTTCAGTTAATTTTTAAACCTTTAGCATTGAACAGATGTTCAAGATCTGCTGAAAATTCATTGGTAATTTTCCACCTGTCGTGGACTCTGTTTTGAAGGGATTGTAAATGGCTGATTGTTACTGACAACAGTATTTCTTTTTCTTATTTAGAATCTGTAGATATTGAGTTTGTGTGAATGGTACTAATGAAATTCAAAACACTGTATCAAATCCAGAAAATTTTGTTGTTCTGGGTGCCCTATCATTTTATATGAATTAGATCTTTTTAAAGTCTTTTCCTTCAATTTTATTATTTTTATTAGAAGTAGTAATAAAATGCCACTTCATACAAGAGCATTGCTTCTGATCTCTCTAATAATACAAGTATATAAGAGTTTTTTTGTGAAGACTTTTCAATAGGCATATTCACTTCTTAGTAGCCCCTTCAGTTTTGTCCATAAAGGATGATATGGCCAAACACTGAAGATATATTTTTCACTATAGTCTAAAAAGATGACAGTTTGTAAGGTTTAAAATAAAGGTGACTTTCAAGTGACTGAGTTGGCTTTTTTTGCTGTTGTTGTTAGTTGATTTTATTTATTTTTTAGAGAGAGAGCATGAGTAGGGAAGGGGCAGATGGAGAGAGAATCTTAAGGAGGTTCCACAGTCAGCACAGAGTCTGACACAGGATTAAATATCATGTCCCTGGGATCATGATCTGAGCCAAAATCAAAAATCTAAAACTTAACTGAGCCATGCAGGCACTGCGAGTTGGCTTGCTTTTAGGCAGAGTAGGGTTTAATATACTTATCTTATACCCTCACAAAATAATTTTATCATGATATTGCTTTTTGCCGTGAAAGATCCTATATATTTGTTCCATCTTTGTAGTTTGCAGCTAATCTTTTCTTCATAGTCTAGTGTCTGTAAAATTCAAAGTAAATATCTGATAATAGTGACAGAATATAATCCCTTTAATATAGGTTACTGTTATAAGGCATCTATACATGTATAAATAGTATTTCTTGTAAAATTTAGACATGTAATTGCTTTCAACAAGGATATTCTGAAATGTAGATATGAAAATTTATTTTATTTTTTAAAACAGTGTTGATGACATCAATTCTACAAAAAAAAAAAGACCAGTTTTAGAAATGGTTAAACAGTGTTTACAGAGTTTCAATTCCTTAAGATGGTTTAAAATTGGGACTCATATGATTACTTTGTTGTAAAATAAACTTATTTGGGAATAATGACATATTAATAATGCATTCAGCATTTCTACAATGACTAGTGTTGATTAGGAAATGGACTACAAAGAGGAATAGAGAATAAATATAGCATAAGAAAATTACGCTGTTTATATATTTGAACTGATTTTTTAAATGTTTTTACATTTTTGCAGTTTTTCTGCCAACTTATTTGTCCTTCAGGGAAAATAATTATTTTTTAAAGTTTTTATTTAAATTCCAGTTAGTTAACATACAGTATGCTGTTAGTTTCAGGTGTAGTTTAGTGATTCAATATTTCCATACAACACCCAGTGCTCAACACAAATGCCCTCCTTAATCCCCCCATCACCCATTTAATTCATCCCTCAACACACCTACCCTCTGATAACCATCAGTTTGTTCTCTACAGTTAAGAGTCTATTTCTTGGTTTGCCTAAATATCTCTTTGGTTTCTCTTTCTGCTCGTTTGTTTTGTTTCTTTTAATTCCACATGAGTGAAAACATATGGTATTTGTCTTTCTCTGGCTGATTTATTTTGCTTAGCAAAATCTTTTCTAGTTCCATCCACATAATTGCAAATGGCAAGATTTCATTCTTCTTTTTGGTTGAGTAATATTCCATTACACACACACACACACACACACACACACACACACACCATTTCTTCTTTATCCATTCATCAGTCAATGAACATTTGGGCTCTTTCCATAATTTGAGTATTGCTGATAAGGCTGCTATAACTGTTGGAATGCATTTATCCCTTTGAATTAACATTTTTGTATTCATTGTGTAAATACCTAGTACTGCAGTTCCTGGATCATAGGGTAGTTCTATTTTTAACTTTTTGAGGAATCTCCATACTATTTTCCAGAGTGGCTGCACCAGTTTGCACTTCCACCAGCACTATAAGAGGGTTCGCCTTTCTCCACATCCTTGCCAACGCCTGCTGTTTCTTATGTTGTCAACTTTAGCCATTCTGACAGGTGTGAGTGATATCTCCTTGTAGTTTTGATTTGTATTTCCCTGATGATGAGTGATGCTGCACATCTTTTCATGTGTCTGTTGGCCATGTGTATGTCTTCTTTGGAAAAATGTCTGTTAATGTCTTCTGTCCATTTTTCTTAAAGTTTATTTATTTTTGAGAGAGAGAGCGAGAGCAAGAACATGACCGGGAGAGAGGCAGAAAGGGAGAGACTAAATCCCAAGCAGGCTCAATGCTGTCAGCACAAAGCCAGATGCAGGGCTCGAAATCACCAAGTGTGAGATCATGACCTAAGTGGAAATCAAAAGTCAGATGCTTAACCAATGAGTCACCCAGGCGTCCCATCTTTTGCCCAGTTTTTAGTTGGATATTCATTTTTTGGTGTTGAATTTGATAAGTTCTTGATAGATTTTGGATACTAACCCTTTATCAGATATGTCGTTTGCAAATATCTTTGCAAATATCCCATTCCACGGGTGGTCTTTTAATTTTGTTGATTATTTCCTTCACTGTGCACAAGCTTTTTATCTTTATATAGTCTTAATGGTTTAATTTTGCTTGTGTGTCCCTTGCCTCAGGAGACTATATATAGTAAGAAGTTGCTGTGGCCTATGTCAAATAGGTTACTGCCTGTTCTTCTCTAGGATTTTGATGGTTTCATGTTTCATATTTAGGTCTTTAATCCATTTTTATATAGTTTTGTGTGTGGTGTAAGAAAGTGGTCAAGTTTCATTCTTTCACATGTTGCTGTCATTTTCCCAACACCATTTGTTGAAGAGACTTCCCCCCGACCATTGGATATTCTTTCCTGCTTTGTCAAATATTAATTGACCATATGGTTATGGGTCCATTTCTGGGTTTTCTAGTCTGTTCAATTCTTCTATGTGTCTATTTTTGTGCCAGTACCACACTATCTTGATCACTATGACTTTATAATATAACTTGAAGTCCAGAATTATGATGCCTCTAACTTTTCTTTTTCAAGGTTGCTTTGACTATTTGGGGTCTTTTGTTGTTCCATACAAATTTTAGGATTGTTTGTTCTAGTTCTGAGAAAAATGCTGGTGGTATGTTGATAAGAATTGCATTCATTGTGTAGATTGCTTTGAGTGGTATAGACATTTTAACAATATGTGTTCTTCTGATTCATGAGCATGGAATCTCTTTCCATTGTGTCCTCTTTGAATTCTTTCATCAGTGTTTCATAGTGTTCAGAATACAAGTCTTTCCCCTCTGGTTAGGTTTATTCTTAGGTATCTTTTGTTTTTGGCGCAATTGTAAATGTGATTGATTCCTTAATTTCTCTTTCTGTTGCTTCATTATTGGTGTATAGAAATGCCACATATTTCTGTAGGTTGATTTTGTATCCTTCAACTTCACTGACTTCATGTATCCATTCTGGGAATTTTTTGGTGAAGTCTTTTGGGTTTCCTATATAGAGTATCATGTCATCTGCAAATAGTGAAAGTTTTACTTCTTCTTTACTGATTTGGTGACTTTTATTTCTTTTTGTTGTCTGATTGCTATGATAGGACTTCCAGTACTATGTTGAATAACTATGTTAGCTGTGGGTTTTTCATAAATGGCCTGTATGATGTTGATGAATGTTCTCTCTAAACCCACTTTGTTGAGGGTTTTTATCATGAATAGATGTGCTTTGTCAAATGCTTTTTCTGCATCTATTGAAGTGCTCATATGGTTTTTATATTTTCTTTTATTAATGTGGTGTATCACGTTGATTGACTTGCACCCTTGCAACCCAGGAATAAATCCCACTTGATCATGGTGAATGATTCTTTTAATGTAATCTTGGATTTGGCTTGCTAGTACATTATTCTCACAAACCAAGCTTTTACTGTATTATATTAAGAATTTTTGTTAACCATATTCATCTAGGATATTTTCCTGTTGTTGTCTTTTTTAGTGGAATCTTTATCTGGTTTTGGTATCAGGGTCATGCTGGCCTTATGGATTGAATCTAGAATTTTTTTCCTTTTTTCTTTTTGGGATAGTTTGAGAAGAATTTAAAGAAGAATAGCTTCTTTGAGTATTTGGTAGAATTCACCTGTGAGGCCATCTGGCCCTGGACTTTTTTTATTGGGGGATTTTTTATTACTGATTAAATTTCTTGCCAATTATAGGTCTGTTAAGTTTTCTATTTCTTTGGTAGTCTATATTTTGTAGGAATTTATCCATTTCTTCCAGATTGTCCAATTTGTTCACATTTAGCTTTTCATAATGTTCTCTTATTATTGTTTATATTTCTGTGGTGTTTGTTGTTCTTTCTCTCTCATTTGTGATTTTATTAGAAAATAATTCTTTTTTGCTTAATTCTAAGTTCAATCTCAAAGTTTGAAAATATAAATAAAATAATCAAATCTTTCCTTTTTATGTAAAGTATAGCTTGTTTACTATGTTTTGGTTAGTCTGCCAAATATTTTATATGTAATTAAGTATTCAATTTTCATAGCGATCTTAAAATATACCTATCATATAATTTGGTTGTTTGAATTACTGTTTTTGCAGTACATTTGTAGACATTGAAAAGTATAAATACTAAGTGTAAAATTTCATGAATTTAGATAACGTAATCAATAATCCCCAATAATCAGTAATCAATAATCCTATCAGAATATAAATAATATAATAGGTCCACTTGCTTTCTGCCTATAAACTTCCTTTAGTATTTCATGTAAGGCAATTTTGTGACCAAATAATTCTCTCAGTGTTTATTCACCTAGGAAAGTTTTTATTTTGCTTTCATTTTTTAAAGGTAGCTTTTCTAGTCACAGGATTCTTGATTGATAGGTTTTTTCTTTGAGCATTTTTAATGTATTTTCCCACTCTTTTTTGGCCTGTTTTGTTTCTTATTGGGTTTTCCTCGTAATAACCGGTGATTAGAGTATATATTTTTCACTGAAGTATTGATCTGTTCCAATATGAGAGAAAACTTGATAGGTTGGTTTTCTTGAGAGTTGTCTCTTTCTAGGGTGAGGATAGGGCTCAAGGGTGAGTTTTTTGTAATTTTTCAAACAGTTTTTTTTTTTTTTTGAGCGAGCGAGAGAGACCGAGAGAGAGAGAGAGAGAGAGAGAGAGAGAGAAAGCACAAGTGGGGGAGGAGCAGAGGAAGAGGGAGAGAGAGAATCTTAATCAGGCTTCACACCAGCACTAAGCCTGAGGCAGGGCTCAATCCCATCAACTGTGAGATCATGACCTGAGCTGAAATCAAGAGTTAAATGCTTAACTGACTGAGATACTCAGGTGACCCTGTTGTAATTTGTAACTTATGGGAAACTATCCTTTATGAAAGAAATACTCCTATTGTATTGCTACAAGCAGAAATCCAGAATAAAAGTTCCAGTTTTAAACCTCACAACTATTCATTGATCCTGTTTTATTTTTGCTTATTTTCATTTCTCTTTATTTCCTTTATTTATACCACTTCTGCCACTGTCTTCTTTTTTCTGTCCACTAAGGGTCTACAAACAAGACCTTCTATCTGCAATTCTTTTAATTGTGGTCAATTGTCTTCCACACTGTAGTCAGAGTTATCTTACTGTTATGCAAATTAGAAAATATTTTCCCCTGCTTAAAACTTTTGAAGGACCTTCTATTGCCCTTATGACAAAAATAAACCCCATTTACTATTTTATAAGGTTTTCCAAAATCTGATTCCTAATTTCTTCCATATCTAATTCACTCCTTTGCTTTCATATTTGACTCCCTTTAATACTCTAAGCCTAGCTAAGCTGAATTCGTCATTCCTTGAATACATCATATTTCCACTTACCTCTGAGCTTTTGCATCTCTTTACCCTGCATGGAACTAAATCTCACCTCGCTTTTTTCTACTGTCTCAGCACACCTGTCCTGTACAACTTCATCACTCTTTCTGAGTAGTTTTTTGTATATAATTCCTACCCTAGGAACTCACATAAAACATCATTTTCTTGTTAACACATTCATCTCTGGGGAAAGCAACAATTGGTCCCTTGTACACTGTTGTTTACGGCAGCAGCCTACAGTCCTTAAAACAATATTAAACCCTTTTTTGAACAGTATCTCCAAAGACCATCTTAAATCTTTGAAAAATAATTGTACATCAAACAAATGTTGAAAGTAATGCACACCGGAGAACAGATGCTTTTGAAGTTCTAAAGATATAATCTGAAGATTTGCTGTTGCAAATAATTCATGTGATTATTTATAGATATTTAAATTTAGTAGCATTTACCAAAATGTGATTCATACAGAATGATGGCTCACAAACTACAAATGAATTGTCATGTACCCGTGAGCCCTAAAGTGCAAACTTCAATTAAGTTACGTTCTCATGTAGAAAGCATAAAATGGGTATAATGAGAAATATATAAATTTGCATTATCCCTTAATTATAAGAATATTACTATAATAATATAATTTTTATCTTGAGAAAATCAAGGAACATTTTACATATGTCTTTGACTGAAGAGTTACTAAAAGATAGGTTGCAAAATATACATGACTATTTTTGGCTATTTATCAGAAACCTATTATTTTTCCTCCTCATTTCCATGTTGGGTAATTTTATTGCGTTGCTTATTTTTATCACTTCTTTTTTATGGCAGTCTGTGAGATTTTTCTTGACTAGCCAGGATAATTATGCATTTTATATACTAGTAAGGTTATTTGAAACAAAATCAATGAGATCATATTCAGTCGAATACTTACAGAATAAAATTTGTTAGTAAATTTATTTTTTCAGTAGGAGTTATTAGTTTGTAGAAGAAATAAGATTCCTAGTTTTATATTCAGAAAAAAAATGTCTTAGAATTACCAACGTATTTTTCCAGATTTGTAGAAACAAATAAGGCTGAAAATCTCAGTAATTTCTTATAATCAAGTGAAATCATGCCAACCTTATAATGATGGAGACATAAATCAATGAAAACACACAGTGTGTAATCACTAGGTGTTATTAAGTGAATAAATTGCTTTTGCCACAGCAAACATTAAAGAAATTGTGCAATTATCAAAATCTTGTATTTTAATGTTATTTTATTTAAAAGAAAACAGTAATTTTGTTGTTGTTGCTAAGGATATTAACAAGACATCTCATTTTCCTTTCAACATTTCATTACATCCAAATTTGGGCTCATTTTCCCCAAGACTAGTATTCTTCCTGTTTTATGAATCTTGATTAATGCTGCTTTCATCCACATCTAACAAACTCAACTTTCCTCTCATTCTTTCTATTTCAATAAATTATTGATTCCTTTTTTATTCTACCATATTTTTATCAGTTTCATTCCTTCTTTATATCCTCTGTTAACACCTTCATCTAATCCTTTCTATTTCCCCTTAAATTTTGCATAGATTTTTATCCAGAATACATTGTACTTATTTTTTCACACTGCTACAAGAGTTACCCTCTAAATCTTGTCACTTTTCTTCTTATAGTGTTCAGTGAATCCCTACTACCATCAAGCTAAAATCTAAATTCTTTAGTATAACCTGAGATAATATTCTTTATTTTTCTACTGTATAAGCTGTTTCAAGTATACTAATCAAGTTGCTCATTCCAAAAATATATATATATTTATGTATATACATATATATTTTTTTCATAAAGAAAACAGAAATATTAACTTGTGTATAATGGACAAAAAGGCATGTTACTCCTTCTATTCCCTCACAGATCTCTTATTTTTAGTTCCAAGGTAGGTTGATTTTACAATCAGAAGCAGAATAGATATGTTAATAGATATAACATTAGGGAATTCTCTTAGATCATGCTTTGACTGGTATAGCGTTCTTATTTTTAGAATAAGACAATTCAGGAGTGAAAAGTTATTTCTGGTCAGGTCTCAGTGTATCACCTGAACACACAAGGTGTAGATGACTACTGGAGTCAATCTTCTATCGTAAAACTGTTTCCAAATTGGTAATTCATTTTTCCCAGTGCACTGACTGACCAAGAAGTAAAATTTATTTATTATTGGTTTATTTGCTTATTTATTCCTGAGGCTTACACTCTTTACATGGGTTGTATTTCTTACTTTCTCAACTTTATTGCGTAATGAGACAATCTTACGAAAATTTGAAAATGGAATAATCTTGTAACTGATATTGGTGGACCAGGTTGAGGATCCAAATTTTTCTTACTGTTCAGGGTGTTCACTTGTATGATAGGAACATAGGTTAGTTTTTATTTCAACTCAAAATTTCCCACAGGAATAACTAAAATATGTGCAGGGAGGTGGGCAAATGGAATTCTTAGAATTCATAAATCTTAAATAATTGCAGATTATTCTTTTTAAAAAAAATTTTAATGTTTATTTTTGAGAGAGAGAGAGAGAGAGAGAGAGAGAGAGACAGCGTGAGTGCGGGAGAGGCAGAGAGACAGGGAGAGGAGAGAGAACCCCAAGCAGGCTCCAGACTTTCAGCCCAGAACCTGATGAGGGACTTGATCTCACCAAACATGAGATCATGACCTGAGCCAAAATCAAGAGTCAGACAGAAACTTAATCAACTGAGCCACCCAGGTGCCCCTGCAGATTATTTTTGTTAGCTTTTTAAAGTTTTTGATTTTATTAAAATTAGCTATTTTGTCACAAATATTCTCTCCTATCATGCTGCTCATTTGATTTTTTCATAGTGTATCATCATATCTAAATTATAAGGAAGAATATTAAAATAAGAAAAATGTTTGCTAAAATCATGGTAGAAATTCTGATTCATATAAACAACAACCTGTTTCAAACTAAAAATTTACATAGTTTGGTTACTATTTTATGTTTTCCAGCTGACGTTGACTCTTCTCATATGGCAATAGTGTATATACGCAACTTCCAATTATTTGATCTGCCCATTTTTAGTTTATACAATTACAGATGGATTTTCTAATAAATTTTGGATTTGCATTATTTCAAACTTTATGTAAAAAAACATGCAGTAGATCTATAGCACAGAATTTCAAGTGTGCTATGATAGATATTCTCCAAAGTTACCTGCTAAAAATTCCTCTCTTCCCTGTGCTTACATGATCTGTGTCCCAAAGATGGATTTCATTTCTTATTTTCTTCAGTCTGGATTTAACTTGAAGTAACACTGTTTCTATTCTACGACTAGCTTATATGAGGTCTGGTAGCTTCTACTGGCTAAAGAAAGACCAGGGAATCAAGTCTCATAGCCAGCATCAGCTGCTAGTCAAATGCATGAAGCCTTCCTGGGCACTCAGCTCCAGGCAAGTTCCATGTTGAATTCAGCCTTATGCATGGCCAAGACAAATCATGTAGAGCAGAATGCTGCATTCATTCTTGACCCACAGAATAATGAGAAATAATATCTTATATTTTGAAGACTAAGTTTTGGAGAAGTTTGTCATAGAGATATAAATACATAATAAGCATTCACTTTAAATGAGGCTATATTGTCTCTGCAATTCATAAGCAGATTATGTTCTTTATTTTCTCCTTAGTTGAGATAATCAGAAAGAGAATTAAAAATAATCTATTGTATATAATCTCCTGGTAACTGTTTATAATACTGTCATTCTTTAAAAACGTTTCTTGTATCTCTTTTATTTTGTACCTGGGTCAGTGTTTTTCATACAATTTACTTCCTTCCAGAAGGTATATCCTCATTGTTTCATCTTTAATTTCTACTTGTTCTTCCAAATTATATAGAGTCTACTCCTCAAAAAAATATTTTCTTTATTTACCTTCCTGAATCCACTCTTTCCTCTATCTTCTATGTTCTCTTATATGTTCAGAGATCTCTGTGTTCAGAGATAGGAATTTGTGTTTTGCATTACATCTCTGCCAACTGTTGTCCAAACTAAGCAGTTAGGTTTGTCTCTTCCATATTCTATGTCAGGAAATCAAGTGACTATATGATTAAACTCTTTGAAAAGATTGATTTCTCCCTCATACTGACAGCTGATGAGTGCACAAAATCTACAAAAGCAAGCTAGAGACTGTAGGGCCTCTGACAATATTGGAAAGATAAACAGCTCTGTAGAAGTATACAACATTTTTCAGGATAATTTCATTAGTCATTTTGTTACCACTATGCTGCAGGTGACAACCTTCTTCTTTCAAACCCATTGTAAAAATTCAATGATATAGATCTATTTGTACATAGACATGGTATATATCCCTTTCACAAAATTAGGAAGGAAAGATGAATGATTAAATACTGATCTGTTGCTGTCTCCCCTAGAATTTTTTGTTAGTTTATCTTGTTATTTTTTTTATTATTGCTTAACTGTTGGCACACCAATAAGACTTATTTATAATAATAATTTTTACTATGTACAGATAAATGATTGATATGCCAGGTGTATATTAGTCTCAAGGGGAATAGCATACATGAAAATATCTTTTAAACAGTGAAGGGATCATATTGTAATGATGCAATAGTAGTGTTATTGCTTTTATTGTAACTACTTTTTATAGTTTCTAAGTTAAAAGGTTGACAAAACAACAAGTTGTTACTCATCTGTAGAACAGCAAAATAAATATTTTCAAGGGAAGATTATGGGTGGAAATTTCTGTATACTGAAATATTTTAAGTATAGTAATCTTGCTTCTCCAGGTAGTAAATTGTCGAAACTAAGGGAACAGTCTGGGTTATAGCTCTGTGAATGTGGTTTTTACTTGCACGTACACTTAGGATATAATTCAAGGAGAGAAGATCACCAATTCTTAACATTTGTAGGTACTAAATGTCTTCTCAATTTTTTCTTCTCACCTCCTTTATATCTTCTTTTCACCCACTCAGAATTTTATGACTATTTTTGTTTTATTTTATTTTCTAGACATTTGATTTGCTATCTTTATAGGACTTGTCATTTTTTATTATTGCTTAACTGCTGGAGCAACAATAAGACTTATTTATAATAACCACTTTTATTATGTGCAGGTGATTAATAAGCCAAGTATATATTAGTGTCAAATGAGACAGAACTCTTATACTTACTTGTATAGGACTTTTGTGGTCTAAAGTCCCATGATTTTAATAAGGCAGATTTTGTTTTGGCCACATATCAGGATCAATTATATCAGAATCTCCAGGGTGAAGCCCAGGAAGTAGCATTTTGGAGTGGCTTCCTCAAGTGGTTACACACACATGAACATTTCAGCATAATTATTCTCTAGACTGAGAAAAGGGGGAAATTGCCATATTATTTTAGCTATCCTTATGTAACAGAAAATTAAAATAAAACGATATAATTAGTACCCTTGATGAGGGTAAAGGGGGAAATGATGTGTTTGTTTTATTTTCCAGTTTGTGAGGTTGTCATAGAGATATGCATAGTATTATCAGAGTTTTATGGTAAATTTATATATATTTTTAATTTTTGTATGTTTATTCATTTTTGAAAGACAGAGAGAGACAGAGCACAAGCAGGGGTGGGGCAGAGAGAGAAGGGCTCCAGTCTCTGAGCTGTCTGCACAGAGCCCTATGCGGGGCTTGAACTCACAAACTGTGAGATCATGACCTAAGCCGAAGTCAGATGCTCAACCAGCTGAGCCACCCAGGTGCCCTGGTAAATTTATAGTTTTTAAAGACACTGGATTAATAGTGAATAAACTAAATTTATTAAAATTCAGATGAAGCCTTTATAACCTATTAGAAATTAGGTTTTTCTGTTACTATTTTTTTCTATTTACTAATTTATTTCATAAAATATATCCTAAAATTTCTCTGTAGAGGTTTTTTTTAAGTAATTAGAATTACACTGGCGATAATATTGACAAGTTTTATATTAGCTTCATATTCATTTCTCACATTTTCTTAGATTTGAGAATGACAGCCATTTCATACACTTTTTAGTATCTCTTCAAACATACAATCTCTATACCATGTTTTATACACTATCTTATCTGACACTTCTCAAAAATTCCTTGAATATTACAGTCTGTAGTCTCTAAATGAAGTGTTGATTTCTGCTTACCCAAATAATGTATCAGTCAGAGACCTGGCAGTCAAGGTTGATCTGTTGTAGTCAAGGTTAAGAGAACCAACAATACTGAAGCATTTAAGGTCAGAAATATCCAAATACTTTTAACAATAGTCCCTCTCATTGTACTTCAGCCTAGATGGTAACACTGGCAAGAATGAACTGTATCAATGAGAGAGGAGCTACTTAATGGTAGACATGGACTTTGGTAGTGCAACAAATCATACGGAAGGATGTAGGTGGGGACATATAACTGCCTCCACCTCCTTCCTCCCTATCTTATTCTTGTGCCTCCCATTAGTCAAAGCCAACCATATGTCAGAGGGAAAAAGGATTCTGAATGATAAAGTTTATAGAGAACTTCCCAAGGCAAAGAACAGGTCAGAGAGTAGGGGACTATGGATTTGAAAGATAAAAATCTGTGCTTGTCCTTTGTTTAGACAGAAAAAAAATCAGGTCAACAAACCAGAGGAAATATAAAAATCTCATTAGACTCTGCATCTTCGTAGGGAAGTTTTATTTCAATAATCACCAGAAGATTTCATATAAGGTAGTAGGGAAAAGCAGGAGATACTAAATAATTAGTGTTAGAATCTTAACTTCTGTCCTGTGTCTTCAAGTCTAAGATGATATTCCCACAGCCCTTCTACCAGAACTCCATGTTTTTTATACTCATTCAGCGTCGTGATGTATTGGGAATTTTTACTTGGTATGCTTTAATGGGATAAGAATAATAACAGGCAGCCAGAGAATGCCTGAAGGCCTGAGTATAGTCCTCCTTGTCTCCATTTGTCTCCTTGTAATCAAGATTCTAAAAGTTTAACAGTTGGAAGATTTGTCTCCTCAGTTCTTGAATTGAACTGAAAACCTTTGCTAGTTAAATACGTACAAAACAGAGGATGTGTTGTTTTCCTAGAATTATTATACCACATCTGGAATCACAGCTGTGATTAATGTCACCACCTGAATAAGTTTACAATAACCCACAGTTATTATCCAAGACCCATCTGATTTTTGCACTGATGAAATAAGCAAATTAAATAGGGATATGATGGGAATTATTACCCTGGCATCATTCAGATTTTTGGTAATAGCACTAACATCTGTAATTTTCTCAAATGTATAGTAATGTTTTTGGTTATTATTTTGGTGAGAGGCAATTCTACTTGACCTTGCCTACAAAATTAGCCTTGACTATTCTTGTGAGATTTCTCTCAGTTAATAAGTACATATCATCACTATACATTTTGTAATGAGAAAATAACTATAATTTACTTCTACATTTCCACAAAACCATTTGTAAGATGTGAATTCCATTAACCACACTTTTAACTAGAAGACTATAGTGACATTTTGGTTCTACAAGAAACAGGAAGTTTTGAGTATTTTCAGAGGCAAAAGTTTTGAGTATTTTCCTTTCCAGAGTAAAGAGTCACCCTGATATATAGCCAATGCTCCATTTGAGGGTAGCTTAGACTAAAAGGAAGAAATAGAGTGTACATTTAGTGTTTGCATTGGAGAGTGCATTCTCAAAATACTATGGCCTGCCCCTTAAGGATATTTATGTCTCTTGAACTGGTTTAATACCACGGAGGTATGACCAAATACAAGATAATTCAAACATTCCAAAAAAGGATATTCTGGAATGGGCAGAGTTGAGGAATAAATAGCATGACCTCTCTCTTCTCCCTTTCTCTAGTGTCTTGGTAGTGTTTCCCTTTGATTAATTTCAGCCGAAAGATAAATGGCAAGGGAACACTGCTGATACAGCCCTCAGAGAGTGGCCTCCCAGAAAATGATGAAAGCAGAGGAAGGCAAAGACTAAGTACACAATGGTTCTGAAGGAGCAAAGAGAATAAACAGGAGAAAAATAAGTCAATTTTATGCACCAACTCTCCTCTTAAATATGAGATGGGGAATCCATTACCATTGAAGAAACAGCTTAGATAGACCTTTATACTTCACAGAGCCCATAATCATAAGCCTTAAACAAGTAGGAAAAGGGTTTAGGCAAATTAAAGAGAAGTTTTCCAGACACTAGAGAATATGTATAACTTTTTCTTTGGAATTGTTCAAATTGAATAGTGTCATGTGATAATAATTCCATTAAGAGTAACTGTTACATACAGTTGAGAATAAAATGTACAGTAGTCCATGCACAGGTAAAATATGTGCATAATTTAATTCATTTAACTGTAACAAAAATTCTACAATATTGCTACTGATAATTCTGTAAGAATTCTAAACATTCTACAAGCTTTCACAGATAAATTTTATATTTTAGTAAGCACATATTTTCAGTATTACTGCAGTAAAAAAAAAGAAAAGTAGAAAAAAAATTCAACCACTGCCATCCTTTTCATTTTTTTTAATTTTTTTAACGTTTATTTATTTTTGAGACAGAGAGAGACAGAGCATGAACAGGGGAGGGGCAGAGAGAGAGGGAGACACAGACTCTGAAACGGGCTCCAGGCTCTGAGCTGTCAGCACAGAGGCCAACGTGGGGCTCGAACTCACGGACCATGAGATCATGACCTGAGCCAAAGTTGGACGCTTAACCGACTGAGCCACCCAGGTGCTACACATCCTTTTCATTTTTAAAAAAGAACTTACTGGTGCAATGACTTTATCAAAATCAATCCAATGCCCTAACTCAGAGACTCTCTCTCTCTCTCCCTTTGTTTTTGTTTTTTAATAGTATATCTCTGTTATGCTATCTGTTCCATATATTTTAATAAACATTCATGAGCACATTTTAAAATCAGTCTATGCTACTATTCCAGATATTAATAATTCCTCATAATTTATACTATGAAAAGTCACTGATCTCATCTAGATAATCTGGCATGCAAAATTTTATAAAATATGTTTGACTATAATTTAATATAGAGATATGGATTCACATCTTCTACTCAGCTGCTGTCTGTGGGCGTGATTATGGAAGAAAGAGGCATGAAGTGAAACAGAACAGATCTGGCATACACAGTGATTCATGACATGACTCAAAAGTAGGAACAAACTTATAAATCATTCCCGTTCCTTCTAAAAATAAATGTTAGCAGATTTTTATTGATGCCATTCTAAGTTCTCCATGTGACAACATCATTATCTAAACTTAGAAGCAATATTCCCACAGGTGAAACAAGGGAAAACTGCAAAATACCTTTGACTGTGTTTGGTTGAATGATCCCAAATGAATGATTATTTTGGATCTTTTGAGTCTTTTGAAGCATCAACATCTTTATTTGAGTTCCATGGACTAAAGAAATGGATTTTTAATGAGGACATTTGCTGAGTTCCTGAACTAAGGGCATTTGCTGAGTTCCTGAACTAAGGTATCCCTTAGTGCCCAACATCTCTGGGGCACTTCTAATTTCACTGCTGAGGTCACTCCTCAAAGCATTTAGATTTGTTCTTGTCAGTGAAGTGTCCCTGACTTTTCCACTGGAATTCCTCACACATTCACGGAATTACCTTTTTCTACAAATCTGTGACTTATATCCTTTTTAAAGACATTTTAAAAGAAAAAAAAAAGTCACGTATAACACTTAGGTACTAAAAGTATGTGTATCTATGTTTAAAATTAAATGTTGAATTTATACACCTTCATTGTTGACAAGGGAACTTAAAAAATTCTCCTAATACACTTCCCTATTATCCTTAGTGGTCTAAGCTTAAAAGAGTATCAGCCGTTCTTTTTTTTTAATGTTTATCTATTTTTGAGAGAGACAGAGACAAAGTGCGAGTGGGGAAGGGGCAGAGAGAAAGGGAGACGGAATCCGAAGCAGCCTCCAGGCTCCAAACTGTCAGCACAGAGTTCGACCTGGGGCTCAAACCCACAAACCTGATCATGACCTGAGCCAAAGTCTGATGTTTAAACAACCGAGCCACCCAGGCGCTCCTGCCATTCTTAATATATGTCTCATCTCCTCAATCAAATGGGATGTTCCTGTGGCATCCATTTTTTCAATGAACAAAAGGGGAAGGAGAGAGTGAGGCAAAAACTGTGTTTTTAAAGATGTGAGTTAGAAGTTGTACACTTTGCTTTTGTTCAGTTTGGATTGAGTTTAATCATATGGTTACATGTAACTGCTAGGGCTGGAAGATGCATCACCAGCTTGAAGGAAGGCAGTGTGCCCTGCTAAAAATCAAGGTGAAGGAAAGAGAGGCAGGAAGAGAGAATGGGTATTTGGGAAGATTAAGAAGTTCCCAATACAGTGTGCATATGCTGACAGTAGATTTCTGTTACTCTTTAAATTCCATTTAAGAATAAACATATTAATGGCCTTACCTGTAAGATAACTCTTTTTTAATGTTTATTTATTTATTTTGAGAGAAAGAGAGAAGTCAGGGGAGACGCAGAGAGAGGTTGAGAATCCCAGGCGCAGAGCCCCATACAGGGCTCCTATCTCACAAACCGGGAGAGCTGAAATCACAAGCCAAATGCTTAACCAACTGGGCTATACTTAGGTGCCTCCACTACCTGCAAAAACTCTTCAGATTGGCCTTTAGAATATGTGTGTGGCCATTTTATGGAACTCTATTGCAAACACAGAGAATATCAGATTGAAATGGATAATGTGCCTAATCTGTCAGGACTCACTGGACAGTGTCTTATGCATGGGCGTTAGATATGTTTTCCACTCTTCTATAAACCCTGCAGAACAAGTGGAACAATTTTGACCTTAAGTCATGTGAGATCAGGGCATGGGGTCAGGAATCAAGAGATAAGGACTCAGATTCTCTTTCTTTCATTTAGTAATTGTGCAACCTTGAAAATCGCTTCAGCTCCTTAGAGCTAACAAAAACATTTAGTGCTTTGGACAAGTTTATCTCTAAAAACCATTCCAGCTCTAACAGCCTGTGATTATGAATGTCTCAGCTCTACACTCCAGCTTTCCTTTCTTGCCAAAAGTCTTTGTTGCCTCCATTTTTCCTACTTTCTCTTTCACAGGTTTTCTTTGGATCTTGTATTTTGTGGACCAGAGGAAAAATACACTGTGTCTTTCTACTGATGACATTTACAAAAATGTTGGGGGAGAGGGAGGGCACAACTCATTATATCTTCTTTGTATAAGAATGGTGAATTTTTCACAGGAGTACATTTCATATCCTTATAGAAAGTAGGGAGTGTAATGTGGCAAATCATTGTTTTCTGCTCTTTTCTATCATTGTGTTTGTTTGCTTTTAATATCAACAACTTACTTATGACCCTAGTTAACGCTTATGTTGTTGAATTGGTCTTCACTTTGCCTTCTCTTTGTATGTTACTTTTCTTTCTATTGAGGTTAGACCACATTTTACTAAAATAAGGGGGAGTGTTCAGAATCACTGGTCGTTGTAAACACCATCCTTATACAACTTCTTGAAATGTTTTACTCAAGAAGAAAAGTTGGTTAATCAATGGATTGTTTCATATATAGATTGACTTTTTACCTTTGCATTACATTCAAGTAACATTGTACTTGTCAGCTTCAGGCTTCCTGTGGGGTGGCCTTCCACCTAACTGGGAGCTCAATTTCTTTGTCTTTTAACCCAGGAAAGGCAGGCTGAGCAATTCCACCCTCATTAGTTGGCAGGTGAGTATATATGAGATTACGCCTTGCTCTCCCTGCACTTTGCTTGCTCAACTGCATTTTTTTCCCAGCCGTTCTTCCAGATACACTTTGATGCTACTTCTAGAGCTGTGAGATTTAAAAGCAAATCTCCATTTTGTTTTAATCTAGCATAGTCCTACATAAAGCAAAGTGCCTATTTATTGAATGCTCCTATTACATGAATGATAGCAAAAACAGTTATAAATGACTGACTTCTGTTTACAGTTTCTTTCTATTGGAGTTAGATATAGTAAAAAAATCTTCTAAGAGAAGAGGGGCAAGTTCCCTAATACCTTCTAGAGTTAAAATTTACTCATGTTTTGAAAACATTATTTATCATTGGGGCGATCTGGGTGGTTCAGTCAGTTTGGCATATGACTCTTGATTTCGGCTCAGGTTGTGAGATCAAGCCCCAAGTTGGGCTCCGCATTGACAGTCGGAGCCTGCTTGGGATTCTCTCTCTCTCTCAAAGTAAATAAATAAACATTTGTTAAATAAAATAAAATTTTACTTATCATCACGTTGCATATTTTAATCATATTTTCTCAGGTTATTTTATAAGGATTCTGTAGAGTCACAGATTTTGAATTTGGGGGAAGGGAAGATAGGTTAAAGTTTCCAACTTCAAATTCCAAACTCCTGTCTATCTTTGTAGGTTACTAATGCACTAAATTAAAAAGAGAAAAATTTACATTTAGTTCTGATAGTATACTTTTCTGTGCTGTCCACATCAAACAGTCATTGGATATAACCTTTGCCTAGGAACAGAGCATGACCAAGATTTAGATTTCTCTCTTCAGCTGAGGAAAATTCATGGAAAAGTCTAACAGCCAAGGGCAGTCAACCTGGAGTATCCTAGTATCGGGCAGGAATAATTCCAGGTAATTACTGAGGGAAAATCTAGAGAAAGGATTACAGCATCAATGGCAGTCCCCCTGGGCCCTGCTTAGACATATTTTTTTAAATAAAAATTTCTAGAAGAAGAACTATAGGATTCCAATGGGCTTTTTATTTCCCCCAGGGGGAGATTTATGAGTGGGAGTTTAGTGGGACAAACTACAACATCTGTCATTCCAGCTGGTCTTGAGACCACAGTTAGTACTAGACTTTCCCTTCCTCTATCTTTAGTATCCATTTTAGATTCCCCTTATTCTCAGCCAGCACCTCTGGGTATGTGTAGTGTATTTGGTACAATAACCTCAAACACTCTTCCCTGAGAGGTGTTTGCCATTGAGCGTTGTGATATTCTCAGGCCATGACTGCCTAACTTGTCTATTTATCATCAAAATCAGGTAAAGGGGTGTTAAGAGGTACCCAAGTGATTACCTAGAAGGAAACTCTTTCTATCTAACTGTTATGTAACGGAAACTATACCTCCTGATTATCAGGAGTCTGGTTTTAAGGGATTTAGATATATATTTCAGCAACATTTCTGGTTTGACTCAAGTCTTCTTGAACTTGTGATTTCTCAACACAAGTTGATGGGAAAAAAATGAATACATCCAGATTGCACTTTTACTAGGTGTTAAGCTAGAAACCAGTGCGACATAATGAAAGTAGCACAAAAATCAAAACTAGTGATTCTTATAAAGGACCATACATCCAAATAGGTGGTGCTTGTTAATTAAGCAGTAAGGCTCTAGAACATGTTCAGGCAGCTTGAACTGATCAGGAGGTTAGCAGTTAGGGAAAGAGAAATGTTGGGTAACAGAAGAGCCCTCAGTAGGAATTAACTGGATGACTATTGGATGAAATGGACATACAAATATATTTGCTATTTGATACATGGTTTGAGGTGTTTGACAAAGATATTTTCATTTGTGCTAGAAAAAAATATATTTTGAATATCAAACTATGGCTTATTTCCCCATGTCTTAGGACCAAAGTTGTTATCTGAAAATTCTGAAGATGTTTTGTCTTTTGTCTTTTGTCTCCCAAGTGCTATTTTTTTTTAAATTGTAGTGTTTTTATTTTATTTTTGAGAGAGAGAGAGACAGATTGTGAGTAGGGGAGGGGCAGAGAAAGGGAGCCACAGAATCCAAAGCAGGTTCCAGGCTCTGAGCTGTCAGCACAGAGCCCCAAGAGGGCTTGAACTCATGAGCTATGAGATCATGGCCTGAGCCAAAGTCACGCTTAACCAACTGAGCCACCCAGCCGCCCCTGCCTCCCCTGTGCTGTTGCCTGATGTTTAAAATTATCTGAATCCTTGTAAGGTAGAGTAGCTCAGTCAGAGTTTTGATATTCTATTTAGCTATCTTGCAGGATTAACAAATTTTCCAGCGGATAATTCCACGATGGATAATAAATATTGCTAAAACTATGGGCAAGGTAGAGAAATAAATCTTGTGTTTTAAAATGAATAAAAAAATTCTCGGGGCGCCTGGGTGGCGCAGTCGGTTAAGCGTCTGACTTCAGCCAGGTCACGATCTCGCGGTCTGTGAGTTTGAGCCCCGCGTCGGGCTCTGGGCTGATGGCTCGGAGCCTGGAGCCTGTTTCCGATGCTGTGTCTCCCTCTCTCTCTGCCCCTCCCCCGTTCATGCTCTGTTTCTCTCTGTCCCAAAAATAAATAAAAAACGTTGAAAAAAAATTTTTTTTAATTCTCCATTACATTGTAATATTTCATCAACATGATTCTTAATTTTGTTTTTCTGGGTGGCACACATTTGCCTTTTAAATGGAGCATCCAAATCCTATACACACAAATTATTTTAAATTGTAGATATTATATGATATTTACTATTACTGTACACCACAGGTGAGGCAAAGTTCATGGTCCAGCAGAGTGCACATTATTGAGCAACATTCCGCATAAAAAGTCAACCCAACAGAGAAGATAAAGGGAGTGTTATGAAGTTCATGACATCTTTACATTGGTTATACAAATATAATTTGCACCAAGTAAACAATATGCACAAAATCAAAAGCAAAGTTAAAATTTGGTAGTGGAAGCAGTGGGGAGAGGGGGCGGGAAGACAATGTTTTATTTTTTAGTAAAAAGAAAGCAAACATTCTTTAAATAGAAAAGTTATTATATCCTTAGCCAATGCAATCCCAGAGCTGTTGTGGGTGTAAACACAGACGCTGATAAATATCTAATATTATAAAGTCTGTTTGATTCCTACAAGGCTCCAAGGCCAGCACCCTCAATGCATTCCTCCTTGGCATCCAGGTGAGAGCCCCATCTTGCTGGATGTGCAAACTTACCTTTTTTGCCCTCATTTTACATAGCTTCTCTTTATTCTGTGAATATAATACTTTTTAATGCTGTTCTTCCCCTAGATTGAAGTTTAATTTTTCATCTATTTGGACTTTGATCACTTCCCCTAGATTGAAGTTTAATTTTTCATCTATTTGGACTTTGATCACTTCATCCATTACTTGCTGTTTTAGCGAATATCATTCAAGTTTTATTTTTCTCCTTTTCTGCTTTGTGGGCTGAAAACTTAGTCTTCTACAAAATAATCATATCCTTTTCCAGAGCAGCAATCTCAGACATTTTCTGAAAAGCCATCTGCTGCGTTTTGGTGATCACATCTTTGTGGATGACATTGTTGTTGTCATATATGATCTACTCGAATGCAGATATATTTCTGTCTGTTAAATAGTAAACACACTAAGGTGTAGGTGTCAAAGAAGTTTCTTCCTCCCAGAAGTGACATCTCTCCTTTTGTGCTTTAGCTACAGTGATTGACAGAGGGATAAGTTCTCTTGGAGAAAGTAAGAGTTTCAGCTGCCCCTGCAACCACAGGGAAACTTTGCAGACAGTGCCATATTGAACAGGGCGTGATCAGGCAACCACTTGCTTCTACTCTCTGTGGGCATATGCTTAGTGCCCACTGCTTGGCTAGACAGTTCCCAGTCTCCAAGTCCTAATTGGCTTTAGGGTCTGGTAATGCAGAACTAACTGGTGACCTTGGATAAGTGGTGATTGGAAAGTCTGATTGGACTGAATGGCCAGGAAACAGGAAGCAAGCAAGCCTTTTGTGGAGTTTGGTTCTACACTGGAACTTAGTACTTGCCCAGAAGATGCAGGGATAAAATGTCCAGGAGGTCTCTGTTTTGTTTTTCAATAAAATATAGTATGTTTGTATGGGGTAATAATGTAAGTGTGTGTGTGGGGAGGGGGGCGGATAAGGATTCATTAGTGAAAGGAGATACTTTCAAGAGCAAAATCTCTGAGTACATTAAAGAGTTGGGATCCTGGTCAGGACTAGAGGGGTTGGGACTTGGGAACGTGTAAGTGCAGTTCATCCACTGTAAAGGGGATTGGCAAAGCAGGGACTATGCGTTCCAACATAGTTTTATGTGTTTATTCCTGAGTCTGATTTTTGTGCTGATTGTCCTTAAATGTCTGACAGTTCTTGGATTTATGTTCAAATTTCAAGGACATGATTATTAATTGCTATAGACAGTTTAAGCATATCTCATTGTGAGAAAAGACTGCCCACTGGATCTATGGATGTTGGTGACAAGTCCACACTGAAGGTCTCGATGAATAGGGTGCTGGCAAAGAGCAAAGAGGGAGTCTGCCCCTCCCTAACATTATGCGATGAAAGGGAAGAATGTGCCATGCCGGCCAGTCCATCTTCACTCTGGGAAACCTGCCCAATATATTGTTCAGTACTTTTAGATATGTATGAGGTGTTCAGTTGCAGTTTTGGGCCAGATCTACTACTCCCGCAAGACAGAAGAAGTGGGGAGAAGAATCCTGACACTCCTGACTTTCCATCAACTAATTCTTCTCAGTCCAACATTGTAACCCTACTGTTGTGTGACAAAGTCACTCCGCTTTGCTTTCAGAATTGAGACTTTACCTGGGAAGACTTCATCTTAAAAAGTTATTTTCCCAATTGCCAACATTTAGTCTCCTAATCCTGCTTTAGGTTATTTCAAATGTAAAGATAGTGGTGATACATTTGAGTAGAGACTTCCTTACAAGGGTGCTGACTGACCATTTATTTCCCTTTTAAAATCTTGCAATAGCTTTATAACCTTCCATTTCTTTAACTCTTCCTCCTGAATGTATTTAAAAAGTTATTGCTTTGGTTTGTGTTTTGTATCAAGATTCACAGTTAATTCATTGAGTTCACTCACTTTCTGTTGTCTTATTTGTTTGATTCTTAATTTTGCCAATTCCTTCTCTACGTCTTAGACATTTAAAGCATGTAATAAGAAATTTAGTATTCACTTTTGCCTGGACAATAAGATATAATAGGAAAACATCTTTATTATGCTCATGAATTTTTGCAATTAAAACAAATATGTGCTGGGTTTTGATTTTTAAAAATGTATTTTGAAAAGCTTAATTGATTCTTTTTATACTTTCTCTTTTTATGTATAAAGTAATTTCTAAGAAGCTTTTTCCAAATGAAGCAATTCTTTTTCTTCATTCCCAACAAATGCTAAAAATGGTAACTGTCCCTAGTGTCAGTAGAAGTTTTGCTTGTGTAAACTGCCAAATCAGGTCCCGTGGGTGGAATTTGACAGCTGTATAATGCCATACTGCAAATTTCTCGACAGCTGAGCACAGGAAGAAATTCCATTTGAAGATTTGAAAGTTCAGGATAAATTTAGTTGAGAAGGGAATTTCACAAATTGGAATATACATAAGCTTTTGAAACTGTTTTTGTTTTTTTCCCTTAAAAAGTGTCAATGACCATAAATGGTTAAGACCTCAATTTTATATCACAAAACATATACTATCCAGCTTCCCTGCTTCTTTGTCTGTCTAATCTTCCAGTTTAGTGACTGAAATAACTCATTGTTTCAATAGCAATTTAAAAAATCCTTTGTGGTCAAAAATTGATTACCTAAGATAATACCTCTCATTTTGTATATTAATGTAGAATTTTATATCTAGGAAAGAACATGAGGTAATGTGTAGGCTTCAGTGTTACAATTAAAGCTTCCATGAATAACCCCTTTTGAAATGAACTCTTACAAATGAAATACTCAATTTTCTGGCAGTGCTGAAATCAATTATATTATTCTTGCATTCATTTATTAATTATTAAGTGTAAGGTATCTGCCAGGCAATAGTCTAGAAATTAGTAGTCAACCATAATAGATAGGCTTCTGTGCTAGGATTTTAGTTTATTTCATTCTATTGAGGGAATCAAGACAATAAATTTTTCAAACTAATCATAATAGGAATTATTACATAGGGATAGTGTATCAGGTTCTTAAAAATCAGATAAACCTTGATTAAAACAGTAGCACCACTGCTTACCCATTTAGTAATATTACCTATTCAATAATGTATTTAAAATTTAAAAAGATAATGCTTTTGTGCTTAACAAATAGTAAGTATTCAATACACTTTAGCTATTATTTTAGTATTAGCATCAGCTATAATTTTCCAGAATCATGATTAATGTGCTATGGAAATGCAGAAAACGTACCTTATGATTATCCTGAGAGCCTCAAAAATTTGCTTTTATTTGCCAAGAACTTAAAAGAGTAATAAAATTTTCTAAGTATTCAAGGGTGTATAATTTTCAAAAATTAAAATAGCCCAAAAAAGGTCTTGGTGGTTTTTAAAGAATTAGGTACATACAATATGACTGGGTCAAAGAGTGCCCAGCAATAAGATAGGAAAGTTAGTCAGTATTCAGATCCATGAAATATTTTATATCACATGATCACTAACACTAATCAGAGCAAGGAAGGTCCTGAATTTCTACTTAGCTACATGGCTCTTGAGAGAGTACTGAAAATGATTGAATGAGTTTGCAACTTCACTAGATCTTTTGGTTAACAATATTAGTTAAAAAGGAGCTTGCAGTTGAAGGGAAAAATAAAACAAAATTACAGATATTACAAGAAAACAAGAATATTGTGACACTCAAATTTAAAAAGAAATAAAAGACATCCTTGTATTTACATCTGGGTAAGATAAACAGTAAAAAAGAGATGTTTTAGGTAACTGATAAATCCAAAGATTTAAAGGAAAGTAAATTTCTCATCAACTTTTTTGTGAAATTATAAAATTGGAGTTTTAATCATCATTGATATCTTAAAAGATATGAATAGACGCATCTTTAAAGAGGCAGACACGGTATTAAAATCATCAATCATCATGGGGCACCTGGGTGGCTCAGTCGGTTAAGCAGCCTACTTCAGCTCAGGTCATGATCTCGCGGTCTGTGAGTTCGAGCCCTGCGTCAGGCTCTGTGCTGACAGCTCAGAGCCTGGAGCCTGTTTCAGATTCTGTGTCTCCCTCTCTCTCTGACCCTCCCCCGTTCATGCTCTGTCTCTCTCTGTCTCAAAAATAAATAAATGTTTAAAAAAAATCATCAATCATCAACATATTAATCAGCTTATATATACTCTGAAACAAGCAACTAGTAACGTTATTCAGAAAATCTATTTTATAGAGAAAACGAATACTGACCTGTTAATGATGTTTGAAAAAGAAAAATAAATTGGTTTGGTTGACAATTAGAGGGAACAAAAGGCATTCTTTCTTTTGTCTGGAGAGTAATACTCAGCCTCAAGGGGCGTAAGGCAGTTTTAACTTCCACCTTTTAGTACAACTCCCGGCAGCTAGTGATGGTACCTTGTTTCACAAATGTAAGAGAACAGTGTTATGCTTTAATTCACATCGAATCTTTGTAGCCAAAATTAACTATGCTTCTCTAATGTTTCTGTATTTTTTGACCATTTCTGATATGTGCGTTAGCTCTCAAACTGACCTTGTTTAATTTATGAGTGAATTGTACAGAGTAGTTCATGGGCACAGGAATATTGTAATAATGGTATTAAAATGATTTTTATTTTGTAGTTTCAGCCAAAGGCATGGTTATCCACACATGCTGGAACAAGTGTCATTTTCTGCTGTCCTAGGAACAGGCTGTTCTGGTTGTATATCTTTTTGCCAGAGAGATATTAAACCCTGCCATACCTACCCAATCATCGGGTACCCAGCATTGACGTTGAACAAAACATGACACGTCCCAGAAATACACCAGGTGCTACGTAGATCCCATTAACAAAAAAGAGAAAGTTAAAGCATTCAGAGTTTATGAAGGTAGTACAGCTACCAACTTGAAGACATCATTGTTTTAGCTTAAATTTTCTTAAAATAAATATTTTTCTTAAAAGAGAATATGCCTTCATCCAGAGGCCACGAACTTGGAGCTTTCTAGTACCAGCAGCCTGATGAGAGCATTTCTTAAGCCCATAGTATTCTTCCTCAGACATCACTGCATTATGTCACAAGCTTATAACATATAAAAGAAGCATGTGTTCTTATAAAAGCCACAAGCTGTGAGCTTCAGAGGGCGACTGTAAATAAGCAGACTCATTCATGTCTCTGAAAGGCAGCAGTGGCTCTAGGTAATCAACATGTTACCTGAACCAAGGTAACACATAATTGGGAGAAAACTGTGATCACGGGATGTTTGATCTGGGATGCAGCAAACCATCTGCTGACGTATTTATTATGTTCTTCCAGAATCTCATAAGACACACAGGACAGAAATGCATTATCTTTACCATAACCAGCAATATCAAAATACTTGTAATGAGGATTTAGATGTCCTATAACAAAGACACCAGCCTCATCTGTCAGCTATTTTATAATAGGATCCTTACAAATCTTCCAATTCTTTCTTGAAACCTCTTGATATAAAGGTGGCAACTAAAATAGATGCCAAAATCCTCTGCAAAACAAAAAATTTTCTTTAATAGGTTTTTGCCCTCAGACATTTCTGAGGGACTCATCACACAAAAAAACAACATGTGATTTATAAACATCAGCACAGTTCAGAAAAAGAGTTAGTAGGCAGAAGAATAACTTGAAAACATATAGTTAATTATCCTACAAATTCTACTTAAATATAAGGGGCCACTATCACAGTCAGATAATTGAAAAAAACTCATGAGTTCCACAGAGTATACTCATGTAGGGATCCTATAAACATCAGGAACAAACTAATGGTTTCCAGAGGGACAGGAGTTGGAGGTATGGGCAAAACAGGAGAAGAAGAGTGGGAGATACAGTTATAAAATGAATAAGTCATGAGAATAACAGGTATAGCATAGGCAATATGGAATATAGTCAGTAATGTTGTAACAGTATTGTATGGTGACAGATGGTAGCTACACTTGTGGTGAGCATAGCATAGCATATAGAGATATTGAATTGCTATGTTGTACACCTGAAACTAATGCAACATTGTGAGTCAACTACACTCAAAAACTTTTTAAAAAAGAAGAAAAAGAATGTGGTACAGCAAGAGAAATAGAGTACAGACAAATAGCTAAGAAATCTAATATTTCCCGTTAAGTTACCAGGGCCTGTTCTCAATCACCCAGAATGTGCTCTGTCTTCCAGTCACCAAGACACATGCATGATGCCTTTTTAGACTCCTCTGGTAATATAGCCAACTTCAGGCTGCATGACCATTCTCAATGACAGAAACCAAGAGACCATAATGAAAATGGTGCAAAACCCATGAATGTGTGTATTTTCTGTAAACATCATTAACAATCTAGTTCAGTCTGCTCTGTGACCTGTCTCAGACCTTAGTAGGTACAGGAGTATTATCATTGTTGGTTAGTTCATTTCAATCAAGTTTGGCTAAGATCAGCACCACGACTTCGGGCATCACCAGAGATAAGCTCTGGGTTACCACAGACCAGCTGATATGACTCCTATACCTATAAATAGGGAAACTAATATATGGAACATTTTCAGAAAAACAAAGGCAAAATATGATTTATAAAAAGCATTCAAAATTAAATGACAAATTCATAAATGGTTTGGAAAGACTGAATTTTGATTATTTAGGAATGTGGTAAATAATAAAGCTGTCATCTGGGAGTCACTCTGAGCGTTCTATCTTTGATTAGGCTGACCAAGATTATAAAAAAGAAAAAAATCAGTTGTTTACAAATTCTGCATGTAACATTGATGTTTCTGGAAGAATATGCCAGCTACTTTGCTAAAATTTCCATCTTAATCCAGATCTACACCATTTTTCTCATCAGGATTTCTTTATCACTTAGAGAATGAGAGACAGAAAGACAGAGAGAAAGAAAGAGAGCGATCTTTACATCTTGGGATGCACAGGTTTAGAAAGAGTCCAGTATGTTCAAATATGGTGCTTTTTAGACATTAACTGTTGAGGAATTCATTCAGACATGACTCTGTAATCTAAACTACACCCTTGTTGCAGTAACTATGATATATCTCAGAACATCAGCCAAAGTAATATAGAAAGTTGTTACACATGGATAGCTGAATTTGTGACTATCTTTGATGTATTTTAAAAAAAATCTAGAATTGCTATCATAAACCACTTCTCTAATAAAGTACAATATCTTCATTTTATATCCAACATAGGTTATAAGGCTCAGCAAAGCAAGCCCTTTGATTAGGAAATATCTCTCATGTTTTTTTTTTCAACATAATAGACACAAATAAATATATTTTGGGTGTTTTTAACACAGTATTATCACAATGATCAATTTTGGAATCAAAAAGTCATTTGGAACTACTTTAGCACAGGAGAGATTTCACTGGGTATAATGGTAACTACCTAATTGTGAAGATTGCCAAGCCTTTAAAATATATGTGCTGTCTAATTCAAACACATCTTCTTGGTTTACCATCCCTAGATACAGAAAGGAAACAAATGAATGCAACTGGATGAAGAACTAAGCCATTGAACAAGTCAATCAATTGTTCTAGTATTAATTCTTCTTTAAAATTTATTCATTAACTAGATCTTTCTGAAACATGTTTTAAAATGGCTGAAGGGGAACCTGGGTGGCTCAGTTGGTTAAGCATCTGACTTTGGCTCTGGTCATGATCTCAAGGTTTGTGAGTTACAGCCACGCATTAGGCTCCATGCTGACAGTGTAGAGCCTGCCTGGGATTCTCTCTTGCTCCTTCTCTATCTCTGCCCTTCCCCCTCCCCTGAGCAGCTGCTTGAAAGCACTCTGCTCTCTCTCTTTCAAAATAAATAAATAAACTTTAAAAACAAACAAACAAAAAAACTATAAATAAATAAAATTACCAAAATTACTTGATTACTATCAACAAAACTTTTTAAAACTTATTATTTTTTTTTAATTTAAGTGTAGTTGACACACAACGTTACCTTAGTTTCAGGTATACAAAATAGTAATTCAACATCTCCACACTTTATGCCATGCTCACCACAGGGGTAGCTACCATCTGTCACCATACAAAGGCTATTGCAATATCATTGACTATCTTCCCTATTCTTTAACTTTTATTTCCATAACTTATTCATTCCATGAGTGGAAACCTGTATCTCCCCTTCCCCTTCACCCATTTTGTCTAGTTCCCCCCCACCCCTTTCCTCTGGCAAATGTCAGTTCTCTGTATTTATAGGTCTGATTTTGTGTTTTGTTTATTCATAGACAAACTACTTTATAAAAGATACTAGTTTATAAAAGGTATGCCATGAGGAATTAATTCTAAACCAGATAGAATAAAGGAGATGCATTTTGACTCCCTTGAAAATGTTGTCATTCTTTTTTTATTTAAAGTGCAAGAGGGGGGAGAGCAGAAAGAGAGGGATACACAGAATCTGAAGCAGGCTCCAGGCTCCAAGCTGTCAGCACAGAGCCCGAAGCAGGCTCGAACTCATGGACAGTGAGGTCATGATCTGAGCCGAAGTCAAACACTTAACCGACAGCCACTCAGGCACCACTGTCATTCTTTATTTTAAACATTTAGGAAAAAATAAATCGGACTTGCAGCATACGTATGAGAGATATAAAATGAAAATTATCATAGATAAGTAGTCTCTGTTGCCTGTAGTTAACATTTGGACTACTACCACTGACCTCCTGCAAAGTTATTTGGCTTTTTTCCTCCTGGATAACCACCTGTAAAGACTCCTATTTTTGTTTGTTTTGTAATGGCTTATAAACAAACATTCTAATGAAACGCTTTTGTTCTATAGACAATCTTTAAGAAAACACAAATTTGTCATTACAATAGGAGAGCAAGCAAAAAATAGCTTTCCTATATACAAATTTATCTAAAATAATGTGAAGAATCCCAAAATATGTAAAATTCCACTTCTTGGGATGTAATTGACTAATTCTATCCGAAAAGCTGGTGGATTTAGTATAGATGAAACTATACCATTAGTCAATATGCCAACATCAGCTAACCAACTAAAACAGGTAATGAGTCCATGAAATATTAAAACTAAATTACTTTCTTCTCTATTTTAATGGAAATGATGTTTTGGTTTTCTTCACTGCCATTTTATAGATCAATATTACATAAGTATTCTTTTTCTTTCTATCAACCATAATCTTGTGATGTTGAAGGTGATCTGCTTTTGTTAAATGTATATAAAAATCATGATAATAAGATGATGGAGATTCAAACGTTTTGCATTATTTACTTTTCCCAGAATAATTAGTATATATATTTAATATAATATAATAATATATTATATATTGTTATTATATTTTCTATATTAATTATATATATCATATTATATAACATATAATAATAATGTATTAATATAATAATATATATTATATAGTGTATATAATACGTAAATTAGTGTGGGTCACAGGAACTTTATTCACCCAAAACAAACAAAACAAGACAAATAGTATATACTACTATTACTTCATCATTAGTGTGATTGTGTTTTCTGTCCTGTGGCTTGCTGGCAGAGATGAAACATGTCTCTCAGGGAAAACAAAAAAAGCTGAAGGGTTTTTACAGGAGGAGTAGGTTCTGATCATCCCTTCTTTTGCCTCAGAAGAGTGGGGATGGGAGTAAGGAAGAGGCAGGGAGGAAGAGGAGGAAGGAGACGGAGAGAGAGAAGGGGAGAGAGGAGACAGCAGAGGGTGTGGGAGTGAAGGCAAGACTTAAGGAGAGGATCTGAGAGCACAAGAGTGAAAGTGAAGGAGGTTCAGAAGGGCTTAGAGAGCAGGCAGTGCGGAAGGAGAGGGTATCAGAGAGGAAGGCGATTACAAGAGTGCGGCCTGTGAGTAGGAAAGGATGTGTAGGAGGACAGACAGAGGAGAAGGGGCTATAAGGCAGATTCCAGAGGGCACAGTGGAGAAGCACCAAAGCTGTGAGAGAAAGAGCGCCAGTAGGAGGCAGTGTGCAAGCAAGAAAGAAGCTGAGAAGGGAGTGTGAGAGCAAGGGAGAGTGCGGAAAATCAAAGGTGGTGTGTATGTGTGAGAAAAGTAGGGAAAGAATGTGTCAGAGAGAGAGAGGCAAGGAGAAATCTATGGTCTAGTGGAGAACAAAGAATTTGAGTCTATTTGGACATTTCTTATTTAATGAAATGTAATGTGGTCCTGAAAATATAGGACTACACCCAGCTGCAAATGTAGTCCCGTCAGAGTGTGTCTGTGTAAGAGACAGAGTGGGTGGGTGTGGGTATATATGGGGAAGGGTTAGAGGATCAAAATAAGCATTAGTACAATTACTCTCTGGAGTTGGGAGAAAGACCTAAAGAAACTCATCTCTCTTCAAGAAGCCTAAATATATTTAATTCTGTCATTCTTGTCCCCAATGGAGAGAGACTCATTGAAACTAAAATTTAAAGAGAAATAAACATGTCTGTATAAGTACAGTGTAAACACTATACATGGATGTTACCACCAAAATTTGGATGAATTTTTTTTTCTCCTTTTTTACTATCTTGATAGCAGGTGATAAAATTAGAATTCAGTAAAGATCATTATGTCTAAAGATGAGCCAGTTTCAGGGTGCCTGGGTTGCTCAATTGGTTAAGCGTCCACCTTTGGCTCAGGTCATGATCTCGCTGTCTGGGAGTTCGAGTCCCATGTTGGGTTCTGTGCTGACAGCTCAGAGCCTGGAGCCTGCTTCAGATTCTGTGTCTCCCTCTCTTTCTGCCCTCCCCCCCTCATGCTCTGTCTCTCTCTCTCTCTCTGTCAAAAGTAAATAAACATTTTTTAAAAATGAGCCAGTTTCTTGCTGCAATATAGTGTATAAGTGGTATAGGAGCAAAATTAAATAGTTAAAAGATGAAATCATAAAAAAATATATCTAATTTTCTTATGTCGGTTGTCCTTTACCCACGTTTTGTTGTATTTAGCTTTGTGAGTGTGAGTACTCTTTGAACAATAGGAAATAGGAATTCATGCAATAGCTCATCACTGAAATATCCAACAACAAAGTTCCACTGGATTTGATGATTCCCAACTCCGTACTCTTTTTCTGGTTTGCAATCGCTGTGGCATTTTTAATGTTAATTTTATTGCTTAACATTGATGGGATATTAACTTTTTTTCATTGTAGAATATATATTTTAAAAATTAAAAATAAGCATTGTGAAAATATAAATGTCAAAACTGCCAAAAATGATTCAAAAATTAGAAAAAGAAATGAAGGCAACACAGGAGTGAGATTTTATGTTAGAAACAGCATTGAAACCAATTTGTGATGATGATTAAGATATAATCAGACTATGTAGTATGGATATTAATATTTGTGAATTAGTTTTATTTCTTTAAATATCTTATTGTGTTGGATTTTGGCCAAACTCAGAAATTTTGGCTGGTGCACTTTTCTCCCTTTATCTTTTTGTTTTCTTTTTCCCTTCCCTTCCCTTCCTTTCCCTTCTCTTCCCTTTTCCTTTCTTTCTTTCTTTCTTTCTTTCTTTCTTTCTTTCTTTCTTCTTCATTGTCATCTTAGACTAAGATGTACTTATTATTATTCAACTGGAAAAAAAGCAACTCATGCTAATATAATAAATATTTTACTCTAAAGCAGTTAACTACTTTGACATAACTGTGTGAATAGGGGGAAAATGTTTACATCTTTCTAATAATTAATAATTTCTCCCTTATACTGAAAATTCTAATACCCTAATTCAATACAATAATTTTTTTCTAAGAAGAGTATTTTATATCTCTATTGATATGACAATCAGTGGCTTAGCTGCTAATGTTTTCTTTCAGTAATCACCTTCATATTCAGGAGGGCAAACAGTAGCTGACCCTGTAAGCTTTCAATGAAAGGAGCTACCTTTGTAGGCTGGGTTCCCTGTACATGTGTGCAGGAGGTTTAACAGGGAATGCACTTGAGAATAACATCTGGAAGGGTATAGGAACACAGACTTACGCAGAGAGAGGGTGAACTGTGACTCAGCTGTGACAGAGGTGCCAGCCAACCGTAGGAAGAGTTCAGAGGTTGAGAGGCCCTCTGAGACGTGTCCTGAAATGAGTCCCAGTGGCTAGGCCTTTGGACAAGGACATCAACCAGTCATGGGATGCAGGCTGTTCCCATGGAAAGTGGATAATTTTGGGTGTCCTTCGGGCAGGGAAATTCCTGGGGAAGAATTTAACTAGACACCTTCAATAGCCAATACAATTTAAGGATAAATTCATTTGATATTATATACACTTTCTTCTCTCAAGTGTTTTCTAGGAGTTTGGTCCTGGGATAGGCATGGGTGATATAGAGACAACTCAGATGTGCTCATGGTGATGTTTGCTCTCAATGAGAGGGTACGATATGAGGGAATGATATGCCTCAGGGCATGCTTGCAATAGGAAAAATAAGGGCAATAGGAAAAATAAGCCTAGATCAGTTATTTAAATTCAAGATTATTTTGCCTCTTGGGAATATTTAACAAAGTCTGGAAATATTTTTGGTTGCAGGAACTTGGTGGGATGCTACTAGCATGCTAGTTAGTAGGGGCCAGAGATGCTGCTCAACACTACAATGTCCAAAACAAGATTTATCTGGTCTAAATTGTCAATAGCTTTAAGGGTGAGAAACCCTGACTTAGATGCTTTGACTGAAATATGTATTGGATGCAGTGGAATAAAGTAATGAATATAGAAATATTAAGGGTTTTATTAGGCAGTGATCCATGGAATAAGTAATTGGAAAGTATTCATCATGTAGGAAAGGTGAGGGATACAGTAATGAAGACAAAGATGCAAGAAACATACAGTGTAGCTGGAATGTGCTGAGGAGAGTACTTTCAGTGGATATTGAAGAAATTGCCAGCACCAGAGAAAAGTATTTATATCTCACTCAAAGTATTAAACAAAGTAATCGGTTGATTTCAAATAAATTGGCACTTTTCTTTACCCGAGCCCTCACCTCACATGTAGGAGGTGAGTTGTTTTGCACTTTGAGTAGGTTCTCCTCTCTCATTCACTCCACTACCTTCCTCCTGGATATGGGTTTGACATTTCTACTCCAGAATTAGGGTGCTGGCACCAACTCTCTTCCAGATCTCCTCAGATCTACCATTGATAGAAGAGGAAAGAAAAGAATCGATCAGTCAGATAAATTAACCAGTTAATTAATTATTAATTAATAATTATCTTATGCTAATCACTATTACACTATACTGAATCAAATACATTATACTCTCTTTAAAAATTGGAGTGGAGACAAGTTACAGTTTCTCTCCATCCTCTTGCATTTTTATTCCCTTTGGTATTTGAAGTTGCACATGGTGTTTTTTAGTCCCATTTAAATAAATCAGTGAGATGAGGTGTTAATATTTTATTAGATAGCTATCATCATCCTTCTGAAAAAGAATATGTTGTTTCATTATCAACAGTATATTATCTTAAAAAGATATTGCTTCTTGGCATGTAGGTGAATTTCAGAGTTTTCATCAGGAAAGTTCAGAGAAATCTGGATAAAATGCAGTCCTGAAATTCATCCCATTGATTTGTGTGTGTCAACAATTTTTTTTTAAATATTTACAAATTGATACAACCTTCTGAAAGCAATATATATCACAGTGTTAAAAATCTACATACCCTGGGCTACTGTAAAAACTTTGCAGACCATAATCAATCTTATTTTTCAAGATCCCACTCTACATCAAATATACTCAATAATATATCAAATAAATTAAAATATATCTGTTTATTTTAATTATATTTTTGCTATAATTTTAAATGGTGCTTATAAAATAGCTTGCCTATGTGGAGTGTAATTATATGTTTGTTTCTGATTTTCATACGACAATTATGCCTACGTAAAATTTCTTACTTCATAAGAAAGTTTCTTCTTCTTATGAAGTAAGAAATTTTAAGCAACAAAATGTGTCTACTAGGTGATATTTTAACAAATTAAATGCAATCACCAATAAAGTAACAGTGTTACCTTTCAATTATTAATTTTGATTTTGTTGCTTTACTTAAATATTTTTTAACTAACTCCTTACTCTTTTGTGACTCAAGTATTTTTCCAGTGCCTTGAAAATGTCCTGAGTATTAGGTGCCTATATGTGTGAGGTGACCATAAAATTTCATATATAAAATGGCCCCATATATACCCTTGCTATGAAAAGTCCACCTAATAAATGAAAATAAATAATATAAATGAAAATAAATAATATAATAAATCACTGAAAAATATACTTATTGTAGAACATGTATTGTTTATAAGAGCAAAAATCTATTTCTTGAAATGAGTTTAATGTGTAAAGTTCATATTTATAATGCAATAACAGGTGGTCATTAAATGTGATTGTTGTAGAATTTTATTCCCCATGGAATAATATGTTAAAATTTTTAAAGTTTATAAAATATTATCCATGTCCTGAGTCCTTTTATAACATATGTATAAAGATATCAAGTCTGAATGATACATAGTGACATGCATAAAAAATGTATTTCTATGTAGTGAGAGGTTTTGTGATTTTCAGTTTCTTCATTTTTATTTTCTTTATTTTCTACTTTTACTGCTTTTTTTTTTTTTATTTTTATTTTTTTTTTTTTTTTTAATTTTTTTTTTTTTTCAACGTTTTTTTATTTTTATTTTTGGGACAGAGAGAGACAGAGCATGAACGGGGAAGGGGCAGAGAGAGAGGGAGACACAGAATCGGAAACAGGCTCCAGGCTCCGAGCCATCAGCCCAGAGCCTGACGCGGGGCTCGAACTCACGGACCGCGAGATCGTGACCTGACTGAAGTCGGACGCTTAACCGACTGCGCCACCCAGGCGCCCCAACTTTTACTGCTTTTACTATGAGCATGTGTTACTGATTTTTACAATCATTTAGTAAATATTTATTCAACAATATGCACTACACTATTCCAGTCCTCAAGAAGAATACAAACACATTCTCAGTGTGTTTATGGCCAAGTGACAAGATAGGTATATAATGTAGAAACGTAATAGAACTTTGGATGAGGTTGGAAATGAGTCAGTGCTATGGGTGTACATATGAAAGATAAAAATAATCATAGTTAAAACTGGTAAAACATATACAGGAAGATAATAAATTGATATTTAAAAAAAACCAATAGCTACTCAATAGATTCTAAAGCTAGTGTTGTATAGTATTAGTAATGCTTCACATTTATACTTTGATATGTGCTATTTTTTAGTAAAATATTTTTTCAAGTTGAGACAAAAACAACAACAACAATAACACCCACTAACCACTGGGTAAAAACCAATAGTTAGGGGCACCTGATTGGCTCAGTTGATTAAGCTTCTGACCTTGGCTCAGGTCATAGATCTCACAGTTTGTGGGTTCAAGCTCCATGTCAGACTCTGTGCTGACAGCTCAGAGCCTGCAGCCTGCTTCAGATATTGGGTCTCACTCTCTCTCTCTGCCCATCCTCCACTGTTCTCTCTCTCTCTCTCTCTCTCTCTCTCTCTCTCTCAAAAATAAATGAACATTAAAAAAAAACAATAGTTAAAAATAAATAAGTAACCCATGAAACTACAAGCAAGTACATCAGGCTTAATATTCATATAGTAACAATATTCTCAAGCCATTAAATTGCATATGCTGTATAAAAGTTGCATCTTTTCTTTCATTAAATTTCAAATAATTACACTCCAAAATTGCTGCTCATTGATTACTCACTCCTATTTATTTCATTTTTTAAAATCTTATCTTGTTACAGTTTCCTAACTAAAACTATTCATGATTTTAGATTATGCATGTTTGTCCTTATTGAAAAGTTCACACTTTTCTTCTGGAAAGTTTCCATAAATGAACTATGCAAGAATCCTTAATGATATCTTCTTCAGTGACTTACCAAGTCAGGGGCTATAGAAGTGATCTACCATATGGGAGAAGAAGACTTATCATCAACATTGTTTAGAATTGGTAACACATGACCATGATAAAAAGCAGACTGAAATCAGTAAGTTGATTGTACAGCTTGATGTTGGCTCAGGTCATGATCTCACGGTTTGTGAAATCGAGACTGTCCTCAGGCTTTGGGCTGACAGAGTGGAGCCTGCTTGGAACTCTCTCACTCCCTCTCTCACTCTGCCTCTATGCCACTTGCTCACTCTCATTCTCTCTCCCTCTCAAAATAAGTAAAGACACATTTAAAAAGTATGAATTTCCAAATTCATAAGGAAAAGGTTATATGTTAATTATAGAATGATACATAAGCCTGTAAGCTTTTTGGGGAAGCTAAATTAGATACCTAAAGAAATAATTAGTTAAAGTACCAATTTAATAACTTGTGAATTCAGATTTATGATGAAAGTGCTCATTTAGAATCTTACTGGTTTGAGTATTATTTATGAGAAATATTGGTGCCACAATTGTAAATGTAGATAGTGTCAATGGAAGGATTGCATTTTAAGTTTTAGTGAGAACTAGCTAACTTCTTGATATAAATAAACAGGGAGGGAGGGAGGCAAACCATAAGAGACTCTTAAATACAGTGAACAAGCTGAGGGTGGATGGGGTGGGGGTGGGGGAGATGGGAATGGGTGATGGGCATTGAGGAGGACACTTGTTGGGATGAGCACTGGGTGTTGTATGTAAGTGATGAACTACGGGAATCTATCCCCAAACCAAGAGCACACCATACACACTGTATGTTAGCCATTTTGACAATAAATGTTTAAATAAATAAATAAATAAATAAATATAAGAGATGACACTAAATGGTTAATAAACTAAACCTACTTATTCATTGCTCAAAAATGTATTTCATTGATATTCATCATGAGTGTGCATAGTGAATTCTGGCCATAAAATAATTTGAAGAAAATAATGAGGTCATGAAAAACTCATAGATGTATTCAATTTCCTACATTACAGTCCATATGCAAAAATGTTAGTTTGTTTCTTCTCACAATAGCCACTTTAAAAATAGATACAATATAACAATCTGAGCATCCTTTTGTTTATTTTTATTTTCATTGTCTTTATGGTTCACACTTCCCTGAGGCCACAAAAGTTCTTTGTTTTGAGATTTCCTCTCTGCTTTCTGCTGAGTAAATGTAAACAGTGGTAATGCTAAGGACTTAATTAATCAGAATAGGTGACTTTAAAAAACATTAGACTTAGCTTTGCAATTTAGATGTTTTGAATGTTGATACAGGAGAATGAACTCTTTTCTGTGTGGAACAAAAATAAAATTGACAGGTTCACTGTAATGGCTTACTAATTGAAAGTACTAATAGAACATTAAAAAATAGAATCATCAGCTATAAACACAAATTTAATGAAACAACTATTGGGGGGAAATCATCTACCAAATGTTCACTTACTCTAGACCATGTGGCATGATATATTTACAATTCTTTTAACTTACTCTTTTAATTATTAGGCATATATTCCACATTTCCAAATTTGTATTAATTTTAGATTTGAATTAAAATGCATATCACTAAGATGATACATATCCAAATAAGGAGCCATCTGACATGCTTTTGAAAGCCTCTTTGTTTGGAAAAAACCTTCCAAATGCACACAAACACCCATATGCCGTGTTCCAATTTGTGAATTCCTTTGTAAAACAATCACTTCTAGAGACAGTAACAAGGTTCTATCCACAGAAGAAAAGGTATGTGTGAGTGTTGACATATTTTGGTCATAGAGTGATTCTATTTTCAAAACAACTGACAAAATAAATATATTTTCATAAAAAAAGTCTTCACGGTTGTTATTTATAGACAAGGAAGATATATCAAAGTGTAACTTTAAAGCATTCAACAATTGTGTATTAGTTATCTATTGCCACGTAATAAAACATTAGTACAAACATACAGCTTAAAACAATACACATTTATTATCTCATCTTTTCCGTGGGTCTGGCCGGGTCTCCTGCAGGGCCATAATCCAAGTGTTAGCCTTGGAGTCTCTCAGACTGAGGGCTTCAGTTGCTTGCTGGCTATCAGCTGGAGGCTTTTCTCAGTCCTTTGCCATGTAGATCTTTTCCTAAGCTACCTCAAAACATGTCAGCAACCTTCTTCAAAAACAGGAAAGGGGAGTCTGTCCACCACAAATACTTTTCCTTTTTATGTGACTTTAAATGTGCAGAACATATTGTTTCTGTGGAATTTGTGCCACTAGCATGTGATAATAATTCGCAGGAATTACCTAAACCACTAGATCCATTAGGAGATATTGAGTAGTTTCTGAGATTATCTACTTAAAATCTACAGTGACAATTTTGAAAAAAGTGTGGAGATATCAGGTATGTTGGTGGTAGTTGTAGTGGAAGATACCTATTGTTAGTATCTAAACCTTAAAAACACACTGAATCCACCTATGATATTGTGGCAGACACTGCTGCTTTTCTAAAGACATTTCTAATCATGTTTCTTACTACTCTCCTCTATATTACCTAGAGAGCCACATATACTCACTTTCCTGGCCACCCTTGTGTATAGTGGTGGCAAAATTACTGTTTTAGTACATAACAATAACAGATAAACTTTGGGGGAAGCTTCTACTTTTTTGGTTAAAAGAAAGCCATGTCTGGTATGACCCTTCTCCCTTTTCTAGCTTAAAGGTGAAAAACACCTTGCAACATTACGGAATATTTAAGATAATCAGCGAAGTATCGGTGATGTTGTTGAGGAAATAAAAGAGCAGCATAACTTTTGCATCTGTGGTGCTGAGTTTTGTGTTTCTTGCAGCTGAAAGAAATCTTTAACTACTTGAGGAATTTATAATGCAAACCACAGAAATAACACTAAGCCAAGATAGCATAGAAACAATCATGGATTAAAATAATTGATAAATACTGACCTTTAAGTTATTAAAGAGGTCTATTACCTATTTTCCCAGTGGGTGTCTTCTGTTAGTTTTCCAGCGCTTCCTAAACATTTATGTGTTTTTCAATCACCCGGGGATCTTGACAAAATGCAAGTTCTGTTTCTGTAGACATGGTGTGAGGATTCATATTCTGCATTTCTCAAGTGATTCCAAGTGATGCCCATGCTAGGGGTCACACAATACACTGGAGGTAGCAGATTTTATAGCCCTTATTTTTCCTGCTGTCTGATTTCTGTTCATAACAATAAAAATGTATTATCCATCTCTTGGAGGACAGATACTTGATCTATTTAGTTTACTGCCTTATCCTCATTGTCCATAATGTTTCTTTGCAAGTAATGAATGCTGAATAAGTGCTTGTTTAAGGAATAAATGCAGATATTCAATACAAAACTGAGTTGTTTCTTTAATGGGCATAAAATCCTGATGATAAGGGCACATGGGTGGCTCATTTAGTTAAGCATCCGACTCTTGATCTCAGCTCTGGTTTTGATCTCAGGGCTGTGAGTTCAAGCCCCAAGTTGGTCTTCATACCTTAAAAAAAATCCTGATGATAACGGGTTCAAGAAATAGTGGGAGATAAATAAGTGGAAGTTTTTGTGTGGAAAGCTCTTTGTGTATATTTAGGAGCAATATGTGGAGAAATATTAGGGTCAAGGGCAGGTTTTTTTAAGGTGAGAATTTACAGAATTTTTGTACTCTGATGTGAATGTTTATTTTCTTATAATTCTGGTGGAGAGAAGTCTGACATCAAGACTGACAACTCTTTCTTTGACTTGTAGATGGCTGTCTTCTTGTGTCCTCAACATGTCTTTCGTCTGTTTGTGCCTGCGTCCTAATTTCTTCTAATGAGGACACCAGGCATATTGGATTAGGGCCCACACTGATAACCTCATTGTAATTTACTCTTAAAAGACCCTATCTCAAAATATAGTCACATTCTGAGGTACTAAGGGTTACAACTTAAACATATAAATTTGGGGAGGGGTGGGAAACAATTTGGCCTTTACCACATACCTAAAGATTATAAGACATTGTTGGGTATTGTATAACTCACAAAGTCATAAGGGTACTAGAGACTCAGTGCATGAATAAAAACTCTGTTTTCTAAAAAACAGATAAATAGAACGTGTAGAATCCAGTATAATGTGGTTCTTCTTCAATAAACATATAATCTGTTCTTCTCATGTGGGAAGAGAGTACAGAGGAATATGTCCATTGCCAATGAATAAATAAACGTCTGTGCCCACAAAAAAATGGTTAAACAAACACAAAAGAACTACTTTATTAATGTGACTTTTTAATCACAAGTTTTCCAATATATCTACATCAGCATAATTCTCTATCGTATTGTCTCTAGTTATTGTATTCTGTGCTTAAGATATCAAAAAAAAATGGATAATTGGGGGAAGTAACTGTGTACTGAGGAGTTCCATTTCACTTACAACAAGTTTAAGCCTATAAGTGGTCACTATAGCTAAATCCCAAAGCAAACATGATAGCTGACTTTGAGAAAAGCAGTGTATGATTCACAAAGGCTAACTTCCATTGAGTTTATGATGTTTGGTTTGTTGTACATAGTATATGATGATTCTGAAAGGTTTAAGATCAGCATTGGGAACAGTCTCAACCTTGAAAGGATAAAAGATTGAGAACTGCAATGGTGGAAATATTTAGCATTTTTCAAATATAGAACATATACAGTAGTAGCTGGCTTTCGTAAGTCCTCCCTGGCATTTAGACAGGAAGTGATGGATTTAAGTTGCGGAAGAAGTTGAACATTGAAAATACTTATTCACCTTCATGGTGATACAATTGAATAATATCTTTTTCTGTAAGTTATTTATGAAAATAATTAATTTCTATATTCTTAAATGTTTTCAATATAGACTTGCCAAAATATCAAATGAACTTGAACTATCTTTAAATAGTTTCAGGTTCATTTATCAGTAAAACTAATAAAAACTAATCCAGCTAAATTCACTCATTTTCAAAGATATCTGTGGCTTAGTACATATTTACTAAGTATAATAAGTCAAAATATATTGATTATAAATACAGCACTATGCCTAATATTTAGGAAGTCAAGATTTACACACTTGGAAGAGAGAAATCTCAGGATAAAAGACCATGTTTTTTTATAGGACTGAGATAGCTTCAGATAAGCTAGAAACCTCAAAATGATCCTAACAAAATATATGATGCATGTGAGTGGAGAAGAGGGAAAATACTACACAGTAGAAAAAGTTACAAAAGATCATTCAAGATATAGTTAGTAGATACTTCTTTCTGAGCTACAGAATTTATGTAAGAGAACATGGGAGAAGAGAGGTTGGGAATCAATGTTTATTGATGCTCTACCTTCTTATCTGAAAATATGTCCATTTTTAATAGACATGGGATGTCAAGAGAGCTGATGAGTTTTCATGTTAATAATAGTAATAATAATAAAAATGAAATACATGGCAAAATACATACACAATGAGGTAAGTTTAAAATATGTATTTGTTGTTGCCCAATATTTCTACATGTCAGTTATTATGTTAGGGAAACAGCCAACAACTGCAAGGAGAAATATATAAGGATGTCTAATATAGCATATTTGCACCACCACAAAAATTGAGTAAATACTTAATACCAACCAGTAGGGATATAGATAAACAAGCTCTAATTAATTCATACTATGGAATACTATGTAAATGTGTGTATCTTTAAGAGTACTACTATAAAAACATTGCTAAGATGTACTGTTAAAATTGAAAAGTCATACTAAACGAACTGATACCTAATATTGTATTAATTTTGTATTTTTTAGGACATACAAAAGTTGTATAAATGGAAAGAAAAATGTAAGAAAATAGGAGAGGGAGGAGAGTCCAATTCAGAGTTAGAAGACATTGCCAATTTTATCTTAGTCTAATATAAATTTTTGTTGCTGAATAAACACAAAATTATTTGCATAACTAAATTAACTAAATGTACATATTTAGAATTTAATAGAATTCCCACCAATCACTATGTTTTGGAGGACAAAACAGACAAAGGTGAGCCATGAGCTATAAACAAATATTGTTAGATTATCAAATTCATCTGTTTAGGTAGTAATTTAGCAATTATTCATTAAACATTTACTATATGCCATTCATTATTTGGTGATTTACATCTTTACTCTTGGAGTATTTTATGAATTTTTAAGCCAGGATGAATTTATCATTATAATATAAGTGGCTTAAAACTTTATAGAAAATATTGGTCAGATTAGGGTTTTTTTTATTTTTTATATTTCTTTACTTTCTGACTTTTCATTATACCCTTTGTGTGGCTGAGATGATAAAAATTCCTAGTGTCCTTTTCTCCATCTGAAGTACCTTTCATGTCCTATTCAGTGGAATGATCTGCCAAAAACATAGATAAAGAGATACATCTTTAATCTTACAAGCTGTCTCCTTGCACAGGATCAGGAAAATGATTTTTCTTTTAACAGTTGTCAGCATGCTTGACATCTGTCACAAAGGCTTAGACTCTATTTTTATTTTTCCTATTGAAATCATGCTCCAACACCTGCCCCTTTGATACTTTTAGACTGATGCAGTAAAGAACTGAGTGCTTTTCAGTCAAAGAACTCTCCACATTTCCTTTCTTTTTTGTTTGGTTCAAAAATACGATTAAAAATAAAACTTATCTTCAGTAGGATAGATGTGTAGAAATATCCAAATTAAGTAAAAATCATTACTATGTTGTGAACAATGATGTTTCTTTTTAAAAAAAAGATACAGCTTATCTACATATTCAGTTTTCTCAGAAAGTTTTAAATAACATATTCAAAATTATCTTCTATATTCATTACATTAGAGGTATTAAGCATTAAAAAATAGGTATGTGTTTGTCAGTCGTTTCTGACTAAAACCTAATCACAAATGCTATAGCAACCATAATAGATGTATTAAAAGTTCATAACATGTTTATAAATTTTAAAATGGTATTTGCACCATTTTTTAAAAAATTCATTATTTTAAGGGTACCTGGGTGGCTCAATCAGTTCAGCGTCTGACTGTTGGTTTTGACTCAGGTCATTCATGATCTCATGGGTCGTGATTTCAAGGTCTGAATTGGGCTTCAGGCTGACAGTGCAGAGCCTTCTTGGGATTCTCTCCCTCTCTCTTCCCCTGTCTTATTTTCCTTGTCTCTCTCTTGAAATAAAAAACAAAAACTTGAAAAAATATTTTTAAAACCGTTATTATTTTATGCAACATGTCAGGAGGTGTGAAGAATTGTGTTGCTTGCATAAGGAAGAGTAAGATAGTATTAAATGCCAGAAGTTATTAGCTTCACTGTATAGTAACAAAACTGCCAAAGTAGCATCCCCAAGTAAAGGAATTGTTGTGTATGAGGCTGGTATTTTACCCTAAACAATATAATAGATAAATATCTTGGACAATAACATCAGAAAACTGATAGAGTTGGCAGCTCAAAACTCTCATTTCTCACAAAAATATTTTTTTTACAAGAGGCACAAACTGTCAGAAACAACTTTGTGAGAATTCTGGAAGATGGAGGTTTACAACAACCAGTGAAACACTGAATCAAGAAAAAAACAATTTGAAAACAGTAGGAAAGTTGTGGGTATTTCCATTTGTACTTGGCCCATCCCACTCCCAGTATGACAACAGCCTTGAATTGGCTGTATACTGTGTCCCCAGTGTCAATCCCTGATTCCTGGTGCTGGAGTAAATATATTTTATTTAGAAATAACTATACATGCTTATGCTAACCTGTCTGAGAACTACCTGAAGGACTAATGCAAGGTACCCAACTTTGTTTTGCCTAACTTGTAACTCAAGACAGAAGTGAGAGGCATGGCTTATAAAATTCTGGCAGGAAATCTTACAACCTACATAATGTTTAAAATTAAGATTTACACTAGAACAGTTAAGATCTGGGAAGAAAAGTCAGGGCAGATTCTTGGAAAAATTAGGATGTTGAAAAACACCTGAGTATATAGGGAAATTTAGAAAGCCACATGCTTGCCCAGGGCAATATTCGTACATAGAAAAGACATGAGAAGATTAAACTTTCACCTGTGCTGAGCCCAAGGCTCAATGTGAACCTGGATAAGTGGTGAAGAAATACCCCAGAAAAAAAGGTAGTCTACACAGACTGAGATATGAGTTTGTTTTTTTGTTGTTGTTGTTTTATTGTGTTGTTTGATTTTGTTTTGTTACTTTCTGTAATTTTTTGTCACTGGTAATTTTGGTTTCTTTTTTTTTTCTTTTTTTTTTTTTTTTGCTTTCAAGCTCTTTCCTGTCAAAGACATATCTGTGAAAGCACTTAGCTAAACATAAGAAACCTAGACTTCACGGACAACAAATGACGAAGAATATGGTCTTTGCAAAAAAACAGTTTGGAAAAATCACTAAACAAATGGACCACCTTAGCCTTCCAATACTTTATATAAGCTAAATCATGAGAAAGAGAGAATTTTATTTCTAGTGCTACCATATTATACACAAATGTCCAGTTTTCAACAACAAAAAAATGACAAGCCATACAAAGAATTGGGGAACAAAATAGATTGATAGAAATCATCCATGAAGAAGCCCAGACATGAAACCTACTGAGGGGCCGGGGGGGGGGGAGCAACTTTAAAACAACTGTCTTAATTATGTTCAAATAACTAAGGACAAAAAAAACTAAAAAAAAAAAAAAACAAAAGAGAGAGAGAGAGAGAGAGAGAGAGAGAGAAAGAAAAGGAAAGAAAAAAAGAAAATCAGGAAAACAACGTATACACAAAATGAAAATATCAATAAAGACATAGAAATTATAAAAAGAAACTGAACAGAAATTCTAGAGGTAAAGAATGCAATAACTGAGATGAAAAAAATTAGTAAATGAGTTCAACAACAGATTTGAGCAGGCAGAAGAAAGAATCAGTGAATTTGAAGATAGGACAATTGAATTCGCTAAGTTGGAGAAACAGAAAGAAAAAAAAAATGAAGGAAGAAAAGTAAACAGAACCTAAGGAACCAATGGGACACCAATAATCAGACCAAAATGTATAGTATGAAAGCCCCAGAAAGAAAATAGGAAAAAAGGGAAAATATTTGAAGAAATATGTCTCACATCAGGTGAAGGACATAAATTTACAAGTCTAAGAAGATCAATGAACTCTAAGTGCGATAAATTCAAAGAGGTCTTTACCTAGACCAATTACAATCAAAGTGTCAGAAGGAATTACAAAGAGAGGAGAGTGAAAAAAGAAGCAGGAGAGAAGCAACTCATAATGCACAATAAAATTAATAGCCAATTTTTCATCAGAAACCCTGGAAGTCAAGAGGCTGTGATGTGACACATTTAAAGCACTGAAAGAAAATAAAGGTAAACAATTTTGTATCTGGGAAAACTGTCCTTTATAAGTTAGGGAGAAATTATTGACATTCCCAGATAAGCAGAAGCTGAAGTAGTTTATTACCAACAGACAAGAACTCTGAAAGGAATCTTTCTAAGTTGAAATGAAAGAACACTAGACAGTAACGTGAAGCTATATGAAGAAATAAAGATTTCTGGTAATGGTAAATATATGGTCACATGTAAAAGCCAGTATTATTATAATTTTTCCTTGTAACTGAAATTTTATTTCCTACATGATAAAAAGAAAATTCATAAAATACAATTAACAGCCTATGCTATTCAGGTACAAAATATAAGAAGATGTACTTTTTGACAGTAAGATAAAGATGGATGCTATAGAGGAGCACAGTTTTTATATGTGATTGCAATTAAGTTTGTATATACCAAATTAGATTGTTATAAATTTAGTATGTTAAATGTAGTCACCATAGCAATGATAAAGAAAACATCTAGGGGCACCTGGGTGGTGCAGTCGGTTAGGCGTCCGACTTCAGCCGGGTCACGATCTTGCGGTCCGTGAGTTCGAGCCCCGCGTCGGGCTCTGGGCTGATGGCTCGGAGCCTGGAGCCTGTTTCCGATTCTGTGTCTCCCTCTCTCTCTGCCCCTCCCCCGTTCATGCTCTGTCTTTCTCTGTCCCAAAAATAAATAAACGTTGAAAAACAAAAAAAAGAAAACATCTAAAGAATATACATGAATGGGAATGAAATAGCAATCAAAATGTTTCACTATAAAAATCAACTAACCACAGAAGAAGGCGTAATAGAGGGAATGAGAGATGTAAGTAATTAAGGAATACAAAAATAAATAGAAAAATGGCAGACATAAGTCCTTCCTCATCAGAAATTACGTTAAATGTAAGTGGTTTAAACTCTTCAATAAAAAGCCAAAGATTTGCAGAATGAACTAGAAAAACAAAAGCTAACTATATGCTTTCTATAAGAGACTCAGTTTAGATCAGACACAAATAGGCTGAGAGTGAAAGATTGAAAAAAAGACATTCCATGCAAATAGTAAGTAAGAGAGAGTGAGGAAACTATACTAACAGACTAAATAAAAAACTGTTACAAGAAAAAAATAATACTTTATATATACATAAATATGTGTATATTAGAGAGAGAGAGAGAAACACTCACTTGGGGAAGGATCCACTTTTAAACTCATGTGGTTTGGCAGAATTTCAGTTCCTGCAGGTCTATTTCACTATGGGCCTCAATTCCTAGCTGGCTATTCCCCAAAGACTACACTAATTTATTATTAACTGGCCTCACCAATATGTTAACTGGCTTCAAGTCAGCAAGGGAGAGAATATGCTATCAATACAAACTCCTAATCTTATATAACTCAATCATGAAAGTGACATTTCACACTTTTGCTGTATTCTATTATTTAGAAGCAACTTACTAGGCCAGTCTCCATTGAAGGAAAGGGTATTACACAGAGTGTGAATCCCTGGAAGCTGAGATAATTGGGGACCATCTTAGAGACTGCTTGCCACAACCTCTATGATATTTAATACATATAGATTTGTGTAAATGTCACAACAAATAATACAGAAGAGTTCTATCATTCCCCCCAAATTCTCCAATATTCTCCTTTATAGTCAGAGCCATCACCATACTTAATTCCTGGTAACTGTTGATCAATTATCCATCACTGGAGCTTTGTCTTTAAAAAATGTCAAAAAATGTATGAAATCAAACAGTACTTTTTGAAACCAGCTTATTTCATTCACATAATGCCTTTGAGAGTCATCCAAAGTACTGGTTGTAAAAATAGTCTGTAACTTTTATGTTTTTAGTAGTATTCCATTGCATGGATGTGCCACCATTGTTAATCCATTCACCCTTTGGAAAGCATTTGGATACCTTCGGGTTTGGGGTATTATGTATAGATATGAACATCTGTGTAAACGTTTCATGGAAATATAAAGTTTGCATTCTTACCATCAATGTATAAGAGCTGTAACTGTTCTACATCTTCACCAGCAGTTGGGATGATAATTTTGTTGTTGTGTTTTGGGTTTTGTTTGCTTGTTTGTATTTAGCCATTCTAATATTTAAGTAGTGGTGTCCTTATGGTTTTCATTTGTATTTATCTAATAGCTAACGCCTCTGAACCTACTTTTGTGTACTTATTTTTATCTTTGATTCCTGTTTGATAAAGTGTATTTTTAGATTTTTGCCCATGTTTAATTGGGTTGCCTGTTTTCTTCATGCTGAATTTTAACAGTTATTTACATATTATTTATATAAATCCTTCTTTAGATGTGAATTGCAAATATTTTCCTCAGTCTGAAACCTGGTTTTTTCTTCTCTTTCATGTGGCAAAAATTTGTAACTTTGTTAAAGTTTAATTGATACATTTTTCTTTTATGTATTGTGCTTTGGGTGTCATGTATATGAACTGTTTCCCTAATCCATGTCATGAAGATTTCCTCCTACTTTGGTCTCCTAAGAATTTTGTAACTTTTTTGTTTTCTTATACTATTATATGCAGGATGCATTTTATTTTATTAATTTAATTTAATTTAATTTTATTTTATTTTATTTTATTTTATTATGCATTTTAAATTAATTTTTGTATGAGATATCACAGGTCAAGGTTCTTTTTGCTTTTTCTCTTTTTTGTGTATGATAATAGCAAATTATTCCTATACCACTTGTTCAGAAGATTATTCTTTTTTAAATTTATTTTGCACTTCTCAAAAGTCAAATGGCCATGTTTGTCTGGGTCTATTTTTGGACCTTCTGTTCCATTGGTCGATTTCTCTTTGCCTTTGTGAATACCACACTTACTTATTTTCCTAGCTTAAAGGTAAGTCTTAAAATCAGGTAATGATGTGTATTAGTTTCCTATGTTGCTGTGATAAATAGCACAAATTTAGTGGCTTAGAACAATAAGAAGTTATATTTTTAAAGTTTATTTATATATTTTGAGAGAGAGAGAGAGAGACAGAGACAGAGACAGAGACAGAGACACTGAATGCAGAAAAGACAGAGAGAGAGAGGGAGACACAGAATCCCAAGCAGGTTCTACACCATCATCTCAGAGACATATGCAGGGCTTGAACTCATGAACTGTGAGATCATGACCTGAGTGGGATGCTTAACTGACTGAGCCACCCAGGCATCCCTAAGCTATTATTGTATAGTTCTGCAATTCAAAAGCCAAAAATCAGTCTTACTGAGTTAAAATTATGATTTTGGTAAAACTATGTTCCTTCTGAAGTTTCCCACGATTCTGTTTCCTTGCTATTTCCAGCTTTTAGAGGCTGCTCACATTCAACAACTTGTGGCCATCCTGCAGCAATGGCACCACACTGACATCTACCTCTGTAGACACATCTTCTCTGACTTCGATTGTCTTATCTTATAATGATTTTTGGGCCTATCCAGGTAATCCAAAATAATCTTCCCATCTCAAAATCCTTAACTTAGTCACATCAGCAGTCCCTTTTGATGTGTAGGATAACATATTAAAAGGTTTAGGAGATGAGGATGTGGATATATTGGAGGGTCATTTTTCTGAATACTAAATGGTGAGAGAATCTAGTTTATATGATTTCAATTATTTCAAAATTTAAAGGTTTATTTTATAACCCATGATATGGGTCATGTTGAATATGAATAATCTACCTTGAATATGTATGTGCACTTGATGTGAGAACATTTCTTATTTTTATTTTTATGTTTTGACAGAGATAGTATGAGCAGGAGAGAGGGGCAGAGGGAGAGAGAGAGAGAGAGAGAGAGAGAGAGAGAGAGAACATCTCAAGTAAGATCCACGCTAAGCATGAAGCCCAAGGCAGGGCTCAATCTCATGACTCTAGGGACATGACTTGAGCTGAAATCAAGAGTGGGATGCTCAACTGACTGAGCCACCCAGGAACCTCAACAGTTTTTTTTAAACACCCTACAGTCTTCAATTAAGGTCATAGATAGTATGATCTAATTCTCTATCTAATTAAAAGAAATAAATAGATGAAATATGTGCCGGAGATTCAGAGTACACTTAACCATGATGAACACTGAGTAAAGTACAGAATTGTTGAATCATTATATTGTACACCTGACAGTAATATAACACTGTATGTTATTATATTTATATATTGCACTCAAATTTAAAAAAAATCAATATAATGCCTATTGTTTTAGATTATTTTCCAGAAAACATTTACTCTGTCCCCCCACCAAACATCCATGGAAGACATGTACTTTCCCACAGCATTAATGCTGTACATAGTCACATGTCTTGCTTTGAACTCATGATGACTGTGTGTATATCCTCACTCTTTGATTTTTTGGTTTGGTCATATGACTTGCTTTGGTAAACTAATGTTAACAGATGCCATATGAACACAGATTTGAATTGTGCTCATTCATTTGAGCTATATACTTTATGCTCCTGTATTTGAACAAAAAGAATATGTTTCAGATTGTCTCTGGCCCAAGGAGGAAAGATGTTGGAGCAGCCCTGACTGCAATTTTCTGATTGTAGACAAGTCTACCCTAAGTCATCCAAAACCTGGGCTATTCAATAGTTAACACAAAAGTAATAAATTAATAGAAATATATATATTTTAGTCTTTATTTATTTTTGAGAGAGAGAGAGAGAGAGAGAGAGAGCACAAGCAGGAGAGGAACAGGAAGAGACACAGAATCCAAAGCAGGATCCAGGCTCTGAGTGGTCAGCACAGAGCCCAGTGTGGGGCTCAAACTCAGGAACGGTGAGATCATGACCTGAACTGAAGTCGGGTGCATAACCGACTGAGCCACTCAGGCACCCCCGAAATTAATAGAAATATTTATGTGCGATGGAATTTGTGGCTGAGTTCTAAAGCAGCATCATTGGGGAAATAATTGACAAATACTATGAATAAATGGAAATTTCATTAATAAGTGTCTTTGAAATTATGTGAAAATATTTTCCGTTCACGTATGCAACAGAGTAAGTCTTATGCTAGGACAAATTATACATAGGTTTATCACCCACACAATGTTTTATAGGTCATTTGAAAGTCCTGTGGCATAGTGTTTATCTGTGTAAGCAGTTTGGATACCTACCAAGACTTTTATCATCTTTATTCCCCAGTTATTGAATAAAAGAGGAGCTCACAACCATTCTGACAAACAAAAACACTTCTACAAATCTTTAAAGTGTCTTCCTAGTGGACAATATAAACCATACATGAAAATCATAGATTTAAATGTATAGTAAACCTAAGAATATAATAAAAGGAGGAACTCAATTTCTAAATATTTGAAAAGTAGAGTACAAAGGGTCTCCATAATGAGCAAACAATCTAGAATGCCCTCCAAGTATCACGTATACTCCTGGGTATCGCAAATATAAAAGGAGAATGCATCAATGAGTTTAAAACTTAGATAACAGAAAGATAACTGTGGAAAATAGGGATTAATTGGAAATGATCTGAGTTAGCAGTCCAACTACATAAACCCAGAAAAACTTCCCATTATTAGTATATATCTCAAAGAGAAAGCTTCACAAAGAAGCTACTAAATGTTCCCTGACACACATTTCAATTCTAGACTCATATTGATAATTATATCATAAATCCAAATAACTATCTTAGCAAATGCTCTGGTGTTAATTAAAGTGCACTTAATGGATATATCCAAACCCTCAGTAGTGTTGAAAGAGCCACTTTTCCATGCAGTTAGAACAAACTGCATAATAGAATTTCACTGTAGTCTTTGACTTCTGATACATATGAGGTAGGGGAAGCAGGGCATTTCAGAAAATAAAACTGGAATAAGAAAATAACTATGAAAATATTTAATTCAGGTTAATTGTTTAGACTGCTGAAATAATTCCTGGTCGAACAGACAGGTAAGCTTATGGATCATTATTCTAAGCATTGAGAGGTCTCATTTAAATTTGATTTATTCCAGTCAAGAGAGCCAAGAATAATTCCCTGCAGGATAGGGTAAAGGGTGACAGACAATTTTAAGCACATATTAATAGTCTTTTCTTCAATCTTAAAAGTCTTTTTTTTTATAAATTAATATCTCTAAAATTAGATTGCATCTTGCAAATTATGGTTTCTTATATTAGATAAAATACTGTAGTGTGTCAATCTTTACTCATTTAAATAGTCTATTTTAGGTACTCACTTAGATAAAAATCCATTCTTCTGGAATATTCTCTTGTTCCCTAAAAAGACATTTGGCAGACTCAGCACATGCATGAAATTGCAGTGGAAGGAGTGGGGATACCTGGAATCCACAGACAGAGGATCAATTGTTTTCTTCTTTGCCTTCTGACTTCCACATTTGTGCCTTGCTCAGGTTTTTATATAGTTTGTTGGCATCTGCCACTGAAATCTCAAGTGTTGAACCCATGTTTTGTTTATTTGGCTTATTTAGGTCTCAGTGTCTGTCCTTCTGTAATATGTCTGTGCTGCTTTGATGTTGCCTCACAGTGCTGTAGACACATTGCCTTTCAGCCATATTCTTTACTTGATCTATGGGGCAGCTCAGCCCCCATAAAGCCGCTGCAGTCTGTTTCCTTTTCTTTGCCATAGAGACTCTCCTGCATGGTGCTGGAGCTCAGCTTCATTGTCTTTAATTTTATGGAGCCTGGGGAAACATATGCATTACTTCCATGCTACACTGAGAATTAAGGTAGATCTGGGAGGTCTAATTCATGCCTTTTCACTGCTGATCTACTAAGTGTTGACAGTATAGTTCTTTGTTTCATCTATGCCCATGGATATAGGTCCACTCCGTAACCCTGGAAGAGACTGCTGCATACAAACCCCTGCCTGCCCCCACCCCATTTTGTTTTGTTTTTTACTTCTCCCATCTGTATATTTGACAGTACTATTCTGGTTCCAAGCACAAAGCAGCAAAAGGAGTCTTAGTGCAAAAATATCTTCTAATCATTTTTGAGGAATAGAGAATCTATCAGATAGAACTGATGATTACCTGTATTTTACAGATGGATACATCTTATTGTCATATACAATTAAATCAAGTAATTAATATTTTTATTCTAAGTTCTTTCTCATTAAGAAACTTTTTGACAATTTCCTTTCACATAAAGTAACCTATTCAGAAAACATTATACTCAAGCATAGTCAAAGAACTAATTTCTTAGGTCCTATATTCATAATTTAACTTAAAAATATACAGTATATATGTAGTATATATACTGTATATACACCCAGGGCTCCTGGGTGGCTCAGTCAGATAAACCTCTGACTTTGGCTTAGGTCATGGTGTCAAGGTTTGTAAGTTCAAGCCCCGCCTAGGGCTCTGTGCTGACAGCTTCCAGCCTGGAGCCTGCTTCACATTCTTTGTGTCACTCTCTATCCACCCCTTCCCTGCTCATGCTATCTCTCTCTCTCTCAAAAATAAAATAAACATTTAAAAAAATTAAAAATATGCAGTATACTATATGGTATAGGTCTGTCAGTCACTTGTGGGCTTTGCTAATATGAATCTACATTCTCAAAGACTCTCTGAGACTCCAACAAGAATTCATAAAACTACAAGTCTGGGATCAAAATTGAGACTATAATGAATTCAAGGAGGTAATATGTCTCTGAGGATATATCTAGGTAGCTTTCCAGATTTCTACAAGTACCATCTCCCTATCTGCCTACAAAATTTAGATTTTTGCACCCAAATGCTCATAAATATTTCTTATCTCTACCACATTATAGCTTGCCTCAAATCTCCCATCGAAAATGTTCCTAAATAGGGGCGCCTGGGTGGCTCATTTGGTTAAGTGACTTCAGCTCAGATCATGACCTCTGGGTTGTGAGTTTGAGCCCTGAGTTTGGGCTCTAAGCTGTCAGCCCAGAGACTGGAGCCTGCTTCGGATTCTGTGCCTCCCTCTCTGTCTGCCCCTCCCTTGCTTGCTCTTTCTGTCCCTCTCTCAAAAGTAAGTAAATAATAAAAAAAAAAAAAAAAAAAATTTAAGTGTACCTAAATAGATTTAAGTAACTAAGAATTTATGTTAAGGATTAAAAGCTCTTTACTATGTTGGACTAATTGTTAAAAAAAAAAAATAGCAAAAAAAAGTGCCCAAAGCATAGTGTTGTCCTGAATAAGTAATAGAATTTTTTATATCTTAAAAGTATTAAGAATGATTTTAAAAGTTGGTTACTATAAGTCAGTTTATAAGTTACTATAAAATAGCTTATATTATAAAATTTAACGACAAGGAGACATCAATATAAACTAAATACTGTGAGCCAAATATTAGCCTGATAGTCTGAGATTTAGCTAAATTTAAGTTTTTTATCCAATTACTTGTAGGAAGTTTAAAGTCACTCCACAATTTCTGGAATTTTCAGGAAAACTCATGATTATTTTTACTTGAACATCCAAGATTTCAATCCTTGGCTCTAATGGAATGTTACTATGATATGGAGTTTATCTCACCCTGGTATTTTTTCATTACTCTGCACAAACTCAGATGTCATCTTTTTTTCATTACAACTGGGTGATCATGGTAGTGGGGGACTTATGAGGTATTCATAGGGAACAGGATTTACTATAACATTGTGTTAGTAGTCAGAATATATACTGAAGTAAAAGGAACTAATAAAAATAGAATATTATCCATCAGTGATTGTAAAAAATTCTTTTTTTTTTTTTAATTTTTTTTTTCAACGTTTATTTATTTTTGGGACAAAGAGAGACAGAGCATGAACGGGGGAGGGGCAGAGAGAGAGGGAGACACAGAATCGGAAACAGGCTCCAGGCTCTGAGCCATCAGCTCAGAGCCTGAAGCGGGGCTCGAACTCCCGGACCGCGAGATCGTGACCTGGCTGAAGTCGGACACTTAACCGACTGCGCCACCCAGGCGCCCCAGTAAAAAATTCTTGAATCACCTTGTTCCTTCATCAATTGGAATTTATTGGTCATTGCTATGGACTGAATGTGCTATGGACTGAATGTGCCCCTCCCTCCAAGTATATGTTTAGGCCTTCACCCCAAAAGTGTGATGGTACTTGGAGATAGTGCCTTTGAGAGGTAATCAGATTAGGTGATGAGGGTGGGATCTTCATGATGGGATTAATACCTTATGAAAAGAGAGACAGGAGATAGCTTTTTGTTTGTCTCTTTGTCCCCTTCCCCCCTCATGAGAGAGTACAGGATAGAGTACCACCATCATGAGAGAGTATTAGCAAACATGTAGCCATTTGCAAATCAAGAAGAGGACTCTTAGGAGAAACTGATTCTGTGAACACTTTAATCTTAGAATTCCTTAGAATTGCATCAAGAATTGTGATAAATAAGTGTGGGTTTTTCTTGTTGTTTAAATCAACTAGTCTATGGTATTTTGTTATAGAAGCCTAAACTATAACAATCATCTATATGCTCTGTTGCATACGTGAACGGAAAATATTTTCACATAATTTCAAAGACACTTATTAATGAAATTTCCATTTATTCATAGTATTTGTCAATTATTTCCCCAATGATGCTGCTTTAGAACTCAGCCACAAATTCCATCGCACATAAATATTTCTATTAATTTCGGGGGTGCCTGAGTGGCTCAGTCGGTTATGCATCTATATGCTCCAATATTCTAGGATATTACATAGACTGTATCTGCTCTCTTACACTCCTACCATGCTTTCTGTTCTTAGACAATTTCCAAATCATCTTCATTACTAATCCCAAGCAAGATATATAGTTAAATTTGACATCGTCCCTGAAGCTTAACCTTAAACTTATAAAGTCCATTTTCCCCTTACCTCTCTAGGAAATAGTTTTAAATCATATGTCAATAATGTAATCACACAGAAATTGTCAATGGCTAAGTTTGTTATCTCTAAATTTATTTTGATGTTATTGGTCTTTGGCCAATTTAGTGGTACTGCAGGACATAACTGATCTATCCCAGAACTGTATTATAAAATAAACTAACAAAAACTAGCAAAAAAGTAGAACACTTAATCCTATAGTTGACTAATTTAAATATCCTGGAAACAGTAATTATTTTCTAATTTACATTTTTGACAGTTACCCCTTTATAATCACCTGCTGGATCAGTTGAAAGCCAGAATTACAGATGGAGGATAGATATGAGTAATTTACCAACTGGATTAACAATAATCATACACTAAAGGTGAATATATTAAGTAGCTTCATTCTTAAGGAAGACAAAAATGCATTTTAAACTTGTTAAGTATAAAAACGAAAATTAAATAAATTATGCGAATTATTGAATTATTTTTAATGTATTTCTTTTTTCAATAGAACACTTTTTCATCTGAATCTGCTTTTCTATTTTTCATCTGAAAATATTTTTTATTAAGGTGAAAAGAAATATAAAAATAATAGGGAATATGTTATCTCCAGTGTACACTTATATGGCACACATCAAGTCATATAGGCTAAAATTTATGTTCATATATATATCCTTCAAATAAAATTATTTAAGCACCTTCAAAAATGCATATAGGGTATTTATAATAGGAAGATCCTCTCCCCTAAATGTATCACTCTCTTTGATTAGTGGATTGAATACTCTGATCAGTTTAACAGTTGGCTGCTCCATTTCTTCCTCAGTGTTGACACTGACAATGTGGATGTATCTCCTTACAAAAGAAAACAAAAATATCCTTTAAACAAAAATTTTCAAGTGATTCTACTTACCTTCCAGGAACTTAGTGCTGTGCTTTGAAAGTTATTATTAAACTTCAAGAAACACTTCTTACTTCAGAAATACTAGTTTTACCAACCATTGTCAAAAATATATTCCCTTTATAAGATTTATATGCATACCTCCTCCTTTTAATTTTTAATACAGTAAATTTGTCATTTAATACTTAATATATTTGTTTGACCAATGTAAGGATGGTGTTCCAAGGAAGTGTCACAAAAATTGGCTATAGTTACATTTTTTTTCTCTTTCGGTTCATCGGTTGAAAATTCTTCTTTATGCATGTATTATAAAGAACTGAGTTACATTACTCAGTTCTGATTATTAGTATAGTCTAAGATCAGAAGAAATAGCTATAAAAGAATTGCCTTTTTTTGGAAAATATTTTTAAAGTTTATTTTTAAAGTTTATTTTTAAACTTTAATCTTTAATTACTTTCAGTATGTGATCAGAAGGAAAGGGGCTTTGGGAATTTCAATTTTAGGAATGGAAACTACTTATTTCTTAATAATATTCACCAGTTTGCTTAAAAAAGAATAGCACTAACTCCTAAGGAACAAAATAAATAACCCAACAGACACTCTTCTCTTTATACTTCTTGTTTAACTGTGGAGTGGGGAGTAGTGCACAGGCCGTGTTGGGCATCCTGAAGATTTTTTAGAAACAGTTTGCCTTTGGAGGATATGAGTGATAAGTAGATATCTTTAAAGACAGAGGTACAGGAACAATGCCTCTTCTAACTCTTCTGGCCATGAATTTTTTTTAAATATTTTTATTTATTTTTGAGAGACAGAGACAAAGTACAAGCGGGGAAGGGCAGAGAGAGAGGGAGACACAGAATCTGGAGCAGGTTCCAGGCTCTGAGCTATCAACACAGAGCTCAACTCAGGGCTCAGACTCACCAACTGTGAGATCATGACCTGAGCCAAAGTCAGATGCTCAACCAACTGAGCCACCCAGGTGCCCCTAGCCACAAAGTTTAAGAAGTAAAGAAGCTCAGCTTTCTCAGAGGCTGTGTCTGCACAGTGAAACGTAACAGAGAAAAGTATTTTTGCAAACTTGCTTTAAGTAAATTATCCACTAGGATTATCCTTGTCCCTTAAAAAAGATTTTTTTTTTCATTCCTTTTTAATGACTTAAGGCCTTTTTGGTCACACACTATCAATGGACTCATTCAGACCTTTGTTTCTTTGTTTTAAATGTCTTTTCTGATCATTTGATTCAGAGAATTGGTCTAAAATGCAAATAGTTGTGGTAATCCTTAGGCAATCATACTCATTAAGGTTTTTTCATCTGAAGCTTTGTTTCATCATAACTGTAAAAAAATTGTTTTTGACAGTTATTTATTTTTTGAGAGACAGACAGAGCAAGAGCAGAGGGGCAGAGAGAGAGGGAATCAATCACAGATTCCCCAAGCAGGCTCCAGGCTCTGCGCTGTCAGCACCGAGCCCAACATGGGGCTGGAATTCATGGACCACAAGATCGTGACCTGAGCGGGAAGTCAGATGCTTAACCAACTGAACCACCCGGGCACCCCAACTTTCACTGTTTTTTTGTTTTTGTTTTTTAATTCTGAGGTTTATTTAGGATTGGGATTTTGAATTTTCATGTCCTAAGGTAGGAGGGAAGGGCATAGCCTACGCATTCATTCTCTCTCTGGCAGCTCTAGGGTTGCCTGCAGCTTTTTGCAAACCAGCAGAGTGGTTTGTTTTCTTTCTTGCCTCTTGTTCTTCCTTCTTTTAACTCTTTTCCTGCCCTAATGTTCTCTCTACCCCTCTAAGTGAAATTTTCTAACAGAGTGTAGGAAAGGGGATAAAGATACAAAACCAAAAAGTAATAAAACTGGACATGACATCAGAAATCTTGATTTTATAGAGCACAGCTCTCTGTACCACTGGGCAGCTTCTTTCATCTTAAAGGTGATGAAAGTTCATTTGATCCTATTCAGTGAATTTTGTGTGATAAAGCTCCATTACAGTATTTTCATGTCAGTTATTTTGGCTGAATTGTGGAATAATGCTATTGATTATGAATTGGGAAAAATAAAATGTAACACATCACAAAATTAAGGAAAAAATTGAGGAACAATTGATAATTTAAAGTAAAATATTTCAATATCACTTTGAGTTATAAGGTAGAGCTACAACTACTCCACCTTTCATGGAAAGGTGAAAATTATTGTAGCACGGCTTGTTCTGGGACTTACTCTATAAAGCACTTGCCATGTAAATATTCTTTAAAAAGTATAGGTAAGTTTTATTTGTTATTGCATATTTTCAAACTGATTTTAATTATCAGTCCAAAACCACACTCCAAATTTTCACTCTTAGTATTGACCTTTTTTCTTTGACAACCATTTTGGGGTTTCTGTAAGTACAAATAAAGTTTTATGTTAACTTCAGCATGCTTTTACAGTTTAGATTACTAATATACAAAATAATGGATTTCAGTCGCTTGTTGATAACTAAATTGTCAACTGCAGCAGCTAAAATAAATCATGTATCTATCACTATATATAACAAGTAAATAAAAATTGTAAGTTTCTCATAGTGAAATATATTTATAATCGTGATTAGTTTTCACCATTATTTCCAGATATCTTAGAATATATACTAAATTACATGTTATTTATTATTTAAATGCACTTGACTATCATTTAGCTCTGAAAATATCTTTTTTGGGGGGTACCTGGGTGGCTAAGTGGGTTAAGCATCCTACTTCACCTCAGGTCATGATCTCGCAGTTCATGAGTTTGAGCCCCACATGGGGCTCTGTGCTGACAGCTTGGAGCATGGAGCCTGCTGCTTCAGATTCTGTATCTCTTTCTCTCTCTGCACCGCACTCCCTCCCCCCACCACCACTTGCACTCGGTCTCTCTCTCAAAAATTAATACACATTAAAAAAATTTTTTAAACATCTTTTTTTCTAACAACTGAAATATACTTAGAATCAGAGGTACTGATTGTCAAGCAAATGAATTACTACATATAAGATGCAATAACAGCGATAATATTCTGTACACAGTTACAGTATTTTCTGCATCTGGTTTCTAAGAGAAAACTTTAATATTTTAACCAATAATGATTATAAACACAATATTTTTGTGAATCATTTATCTGTGAATTTCTGGGCCATTTTTTATTTGTCAACTAATTATCAAGATAGCATCTCCACTTGGAGCACCTTGCTGGCTCAGTTGGTAGAGCATGTGACTCTTCATCTCGGGGTCATGAGTTCAAGCCCCATGTTGTATATAGAGATTGCTTTAAAAAGTAAAAATAAAATACATTGGTTAAAATAACATAGGTTACATGTACTTTACCTGAATAAAATAAAAACACCATATATATATATATATATATATATATATATATATATGGCATCTACCCAAGTGTAATTATTTTTGCTATTAAGTATATGTATCCATTCTCCATATCCCAATCCTTAGACATTCATCTTTTTCCTTTTCCAAACTATCTCTATTCAGTTCTTTTAACCCACTTATATGGTGTTTTGGGCTTTATACCTCTTCTTTAATTCCCATGGTTGCTTCCTCATTCCAGGCATCTCTCCTCTGGCTTATTACAATAGCTTCAATGCCTCTGTTGGGAGATGATTCTCGATTCTCTCTCGTCAGTCCCTCACATTTCTGCCCATCTTGTGAACAGATACTAACTTGGTTCCAGACTATCTTTTCAAGGATGTTTGTATAACAAACAGCCTTGGAATATAGACCCAGTATGTCCTTCCAGATCAAAGAGCATGCTTGTTTATGGTGCATCATAATAAAGATAATGTCTCTTCAGGGCAAAAGTCAAGGACACTTACTGGCCTTTAAAAAAGATTGCTCCATGATGTTCTCTCTAGTCTTCCTTTTCCTAGATAGAAGAAAACTCACTTCTATGTTGTCCTAATATTTAATTTACAATTCTCTCAAGCAAATTCCAGTTTGAATTAATCTCATTGTAAATATGCCTATTGCTTTTGCACATTTTAAATCCCTTACATTTAAAACTTTGTAAATGTTTGAACTAAATCTAGCTAACCCATCCTTCAGAACTTCAGAGTTTTAAATGGTCTTAGATATCAGTTGGTTGAGGTGTGAAAGAGTCCCTCATTGAAGTTATTGTTCTTCCATCAGATCAATGGCCATTTACCTCACCAAGGTAGGACAACTCAAAGGTATTTGACCGGGTGGTTATTCTATCACTCAGATTAAAAAGATTAATAAGAGAAAAGTACTCATATGTATGTACCTTTCCTGCCTCCATCTCATCTTTTCTACCCTTAAAAAGGAAATCAAAATACATAGAGCGATAGGTGTAGAGGTGAAATAACCAAGAAGATTCTGGGTGCTCAAGTCCCACCCTTTGGAATTTTTGCTTTTGCTTTTATTTTGTGGTGATGTTAGACTACATTTGGAATAGATATGTCATTTTGTTTTCTTTTTTCCTTTTTTCTCCATGAATTTGTTTGCTGCTGCTTCTTTTTGATAAAAAAGAAACTCAGGACCTCAGTATATTATGTTAATAAAAAGAAGCTTATTTATTTTGGATAAAGTAGAAACAAATGTTCAGAACTCCTGACCTTTCTTTTATTTATTATTTTTTTCCTTCACTCCTTTAAAGCAGTCCCTATGGTATCTCCATTAAATCCTAGTCTTTGGTGAAAGGACTTGAAGTTCTAATCTAATCGAGTTTTTTTAACTTTAAAAGACCTATAGAAGTATCAAAAGAAAGCCTTTTTGGCTTCTCGTTAAAATTAATTTTTGTTTATAATGTTATTTTTGTAATATAAAATATGAAATTTCTCTTAAGTTTTTAAAACTTTTCTTAAGGGGCGCCTGGGTGGCGCAGTCGGTTAAGCTCCCGACTTCAGCCAGGTCACGATCTCGCGGTCCGTGGGTTCGAGCCCCGCGTCAGGCTCTGGGCTGATGGCTCAGAGCCTGGAGCCTGTTTCCAATTCTGTGTCTCCCTCTCTCTCTGCCCCTCCCCCGTTCATGCTCTGTCTCCCTCTGTCCCAAAAAAATAAATAAAAAACGTTGAAAAAAAAAAGTTTAAAACTTTTCTTAAAATTGTAAATTAGGTATTCAAATTGCCATAGCAAAAATATCTGAAGCTATTTGCTAGTATTCTGAATGTGTGTGTATGTGTGTATGAGAATGTATACATATATGTGTGCACATATACATATATATGTGTATATATTGCATACATTTATATAAGTAATTACATGTGACATAGTTTATAATGTGTATTTTATATATATAAAATATTTAACACCTTTGTGGTCGGCTATATGCTAGGTGACTCAGAAATAAATTATTTCTTTCAAATCTCTAGCATACTAACAGAGAAGCAGTTATTTAAGAATTTAAGAAAGCAACTTGCCACATAGTGACAAATTTAAAATGACTTCATTCTGAACTGCCATTTGAACATAATTTCTGTAGTGTGGAAAAAAAAAGCACAATGTTGAAAGATTTTAAGTGTTTTGGCCTTTTCCAATTCTTAAAAAATAGCCTTTAGACTTCCTTTTGACTTTTAAGAACTTACCAAGATGATCTTTTCCCCCCAAATTTTGTCTACTAAAAGGTCAAGAAAACTATGGAGATCACTTAAGAAATTGTATAGGTTAGATACTTAATTTAAAGAGCTGTTATTAAGAACATGACCTATCTAAGATGATACATATTCCTCAATTTACAGAAAATGAGACTTTTTCAGAGTTATTTGAATATTCTTTGTGTTTCTGCAAGAATAATAAAATTATCATTAAAATTGGAGTGGAAAGTTGAAAAACAAATCACTACTTTATTTACTGTCAGGGTTTTAAATTTGTATACTGTGCCAAAGTGTAAGAGTTTAAATCTAATGATCAAATCTTCAAAATTGTGATCCATGAATAATTTTAAACTACTGAAAAGCTTCAGACTGTGATCCATCTGATTCTCTTCATGTAGTACATAAGTGCATGTGTTCCCAAATCAATAAGTTTTATAGAAACTGGTTCGATACCTCTCCAGCTCTGTCCTTCTCCTTAGCATATTAAAAACAGGTTCACCTATGCATGCAGATTGCTAGGACATTTGAAATATGCATTTTTCATTTCTTTATTTAATAAACTATAGACACACTAAAACAGATTTTCTCTGTGGGGTCACATCCACTTTCCTTTTTATCTTCCACTTCTCTACACTATTGTATTGTTAAAATTCCAATTTTGTTAGACTAATATGTATCATTCACCTTTTAGTCACAACGTAAGCATTACTTTTTCTTAAATAGCTTATATGAACCCCAAACGATGCTCATTTATACATTGTATAAATAGCATACTATTTTTGTCCATTTTGGTATGTATCACACTTTCATTTAATTGCACAATGACCATTTTTCATGCCACATTTTAAAGTTTTTGAGACCATGGACTAGTCTCTTTCCACTGTATTATCAGGGTCTAGAATTCAAAGCCTAGAATATAGTAGGGACCAACAATGTTCATAGATTAAGTAAATCGCCTATGTTTTTCTTTGTTGGCCAGGACATGGATCTTAAGACTTTTAGGCTTCTTAGAGTTCTTTCTGCAACTCCCTAAACACATTTTGCTTTGTTTTTCCTCTTCTTTTGATACTCCAATATTCTCCTTTACCGAGTTCTTAGGTTCTGTGTAGGCTATTACATGATGGATGATGAACTTTATCAATACCGTCCCTGTCTTGAGCCACCTTTTCTTCTCCTTCTATATTTTATTCCTAGATGACACATTCCTTATTTTACTATAATCACTATACATAGGTCCTAAATTCTCATCATACAAGTAAAACTATCTATATTTGCATCCTCATGTATATCTTGCAAGGGATTCAAACTACAAAAGGTCAAAAATGATTTATGATATCTCTCTCAAATCTACTCATCATGTTCTGTAGGTTGTTAAATGATAGTTCCATTCATTTAATTTTATTACCTAGAAAAACAATCCTATGTGTTTACGTTTACATTATTTTTTTTTAATTTTATTCTTTAATACCTTTTGAATCTGCCCATTTTTCTCCACTCCTACTGACTTCAAACTAGAATGGGTAATCATACCATTTTATAACCATTTCCTACCATATCTATTGCAAAAGTAAATAGAATGGAGTCTGGAAAAACTGATCTGTGTATTGGAATTCCAAAGAGAAGTGATTTGTTAATAGTTCAAATAGAAAAATCAAGCAAGTGACACTCAAGAAGAGTATGGTCCAAACAATCAACAATGTTTACTGAAGGCATACAACTAAAAAGAAGATGGACTTGTTAGAGCAAAAGTTGGGAGTCTGTCTGTTCATAATCCTGGAGAAGCATGGGGTCAGGAGGTACAAAGACAGTTGAAAGTAAGGCAGCAGATTGGGTGATTAATTGAAAATCTGTACAGAATCAACCTTATCTTTATTTTACCCCATTCCTCCCTCAGCACTACCACCTTCCTTCATCTCTAGCCAAGTCTCTGAGGAAACCGAACAAACTACTTCAGGGATGCAAGGACTTTAGTGTGAGTATTACAGAGTAAAGTTCTCCCTGTTTTTACATTCTAGAGAGTACAGTTTGTTCCTTGGCCACATTCCCATAGGTCATAAAGAAAAACCTACTGGGGAAAATACTATAAATGGGTATTAAACTTCTAGCTATTTACCCATTCAAAAACCATTGGGAAATATAATAGCAAAGGGAACTCCTGCTTTCCAGTATCCCAACCAGCTTATTCTTTCCATTTCAAGAATAAATGATGAAATAAGCATGAACAGATACATGGAATATCCATTAAAAAGAAAACACCAACATGAACAGGGAAATAATTGAGAATTTTTCAAAAGGAAATAGTATCCCAACATAATTTTTTAAAATTATCTATCTGACAGATCTATCTGACATTAGTAATATTTATGTATTTAAAAATTATAATATAGGGGCACCTGGGTGGCTCAGTCGGTTAAGCGGCCGACTTCGGCTCAGGTCATGATCTTGCGGTCCGTGAGTTCGAGCCCCGTGTCAAGCTCTGTGCTGACAGCTCGGAGCCTGGAGCCTGTTTCAGATTCTGTGTCTCCCTCTCTCTGACCCTCCCCCATTCATGCTCTGTCTCTCTCTGTCTCAAAAATAAATAAACGTTAAAAAAATTAAAAAAAAATTATAATATGTGTGTGTGTGTGTGTGTGTGTGTGTGTGTGTATTTAGAAAGACAGACAGAGGGAGCATGAGTAGGGGAGTGGCAGAGAGAATGAGAGAGAGAATCTTAAGCAGGCTCCATGCTCAGTGCAGAGCCCAGCATGGGGCTCAACTAATCCCATGGCCCTGGGGTCATGACCTAAGCTGAAATCAAGGGTTGAACACTCAACTGACTGAGCCATCCAGGTGCCCCAGTAATTTTGTATTTAGTATAAAACACTGGGTAGAATGGTTAGAAGAATGACTTCACAAGTCTAGAATATAGCAAACGAGGCAAGAAATGGTAAACTTAAGAGAAAAATAAGTGTTACAGAGAAATTTCCCATTAGTTCAACAAAGAAAAATGAAACAATTAATTTGAGAAAGGGAGGTTATTAATGAAACGGTTAAAAACAAGTCCTTTTGACCTAAAGAAGGAAAAAAATTTCGGGAGGCCGTTAGGTGACCTGGTTAAGTGCCAGACTCTTGACTTCTGCTCATTAAATGATCTCACAGTTGATGAGATCGAGCCCCGAATTTAATAAGCTCTGCACTGCTTGGGATTCTCTCTCCCTCTTTCTCTGTCCCTCCCCTGCCTGCATGCTATCTCTCTCTCAAGATAAATAAACATTTTTTTTAAGAAAGAAACAAATTTTAAAATTAAAACAATTCATTGAGTAGGGTGAATTAACAAAAATAAAACTATGGTGGAATTGCAAAAGTTGAAGGATAAAGAAGACAATTCTAAAAGTTTTTAAAAGATAAAAAAATGAAGTTAAAGAAAAAAAAAGGATTTACTATAAAACAATAAGATTCAGACTGACATGGGCCTTCTCATATAGAAATTATTTTCTGTCTAGAATTCTAAAATATAAATTATCTCTCAAAGTTATGATTATCTATACAAATAGTTGGAAATTCATAAAGAAAGGATCAAATGGAAGATGTAATCAAGAAAAAGGGAAATATGAGATCTAGAAAACAGTAGATCTAATGCAGTATTATAGTGTAGGAAAATGCAATGGCAAGATTAAGTAGAATTTTGAAAGAAGTCTTTTTTAGTATCTGATCCAGATTGGAGTAGAAAGCAAGAGGTATCCAAAAGGAGGAACACTCCAGTGAGAATATGGATCTTTTGATTCAGAGAATAAGACTAATGATATTGATAAACTTGAGGCTATGACCAAGACAATCTTTTGCGAACAGCAATAAAAATGAGTAACAATGTATTTTAAAAATAAAATGACTTAGAAATAAGACTAAAAGATGTACAAAAGCATCATGGCCAAATAGGAAAAAAAAAATAGAATGTGCCATGATTTTGCACAATTGGCAGAACATAAAAGAGGCTAATCCAGATAACATTGCACATTCTCTTTTGCTTTGAATCAGAATAATGGCCTTGGGTTTGGGTGCAGTATTTACATCATAAAAATCATATAATTATTTTGATTTTTATAAAGAATCTACAGGAAAACATCATTATGTATTTAATTATGATTACTTTGCAAGCATTCAGTTACAGAGCAATGACAGGAACTTAAAGAACAAAGTTATTAATGTCTATGAAAGTATTTTTATTAAAATATGAGAGTCAAAAGGATATGAACATCTATATGTACAGAAGCAATTACACAAAGCCAGACAATGTGCATACTCTCAGTTGAAGGTACAAAGTACCATGGTTCTTGAAACCTATTAAGGGACCTCGCATTACAATATTACCATTCAAATATTTTGAAAACCTCTGGTTTGCCATTTTCAGGTTTTCCTTTTCTATCTGCCTGGCCCATCCTGACTGTTTTGCAGATTCTCAACCTGTCTGCTTAAATGTCAGATAATTAACACAAACTAAACTCAGCATATTCGTGAATACCTAGATGGAGGCCAAGTGAATTGAACATTCATTCCCAGACATCCCTACCTTTATGGCAGGAACAGTCTTCAGAACTGAATGCATATATAGTTAATATTATCAATCTGAAAACAATAATATAGTTAACTAAAACCATGAAGTAAAAGTGGGAAGGGAAATCTAAAATGCTAATAACCGTATATCATAGATAAGGGAGTAAGAGATAGTGTCTGAAGCTAATAAAATATGGAAATTGCAATATATTATAAAGTGTCAAAAAAGTTAAAAATAACAAGACAATATAACTATCAAAAATATGGAGAGAGTATAAGTTATGCAAGATAAACTTATATCTATCTTACTGCTGAATTAATAATAATATCTAGAGTTGACAAAATAATGAAAGAGTCATAAACACGTTACTTGGAGCTATACTAGGAGCCTCATTGGGAACAGAAGAGTGAATCTGGGACTGTGGGGGGTGGGATCTCTATTTTAACTTTAAGTTCATCCAAGTAGAACTTTTTTTTTCACCATGTTATATCACTTCATTACTTCAATAATACTGTATACAAATACCTGCCAAATCAGTGACATAAACACAATAAGCACTTATTTCTTGCTAACATAGCTGTAGTTCAGCTAGTGCCACTTTACCCTGGGCTCTGGGATACACGTTTTATTCTTGAGAGCAAATTGCAGCCAGTTGCTACCCATGGTGTCCTTCTTATTGAGATGGCAGAGGCTCAAGAGAGCAATGCCAATCATACAAGCACAGAGAAAACCTCTACAAATATAATGCCCACTAACATTCCATCATCCCAAACAAGATAAATGATCCAGGTCCAAGTCAAGAGACTGGAAAATACACTTCACTATGAGATTTTGGCAAGTGTGGGTACATGTAATTCTTATTTAGAGAAGTAAAGAATCAGGACCAATAAATTAAATTTATCATACTTGTCCATAATTTACTTTGAAGAAAATTAATGATTTTTAAATTTTACATAAATGTGAAGAAATCTATCTTGCCATGTCACTACTCTGACCAAAACCTTTCAATGCATTCTATTTTCACCTGAATAAAAAATTCCAAAATAATTAATATATCCTGAAAGACATTTCATGATACAAATTTATATATTTTTTCATTTGGATAGACTCAGCCTCATTCACTAATCATATTGGACTTCTTTTTAGTCTTAATATACTTTATACATTTTCCCTTTACATGTATACTCTTTTATTCTGTTGGAGTGTTATCTACATTTGCTTTTGACTACTTTGTAATCATTTTTTGAGTACTACTTGGCTTTAGATTAATGTTTTTTACGATCTTATTTTAGTTTTACCTTGTACTTTTTATAAGAAACGATCAACCATCATGAAATTATTTGTACAGGGACTTTCCTTCCCTGGTAAGCTAATGGGTACATAAGGAAATGACCTTTCCTTTTCAACACAACATCACCGGATGAAATATACTGCCTGGCACGTATTTATAGAATGAATAGTCTATCAACCCTTTTTAGTATACATAATCTATCCATTTCTACCTGAACTAGTTCCATGAAAAAGTGGAAGCTCTTAACAAATTTCCTTTCTCATGCTTTATTTAAGCAGGTAGTAAAATCAATCAGTATTTGATCTGTATTTGTTATATTGGATATAATTAATGTTTTAATTCACTTATTAGCAGAACATTTATTAGATGTTAACTATACCTACCTTAGAAATTACTATATAAAACTTGTTGAAAATGCACTGACTTTAGAAAGATGTTAATGTTCATACAAGTGTTAATAAAACACATCAGTGTTGGTATACTGAAATATGAAGTATATGAAAAAGTATAAGTAATTATATTTAGTGTATCTGTTTATCTGTAACTATTATCCAAGCAAATTAAGGATAGTAGATGCAACTGTGTGATTTTATTTCCTTCTATACAAGTGTCAACCTGAAAATAAGAAGTGTAATGAGAGACAATGGAGTGTTTATTTGGAATCAAAGAATTATAATCCAAGGAGAACAAATCCAGGCATATACCAAAATAGTGTCTTGCTTGTAGGGTGAAACCATGGGTATTTTATGGGGCAAAAGAAGGGAGCAATTACATGGGTTTAAGGAAATAACAAATTTTTCTATGGATGTTAACAAGAACGATTTTACATTCATTGACTACTGATTCTATCTTCAGAAAGTCCACAACCATCAATCTTATTATCAGGATATCTGGTTTCCCATTGATTTCTCAAGCAATTGTTCAAAACAATTGCTGTTTTGCTAAGTCCAAAGGTTTTGACCTGAGTCAAACAAGTCAGGTAAGACAGTTTTTCTGCTGTGACCATTTAGGCTGCATTTTAAAATGGCTATAATCATGTCAAATTTTTGCACAAGTAAACACAAAAATTCAACAAATTGAATTGATTACATCCCACACCTCTCCACACACTTCACTGTAACATATTCTTAAATTAGAGTCATACAATATATGATTTTTTTTAACTTAAGCACTATTATAAAACTAATCTCATAGTTAAACCATTTCTTTTCAGTGTGAGAGGGAGGGAGGGAAAATATATATACTATAATGTCACACAGCAATAATTACTATAAAAAAATAACATATTTAGAGTAGTGAGAACATTTTTTTTTGATAGAGACAACTAGGAAGGCTTCTCTGAGATGATATTCAAGTGAATACAAAGACAGGAGTGATCTGGGGGGCAGCATCAGTAAAAATGTTGAAACCACATTATGAGAAACTGAGGAATTAAACTTTGCAAATTGAATTGAGAAATTCAGTAAAATAAAATATTGAAGTTTGAGTTAAAATGGCCAAGAGCATTAACATTCTCTTATAGTAGAGTGTTAATGGATAAATAACCATCAATATGGGACTAAAAGACTCAAACTCTTGTTGAGTGCTCACTGGAGTATGAAACATCTGTCATTGTGATCCTCTTCTGTCTTAGTTGGTAAGCAATAGAAAAGAGAATTGTTTTTGAAAGCTACTTGAAGTTTTTAACAACTAATTAACATTCTAGGGGAAAATATATCTTTTTTAAAAAACTAAACCTTAGAGTATTAAGTACTTGAAATTGAATAAATATGAAAACACTGCACATTGAAGTCTAAACAAACCAGAAGACTTATTATAATTTCTATTATCCTGACATCCCCCCACTGATTATACAACTATTCAATTTCTATCATCACAACATCTATGAGTATTTATGAAGATGGCTCAGTAATTTGGTGATTTACATCATAATCATTTATATTTAATTGTTTTTTACCTTTGTATGAGAGGATAACCGTGCCATTGATCAATTTACTGCATTTGTAGATATGTTTCTAATGAAGAGATTGTAGATTCAAAACTAAAGAGAGAGAATAAATGAGATACAAAAATATTTATGAGAGAGAGATTGAGGTAAGCAGAGGATTAAAATTGAGTAGCTTCACATACATACATTGTGAATAAAAACAACCTACTTGGATAAAAGGAATTCTATTAGGGATTTACTGAATTTAAAGTGTGACTGAATGAAATTAGGCAACTAATAAACTAAATGTAGACATGAAAATAAGCAGTAACAGTGGTATCTAAAAGAAAATTAAGATATAAATACCATATGGTGTTTCTTGTTTAGGGTAATGGACATGTGTTCATCCACATTCCCTTACAAACATAACATTAAAATGATGAAAACATCATAAAAAGTTGCAAGAATGGGGGCACCTGGGCTGCTCAGTTGGTTAAGCGTCTGACTCTTGGTTTCAGCTCAGGTCACAATCTCAGGGTTCATGAGTCCAAGCCCCGCATCTGGGCTCTGTGCTGACAGTGTGGAGCCTGCTTGGGATTCTCTCTCCCTCTCTCTCTGCTCCTCCCACTCTCTCTTTCTCTCTCTCTCAAAGAAATAAATCTTCTAACAAAGGTTTCAAGAATTAGAAGAACTGAAAAGCCCATTATAGAATGAAATATTTCAAAAGCCATTTTGTAAGATGAAAGGCACATGGAAGACCATGATGAGTAAACTTTGAAGCATAGGTAAGGAGGTCAAAATCTATGTCAAAAGCAGTTCATTTGCCCTGAAGAATCTTAAGAAGCCTAGATATTAAAAAAAAACTAAGGTTAAAAGTATGGCAGGAATGAAATACTTCTGAAATAGCAATTAAAGATCTACAAATGGAGCATCACCTCAGTCACTACAATCATACGCACATAACAGCATCATGAGATGAGTGCCCATTCACTGAGGTTCATTTCTACAGAAGTAGAATAAACTCTCTGAGGAAAAAAAATGTACAGATAATGTGAGTATTATTCAGGGCACAGATCTTCCAATTTACTTATTTATGGGCACTATGCCAAATAATCACTTCTCTAATTTATTAAAAAATATATCAGATGTTGAGTTATAATTAACTGTACTAATTTCATATTAAATTATAATAAGAAAACCAAGAATCACAAGTCATCTGAATAAAGCTTGCAACAGGAAGAGGAAAAAAGCAAAATAAACAGAGTAAATTACTCCCTAGGAAATATAAATAATTTAAAGAACATGGGAGAATAATAAACTAATGCAAAATATCTCTGGTTATCACCTCAGATTTTTTGTTAGTTTGTTTTGATATTACATCCATTATGTAAGTTTCTAGGAGAAAGAATTTCTAGCACAATAAAGGTAATTTAAAATAAAAATGATTTTAACAAATGGTACTGGGGCAATTGGATATTTATATGCAAAAAAAAAAATCTGGATAAAGGTCTTATACTCCTCACAAAACTGAACTCAAAGTGGACCACAGGCCTAAATGTAAAATGTAAATGGTAAAAGCCTAGAAAATAACAAAAGAAAATCTAGATGACCTTGAATATGGCAACAAAATTTTCAATACAACACTAAAGACACAATCCATGACAGAAATAATTATTAAGCTGGACTTCATTAAAAGTAAAAACTTCTGCTCTGTGAATATTCAGAGAATTAGAAGACAAGCCACAGAGTAGGAGAAAATATTTATATGAGATACATCTGTGAAAAATGCCTTTGGAAATTTGATAGGGATTAAATTAAATCAATTAAATCAATGCATGCATTAAATCAATGCATGACTTTGGATAGTATGGGCATTTTAACAATAGTAATTTTTACAGTCCATGAACATGGGATAATTTTCCATTTGTTTGTGTCTTCTTCAATTCCTTTCATTAAAGTCATATAGTTTTCATTGCAAGGATCTTTCAATTCCTTGGTTTGATTTATTCCCAAGTAATTTATTATTTTGATACCACTGAGAATGGGATAGTTTTCTTCATTTATTTTTCAGATATTTTATTATTGTGTATAGAAATGCAACTGATTTCTCTATGTTGATGTTATATCTTGCAGCTTTACTGAATTCATTGATTAGTTCCAATAATTTCTTGGTTGAGTTTTTAGGATTTTCTATACATTGGAACATATCATTTGCAAATAATGACAATTTTACTTCTTTCTTTCCAATTTGGATGTTTTTATTTCTTTGTCTTCCCTAATTGCTCTAGCTAGGACTTTCAGCACAATGTTGCATCAGAGTGGTGAGAGTGGGTAACTTGTCTTGTTCCTGATCTTAGAGGAAAAGCTTTCAAACTTTCACTGTTGTGAATGATGTGAGCTGTGTGTTTGTCATATATGGCCTTTATTATGTTGAGGTATGTTCCTTCTATACCCAATTTGTTGAGTTTTTGTCAGAAAAAGTGTTAAATGTTATATCTTCTCAAATACTTTTTATGCATCTATTGAGATGATCATATGATTTTTATCTTTCATTCTATTAATGTGGTATACTACATTTATTGAGTTACATACGTTGAACCACCCTTGTATCCCAGTGATGAATCCCACTTGCTCACGTTGTATGATTTTATTAATTTATTGTTGAATTAACTGCTAATTTTTTGAGAAATTTTGCATCCAAATTCATCAAGAATATTAGTATAGTTTCTTTCTCACAGAGATAAAGAAATTCTAAAATTTGTATGGAGCTACAAAAGACCCCATATAGCCAAACCAATCCTGAGAATAAACAAAGCTGGGGCACCACCCTTCCTATTTCAAACTATACTACAAGGCTACATTAATTTTAAAAGTATCGCAATGGCATGAAAAGACACATAGACCAATGGGAGAGAATAGAGAGCCCAGAAATAACTCCCCACATGTATGGTCAACTAATATTGGTCAAAGTTATCAAGAACATTCAATGGGGAAAGGACAGTCTTTTCAACAAATGTTGGGAAAATTGAATAATCATGTGCAGAAAAATGAAGTTGGAACCTTACCTCACACCACCCACAAAAATTAACTTGAAATGGACGAAAAACTTAAGCATAAGACCTGATACCATAACACTTTTAGAGGGAAAAGAGGTGAGATGCTTGACAGTGGTCTTGGCAATGTTTTTTGATTGTTTGTTTGTCTTTGTTTTTTTTTTTAATATGGCACCTTAAGCACATGTGACAAAAGAAGACAAATGGGACTATAACAGATTAAAGAGCTTCTGCACAGCAAAGAAAAATGGAAAGGCAAACTACATAATGGGAGAAAATATTTTCAAATATATTATACACACACAGAAATAAAAAACTCATACAACTCAATAACAAAAATTAGAAAGAGTCCAATTAAAACACAGGCTGAGGAACTGAATAGATATTTTGCCAAAGAAGACACCCAAATGACCAATAAGTACATGAAAAGATGCTCAATATCACTAATCATAAGGAAAATGCAAATCTAAACAACAGGGATATATCATTTCACACCTGTTAGAATGGCTACCATCAAAGAAACAAGAGATAAGTGTTGGTAAAGATTTGGAAAAAGGGGAACTCTTGTGCACTATTGGTCAGAATGTAAATTGGTTCCATTGCTATGGAAAACAGTATAAAGTTTCCTCAAACAATTAAAAATACAACTACCACATGATCCAATAGTCCCACTTCTGGGTATACATCCAAAGGAAATTAAAACAATATATCAAAAAGACATCTGCACCCTCATGCTTTTTGCAGTGTCATATAAAATAGCCAAGAAATGGGAATTAAGTGTCCTTCAGTGGATGAATGGATAAAGAATATGTGATCCAAACACACACATGCACACACACACACACACACACACACACACAAAAGAATATTAGTCAGCTATGATAAATTAAAAGAGGAAATTGTTGCTATTTTGCAACAATATGGATGGACATTGAGGGCATTATGCTAAGTGAGAGTAGTAGAGAAAGACATACTGCATGACACCACTTATATGTGGGATCTGAAAAAGCTGAACTCATGGAAACAGATAGTAGAATGATGGGCTTGGCAGGGTGGAGATATTGAGGAAATGTTAAAAGGCCAAAACTTATAACTAGTGCATAAATAAGTTGTGGAGATGTAATGCACAGCCAAGGGATTATCATCAGCAATACTGTATTTTAAACTCCAAATTTGCTAAGAGACTAAATACTAATTGTTTTCACCACAAAAAAGGACATGATCATTCTGTAATGTGACAGAGGTGTTGTCTAATGCTACAGCTGTAATCATGCTGCAATATATAAATGTATCAAATTAACATATTGTACATCTTAAATTTATACAATGTTATATGTCAATTATATCTCAGTTAAAAAAATACATCTAATGCGGGACTGTTATTTAAAATATACAAAGAACTCTTGGGGCACACCAGTGGCTCAGTTGGTTAAGTGTCTGACTCTTGATTTCGGATCAGGTCATGATCTCATGGGTCATGAGCTCAAGCCCAGCATCAGGCTCTTCACTGGTACTGGGGAGCCTTGTTGGGATTTTTTTCTCTCTGTCCCTCTCTCTCTCTCTCTCTGCACCCCCTGCTCATGTTTCCTTTCTCTTTCTCAAAATAAATAAATAAACATTAAAATAAAAATAAAATAAAACAAAATAAAATATACAAAAACATCTTAAACTCAATAAGAAAACAGCCTGATTAAAAAATGAGACAAAGACATTACAGGCACACCTTATCACAGGAAAAAACACAGATGGAAAATAAGCAGATGAAAAGATGCTCCATATCATATGTCAACAGGGAAATGATAATTAAAACAATGCTTAGATACCAGTACAAATTTATTAGCATGCCCAAAATCTAGGACACTGACACCACACCAAATGCTGGAGAGGATGTGGAACAACAGAAGCTCTCATTCGTTGCTATTGGGAATGCAAAATGATATAGCCACTTTGGAAAATAGGTTGGTGGTTTCTTAAAAAACAAAACATACTATAACCATATGACCAAGCAAAGTTACAAGTTCATATTTACACAAAGGAGTTGAACATATGCCCACACAAAAATCTGCACATGGATGTTTACATCCAAAAATTGTAAGTAACCAAGATGTCCTCAGTAAGTGACTGCATAAATAATCTGTGGCACATCCAGACAATGGAATACTAGTCAATGCTAAAAACAAATGAGCTATTAACTCATGAAAAGATATGGCATTATCTTAAACACTTATTATGGAGTGATAGAAGATAATATTTTAGGGATTTATATAATTCATTGTTATAGTTAAGAGTTTAAGAAGAATAATGTTGCAATATATACATAGATCATTCGGTTGTACACTGAAGCTAATATAATGTTGTATGTCAGCTATGCTTCAACAAAAAGACAAAAAATGAAAGCTTCTTTTTTTTGGTTTTCATCCATGTATTACTTAAACTTTAAACACATTTTAACATTTATTAAAACTGTTTCAAGCTCCAGTGTAGCTAAAAAATCCCAACTTGCTTGACATATAAATACATTTTCATTTACCTATATTATTTGCATATAGTTTTTGTTATTTAACTTAAAAATTTGGCCTCATTTGAGCTAATATTGTGATTTTGAGAAAAAAATGGCTCAATTGAGTTAATGATAAAGTAGCTACATGGTTGTCAACTTGGTTGAGACAAAAAGATTGACTTAATGTGGCACTGAAAACTTCTAAAATATCTTACCTTGAATAATCTTTTTTACAGGCTTGAATAACCCACTCAGTAACAGTAAAAGGGAATTAGAAAAAATCACAAAGCATTTAGATATGTTGGGGGAAAAACAATAAGCCATCTGACTTGAATATAAGATTTTATTTCAAGAAACATTATACTGTAAGTGAATCATGTTTTGAAAATTTGTCAAATATATTTTAAATTGTTGTTATATTTACTATTTCCCTCAGTTCTAGGGCACAACGGTGTCTGAAACTTATTAAATTCATTTTTTTGAAAATTATAAAGTTTACTACATTTTAATATTAAACCATTCACTTTTAGAAAATGAAGTATTTTTCCCAGTGTTCAAAAACAATTACTTTTTATGAGTAGACACAGTTTTTGATTGAGTCTGTCAGAAAAACTTGTTTGGTTCTCTTGCTATAATAAATGGAATATTTGGGTTCTAATTTCCATAAAAATAGATTTTAGAAAATAACAATTCTGGGATTTATTAGATTTTCCAGCAAAGCATTGTAATTATACATCAACCATAACTAGTGCTTATTACAAGTGCCAGTTGTAATCATTTGCTGATTTTGTTCATGTTCAAAGAATACTGAAGATGTATTTGCAGTTTACCTTAAAATGATGAGTTCAGAACCCTACATTTTCTTTAAATTTTTTGATAAATATTCATACAGAGAATATAATGGCATGATATCAGAATTTACATGGTTGCATGAAAGGTTAATGATTATTTTTTTTACTTGATCCTAAAAGGGCATTAGGTATCTAACTCTTGGGTTGTGAAATCCAGAGCCTCTGTCCTGTTTTGCTTTGCCTCCTTTGATTGTTCTTGCTATGCACTTGACTATTCCTCAAATAATCTGAACTGATTACTTGAGTGCAGCTTTCATTGTACCAATGAGAAAGCTTGGATCCAGGAAGAAATAGAGGATGACTTCTTGGACATGATAAAGTATTTAGTAAGTAGAGTTAAGTAATTTTTTTTAAAAAGGTCCAAATATAGTTTCATGCACCCCCTCATTCTCACCAAGATTTAGCAATTCAAAAACATAATCTACATATAATCACTCTGCATATTCTTTAAATTTAAGTGTGATATGCTCTGTTCCAGTGATATGTAAAGTTACACATTTGTGAAAGGTGAAATAGAAAAACTGTATAATCATCTTATTATCACTACGGTGATTTATTTGTGATATTTTCACATTGTATTTGTATTTTCAATGAGATTATACTATATGATTCTGGACTGAGTAATGATTAATAAATAAGAGGCTAAAACGTACACATTACTCTAAAACTCACAAAATGATTTAGGGATAAGTTATTGATATAAACTAGGGTGCTCAAGACATAGTTAAGTGATGGTAGTTTTAAGCAATATTGTCAGAGGGTTTGACAATTGAGGGTCAAAGTAAAAGTATTGCTGATATGTGTTTTCCTTCTATATTTTTCATCTTGCAGATTCACAACAAATAATAGGTCATTAAAAGAACTGAGATACCCTGTAATAAAATATGGCTTACGTTTTAGTGGCAATCATTTGAGAAAGAAATATTTTTCTACTTTGGGAATAACATTTGTAAACCTTACCTATTAACACTACTTAGAACCATTTTTTTTTAGCACTAACTGTGGTAAAGTGGAAATTAAGTATAAGGAAGTGCAAAAACCTATGGCATATCTTCTTATCTATCATCAAAGATCTGACGCCAATTTTAAATGTGTGATTTAGCGGCAGAATACATAGCTAAAATTCTGGCATACATAAGCCATTCTTAGTCTGTGGTTCCTGATATAATACAACTATTGCACCAATTTTATTATCACACTTTGATAGTAACTAAGTTAAATAAATTTGGACTTGTGAGGTCTATCATTTATTCCATTCATTAACAAGTGTGATTAAGTCTGTACTCAGTCTTTCACTATAAATACGGTATTACTAGTTATAACTCAGTATCTCTGGTGGCACAGATCAAACTCTCTCTTACTTTTATAATTCAGTATTTTAGATTATCCGTAAACATTTTACTAAAGGTTAGCTTTAACAATTCTCAAGCCAGGATGACAATACTTGACCTGTTATTTCTTTCATTCCCTTTTTCCTATCCCTCCCTTTACTCCAAATCATCAAAACAGCAAATCATACACTATATCACTTAATGGTGAGCTATGTTCAACATTCCAACATGCTTATGAAGTAGGCAGAGGTTTACTTCACTCCCAAGTTGATTTCCACTAATTTTATTTACACAGAGTAACACTGCATTACATTATAGGCAAACTTACTTTATATATGAATTCTATTCTGCTTTGACTAGTTTTCTGGCACATTGATAATATAATAGTCCTCAGATTTATTTTGAATATTTTTTTTAATTATGCACCAACTGTGAGGAAATACTTTGTGGTCAATGCATTAGTTTAAAAACTTTAGTTAATCTTGGTTGCATTTTAGGTGTTAAAACTGGTTTAACATCTTATTTCACTGGGTTTAGGATGTGACCATGTCCCCAGTAGATTTTTAAGAACATGTGAGTTTAAAGATTAAGAATATATATTTGATTATTAATTTTTTTGAAAATCACAATAAAAAGACTGCCCTCTCAACAAGGTTTTATAGATTATTGAACAGAAGGCAGCTACCCAAAACCTGATGTATGCCTGGATGAGATGATTTTATGGAAATTGTATTCTTATCGAAAAAGATTAAAAATTTTCAGAAAATCTCACAGGTAATTATTCAGTCAGCTTTTGGCATATGATTGATTGCTTTTGAAACACATTAGAACCCCTTGAGTGGAAGCAGAGTTAAAAGCTTAAGTCTAGACATGAGGTCATCATTCTTCATTATCACATTCTATGGAAAGAAAAAGTGATATCTTCCTGATTAAAATATAGGTTCTTATTGATAGAGTTTTCCATTTAAAACTTAATTATTCTTGCTTGAATCCACTGCGTTTCTCACATCTGAGGATTCATGTCTTTAGCCTAACTTGGAAAACCACGCGCGCTATCTCTTCAAATAATAATTCTCTTCAATTTTCTCTACTCATGACTTCTAGAATCCTATTAGATTGGTGTTGGCCCTTCACAAAGCTTTGAAAGCCTATTTATGTTGTCCTACCTCCAGCATCAACATGAATAAAATTTTTGTCTCATTTCATGGAAGCCAGGTCTATTGTGCCTTTTCCAAGATGAAAAAAGCCTGAGCTTGGCAATTATGGCAAATTAGCAGCTGCAGAAACAGTAAAACCTCACTTAGTAAGCATATGTGCTATTTGGAATAGTATTTGAATCAGTTGGGACATTTGTTTACAGGTAACCAGAAAACTTACTTCCGACATTAAAAGGAAAGCAAATTTATTCTATAGGTTCCATATTCCACAATGGGTCCTTGCTATTTTCCTATTCCTTTCTCCTTTTCCTCTTTCCATCTTCAGATACAGCTTTTTCTTCAAAATTCTACATATCATCAGGTCTCACCATGTCTATATCTTTTGACTTAATTCACTTACATGAGCATGACGAAAATGGCTGCTAGCTGGTAGACCAAGACCCAAGGTCCAAAAACAAAAACAACAACAACAACAACAACAACAACAAAAAGGAGGGGGAGAATTTTTGTTTTGTTTTACTTTATTTTCTTTATTCTCTGACAGGCTTTTACACATGTCCAGGATCCATTCTGATTGAAACATTTTAATGGTAATGTTTCAACTGATATGAATCAATGTGGTCAGAGTGATCAAACTGCACTGGTTGGACAGGCATGTGTCACACAGTGACTATGGAGTGTTGTGCTCTTTGACCCAAGGTGGGGTCACACATCCCAAACTTAGAGTTATAGATAGTAAATAAAATACATGTACCCTAAGTGGGCAAGATGTAATTCCTAAAAGACATTTCAATCACTCTTACTAGTAGAAAATGGAATGTTTATTGGATGAGCAAAATCAGCATATGTTTACTTTAATAAGATATGGAGGTAATTGACCAGAAACCAAATTTCACAACTATTTCCATAATTAGAAAAAAAAGGATATGCATGATATATATTAACAGAATGCAAAATTACGTAAGTGTGAAGTTAACATATTTATTATATGTTATAATATATGTTGAGATAGATTTTATTAATGTTTCCTAAATATTCAATTTTATTCCTGTTGTGCCCTTCTCTGAATCAGAAATATATATGCTTGCCCTAGAGACCTCAGGATTGACTTGGCTTGGCCAATGAAATGTGAATATAAGTGCCATATGTCACTTTTTGGCAGAAGCTTTAAAGCCATTGTGTGATTTCCCATGTCTTTTTTCACTCATTCACAGTGACTTTGAAGGTACTCAGAGGTTGGGGAATGAAATAAAGATTCAGTGGAGCTGGGTGAGGCTAATATGGATAGACATGTTGATTGAGTAAAAAAATAAATATTTTTTGATATAAGTTACTAAGAGTTTGAGGTTATTTGTTGTCATATAACTACAAATCCTTACTGATAGGATCTTTTTATCTTAAAATAATGCTTATCAGGAACTCTTATGGTCAAAATAATTTAAAAGGTAAAGTTATTAACTTACCAAAGACTATTTAAGGTATTCTTCTACCTTAATTTTGGAGGATGGCAAATTAGCACAATTTAACTGTAGATCATCTGAAAACAAAGAAACAAAAACAAGAAAATAAACATCACCTGTGTCCCCCACTATTAAATTATCTGAGAATGCTATTGTGAAGAATATCTTTTGAAGACAGGTTGTATTATTCTGAAACCAAAAATAATACCACGTTTCTTTCTTTGGATACACACATTTGTATTATGCAGGCTTGCACCCTGCTTGACTATAGAGGATTATTTTATTCCTTTAACCTTGAGAAATGTCACAGAATGCTTATGCTTAGATATTCTACAAATTAGTCCTTGCCATGCACTCGATTCCTTCCCTCCTTAAATCATTAATCTAGCCCACTCAACTAGCTGCTGCTCCCCTGTGATTTTTATATCAAGCATGAATACAGGCCTATCCCCTAATACTTTATTACACAGCGAACACAAGACTATTTCGCTTGAAGAAACAAAGTTCCTGAAGGCTTTGAGGATAAAAGAGAAACTTTAAACAAAGACAACTTAAAGGTTTCTTTTTTTTAATGTATATTTATTTTTGAAAGAGAGACAGACAGACAGATGGTAAGCAGGGGAGGTGCAGAGAGAGTGGAAGACACAGAATCTGAAGCAGGCTCCAGGCTCTGAGCTGTCAGCACAGAGCCTGATGCGGGGATCAAACTCACGAACCCTGGAACCATGACCTGAGCCAAAGTCAGACGTTCAAACTGAGCCACCCAGGCGCCCCTAAACAACGACAATTTAAAGCATTCCACTGATACTATTATTATCAAAGAATTTTAACACCTGTTGCTCTTCATTCAACAGTGGCTTAAATTTTGCATAACTGAATACCCAAATATAAACAATTTTCTATATGCTGGACCCCAAGAGGTTCTTTTCTAAAGAATCAATAAGAATAACAACAAATAAAGAATCAATAAGAGCAAAACTATGTATTCCCAAGCTTAATATTTATTTTTTTATACTTTTATGGAATATGTTTTTACAATATATCTAAGAATCTGGTCTTATTCAGAATATTTTCTGGCAAAAAAAATCTCAGGCATGAAATACATATACACTTTTTCTCTATGGCTTATTCTGCATTTTCAACATTTATGTCCCCACTGATAATAGAAAACACAAATGAGTCAGTTCTATAGGGACTTGATCAATTCAGTATTTTCTAAGTCATTTCATGTTTAATTGAATTCAATTCCAGATTTCCGCATACTATCTTATCTTCCCAAGATGGCATGTACATTAGAGCTATGTGAATTCCATACATCAGTGGCGAAGGAGTGTCTAATCCAAAACCATCCTTGGTTTTCTCATCATCCATGGTCATTGAGCCATGAACTCTTTCTTTTCCTTATCTTGTTACATTTGTTACTTTTCACCCTACTAGAAACATTCAGATGCTCCCTCATACTTTTCTCTGCAAAGAGAAGACTCTGTGATCACCTTGGCACAACAAACTTCATACAGATGTTTGTAGTTCCCCTAAGCTTCAACAGGAAATAAAGCAAAACAGTCCGCTTGACCTAAAATCCTTTCCTGTATCCAGGGCTCCTACTGCACGTGCTTTCTCCTGCATCAGTGCTTGGTACCTTTACAAGGACTGAGAATAAACCAATGTTTCTTTTGTTGCTCTCTTTAGGGATCTGCTTCATCTGCCTACCTAACATTTATATAATCAAGGAGGGTTAAGTACTATAGTCTCCCATCTGTTCTCTTACCAATGTACTGATATGGCTTAGCTGGCTCTGCATCTTCCACAGCTTAGACCTTAAACTCAAAATGTTTTTTCTTAGTGATACACATGCTGAAGTATCTATAATAAAGTATGTTGGTGTTTGCAAATTACCTGCAAAAGCATCCAGAAGCAAAATGATTAGAGTTACATATAAATGGATAAATATGTGATAAAGCAAATATATTGAAATATTAGTGGTAAAATCTAGGAGTAGATGCCGGTGTTCCCAATAAACTTTTCAACATTTCTTTTTAAAAAAATTTTTTAATGTTTATTCATTTTTGAGAGAGAGATAAGTGCAAGTGGGGGAGGGGCAGAGACAGAGAAAGAGACACAGAATCTGAAGCAGGTTCAAACCCATGATCTATGAGATAATTACCTGAGCTGAAGTCGAACGCTTAACTGACTGAGCCACCCGGGTGTCCCTCAACATTTCTATATGTATGAGATTTTTAATAAAAAATTGGGGGAAATTTCTCAAAATCATCATGAGTTTCAAGAGTCCATTTCGTATGTAAAACACAAAGAAATCAGATCTTTGATGTCTGAGTTCTGAGTATTTCTTCTCCTGAGGAAATAGGTGCCTTTGACTTCATAGATAAAAGTCACAATGTTCTAAGAAAATGTGTGAAAGGTAATAGAATAGAATCTTGTTTAATATTCTAAAATTGTGGGACACCTGGGTGGCTCAGTGGATTAAGCATCAGACTCTTGATTTCAGCTTAGGTCATGATCTTGCAGTTCCTGGTTTCTAGCCCTGCATTGGGCTCTGCAGTGACAGTTTGGAGCCTGCTTGGGATTCTCTCTCTCTCTCTCTCTGTCTCTGTCTCTCTCTGTCTCTCTCTCTCTCTCCCTCTCCCTCCCTTTGTCTCCCCCTCCCCCCCCACACACACTCTCTGCCCTACCTGGCTCTCATACTCTCTCTTTCTCAAAATAAATACATAAACTTTATCAAAAATATTCTAAAATTGTATTGATATATATAGGAATTTATTTATGCATATATCCTATACATTACACCATTTTTTTAAATATAAGCAAACTACAGTATGGGCAGCTTAGATTCTTGTGGGTTTTTTTTTGTTTTTTTTTTTGTTTTTTTTTTTGTTTTTTTTTTACTTTTCCACCAAGCTCTACATCATGGAAATCTGTCAGTTTCTTTTTTTTTTTTTTTTTTTTTTTTTTTTTTTTAATTTTTTTTTTTTTAACGTTTTATTTATTTTTGAGACAGAGAGAGACAGAGCATGAACGGGGCAGGGGCAGAGAGAGAGGGAGACACAGAATCGGAAGCAGGTTCCAGGCTCTGAGCCATCAGGCCAGAGCCTGACGCGGGGCTCGAACTCACGGACCGCGAGATCGTGACCTGGCTGAAGTCGGACGCTTAACCGACTGCGCCACCCAGGCGCCCCTTTTTTTTTTTTTTTTTTTTTTTTAATTTTTTTTTTTCAGTTTCTTTAAATTAATTACAGTATATGGTATTTCTTTGCTATAGAACATTTTGTGGTTAGAATATTTCAAAAGTAATTTTGATACCTCTGATTTTTATGTGTAATTTATTTCCAAATTTCTTCCATATATAATAATAATAATAATAATAATAATAATAATAAAAGACAAGATAAAAAATAATAAAATGGTATTTTTGAGAATACCCTCAAATTATTTAAGGGTAGAATCCTAAGGAGTGGTATCATTGAGTGAAATAATATGGATATGTTTCAGATTTTTGTTATGTACTACAATACTTCTCTCTAAACGATTGCATACATTCCCTCCCATAAAAGATCCACATATCCATTTTGGCACATTTCTTACACATCATAAATGACATATTTTCCTCTTTGTCAAATTCATAGGCAAATTACTCTTTAAAAATTAATTTCTTTGATTTTTAGCAAAGTTAAACTATGTCTACATATATATTTGTATATATAGTTTGCAAATTTTCTATTCATGTCCTTTGACAGTTTTAAAAAAGCAATTTATACACTATTTTATAGATTTTAATCCTCTATAATATATTACAAATATACTTTCTGAATTACTTATTTTACTTTTAATTCTGTTTGTGTTATTTTAAGGACTGTAGAATCTGTTAACTTATAAGTATAAAAGTCTTTCCCATTTACATTTATGCTTTTTCTTAGCATTTATGCTCACCAAGATTTTTGCATGATTGACTCAACTAAATATTTAAGTATAATATCTAGTTCTTTTATAGCTTCATGTAATATATAAATATTAAGATATATTTGGACATTATACTAATGACATCTATCTATCTATCCATCCATCTATCTATCCATCTGTCCATCCATCAAATATAGTTAACCAATTATCATAATTACTTTGGTAAAACCCTTATTACTACTCTACTGCACAAACCCACTTTGAAATAATTCTCCCTTACCTCTTTTACCTGATTACATATTAGACATTTAGATTTACTTCAGATACCCCTTGGAAGTTATTATTGACCTGTTAACATTGTAATGTGCATACAATGGACATCTCCTCTGATGTAATTCCATAGTATTTTGACATAATTCCTATTAGAAAACAGATAGCAGAGTACTATCTCCTGATAGTACTATTCATTATGTATAAATGAATATTTACCTGAATATTTAAAAACTGTAGATTTATATTTTCAATGATGTTTTGGAAATCGAGGATTAGGATTCTGGAAGGAGTGCTACCTTTTTTATGTTATTCCTCTCTTAAATCAGAACTACATAAACTTATCAGTCAGAATTTATTTCTTATTCACACTACATATCTATTTTATAACAGGAGGAGGTTCTTTTCCATGTTATTTTTACGCAAGGACCTAGAGTGAAAGAAACATTTAAAATTATCTAAATTATCATCAGTAAGGCGCAGCAGGGTGAACACAGAGAGGATTGGAAACATAGAGTCACATGTTGGCTTTTCTTAGCTTGTGCCTGGATTCCATGCATCAATTTCATTCATACTTTACTGATGAAAACAAACAACATGGCTTCATTTAACATCAAAAGAGAGAGGATATGCAACCTTATCATGATGGCCAAAGATTGGAGTCACTAATATTCATGAACATCTCCATAACCATAAGGTAAACAGTTAATATAGGAGGGAGGAAAGGGAAACTATGTGAGGTGAAGATGAAGAATTACTACGTTGCTGGAACCCAGATCAATGTTTGAACTCAGATATTAAAATTAAATGGACTTAAACAAGTTAGACAAGTGTGTAGCCATGAAAGTCACAAATATATTTCTTTTAAAAAGGAGGTACCAGGGGCGCCTGGTGGCTCATTTGGTTGAGCGTCTGACTTTGGCTCAGGTCATGATCTCACAGTTTGTGAGTTCAAGCCCCACATCGGGCTCTGTGCTGACAGCCCACAGTCTGGAACCTGCTTCAGATTCTGTGTCTTCCTCTCTCTCTACCCCTCCCCTGCTCACACTCTGTCTCTCCACAATAAATGTTAAAAAAAATTTAAAAAGGAAGTACCAAATACAGATGATATGTGAGTACTTTATATAAACTTGAGGACTGTCTGGCTTTTTTTAAGCTTTAAAGTATATAATTATATAGCTTTGAAATTCCTCTACACATTTCATATATATTATATGAAAGAAGCATAAATTGTTAACAAAAATTTAACAAGTATAGCACAAAAAAGGAAAGATTACAGAAAAGTCTTCATCAAAATGTTATCACATGTAATCCAGCAACATAGATTAAGAAAAGAATAATAGAACTTGATTAAGCTAGGTATATCAAAGAATGCATGGTTTATAAACAGTTAAATTTAATATTTAAAGAGAGTATCCTTTCCTTATTCAAGAATTTCACCCTAGGGGCGCCTAGGTGGCGCAGTCGGTTAAGCGTCCGACTTCAGCCAGGTCACGATCTCGCGGTCCATGAGTTCGAGCCCCGCGTCAGGCTCTGGGCTGATGGCTCAGAGCCTGGAGCCTGTTTCTGATTCTGTGTCTCCCTCTCTCTCTGCCCCTCCCCCGTTCATGCTCTGTCTCTCTCTGTCCCAAAAATAAATAAACGTTGAAAAAAAAATTAAAAAAAAAAAAAGAATTTCACCCTAATACGCTGTTGACAATAGGTGTTACATACACATCTAAATGGAGCCAAGTTGCTGTTATCATCCTATTGGGTTTACTAAGAGGTAGTCAAGTTGGTCCTTCATTTCTCCTGCTATGCCCCAGTTAATTTATTTGCCAAAGGTTATATAGTAAGTAGCAGGCAGGAGATTTTGATCCAATTCTAGTCAGCATTAATACTGATATTAATACTCATGTCACATAACACTAGCTAATGGTGTTTTCCATAAGGAAAGTGTTTCAGATAAATGCCTTAATTCAAAGTAAATAGGGGTGTCTGGGTGGCTCAGTCGGTTAAGCATCCAACTCTTGATTTAGGCTCAGGTCATGATCTCAGAGTTTGTGAGTTTGAGCCCCATTCAAGGTCTGCACTGACAGTGCAGAGCATGCTTGGAATTTTTTTTCTGTCTCTCTCTGCCCCTCCTCTGCGCTCACACACACACACACACACACACACACACGCTCTCTCTCTCTCTCTCAAATATAAATATATAAGCTTAAAAAATATTTTATTAAAATCATTAGTTTTTTTATAAATGTCCTTGACAAATATTTTAAAATTAAATAATAAAAGATACAATTCATAAAATTAATAAGACTATCCAAATACAATTATAAGTAGATTTATGAAATACTCATATGGAGGGGGAAAATTTTTAGAAACATCAGGTAAGAAACATTTAAAAATAGTTTCCCTTTTATGTCTTGCATAGCCAAGTCCTAAGGGTGTGACCTTTCTTGTGTCCTCTATCACTTGATAGGTGACTAGCAAGTTAAGCGCATATGAGAAGACATTATGAAATTGATAGAATATTGTGTTCCTGAATTAGATGACATAATATTGTAAAGACGTTAATTTTCTATAAAACTCCATACAAATTTAAATTCATTCCATTTAAAACTTTGATAAAAAAATGGAACTTTACAAAATTATTCTGACATCATCTAGAAGAATGATAGCTAAGGAAAATTTTAAAAGAAAAATAATTGGAGGGAAATGATCTACCAGATACTAAAATGTTTTATATGCTACAGTAAATTAAGGCAGTATTTTACTGGCCCAAATATATTAAAGCAGAACTAGTATAACAAAGTAAAGAGTGATAAATCCACCTTGCTGTTTCTTTAATACATACTTATTGAGCTTCTAGGGAAACACTAAGCTCTGTGGATACACACTGGGAAAAAAGATTAGGTCCCTTCTGTAAGTACTATTGGTACATTTTTCTAATGTATTTTGCTTTTTAGTATCTTGAGCATGTTCTATTTTTTTAACAACATGGATTCTTCTCATTGGTCTCTTATGTTTATTGTCTTTTAAAATGTTTTTATTGACCTAACTTTGATAAGGGGGTGTTATTTTCTGTTCTGTGGGTTACCTGAGAATATAGTGGATATATTCTCCCTGAGTACCCTCATACATGACTATCTACTCATAGATAGTGAACATTCTTTTTAAATAATAAGAGGTATGGTCTATGTGTTTATCCACCTGTCTCCTTTGGAAACTTCTGCAGTTGTTAGGAGAGACCCCAGGACCCTGCTCCACACAAAGGCAAGTGCCATTTATTCTAAAGCAGTCACAGTACTCATCCTGACACATATCCTGCCAGTTTCACAAGTCTGGATTTAAAGTAGCATCCTGTATTCACTTCTGTAGATAGATATGTTACTTTGCTTAATTTTTTTCCTTTTATAAAAATAAATGGTATTAATGTAGAAAAAAACAGAATATTCTGATTCTGTTTATACCAAAAGACAGCTTTCAGACAACAGAGTTTTTATTTCTCCCCCTGTTTAATTAGATTTCTATGTCCCTGTTGTAGAGAGGATGGAAATATTATACCACATTTTGACCCTTACATGTAACATGTACAGTGTAACAATGTTAGGTATTTTAGAATCACAATTAATGTTTTATATTATAAGATCTTTCATCTGTGATATATATTAATACACTTTCATACTGTAATAAGAATATGTGTACATACACACATTTTTTTTACATTTATGATAGCACTGATATGTTTAAATGTTTCAAATTTGTCACATTATTTTGTCTTATATTTACTAGGTATATATTGTTATTTACTGTATTTCTCTATGAATTTTGTTTTCTTTGTTCTTCCCTGAATTCCTTTGTTTTTTAAGGAAGATTTTATTTTTTTTTCCTGTGGTTATCTTTGTATCAGTATCTTTTGTAACGCCTTTGTCCTTTCATCATCCAGGTTTTTTTTTTTTCCAATTGTTTATTCAAATTCTCATTAGTTAACATATAGTATAATATTGGTTTCAGGAGTAGAATTTAGTGATTCATCACTTACATCTAATACTCAGTACTCAACACAAGTGCCCTCTTAAATACCCTCCTAGATTTCTAATTGCTGTTTTGCCAGCTTTAAAAAACGGCTTTGAATCCTACTATCCCCAATGCAGCAATCAATACAGCTACTTCACTAGAATTTTTCTACTTTTTCTCCCGTGTTTAAGCTATATACTTTCTATTTTATTAGAGAACATAGGCTCACATGTCATTCTCTCTCTCCTCCATACCCATCATGGTATTAATCCATGGTATAATCCAATTAAGTATATAAAATACTCACAGTCAGTCTATGTGCCAGTTTCCTTGGTCATTTCTTAAAAATCTTTTTTTTTTTTAACGTTTATTTATTTTTGAGACAGAGACAGAGCATGAACGGGGTAGGGTCAGAGAGAGGGAGACACAGAATCTGAAACAGGCTCCAGGCTCTGAGCTGTCAGCACAGAGCCCGACGCGGGGCTCGAACTCACGGACCGTGAGATCATGCCCTGAGCCGAAGTCGGCCGCTTAACCGACTGAGCCATCCAGGCGCCCCTCCTTGGTCATTTCTTAATTGAATAAAGTTTATATTCCAGTAGATTTCTCAAAAAGAGCTAATTAGTATGCTATTCCCTAAATTCTTACACATTTAAACTTTCCAGCAGCCATTATACTTGAAAAACAGTTTAGCTGGTATAAAACCCTTGACTCAAACATTCTTGAATTTCTTTGAAAGGATGCTCCATTGTTGATGATTTCTCTATTGCTATCAAGAAGTTTCATGTCAAACTTATTCCTTCATTCATGATTTTCCTTTGTTCATTGTCAGTGCAAGGATCTTTTTTAGTTTTGTGCCTTAAAAATTTAATGATTCTATTAGAATATACTCAAAATTGACTGGCTTATTTTTATTTCCATGCAAATGACTAAGTCTTTACATATGGAGATGCAGATTTTCTTCTATTCCTAGAAGCTTTTTGGGATTATGGCTCATTGTTTCACTTTCCTCCTCTTCCCCTACCTTCTCCCCCTCTCCCTCCTCTTCCTTTACTTCTTCTTCCTATAATGCAATAGTTGGGTCTTGGTCCACTTATTGATGGATCTTTAAGACTGTTTCCATCATTTTTGTTTTTTCTCCTGGCCACTGTCCTCCTCTCCTCATTAGAGGAAATTTTAAATTAATTTTCAGTTTTTAGATAAATTCATCTTAATCTTTAAAAATTTTATTTCTGAGATCTGTCAACTTTCATTTCTTTCATTCTGTTTGGATACTTTATGGTTTTTTCCTATTATTGTGTAGCTTTATGATCGTGTGTATTTGCCTATTTCCAATTATGTAAGAATATTTAGTTTACATAGAGTATTGTATTATGGTTTCTTTAGTTTGGTGGCATTTTTGAGGAATATTTTCAGTTGCAGAATTTATTTGCTTCTGATGTTTCCTTTCTTTTTAAAATAGTTTTGTTACCTTTTCTTATTTTTTTTAAAGTTTATTCATTTTTTGAGAGACAGACAGAGACAGAGCACAAGCCGGGGAGGGGCAGAGAGAGAGAGAGAGAGAGAGAGAGAGAGAGAATCCGAAGCAGGCTCCAGGCTCTGAGCTGTCCGCACAGACCCCGATGCAGGGCTTGAACCCATGAACCATGAAATCATGACCTAAGCCCAAGTCAGAGGCTTAACCAATTGAGCCACCCCGGTGCCTCTAAAATAGATTTTTTTCTTTTATTTATTTATTTATTTATTTATTTATTTATTTATTTATTTATGTTTATTTATTTCTGAGACAGAGACAGAGCATGAGTGGGGGAGGGGCAGAGAGAGAGGGAGACACAGAATCAGAAGCAGGCTCCAGACTCTGAGCTGTCAGCACAGAACCCAATGCGGAGCTCCAACTCACAAACCCTGAGATCATGACCTGAGCCAAAGTTGGTCACTCAATCAACTGAGCGACCCAGGCGCCCCTTAGATTTTTTCCTTTAGAGGTTACCTGCTATCTTTGTAAATGTTGAAAAATCTCCCTGTATCAGTAAGAGCAGGTGTTTTGAAGCAGACAGCAGTAATGATTTTGGGTGGTTTACTAGGTTGTTTTTACTTCTTAGCAGACTTGTCTTTCTTCTCCTCCTCCTTCTCCTCTTCCTCCTCCTCCTCCTCCTCCTCTTTCTCCTTCTTCTTTTTCTCCATCTTCTCCTCCTTCTCCTTCTCCTCCTCCTCCTCTTCTTCTTCTTCTTCTTCTTCTTCTTCTTCTTCTTCTTCTTCTTCCTCTTCTTCTTCTTTTTCTTCATTAACTAATGAACCATGAGATCATGCACCTGAACCAAAATCAAGAATCAGATGCTTAACCCAGGCGCCCCCTAGCAGACTTTTCTGTTGGTATAGAGATGTGTAATTTCTTAAATAGATAATGTCTTTATTGAAGAGGAGGGGAGGGATTGGAGGTTCTTTTTGTGTGATGATACTGTTTCTGTTGAATCCACAAATTTCGTCACATCTTCTTCTCTCCTTTTTTGTCAAGAGTAAGCCTCCAAGAGATAGTCTTTTTCAACTTGCTTCTGTAATCTCTAAATTTGTGCTTTCTCAAGGCTGCCACTTCTGCTCTCATGCTTTCAAGTTCATTCCTGTTCGGTTCCCCAGTGCAGGGGTGGAACGTGCCACTCAGGGCTTTATTACTCCATTTGTCTGAGGTTTTATTTATTCTAATTCTTTCATAGTTGATGATACAGTTTGCTGAAAACATAACCTCTTTTCCTACATGTCTTCTTTTATTCCTCCTCTTATGTAACTGAAATACCTAAATTGATTGTTGTAGAGTGGTAAATGATATTTGTAAACTTTTGATTCTTTTCCATTTTAGATTTAATAATGCATGTATGTCTGCATCAGAGAGTATAGAGATAATTTTTCTTGAGGTAAAGACATTTGGTAGCATGCACAACTAGTTTCTTATTAATTTATGGTAGGTGCCATAGCCTCCCAAATAAGTAGGCTCACGTTATTGTTTTAGCCTAACATTGTTTACTTTTATGTTTTCTTCTACTAATTTAGAGATGTATAACCTATTGTGGGTAATTTTTAAAATTTTTTTATTGTTTATTTATTTTTGAAGGACAGACAGAGCATGAGCGAGGAGGGGCAGAGAGAGAGGGAGACTCAGAAACTGAAACAGGCTCCAGGCTCTGAGCTGTCACCACAGAGCCCGACATGGGGCTTGAACTAACAAACTGTGAGATCAGGACCTGAGTGGGGGTCAGATGCTTAACCAACTGAGCCACCCAGGTGCCCCTATTGTGAGTAATTTAATACATAAAATATAATAACTTTGGATAGTAAAAAATAAATCACAAGGTTCTTCCAGATTCCAAAATCTTCTGTTTTAAACAATGATTTCTGCATGGATAATTAAACTCATGAAGAATTGGCATATGATAGTTAATTTCAGGGTGACTTGCTTATTATTCAAACATCTCTGCTTTTTTGTCTATGTCATTCAAAGCGAATAAATCCCAGCATTGCCACTCAGTTGTACACCAACATGCACTGCTATAAAATATGAAGTTAATGTGAGCATAGTTGAACAAGCTCTAATGGCAGCTTCTGCATACAAGTATTTATGGTTTATCGCTTTCTATTTGTCTTCATTTCACTAATTTACTTAGCAACACTAAATTCTCAACTAAAATTTAGTAACTTCAAACATGAATTTCCTTAGGCAAATACAAGGGTAATGGATAAAGTAAAATGTATTGGATAATTGGGAACAACTTACCACCTTTTACCTAAAATAATGGGGCATAATTGAATGCTAATGAAACTGATGACAGCTGCTATCTTCTCATACCTTTGCCACTGTGTATCTATGCTTTCGTTTTGCTTTCCTTATTGTCTTTTTTTTTTTTGGTAAATATTTGCATTGTATCGGGGCGCCTGGGTGGCTCAGTCCGTTGAGCGGCCGACTTCGCTCAGGTCATGATCTCGCGGTCCGTGAGTTCGAGCCCCGCATCGGGCTCTGTGCTGACAGCTCAGAGCCTGGAGCCTGTTTCGGATTCTGTGTTTTCCTCTCTCTCTGCCCCTCGCCTGTTCATGCTCTGTCTTTCTCTGTCTCAAAAATAAATAAACGTTAAAAAAATGTTTAAAAAAAACTTTAAAAAATATATTTGCATTGTATCTATGGTGTACATTACATTATATTCATTGCTGTGACACATCTTGATCATCTCCACTCTTAAAATATTTTTCTTTACCTGATTACCTGAATTCAATTGCTTACAAGTTTGGGAGGTTTCATAGAAAGAAACCTTTTTATAACACTCATTAACCTTTTGATACTACATGGAAATGGGACAGATATTACATATAAATTAAAAGGTAACAGCTAGAGAACGGATGCAATTAAAATTTAATATTGAATATTAGACCTCTAAATGGTAAATTTTGATGTGAACTACTTAGTTTTTCATCTTTTGGGGCTTGTTACATAGCATATCTTTATAGAAACTGGTATAGAAGTGTGTGAAAAGACAAGGCTACCTTTAAAACATTTCATTCTTCCTAAAATTTTATTCTCAGAAGCTTTGAGAGGTGGTCAGGCAAAACAAAACAAAACACTATAGATCCACGTCCTTCTGAAGAATACAGTAAAGCATTTGATGATAGAGTAAGTCATAAATGCTAAAATAGCAGCAAGATTTTCAACTATATGTGTAATATTTCTTCCAGTGGGATTATCTTTCTAGTCCAGAGCTTCACACTTTCCTTTTTCCTATTTTCTTGGGAAGACTCAGATTTTTTTTTTAGTTATATGATTTTGGTAAGTGCATTTAAAGTAATAGAAGGATTATGAACATAGAGTATCTCAGGCACTTCTTCAAAAGTAATTCACCAGCATATACTGAATAGGTTGCTGCAGGAAATATGTGGTCCTAATTTACAAAGAAATACTATGAAACAGACATACAAACATTTAGAGGGATGGTATAACACAGTGGTTTAGAGGGGACTTTTAAATCAAACTTCATATGTTCAAATCCTGGACCTACCACTGATATCTTTTTTACTAAGCAGTTTACCTTATATTTTGTGCCTGAGTTTCCTCACTGAGAAAATAAGCATACTATCTACCTAATAAAAACTGAGGATTAAACCATTTAGTTTATGGAAGGAAATGTACTGTGTTTATTGTCATAAAATGAGTCATCTTCAATGAGTGATAGGGATTATCACTTAGAACAGTGGGTCTCAAACTGTGGCCCATTTAGCTCCCAGGGTCATCAATGTACTTTGAGGGGATCAGCATGTTAATACCATTGTCATTATCATACTGAATGATATTTTTATTTTTCAGTATTTTAATATTTTCATTGATGGTGAAAAGGCAATAGCAGACAAACATTTTGGTCTCTTAGTCCAAATAAAGGCAAGGGCACAAAACTGGTAGTCATTCATACTTCTTTACCATACACACTAAGAAAAAAGAAAATCAGTTTCACTTAAGAATGCATTGATGAAGCAGTACATTTATTAATGATGTTAAACTGTGACCATTGGGTATATGTATTTCGAAATGGAAATGTACATAAAGTACTTCTGTTGTATATTAAAGTAGGATGATTGATTTGACAAAAAGTATTTTGTGCAGTTGTTTGAGTTGCATGCTAAACTAGCTGTGTTATTCTGTTGAAATACAATATTCATAAGAATGGCTATCAGACCAATTGTATTATTCATAATTGGGTATTTGAAAAGTTTTTGAAAGTAAACAAAGTTTGTCACTTCAAGCGAAAATCCTGGCAGTATTTGTTGCCAGTGATAAAGTTTGAGCCTTCGAGTGAAAATTAAAATTTTCTATGTATCTAGCACCTTGAGTTTGAGAACTGTCTAATATGTAAATGCCTTTTTAATGAGCTTGCTAGTGATACCACCATATGGTATTTTTGGTATTCTATAGCAAAATATGTCAGCATTTAGAAGATATGAATAACTCAATGAACAGTATTTTCAAAATCACTGGTGATTAATGCTACAAAATCATATACTAAATGAGTCATTCCAAATGAAGGATAGGCCGATGGATTTTAATGTAACCTAACAACTGAACAACAACAACAAAAGTTTACTCATAATCCACATTGCAACTAGGTTTTAAGAAGCTAGCAGTTGCCAAGTTGGGGTACAGCATCAAAAACAATAGCCACCATTATCTAAAGTACTTCTATTTCAAGTAACATGTCTGAGTTATTTTCTTCATATGCATCATCAACAACAACAACAACAAGAACAACAACAAAAGAGCACATGCTGTATAGATTGAATGAAGTTATGAAAACATAATTTTCCTTTATTAAGCCATACATTTTGTTTGTCTGTTTTGTCTAAATATGTTTTTTTTTTAGTATAAATTTTAGTTAGTTAACATGCAGTGCAGTATTGGTTTCAGGGGTAGAGTTCAGTGATTCATCACTTACATACAACACCCATTGCTCATCACAAGTGTACTCATTAACACCCATCTAACCCATATTCTCACTCACCTCCCTCCATCAACCTTCAGTTTGTTTTCTATTGTTAACAGTCTCTTGTGGTTTGTTTCCCTCTCTTCTATTTTCCCCCTTTCCCATATGTTCATCTGTTCTGTTTCTTAAATTCCACATATGAGTAAAATAATATGGTATTTGTCTTTCTCTGTTTGACTTCTTTTGCTTAGCATAATATGTTCTAACCCTATCCACATCATTGCAAATGGCAAGATTTCATTCTTTTTGATGGCTGAGTAACATTCCATTGTATATAGATACCACATCTTTATCCATTCAGTCAATGGACATCTGGGTTGCTTCTATAATTTGACTATTGTTGATAATGCTGATATAAACACTGGAGTGCATGTACCCTTTCAAATCTGTATTTCTGTATCCTTTGGGTTAATACCTAATAGTGCAATTGTTGGATCATAGGGTATAGTTCTATTTTTTGTTTTTTTTGCAGAACCTCCATACTGTTCTTGAGTGGCTGCACCAGTTTGCATTCCCACCAATAGTGCAATGGTGTTCCCCTTTCACCAACACCTTTTGTTTCTGGTATTGTTAATTTCATCATTTTGACAGGTGTGAGGTGATATCTCATCATGGTTTTGATTTGTATTTCCCTGATGACGAGTGATGTTGAGCATCTTTTAATGTGTGTCCGTAAGCCATCTGGATGTCTTCTTTGGAAAAGTGTCTGTTCATGTCTTCTTAAGCCAGACATTCAAAAGTTTGCAAATAAGGAAAATAATGCCACTCTTAAAAAATGTTTTGCTTTCAAAACTGTAGTTTTTTTGGGGCGCCTGGGTGGCGCAGTCGGTTAAGCGTCCGACTTCAGCCAGGTCACGATCTCGCGGTCCATGAGTTCGAGCCCTGCGTCAGGCTCTGGGCTGATGGCTCAGAGCCTGGAGCCTGTTTCCGATTCTGTGTCTCCCTCTCTCTCTGCCCCTCCCCCATTCATGCTCTGTCTCTCTCTGTCCCAAAAATAAATAAACGTTGAAAAAAAATTAAAAAAAAAACAAAACTGTAGTTTTTTTAATGTCATTTTTACCAATTTATGATAGATGTATTACTGTTATTTTCATATAAATTAATAAATTAAACACAGTCTTTATCTTTAATATATAAATATCAATAGATATAGCCGATGATGTACTGGAGTTGGCTCATACTGACACACGAGAGCCAATTGCTTAATATTCCAAAATTTTAAGAGGTAGTTCTTAAACTATTGGCATCTAGAAATCTGAGATGATACAAAGATTTACTCCAGACAAATCACAGAGGTTAGAAAGTGGGACTTTTTTCGGATATCTGGCTTACCAGCCACCACTGACATAACCCACATACCACATAGACAAAAGCTCTTTGGATTCCTTGGCAATTTTTCAGAGCATAAATGTTCTTGAGATTAGAAAGCTTGAGACTGGCTTCAAATTTAATATGATATATTTACAATTAATCCCAATTTCTAAAATTAAATATAATTCAAAGTCTTTGATAAGTAAAGATTATTTTAATTATGGACAGTGATGGGAAAGAGACTAATATTTGTTGAACACCTAATATGAACGAAGACATTGTGTGATATGATTTTCCATATTGTACTTTGGATATGAAGTAACTGTAGCTATAATAAACTATGTGAAAAACGTCAGTGACTCAGATATAAAGTGTAAACTTCTGGTAGGCTTCTTTTGTGGCATTACAATTTAAGGGGATCTAAAAGATGAGAACAATACTTAAGTGGGGTGGGAGTAGAGGTAGTCAAATGTACCCAGAAATTAATGACTGATTTTGATCTTTTATGGTATCACTTTAATTCCAGCTCATCATTCTTCTTTTGGATTATTGAAATAACTTTTTAATTGGTCTCTCTGGTTCATTTGTGCCATCTCAACATATTTTTAACAAAAGTAGGTACAAAAAATTGTTTAATGTTATTTAGATTGTGTAATCTTCTGATAAAATGTTTATAATGGTACCACATCTCATTAAGAATCAGTCAGAGTCTTGGTAGTAACCTACCACCCCACAATATGGATCTGGGTAATTACTTTTGTTACTATTCTTCCACTTACTTCTACTCATCCAGCCATGCATGATCTCATGCTGTTATTTGAAGAAACCAAACACGACACTGTATTAAGGCCCTGGAGCACATTGTTATTTCTACCTTGAACTTCCTTCACATAGATAGCCACATGGCCTTTATAATATCTCATATGCCTTTACTCACATCTTTCTCTATTAGACTCTCCCTGATAACTGTATTTAAATTGTAACCTTCTGGGGCTCCTGTGTGGCTCAGTCGGTTGGGCATCCAACTTTGGCTTAGGTCATGAGCCTGCTTCAGGTTCTGTGCCTCCCTCCCTCTCTGCCCCTTCCCTGCTCACACTCTGTCTCTCTCTCAAAAATAAACATTAAAAAATTTTTGAAAAACAAATTGCAACCCTCCCTTCAGCCGTCTTGCTCCCCTTCCCTGTTTTATTTGTCGAATTTCATATCTTCTACCATAAAAATATTGCATACATTTTGTTTATGGGCAAACACTGGAATGGATGCTCTTTTAAGGGGAGTATTTTCCCTCATTTTAATTATTTCTATATCTTTAGCAACAATAAAAATGCCCAACATATAATTGGTGCTTATAAAATGTTTTTTGAATGAATGAACAAACAAGAAAAGAAGACAAAACCTTAATCTAATACAGCATTTAGGGGACATACAATAATGCAAAGTCAATAGAACTTAAAAACATGTGTTTGCAGAGGGATAGGGAAGGGCAGAAACAGGGGATGAAGTAAGCAAGGTAAAATCATAAAAAGTTATTCATACCATGTATAACAAGGACAGTTTGAATCACATGAGTATGAAATAACCAGAATTAAAAATTTTAACATAGAAATAAGGAAGAGAAAAGTGGAGGAAAAGAAAAATGAGAGGAGACATAAGAACTAGGTCAGAGGAAGAGTAAAAGGCTTTATAAATAAACTTAGTTAAATGAGGGCATCAGTGGAAGCTGAAGACAGGAGATTGATATAATTGGTTTAATTTCAATTAGAGAAGACAGAAATGAGACTGAAAAGGAAACCCTTAGAAAATAGAAATGTTTAACAGAAAGGTCAAAGAATAGGAGCAGTGAATGGGGTGTTAATACTGTAGGGAAGTAGATATTGGAAGCAGTGGCTTACAGAGTTCATTTAGTTTGGCATCTAGGAAATCATGTATACCTTTGATAACAAAGTTTCATTAGTGTGGTCATGACAGATGCCTGATTTTCATGTGTGTTAAAATGAGAAACCTACAATACCCAAGGGGAATGGCCTGTTTAAGACTGCTCACAGGTTATTTCCCAAGATCTTAATTTTGATGAGATCTGGTTTCTTGTCAGTTGACTAATGGGTTTTTCTTATCTAGAAATCCTTTCGATATGTGGACAATAACAATAATTGAAGCCAGAATCTCCCAAGAATGTTTATTATGTTACATTAACCTCACCCAATGGGCAAACTAGTGGTAGCAGGCATTACTGGCATAAGTAAGGTAATAGTAAATGAAGTAGAGGCAGCAAGAAATTGACTTTATTGCAAGAGGTAGAATGGTTATGGGAAAAAATAGTGATACCTTGAGAGAGACAGTAAATTTTTTAAAAGGCAAGTGTGTTTTCAATTATATGTGTAGTACATAAGTGCATATATATGAGTATGTATAACTGGTAATCTATTGATCAGATATTTTGTTCATAGAAGAGAGGACACAAGTATGGTATCTCCTTGGCAAATCCTTAAATGCAATTCTGTTACTTAAGAACTTCATTCAACTGTGAAAAAGTGGCATTATTTGCTACATATATTTCATCTACAATATCTCCTCACCATAAAGCTGGTTATAAGCATTAGAATTAGTGAGGGAAGTCAAGGACGACTTTATTGAACACATTTCACAAACAATCCATTAGATTGGCAAGAGAAGATGGTTCTCATTATCCCATAAGATCACTTTGATATTACTTTAGTGCTGTGCTAATGAAAAATGGGACATGCAGCAGAAGCCTACATTCCCAAATAAGAAAACCTAAGTACAGATGACCAATTGATTTTGAAACAGAAGTGAGCACTCCACCTGTTTGTTCATGCCCTGAATTTCACAATTTGTGATTCTCCCACCCTGCCCCTGGTATATTCTAGGCATGTGAAAATATAACAAAGTTAAATGTTTGACAACAGGCGGAAAAACAGACAATGACCACTCTAATTCCAATATTAGTTTTTGTCATTTGACACTCCTTCCAAACTTCCAAAATAGCTGTGAATTTTAAGGAATGACGTAAGCAAAGAGTTTACGGCAGCATTCATCTATATTAGTCAACTGTGTGGGAGGAAAAAAAATGGTTAGACGTATGTAGGTGTCTTTAATTCAAAATCCCAATAATACTAAATTAAACATCATTTGTTATTATTCTTTTTTATTTTGTTATATGAGCTATAGTAAAGGTCAGTGAATCTAATCTGTATGAGAAGTGGATGTCACCAACAGAGTCCTTGTCATGGAAAAGTCTGTATGATCCTGTACAATAACTGTTTCAACAGTGACTAATGTTTACTACACACCAGTCATTCCTCCTCCATTTTATTTTTTATGGGATAAGCCCCAGGGTCCTCGCATAAACCTAGGCGAATGGGTAAAAATATACCAAAGGGGTACATACTGGAGACTTTACACTAACTTTTTCAAGTAAAATCTCAAAGCCAAGTTTGATTTAAATGAATACATGCCATAAATCTTGCAACTCGAAAATCATAAAACAATTTATACTTGTTTAATGAAAAATTCCTGTGGTCATCTAGTATTTATTATACTGATTATAGGTTACCTGGAATAATTTATCTCAAATAAAGCCTACTAACAAATTTAACTAGAAGTGAAAAGATGTGAGAATATAAAATTAGAAAAATAAAGAAACTATTTTATTTCAATTTTTTCTTTTAAAACTATTGAACAATTCATGTGTAAAAGATTCACAAAATTGTGTGTTAATGACTTGGTACAATAAAAAATATAGCAAGTAGTTTAAGGATTTTTCACTAATGTAGAAATAGAGCAAAAAGGATTTCATTTTCCTGTTAAACTTTGTTGGTATAAGAAAAAAAAGCAAATAAATGCACAATCTTTGTGTTTCACCTCTATCCAAATTCAAGGTTTCAGGCTTTAATCAATGATGCTCAAAAATAACATCAAAGTAAAATAGAGATTGCTTTTGCATGATTTAGGCTGGAAATGTAAAGAAAAATAATATTAGTATCATTACTGAAATCTCTACTTATGTCAGTGAAGTGATATTTTGCATCCTTGTTATAGAGAAAAGATTAAAACATTTTAGAGTAGAGGTTAAAGAAGCTCTTTACAGATACACTATTTAGCACACAGATGTAACTTCCTTAAACAGTGATCTCGAAGAACATCATTGTAAACAACGCAGACTTTTTCTTTCTGATCTGATTGTCTACATCCTAGGAGTGTGACATTTTAATACACTGCACAAAGTTGACTAACAACTCAGGCTTCTTCCTTAGTGTGGCATTATCATCACCAAAGTCATTTAAAATGACTTTCAAAACTAAAATAGCTGAATTTATAGCCACAGAGTTTTCACACTTTTTAGCACACGACTAAAAAAAGCACTTTCTTGATCTTTGGAAGGCAAGTGTATAGATGTAAAAAAAGGGAAAGAAATGATTAAGAGAAAAATCAAAGGTTCTCTTTAAAATTAGTAACTTATTTAACTATATATTCTATAATGTTATGCTAGATTAGTCTATAGTGAATATTAAGCTAAGTAGTTTGAACACATTCATTTATTCTCTGCCACATTCACATTAGACTTTAATGTGAATTATTCAAGCATTTGCAACACAACATGAATTTGTCAATCTCATGACAACCCTGAGATCATGACCTGAACTGAAAACAAGTCAGATGTTTAACCAACTGAGCCACCAAGGCGCCCCTCAGTATCTGCTCTTATGTTGTTGACACATTTATCATTTTTCATTCTATTACTACTTCTTATGTAGCTTTCAAACAATCTTTTCTCTTTTTATCAACTTTTTTTTGAGACACTGATAGATTCACAGAAATTGTTGCAAAGATAGTACAGAGGGGTTCCATGTAACTTTGCTCAGTCTCCCCAGTTATGATGTTTTATATAACTGCAGTATAATATAAAAACCAGGAAACTGTCACTGATACAATGTGTATATGTAGTTTAATGGCATTTTATCACATGTATAGATGTATATGACCATCACCACAGTCAAGATTCAGAAATATTTTATTACACCCACTTCCCTAACCTCTGCAACCACTCATCTATTGTCTAGCTCTAAAATTTTGTCATTTTTAGAACGTTATAACTTTTTGATTTTGGCTTTTTTTTCCACTCAGCATAATGCTCTTAAGGTCCATCCAAACTGGTGTATTGATAGTTTCTTTTTATTGCTGCATGTAGTTGAGTTACATTTTTAGTTTTTAATCTACTTTGCCAATGTTTTTAACTGATTTTTTTTAGAGTCTCATTTTTTGTTTCTTCTGGTTTTTTTCTTGCCTTTCTATGGATTGACATTTTTAGAATTTCATTTTGAATTATCTATAGTGTGTTTTTAGTGTATCCTTTTGTAAAAGTTTTTAAATAATTGTTCTATGTGTTATATTACATGCTCATAACAGAAACAATCTACCTGTGTCCATTTATCAATTTGAGTGAAGTGTAGAAACCTTATGTCTTTTTGTCTTCTTTGACCTTTCCTCTTTATAATGCCCTAAATATTTCCTTTTCATAATTTACAACTACATAATACAGCATTATAATTTTTGTTTTGACAAGAAAACATAACTTAGAAAACTCTAGAAGAGGAGGAAAATCTACTATACTTATCTGTATTTCTACTCTGTAAATGGTACTGTTTTCCTGACCTTGTAACATTTCTTTTTTTAAAAAATCATTTTCTTTGTTTGGGGAACTTCCTCTAGCAAGTATTTGATGGTCAGTCTGCTGGCAACAGATTCACTTTTCCTTTCATCTGAGGTTTTGATTTTCCCTTCACTCCTGAAATATATTTTTGCCGGTTATACGGTTCGGGATTGACAATTATCCTTCATGACTGGAAAAATATGTCACTTCTCATTGGCCTCCATGTTTTTGATGAAAATTTTACTGACACATAAATTATTTCTCTCTATAAGATGTCATTTCTCTTTCACTTTCAAGATACTTGTTTCTGTTTTTAGTTTTAGATTATGATGGGTCTTAATGTAAATTTCTTTGAGATTATTCTGTTTTGTGGTTCAATCAGCTTCATGAGTCTCTAATTTTGTATATTTCATGATTTGAGGTTTGGTCATGATGTCCTTATATTTATTTTATAACCCCACCATCTTTTTCATTTCTTTCTGAACTATGATGACATAAATGCTAGATCTTCTGTTATAGTACCACTTTTCCCTGAAGCTCTGTTCATAATTTTTTCATTCTGTTTTCTCTCAGTTGTTCATGTTATATAATTTCTATTGTGCACTATTCATGTTCACGGATTCTTCTTCCTTCAGAAGTTCAGCACATTTGTTGATTTTTTTTTAATTTTCAGTTATTTTAGTTTTCTGGTACACAAAATGTATCCCATTACTGATAGATAGGGTTGAAGTCCAAGTTTCTTCCTTAAACTCATTACTGCTGATTGAGAGTCTCAACTTGGCTTCCGTTGATATCATCTTGGCTGAGAAGGGTAGGAGTGCCTTTTGGTGCTCCCTTTGCTATTTCCACTGACACGGTGAGGGCTACTCTCCTTGATGAAAGCTCTGAGTCACCATAGGCCTCTTCTGGTAACACCCAGCAAGTACTGTTACTTCCAGTTGAGAGTGGAGTTCCAGGATGCCCACATGGTATCCATGGACACTTAAAGTAGAAGAAGGTTTGTTGCCAAAAACCAGGGATAAGAGTCCCAGCTCCACACTTGTCCATCTCTGACATCATAGGTGGTGTGTGGGTGTGTGTGTGTGTGCGCGCGCGCGCACGCACGCGTGCGCAAGAGAGATAAGCCTTTTACAATCTTGCAAGATATAAAGTATAGGCTCTTTACTCAACCTTTGCTGACAGAACTGGGGGCATAGATTGTACTGAGAACCGTGGTGTTTGCCTGTAGTAGAATGATTATTGTCTAGAAGTTTTGTGTCTTGTCAAACCTGCTCTTGTTTTTCCTTTGGATAAACAGACCAGTCTTTTGGGGGACTTTCTTAGCTCATTGGAATTCCCAGGTTGCTGGTTTCCTTAATATCAAGGCCAGGATACATGAAGAAAAGTGAAAACCCAGGGGACAAACCATTGTGTTGTTCCTCAGATCCCAAGGTCCATAGCTGGTATGCTTTCTTCTTTTTAAGCTTTCAGAGTCTTAAGCTATCTCTTTTATGTATAATGCCCAGAGAGTTAGCTCTACTTAGTAGGACAAAAAGGGAAAAGTTCATCTACTCCATATTTTCAGAGGTAGAAGTTAATTCTTTTACCTACAACATAGAATATTTTAAAAATGCAAAATAATACTGTAACAGCTCTGCAATATTTAAAGTATGTTAATATAAATCAACACCTATCAATTCGCTATCCAATCCAAGAAGCACATAAGCCTATGTCCATTCCCCTGGCCCCAGGTATAAAGTTGTTTGTTTTTTTTTTTTTATTCATCAGTCCCTTCATTTTAATAGGCTTAGCAAGTTTTAACTATTTTATCCATTTGAAAATCCTATTTGTTCACATAAAAGCGTATAGGTCTTTTCATCTAAGCTAAATGGGGTCATCTCTACATCCTGTTCCACAATTTGCTTATTAAGGTAACTATACTTTGATATCTTTGCAAGCTTTTCCTACAAAAAATATATTCTTGAACAATAGTATTCTTGACAAAACATTTGAAACAGAGTTGGTATTAATGTATTATGCTTGGCTTTATTCAGTTTGGCAAACGTATTGCTTTTCTTCATTTGACTTTGGCTCATTCAACTTTTCTGTACATCCAGTATTCCTTTGAGATACATACATAAGCTAGATAAAGAATTAGGATATGCTAGTTTTATCCACTGCTCCTCATTTTCTGGATAAGACATATGGATGTAGGCATAGTTTTAGCTTGTTTAATATTATTCACATGTTCATTCGCAGAACCATAAGTTGTATCCTGAAAGGGGTCATGACACCTAACTTACTCCAAATGTCACTTCTCATTTCAGCATCTCAAACTGTGGTATAAATTAAATAGTTTGGATTTCCCACCTGTCATACTTTTTAAAGTCAAAGTAGACGAGCACATTCCAGTTAATGAGCACAAACTTTAACCAAGTTCAAGAAATTCACAGGCAATAATATGCTCAGCTGCTGCTTCTCCATAAACCTGTGAGTTCTTTGTTCCTTTAAGTAAAATCTACACTGGCAGGGTATGCAGAAAAGAAGTGTGCATCAGAAACTGATGTAAATGCATCATTAAGTGAAAGGACCCATGGATATTGATTGGCTTTGGATATGATTATAGTGTATTATCTCCAGTTCCTTCTAATAACAGATCATAGAACAACCCTTAATAACTTTAAGGGTTAGCTAAATTTATAATGAAAGTTTGTTATGAATGATATTTAGAATTTTGCTTAGGGATAACATACATTTATTGGTTCTTATTTTCTCTTTTTAAACAGAAATATAATTTGGAGAAAACCTTAATAAATCCAGTAGAAATACAATATTAATCAGAAAAAAGTCAGGTAATTTTTCCCATTCAAATAATTGTTCAAAAAATTTGGCAAATTTATTTGAGAATAGTAGTCACTGTGCCAGTAACATTTAAAGTATTTTATAAATATTAACTTAGGTTATCTTCATAACAATCTTTTGAGGTAGACACTATTAGAATCCCTATATTATAGGTGAGGAAATTGAGGCATAGAGAGATTAAGTTATTGCCAAAGGACACACAGCTAGTTAGGGGTAGAACTAGGATACAAATCCAGGCAATCTGCTTCCAGAGTCTTCATTCTTTACTATTAATCTCTGTTGTCTCAATTATCCACCCCCCCCCAAATATTGAGGTGATATTAAAATTAACAGCAAAAAATAAAATTAACTTTTTAAAGAATAAACAAGCAAAGCTCTTAAGCAGTAAATTTTTTGAGACTTGTATTTTTGTTCTATCTTTATGTATGATTTTTCTACTTCTGGTTAACACCAAATAACCAATTACCTTTCTGATCGATACTTGCTGATCTATGTCATTATCCCCATTAAAATCTACCTATAATCACCTTTTCTTAAGCCATATTTCCTGAGTAGTTCCAGTCATTTCTTTATTAGGTGTTCTTTCTTGTCTCGTCCATACTTTTATCATGTAGGTGTTGATTGACTTGACTCTTTAAGTGAATTTGTGTGAATGCCTGTATGTCAACTCAGCTGTTTAGTTAAGAGTGTTGGAGGGCAGGCACTGAGTGTGAGGACCCAGGGAAGGGGTGTGCTCCACCATCTAATTTAACAATAGCTGGGATGTGGCAACAGAGAGAAAAGGAAAGTGGTGCTCATTTTACTGCTCTAGGCTTATCTCAGAATTTTTCTTTTCCTCCAGTCAGCAGAAATACAACTTTTCTGTCATCTGCCTACAGAAAAACTTTTCAGTTTTCTGGTCAGAGTATAAAATCACAACAATGTGCCTTGAGAATTCTATGTATATAAAAGTGGTTCTTGTTAGGTACCAGTAAATGGACTCAGTTGATTCATAGCCACACTTCATATTAATCAATCAATTGCAAGTAGCCAATGGTCAAACAAAATCTTAGAATAGCGTAACAAATGTGTTATATTGTAACACTGATATTTTTACAAACTTAGACAAAAGTCTGATAAATATGTATAAAAAAGATAAATGAGGGGTTCAGTTGGTTAAACATCTGACTCTTGATTTTGGCTCAGGTCTCGTGATATGCGGGTTCAAGCCCAGCATCAGGCTCTGTGTTGACAGCACAGAGTCTGCTTGGGATTCTCTGTCTCCCTCTCTCTCTCTCTCTGACCCTCCCCTGCTCCCTCTCTCTGTCTCTCAAAAATAAACATTAAGAAAAAAAGAAAAGAAAAAATGGGTAAATGAGATTAAGGCTCAAAAGTGATTTTCCCAGTTTGCCTTCCAAACATATTTATTTCAGTGACTTCTTTGGGAGACAAGTTTTAAAACAAACACTGTTTGAACCAATAAATGGATGTATGGATAAGTAAATAAATATTGTATAGCTCAGAAATAGTTTTTCTTGTTACCTATTACCACCTGTGAACAAAATTACATCTATAGAAAAATATCCGCTGTTTGGGGGTACAAAATGTTCTTCCTGTGTTCCATCCTGCCCCACCCCACACCATATTAGTTTACAATAGCTGCTGTAACAAATCACCATAAATTTAGTGGCTTAAACAGCACAAAGTATTACCTTTCAGTTCTGGAGGCCAGAAGTCCAAACTGAGTCTTAAAGAGCTAAACTCAAGGTATCAGCACAGTTGATTCCTTCTGGAGGCTCTACAAGAGAATCCACTACTTACTTCTAGCTTCTAGAAGTCGCTGGCATTCCTTGGCTCCTGGCCACACCACTCCAATTTCCTTTCTCCTTCCCACTTACAAAGACCTTACAAGTACACTGAGCCCACCTGGATAATCCAGCCTACTTATTTCAAAATCCTTAAATTAATCACACCTATAGCACCCCTTTAATAAGTGAGCTAACTCATTTAGTTTCCAGATATTAGAATGTGAGCATCTTTGAGGAGCTGTTATCCAGCATATTGCTTCCCCCACCAAAAAATACTCAAAATACATGTGTTTCCAGAATGCTGGATCATGGATAATTAAATATATTTATATTTAAAATGATGAATAAATCATGGATAGTGAAATCAAGGATAATAAAATAAAAATAATCAATAATTAAATACTTTTCTGCTTCAATCAGAGAAAGATTTTCAGAAATCTGGGGTTTCCCAGGCTAACTTGACTCTTTCATATTAATTTTAGGTGTAGACAGGACTTAAATACCACTGTGCACTTTAGTTGGCCCCCTAAAAATATTGTACAAATTATTAGTTGTAGAGAAATATCAAAGGAGGACTTAAGTGAAATAAAATAAGATAAATGTAGCTGGTTTGAGGAATGGATATTAAAAATAGGACAAGTAGGGAGATATAGGAGGAACAGATTTTTCCCCATATTTTGATATGAAGCAGAATTGTGGTATGATCCTTTAAAGAACAAAAATATTTTGTTGATGTACTACTCAGGAATGTATTTAGGTGCATGTAACAGAAACCTGATGAGGTCTTAAACAAACAACAGTCTTAGTTTCCTTACTTAAAAAGCAATCTGGAAGTAAGAACTTCAGTGTGGGCTTGATAGCTCCTTCTATCTCGTCTGCCATACATAGGTGTATCACAAGATGCTTTCCACCTTCAGATAGCTTATCTGCAAGTCTTAGTTTCCTTACTTAAAAAGCAATCTGGAAGTAGCAACTTCAGTGTGGGCTTGATAGCTCCTTCTATCTCGTCTGCCATACATAGGTGTATCACAAGATGCTTTCCACCTTCAGATAGCTTATCTGCATTTCAGAGATCAGAAAGAAAGAAAGTAACAAAAGTGTAATCCTGTGTTGGTTGCATCTGCCCCTTTTTATCAGGAACACAAAGATTTTCCCTGAAGCTTATACCCACAACTCTTTTACAATGCATTTGCAAGACTCTGTGACATGGCTATGCCAATCGCATAGCCTTGGAAGTAAGTAGGCATACTACTTTCTCCAAGTAGGAGATGAGATTTTGACTAGGCCACTACCAATGTCTGTCTGAGTTTATTAACAGTGTTCTTATATAATTGTTTCATCATACGATTCATAATCAAGGCTGGTGGTCCTCAAGAAAGGTTCTGTGGGCGGCATTTTTGAATCACCTTGGAAGTGTCATCAAAATACCCATGACCCAAGCTTCTATTATGATTATGACATTATGAGATACACTGTGGGCATAAGGACATAAACATAGATATTCTGGAGAGAAATTCCCTACCTTTTCTTCCCCATCTCCTAACATTTGAGAACTATCACACTATATGCATCACTATACACATAGTGAACAATGAGCCATATACCCAACATATAGGTCTCTAATTTGCATACAAATATTGTCCAAGAGAAAATTAAACTGAGATGTTTTTTACTCTATTTTCTACATTTCTGGTTAGCCACCAACTAAAGGTGAGAAATATCTAATAAATGAGACCTACAAGATCTAAGAGACACAGGGTCAAAACAGGTAACCCCACATTACTCAAAATGAGATGATGACTCTTTTAAACAAAGAAAAACTTGAATGAAAAACTCAGTCTTTTGGGAGACATATCAGCTTAAAATGATTTACACACCATTACTGAGAGAGATGATGTTTTGCAGACCATTAATTTCTATCACTTTTATTTCTTATAAATTGATGTATATAAATATATTTATAAGGGATAATTTACAGTTCTTGTTCAAGAAAAAACATAATACCTTGAAAAATACAACATATTTTTGGTTATACATTTACCTACAATATTTTCCCTGAATTAAAAAATAAAACCTGACACATTCTTTACTAAAGTTTAGATGCAATATAGCAGTAATTATCTAAATTCTCCCTCTAATTAACTGAGTAATTTCATTGTGTTTAACATAAAAATGAATCAATGAATAATTTTATTTAATATGATCTGTAAAAACTATGGTGGGTGACAAAGCAAATATTTCTTTTCCTTAAATGAAGCAATTTAAAGTATCTTCAATTTATTTTTTCGTAAGAACCTATAAAATAGAAGACCTTTTCAGACTTAGTGCGACAGCTTTTTTCAATTATATTTTGTTAGCTTATTGAAAAGGGAAAGAGTAAGCAGAAGGAAATAAAAACTGCAAGATTCATAGTGGAGGAAAACAAATACGAATTGGAATAATGAACATTTTCATACCACCAAGAAGACTGTTTCTGCATTTCCATAACTTTTGACAAGGCACTTTTATATTGTAACAGCCTTGTTGTTCATGAATGAGGGATAATCCTTGAGGTCATTAATTTTTATACCAAAAGACAGTTAAAAATTCTCATTTACTAGAATTACTGTGTATGAACAGACAAAATAATGAACTGGAATGGACACATACATCATATTAGAACATTACAGATTTTAAAAAAGTATTTTAGAGTTAGGTTTCAGAAGCTGACAATGGTCTAAAAAAGGGTCTATTTTGTTTTATTTGTGTGCTTTGGTTTCACATTCTTTCTGAGAATAACTGCTTATACAATATCCTCAAGAGGTGGTAGTTTATTTGTATTTACATACATGTAACTAGGTTCTAGAATGACTTTATTATCAGGTCACAGCTAGTTTTCACCAAAGCTAGGCAGTTAATACATGTATATATACAATGTGGGTGTATATGTTTGTATGCATCCATGTGTACACTTGCCATTAGCCTTAGCCTAAGAAATGGTCTGGTTAAATAAAACTGTCCCAAAAAGATGGTAATAACCAAATTTAGGTAATCATATTGTCTTGCAGGTTGGGAAATGGTTGAGTACTAAGTTTTCAATAAAAATTTCAATCTTCTGTGGGAACTATTGTTCTCCAGAAGTTAATCAGTAGAATTGTTATCGACATTCTAGAACTACTCCTGTGTGTTATAATGATATTGCAGACTGTGAAACTTAGCCACAGGGTCAAGTTTTCTTCTATTCTCATATCCAAATGTATCCATATTATTAACCTGCATTTCCAGATATAAACTGAATGATTCTGTTTCTTGCAAACTGGAAGAGTGTGGAGAATTGCACAAATAACATTCATTGTAGCAAACCTCCATTATGTCGTTACTTTCCAGGGTTTGATGGTAGTTTAGGTAAAGACAGATGATGTAGAAATTCTGTGCATGGGGTTTAAAGTAATAAAAAATATCTTGCCATATTTTTGAGAATGTCTGTATACCAGAAGTTTGCTAGTCCCTGGACATCAGCTTGATAACAGAGCCCAACCATTGTGTGTGTACAATACATTAATAAAGAACATCATGTGGAAGATGAGAATGATTTTTACACATTCTATATTGTTAAGCTTCTTGAGAGAAGAAAAAATGAAAAGAACTGATTTTGAAATACGATACAGGGAGGCTGAGCCTCCGACTAGCACTCACACAGTCAGGGACCTCTGGCTTTGCCGTTTATTAACAATGATGCTGGTTTACATGACACTTTTATGTAGAAGCAGAAGGCTACTTGGGATTTTAAAATGTGAATTATAGTTCCATTGTACTTCCACTGAATTATGAGCCAGGGAATTATTTAATATTATTGGAGTTGTTCACTCAGAAGCTGATTATGTGTTCTCTTTGGTGTGTTAATGAAGAAGGGGATTTCTTGCATCTGCAGGATAACTTAATTGTCATTCTGAGAATTCTTTTTCAGGTAAATTGCATATTTCAATGTTAGTTTGGCAGGAAAAATTCTAACATGAAGATAATATTATTGACACTAAAAAAACAAGGGAATATTACAGTTTCTTAAATTATTCTCAGACTTTGGAAATATAATTAAATATTTTGTGACTAATCTTGCTTAAGTAACTATAATATGGGGAAAAGTATAAGGTGCATTTTTCAGGACTGGGTGTGAAGAGGAGTGATTATTCTTACAAAATAGTCTGTAAGTTGCTGCCCAATATAGTTCAATAGAAAGACTCAGAGATGATTCGTACATAATCTAGTAAAATGCCATTCTAAATTCATCTTTGCCTTGTTGTGATGTGTTCCCGATGTGACAAACATGTAGCATTGTACTTATTTTGATTTATTTTGCTCTTAACACAATCCTATATTGATAATAACTACAATCGTTATTGCTCTTATTATTTTTTAATGTTTCTCTATTTATTTTGAGAGAGAGAGGGAGAGAGAACGAGCAGGGGAAAGGCAGAGAAAGATGGAGACAGAATGCCAAGCAGAATCTGTGCTGATTTGATCTCACAGTTTGTGAGACCTGAGCTGAAATCTAGAGTTAGACACTTAACTGACTGAGCCACCTAAGTGCCCCGTTATCTGTATTATTGTACTTGCAGTTTTTTACTGTGTACCAGAGAGTATGCTAATTTCTTTACATATATGATTTCACTTTATAGTCAAACCAAGCTAATGCAATAGGTATCAATAGAGTAGTTCATTGGATTGGCTTTAGAGTCAGATGCACATGCTCTATTTTCTGCTCTACCAATCAATAATGAGCTTTGTGATCTTATTTACCACTTTATGTGTTAGTTATCAATAACATGAAAGTAATAATATGTACTATTAAGACTGTTGTGCGGATTAAATGAGTTATTTGCATATGATAAGCAATTTGTAAATTATAGTTGTTAATTATCTCCATTTTACAGTTCAGAAAACTGAGGCTTAAATGTATAGCAATTTGTCAATATCCTATAGCTACTAAAAAGATTATAAAGGATTTGGATCAGAACCACATTTTAAAATACTATGGCTGTACTGTCAAATATCCAATACATATAGGTATATCTACATCTAATATAATTTTATCAATTATTTTTAATATTTTGATCCTTTTTCCATGTGGAAACTCAAATTCTCCATATAAAGAGAGTGAGTGATTTACTGAATATGACTGAAGATGGGGGGGCTTGATACTCTATCTTGGGTATAGTAAATATTAATCAGAATTATATGTAAATAAGAAGGTGTGATCTTCATATTTTGAGAAATGTCCCTTTGCTAGCACATACTAAATATTTCATGTTGGAGAGAAACCTTATAATAACCTTATAAACAGATGCATGTACTCCTGTGTATAAATTGAAGAATGAATATAAATTAGCACTTGCAAATTGAGGGATGGAGGAAACATGACAATTAATATTGATGGAGAAATAGAGCTAATAATTACTGATAGAGTCCTGTGGTTCTATATGTTCATTCTTACATTAATAATCAAATAATCCCATAAGTCACTATTATTCCCATTTTAGAATACAACTGATAATCATCAATGTTGGGTATCTTGCTCACCGTCAGAGTAAAAGATTAATATCAACTAAGAAAGAAAGAGAACTTTAGTTAGAAATATAAATGCCTGTTGCAACTAAACTTGAAGGCCATCTAGAATTGTATTCTAACATCTGGTGACAGTTTTAAATAAACACCTTCGAGGTGCATTGTTTGATGATTTTGGCTAATGCCATTCCTAGCACCAAACCAGTGATAAGCTGTTTTCCCAATATCACTTAGTGATGCAGTTCTTTGATTCAGTATGCATTTCCCTTATTTTACTGTTCAATCCTTTCGTATTTATCACATTTTGATTGTGTTTTTAAGCCAAATTTATTCCATTTGGGTAACTTGATCTATTTGGGGGCTTAGTTAATAAATTCCTAAAGAGAAGATGAAAACTACTCAGATAGAATTAGTTAAAGCTGATCTTTGTCAAAGTTACTAAATAAGGGAATCAGGCCAAGTAGGTATATTTGTGCTAGATAAAACCCATATAGGAAGCATGATAATATTATTAAGGAGTTTGGAGTTATAGGAGCATTGTCTCCAACTCCTCAGTGGAAAAGTTATTCGGCAGAAATGTATGGGTCAGTTAGCCTTCCCTGAGAGTCTCCATTGAAAGCCAGTCCAATTTGCTCTGGTTGAAAGATGAAATAAATCAAGCACAGGACTGTAGAAAAAAGGTGTTTATTCTGTTAAATACATTCCTTCAGTTTTGGGACACACTGCCTATTTTATCCTGAAGACAAACTATTATTAAAAGAAATGGGGATGTAAAAGGAAAAATAAGTTTCAGATTAGATAGGAGGGTAATCAAGGCATGAAGTTGATCTCATTTATTTTATCTAAAATAGGGATAACACTATCATTGATTTATAACCTCCTTTGGAGCTTCCTGGGTGAAATCTGAAATCAGGGCAAAGGCAGGGGGAAACAAAAGAGGCCGAACAAGATTGGTAAGTGGCAGGTTTAAGAGGCAAGGGAACTTAACACAGGAAGCTTGTCTTGGACAGCTGCAAAAAGAAAAGATCTCCACACCTTCCCACCAAATCTTAAAAGTTTATATAGAGGACTTAACTGAGTTAAGTCATGAATGCCTTCCAGATGTTCTTAAGAACACATCACTATTTTAAGGCTGTATTCTTGGGAAGCTCCTGCGAACGGGAAAAGCAAGTGGAATGCATATTCCTGGGATAGTTCACAAATCTCTGATTGCCAGAGTCCAGCTCAGCAGTCAACTGGCTGTCAAGTCTTCTCAATGGCCTTTCCTAAAATAATATATTCATCACAGGATTGTCCTAAAGATTAATTTTGATTACATGTAGGATAGACATAACACATAATACAAACTGCAATTTTATTTTGTTCTCCTTTCTCAAACCCCTCTACACAGAAACAAAATAAAAGCCTCCACTTATGGATTAAGTTAGCTGTATCAGGTTTCCCTCAAGGAATATCAAGTTGAACCACAATTTTAAGCATTCTTGTCTTTTGTGATCTGCTGCATTTCCTAATATCTCTTTGCAGAGCCACGATTCCTGACAGGAAGTATGCGTGTGCTCTGGGACCAAGAGACTCCAAATTAAAATGTAAATCTCCTTTTCAGTAAAACTTGCAATTTCTGTAGGCAGTAAGCAAGCTGATGGCATGCTGACTTTATCCAATACGGTTCAATTTATTGTGTTGCCCACAGATAGTCCTTACCTTGAGGCAACTGGGATCCATTCCCACAAATGAAATGCCTGAGCTGAAGCCAAGGAGACTGGGGAGGAAGACAATGGGGAATCTTATTTTCTTCTCTATTTCTTGATTCAAAGTTGGCTGCAAATGAGTGGATGTAGACTACAGAGATAACCCACTAGCTAAGAAACTTCATGACCCTCATCCAGGCCATCATTTGGAATAGAGATGATCTATATTATCAGTTAAATAATCCGAAAAATAGAAAGCTACCCATCTTGATATTATAAATTGTAAATATGGTCAAAAGGTTGCAAGACAGTAGGTAACTTTTAGTTAATTTTTAAAGGGTTGCAGTATTTGTTTTTGTTCTGAATGTGGTCTAAAATGTCTGATCCCAAGAATCTTAAAGTATATACTGTAATGCTTTTCTTTTCCTTCTGTGCATGTTGCATTCTCTTTTTAAGCCATTTTTATCCTTACAATTCCAAAACTATTTTTTCAAGAATCTACACTCCAGTTTGTTATTTTTAGTATTCACATATTTCAACAAACCCATGGAACTTGACTTGTGTTTCACTGTAGAATGACATATTTTATATCAATATTCTTTTACTATCAGTATTATTCTGTATGTAATTCATTTAACATATAAATTAATTAGATGATTACTGTGCTAGGTATGAGAAACACAAAGATTATTGAGACAATTAGGCCCTACTTTGTAGACTTCATAGTTTAGTGCATCACTATTCAGTAGAAATATATTAAAATAACATAGATATTTTATTATTTTTTTCACATAGGTAATTTTAAGTTTCCCAGTGGTAACTTTCAAAAAGTAAAATAAAACAGGTAAATCAACTTGAATTATTTATTACTATAGGCAAAATATTATTTCAAAAGGTAATGAATATAAAAATTACTGAGATATTTTATATTCTTTTCTTCATATCTCAATTTGTACTATCTACATTTCAAGTGCTCAAAAGTAATATGTAATTAGTGGCTACTGTATTCGACATTTCAGGTTCAATGGGTCAATAAAGATATATGTAAATGATATAAAATGTACTTTGAAGCAGTTATTTTGAGGAATGCTAATGGTATATTGTAAGGAAGATTTTAAAACTGGTTTATGGTGGAGAGACTCTTCAGTAGAATAAACATGTATCATAAAAAGTGCTTTCTTACATAGTCATGAAAACAAAGCAGCCAGTAATTAAATGGAATTAACTTTTTAAATTTATTTCCACAGCAGCAGATGCAGAAATGCTGAGTCAGTAAAATGAACTAAACTAGAGTTTAGAAACCCTGTCTTGTTTCAGAAACTTAACTTTGAAGGAGTAAACCAGGCACACTCCTGAGTGGTCATAAAACAGAGAAAGTTGTTTGACAGACTCTAAGCTACTTTGGAAAATATGTCAGCTTAAGTACCCTATTTCCCTTGAGAGAAACCTCTGGATGTAAGTGAAATTGAGCCCTACAGATGTTCATACTCTATGGTTCTGAGATTCTGTGTATTTCCTAATGAGATAATCTAACATATAAAACTCAAGAAATTACTACAGAAGTGGGCAGGGTTATCAATTCTAATTTTTATATATGAATGTGTAAATATTTCAGTGTTAAGTATTTTCAGAGCTACTACCTTTATCCATTTGGAAAACTTGTCTTTGACAAATATTTTCATAGGGTAACATTTGTGAAATAAATTATCTATGTATGATTCTTTTGAATGTTCACTAGATGGTTCAAAAATCATGATCCTCAAATTTTACTCAATTCTCTTACAGTTTCTAGATTTATCAGGTTTTCTCAACCCCAGTACAACTGATATTTCAGAATAGGTCATTCTTTTTTGTAAAGAAAAATACATTTAGTGCATAATTGATTATTAAACTTACTTTTTTTTTAATTCATTGCTTCCAAAAGAGTGTGAACACTGGGTATTATATATCAGTGATGAATCACTAAATTCTACTCCTGAAACCAATATTATACTATACATTATCTAGAATTTAAATAAAAACTTGAAGCATTGAAAAAAGAAAGTAACATAAAAAGATTTAAAAATGCTATCAGCATATAGAATGAAATAAGAATTGCAGATTTATTTCAGTGGCAAAACCCCATGACGCAAATGAAGCGTAAGCTTCAAATTTCTTCAATTTGTATGTCCTAGGAGTAGTTTTGGGATGTATTCACAATTTTTTTAAGTTGCAAAAGTAGGGTATTTTAACCACCCTATGTTAAAATCACTCTCTTTTTGATTCCCACTTCTACCAGTTTTTTCCTCTTGTTGGGTGATGTTAGAAAACTTACATGCTTTTCTGGAAACTAGCAGAATTTTCATTGCAAGCACATTTAGTGAAGGTGTACTGAGCTATATTCATATGATTTGGAGTCCCTTTTGTGTACATTTTAGTTATTATGTGTTTTCATGGTGTAGGAATAAAATCATAGAAACTCTGCTGCGTACTATTCAGACATACCTGATGTCACGTCATAAAAGTGAAGCACCAAAGGCCACATTCCTGAGCAGGACCTGCCGAGCCAAGCATCAGTATAATGTGAGGAGTGGAGAAATGAGATTTGACAAGTAAGGAACGAGAAACTAATTTATGAAAAATTCTTCCAATCCTCAGATGTGGAAAGCTGTAAGTGGAGGATTCAGTTTTTATTGACATTAGTCATAATGGAAATTCTCTCCAGGGAGGAATATAGGAATATACACTTAATATAAAATACGCAGCAATAAATGTCACAAACACACACGTACATACACACTTAGAAAAAAATAAAGCTTATCAGAATTGTGTTTTAAAGAAAAAAACAGAAGGGGTTTATAAACAGCAAGCCTGTCTGTGCATTGAGTTTCATGAATTTTTCATCTCAACACATCAGATCATGCCTTAGTACATCTAATGCGTCCTTTGTGATGAAGACTGTCTATTTCAGACAAACAACCTGCCAAAATGCTACCATGTATGATACTATGGTTTGAAGAAAGAAGTACTCCAATGAGAAGTCTCCTACATGTGTTTGTCAACAAGTAAATGTAGGTAGCATAAGATTAATTGAATAAACAGTTATGCAGCTCAGAACAACATAGTAGCAATTTAAAAATGTATTTGAATTATTCTGGTATATGCTCTAATTTGAGATTAACTTTGTATGTTCATTTGCATGTTTCTTTCAGAAATGCTGATTACATTAGCATCCAAAATGAGTCATTAAAAGTATATCACACAGTAAATTAATAAATGTATTACATAACTTTTCTAGATTTGGGAAAATGTTATATTTATTTATTTTGTACTTATTTTGTTTTCATAATGTTGTACATTTCTAAAAGAGTCTCTATCATTTTTATAGATTTCAAATCATAAATCCTAGATCCATGCCCTCATTTGAATTACAGAAAATGGTAACCAGTTTGGCAAGGCCATTCATATTTCTTTCTACAGTTGGGATGCCCAACATCCATTTCCCAAGTATTTTATACCTATTGTATAATTTCACAAAAATAAGCATAAACCACTACCTTTCTGAGCAAACTAGGGTGTAGAATCAATCCTTATCGAAGCATCAGTAGTCTTAGATTATAAGTTTTCCCATGTTTATAGTCAATATAATTACGCCACACATTTTAGTGATGCTTTGAGGATTAAATTAGATAGAATTATTTTTAGTTTGAATTTCATATGAATATCATATCTTACTATTATTATTTTTCTTGTTGAGTTTTTGTAGTTACTGAGATATGCTCTCAAAATAATTTAACATGACCTAATTTCCTAAAGTTCCAAATCCTTTGACTCATTATACCTTTTATTGAGCTTTATGTACTCTGTGAAAGAATCACTTAATGCCATTAAAAGTTATTCCATTTCCTTTCTTTTCCGCCATCACGAGTCCATCAAACAGGAAAGTATTTTGCTCTCAGATCGTTTGTTTTGTTGGTTGAATGTCAGGTTACATTAGGGTAAAGCTAACTTTAACTGGTGTTTTCTTTTAAAACTCATTTTTCTTTGTGATGTAAAAGGCTTCTCTCTTTCTAAAGTGAATTAATATGAATTTAACTAGCATGGGGAGAGCTTCTTTTGTTTTCTTTTCTTTTCTTTTTCTTGTCTTTTCCTTTTTTTTTTTTTTTTATTGAGTTACTTCCCTGAAATGATGCTATGTTTACTTATGAACAATTCTGTCTTTCTTATTTACCCAGGGAAAAGAAACTGAGGGCTGTCCTGGAAATATTTATTTGATAGTTGTTTCTCCTTGCTGGGTGGAGAAAGTTAGGTATCTATTCTCATAGGCATCTTCTTATAGAGTCCTTTCCTTCATTTCAAAACTCCTAGTCTAGGAAGTAATCTAGTTAGGTTCTCAAATATGTTGGTTCCAATTCTTTTAAAGTTCATATGAAAAGTATATCAAAATTAGCTGTCTTTCATTAATAGATATGAATTATTCAGCCAAGTCATTCATTTAATACAATGATTAATTAATCATTAATACAATGATTCAGACACACTCCAGTGCTCCATGAGCTAGTATATTCCAGGAAATTAGTCCTTACCTGTTTCTGTTTCCAGTCCTTTCCTGAATGAAATACTAGACACTTCATTAATCACATGCTCTTTACCTTTTCTTCAAAGTCACTTCAAACACCAGTGCACTTCTCATATGCTTCTCCATCTAGTCAAAGATAAAGAATAATGGTGAGTCCTAGGTGCAATTTTATTTTTTTTTAACGTTTTATTTATTTTCGAGACAGGGAGAGACAGAGCATGAACAGGGGAGGGTCAGAGAGAGGGAGACACAGAATCCGAAACAGGCTCCAGGCTCTGAGCTGTCAGCACAGAGCCCAACGCGGGGCTGGAACCCACAGACCACGAGATCATGACCTGAGCCGAAGTCAGCCACTCAACCGACTGAGCCACCCAGGCCTCCTAGGTGCAATTTTAAAGTTAACTTTTGGTAGACTCTTTCTTGGAAAGTGACAACATTCGATTGCATAAAATTCCAGTGGACAGTGATAATTAGGAAAACCTAAGAACAGAACCCCAAAACTATTTTCAGTCATGCAGAAAAACGTCACATTTATTTTTTGTCAGATAAGTCCAGTTGTACATGAAAGGATATGGAAAGAGATACTTTCCTTAAAGCAGGCCATAGGTTGTCAGGCTCAAATTAAAGGACCATAGAGAATTTTCTATGAGGTGGGGAGAACCTAGAGATAGGGAAACCTTCATCCAGGAAATTTATAATGACCAGGCCAAAAGGTAACAGCATTTTATCTATTAGACTTAAAGTTAAGGCAAATTTAGTTCTTCATTGGGAATAAAAGTAGAAAAATAAGGATAAACCTTAACCTGGAGAGTCTGATGGAGCTTGTAATCAATAAGGCTAGAGCTGAGGCCTAGGAAAGTGACACTGGGGGAAAAAAAAGTCACTACCAACATGGTACAACCTTCACTGGACTAAATATGTAACATGCATTATTTTGTTTAATACACACACATGTGTGTGTATCATTATTATGTCCATTTTATCATTTTTCAAATTAAATTCATGTAAGCAAAAGTTTAAATACCATGTAACAACATTGTTATTAAGGACACAGTGTGTACTTCTAAAAGTATGAGTAAGGGGGCACCTGGGTGGCTTAGTAGGTTAAGCATCCAACTTCAGCTCAGGTCATGATCTCCCGGCTCATGGTTAGAGCCCCAAGTCAGGCTCTGTGCTGACAGCTCAGAGCCTGGAGCCTGCTTCAAATTCTGTGCCTCCCTCTGTCTCTGACCCTCCCCTGCTCATGCTCTCTCTCTCTCTCAAAAATAAATAAACATTAAAAATAAATAAATAAATAAATAAATAAATAAATAAATAAATGTTAGTATGTATTCACAAAAGATCCAGGTTCAAATCACCTCCTGTAAGAACCCTTTCCTGACTATTCCAACAATCAAGATTTGGTTATTAGGTATCCTGAGGTCCTCTAAAACCTACGTTATTCTTAGTGCCAGGTATTATTTTACTCTTCAAGACAGTCTCTCCTGTAGATTTTGAACTCCTTAAAGGCCGTGAATAAGCCTTTCTATCCTTAGAGTAATTAGTATGCAATAAAGTGTCTAACAAATGACATACACTATATCTTTTTTCAGTGAAGCAATTTGTTTGCTTTCAGGTCTCCCACATGGTACTTAAACTTTTGTTTATATGAAAGTAATCCACAGTTGAAAATAACGCATAATAAGGAAATCCAGTCACCATTTCCGGGATACAAAGAGGACAATGAAAGAGCATCATGTGACTCAATTCTAATAATTAAATGTTGGATTACAGTTATTTAGGAAACTCTGTCTCAGAGAAGTTTTGGCTTTAAGGACAAAACTGAACTTAAGCTAACATAATATTCAAGTATTTTCAGCTATGGATACAGGGAAATATGATGCCTGAAATTTAATCAGGGCTTAGTACAGATTTTCACAATAATATATAATCTTTTTGTCTCCAAAAGATTTTTTAGTTGTCAATAGTTTAGACTTCAAGAATGTTCTTTTTAAAAGAGGAACATTGGGAATAAAGCAAGTGTTAATGTAAAAGAATACATTTCTAGCACTAAGACTAAAAATTAACATATCATTGAAAAAATAATTTTGAAAACTATGGTAAACTACTATCACAAAATGCAATATGTATCTTTTTTTAATGTTTATTTTTGAGAGACAGAGAGAGAGAATATGTGCACAAGTGGGGGAGGAACAGAGAGAGATGGAGACACAGAATCTGAAGCAGGCTGCAGGCTCTGAGCTGTCAGCACAGAGCCCAATGTGGGGTTTGAGCCCATGAACTGTGAGATCATGACCTGAGCCCAATTTGGACACTTAACCGACTGAGCCACCCAGGTGCCTGCAATATGTATCTTTTAACACCAAAAGTAGAATTTTTGTTAACATGGTATGGTAGATAATCTTAGCACTCACACCAATATGTGTATTATACTTTTTCTAGACACATGGAAGAGTTATACTTCTCATTTCTCCCATAAGTTGGGTATAAATACGCATCTTTATTTAACCAAAGAAATGTGAAAAGAAATGTGTCATGTTTGGAATAAAGCATTGAAAACATTTGAAAGCTGGAGTGTGATTCTCTATGATCTATTCTCCTACAATTACAAATGAGGAAACTCATGCTTCTTCAGTAGAGACAAAACAGAGTGGACCTTTAGTTAACCTGGATCCTTAGGTGTGTGCAAGTGGAAATAAACCTCCATCAACCCACTGTTCATATGTCATAGAAACAAGATATAAACTTTTGTCTTTTCAGCCACAGAACTTTGAGAGTTGATAGATTCTTCTGCATAAACTACCTTATTATGGCTGATTCACATGGTTTCCTTCTCTCTTCATTCCTTTCTATTTTTTTTTCATTATCGCATCAATAGGTATGCCTTATAAAAATTATATTACAGTGAACTTTTAATAATTGTGACTGAGTGATGCAATCTCACAACCTTCCCATAGGTGATCATTGTTGAAGGACTGAAATAAAATGTAGGGAATGTCCCATTCTCCTTTCCATGTGAATCATACCCCCTTTGTTCCACAATTATTGTCTTGCTTGCTCTCCTAAGACAGACTATAACTTATAATCATACTTGGTACGTTTTCATGGAACACACTATTTCAAGACTGTGGTGGTCTGCTGGGGTCTGTTATGGCTCAAATTGTGTCTCCCACAAAAGCTATGTTGGAGGCTTAAAACCTAGTACCTCATAATGTGACCTTATTTGGAAATAAGGTCTTTACAGAGGTAATAAAGTTAATATGAGGTCATTGGGAGCTGGGCCTTAATCCAATATGATGGCTATCCTTATTATAAGGGGAAATTTGAACACAGAGATAGACATCTACAGAGGAAATACAATGTGAAGACACAAAATGGATGCCTCCTACAAGCCACAGAATGCAATGCTACCAGTAGCTGGGGGAGGGATAGGCAACAAGTTGTTCCTCACAGCCCTCAGAGGGGACAAACCATGCAGACATCTTAATCTAGGATTTTGAGGCTCCAGAACTGTTGAAACAATTAATTTCTGTTGTTTGAGACTCCCAGTCTGTGCTGCTTTGTTACTGCCGCCCTTGGAAAGTAATTCATGCTCAGAGAAAATATCCTCAACACACTTGTTTGCATAATTTTCAATCTCTTAAGTTTGAGTTAGCTTCTATTTTATTTTGCTATCTGTTGAAAATTGTTTTACTAACTTCTAAGTACGAAAAAAGAGAAGTTACAAATCATTACCTTGGAATTCCCTTTAAATCTTAGCAATTAATGTTATGTGTAAATCATAATATAACTTTAAGCTAAAGTATTCCATTTTAAAAAGATTGTTACTGTTTTAAGAAATAATGCCGTCCTATGGAACTAATAAAACTTTTAAAATAAATACTGAATATGGTTGTGAGTCAGCACATAACTCCTTTGTGAATTATGTCAGTAGATTACCTTACATAGGATACATTTTTTAAAACTTGAACAGTACAAATAACTGATTTTCAATGATGTTATATATCTTTTCTATGCCTGATTAGCTGCTTACATTATTTATAGCTTGAAGTTTGTGATGGAAACATAGGTTAAGAGTCATGAATCTTTATGCCTTAGTTGACAAGGCAACTAATATATCACTAAGCCTCCCCATTCTTGTTAAACTTACCTGTAAACCAATAGTGTCAGTCCTGAATTATTTTTGATATTGATTCTATTGATGAACTGCAAAGGTTAAAATTAAAGTGTGATTTATGCTGTGATCAAGAGCATGGTGTTAGAGCACCAAGTGATCTGTGCAAATTATAACCATAAATATACTTCAGATTCTGCTTTATAGCTCTGCTATGAAGCTCTGCATTCTCTTTCTTTCTCCCTCAAGGAGATTCCTTAGGATAAGAATGCTGATAAAAATCAGTGTCTTAGATCCTGACGACTTTGTGAACAAAGCACCTGTTTTTCACCCACTTATAGTTGCGTTCAGCTGGAATTTTAAGGCTTTGAAACGATGAATTTGAACAATGTGATCTGTTCTCTATTATTTGTAGGCAAGCATTATGGATCAGAAAATCACTCACTGTATTTCCTGATAGTTCAGAAGAGCTTGATATCTCTCTTAGTTAAGGGAATATATGAGTCACTGAAAGCTTTATTTTTCCACATCTCTAGGCTTGATTTGAAGGCTAGCATATTAGTTCTCTCCAACTTATCTCATTTAAGCAGACAGGTTTCAATGATAGCACATTATCAAGAAACATGTAGTCATAGATGAATTCAAATATGAAAAATAATGATAAACCCACTGGACCAAGATGGTAGAATATCAAAGGTTGCGTATTAAATTGGAATTTCTATTGGATTACCTTAAATGTAAATGAGTAAATATCATCAAGCCTGAGGATGCTCACAGCAGGAGTCTCAGAAATGCTATTACTTCTTCCCAAATATTAGATATGACCTAACTAGCCCATGGGATTGCATTAACAGCTTAATCATTAAATCTCGCCAACAGATGAAAGAAATGAGCTTTTCCCTTCAATATTCTTTTCTCTGCTTTTTGATCCTGAAGCAGATGTCAATGAGTAGCATTTCTCTTGTATTAAGTGTTTAATGTGTGTCTATTTGTAAGCAATATATGATCACAATTTTAAGTTTAAAAAGAGTCATCTCTGGATCTATTCATGTTTGTGTATATAAAAGAGCACATGTAAATACATTTTAATGGTTATAATAAAATCACATAATGTAATGGGTTTCCTTATCAGATTGTATAAATAGTACTGGAAAAGAAATAATATTTATCTAATATATAAGTGGTCAATTGTTGTGTATAAAAAATGATTTGAAAATGAATTATTTTCAATTTACTTGGGAGATGTGAGATGTAAATATATATGTAACATTAAGAATCCATTCACAGGGGCGCCTGGGTGGCGCAGTCGGTTAAGCCTCCGACTTCAGCCAGGTCACGATCTCGCGGTCCGTGAGTTTGAGCCCCGCATCAGGCTCTGGGCTGATGGGCTCGGAGCCTGGAGCCTGTTTCCGATTCTGTGTCTCCCTCTCTCTCTGTTACTCCCCTGTTCATGCTCTGTCTCTCTCTGTCCTAAAAATAAAATAAAAAATGTTGAAAAAAAAATTAAAAAAAAAAAAGAATCCATTCACAGAGTAGAGTCCTGTTAATTAAAGTTTAACAAACTTTCAATAATGTAGAAATATATTTTTCTGACAGATATTAACAACTTATTAAATGCTAATAAATTCTATGGAGAAATGAGTGATAAAATTTTTTATTGAAAAAAATATAGCATTTCAATGACCAATTTTTCAAATTTGTATTTTGTAGGTACTTAAGAAGGAGAACAGGGTCCCAGGAAGTGACAGTCTCATGGGAATAGTTTTTTCTTCTCTGCCTTGAATAGGGTAATGTATGTTTGATTTCTTGAAGTAAACAAATTTCCACTATCCCATAAATGCATAAGACTCAATTAATGACTACATAAAAGTTGTAGCATTATTCATTCAAAGTTTGCATTTTAGGAATATTAATATTAGTGTTTTCTATGGTAAAATATTTAAAAATTTTACTCAGTTTACATGTTCATTTTAGCTGTCACTCATTTCCCTTCTATTTTCTTATAGGAATAAAGTTATATAAAGCCTAATAGAGTATTCTTTATCATTTCTCTGCTATTTTATATCCTAATACATACTGTTTTCATTAACAATGGCTTCCTAAGCAATGCCAATCAAACCAACAATGTGGGCTGGCAGGCCATATTTTCCTCCTTCACTGAGTGAATGGCTATATGTTTTCTAAAGAAGTTCCATACTGCCTGCCCTCATTATTCACAGGAAATCACTGGTCTATGAAACAGATGTATTTATATGTGTGAATATACAAAAATATAAGCTTTAGTGTAAGATAAAAAGGAATACATTTTTAAAATATGTTATGTTTAAAATGTGTTATAATTTTTGAAGGAAAAGTTCTTTCCTTATATTGCAGATATTTCAGTGAAATTATTTAATTAACATCAACATTTAGTAAAGTTTAAATATTTCACAAGCTACTAGAGATAATAACATAAATAAGACAGTAGCCCTTTCTTTTTGTTTAAGAGAGAATAGGGATCACCAAATTTTCCATTTATCTATTTTTCTGAGTATCTCTAAGTAGTTAGGCTGGGGACGATATGATTAATTTTATCCAATGAGCCTTGAGTATAAGTGATATGGACCATTTTTAATTCAATTACTTACCAGTTCTTGTCAATTCTGTGTGTGGTGACTTCAGCTGTCAGAGTGACAGCAGGATCATGTATTAAGATGGTATTGAGTCATAAGATTGAAATGGTCTGAAAACTTGAATCACTACCTGAAAGGGAAGTGCCTTGAAGTGACCCCCAGCCTTGCCTTAAGCCACTGAGAGAGTTGTGATTTGCTTGTCACTGCAGCAAATAGGGTCCAAATTGCTTTAATTACAAGATGAAAAATCCCAATTGGAATTGACGAATCAAGCAAAATACATGGAAAGTACTGCAATGATACTGAGTTACCATGGTGTATCATCTCAAATAGAAAATGTAAGGGTACAGACAGACTTTAAAGAGAACTGGAAACAGTGTTTTGGATACCTCAAGGAAGAGTTTGATCTCTAATCTCTGCTTCTCTGTATAGTGACATTATTCATTTCATGGCCAACAGGTTTTCTTCACATGGAAATAAATATGGCTCTGGGACCTCCAAAACCCTAAACTAAGCTTTCAATGTCTGTCACTGAAATGTTCCCTTTTCCTTGGGGGAAAAAATGGGAATATTCCAAATAACACACTATTTTGGTTACTTTTGTTCAGTTGAGCATGCTCAAATCAATTTGAGCGCCAATTGAGTGGAGCTCAATTTGAGTCACAAAATGAAACTTTGATAAGAAAATTATGGCAGATATGTAAATTATGATGGCTCACATTTGAATCTCTTGTTTGAAGTGATAAGGTAGAGCTTTTCCAAGAAAAAAAATTATTATTATTTCTAGGAGTAGCAGCGGTTGGTATTTTTAAAATGTATGTAATTCAATAAATAATTTTAAAATTAGCAAAATCAAATTCATATGGTTTGTTCATTCTAAAAATATTTATGGAACTTCTACTAGATGCCAGATACTGTTGTGGGTATTGAGCATAATGTAATACACAAAACAAATAAGGTCTATGCCCTCATTATGTTTATATTCTAAATTCTTGCCCTTAATTTTCCTTTGGCATTAAATACCAAGAAAAAAAGAATAGTCAAGATACTGTCAGTTCCCATGGGGCTGAAAATAGTCCTTAGGTAACTAATATTTAAATAAAGTTATTAAGTAAACTAAAGCAAATTTGTGGGGCACCTGGGTGGCTCAGTCAGTTAAGCATCTGGCTCTTGGTTTTAGCTCTGGTCATGAACTCACAGTTCATGAGTTTGAGCCTCAAGTGGGGCTCTGTGGAGCCTGCTTGGGATTCTCTCTCACTCTTGCTCTCACTGCCTCTCCCCTGCTAATTCACACACTCTCTCTCCCTCAAAATAAATAAATAAAATTTTAAAAGTATAAAAAATAAAACAAATTTGCCCTATTAAATATCTGTGCTCTGAGCATTAGGGAAAAGAACAGGCAAATACCCCAAGCATTGAGAATAAGGGAAAGTGTGAGGGTTGAGATTTAACATGGCTTCTCAATGTACAGTAATTTTAGTACATTTACCAGTCATTTTTCAGTCAGAAAAGCACAGTTACTCTGAGTAAGATGAGTACTGGTGATGTATTATGACAGGTGCACCTAACACATATGTGGGAAGAGCTGGTGAAGGAAGTGCAGGAGGACAGGAAAAAAGTCAACAATTACCTGACTGAAACACTGGTGTGAATAGACAAATAAGACTCTCAAGGAATTCTGAGACAGCCATTGCTTCTTGCCCCTGCAATGAACTTACAAAAGGGAACTTGTAGAAAGATCTATGGAAATCTGTTGCCTTTGTATACACACTGCTTCATTGGATCTGCATGCAAGCACCCAGTGAGCTTGGGGACAATGTTGTACAACAGATTCAACAGTTGGAAAGACAATGATTGGAAAACACGAAACAGTGTGACCTGTCAGGTACTCTGTGGGTCTATCATCATATCTGGCTATGATAACCTTCCAGTAAAATGGCTGTTGCTTCATGTTTACATAAAAACGGTTCACATAATATTTATATATTTCATTACGTTATTGAGATTTCTCTGCTGAACATCTAAAGTAAGTTTTTGTGTTATTGACACTTTGGAATTATCAATGCATCTGAGATTTCCCTCTGACTACTCATTCAGAAAATTATTATAGTCAGAGCACATCTTAGTCTTAGATATCAGAAATACATATCATACTTGTTTAAATGCAAAGGGGGTTATTTGTTTATAAAATGAAGAATTCAAAAGGAAGCCTTCAGGTACAGACGGATGGAAGTACCTAAATGTATCAGGATGCTTTCTCTCTCAGTGTTCCAATTTTCTGTGTTGGCTTCATTAATAGCCAACCTCTATTCACACGGTAGAATAACAAAACTGGTCAAGAGCTCTTTGAATGTTTCATTCTAACATCCACCACCTGAGAGTATCTCTTTCCCATAGCTGAAACAAAAATTCAAGAGGTGGTGCTCATTAGCTAAGGTAGCTTAGCCATATTCCAGTCTCTAGAACAATCAATGTGACCGGGGATACAGCAATGATTGGCCTGACTTAATTCATGTGTCCATTTCTGCATAGGTGGGAAAGATTCATTCACATTCAAGCATCTTAAGCAGGTTACTAAAAAGAAAGAGAGCTAATGTTGCTAGAACTAGGAAGAATGGATTGTGGGAAGGTGTTGCAGATTGAATTTTGTCCCTTCCAAAATTCATATATTGAGGTCCTGAGAATGTGTCCTTATTTGGCAATAGAATCATTGCAGATGTGAATAAAGTTAAGATGAGATAATTAGGTTGGGCATTAATACATTATGATTGGAGTCCTTTAAAAAGGGAAAATTATGACATGAAGATACTCATACAAGGAAAGTACCATGTGAAGATAAACTCACAGAGTAGGCTGATTCTTCTACAAGCTAAGCCAAGGAATGCCAAGGATTCCTAGAAAACCACCAAAAGCTAGGTGAGAGACATGGAACAGATTATCGTTAATAATCCTCAAAAGGAACCAATCCTGCTTACAACGTTATCTTGGACTTCTGGTTTCCATGACTTTAAATTTGAGACAATAAATTTCTGTTGTTTAAGCCATCCAGTTGACCATTCTTTGTTACAGCAGTCTTTGCAAACTAGTACAGAAGGCAAAACCAATAATGTTCCATTACACAGAAATTCTAAATGACCATTCTTAGATATATGCCAGTATTTATCATAATGTGCCAAAAGCCTAATTATGCAATTTTCTAAGCTTTTTTTTTAACTTTTAAATTCAAAAAGTGAGATACTGAAGGTTCAAATCCATAGGCATGGTAGCCTATTCCTGTTGATTATCATTGAAAGAAGTATTTGTGTCTGACTGATATCAGATGTCCCCCAGACATCAGATATCTGATGTCCCCCAGAATGTAACAGAATTTCTTGAATGACTAAATAGGTATTAAATAAATACTTATTGGTTTAAGGAACTGTAATTGTGGTATTTACAGTAAGAACCTACTAACATTAGTGTCAGTGGAATGTGGTAGCCAATGGACTAGCTACTATCATGGAGAGAAGCAAAGGACACAAAACTTCACTTTGAGAAGTGTATTCATTTCCCAGTGCTGTGAAAACAAATTACTACAAACCTAGTAACTTTAAAACAATAAATTTATGTTACATTATACTCCTGTAAATTAGAAATCTAATATGGGGCTCAGTTGTCTACATTTTCGGTGTCAGCAGAGCTGTGTTCCTTTCTGGAGGATCTAGGGAAGGTCCATTTCCTTGCTTTTTCCAGCTTCTAGTGATTACCCACATTCCTTGCTTCACCCTGAGCCCCCTTTCTCCACTCCAAAACCAATAAATCTATCCTTGATTATTTTTCCACAGTTACATCACCCTCTGACTCTATCTGGCCTCCCTTTACACGTTTTACAACCCTTATGATTACATTTGGTTCACTTGGATAATCCAGGATAATTTCCCAATTTTAAGGTCATCTGATTAAAAGCTTTAATTCCATCTCCAGTTTAATCGATCTTTGCAATATAATATAACATATTCTCCACTGATCCAATGGATTAAAATGTGAACATCTTTGGATGGCCATTATTCTACCTATGACAAGAAGCCCACAGTCATTTTCTTGGGGTGAGATGGGAAAACAGAGAAAGTAGAGATAAATTTTTAAGGCTTCCAATGGAATGCCATATTGTTTTTTCCCTCTTAACTGATATAATGGATACTTAACTGAAATAGTGTGTCACAGCAGTCACTTAATTTTTCCTTTCCCCTTTGGGAGTTGTTAGTACAAGAACAATTACACGCTTGTGTTGTAGCTTTTATACAAGGCAATGTATTCAGAAATTTTAGTACTATCTTACTTTTTAAATCTATTGATTAATTTTGATACTTTCAGACCATTTTTAAAAATCATTTTGAATTCTACTCACATCCTCTAAAGTGTTAACTTCAATTCAGTACTATATTAATATGAAGCTTAATGGTGATCTATGTTTAGGAATATGTATTTTTAGTGTTTCAAAGTTATGCAAAATCAACCAAAATATTTTCCTAATCCAAAAGAGTACTAAACTATGCAGAGTTAATTAGATGAGAGATGACAGGGAATAAAATATGACCCACAGACATAGTTGGAAAGATGGAAATGAAACCTTTTACTTATTTTTTCTCCAGCATTTCCAGCAATTCAGAAAATCTGCAAATATAAAATGCCCAATGGATAGTAAGACACAGTGTTACAGTTATTTTGCCCTCAAAGATGAAATTATAATGAGAAATCACACTTTAGGACTTTGCAGAATCAGGGTGACCTGAAGTGCAGAACTATATAATTCCCAAATCTTCTGGTTACAAACCTTTTTAAAAGAGTCCAATCCTTGAAAGGTGAGCTGTAAGGGTTTTCTATAAATAAATGCATTGCCATCAAGGGGTTCAAAACCAATCACAGACTCCGAAGTATTAGAGGAGATGAATTTTGGTCTAAAGTTATGATGAAGATTATGAGCCATTGCTTAAGATTTTGTCCATGCTTCATTCTTATGATGTATATTAGATCTTACTGTTGAGATTTGTTATGTGTAAGAAAAAAGTCTTCTATGAAGACATTTTGGGCTAATTTCTTACTCTATATAGAGCTTTTCCTGCCTTAAATTCCATAGTCTGATTTCTGAGCTAAGAGAGACCAATATATTCAGGTTAAAAGAGAAAATAGCAACCTCAACCTTTCACTTACTCTCTGAACTAAAGCTTCAGAAAACATTTTGTAAATCATATCCCTGCAACAGTTTTTCACAACTTATTATCAACCTTTTATAACTCAACAGAGTAGCTTGACTGGTGTTTATAGCTCCCGAATAATTAGGACAGCAGGATAAATTGCTTTACCTTTATAAGACTTTCTGGGTCTTCTTTGGGTCATGCGGAAATATTGCATTTTCTCTGTGCTCTGTTTGTTTTTTTTTTACTTTTTTTGGGGGAGGGCAGGTGGGCAGAAGCTGAAAAACTGTCACTGTAATGACAGTGATGTGAACAATTCTATTGTCTGAATTTTGCCTCAGAGTTTCCATGTAGATTTAAAATATAAAGTTTTTGGGGCGCCTGGGTGGCGCAGTCGGTTGGGCGTCCGACTTCAGCCAGGTCACGATCTCGCGGTCTGTGAGTTCGAGCCCCGCGTCGGGCTCTGGGCTGATGGCTCGGAGCCTGGAGCCTGTTTCCGACTCTGTGTCTCCCTCTCTCTCTGCCCCTCCCCCCTTCATGCTCTGTCTCTCTCTGTCCCAAAAATAAATAAAAAACGTTGAAAAAAAATTAAAAAAAAATATATAAAGTTTTTATGGGTGACAAGGACAGAGGTCATGGAGAGGAGGAATTATGATTCAATTTAGTTTCACTGATTCCCATTGATATAAAACTTCAACCAACCAATTTGATCACAATGACTGGATCTTTCTGGTTTTCACTGAATTTAAGTCCACTGGTATAGCTTTGACATGTTAATAGCTTGCAATCAAAAGATGTTCAAAGATTAATAGGTTGATTTGATTTCCTGCATTGATCAGAGGAGGAAAGAACAGATTTGGCTACATATTTGAAGTATGGGAATATAATACATATTATTTACACATATTGAATACCTCATTTCCTGTGGCTCAAGTAAATAAAATAAAAATGGTAAGTTCTAGTTTTTATGACCTACTTATCTCTATTAAAAATGAAGTAGAATGTGGCTAAAAGTAGAATAACAACGTCTTAGATAAGGACTTAAATTGGTAAAGTAAGGGTGTCATAGTACTTCTTTTAATTTAATTTAATTTAATTTAATTTAATTTAATTTTATTTTATTTTATTTTATTTTTATTTACATCCAAATCACTTAGCATATAGTGCAGCAATGATTTCAGGAGTAGATTCCTTAGTGCCCCTTACCCATTTAGCCCATCCCCCCTCCCACAACCCCTCCAGTAACCCTTTGCTTGTTCTTCCTATTTAAGATCTCTTCTGTTTTGTTCTCCTCCCTGTTTTTATATTATTTTTGTTTCCCTTCCCTTAGGTTCATCTGTTTTGTCTCTTAAGGTCCTCATATGAGTGAAGTCATATGATTTTTGTCTTTCTCTGACTGACTAATTTCACTTAGCATAATACCCTCCAGTTCCATCCACGTAGTTGCAAATGGCAAGATTTCATTCTTTTTGATCACCAAGTAATACTTCATTGTATATATATACCACATCTTCTTTATCCATTCATCCATCGATGGACATTTGGGCTCTTTTCCATATTTTGGCTATTGTTGATAGAGCTGCTATAAACATGGGGGTGCATGTGTCCCCTCAAAACAGCACACCTGTATCCCTTGGATAAATGCCTAGTAGTGCAATTGCTGGGTCATAGGGTAGTTCTATTTTTACTTTTTTCAGGAACCTCCATACTGTTTGCCAGACTGACTGCACCAGCTTGCATTTCCACCAACAGTGCATAAGAGATCCTCTTTCTCTGCATCCTAGCCAACATCTGTTGTTGCCTGAACTGTTAATATTAGCCATTCTGACAGGTGTAAGGTGGTATCTCATTGCGGTTTTGATTTGTATTTCCCTGAAATGAGTGATGTTTAGAATTTTTTCATGTGTCGGTTGGCCATCTGGATGTCTTCTTTGGAGAAGTGTCTGTTCATGTCTTTTGCCCATTTTTTCACTGGATTATTTGTTTTTGGGTGTTGAGTTTGGTAAGTTCTTTATAGATTTTTGATACTAACCCTTTATCTGATATGTCATTTGCATCTTCTCCCATTCTGTCGGTTGCCTTTTAGTTTTTCTGATTGTTTCCTTCACTGTGAAGAAATTTTTATTTTGATAAGGTCCCAGTAGTTCAATTTTGCTTTTGTTTCCCTTATCTCCAGAGACGTGTTGAGTAAGAAGTTGCTGCGGCCAAGATCAAAGATGTTTTTGCCTGCTTTCTCCTCAAGGATTTTGATGGCTTCCTGTCTTATGTTTAGGTCTTTCATCCATTTTGAGTTTATTTTTGTGTATGGTGTAAGAAAGTGGTCCAGCTTCATTCTTCTGCATGTTTCCCAGCACCATTTGCTGAAGAGACTGTCTTTATTCCATTGGATATTCATTCCTGCTTTGTCCAAGATTAGTTGGCCATATGTTTGTGGGTCCATTCCTGGGTTCTCTATTCTGTTCCATTTATCTGAGTGTCTGTTCTTGTGCCAGTATCACTCTGTCTTGATAATTACAGCTTTGTAGTATAGCTTGAAGTCTGGGCTTGTAATGCCTCCTGCTTTGGTTTTCTTTTTCAAGATCGCTTTGGCTATTCAGGGTCTTTTTTGGTTCCATACAATTTTAGGATTATTTGTTCTAGCTCTGTGAAGAATGCTGGTGTTACTTTGATAGGGATTTCATTGAATATGTAGATTGCTTTGGGTAGTATCGACATTTTAACAATACTTGTTCTTCCTATCCAGGAGCATGGAAACTTTTTCCATTGTTTTGTGTCTTCTTCAATTTCTTTCATAACCTTTCTATACTTTTCAGTGTATAGATTTTTCACCTCTTTGGTTAGATTTATTTCTAGGTATTTTATGTTTTTTGTGCAACTGTAAATGGGATCACTTCCTTGATTTCTCTTTCATTCGCTTCATTGTTGCGACTGTATAGGAATGCAACTGATTTCTGTGCATTGATTTTTTATCCTACAATTTTGTTGTATTCATGGATCAGTTCTAGCAGTTTTTTGGTGAAATCTTTTGGGTTTTCCATATAGAGTATCATGTCATCTGTGAGAGTGAAAGTTTGACCTCCTCCTGGCCAATTTGGATGCCTTTTATTTCTTTGTGTTGTGTGATTGCAGAGGCTAAGACTCCCAATACTATGTTGAATAACAGTGGTTGAGAGTGGACATCCCTGTCTTGTTCCTGACTTTAGGGGGAAAGCTCTCAGTTTTTCCCCATTGAGGGATGACAGCGTTGGGTCATTCATATATGGCTTTTATGATCTCGAAGTATGCTTCTTCTATCCCTACTTTCTTGAGGGTTTTTATCAAGAAAGGATGCTGTGTTTTGTCATATGCTTTCTCTGCATCTATTGAGAGGATCATATGGTTATTGTCTTTTCTTTTATTGATGTGACAAATCACAGTAATTGTTTTTGCAGATATTGAACCAGCCCTGCATCCCAGGTATAAATTCTGCTTGGTTGTGGTGAATATTTTTTTTCAATATATGAAGTTTATTGTCAAATTGGTTTCCATACAACACCCAGTGCTCATCCCAAAAGGTGCCCTCCTCAATAACCATCAAGCACCATCTCCTCCCTCCCACTCCCCATGAACCCTCAGTTTTTAAGAGTCTCTTATGCTTTGGCTCTCTCCCACTCTAACCTCCTTTTTTTTTTTCCTTCCCCTCCCCCATGGGTTTCTGTTAAGTTTCTCAGGATCCACATAAGAGTGAAAACATATGGTATCTGTCTTTCTCTGTATGGCTTATTTCACTTAGCATGACACTCTCCAGTTCCATTCACGTTGCTACAAAGGGCCATATTTCATTCATTCTCATTGCCACGTAGTACTCCATTGTGTATATAAACCACAATTTCTTTATCCATTCATCAGTTGATGGACATTTAGGCTCTTTCCATAATTTGGCTATTGTTGAGAGTGCTGCTATAAACATTGGGGTACAAGTGCCCCTATGCATCAGTACTCCTGTATCCCTTGGGTAAATTCCTAGCAGTGCCATTGCTGGGTCATAGGGTAGATCTATTTTTAATTTTTTGAGGAATCTCCACACTGTTTTCCAGAGTGACTGCACCAATTTGCATTCCCACCAACAGTGCAAGAGGGTTCCCGTTTCTCCACATCCTCGCCAGCATCTATAGTCTCCTGATTTGTTCACTTTGGCCACTCTGACTGGTGTGAGGTGATATCTGAGTGTGGTTTTGATTTGTATTTCCCTGATGAGGAGCGACGTTGAGCATCTTTTCATGTGCGTGTTGGCCATCCGGATGTCTTCTTTAGAGAAGGGTCTCTTCATGTTTTCTGCCCATTTCTTCACTGGGTTATTTGTTTTTCGGGTGTGGAGTTTGCTGAGCTCTTTATAGATTTTGGATACTAGCCCTTTGTCTGATATGTCATTTGCAAATATCTTTTCCCATTCCGTTGGTTTCCTTTTAGTTTTGTTGGTTGTTTCCTTTGCTGTGCAGGAGCTTTTTATCTTCAAAAAGTCCCAGTAGTTCATTTTTGCTTTTAATTCCCTTGCCTTTGGGGATGTGTCGAGTAAGAGATTGCTACGGCTCAGGTCAGAAAGGTCTTTTCCTGCTTTCTCCTCTAGGTTTTGTTGGTTTCCTGTCTCGCATTCAGGTCCTTTATCCATTTTGAGTTTACTTTTGATAATGGTGTGAGAAAGCGGTCTAGTTTCAATCTTCTGCATGTTGCTGTCCAATTCTCCCAGCACCATTTGTTAAAGAGACTGTCTTTTGTCTATTGGATGTTCTTTCCTGCTTTGTCAAAGATTAGTTGGCCATACGTTTGTGGGTCTAGTTCTGGGGTTTCTATTCTATTCAATCGGTCTATGTGTCTGTTTTTGTGCCAATACCATGCTGTTGATGATTACAGCTTTGTAGTAGATGCTGAAGTCTGGGATTGTGATGCCTCCTGCTTTGGTCTTCTTCAAAATTCCTTTGGCTATTTGGGGCCTTTTGTGGTTCCATATGAATTTTAGGATTGCTTGTTCTAGTTTCGAGAAGAATGCTGGTGCAATTTTGATTGGGACTGCATTGAATGTGTAGATGGTTTTGGGTAGTATTGACATTTTGACAATATTTATTCTTCCAATCCATGAGCATGGAATGTTTTCCCAATTCTTTATATCTTCTTCAATTTCCTTCATAAGTTTTCTATAGTTTTCAGCATACAGATCTTTTACATCTTTGGTTAGATTTATCATCAGGTATTTTATGCTTCTTGGTGCAATTGTGAATGGGATCAGTTTCTGTATTTGTCTTTCTGTTGCTTCATTATTAATGTCTAAGAATGCAACTGATTTCTGTACATTGATTTTGTATCCTGGAGCTTTGCTAAATTCACGTATCAGTTCTCGCAGACTTCTGGTGGAGTCTATTGGATTTTCCATGTATAATATCATGTCATCTGTAAAAAGTGAAAGCTTAACTTCATCTTTGCCAATTTTGATGCCTTTGATTTCCTTTTGTTGTCTGACTGCTTATGCTAGACCTTCCAACAGTATGTTGAACAATGGTGGTGAGAGTGGACATCCCTGTCGTGTTCCTGATCTCAGGAAAAAAGCTCTGTTTTTCCCCATTGAGGATGATGTTAACTGTGGGCTTTTCATAAATGGCTTTTGTGATCTTTAAGTATGTTCCTTCTATCCCGACTTTCTCGAGGGTTTTTATTAAGAAAAGTTGCTGAATTTTGTCAAAGGCCTTTTCTGCATCGATTTACAGGATCATATCATTCTTATTTTTTCTTTTATTAATGTGATGTATCACATTGATTGATTTGCGAATGTTGAACCAGCCCTGCAGCCCAGGAATGAATCCCACTTGATCATGGTGAATAATTCTTTTTATATGCCATTGAATTCGATTTGCTAGGATCTTATTGAGAATTTTTGCATCCATATTCATCAGGGATATTGGCCTGTAGTTCTTTTTTTACTGGGTCTCTGTCTGGTTTAGGAATCAAAGTAATAGTGGGTTCATAGAATGAGTCTGTAAGTTTTCCTTCCCTTTCTATTTTTTGGAATAGCTTGAGAAGGATAGGTGTTATCTCTGCTTTAAACGTCTGGTAGAATTCCCCAGGGAAGCCATCTGGTCCTGGACTCTTATTTGTTGGGAGATTTTTGATGACTGATTCAATTTCTTCACTGGTTATGGGTCTGTTCAAGATTTCTATTTACTCCTGATTGAGTTTTGGAAGCGTGTGGGTGTTTAGGAATTTGTCCATTTCTTCCAGGTTGTCCAGTTTGTTGGCATATAATTTTTCATAGTATTCCCTGATAATTGCTTGTATCTCTGAGGGATTGGTTGTAATAATTCCATTTTCATTCATGATTTTATCTATTTGGGTCATCTCCCTCTTCTTTTTGAGAAGCCTGGCTAGAGGTTTATCAATTTTGTTTATTTTTTCAAAAAACCAACTCTTGGTTTCGTTGATCTGCTCTACAGTTTTTTTAGATTCTATATTGTTTATTTCTGCTCTGATCTTTATTATTTCTCTTCTTCTGCTGGGTTTAGGATGCCTTTGCTGTTCTGCTTCTATTTCCTTTAGGTGTGCTGTTAGATTTTGTATTTGGGATTTTTCTTGTTTCTTGAGATAGGCCTGGATTGCAATGTATTTTCCTCTCAGGACTGCCTTCGCTGCATCCCAAAGCATTTGGATTGTTGTATTTTCATTTTCGTTTGTTTCCATATATTTTTTAATTTCTTCTCTAATTGCCTGGTTGACCCATTCATTCTTTAGTAGGGTGTTCTTTAACTCCATGTTTTTGGAGGTTTTCCAGACTTTTTCCTGTGGTTGATTTCAAGCTTCATAGCATTGTGGTGTGAAAGTATGCATGGTATGATTTCAATTCTTGTATACTTATGAAGGGCTGTTTTGTGACCCAGTATGTGATCTATCTTGGAGAATGTTCCATGTGCACTCGAGAAGAAAGTATATTCTGTTGCTTTGGGATGCAGAGTTCTAAATATATCTGTCAAGTCCATCTGATCCAATGTATCATTCAGGGCCCTTGTTTCTTTATTGATCATGTATCTAGATGATCTATCCATTTCTGTAAGTGGAGTGTTAAAGTCCCCTGCAATTACCACATTCTTATCAGTAAGGTTGCTTATGTTTGTGAGTAATTGTTTTATATATTTGGGGGCTCCTGTATTTGGCGCATAGACATTTATAATTGTTAGCTCTTCCTGATGGATAGACCCTGTAATTATTATAAAATGCCCTTCTTCATCTCTTGTTACAGCCTTTAATTGAAAGTCTAGTTTGTCTGATATAAGTATGGCTACTCCAGCTTTCTTTTGACTTCCAGTGGTATGATAAATAGTTCTCCATCCCCTCACTCTCAATCTGAAGGTGTCTCAGGTCTAAAATGAGTCTCTTGTAGACAGCAAATAGATGGGTCTTGTTTTTTTATCCATTTTGATACCCTATGTCTTCTGGTTGGCGCATTTAGTCCATTTACATTCAGTGTTATTATAGAAAGATATGGGTTTAGAGTCATTGTGATGTCCATAGGTTTCATGCTTGTAGTGATGTCTCTGGTACTTTGTCTCACAGGATCCCCCTTAGGATCTCTTGTAGGGCTGGTTGAGTGGTCATGAATTCCTTCAGTTTTTGTTTGTTTGGGAAGACCTTTATCTCTCCTTCTATTCTAAATGACAGACTTGCTGGATAAAGGATTCTCAGCTGCGTATTTTTTCTGTTCATCACAGGGAAGATCTCGTGCCATTCCTTTCTGGCCTGCCAAGTTTCAGTAGAGAGATCAGTCACGAGTCTTATAGGTCTCCCTTTATATGTTAGAGCGTGTTTATCCCTAGCTGCTTTCAGAATTTTCTCTTTATCCTTGTATTTTGCCAGTTTCACTATGATATGTCATGCAGAAGATCGATTCAAGTTACGTGTGAAGGGAGTTCTCTGTGCCTCTTGGATTTCAATGCCTTTTTCCTTCCCCAGATAAGGGAAGTTCTTAGCTATGATTTCTTCAAGTACACCTTCGGCACCTTTCCCTCTCTCTTCCTCCTCTGGAATACCAATTATGCGTAGATTATTTCTCTTTAGTGCATCACTTAGTTCTCTAATTTTCCCCTCATACTCCTGGATTTTTTTTATCTCTCTTTCTCTCAGCTTCTTCTTTTTTCATAATTTTATCTTCCAGTTCACTGCTTCTCTCCTCTGCATCTTCAATCCCAGCCGTGGTTGTCTCCATTTTATTTTGCAGCTCATTGATAGCATTTTTTAGCTCCTCCTGGCTGTTCTTAGTCCCTTGATCTCTGTAGCAAGAGATTCTCTGCTGTCCTTTATACTGTTTTCAAGCCCAGCGATTAATTTTATGAGTGTTATTCTAAATTCACTTTCTGTTATATTGTTTAAATCGTTTTTGATCAGTTCGTTAGCTGTTGTTATTTCCTGGACTTTTTTTGAGGGGAATTCTTGCGTTTCGTCATTTTGGATAGTCCCTGGAGTGGTGCGGAACTGTGGGGCACTTCCCCTGTGCTGTCTTGAATACCTTGAGCGGTGGGTGGGGCTGCAGTCAGACCTGATGTCTGCCCCCATCCCACCGCTGGGCCCACAGTCAGATTGGTGTGTGCCTTCTCTTCCCCTCTCCTAGGGGCGGGATTCACTATGGGGTGGCATGGCTATCTGGGCTACTTGCACACTGCCAGGCTTGTGGTGTTGGGGATCTGGCATATTAGCTGGGGTGAATCGGCAAGGTGCACAGGGGCTGGAGGGGCAGGCTCAGCTAGCTTTTCCTGTGGAGATCTACTTCGGGAGGGGCCCTGTGGCACCGGGAGTCAGACCTGCCAGAGGAATGGATCCACATAAGCATAGCATTGGGTGTTTGCTCGGTGCAAGCAAGTTCCCTGGCAGGAACTGGTTCCCTTTGGGATGTTGGCTGGTGGATGGGCGAGGGAGATGGCGCTGGCTAGCGCCTTTGTTCCCTGCCAAGCTGAGCTCTGTCGTCCGGGGCTCAACAATTCTCCTCCCGTTGTCCTCCAGCCCTCCCGTTCTCTGAGCAGAGCTGTTAGCTTATAACCTTCCAGATGTCAAGTCCCTCTTGCTGTCGGAACACACTCCATCCGGCCCCTCTGCTTTTGCCAGCCAGTCTCGGGGTCTCTGCTTGGCTGCGGGCTGCCCCTCCGCCCCAGCTCCCTCCTGCCAGTCCGTGTAGCACGCACCGCCTTGCAGCCCTTCCTACCCTCTTCTGTGGGCCTTTCGTCTGTGCTTGGCTCTGGAGACTCCATTCTGCTAGTCTTCTGGCAGTTTTCTGGGCTATTTAGGCTGGTGTAGGTGGAATCTAAGTGATCAGCAGGATACGCGGTGAGCCCAGCGTCCTACTACGCTGCCATCTTCCCAGGATCCCCCTGAATAATTTTTTAAATGTATTGTTGGATCCAGTTGGCTAATATTTGTTGAGGATTTTTGCATCCATGGTCATCAGGGAAATTGGTCTAAAGTTCTCCTTTTTAGTGGGGTATATGTCTGGTTTTGGAATCAAGTTAATGCTGGCTTCATAGAATGAGTTTGGAATTTGCCTTCCATTTCTATTTTTTGGAACACCTTCAAGAGAATAGGTGCCAACTCTTCCTTAAATGTTTTGTAGAATTCCCCTGGAAAGCCATCTGACCCTGGACTCTTGTTTTTTGGCAGATTTTTGATTACTAATTTGATTTCATTACTGCTTATGGGTCTGTTCAAATTTTGTATTTCTTCCTGTTTCAGTTTTGGTAGTGTATATGTTTCTAGGAATTTGTCCATTTCTTCCAGATCACTCATTTTATTGGCATATAATTGCTCATAATATTCTCTTATTATTGTTCTTATTTCTGCTGTGTTGGTTGTGATCTCTCCCCTCTCATTCTTGATTTTATTTATTTGGGTCCTTTCCTTTTTCTTTTTGATGAAACTGCATAGTGGTTTATCAATTTTGTTAATTCTTTCAAAGAATCAACTTCTGATTTCATTAATCTGTTCTACTATTTGTTTGGTTTTGATAGCATTAATTTCTGCTCTAATCTTTATTATTCCCTGTCTTCTGCTGGTTTTGGGTCTTATTTGTTATTGTTTTTCCAGCTCCTTAGGTGGAAGTTTAGGTTGTGTATCTGAGATCTTTCTTCCTTCTCTAGGAAGGCCTGTATTGCTATACACTTTCCTCTTATGACTGCCTTTGCTGTGTCCCAGAGGTATCATTTTCATTGACTTGCATATACTTTTTAATTTCCTGTTTAACTGCTTGGTTAGCCCATTCATTCTTTAGTAGGATGTTCTTCAGTCTCCAAGTATTTGTTACCTTTCCATTTTTTTTCTTGTGGTTGATTTAGAGTTTCATAGCGTTGTGGTCTGAAAACATGCACGGTATGATCTCAGTGTTTTTGTACTTACTTAGGGCTTATTTGTGTCCCAGTATATGGTCTCTTCTGGAGAACGTTAATGTGCATTGGATAAGAATGTATATTCTGCTGCTTTAGGATGAAATGTTCTGAAAATATTTGTTAAGTCCATCTGGTCCAGTGTGTCATTCAAAGCCATTGTTTCCTTGTTGATTTTTTGATTAAATGATCTGTCCATTGCTGTGAGTGGGGTGTTGAAGTCTCCTACTGTTATCATATTGCTATTGATGAGTTTCTTTATGTTTGTGATTAATTGATTTATATATTTGGGTGCTCTCATATTTGGCGAATAAATGTTTACAATTGTTAGGTCTTCTTGGTCTATAGACCCCTTGATTATGATATAATGCCCTTCTGCATCTCTTGATACAGTCTTTATTTTAAAGTCTAGATTGTCTGATGTAAGTATGGCTACTCTGGCTTTCTTTTGTTGACCATTAGCATGATAGATGGTTCTCCATCCCCTTATTTTCAATCTGAAGGTGTCTTTAGGTCTAAAGTGGGTCTCTTGTAAACAGCATATCGATAGATCTTATTTTCTTATCCATTCTGTTACCCTATGTCTTTTGATTGGAGCATTGAGTCCATTGACATTTAGAGTGAGTACTGAAAGATATGAATTTATTGCCATTATGAGGCTTGTAGAGTTGGTGTTTCTGGTGGTGTTCTCTGGTCCTTTCTAATCTTTGTTGTTTTTGGTGTATATATATATATATATATATATATATATATATATAATTTATATATATAATTAATGTATATAGTATATAAATATACATATATAAACACACACATATAAATGTATATATACATATATGTAAACATATGTATATATACACATAAACATTTATATACATAAACACACACACACACACACACATATGTAAACACCAAAAGTAACAAAGAGTAGAAAAGATGAAAAAAAAACATATATATATATAAATGGATATATATGTGTATATATATATAAATGTATACATATGTGTGTATATATTATATATAATATACTTTATATATATATATATATATTTATATATAATATATATATATTTTTTCATCTTTTCTCCCCTCAGAGAGTCCCCCATAAAATTTCTTGCAGTGCTGGTTTAGTGGTCACGAACTCCTTTAGTTTTTATTTGGGAAGCTTTTAATCTCTCCTTCTATTTTGAATGACAGCCTTGCTGTATAAAGAATTCTTGGCGGCATATTTTTCTGATTCAGCACATTGAATATATACTGCCACTCCTGGCCTGTCTAGTTTCTGTGGATAGGTCTGCTGCAAACCTGATCTGTCTTCCCTTCCCTGTTTTTCCCTTGGTTGTTTCATGAGTCTCTCTTTGCCTGAGTATTTTGTGAATTTGACTATGATATGCCTTGTTGATGGTTTTTGTTTAACTAATGAGGGTCCTCTGTGCTTCCTGGATTTTGACGTCTGTGTCTTTCCCCAGGTTAGGAAAGGTTTCTGCTGTGATTTGCTCACATAACCCTTCTACCCCTATTTCTCTCTATTACTCTTCTGGGACCCCTATGATTCTGATGTTCCTTTTTAATGAGTCACTGATTTCTCTAATTCTTAAATCATGCTCTTTTGCCTTCATCTCCCTCTTTTTTTCAGCTTCATTATTCTCTATGAGTTTGTTCTTTATATCACTTATTCTCTATTCTGCTCATCCATCCTTGCTGCTGCTGCATCCATCCATGATTGCAGCTCAGTTATAGAATTTTTAATTTCATTCTGGCTATTTTTTACTTCTTTTAGCTCTGAAGAAAGGGATTCTAATCTATTTTCGACTCCAGCCAGTATTCTTCTTATCGTGATTCTAAATTCTGTTTCAGACATCTTGCTTGTATCTGTGTTGTTTAAATCCCTGGCTGTCGTCTCTTCGTGCTCTTTCTTTTGGGGTGAATTCCTTTGTTTTGTCATTTTGAAGGGAGAAAAGGAATTAATGAGGTAGAAAAATTAAAATTAAAAAATAAAATTAAAAAAATATTAAAATTAAAAAATTAAACACACACACACACATCAATCGAATAAATGATGCTAGATCCTAGGTGTGTTTTGGTCTGGGTGTTGTAAGTGGTTTGACAGATTAGAGAAAAAAAAGGGGGGGGGGAAGGAAATCGTTTGAGAATTTGAAAAAATGAATACACTGAAATAGACTAAAATGAGATGATGGGAGTAAAATAAAATTTGAAAAAATATACACAAAAGTAAAGAATATTGTAGAAAATAATTAAATAAAAATATTTTTAATAAAAATTAAAAATAAATATGAATTTTTTTCTTTTTCTATATTCAATAAAAAGAAACAAAAAAGAGGGAAAGATAAAAAAATAAAAAATAAAAAAAGGAAATCGTTTGAAATTTTGAATTTTTTTTTTTTTTTTTCAACGTTTATTTATTTTTGGGACAGAGAGAGACAGAGCATGAACGGGTGAGGGGCAGAGAGAGAGGGAGAGACAGAATCGGAAACAGGCTCCAGGCTCCGAGCCATCAGCCCAGAGCCTGATGCGGGGCTCGAACTCACAGACCGCGAGATCGTGACCTGGCTGAAGTCAGACGCTTAACCGACTGCGCCACCCAGGCGCCCCCGTTTGAAATTTTGAAAAAGTGAATACACTGTTGTAGACTAAAATAAAATGATGGAAGTAAAATAGAATTTGAAAAAATTTACATAAAAGCAAAAATTATAGTAATAAAAATTAAAAGTATTTTAATATAAATTAAAAGTAAAAATGAAGTTTTTCTCTTTTTGCATTCAAGAAAAAGAAAAGAAACAAAAAACAAAGAAAAGGAAAGAAAAGAAATTGTTTGAAAATTTGAAAAGCTGAATACCCTGAAGAAGATTAAAATAAAATGATGGAAGTAAAATAAAATTTGAAAAATTGTGCACAGGGGCGCCTGGGTGGCGCAGTCGGTTAAGCGTCCGACTTCAGCCAGGTCACGATCTCGTGGTCCGTGAGTTCGAGCCCCGCGTCGGGCTCTGGGCGGATGGCTCGGAGCCTGGAGCCTGTTTCCGATTCTGTGTCTCCCTCTCTCTCTGCCCCTCCCCCGTTCATGCTCTGTCTCTCTCTGTCCCAAAAATAAATAAAAATGTGGGAAAAAAAAATTTAAAAAAAAAAAAAAAAAAGAAAAATTGTGCACAAAAGTAAAACATATAGTAATAAAAATTAAAGAAAATATTTTTAATAAAAATTGAAAATAAAAATGAATTTTTTCTCTGTATTCAAGAAAAAGAAGTGTAAAAGAGAAAAAAAAGAAAATTGAATAGATGGACCTGCTAACAGACTGAAGTAGGACTGAAATTACTTCATTTTTCCCTAGAAGTCAGTCTATGTAGTACTTTATAGTCCATAAACTAAGCCAGCGGTGACTCTTGTGTTCTTGAGGAGCCAAGTTGGCCCAGTTGGGCGGGGCTCAGTGTAATGACTCCAATCTCCACTAGATGGCGCTGCTATTCCACTGTAGTGGATTGTTGCAGTGCTCATAGGTGCATATGCGCATGTGCAGGAGTGGTGAAAATGGCCATCCTCTGTCTTCAGCTTTCATCCACTCCCCACTTTTTCACTGTCTGTGACCAGGCCCCAGGCAGTACCTCTCTCCCAAGTTTTGTCTCAGATGCAGCTGTTTTCCCCAGCCCCTTACTTCCAAAGGACTGCGGCTTTGACCCATTCCGCCCTCTGCAGGAGGGCCTCACCAAGCAGTGGCCAAATGAGCAATGGCCGAATGTTGGCTGCACCCAGGAATGCTTGCTGGACCCTACTGCTGCCTGTCCCCTGAGACTCTGGCCAGGTTCCAGCCCACCCCAGAAAAAGTTGGTGAGATAGTGTGGCAGCAGTGTTTCAGGGATTATGGAAAATCACAACGCACATCTGGCACCAGGCTTCACCCTTAACGACCTTGTTTCAGCACCAGCGAATGTGGCCGTTTTCTGGAGTCTGCTGGGACCAGGTGGCTTCAAAAGTCTCTACCAAATGTCCTTCCAGCAGCGGAACTGCTTTTCCCCGTGTGGCCCGAGAACCTCTCGGACCCCACTCTGTTCCTGGGGATTCGCCCTTCCCACCAGAGCACCACCAGGTATGGAGCTGCAGAGTTGCAGCCTTTGCGCTCCCCTTGTTTACACTCTTAATGGAATTTAAACCCTCTCCTTTCTCCTTTCTCCTTTCTCCCTTTTTAGTTTAGTCCCAGCGGCTGTTTCCAATTTTCCACTTTCTCTCCAGCCGCTTTTGGGGAGGGGTGCTTTTCCCGTATTCCTCCCCCCACCTAGTCTCCATCCTCTCTCTGCTCGCATAAGCACCTCCCTTTCTGTGCCTTCTCACTCCCCAAGTTCACCTCTCTGCACCGTGTATCTGCTGAATTCTGTGGTTCAGGTTGTGCAGATTGTTGTATTAATCCTCCAATCAGTTCTCTAGGTGTTTTGGATGTTTTATTGTTGGTCTGGCCGTATTTTACAGATGCGAGACACACAAAAAGCTTCCATGCTGTTCCACCATCTTGGCTCCTCCCCAGAGTACTTGTTAAAATACATGGTATAACACAAGGAAGAAACATACGTAATATGCTATAAGTTACTAAAATATTGTGCATATTGCATCAAATTCCAAAACATCTAATGTTAGCTCTGATGTCTCTTTACAATCAAAATGACAAATCTAAGGGACTCACTGGGCTTTAATGCATGCTTCTTAACATGCTTTTCTTCAAACAACGATATTTATTAAAAACCTATTTTGTTAACCTTTGGAGTAGCAAAGATTTTTAAAAAGACATGGTATATTAGTCAGTAGCTCCACATATAAAGAAGGAGGGAATATGTATAGATGTAATTTCAGTTCAAAGTATCCATTTTGATAAGTATTACAAATATATGTTTGCACACAGTGAATAATGAGGAGTGACTGACTTTGCCTGAGGCCCACAGCAACACAGAAGGGATTTAGGTCTGGCAGAGATCTTACATTGTATCTTGTTGAAAGATATCAGCATAAAAGGGGGGGGGGGAGATACCAGGTAAAAAGAAAAGTGTGTTCATCAGAGTCTAATCAGAAGACAGAAACCACATTCGTTAATCTGAACAGGAAAATAGAATTGTTAACCATTAACATTTAGCCACATTTTGGGCTAAAAGAGGAAAAAGAGAACTGAGAAGTATAAAGAAATAATAAATACAGAAAGTGATACTACCTCTAAGAATGAGGGAGAACACCCAAAGGTGGAACAAATTTGAAAAAGTGCACCACCCCAACTCCCAACCCAACCCCAGAATAAGGGTCAAACCTCATTGGAGAGTGTGAACAAGCGACTTGCTGCTGGTGAAGAAATATACCAGAAAGTCGGGGCCCAAGATGGTTTGGGGCACAGCCTCGTATGGGACTAAGAAACCTGCTAGACCAGAGTTGGTCCACAAGAACCAGGGCTGTGTGGGTGAAGTGCTCACTGCGGTGCCTGCTGGCAAGAGTCGGTCCAGAAGATGGAGGGTGAGTGTCGCTAGACCACCCTTTAGCCACTAGCTGCTGTATTACAGGAGGAAGGTGGAATCCCTTTGGACCAAAAAGAGAAGCCTATTCTTTGTTATGGTCTCGCAGTGGCTTTCCTGCATCCTTTATTGACAAAGCCTTACATTGCACCAGGTGGTCATGGAAAAATACAGAGTTAAGTCTCACAAAGTAGGGTAAAGACAAGTGGATTGGAGCTGAGAAACAATACAACTTGTGGGATTTGGGCTTCATTGAGCATGAAAAAGCATGGATAACTTAGAAAACATCAAACAGTTGAGTGTGGCTTGGAGAGAATAACTTTGGTAAGATGTATAGAGGGTCTGGAATAGTCGAAGCCAGATAGTCAAACCAGTGTAAAACAATTCTGAGCAGATCTTAAGGACAGTGATAAGGTGAGATTTGTTCTGAATGCTTTCATCATGGAGGATGAACCAAATGATTTTAAGGCTTTAGGGAATGAATCTCACCCTTGAAAATGTAGCAGAATCACCTGGAAAGACATAAAGTATCATAGGATTCTGTGTTTATTTTTATCTTTCCCGCATCAAAATCTATAGGCTAACACTCTTAAACCAGGAGATTCTAGTGTTAACTGACCTGAGTTTTTCAACTATAGTGAAAAAATGACAATGATTCAAATCAAAGCAGTTAGTAGTGAAGGTAGAATTGGGAAAACTTAATCTTCTACAGTTGCATATTTTTAAGTGACTTCGTATATGAAACATATGTAGAGTTGTTTCAAGGCAAACTTTCATCTTCAGTATTCTTCCTCTTTGATGCTCTCTCAACAAGTAACTCAAATACTCACCTATCAAAATTTGTCAGGAAAGGTTCTCATGTCAATCACTTGTATGTAAGTGTGAGTTCAAACCAAAGTGTTTCTTTTTCCTAGATGTATTTGAAGTTTGTGTCTGACCTTGTACTGCAGAATATACAATTTTGTTCTTATTAAAAGACTTCAAGTATCATGGAATTAGGCAAGATGGGTGGCCCTCTGATATCCCATATACACAAATAAATGATTGCTAAATCTGGCAACATTTAAGGCTGTTATAATTGTTATCTGAGAGAGAGAGAGAGTGAGAGAGAGTGCTTAATGCTCAGAACCCAAGTTTCATGATTCTGGATTAATAAATCATCTTGTATAGATGCTTAGAGAAAACAGATACACTGATAAATAGATGAAAATGTACTTTGTTTCCACTTTAGTAGACCCAGTTCATTTGTAATTTTCTATCTGGTAAGGTTTATATAAAAGAGACAAGGTACTCTAATACGCCTTGTGTATTTGGAATTTTGGTCATGCTGAAGCTGTTCTCCTGTGCCTAAAGAACCAGAAAATAAAGATACTAAAGGAAGTGCAGAAGCTCATTTAATGATTATATACTTAACAAAGTCTGAGGATCTTGAAGCAAAGACTATGATATCTAAAGAATTTTTAAGTACCCTGGTAGAATAATTAACAGATCATTACTGAAACAAAACTCATATGACATTTTCTGACATTTAATTATGTTTAAGGTCTAAAATAACGCAGTGTGTTATGTTGACAATTAAAAAAATAGATTTGGAAAGGTTGCATGCTTCAGTGCAATTTATTTTAGTGTCTGAAAAATTAGTTTAATCAAAAAATGGTTCCTCCCCTTAAAATGGCCAGTGCTAGCAATTAAAATGAAAATAAAGGTCCACTTAGTTTATTTCTATGTGAAACATAGTGAGTAGATCTGCTTTAGAAGTTGTAAGGCTTTCAAATATGCAGGAAATGTACTGCACTCTTGATACCCCTTTATGTATTGGCTTATTGGAAAATAGCTCACAAGGTTTGGAATTGTGGTTAATTAAAACAGAGACAAAGAGAAAAGGCAACCGCTCTCAAGTTGTAGTCTGGAGTTCCCAAACAGTTTCTGACTCATTCCATTAGCAAAACTGTCACAACATAGCACTTCATTGGCAATATGCAGAACAGCTTTTCAGGACTACCTGACAGAGAAAACCAAGGCTGCTTGTTATATCTTACATCTTGACTGGTTGTTAAAGCCCCATCAAAGCCAAATATGATTCTATTACAGACCCATTTGCAATCATTTAAATTATTTCCCCTTTAGCTTAATCCACAAAGGGTCCAAATAACATGCAGATGTTAGGGAAAGGAGGGTAACTGTGATTGTTTAATATTTCAGTGAATTATTTGAGGTTATCTGGTACATTATATTTTCAAGTCTCCAGGTAAAGAAGCCTATGTACGGTTGGTGTTGATTGAAAAATAATAAATAAAGTTTATAACCATGGTTGGTAATCCATGTCAGATAAATAAAAGAGAATCCTGAAATTTGGTTGAAGGTAAATAAGATTCATATTTGAGAAGTGAAAAAATATTTTGAAGATAATACTTAGTTAACCAAGAATTCAGTTCAAATGATCACAAAAGGCTTCTGGTCAACACAAGAGTGAGTGTGGAAAGAACTGAAAACCCTGTGTAAAGGGCACATGGCAAACACCATTAGTGAAAATACAGGGCTTATTGGGGAAAAAATATAGACAGGCATCTAGTCAAGTAAACATAACCCCTCACCCCTAACCCTCATTATCTGATGGCTTAGGACAGACATACCTGGTCAGCATTCATCGTGACCAGCACAGAGTGTCCAATAGAGAGTGTCCCTGTTTCTGTAATACTCTTAACTATTTATTGGGTCAGGGAGCAGACTATATCCATAAACCTATAAACTTACTGGTCAGAGAAGTAGACATGTTATAAATGGGAGGCTCTGGAGGTTGCTGGCATATGTCAGCTTGTTCTTCTGTTGACATCATTCAGACCTGTTATAACAGCTCTTCTCTAAGCTCCTACAAGTGGAGAGATAATTAGTCTCCAAACCTTCAGTGACTTTATTCAGGAAACTGACTGTACTTTTCCTTTATTCCATGTGTTTATTATATCACTACTTACTTTCATCATTGTTAATGTATTCCCTGGATAAATTATGCCAGAATCAATGTAGGGTTTGTATGCTCGATATGTGGAAAGCTCCACAGCAGGCCCTGCCTTCCATTGTCATCCTTTCTCACTTTCTTGTCTTCTTCACAAAAAAATGTATTAATGACCTGTAATTCCAGAAGTTGAAAAGCCCCTGTTCTGGTATTAATTTATCTTGGAATCAAGTGGCTGTGGCAAATAAATTGATTTTTCAGAATCATTCTGTTCACTAAGTTTGTCAGCAGCATTCAAAGAACTAGCACTTGGAGGTTTAGATGGCTGGTCCTACACATGTATTTTTAATGGCTGTGTATCCGGACAGTCCTTGATACAGGGACAGTCCTTGATACAAGCACTTGTTTTCCTCATTCTTCTCCAATCCCTTAAATCAATCTCTCTTTCAGTCTCATCCCAGTTATGGGTCCAATATATTCCAGCTATAGCACTAGTATTGAGTATCCCAATAGTGTGATCCATAGTGTAGGCAGGTGAAAAATCATGAGTAGGCACTACTCACATTTTGGACCATATCATTCTTTGTTGTAAGAGTCTATCCTGTGCATTTTAGAATGCTTATCAGGGGGCGCCTGGGTGGCACAGTCGGTTAAGCGTCCGACTTCAGCCAGGTCACGATCTCGCGGTCCGGGAGTTCGAGCCCCGCGTCAGGCTCTGGGCTGACGGCTCAGAGCCTGGAGCCTGTTTCCGACTCTGTGTCTCCCTCTCTCTCTGCCCCTCCCCCGTTCATGCTCTGTCTCTCTCTGTCCCAAAAATAAATAAACGTTGAAAAAAAAAATTAAAAAAAAAAAAAAGAATGCTTATCAGCATCCCCAGCCTCTACCTACTAGATGCCAATAGCAACCTTCACCAATTGTGACAATCAAAATGGTCTCTACACATTGTGAAATACTCCTTGGTGAGCAAAACTCATTCTCTCTCTCTCTCTTTTTAATGTTAATTTATTTTTGAAAGAGAGAGAGACAGAGCATGAGCAAGGGAGAGTCAGAGAGTGAGAGAGACACAGAATTCGAAGCAGGATCCAGGCTCTAAGCTGCCAGCACAGAGTCCAATGTGGGACTTGAACCCACAAACCACGAGATCATGACCTGAGCTGAAGTCAGTTGCTTAACCAACTGAGCCACCCAGGCACCTTGAGCAAAACTCATTCGTAATTAAAAACCACTGATACATATGTCTGTGTGTGTGTGTGTGTGTGTGTGTGAGAGAGAGAGAGAGAGAGAGAGAGAGAGAGAAAGAGAGAGAGAGAAGGTTAGAGAAAGAGAGAGAGATATGTATCACATGCACATATGCATATATATAATACACACCCATAAACATGCATGTATCCTACATTGCCTAGCACAGAAACTCAGAATAAACAGATGTTTACTACAAGCTGAAGAGAGGAAGAGGAACAGTGATGATAAGAGGAAGAAAAGGAAAGAAAGAAAAAGGATGAAAGAAGAAAGCAAGATTTATTAAAATTTACTATTATGTATAATTTTTTGTTTACAGTTAGATTATTCCAATTCTGTAATTGACAAATAAGTACCTCATAAAATCTTTCAACAAAATAAATATAGGTTACAAGTATGTATGGGTTCAGGATTCCTTGAATATGAATCATTTTTATGTAAGTTTTACAACAGGTGTGATGTTGACATCTCATTTTATTTTTATCCCAGTCTAATTGGTTACAAGAAGTTGACATAAAGATACTGAACCTGGACCTTTGCCTCATCTCTAACAGAACCCTAAGTGCCTTAAGTTCCCTTTTGGTTTTTACCTCTCACATCTTCTAAGAGGGGTTATTTCCCTGTTTCTTGCTATTTCCCTGGCTCTCTGCTACCATTCAGTGCAATCAGTTAACATCCATGTTTCCTTCCATCTTTAGTTGACTCTTAGTTAAGAATAATTCGAGTTACCTAGACGAATAAGGGTATAAAGACAATTCCTTTAAACCCATCCAAGTGAGTTGAAAGTACTGTTAGTATCTTTCTTTCTGAACAGTAGGTGTATCTACAAGGGATACAGTGGACATGGAATTTAGTGACTCCAAAATTTCATATTCATGTCTTAATGTCATGGTAGCTTAACCACACTCTCTATGAAAATGATGCACCTAGTAGTGAATTCACTGGTAAGAATTTGTCAAAGACTTTGGCTTATCAACTATTGTTCTCCCAACTTGTCACTTGTTCAAGTGGGAAGCTCAAGACTCAAGTCTTGATCTGGTCAATGTGGATGAACACAATAGTAAGAGATGCTGGAACTCCTGTGTGGCTCAGTTGGTTAAGCATCTGACTCTTGACTTCAGCTCAGGTCATGATCTTACGGGCTCATGAGATAGAGCCCCACTTCAGACTCTGTGCTGACAGTGTGGACACTGCTTGGGATTCTCTCCTTCCCTCTCTCTCTGCTCCTCTCATGTGTGTGCTCTCTGTCTCTCTATCAAAATAAATAAACATTTTTAAAAATAGTAAGAGATGTTGAAAACTACTGCTATCTTTGGAAATAGGACTCTCTAGATGTAGGATTTATGTTTTATGTATGTATATGTGTGTGTATTTATTACTTATTTTTTGTTTGTGTGTTTTATCATTTCCTTACAAACTCCTAATACCTACTTATTAGGTGTGTATATCTACTTTCCACTGAGTCGGTGACTTCATCATGCTTAGTGACATAAAATTTAGTGGCCCTAGGAAATAAAATTTAAGAGTTGGAATCTGCTGTTTAATATAAGTTCTTACTTTTGCCTATCTAGCATAGTACATGATGACATATACTAAGAGATGCTCACACACTTTTTTTTATACCTTAAGGAGAGGTCATTGAAAATAAGTTTAAGAATTCTCTTACTCCATAGCTCAGATCCCAGCTTTTTTCTTTGGTTCCATTCAATGAACTAGAAAACATAGCAGCAACAACTCAGAACAAAGGAATATTTTCCTCACTCTTAGGGGAATCTTCTCCTTTATAGATAAGGTCAACTTCCTAGGAGGCCCACATATATTTTACATAGAAAAAAATGAATGAAAGCTTGGTACTAATAGTACTTGGTATAAATAGAATTTCTGTTTGGCTATGACACAGACTAAATTTGCTTGTGGAATTATCTTGGAGCAAACCCTCTTTATCTTGTGGTGTCCAAAAGAAAATATTCTGAGTCTGGAATAACTACTGTAATAAGTAAACATTCAGAACACAATCTTGAAAATTGATTACAAACAGCTTTCTTTCTGTTTCTGCCTCTCATTACATCTTTGAGTTTAATATAAATATATATAATGTATGTATATATGTAAACATCTTATAATCTTAAGTCAGATGAAAAATATTAGTATCTGGTTAGAGAATATATAGTATTGAAGTGTATAAAAATACATTTTATGGCAGCTAAATGCAATATTGTTGATATACATTGGAGATAAAAAGAAAATGGAAAATAGCCTTGCTCAAAATCCTTTTAAAAACATCACATTGTTAAAGTGTGCTCATAATACTTAATAAGAGTGTATGTCCTATATCAAAGTGTGAAATACTGTGATAATGCCATGTTATATAACTTAAATTTTAAATTATTTTTATGAACATGTCTAGAAAGATAAATTTTGAAATATTTTATCATTTTGATTAGTGGTTTTATTGATTTGCAGCCTATCATTCTATGCAAAATTCAATATTAACTCAATTATCTTCAGTCATTACCTAGGGATCAATTTTAAGAACCCTCTTATTCCCACTATTAAATAAAAGCAACACTAATGATATTCTGTCAGCTTCAAATTGACTGATTTATCACATCATTACACAGCCATTCTGCATCTGCACTTTGTTTGTGGAATAATATAGCTTGAAAATAACAAATCACTATGTTCTCTACTAGTGAAATTGTTAGTAGAAAGGCAACTCACACACCAAGAAACAAATGGAACTGCAATGTTTAGGGGCATTTGACTTATATATTAGCTATGTGTTAGTCACACTTCTAAACATTTACAACTGCTCCATTTCTAAGATTTCTAATTCTCTCTCCTCACTGCTTCTGACTGCTTGCTCTGCTTTGACCATTTGATAGATACACCTCTGAAATCAATCCACCTGTACAAAATATCTGGTTCTGGTTTGTTCTGACCATTGAACTTATAAAGATGGATTTTATAATCATAACTTTTAAGTTGATAATGGTCATTTATTTAGCACGTTGATGGTGAGAACAACTTGAAATCCAGAAAAGTTGAGGAATTTTGACTGGTAAACCCCTACACTTCTGACTCATGGATTTTTAGTAAAAACAATTTAGTAAAAAAAAAATACAATTATATATTGTAGATGCAGAGAGCCACTATTTTCACTTCCTTTTAGTTTTTCATTTATGGATATATACAGAATAACAGGGAAAAATGTAATATGAAATTATGTGGGTTTTTTTTCTCTTTAAATGACTTAAATTATTTTATCAACCATATGATTGCTTTTGGTTTCAGAGCAGTGCTGAAAGTATCCTAAGTATTACATTAACCAAATTAAACTTATATTTGGTTAGATTATGTAGGAGACACATTACCTGTATTTTTTAATAATTACAAATGAAAAAAGTAGAATATCCTAAAAACTTAAATTAAAAAAGATTATTGAGAGGCGTTTGGTGGCTAAATTGGTTGGGAGACCAACTTCGGCTCAGGTCATGATCTCGCAATTTGTGAGTCCCAGCCCCGCGGCCGGCTCTGTGCTTACAGCTCAGAGCCTGGAGCCTACTTCGGATTCTGTGTTTCCCCCTATCTCTACCCCTCCCCTGCTCACGCTCTGTGTCTGTCTCTCAATTATAAATAAATGTTAAAAAAAATAAAAAAAGATTATTGAAAAATTCAATCATTTCACTATGGTAAATTAGCTTCATTAATTAAAAAAAGTTGAATCTAGTTAGCATCCTATTCTAAATGATTCCCTCAACTTATTTGGAACAATTTCCAATTGATTTTAAGAAACCAAGTGGGAATTGTGGAGTAGCTTTTAATAATATTATGCTTTTAAGAATTCATCAATGTTAATTGTTGTTATTTAAAACATCAGTCTCAGGCTATTACTCTAATTACTAGGTATGGAATATTCTAATGGAAGCATTTGCTCTTTGTATTATTAAATTTTCTCATTATCATTTAAGCATAGTCCTGAGTATTTAAATGTTACCTGAAAAAAAATTTCATTATATAAAATTGTTGTTATGGCAACAATCCTGGCTGAAGTTAATTGTTCAGAGTGTACTCACATCTTCAAGTGTGAGTCAGGTAGCTCTCAACCACTTTGTTAAAATGAATCTACCTCTAGCTTTTGTTCAAAAGTGATTCTAATAAAGGCAAGTTCCTATAGCAAGTGTATATATATATATATATTGATATATATATATATATATATGGATATATATATGTGGATATATATATGGATATATATATGGATATATATATGGATATATATGGATATGTGTGTATATGCACATATTTAGAATTAACATCATTAACATTAATATAATTAACTGTATTGTCGACAGTATCTACAGTTGTATTAAGGAAAAAATGTAAACTTAAAAACGGAATATGTTTGCTCTAGTATTCCATAGATTTGGAATTTGTTCTTTTAGTTGATATAATCATGACTTACTATATAATAGAGCTTATCATTATAATAGCACCAGTTGATAAGAAACTACATAAATCAAATTTTATAAATACTAATAAACATTACCATTAGCTTGATTGAAAGATAAGAGTTGTAAAATCACATTAGAAACAATCTCAAAGTGCATGGCTCTTGCCCTATCTCCAAGAAAACAGAATATACTCAGTGTTCCTTGAAATATCTCTGTGAGTCAGTAATGCTACATGATATTAATCTGAAATATATGACCACATTCATACTGACACTTAGGTTAAAAGCATAAGCGGGCCACAGAACTTATTCTCACAGCAAGCAGTCTTATACATTTGTAATTTTCTTGTTTCAGTCTTACGAGGTACCATTTAAATTTATCTTGCTTATTCTCTTCTGTCCCACCCTCTATGCAACACACGTGAGCACACTCACTCTTGACTATTGAACAAGAATTTGAGTGTAATCTCCAAGCTGAGGCTCACTCCATCATTTCTCTTCCTTTATGGCAAAAGGAGCCTGATGCAGGGCTTGAACTCACAAACTGAGTTCATAACCAGAGCCGAAGTCAGACAGGTAACCGATTGAGCTACTCAGGCACCCCTGTACATTGTATCTTAATCCCTTGGGGAAAAGTGGGTTGAGAAAAGGCTATACTGGATACTGTCAGGAGGGCCTTGTCTTTATTGGATATATATTTATGATATAAATAGGGGGTTTAGCTTGAAGAAAGAAGTGAAACTAAAAGAGTCTAAGATACTCTTTGGAGGACTAAAAAACATCTGAATGATTATTTTTTTGTAATTCATTTTGTTATGTTGAATGATGTATTGTTGATATATATTTCCTCTAGGTGTAGAAAACAGAAATGATAATGTTCTAAACATCTGCATCTTAAAAATTCTGAGTACTATTTTATTTATATAAAGAGAGTTATCCAGCAATTTTTATTCTCCATTACATTTCAAAAATCTAGAATTGATTTAAAAATACAAGTATAAATTAAATATCACAGTTTCTTCAACAAAATTTATGCATGACATATCACAGAGAAATGTGATTTTATAAACTAACATATTGAAATAATCGTCATCATGAGAAAAGGGAGGAGGAGGAGCAGAAGGGGAGATAAGAAGTGGGGTGGACGTGGGGCGCCTGGGTGGCTCAGTCGGTTAAGCGTCGGACTTCAGCTCAGGTCACGATCTCACGTTTTGTGAGTTCGAGCCCGCGTCGGGCTCTGGGCTGATGGCTCAGAGACTGGAGCCTGCTTCCAATTCTGTGTCTCCCCTCTCTCTGCCCCTTCCCCGTTCATGCTCTGTCTCTCTCTGTCTCAAAAATGAATAAACGTTAAAAAAAAAAAAAGAAGTGGGGTGGAGGAAGGAAGGAAGAAAAAACTCAGGACCATTAACAAAGGAAAAACATTTCCAACACATTTCTGAGAATTTTGAGGAAATCAATGTATAAAAACAAATCTATGTATAAATTTTTGAGGATATCAATATACAAAAAGTAAACTTCATGATTTAAATTTAATATTGACTATTGTAAAGAAGATACAAAAGTATGCATCACAAGGTACAAGGATTTTTATATGTGTTGTTAAAATATGATTTGCTTTTTGTTTGCCATATATGCTCATTTAACTTATATTCACAATCAGCCTCTTGAGATATTTAATTCTTTTTTTTATTTTTTAATGTTTATTTTTGAGAGAGGGAGACAGAGACAGAGCATGAGCATGGAAGGGACAGAGAGAGAAGGAGACACAGAATTAGAAGCAGACTCTGAGGCTCTGAGCCCAATGCAGGGCTTGAACCCACAAACTGTGAGATCATGACCTGAGTCAAAGTTGGACACTCAAGCAATGGAGTCATCTCGGAGCCCTGAGATGTTTACTTCTTAATTATTTTTTAATGTTTACTTATTTTTGAAGGAGGGAGAGAAAGAGCATGAGCGAGGAGGTACAGAGAAAGAGGGACACACCAGAATCTGAAGCAGGCTCCAGGCTCCAAGCTGTCAGCACAGAGCCCGATGCAGGGCTTGAACTCACAAAACGTGAGATCATGACCTGAGCTGAAGTCGGACACTTAACCGATTGAGCCACCCAGGCACCCCGCCAGATGTTTACTTCTTTAATAAACAAGATAAATGCCATGTCTTGAAGCAGGATTTTCACACAGAGAGATGGGACATCGAGGTTTTTCTTTCCAGGAAGCAATTTTATTCATTGTGCCAAGCATAGGTTCAGTGGGTTTGTACCCAAAAAACTGAGCCTGGAGCACAGCAGGATGTAGCCTTTTATGCAGTTTCTACTCTTTGTCTCCCATATATGATGACATATAATCTAATTGGACACAGCCCAAGTTACAGAGTCATTTCAGAGCTATGTATGCCTGTATAGGAGTTGATTGGGCCACATTGCTTTCCTTTGTTCTGTGGAGGCCTCTAGCACATTCCTTAGGAAGGGGCTCTACCACAGTCTCTCTCTCTCTCTCTCTCTCTCTCTCTCTCTCTCTCTCTCTCAATGTGTTTTTTTTTATTTTTTTATTTTTGAGAGAGAGAGAAACAGAGTGAGCGGGAGAGGAGCAGAAAGAGAGACTGAGACACAGAATCCGACGCAGGCTCCAGGCTCTGAGCTGTCAGCACAGAGCCCTACAAGGGGCTCAAACTCATGAGCCGTGAGATCATGACCTGAGCCGAAGTTGGATGTCAACTGACTGAATCAACCAGGTGCCCCTCTACCACAGTCTCTCTTAAACAAAAGAAATTTTCGAGAGTCTTTGATTCTGGACTTTTGAGAGTGTTCTACACGGTAAGATGCATTTAGAATTTGAAGAGGAAATCACTGTGTAGTTTCTCCCAACATTATTTGTAAAAAGAACTCTCCTGTGGAGTTCTCTCACTTCACTTTGAAAAATACAGCTCTACTGCTTATTCCTTTTTTCTTAACGTGTTGCTTCTGAGCTGTTGTGTGGGAATGTGACATGTTATCCAAGTAATGATTTACTTATTTACATGTTTATTTTGTACATGTCATTGCTCATGCATGGAGCAAGCTTCTGGAAATATAAAGATGAATGAGAGAGTTCATGCTCCCAAGAACTTATATTCTGAGTGGAGGAGGAAGGCAGGTAAATACTCAATTATCATACTTACTGGTATGTGCTGTACTAGAGCACAAGCATGGAACCCTTAAATATAAGAAAGCATTTCACCCAGACTAATGAATTTGCGTCTATAAAGTGTTCTCTGAGAAGTGACATAAAAGTGAATCTAAAAAGACAGGTAATGGTTAGCTGTGCAATGTAGAAGGGGTGATGGTATAGGGAGAAAGGATAAAACAGTTCGCAGGCTGAGGGAAAGCACTAACTAAGCTCTGGAAGTGAATGCACTGGTTATGGAAGGTTCTTATGAATTAACAAGAAGAAAAGAAAGGTGAGATTGGAGATGTAAGCCAGGGCCTGACAGTCCAGTGCACTATCCTAGGACCATTATACTTGACTGAGGGCTATCAGGAAAGAGAAAAGGTGTTTTAATAAAGGGTAACATAATGATATTTATATTTTAGAAAAATCCAGAGGCTGTTTGGAAAATCGACTGTCAGAGCAAGGCACAAGAAAGGGAGATAGGTTTTTTAAGGTAGGGATCCAAACAAGAGATGAGGAGAACTTGGAAACAAAGTCCTTACACTGTTTACATATAAAATGAATTGTGAAGTATATAATACAGCTATGAGATGAAAATGTGTATGTAAAATCATCATATTTTCTACAAAAAAAGAATCAATTTCAATATACATTTATAAAATGAAGTGTTTTATAGTTCTGGAATGTTATAATATGATTGGGTCAATTTTCGTTTTGTGGACCTTGCACATAAACATTGGAAGAAAGATGCTAAGTAGACATGTAATACAATATGCCATGATTTTGTAAGTAGAATATATAATTGAAATATTGTTTTACCCAAATCACACTTAACACTATAAAACACATTCTCTCCATGGCAGATTTTTAATTACTTCTTTCTATAGTAATCCTATTAACTTTTCTTTTGTAAGGTAAATAGAGATATTTTTAAGTGTACAGTGAGATTACATACAAATTCAGTGTATTTTTATTTTTATTTAACATTTTGAAATACAATTTGGATTTCTAAAACTTTGAAGAAACACTGAAGATTTAATTTTATGGAACTTATGTATACACACATACCTATATTTGTATATATATTTTCTATTATTAGAACTCCTATGAATGGCACATATACTTATGTATCTATGTCAGTATCTATGTTTACTATCAATAGAAGTCCTGTAAATAGATGCAAAATAATTTATCTTGTCCCCTACTCATGTGCAGTTTTTCTTAATTTTTACTTTTAAAAACAATTCTACATGTGTGTCTGGGTGGCTCAGTGGGTTAAAATTAGACCCTTGATTTCAGCTCGGGTCATGATCCCACCATCATGGGATGGAGCCCCGCCTCAGGCTTTGTGCTGACAGTGCAGAGCCTGCTTCGAATACTTTCTCTTTTCTTCTCTTTCTTCCCTTCTCCTGTTCTGTCTCTTTCTCTCTGGCTTAAAATAAATAAATAAACTTAAGAAAAGAAAACACAATCCTGCAATAAATTTCATTGTATTTAAATGTGTGTAAGACCACATTTAGAGGTAGTGTCTGAAATGGTTCGATCAAATAATACATTTTTTCTCAAATTTTGAATTACCAAAATTCCTTTCACTTGCACCAATTTATTCCACCATTTACTAGGCTAAAAATGTCTATTTCTCCACAACCTCACCAAATACTAGTATTATCAAGCCTGTTGGTCTTGCCAATATTGTGAAAAATATCGTATTTTTTTTCTTTAATTATGGAAGAAGTTGAGCTTCTCCCTTAGGATCAACAGGATTAGTCACCACCCCATGATGGCCAGCTGCAGGAATGACTTAGAGCAGAAATCTAGTCTCCAGCTGCTGAAAGAAAGAGCTCTTTGCTCTGATTCACACTAAGCTATCACAGTAGCCAGTAGAGGCACTGATTTGCTCAGATATTCTTTGGCTACCATTCTACGGAATTGTTGAAATCTGTCTTAGAGCTATGACTTTTTTTAATGTTAAGCATGTTTATTCTTTGTCTTATGTGCTGCAAGTTCATTTCAGAATTTCATTTTGGTTGGTTTTATTTTTATCTGTAGAATTTTTTTTCACCATAAGAAGTTTTAAATTTTTGTGTAAAGTTTATCACCGTTTCCTTCTTATGCTTATAAAGACATTACCTTCTCTAGCAAAAGGGAATAGTATGCATATTTTCTTTTATATATTTAAAGTCACATATTTATGTTAAAATTTTGATACCTAGAATACATTGCGCTGTAGGACTGAGCTAGAAACCAGTTTTATCTTATCTCCAAATAACTAATAATTTCCCCTCATTGAAATGTCACTTAAAAAAATGTTTATTTATTTTTGAGAGAGCGTGCACAAGTGGGGGAGGGGCAGAGAGAGAGAAGAGGACACAGGATCCCAAGTGGGCTCTGCACTAACAGCAGAGAGCCCCATGCAGGAGGGAGAGGGAACAGGGGATGGAAGGGGGTGGACTGAACTCAGAAACCCTGAGATCATGACCTGAGCCGAAGTCAGACTCTTAACCAACTAAGCCACCCAGGCGCCCCCTGAAATGTCACTTTTAACATCACTTCTAATTTATACTGAAATGTGTTTCTGGATGTTTTTATTGCTCTGGTTATTTATCCAAGTACCCTGGGCTATTTTACTATTCTAGGTATATAATATGATTTGAAGTACAGGAAAATTAATGATAGCTCCCTTTTTCCCCCTAGATTCAGTGGCTTGATCTTAAATGTTTAGTATTATAGGGAATTTTTAGTTCCAAATTAAATAATATAGCAGTCATTTAAATTGATATCATGTTTAATTTAGAGATAAAAAAATTGGTTTACATGTGAATGGAAACAATACAAAACTAGAAGGCAGAGGAGATAATTATATGAAAATACGTCTGGGAAAAAAAGGAGCTAATAAATTGGAAACAGAATACAGAAAATTTTGGATAAAATGAGATAATGTTTAAGGAGTTGTACTGCTCATCAGTGATGACTTATGGAATCTTTTAGCTTTCATAAATTCTAATTTTGCTTCATATCCAGTTTCCCTTTGCTTAATTACACCTATCCGCATTAGACCTGCAAGATCATCCCTATGCTTTACAACAATGTTGTGTTCTGTTGACATTTGGGCTGTTGAGGTCACACTCCTTTTACCCCCTTGGATTGCCCTATTTGTAGTTTTATTTTGCAAATTCATATCTATAGACCTGTCTCCAAGTATAGATGCCATGCCTATATTTTAATATTTAGACAAGCTGGATTTTATCTCACCTTGCCGGTTATTCTAGATGCCATGCCCCATATTTCCCTGTCTATTCCAAATTTATGCTGTTGGAATGAGAAGTTCAAATTATAAATTTAAAACATGCTAAATGCTGGAAAAGATAGAAAATAAATATAAAATATAAACTTCATCAGCATCTAGCTGAAAAACTTGCACTAAGGTAGTTTCAATTTCGTAAAATCACTGATTTGTAGCACTTCTATTATACCCATACATCAACTCATCTATAATATCAAAATAATTGAGGAGGGCTTGGGTGGCTCAGTCAGTTAAGCATCAGACTCTTGATTTTGGTTCAGGTCATGATCTCTCAGTTGGTGAGTTCGAGCCTCACATCAGGTTCTGTGCTGACATCATGGAGCCTGCTTGGGATTCTCTCTTCTCTCTCTCTCCTCTCTCTGTCTCTCCAAAATAAATAAACTTAAAAAAATTGACAGAAATACTATTAAATCATACTCCTGTAATTGGGCAAACAAATAGGACAAACACTAAGAAAGTGATAATTGTCTTTGATATCCCAGAGCCTAGAAGAAGTTTTCCTCATAGATGCTTTATGGTAGGCACTCAATAATATTTAATGAACAAGCAAATAGAAAAGGAGCTACTTTTTGGAGTAAACATTATGTTTTAAATTTTAATGGTATTTGAATATCAGTGTGAAATTTTGGAACTTTTATTAAAATAAAAATCAATATAGCACATGTTGAATCATTACATTGTACGGTTGAAAGTAAGGTAACTTTGTGTGTAAACTATACTTCAGAGACAAAAAATCAATATAGCACAGGTAAGGGTAAATTTTAGGATGAGAATATACAAGAGTAAGTTTTCTTGGTGCCACACAGACTCTGTTAGAGTAAAGGAGTCATCTAGTTTATAACAATATGTTTCTTACTTAATGAGTATTTAATATTTTAATATTATGAAATTAATATTTAAAATGTTAATATGTTAATTATTTAATATTTTCCATAGAACTCATAGGCAAATTTGTCAGGTGCTATGGCTGCTTGAAGATATCAAATTGAACAATCTACACCTAGTAGAGGCCTGCAGAGTTCATATCCAGTGATCTGTGTCTACTTGTACTAGAGATCATAATATATTTCAGAATGTGTCCAAGTTCCACATATAAAACATTTTCATAAGACCAAAAAAAATGAGAATGTATACAAGGTGGAATTTTTAAAAATGAACACTTATATTTCATCTAAGTTGGACCAAACACAACTGATCTAATCCACAACTGTTAGCAAAACTGTGAAACCAGGTCATAGAAATTAAATAGTCTTTCTTATTTGTCTTAGGAGCATTTTATATGAACATATGAATAAAGTGGTGAAGGAGGAATTCATAATAGATAAAATCAAATAATGCCCTATGAAAATATTAAAACCTGGTACCAATCTTATTGTAAGGAGAGTCATGACTCTGGATTCCTGCATTTTACTAATTTGATGATTGGGAAGTAGCTATCATCTGGCCAAAAGGCTAATTTAATCATTTGGATATGAATGTCCCCATGGTGAAGTTATTTCAATATTGGCACATTTTTAGGTCTCTGCTCATAATTAATCTTATGCACACCATTTTTACATAATGTAAATCTATTTCTTGCTTCTAGTAATTGCATATCTAATTTACTGTGAAAAGAAGCAGCCAATATTGCATCTGCTAAAGTAACTAAAAAGCACAACTGAAAACATCATCCACTAATGATTTTTATCACTTAGCTTTACTTTGTTAACTTTTGGAACTTTGCAAAATACAGTTGCTTTTGGCCAGAACTTTGAATTACAACTTCAATTTGGAAGAGGAATTATGTCTTGGCATGAAACAATACTTTATTTTAAACACAAGTTTCTTGTTGATGGTTATGTAAAGAAAGCAATCCAAAAACCACTACTGATAGGAAACATTACACTTAAATAAAGCTGATTTTCTTTTTTTTTAGCTGAAGCCCAAGGGATGAATGTGAAGCAGTAGAAAACATTTCAAACAATGCAGTTGTAAAATATGTTTTAAGAAGTGCTTACTTCGTTATAGTTGTTCTCTCTGGTTGTAAACCATTCTGCTCCATGGAAAATCTTGAGCACAATGCTGACTTCTGGTACTCTCTAGATTTTGAGAAATACAAACTTATGTTTGTTTGTTTCTTTGTTTTACTTCTATAGAATAAAAAATCGAAAGGTGATTTTTAATTTTTTTTTTCTTTTTTCCTTTGTAGCTGTGACATCTTCCTTTCAGTTTATCTCCTGAGTTGGTTTTTGATGTGGCAACTTGATGTCCAGTTATTCCTCCCATTTTTTTGAGTTTTTTCCCCCAAGGTATTATTGTTAATAGAATATAATGATAAATCATGAGACAAAAGAGAATTTTCCTTGGTATGGGGTATTCTACAATTCTTTGCTGGAATATCCAGTCAAAATCTCAAGGTACATGTGTACTATTAATGGCCCTGACCTCAAATTTCATAAAGAAATATTTATCTTCTTCCAAAGTTTACTAATGATTTCCTAACCCCAGAGCAGAAAACTATTTCTGTTCATGTGAAAACATTGTTTTTCCCATTTTTTCTTGATTCAAATCAATGGTAGTGATCTTTAAATCTTAAACAATTAATGAGGTATTTATTTTACCTTTTTGATTCATCAAATTTCATATGAGACAGCATGGTTTTATAAAAACCTCAATAAAAATTTTCCATTGATCATATTTCCTAGCTGCTACTTAAATTTGAATTCCTACCTCTACATAGCAAATTTTTCTGAAATTTTCCTAACTTTATTTTTTGGTAGTACATTTTATGAAAATTTAAATTTCCTTTTTTTTTTTTTGAAAGAGAGAGAGAGAGAGAGAGAGAGAGAGAGTGCATGCACACACAAGAGAGAGCAGGAGAGGGGCAGAGGGAGAGGGAAAGAGAATCTCAAGCAAGCTTCATGTCCAATGTGGAGCCCAATGGGGGGATGGATCTCACCACTGCGAGATTATATACCTGAGTGAGATTGTGACCTGAGTTAAAATCATGAGTTGAACATTTAAATGACTGAGCCACCCAGGCACCCCTAAAAATTTAAATTTCATGGAAAGTGTGGAGTTTTACTTAACACCCCAGAAACAAACAATCCATTAAAAAATGGTCAGAAGACATGAACAGACATTTCTCGAAAGAAGACATACAGATGAAAACATGCTCATTATCACTTTTCACCAGGGAGATGCAAATCAAAACTACAATGAGATATCACCTCATACCTGTCAGAATGGCTAAAATCAACAACACAAGAAACAACAAGTGTTGGCAAGGATGGGGAGAAAAAGGAACATTCATGCACTGTTGGTAGGAATGCAAACTGGTGAAGCCACTATGGAAAACAGTACAGAGTTTCCTCAGAAAAGTTAAAAATAGAACTACCCTGTGATCCAGCAATCACACTACTAGGCATATACCCAAAGAACACAAGAACACTAGTAGCAACATTATTTGCAGTAGCCAAGATACAGAAGTAGCCCAAGTGTGCATCAACTGATGAATAGATAAAGAAGTGATATATATATGTATATATATATAGATATGTATATATAGATAGATAGATATCTATATTTTATCTATATATCATCTATAATTATCTATAATATAATCATAATATATAATTTATATATAATTATATATTAAATATATAAAAATATATACATATATAATATATATACATGTATACATATAAATACATATAAATATATACATATATAATATACAATATAAATGTATAAATATATATAAAACTCTATATATTGATATATGTTAATATATATGTGAGATATATATAGCCCATGTCCATCAACTGATAAATAGATAAATAAGTGAAAATATATATATATATGTATGTGTTTAATAGATTACTCAACCATAACAAAGAATGAAATCTTGCCATTGGCAAGGACATGAATAGAGCTAGAGAATACAATGCTAAGCAAAATCAGTTATAGAAAGACAAATACCATACTATTTCACTCACATGTTGAATTTAAGAATAAAAAAAAAAAACCAAAAAACAAGCAAATGGAAAAAAAAATGAGAGAGAGAGATCAAGAAACATACTTTTAATTATAAAGAACAAACTGATGGTTACCAGAGGGGAGGGAGAAGTGAGGGGTAAAATAAGTGATGGGGATTAAGAAGTAAACTTGTGATAGCACTGGGTGTTATATGGAAGTGTTGAATCATGATATTGTACACCTGAAACTAATATAATACTGCATTTTACCTAACTGGAAATAAAAATAAAAATAAAGTCAAATAAAAAGAAAGTGTGGAATTAAATGAAATTCAGTTTCAGATGGGATGTCAGATCTATCTGTCATTTACCTGATTTTTCTAGCCTGAAGTCAAGCTAATAGATCGTCTTCATTTCCAGTTTCATGTTAGGGGGTTAGCAGCAGAGATTAAAACATTATGTCAAATCCATTATATTCTTTGTATTGTTATTTGAAGAGTTTGCAAGTAAAGTAAAAGGGGTATATTTTTAAAATTCGTGTGTAAGTATTTATTCCACTGCTTGGTTAAATCTTTGTTTTGATACCTGATTTCTATGTGAACCTCAGCCAAAACTGTGTTACAAGTAGGTGCTTATGGTTTTACAAAGGCATTTTGGGGTCTGCAGATAGACTTTTGCGGGAGGAATCAAGATAATCACTCTAAAAATTGAGTTCTAAATTATAGTCTATTATTTTCTCATGAACGGCAGTATTATCCTATAACCCAATGGTCTAACCCTGAAAAGTCACAAATCCTAAATTTTTATAATGTATTTCTTCCACTGTAACAAAAAATGGGAAATAATTTAATAATAAAAAGTTCTAAGTAGCATATATCTATGTATAAAAGTTACCACTTCCTAATTATAAGAAAGATACTTAAACTTTTTGTTTATATCTTCATTTCTACACTTCAAGTATGCATATATATTTTTTTATTAACTCAGATGAACTCCTAATCATATCATCCCTATTGAGCATACTCACCTAAAAACTTTTATTAGAAAATGCTTCCCTAGCTACATATTGGATAATTTTAAAGTATTCTGCCTTTTTAAAAATCCCCTATTATTAAAATGTCAGACATCTCTATTTACTATAATTGAAAAATGTATACTAATGTAAAGATTTCAGAGTTATATATTTGCTTTACCTCTTTTATTAAAACAAAAAAAAGTCCTTTTGATATATAATTATTATTAGTGACATCGTAAAAGAACATGCTGTAAATTCTTAAGCACTTGGTTACTATTTTGACTTTACATTTCACAATTTTGCAATAATTTCACATAATTTTATTAGAGCATAGCATCCTAATTAAATATATGCATTTACCTTCTTCGATAAAAGTTAAAACAGATAAGTGATTAATTTGTTTATATTAAAATAAGGACAGTGGTCAGAGTTTATGTTGTTCCAATAATATTTACTATCAGTTAATGTTATATATTCTAAATATTTTAAAAATTATATTCACCTAATTTTCTTGTCCTTCCTAATGTATCTTGTAATTATCAATTAGAAAACAATTATAGATTCATTTCTTTATTCCCTTTATTAAACTCATATGACAAATTTAAATGACAATCTTATCATTATCAAACATTGCAACACGCTGTTTGGTTTTACCAAGCATTTTTAAAAAATTAACCATACATTAAATGATTTACCTACCAAATTTAATTAGTTTGACATAAGAGGGAAGTCAGGCTATTCAGAAGATTTCTTTCATAATAGACCTTGAACTATTTGCTCCTTATTAATAGTGAATCTCTGAAAGAATTTTTTTCACCTACCACACAAATGCCATTTATGAAAATACTAAATGATATCTGGTAAATGCAATTTGTTCAAGATTTGGACAAGAACATTAAACTGAGCCCGGAAATCAAATATGTGACCATATGATGTTGGCCTTATGCTTTAGTTTAAGACAGTGGCTGATATTTTAAAGTTGTCTGCCTAGTGGGAAGACCAACAACTAATAATGCTCATGGTTTTTCATTAGTTGCTCCTGGCTCCTCCTTGATTCAACTTCCTTCCTGGTTTTAATGTAGGATTTCTGCTTCTGCATTAGCAGAGGCCTCTCCAATTGTCATTCGATTAAATTCCAATCCTCCTGAGGACTTATGTTGATAACATTAATTTCAAATTCAGTTAGCTGATTTCCTTTTGCAATGGCCAGCTCCAATCTGTGATATGATGTTTGTTTAATCTACCTGTCAACATAGAATGCTGAGTGATAAATCACTGGTCTATTTCTAGTCTAGTCTATTTCACTGTCATGTCATATTCTGATTGGTTGGTTTCAAAATGGTAGCATATTGTGCTCGTCTTCATTTCTTGGGTGCATATTATAAACTTTTTGGGTAATTCTGCTCTGGTCATTCACCAGCTTGTCTCCACTAAAACAACTTGACTATTATATTTTGGTAGTTTGAGTGTCACATTAGTTTATGTCATTTATAACAATTAGATCCTGGCACTCACCCCATTTTCTAATGATGGGTTTGAACTTTGTTGAAAGCACTGTTGTCTTTTTTGTTTCTTTGTTGTGGCAAAAAGTAACTTTGGAATAAGCTGACAATGAATTCACTGGGGTCCAAAGTCAGCTATGGTTACCAGTTCTGTTGGAGGATGTGTGCATTTACATCTAAGTGGGTATAAGTGTTACTTTAATTTACAGTTTTACTTTTTAGTGTCTCATTATTATTTAATCTGTCTGTGTAGTTTATAAATAATGGATTTACTTGTCATATGAGCAATATACAATATGCCACATTTCACTTTTGGCTATCCCATCTTTCTTATTTTTAATTTTTAAAATTTTTAAAATTTATTTATTTACTTTGACAGAAAGCAAGCAGGGGAGGAGAAGAGAGAGAGAGGGAGAGAGAAAATCTCAAACAGGCTCCATGCTGTCATAGCAGAGCCCAACGCAGGGCTTGAATTCACGAACCACTCTGATCATGACCTGAGCCGAAACCAAGAGTCAGATGCCTAGCCAACTGAGCCACCCAAGTGGCCCTTCCATCTTATTTTCTAATGGCATCAAAATGTCTTCAAAAATTTTTAGGACCTATCAGTTGAGTTACTTTTAGAAATGAGTTATTTAGTTAAAAAAATAAAAACTATTAAACAAAACAATTTATGACAAATAAAACCAGGAGATGTATGGGATAAAGTAAAAAGAACTGATGTATTTCAAAGGATCTCATTCATTGTCTCTCAAGGTACATACTGATGCTCACTCTGCCTTATTCAGGTATTTGCATTGTACACACCAATATTTTAATTTTAGTCACACTAGTTTATGACAAACCAGTGGAAGTGATGAGAGGAGAGAGGATGTTGAAGAAAACTAAAGAGTGATGCAATGATTTACAGAAGTTGGCTAGAAGAAAACCAGTGTTTCTTAAATCAGGAGAGCCAAACTGAGAAACTGAATGTCAATTGCAGGTTAGTTTATCAGTCTTCTCAGGCAGCCATAAAAGGTACCACATACTGGGTGGCTTAAACAACAGAAAAAATTTTTTTCTCATAGTTCTGGAAGCTGGAAATCCAAGGTCAAGGTGCTGACAGGTTTGCTTTCTCCTGAGGCCTTTCTTGTTGGTTTGTAAATGGCCGTGTTCTCACATAGCCTTTCTTCTATACACACACATTTCCGGTGTCTCTTCTTCTCCTAAGGACATCAGCTCTACTGGATTAAAGGCCTACATTTATGACCTCATTCAGCCTTAATTATGTCTTTGAAGGCTCTGTTTCTGAATGCAGTCACACTAGGGTTTAGGGCCTGAGTGTATGAATTTGAGAGGGTCACAATTCAAATCTATAAGAGTTAGCAATGCACAAATCAGTACAAAACCATGCCGGAAGATGACACACTCTTAGGCTACATCTATCAATTGTATTCTCAATAGAGTCTTGACACGGTTTGAAATTAAAATACCCCCATCAGCTACAAATAGCAATGCCAGGAAGCAAAGGAAACTACCAGACCAGTGGAAAGCCATGAAGTGTGAATGGGCTAGAATTCATGCTTTCTATGAGATTTTTGGTCTTAAAATCTCTTCATTAATAACAACAATGAACAAATGGAACTTGAAATTAATAATGCAATATAACTTACATTAGCAACCCCCAAATAAAATACATAGGCATAGATCTAACAAAATATGTAAAAGATCAATAGGAGGAAAGCTACAAAACTCTGATGAATTAAATAAAAAATGAAGTGACAGATCATGTTTATTGATAGGCAAAGTAAATGTCATCAAAATGTCAGTTCTTCCCAACTTGATATATACACTCAATGCACTCCCTAACAAAATCCCAGGATGTTAGTTTATGGATATCAGTCAGCTGATTCTAAAGTATATATGGAGAGGCAAAACATCCAGAATAGTCCACACAATATTGAAGGGAAAAAACAAAGTTAGAGGACTGATACTTCTTAACTTCAGCCTTTACTATATAACTATATTATTCAAGATAGTATTCAATATTGGTGAAATAACAGACATATAGATTAATGAAATAGAACAAAAAGCCAAGAAATAAACGTTCATAAATATAGTCAACTGATCTTTGACAAAGGAGCAAAGGAAATACAATGGAAATGCAATGGAGTAAAGATATTGTCTTTAACAAATGGTGTTAGAACACCTGGACACCTACATTACAAAAAAAAAAATGATAAAAATTTTAAAAAAGAATCTAGATAAGGAATTTAACCTCTTCATAAAAATTAACTCAACATGTATCACAGACTTAAATGTAAAATGTAAAACTATAAAACTCCTAGAAGGTAATGTAGGAGAAAATATAGATGACCTATGGTTCCATGACATCTTTTTGATATAATACCAAAGACATAATCAATGAAAGAAAAAAATTGAAAAGCTGGACTTCATTAAAATTAAAACATTCTGCCCTGTGAAAGACAATGTCAAGAGAATTAGAAGACAAGCCACAGACAGGGAAAAAATATTTGCAAAGACACATCTGAAAAAAGGCTGTCTTCTAGTATACATAAAAAGTCTTAAAACTCAACAATAAGAAAGCAATCTGATTAAGATATGATCCAAAGACTTTAAAGACGCTTCATCAAGGAAGAAAAGGAGATGGCAAATAAGCATATTTAAAGATGTTCCACATTCTATGTCACCAAGGAATGCAAATTAAAAAGCAAGGTACCACTATACACCTATTAGAATGACTAATATCCAGACACTGGCAACACTAAATGCTGGTGAGCATACGAAACAACAGGAATACTCAGCCATTCCTGGTGGGAATGCAAAAGAGTACAGCCACTTTGGAAGATAGTTTAGCTGTTTTCTGCAAAACTAAACATACTACTACCATGCAATCCAGCAATTGTGCCTGTTTGTATTGAGCCAAAGGAGTTGAAAACTTATGTCCACACAAATACCTCCGCATAGTTGTTTATAGCAGCTTTACTTATAATTGCCCAAACTTGGAAGCAAGCAGGATGTCCATCAATAGACAAATGGATAAATTGTGATACATCCAGGCAATGGAATATTATCTATTTAATACTAAAACAACATGAGCTATGACATAGAGGAAATTGAAATGCATATTACTAAGTGAAAGAAACTAATCTGAAAAGGTTACATACTTTAGGATTCCAACTATCTAACATTCTTGAAATGGTAGAACTATGGAGACCAAAAAAAAAAAAAAAATCAGCGGTTGCCAGAGGTGAAATAGGGAGAAATGAACAGGCAGAACACAGAGGATTTTTGTGGTAGTAAAACTACTCTGTATAAAACTATAATAATGATATATGTCATTGTACATTTGTCCAAATCCATAAAATATACAACACCAAGGGTCAGCCCTAAAGTAAACTACAGATTTGGGATGATTATGGTATGTCAATGCTGGCTGACCTTTGGTAACAGATATGACATTCTAGTGAGTGATGTTGATAATGGGGAAAACTATACATGTGTTCGGGTAGGGATATATGGGAATTCTCAGCACCTTCTCCTCAATTTTGCTGTGAACCTAAAACTGATATAAAAAATCGTCTTTAATAAAAAAATCTCTGAGTTAAATCTGCATCTTCTCAACTGGCATTAATGATTAAAAGATAGCTGTATGTCCTATTATCCCAGGGCCTCCAGTATTCCTTTTAATGAACAGATTAATTGCCTCTATCAACATGGCAACCTAATTGAGACAATTAATGCTTCCAGCAACTTGCTAAAAGAGACATGAACAAAACCATGGATAGATAATAAAAAAAGATCTGAAATGACTGTGCTTTTTGTTGTATAAACTCACTCTTAAGATGTTTTTCAAACATTTCAAAAATCAGACAAACATGAGAACACATTTTTCAAAACTTGAAATTAGTGGTTGGTAAGAATGCAGATCTCTTTTACAAAACCTAAATTTACTCATCAGATTAATTTCAAAAGTAAAGATTTCAAACACATGTTTACCAAAGGAAGCATCAGGATGGGGAAAATTGTGTCTATTTTTTCCTATGATATCCTGAACTCCCAGAATAGCAACAAACTGGGCATTTGTAAGTATTCTTGAATAAATGGAAGGCTAAAATAGACAGCACTACAAACATTGTATTCATATGATTGTTCAGAGATATTAACCAAGCATTTTTTAATCAAATCAGGTAGAAGTGAGTGCAGTACTTCCAAAGCAGTGTCCCATACTGTGGAGATAGCTCATGAGGGAGATGCCATCATTCTGGAATGATTTGAGAGGTGTAAGATTGTTTCACCGAGTGCCTGGGTGGCTCAGTCAGTTAAACATCTGACTCTTGACTTCAGCTCAGGTCATGATTTCAAGGTTAGTGAGTTTGAGCCCCGCGCTGGACTATGCTCTGACAGTGCAGAGCCTGCTTGGAATTATCTCTTTCCCTCTCTCTCTGCCTTTACCCCACTTGTGCGCTCACTCACTTTTTCTCTTTCTCTCAATATAAAGAAATAAACTTATTGTTTTTGTAAAAAAAGATTGTTTCTCAATTTCTATTAGATATGAGACAGAATTGGTCACCATTTATCACATCTGTCAATACTAAAAATGACTATGACTAAAGAGGAAAAGGACCCCAGCATCTGATTATGAGTGCTTTGATCTGAATGGCCTACATGTTGACTAAGAACACAGAAGTGTTCAAGTTCAATCTATTCTCTGAGGAGTCACCTTTAAAGAAAACACTTTGTTTTTCTATTTATAGGTAATCTTTTATTGAAAGTTGCTCATATGAAGGGAGAAAATGCAAATGCAAGAAAGTAGCCTGAAAGGGAATACGAGTCATTATTTGCAGTTTTCTAGAAATATATATTGTAAAAATATACTTGAAAACACTGTTCTGATTTGATCCTGAGATCAACTCTTCATAATAGGACCTCTAACAAAGACTTGCAGTTCATAAGGCAATTAAGGCTAAGTGACTCTCTCTTTGTGAATTAAAGGAAATAATGAGTTCACTGAAATATGAAGTACCGAGGACCAAAAAAAAAAAAAAAAAGAAAAGGAAAGGAAACAAACAAACAACAACAACAAAAAACAACTCCAGAGCTGTGCACCAAGAATAAAATAAATGATGCATAAATTATGCAATTCTAGTAGATTTGTCACTTTCCCATGATTGGTTTAAATTAATGGGCCCCTGCCTGTTTCCACAACATGATTACAAAAATAGCCTCTCTTAGGAGAAAGCAAATATGTAGTGTCTCAGCCGTATATAAGTTGGCCTGTCCACTTGCAAAATTTTAAATAACTGGTTTGTTCAGGGAAATCATAGCTCTAAAATATTGTTTACAATGTGTGCAGAATCACATCATAATGACAGCAGAGTTAAGTTGAAAACTTTCAAGTGACATACATTATCATCTGAATTGGGAAATCAAGTATGGAAGCTTTGAAGCAAGCAAAATAGTGATAATCTATACTGAATTTTAAAAAATTAATAATGCAAGCCAACTGTTAATGAAATAGAAAGACTATTCACACACACTTACCAAAGAAAGGCTATTAATGGAAATAAGATCAACTTCAAATTAGCATGGATGATTTTTTTAATGTCGGCTTATATGCTAAATATAAAATCTCTAAGTACCATGGAATCTGACAAGAATTTCAAAACAAAAGAGAGAATAGAATGATTTAAATGTAACATGAGGAAATACTTTACAAACATGTTTATGAGAGGTTACTAACATCTCACAAAGTAATAATTAAGTGCATTTCTAAATTATTAATTGCAGTGAACTTAAATATACATATTTTTTCCATTTTGAAAACTGAATGAACATTTTCTTAAAAAAAATAATTCTCTAGTTGTTCAAAATGGGAATGCAACACAAAGGTACAGTGATAGAATGAGACATGCTAATGAGATCCTTCCAGGCAATGACTCCTTATTTGCCTTTATTTCTCTAAAACTGAAGGGTCAGTGGCTGAGACATAAAAGATGGTAAGTAAATGTTTAAATAATGAAATTGAACTGAGTCCTAATGAACATAATCATTGGAGTCAGACAGCTTTAGTTCAATTCTTGGAGCCATCATTTTTATGCTGAGTTGTCTTGGAAAAAGTCACCCAATCTATTGGACTCATTTTTTTCTTTCTTGAAAATAAAAATGTCCCCACTTTTTCAGGTCATTGTAAAGATTAAATGAGGTTATATGAATATTGAGCAAATGTGGCACACAGAAACATGTAGTCAGCACTCAGATCATGACAGCCGTTGCTAGTAATCCCTTCTGGTTTTTAGGACATTCCCAAAAGGACAGCTCTCTCAGCCTCGGTCAATATGCCGAGCTGCCCCAGGAAGCTTAGTTGCCTATTTCCTATTCCCGGGCTATTACATTCCCTCTCCCATCACTTTTAGTGCATTCGCTTCACGTATGTTAATTCTTATTATTGCATACACTGTGCTATTTAAAAATTATCTGCCCTTTCATGAGTCTGCTCCAGTAATATGTGAGTTATCTAACAAGAAGAAATATGTCATATCAGTGACTGATAGAGTCCTTTTAGATAGTAGGCGCAACGATTTGATTAATTATCAATACACAGGAAATAATCTTTCCTTATATTTTTCTTTTAATTTTTATGGATAAGTCCTTGTTTGAGAGAAAAAGGTTGATCTTGGAACATTGTGCTATAACTTTATTAAAATAAAATTGAAGCACCTGCGTGGCTCAGTCAGTTAAGCATCTAACTCTTAATTTCGGCTCAGGTCATGATCTCTGGTTTCTGGGTTTGAGATCTGAATCAGGCTCCAAGCTGATAGCCTGCTTGGGATTCTCTCTTTCTCTCTCTTTCTCTCTGCCCCTACCCAATGTATTCTCTCTCTCTTTTTCAAAATAAGTAAATAAACTTAAAAAATATATATAATATGATGTTATGACACAAAATGCTGTTGTCAATGTACTTTGAACATGGAGTTGTGGATGTGCTGATGCAATGCCTATTAACTATGAGATTCAAGAAGAGGAAAGATTAAGCTGTGTGTGGGAATTTAATCAGAGTATCACACCATAAGCACACATCGGCGCATCTTTAGAGGTCCAAGAAAAGAAATTTTAATTTACTTTGTGAAACATAAGCTTCAAAAGGTATTTGATCAACTTATAAAAATGAATTCAAGAAGGAATTGAGTAAAGCTATAAATAATAGATCCACAGTAAAGTATTAAAAGGAAACTTAAAAATCAGTGAGGAGAGAGTATATCCCTCACCTTTGGAAATTTTTATCTTGGAATATAATTTCTGTGCTGCCATACAAAGATGTTTTAGAGTTACTTTCAGAGAAGTTTAGATTAATTCCATCAGCACAGTATTTCTTGCATCCTTACTATAAAGAAAGTTGGAAAGTTATTTACTCTGTTTTCATATTTTAGAGGAAGGAGAATCACATGACTCAAGTCTCTGGAATACATTAAGTAGATTTTAGAAATTCCCATATGATCAAGGTCCCCAAAGTATAGAACTTTAGGACAAAATAAAATGGAGGGAGAAGGAAGGAAGGAATAGAGGAAGGAAGGAAGGAAGGAAGGAAGGAAGGAAGGAGTGTCTTAGAACATTGTTATTAAGATTTTTGTATAGATGAACTGTGAAAATTGATATTGTATCAGAACTCTTATCTCTAACTCAGACACAGGGAGATTTCAGATCAATTTAGTAGGAAAATCACCAAGGAATAATACTTAACATTTGAGATGCAGAGAGTGAGGTCATTGAGGGAATTATTCCAATGACCTGAAGGACTTCAGTTCCATTTTAATCCTGCTTAACATAATCCCCTATTATACACACTCTATATTTCAAGAGCTTTGTGGAAGCACATTTCTCAAATTGTTACAACTTAGTTCTCACACAAAGAAATAGTGAGTACATGTTGAAGTTTTATTTAATCCATTGAGTGATCATCTCAGAAGAATGACTTGAGATGATGAACCAAAAAAAAAAAAAGAAAGAAAGAAAGAAAGAAAGGAAAGAAAAAACAGAGATATACACAGTTAACTAGGGCAAGTAACAAGAGATGAGTACTATGTTATGCACAAACTGGTTAATATCCTTTAGGCCAAGGAGACTGTCATTGCTGAGGTCATCTTCTCTATGGGAAAGGAAAAACTATTAACCCACCTTACACTTTCCTGCAAAGTTAACCTTTAACTATATAGGATGCTAAAATAGCTGAATCCCTATCAATTGTGAAGCTACTCCAACAAAGTAAAATTCCACAAGAACGACAGATGGTCATTAAAGAGGATTATTAGGACATGATCTAAAATGATATTAAAAAGTCTCACAATCATCATATGCTTAATTTCCAAATTCCAAGTATTACATAATGTTTCGTGCACACCAGCTAAAGAAGATGAAATAGCTTAAGGCACAATTCTAAATTCTTAGCTAAATTCAAGAATAGGAAAGGAAAAAAATGCATGGATGGAAAAAAAACTATTGCAAAGATTAGGAAGAAAGTGAAATTTCATATTGATGCTGGTGAGTGGAAGAACAAAGATGTGTGGGAGAGAGAGACACACAAAAAAATCATTCTTTGAGCTCTATGACAGCTATAAAGCCATTTCTATATAGGGAGAATCTCTGTTTTCAGGTAGAGTGGGAAATGTAGCGGTTTCCGCCTCTTCCAGAAGAATCACAGGATTCTCAGGAAATAGTGGATACGGGAATGCCATTAACTTCTCATAGGTAGGAAACATAGTGATGATTTATATCTCTTACCTAAAAATCAGATATAGACCTGGCCAGACAAACCTGGTGCTTTAAAGTTGTTTCAGAGGTGTGTGTCTGGATGGCAAACTGACCTGACTTATCATCACATGTTGGGACAAATAAGAGACTTTCTAGAGACGGAAATCCAACTTCACCCCCAAAGAATCCCAGACGTTGTTTAGTACCATGAGTGTTTCCTCTGTTTACCTCTTAAAACTAGCTTTTCCCAATCCTTAACACTTCAAAATCAACCAAAAAAGGTGAAATCTCTATTAGTTTACTCTTGGAAATCTTTGTGATCATGCTCCCTCTTTCTTATTCCCTTTTCCTTTTGCTACTTTTTGTAGCTCCTAGAAAATCACCTCTATAACCTGACATTTCCTTACCTAAAGTCAATCCTGCCTTTTCCCTAATGCTGAAGTATTCTTTGAACCCCCCACCCCACCAGGAGTAGACATTGCACTCTTCCTTCTCGGTGGATTTCAGGACTGTGAGCTGATTGGCATCCTCTTTCTTGGCTACTGCTCTTGTACCCATGTTACTTTGTCCAAACCTCTCCTCGCTATTATTACCTAATAACACATCTACTTCGATGCATTCCTAAGGAAATTTGGTACTGTCATAATTTTCACTTCATGAGGTTTCTGACTTTATCATATTTTTTTCATTAGCCTAGTACCAATTAGGCAATCAGGAGTCTTAAAGAGACATGCTGCAGTCAGAAAGGTATTCTTTATCTTATTCTTCAGAAAAATAATCTAATAGGGGCTTTAAGCAATTACATATCTAGAAAGTAAAGTACACTTGCTAAGAACAATAAGCAATGCCACACTAATCCATTTGATTTTTGGAAGGGTTAGTGGACTGGAAACTACCTGAGGACAAGGATTACATCTATGGAGGTTATCACTGAAACCCAAGTACTTAGCAAATAATAGGTACTTATTAAATGTGTGTTGTATGAATGAATGACTGACCAGCTAACTAATTAAGAGTGAGTCATAATCAATTTCCAAGCATAGTATGCAAGGATTTTCCTGGGATTTCCAACAGTTCTTAATAAAGTTTTGGGAGTGATGGATGTTATAAACCAGGCAAAAGATAACTTCTACCTATCTTCTTTTAGAAAGACAAAGCTAGAAAAGCCCCAGAATAAGAGATGTATTACCTATTTAGTATTATTTTATAAACAAAATTAATACTGATTTGTTCCATTTAAAGAGTCTAAATTTCTTGGAGATTTAAAAATATATTGTGTAAAATGTTTAAAAATTAGCTAATTAATGAGATTAAACATACATTGTTTTATAAATATGTGATCCTACTTTAGCATAAGAAAATATAGGTAATTCTGATTTTTAATGATTCACTAAATAGAATAGCAACATTAACTTTATGGTAATGGAAACTCTTAATTGAAGAATTAAGGAAAACATAAAATTCATGGAGTCTATATTATCCAAATATCCTAATCAGATGCTTCCATAGCATGGAACTATTTGAGATTCTGTATTATTGGGGAAATACTGATATTTTTAAATTATTGTATCACATTTCAAAGTGATGTTACTTAATTTGCTCTTTGGTCTTTGTATGTAGAGGTCATGGTCTGTAAGCAGAAAACTAGTCTGTGTTTTAAAAAATACTATAAAAGTAAAGTAAAAATAATATATCTTACTGGCAGTCTAAGAGGATTTTTTGTAGTAGATAACATGTTTCCATTTTGACCTTTTCTGGGGTAAACAAAACATGTATTATTTGTAATTCTTCCTAGATAGTGGATACACATATTAAAGTAAAGGCATAGGAAAAAAAAAAGGAAAAAAAAAACCAAGGACTTTTTCTTTTCAGTCATTTCAAAATGTGAGTCATCAAAGCTTTATAACAATGGAAACTTTTGAAAATATGAAACAATCTGAAATTAATCCATTAGTTTGTTATGTATATGTGTTATTTTTAGAAAAAGCAACATATTTCAAAGCAATTCAATATTTGTATAATACTGGATATATTAAAATTATAATTATATAATATTAATTAAATTAAATGACACTATAATAGTTAATGCTTAATATTAAAACAAATATGCATTATGTAGAATGTTACATTTTAAAATACTAGCATATTGGATTTATAATAACATATAGATTAATTTGAGGAAACTTAATTTTGGCTGTATTACCAAATAAATAATGCATGATTTCCATAACTAAAATCAATTTACCATGTCTTTGCTTTACCAGTCTTACTCATTTTTTAGTAACATCAGATGACGAATTACATATTATACCTTCACTCTGAGTTCCTTTGAGAACTTAGAACTGACAAGGTACCTATGCTAATGTCATATTGGTCTGTTATCAGAAAAAAAGGCATTTCATAAAAGTGAGCTTTCTAGATACTGAAATTTTAATAAATGTAACCACTAAACAATTATTAACTATTTTATGAAAATCTTTCTAAAATGCAAGATATCTGTATGATTTTTTTAAAACGTACTCTGAATATGCAATTAACTTCACTTCATGACTATGTTATTTGTGTTTGTATTTAAATTCCAGTATATTAACATACCATGTAATATTATGTTCAGATGTATGATATAGAGTCAATACTTCCACAGATAGCCAGTACTCATCACAAGTGCCTTCCTTAGTCTCTGTTACCTTTTTAACCCATCCCCTTACTTCATGACTATGTTATGTAATTAATATTGCTCATTATAATGCTTTGCTAGATGTGTGTGTGTGTGTGTGTGTGTGTGTTTATAGTATGAAAGGCAAGACTTAAGCATGCTTTGGTGCTTTTATAATTCTTGAACTTGCTTTCTTTTATCCACCTACTGCTTAACACAGTTCTAGCTTCTGCAATAATAACTTCTGCTTATATCCAGTTGGACTCAATATATACAATATTACATTTTATATACATTTATATATCTCATTTTATTTTATTTTTTTTTCAAACGTTTATTTATTTATTTTTGGGACAGAAAGAGATAGAGCATGAACGGGGGAGGGGCAGAGAGAGAGGGAGACACAGAATCAGAAACAGGCTCCAGGCTCTGAGCCATCAGCCCAGAGCCCGACGCGGGGCTCGAACTCACGGACCGCGAGATCGTGACCTGGCTGAAGTCGGACGCTTAACCGACTGCGCCACCCAGGCGCCCCTATACCTCATTTTATATACATTTTTAGTACATAGGCAGACAATCTGTTAGCTTTTTTGAATATTAAAGATAATTTTTTTTTATCTTTGGGTTCTTGCCTCTATTCTGAGTTACTGTTATAAAATCTCAAGATAATGAGGTATCTGTATATACATGTTAGTCATTGTTACTCTGCAAGGCAGAGGCAGAAATTATTGTATAAATATTTGCACACAAGTTAAATATCTCTTATTTAAGTTACTACTGGTGTTGTAAAAGAAGTCTGATGAATTTTTAGGGGATAAATTTGTCATTTAGAAGTTTCAGGGTCTTAAAAGGATGATGCACTTGAAAAATAAAGTAATAAAGGCAGATGAACTGAACCAACAAGTATAGAAATTGCAAACAGGTGATAAGGAAAACTTGTATAAACTCATAGTTAGATGCCATGTGACTCAGTTTTGGCCAAGAAGATGAGATTCTGGGAAATCTTCTGCTTTTCTGATAAAAGAAATAGATTTGATTGTTATTGCCCTTGTCCCCTTCATCCTACCTTGTGCTTCGATCTAATATCTGGAGCTAGACAATCAGTTTGCCACCAGGAAGGAAAAAATAGGTTGAGGGCTCAGAAAGATACTGTCACTGGCATCATCAGGGCACTGGTCCTTGAACGAGTGAACTGAACTGAATAAGTTCAGTAACTCTGTGCCCCAATTTACTGCAGACAGTACTCCTAACTGATGAAAGAATTGCACAGAGTTTGTTATAAACAGAGGTAAAATGAAGAAACCTTGAAAATAAATGTTAATTTAGTTTGGTAAATTATTTTTGCTTTGATTCTTTGTTGAAATAAATTGTATATAAGCATCTGCAGCATGCCGTAAATCCAGTACTCTTTGATTTAGAATTAATACTATTGGTAAAAAGGACACTCAGTAGTCTGAGAAGATATGTTTAAATATCAACTATGCCATTTTCTATTTGTGTAGCATTGCATAATTTAGATAGCCTCCCAGGCCTAAGCTCCTCTGTAGTTACTATGTGTACTTTGTCATAATGTTAGAAGCAAATTAAATGTTGTAATGCATAGAAAATACACAGGAGGGTGCCTGGCATATAGCATATAGAGTCAATGCTCAATATTTTTATTTATAGTATATTGTTAGATATATCGATTATTTTATAGATTATCTAATATTGATAAGTTAAAAATAAAGAGAATTTCTTTAAATCATACCACCTTTTATTTTTGTTAAGTTGTTTGTTTATTTATTTATTCATTTATTTATTTATTTTGAGAGAGAGAGAGAGAGCATGAGCAGGGTGGGGGCAGAGAGAGAGAGAGAGAGAGAGAGAGAGAGAGAGAGAATCCCAAGCAGGCTCTACACTGTCAATGCAGAGCCCAATGTGGGACTCTAACTCATGAACCTGTGAGATTATGACCTGAGCTGAAGTCAGACGCCTAATGGACTGAGCCACCCAGATGCCCCAACCATACAACACTTTAAAGTAAATATCGACTGAATTTATTAGACATTTATGAAGTGCTCACTAAGTATCTGAAAGTCTGTCAGTTGCTGGCAACACAGAGATAATCAGAATATAATTCAGGAGATGTGGAATAGCAGGGAAGGTGAAGATGAAAACAAAGCATAGTAAACACTAAAATACAATTACAAACAAAGGACGGGAGGAGTAAAGAGAGAGGTATACTTAATACTCCTATATTTACTAGGGGAGGAGTATCAGATATTTGCAGTAAGTATTAAAGGAACCTAGGATAGAAAAATAAAGGAGAAAATGTCATGTCAGGAAGAGGGAGAGAATACATAGAGGCAAGAGATGTGCCACATAGTGGTATGTTTTGGAAAATAGAACCGTTTATGCATGGCTTATGGGGAGAAGTGTAAAGATGAAACAGAACATATTCTTGGAATCAGATTAGGAAAGTCCTTGTATAGCTCTCAAAGCTTAGATTTCAAATCAGCATAAAGAGTGGTTTTCAAATTATGTTCCACAGAATCCAATTATTCCACAGAAGCCTCGGGGCTTCTGGCTTGTGTGTGAAAAAGAATAAACAGGTGCAGTTTTAGGATTCACTCCTCCGTTTAACCAATTTCTGCACATTCTTGTTGTTAAAAATGTACGCACACATGCAGATACTTAGCTAGGCATTGGCGTATGATTGCTTTTCCAACGGGGAAAATCATGCCAAAAATAAAGACCTGATTATCAGATAACATGTTTATGTTTTCATATTTTCTATTCAAAAGTTTACTCTGGCAAGGGTGTGAGGAATGTTCCTGTGAAGGTCGTTAATAATCAACGTGAGAAACCAGATAGTGTAGGCTTGAACTAAAGCCCTGAAAATGGGAATAAAGAAGGGTTGGAAGTTATGATAGTTTCAGGGACAGAATCAATAGTTTGGGGGACTTAATACAAAGATCTTCAAGATCTTTTCTCTTATGACTCCTAAAAATAATTGTGAAACCTTTGATCTCTCATCATGTACTTTTATATTGGTTTCTATTTTTTTGTTTGAAATTTCAATAGTAGCAAAGAATAGACTTATCTGGCATATTTTAAACACTGATATTTTATTTTTTTATTTTTAAGTATTTTATTTATTTTTGAGAGGGATAGAGACAGAGTACTAGTGGGGGAAGCACAGAGAGAGGGGAAGACACAGAATCTGAAATAGGCTCCAGGCATTGAGCTGTCAGCACAGAGCCTGACAGGGGGCTCCAACTCGTGAACTGTGAGATCATGATCTGAGCCGAAGTCAGACACTTAAATGAATGAGCCCCCCAGGTACCCCTAAACATTGACATTTTAAAAGATACTATTCATTACTATGAAACATATCCAGTAGAGTCTAAATTCCATAACAAGTTGATTTCAACCATTATTCAGTAGAAATGAAATAAAAAAGATTTTCTTTAACAGTTGTAAATTTTATCTCACTACTTTTATTTCTTGACTCTATCCTAATAAAAATATTGCATATTTGAAAGTTTTTGATAGTCACCAGATCATGTTTTTTTTCCAATTTTGAAATTTACACTTAAAATTTTAATTTCCCTTCATTTTTTTTGTCTGTAAGTTGTTTAGTTCTATTCTTATTTCATTCTTAGAAAATGAAATGATATTTTGTCAAAAATCAATGAAAGGTAAAAAGTTGCAGTTATGAAGGATGAATAAATCGAGAGGGAGGTATGAAGAACAGCATGAAGGCTAAAGGTCATAATACTGTATCAAATTTTGGAAATGTGCTGAGAGAGTAGATTTTAGCAATATGAAAAAATCAGTAATATTAAAACATATTCATCAGCTTGACTAGTAATTATTCCACCATGCACATGTATATCAAATCATCCTGTTGTATATTTTACATAAATTTTATTTAAAAATAAATAAAATGAAAACAAACTAAATAAAAATGTTCTTCTGTGAGTGTAAGTAAATATTGATATTTAAATATTCACACTAGGGCAAAATTAGCATTGGATATATACTTAAGAAATTAATTTGTTTCTAAACGTGTTCTGACTGCATATTACTTTGTTACTAAAAACTAATAGCACTCTATGATTCTAATGGTACAGCAAAACTGTGCACTTTTAGAGGTCACAATGTTTCAACATTGCACCAACTATTTAATTTCTGGGCCATTTGGTTATGGAACAGATTATTTTTTCATTAAAATGAGAGATAACTCAATATATTCTATTTACTTAACACTTTAATACATCTTTGTAAAATAGCAGACATGCAACAAAATGACAGGTGTGTGATTAATCTAATATATACGTTAGGCCCTTCTAAATAAAAAAAAATAATGATTTTTAATTTTTTGGTGTAATTATCTTTTTTCCCCAAGGTTTTCCTTTAAGGAGAAAAGTTGTTTCCACAAAACTTTCAGGGAGAGGGATGGGCTAATTCTATACATGCCATTATAACCCCTTCAATTACAAGTGATCATAAGGGATCAGATCAAAGATGTAACTTTGCTGAATACCCACTGAGAGTCAGCCAACAGAGGAAAAGAGAACTTTCAAAAGCCATTGCTAACTCAAAGTCTCCAGTGGGTTGTCTCCTGGGAAGTTCATTGCTTTAGGGTGGAAGGAAGAACAGGAAACCTGTCTATTTGATAGCTTTTCTTCCTGATGTGAGCAGGAAGCTGTCTAAACCTAAATAAAAACCACAGAGATAGAGGTGTATAATTTATGTGAGAATCAAACTGTAATTAGCTATAGAAACTTAAGAGATAACTATGTGTACTTTTTGAGTGGCTGTGTTTTATACTGCCGTCCCACCTCCAAAAATGGCATAGAAATGGTAAAATAACTGAAGAATATTATTTGTACAGAACAAATTGAATTATCAATAGCTGGATATAGTTCTTAAAAGTTTTTGCCTTTCATAAATTTAATTTGAGCAAGGAAGAATTCCTATTGGTGAAATTGATTTAATAAGCATGAATATCGTCTGCAGTGAAAGACAGATGCATGTAGCATAAAATGTAAACTGGTGATGCAGAAAAAAAAAATGTCTTAAGTACTGACAATTGAGAACTCCTGTTCAAAATACAATTGGATTTGGTATGATTTTATACACAAAGTTGAGCTATAGATGCAAATATCACAGTTTAACTGCTAAGTGCACTGACACAGAATGTGGACTCTGTGTTAATACTGTATATATTTGTTCACAAATGTTCAATTTCCGCATTCAGCTCTGAAATTATTCCAATTTGAAATGACATTACTTTAAAGGTAGTTTTAGCAAAATTACTATATTTTCACATATTTTATTTAGTAATGAATGTATGTTTTATTCATTAGTATGATATCTGCATCTCTTATAATAAATCTGTTAAATATTTGAAAGGATAAAAAAATTATTCACATTTTTCTCTCCCTAATTAGCACTCATTCATGGTTTTGTGCACTCACACATGAGTCTGTGTGTGTGTGTGTGTGTGTGTGTGTGTGTGTGTAAATAAATTTGATGCATACATTTTACTTTTGTGGGTTTGTTTTTAATTCTATGATGACCAAAGGTGCAATGCAGTGTGATATTTGGATTGTGGTAACTATCAGTCTGAATACTTGCACTTAAACTGCATTGGAATTAACTGTAATATTCTAACATAAAATATTCCAACAAAATTCCACTCGATCATGATGTGTAATCCTTTCAATGAGTTCTTGAATTCTGTTTGCTAATATTTTATGAGAATTTTTGTATCTATATTCATCAGGAATATTGGCCTATGGTTTTCTTGTGGTATATTTATCTGGTTTGGTACCAAGTTAATGTTGGCTGCATACATGAGTTTAGACATGCTTACTCCTCCTTGATATTTCGGAAGAGTTTGAGGATTGGTGTTCTTTATATGTTTGGTAGAATTCTCCAGTGAAACCATCTGATACTGGAATTCATGTGTTAGGAGTTTGATTACTGACTCACTGTCTTTACTTATAATTTGTCTGTTCAGATTTTCTATTTCTGCCTGATTCAGTCTTCAAAAAGACTGTGCTTCTAGAAATGCACCCACTTCTTCTAGGTTATATAACTTTTTGGCATATAATTGTTCATAGAAGTCTCTTATGATTTCTATGCATTTCTGTAGCATCAGTCATAATGTCTCCTTTTTTTATTTTTAATTTGGGTCTTGCCTCTTTTTCTTAGTATAGCTAAAGTTTTGTCAGTTTTGTCTTTTCAAAGAACCAGGTATTAATTCCATTACTCCTTTTTATTGTTCTTTTAGTCTGTGTTTATTTCCACTCTGATCTTTATTATTTCCTTCTTTCTTCTAACTTTGGGCTTAATTTCCTCCTTTTCTTCTAGTTCTTTGAGGAGTAAATTAAGATTGTTTACTTGAGATCGTTTTAACTTCTTAATATGTGCATTTATTGATATAAACTTTCCTCTCAGAACTGCTTTAGCCACATACCACAATAACTGTTATGTTGTATGTCCATTTCCGCTTGTTTTGAGATTTCTTTTAAAAATTCCCATTTGATTTATTCTTTGATGTACTTCTTATTTAGAAATGTGTTGTTTACTTTCCACATCTCACTTTCTTCTTGTTGACTTCTAGTTTCATGCCATTGTGGTCAGAAAAGGTAGTTGGTATGATTTCAATCTTTTTAAATTTCTACTATTTGTTTCATATATTATCGCAAAGACACATCCTGGAGACTTCCATGTACACTTCAGAGGAGTATGTATTCTGCTTTTGGATAGAGTGTTCTCTATATGTCTGTAAAGTCCATTTGCCCTAGTGGTTATGATTTAATTCCAGTGTTTCTTTCTTGATTTTTCTCTTTGGACAATCTATCTATTGCTGATAGTGAAGTAGTGAAGTCCTCTGCTCTTATTGTTTTGTTGTCTATCTCTCCCTTAACATCTGTTAGTATTTGCTTAATCTGTTTCATTGCTTGGGTATTGGGAGTGGTTATATTTACAATAGTTACATTTTCTGATGTATGACCCCTTTATCATTGTATAATGACCTTTGCCTCTTGTTACCCTTTTTGGCTTGAAGTTTATTTTTTCAAATATAAGTATGGCTACACTCACCTAAAAGTTCCATCCTTTTACTCATCTCCTTTTATATTTTTGATATCACAAATTATCTTTTTATGCTGTGATTTCATTACCAATTGTAGTAGCTATAGTTATTTTAATGTTCTTTTTATTTAGTTAACATTTATGCCATAGTTGTTTAATATACTATTCTAAAAAAAAAGAGTTACAGCTTTCTAATTCTGTCTATCACCTTAATCAGAGTTTTGTGGATTTTCATCTTTTTGTTTCAGCTTGAAGAGTTTCTTTCAACATTTCTTATAAGGTTGGTCTAGTAGTGAACTCAGCTTTTGTTTGTCTGGGAAAACCTTTATTTCTCCTTCATATCTGAAGAATAACTATCCCAGGATAAATATTCTTGGTTGGTAATTTTTATCTTTCAGTTCTGAATTCATCATTGCAAACAACATGTAGAGATTCTATAGAGATTCTGCACAGAAATGTGCTGGTAGCCTAATGGGGTTCTAGTGGGTTTTATTTTACATTTTTTCTATTTTATTATTTTTTTAATCCTAGCTACCTTTACATTTTTTTATTTTTAAGAAAATTTAAATGTTTATTTATTTTTGAGAGAGAGAGAGAGAGAGTGTGTGAGTGGGAGAGAGGCAGAGGGAGGGAGACACAGAATCCAAAGCAGTCACCAGGCTCTAAGCTGTCAGCTCAGAGCCTGACATGGGACCTGAACTTATGAACCTCAAGATTATGACCTGAGCTGAAGTCTGACACTTAACTGACTGAGCCATCCAGGCACCCCTACAATTCTTATCATTGACTTTTGATAGTTTTAACATAATGTGTCTTGGAGAAGGTATTTTTGTGTTGAGACAATAGATGTTCTGTCAGTTTTGTGAACTTGTATTATCCAGTTCCTTCCTCTCGTTTGGGAAGTTCTCAACTATCATTTCTCTAAATACACTCTCTGTTCCCTTCTAATGGGTACACCCACTAACAGTATGTTAGCTCTTCTAAGGATGTCTGAAATTCTTGTAGGGTTTCTTCACTTTTTAAAAAATCTTAGTTATATCTCCTCTTCTCCATGAAACATTTCTATATTTCTATCTTCAAGCTCTCTTATTCTCTCTTCCACATTCTAATATATTCATCTCATTTACTGAGTTCTTCAACTTCAGAATTTGTTTAGTTCTTTTTAAAAATTTCAATATCTTTGGTAAAGTACTCCTTCTATTCATTAAATTTTATTCCTGAGATCAGTGGATTGCCTTTCTGAGTTTTCTTGTATCTCAGAATTTCTTCATAACAGCTATTTCAATTTCTTTTTTTACTGTTTGTTTATTTTTGAAAGAGAGAGAGAAAGAGAGCAGGGGAGGGGCAGAGAGAGACGGAGACACAGAATCCACAGCAAGATCCAGCTCTGAGCTGTCAGCACATAGCCAGATGCGGGGCTCGAACCCATTAGCAGCGAATTTATGACCTGAGCCAAAGTCGGATGCTTAACCAACTGAGCCATCCAGGTGCCCTGTAAGAGCTATTTTAAATTCTTGATCAGTTAGAACCAATATCGTGTGTCTTTAGGTTCAGTTGCTAGAAAACTGTAATTTTCTTTTTGTGATACTGTGTTACCGTGATTTTCCATGTTATTTGATGAAAAGTGTCTCTGTCGCCACTTTTGAAGTAGCAAGCACCTTTCTCATCTAGCAAAGTTTTGTTTATTTTGACTCTAAGGGTGCAACAAGTTGGTAATTAGGAGCTTTTCTTTTGTTTCCCAGGAGGTGGCGCTATAGCACAAGTTTTTAGTTTCTCTTACCAGCTCTGACTCACCATTAAGGTTGGGAACAAGTGCATTAAAAACAAAAACAAAGGGGCGCCTGGGTGGCGCAGTCGGTTAAGCGTCTGACTTCAGCCAGGTCACGATCTCGCGGTCCGGGAGTTCGAGCCCCGCGTCGGGCTCTGGGCTGATGGCTCAGAGCCTGGAGCCTGTTTCCGATTCTGTGTCTCCCTCTCTCTCTGCCCCTCCCCTGTTCATGCTCTGTCTCTCTCTGTCCCAAAAATAAATAAACGTTGAAAAAAAAAATTAAAAAAAAAAAAAAGAAACAAAAACAAACAAACTAAAACCCTGATGGATAGGAATTCTTTTTAAAGGTAGGAGCAGAGTGGGGGTGAACTTGGCACCTGTGGCTTTGGGTATACCCAAGCCCAGTAGGGAGATCCTTGAGTGGTGGGGTGGGCGGTGGGGAACGGTGGCGGGGAGTTGTGTCCCTGAGTTTTGCAGGCAGTCCTTTTTGCCAGAATCCTGGTTTGGACAGCAAGAATGTATCCACTCAGTTCTATTTATCTTCCTTTTTTTCCTTTCCTTTCTCTCCTCACAGTCACTGCTATTTCTCTTCAGAAAAACCAACAGGTCGCTCCTGCTGCAGCACCAGTGGCCAGGTAGACTTCCCCGTTGAGACCTTCACTCTCCAGCTCTACTGCCATAAAGGCGATGCTGGCTCAAGGCCTCTGCCAACCTTTCTGCCGGCTGCCTCTGCCACCAGTACACCTTCCTTGTGACTCCCTTGGCCCCACAGCTTCCTTGTAGGTCCAATGCACTGTCTTTCAAGTGCACAGATGGATGGATGTCTCTGGTGTCCTGGTGTGCTGTGCAGAGGTGAGATTAAGGTGGGGGAGATTGTGTTTTGGGTTTTGGTTGTTTTGTTTATAGATATCCGATTAGTTGTAAATGGAAGGAGAAAGGAAAATAAAAGGATGACTCGCATGCCATGATGCTGACTTCACTCTCCAATACAATATGATCTCGGGGAAGATCAATTATCATCTCTTGGGGAAAAAGACATTAAGCAGCCCTCAAAATAATATTAATTATGAAACAAAAAACCTAAAACTAAAAACAGTAAAACCATGGTGTGTGAGCATCATTCATTCTGGAAACATGCTTATAATCCAAAGCACTTGTATATCACAGTGAACTTCCCCATAAGAAATAATGGAAACTCAGATAATTTATTCCACAACCCCAAAATACTCATATAAAAATGATTACAATACTGTAATATAATACAAAATAATAAAGAAAATACAAAATATTAAAAAAAAGATACAAATTAACCTGCTTACCTTTGAAAACCTTCGTGGCTGGTGTGAAGGAGACAAGAAAGAGGAGGGTTCCTGTGTAGGACGACTTTCACTGACAGTAACGGAATCACTGCTATGTATTGGCTCAATGGAATCTTTTTCTTTTCGTGCAACTTTAACAAGGAACCTATCCAATGACACTTACTCTTGCTTCCTTTTGAGGATTTTGCAGAAATATGACATTGCATTGATGATCACCCACAATCCTGCAGCAGGGGAGAGAGAGAGAGAAGAACCACTGGTAGTTGTGATCATGTGACTTTTGGCCTCAGGCACTACTATTGCCAGACAATGCTCGCTTACCAAGTTAAAATTTATTGTAAATGTTTGCTTGTCTTGTAGAACACTCGCGAAACAAATTACTCGCAATCCAGGATTTTACTGTATATAGTAAGAATCCCTTTGTTAGTGGGTAGTTCAAGATTCTCAGATGGGCCTCATTTGGCCATACAACCACTATGTTTATCATCTAGTTTTCTTAGTTGTTTCATGGCTAAGAATTACCCTTTTTAAAAAAAATGTTTATTTATTTTGAGAGGGAGAATGAGTGGGGAAAAGGCAGAGAGAGAGGGACAGAGAATCCCAAGCCGGCTCTGTGCTGATAACAGCGATCCCAATGTGGGGCTCAAACTCATGAACCTTGAGATTATGACATGAACTGAAGTCAGATGCTCAACCAGCTGAGCGACCCAGGAACCCCAGAATTATTCTTATATGTTGCTTTGAAACTGAACTTTCAAAAGTTACATACAAATGGATTTTGAAGAGTAAATAGATACAAACATTGAAAAGACAGTATGGTAGCTAACAAGAGAATTTCTCATATCATTTACTAGTTTACAAAGTATGTTACATGGGAAATTAATACTGTAAAATTAATCTAAATACAATGGAAATACTGGGTGCCTGGGTGGCTCAGTTGGTTAAACATCTGACTTCAATTCAGGTCATGCTCTCATGCTTCCTGAGTCCGAGCCTCGCACAGGGCTCTGTGCTGACAGCTCAGAGCCTGGAGCCTGCTTCAGATTCTGTGTCTCACTCTCTGCCCCTCCCCTGCTGTGATCTGTCTCTCTCTCAAAAGAATAAATAAACATTTTTTTAAAATTATGAATAAATAAATAAAATGAAAATATACAATGAGATCACAAGCAAAATTCTGTCAGAGGAGTAGAAGTAATTAACAGAACAGGAGAAAGTAAATCAACTTTAAAAAAACAATTAATGAAATTCAAACATAACAACATTAGACATTAAGCAACAAACTGGTTCCACATGTAGAAAGTAAAGGTAGCTAGAAAAGTACATAAAACTCTACAGCAAACATCTTTAGGTTTTCTTTTTTTTTTATTTTTTTTAACGTTTATTTATTTTTGAGACAGAGAGAGACAGAGCATAAACAGGGGAGGAGCAGAGAGAGAGGGAGACACAGAATCTGAAACAGGCTCCAGGCTCTGAGCTGCCAGCACAGAGCCCGACGCGGGGCTCGAACTCATGGACCGTGAGATCATGACCTGAGCCGAAGTCGGACGCTTAACCGACCAAGCCACCCAGGTGTCCCTATCTAGGTTTTCTTAAACTTTGTACAAAAACAATGTAGAACTCTTTCTGTATTATTGGAAATTTTAATTCCTTAGTGTCTGTCCAAAATGAATGAATGATGTCTTTCAGTGTGACTTTGCTTTAAATCCATCTAACACGGATGGATGAACATTTGAGAACTAATTCTCATTTGAGAATGAACATTTGAGAACTGTTCTCAAACGTAGAACATTTGAGACTAAACATTGAACAAATATATTCTGCAAATAATTACTGGACTTTTGTTTCAAGAACCAGAAGAAATAACCTCTGGATTGTTTCTCTAAACAATGTTTTCCTTAATACTCTACTGCATAGCAATGGGAACACTGGGAATACCTGTGCTTGGCAGAAGACCACTGTATATTGCCATGGGATGCAAGGCTGGTACTGGCATTTGACTAAATGCTGTGCAATTTTCTAAGTGCGCAAAATGGAAAGTCTATTTCTAGAAACTGCTAAGAAGTCTAGGTCTGGGATTGCTAAACTTCTAATAGATTCCCCGTCGTTCAAGAGAGATAACTGGAATTTTGGAGTTCCTACAGTTCCTGTATTTTGGTATTTCACTAATTTTTCTTATTTATTTCTCTATATTAATGAATGAGTCATCTTATTAAAGTCTATAGCAGACTGAACCAGCAATTATATTAAACATTTTATTACTTCTGTGTGATGGGAAAGTGTATTATTCAGAAACAGTAAGCACCACAATACCTTTTTCCATGTGCTTTAATTTATTTTATAGACATATATATGTATTATAATATATATATACATATATAATGTATGTATACATGTATATACAATGTGTTGTATATATGTATATATAATGTGTATACACACACACACACACATACACACATCTTCCGGATGAGCATTTAATTCTGTTGACAATTTCCCTTTTTCAAGACATCTTTTCTATTTCACTCTACTCTAAGCCTCTAGATAAACAACCTCCAACTGGGGGAAACTTTGTGTCTCAGAGGACATTGGTGATATCTAGAGATATGTTTTCTTCCTCAAATAAGTGAGGGAAGACTGCTACTAGGATCTAGTGGATAGAGGTCAGGAATGCTACTAAACATCCTGAATGACCAGAACAACACCCACAACAAAGAATTCTCTGGCCTAAATGACAACAACATGAAAGCTTAAAACCTCTGATGTAGAACAATAAGATTAGAAGCTGAAGTTGGAAGACTGGAGTAAGTAAAGATTTTAAAGTGTTTTGTATGATAGGGTCTGTTTGCCTGTTTGCCTAATAAATAGTCATTTCCCTTTCCCATCTTCTAACTGGTCCTGATAGTCAGGGGTTGTGAAATTGTTTATCCCACAGAATAAATTCTAATTGGTCTAAATTAATCATGGAGTCCGTCCTTCTTTGTTAGTTATTGGCCTAAAATAAGAAGTGTAACTTTTCTGATCAAAGATGTTTGCTGGAGACCTCTTGGAAGGCTGGAATTGTCATTCCGTCAAAGGAGAGAAATCTACAAAGTGAAAATCCTCTTTGTTCCTTTCCTTTCTTCTGGCCTTGGGTTCTGTTATGAGATGCCACGATACTTGAAACTACGTCAGCTATCTGATATCTATGAAGTGGAAAGTCTCTAGGTCAGATGCAATACTCAGAAGATTTCCGAATGAAAAGATCCTGTGTCCTAACATTCAGTCACCAGAACCAACTCCGGGACTTACTAACAAAATATGACTAAGTAAAAACATGTGAGGTGATGATATTCAGCTACAGTTGGATGGTTGATATCAAATGATATCTCTGCTGATAATAAAAATAATATCTGTGAAAGTACTAAAATAGCTTTTTGAAAGTATCAGAGAGAAACCAAGACATCCAGAACTTGAGAATCCAAGATTCCAGACAGAAAGTAAGCTAAATGATGTGGACTTTCTATTCACTGTTGCCTTTTCTCCACAGAATATTTACTGATAAATATGAAGTATAGGGCCACAAAATATTCTAAGAATAAAGGTTTTTCAGAAAAGGAAACTTCAGAGAAATGACTCAAATATGCTGCACATGGTTCTACCTCAAGGCATTTGGTAATTTCTAATCTCCATGTGGAACATGATAAGAGTCTGAAAAACTGAACAGAAAGTACGGGAGGGGGGCAGCTAAAAAGGCAGGTGTTTGCTAGAATGTGAAACAACTTGAACACTAGTAGTAAGTCAATTATACTTTTGGAAACTGTTTGGCATATCTACTAAAACTGAATATATGCACAACCTAAGAGCCAGGAATTTCATGCACAGATATATATACTCAACGTAAGTGCACTCTTGAGCATTAAAAGACATGTGTATAACTATGTCAATGTTATTGTTAGTAGCCACAAACTGAGAACAACCCAATATCCATCAAACACTGAGTGGATAAATAAACTGTACAATAGTCATAGAACGACATATTCTACGACAATTAAATGAACAAACTCTACTGCATGCCTGAACGTGGATGGAACTTGTATATATTATACTGAAGAAAAGAAACCAGAGACAAACAAAACAAAACAAAACAAAACAAAACAAAACAAAACAGAAATGGACTGCTTGATTTCACCTACACAAAGTCAAAGTAGATAAAACTTATTATATATAATATATTATGCTATAATATACTATAGTATACTATAAATAATATATAATGTATTTTATATATATATATATATATATATATATATATACTATTTTATTTGAATGATAAAACTCAGAAAAGAGTTTGTTTTTTGAAGGTTTACAACTCGGTGGACCCATCCAGAAGACACAATGGTAGCTGAGATTAAAATATTCACCACAATAGAAATGGTGATATAAAGTTAGATTAAATATTTAGAAAAGTAGGGTTGTTTTATTTAGAAAAAAATAATTGCTGTTTATTTTAATTTAGTGTAACAGCAAAGTAAAATCTATAACCTATATACTCTCATTCTTTCTTAGCAAAGAAATACCAGAAATATGCAAAAAAATATTCTGCCAATAACTAATACAAGAGAAGTACAAATAAGTTTGCTGCCAATTTTCTTTGGCATAACACTAATATTTCAGCTATTTCTGTATTATGATTTGCTCCCTTATGTCCTTTGAATTTTACTTGTTATGGAAAAGGGCCATTGATTGGTGGTACAAAGTGTGTCTTAAAAGAGTAGATTATCAGGAATATTTTTTTAATGTTTATTTCTTTATTTTGAGAGAGAGAGAGAGAGAGTATGTGGGAGCAGAGGAGGGGCAGAGAGAGAGGGAGAGAGAATCCCAAGCAGGCTCCGTGCTATCAGTGCAGAGCCCGTCATGATACTTGAACTCATGAACTGTGAGATCATGACCTGAGCCAGAATCAAGAGTCAGACGTGTAACCAACTGAGCCAGCCAGGCACCCCAGATTATCAGGAATAGTAATTGTAAGATGGATGAAATTGATTTTAAACCCAGGTCACTAATTGTGACATTTGTGACAAAGTGAGTGAGCAGGGCATAGAAAAATGCCAATACCATATTCAGGAAAAGACTGATGTAATTCAAAGTGCTAGTCCTTAAAGGTGCTAACTCAAAGGATTCTGTTAGTTCACAGGAACAAGCCTGTAGCACTATTGTCACAGCGATGGGACCTTTTAGCAATAGTTTGTGAATAAGAACAGCTTCACAGATTTCAGATGTTTGATGCTCTGTATCTCTTTGTAAAACACATGCAGACCAGAAATAGTAAATGGAAATATTGAGTATATCAAAATACTTTTAATGTGTTTTATTCTGGTTTAACAAGTTTTAATCATAATGAAGAAATCAAAATAAAACCACATAGAAGATTGATATAACTAACATAGGTACTGGGTTGAATAGTGTCCCCCTCCAAAGGTATGTCCATATGAACCTCAGAATATTACCTAATTTGGAATAAGGCTATTTGCAGATATAACTAGCTAGGGATCCCAGGACAAGATTATCCTAGATTAAGGTGGACACTAAATCCAATTATGTGCTCTTATAAGAGACAAACAGGAAAAGACACAGAGGAGAAGGCCCTGTGAAGACAAAGGCAGAGAGGAGAGTCAAGCCAAGAAGTTCCAGCAGCCACCAGAACCTAGAAGCACAGAAAGATTCTGCCCTGGAGGCTCCAGGAGTGCAACCATGATTTCAGATATCTGACCTCCAGAACCAAGAGATAATAAATTCTTGTTGTTTCAGCCACCAAGTCTTGGTAATTTATTACAGCAGCCCTAGGAAACTAAAACACAATATAAAGTATGGAATATCCCATAATGCTATGGCTAACAATTAAAGGTAAATACATTATACCACGTGCCTTTCATCCCAGAATACAATGTACTCAAAATAATAGGAAAAAATATTTGAGCTTGAAAACTTATTTTTAAAAAAATTGTCATAGAACATTTTGTGTCAAATTAAATTGGTTTATTTAGAGTGGCCTCTATGGCTGTCGTGTATATAGAAATATATTCTGTATTCCATGCCCTAGGTAAGAGGTTCTTCCAAGGAATGACATGTTTTTCTTTTTCTTTTTTTTTTTTGGTGGTTTTGTTTTTGTTTCTTTTTTAATATTTTGTCCTCATTGAAGAATTCAGAGAAAAACTATTTTTTATGGCATTATCCATTAATCAATATGACTCTTCATGTGTCAGTCTCTCTCCTTCTCTCCCTCTTTCTCTCTCTCTCTCTCTCTCTCTCTCTCTCCCCCTCTGTTTAAAGCACTAATTTTCTTTTTTTTTATTCATAAAACAATCACATCTTAGGCTCCTATTTAGGCCATATTAATGCACTGGACAGATAATCTAAACATGTCTCCTAGGGATGATCTAGCCCTATAGTACCACTCTCCTCACATCACCTATTATATTTTCCCTTGCTCACTTTATCCCAGTAGCAATGGTTCCTCACTATTTCCTGAGCAAACAAGACACATTTCTTCTGAGGCTTCCTAGAAGGCTCTCCAGGTAGTCACCTTACCTTCCATTACACCTCACTTAAACTCTTAATTATATAATGCTTACTTAAAATTCCAAACCCCTCCTCCTCTATGCCTCTTCTTTTATGCTTTCTTTATTTCCATCTTGTTGCTTTTTGAGATGTGATGTATAATTCATTCTTATGGTTATTGTTGTATGCATCCTCTCCTACTGAAATGTAACCTGCATGAGTGTTAGCATTTTGTTTTTTTTAAATACTGTTTTCCAATGCTTAAAACAGTATTTGGCACATAGTAGGACATATAAAAATCTTACTTGAAAAGAAAATAATAAAATTGTGCACTAAAGTCAACTCTTGAACACTGTTTCAGGTGTTTTAAATGTCAGAATGCATATGTCCATTTCAAGCAAAACAATCAATGGTTGTGCTCTTGGATATAACACATGTGTATGTATTACATGTAGCGTATTGACCCTCATATCTTAATTTTTCCCTAGTATGTTTTCTCTCTTGAGAATTTTGGTTTTGATTATTTTTCATTAACAGGATTTCTTGTGTAATATTTGGAAGGCTCCCAATGATAGCGAAAACATCATCTTTCAGCAACACAGACATATACAGGTAGGGTATGTAATTTCCATTCACTTCTGAGCATCATGTGAACTACCTGTTTCAGTGATAAAGAAGAGAGCTGAAATCATTGGTAGTTTTCTGAAACTCTGTTATTTTATGATTTCTTAATTTCTAGCTGTAGCTTTTTTTCACTCACCCCTTCTCAAACTGCTTATCTTACTTCATGCCTGCTTACTCTATTTTTTGTAGCACTTATCACCTTTAACATATAATATAGTTTAATTATTGATTTTGTTTTCCTGTTTTATCTGTTTTCCCCTATAGAATGCAGGCTCAAAAACACAGTAATATATTTTCCATGTACACTGATGTATAGAAGCCACACAGAATTGTACCTGACTCATTGTAACTACTGAATAAACATTTTTAAATAAGTAAAAACTAAATGAGTAAATGAAACTTCCTTAATCCCTGCAGGAGACTCAGAGTGCAAGTGTATAAATATAAGTGTAATACTTTCTGTATACTAGCCACTTAAATGAGAATGGTAAATAAATGAACAAGATATTTGCCTCCAAGCTGCTAATGATATAATAACATCCACATCTGTAAAATTAAAAAAAAACTCTATTTCAAGGTAAAATGCTAACAGGAGGTAACAAAAGCTACAAAACTTTGGCTAGGAATGGAACTAAAGGTATTCCATGCTAAGGGTGCAATATGGATTTAGACTCTAAGGTAAAGGATATCTGTTATGGCTGCTACATTTGTGAAGATCTTTAATATATTATCAGATGTTTTAGAGTATCTACAATGGGACAGAAAATAGGCTGGACTTGGGAGATGTGAAAATGAATAATACTGGGTTAATGTGTTCAAAATTGTGACAACATCTCACCTGGTACCCTAAATATTTATCAATTATGACATTGATAGCATTTAATTTTCTTCCCTTGAAATGGAATATCCTACATAGTCATGAATAACTGAGACTTTCAGGAAGGCTATAATGTCAAGAGTACTTAGGTTTTATAGGCACAGGCCAAACACACACGAGATGTTATCCTTCAAGATAAAACTCCCATATGTTAATCGCTTCTGTGAAGTTTGGATAACTGATAAAAGCATATTCAGAAGACATATTCTTGTAAGTGTCTGAACCTTCTATATCAGTACTGAATGAATTGAATTTGACATGTCCAAGAGGATTACAGAGGAAGTGCACGCAGGGAAAGCAGACCATTTTACACATGACCTCACCATCCTCACAAGACATAGCAGAGATACTCATATAGGTCCCAGCTTATTCTCTGAGATGGATACATTAGGGATATTATGACTGTGGAATGGCTTTCTTTTTTTTTTTTTTAATTTTTTTTTCAACGTTTGTTTATTTATTTGGGACAGAGAGAGACAGAGCATGAACGGGGAAGGGGCAGAGAGAGAGGGAGACACAGAATCGGAAACAGGCTCCAGGCTCTGAGCCATCAGCCCAGAGCCCGACGCGGGGCTCGAACTCACGGACCGCGAGATCGTGACCTGGCTGAAGTTGGACGCTTAACCGACTGTGCCACCCAGGCGCCCCTGGAATGGCTTTCTATAGTTGGAGAGGGAGAAGATTACAGGGATTGTGTGAACACTTTATAAAATTCAAAATACCACGGGCTTAATGTTTTATTTATCGGCCATATTTTATTCTTTGACTTTTCCAAAGAAAATTTTTGAAAACATTAGAATTAAAGGGATACACATCCCTGACACATAGTAGATCACAATAAATATTGGTAACTGATGACTAAAATAATATATGCAATAAAACTAATAAAATATGCAATGAAGTCACAAAAATGATAAATTATTATACCACAAGTTGCCTATTTTACTCATACTTTCATTGAAAATTTCTGACAACCTAAGTAAAAATAAATAGTGTAGTATATAAGCTTCCTTATTAAATAAGAGGGTCTCTTCAGGGTCTGCAGAGAGTTTTTAATTTAATATTATTCTTATTGCTGCTACCTCTTTTCTTGGATCAGACTTGGAGCCCTTCCAGAGCAGAGACTGGGCTAATACAAATAAGTGCTTATAGGGCTTGGTAAATAACATTACTGGGAAAACAGGCTAGGTATATGGAGATACCAGTACAAAGCTCTCCTGATTAATCTCTATAAAAAGGGCAACTGCTCTAGTTGACAGATGCTTGATAGGAATATCAGCTTAGTGTTGCCAGGTTTTTGTATTTTTAAAAAGAAACCCCCCCCCAATATTTAGTTTTTAAGGGTAATTACACTATATGCAAATGTTTGTATTATTTCTTAAAACCAAGTTGGGCCAAATATGTGACCAGCAGGCTACTAGGTTACAAATTTTGGGTTATAATTTTTTATTTTGAGTATATTTTCTTGCATATAGAAATATTTGTCAATGCCTACCGAATTAATGGTTTCTAAATGACAGACTGAACAACAGCAACAGAAGAAGGAAGAGGAGGAGGAGGGAGAGAAGGACAAAGAGGAGGAGAAGAAAGGGAGGAAGAAGGAGAAAAAGAAGAATCTTCATTGTTTTCATCATCACCATGACATTTCCATTTTACATGATGTAGCATTGAAAAGGTTTAACAGTTTTTAATCATAGTTCTTGATGGAAATTACTGTGGGAACTGACCTCTGATGAATTCTCTGTTCTCTTAGTTTCTTCAGATGGTTCTCTTAGCTTCATACTCATCTTTGTGGTAAATATTTAAGTATAGAATTGTGTCTCTCTCGCTGTCTGCCCCTCCCCTGTTCATTCTCTCTCTCACATGCGCTCTCTCTCTCTTAAAAATAAGTAAATATTAAACATTTGTTTAAGAAAGAAAGAAACCTTCCTTTAGAGAACCAAAGACCTGTTATGAGGTCCGTGCTCAACACATTGTTATTGTTCGAAAATATATTGTAAATTTCATATACTTCAAAATTTGTATAAAAAGTTAGGAATTGTTAAAATGAGTGCGGAGATGGCAAGAAGAAAATAAAAAAGCAAAATTAAGCATAGAACAGCATTATCCCAATAATAGTAATCTTTGAAGGAATATGAAGAGTAAAAAGTAATTCCATGAGGACTAATCATTTCACATTCTTGCTGCTCCAGGCCATATCTTATGTAATGAATGAAAGTAGGCCAAAGAAAAACAGTTTCTCTAAGAAAGGAAGCTTGAATTCAAAAGTAGAAAGCATTTATATTCAGACAAAAAAAACAATTTAAAGGTCTGTATCCCATGCTGGACATAAGAGGACTATCACAAGCTGAAAGAGACATTTGTTTAGGTCAATATAAAAATGTGCCATTATAGCAGTCATGCTTCTTCCATAATTGAATGAAGCTAATGGGCATTCTTGGGTTTTGTTTTGTATTGCAGAAACTAGAATTTATATTCATGCTATATCAATCTTTCAGAATCCCAAGGAGTCATAAAGTCATATTTGACTATGTTAAAACCTAAAAAAAAAATATGCCATTCCAATATTTAAGGATAATTATTTTCTATCAGTCCTTCTCTAACATTGCCTGTTTTCTCACTTGCATGATTAGTTTCTGTCTTGGGGACTTGTTTATTCTTTTTCCCACTAACAAAGCACGTACTCTAGGCTACCTTAAAATAATACATAAATATATAAAATATACAAGTGATCTTAAGTATGCATATAATAAGCTGTCATATATGTGATTAGGAGAGTTACCATGAAGCTAAGAATAGGTTTTAGACTCATAAATGATATTGTGACAGTGTGTCTTTGTTTGCCTGTTGAAAATAGTTATCTGTAAATTACCAACATTACATACGAATGCTATATTTCTGCTTCACCCTACCAATGCTTCTTCTGAGGGGGAAAAAAAAAAGGTAGTGTGGCTCATAGAAGAAAAACAACATGAAGGAAATGTCAGGTCTCAGAGTGGCAATTTGGACTTCCTCTGCTGCCTGGCTTCCACATGCTTGAGCAATACCTGGCTTCTCTGGCCCTTAATTTATCCATTGCGAAGTGAGCATAACACCAGTAGCTCATAAGACTGTTGTGAGGAGACTCTAAAACTCACTTTTCAAAAATGCTGCATAAATGATAAATAGAGTAAAACATGTCTCGTTTCCATTGCATTTATGGAAGCTTTACGCGTGGGTTATTCTTTAATGAAGAGCACCTCACTGAGCTTCAGCAACCTTTCAAATACCATAGAGGCAAGCAATCCTTTTATTTATGTGAATGCAACATACATCTCTTATTCACACAGACAAGCATCTTGACCATTCAATACATATTCTGCTATATATACATAAGTATGTGAAATCTATTCAAAGCTATTATTAGAGGTAAAGGATATAGCACTCTATTTTGCAGAATAAAATATATTTCATACTCGGGTGCAAAGGGAACCACCGTGGATTCAATATTTATATTCTTTTTTTTAAACGTTTATTTATTATTGAAAGACAGAGAGACACAGAGCATGAGCACGGGAGGGGTAGAGAGAGGGGGAGACACAGAATCTGAAGCAGGCTCCAGGCTCTGAGCTGTCAGCACAGAGTCCGAGGCGGGGCTCAAACTCACCAGCCGTGAGATCATGACCTGAGCGGAAGTAGGTTGCTTAACCAACTGAGCTACCCAGGTGCCCCTTCAATATTTATATTCTAAATCGTTTGATTTTTAAGGAGATTTTTGACCATAATTAACTCTACTTTAGTGGACTTCAGTAGAAATAGTTACAGATGTGGAGACCATGTTCTAGGTTAGATAATTACATGCTTTCTTGCTTTAATTTGTTTTTATATATGTAATTACAGATAAATAGATACAAATAAAGTAAGTAATCTTATAATTAGAATTTTGTTAATTAAGCTAGGTTTGTTGAATTGGTCACTCATTCAAACATGAAATATTTTTAACAAATTCTTTAATATTATCTACTTTGAATTAAAAATCAAATTAGTGAAGTAAAGTTGTAAAGGTATAATAATTTCAACATTTCAAAATCCTATTGGCTGAATATAGACAGGTATTTATACATGTAACTCTTAATTTGCACACCCTATGTATCCTAGAAGAATTGGGTCTAAATCAGGCTATAAATATGGAAATCCCACTTACTATTATTTTTTCATTAAAAAGCTAAAAGGAAAATATTGTGGCTCTAATGATACCAAGCATGAGAAGCATGTAATTTTAACATTAGAGTGGTACGTATTTTCTTCTTGTTCCTAGCAGACCCACAGACTCCTAAAGTATTGAGACCAGAAGAGATAGTAATTTAGTCTAGTGACTATCAAAATGAACTGCTCATTTCAATTACCTCTTAAATTCAAAACAGTAATAATACAGTTTACTGGGCACTATTTTATTCTGTAGATCTGAGTTGGGCCTTTAAAAAAATCAGTTCCTCAATGATTCTGTTGTGCAACCTGTGACAGAAACCATTAATCCAATCAACATATTATTTAGTAAAAAAGAGTGAGTCCCAGAAAGGTTGAGTATTTTGGCTAAAATGTATAGCTAATTGACAGAGCCAAGTCTAAAGGCCTGGTATACAGGGACAAAGGGTTTATTATAACATTCTTCCCTGAGGAATAAAATAATGCTCCCAGGATGAAAATTCCATAAGTTTCAATTCTATAGATGAATTAGTGTTCAGCCTTTTTCAATTCCATACATGCATACATGTGTACATGTTTGGTGTGTGTTTGTGTGCATTGGATTTTACTTTTTTCTTGCATCATATTCCTTTTCCCCTAATTTTGCATCCATAAGATTGTTTCTCTCAATAAATTGCACCTGTTTATTTTGTGTAGAGTTGATACTCTTATTCTGGAAATGTTTAAAATAATCCTTGAATAAGAAAGAAGTATCTTTATCATTTCCTAAGGATTTTTATAGAAGCCAAACACCAAAGTGGTTGACCAAAAGGCATGATCGATGTGTTGTGAGTGAGGAGAATATTTTGAAATCTGAAAAATATGCAGGCTCCTGAGAGCCATATCTACGGAAAGGCATCCAGAGGGACATATTAGTATAATAAATGGCTTAAGGAAGTAACTATGGACTCTGTACTGAAATTTTGTTAATAGTATATCAATCATGTTATTAATGATTTATTCTTACCTATAGCAGGAAGATGATTGCTTATTCAGTTGGCTGTTCTCCAATATATACTATCCAATATATTCCTCAAAGGTCAGAAATTCTGCACAATTAAAGGAGTGAACATGCTATCAGCACTCTTAAAGATTCTCCAAGAATATTCTAAATATTCTAAATAGTCTCTAAACATGTATGCTGTAGTACATGATATACTCCTCATTGTAGAGTCAGAGTCATTATTATGGCAAGTTAAGAAAAAAAGTAAGTAGATATATAATCAAATATAGATATATATAATTCATTTCATATATATTTTCAACATATATATTGTTCATCAACAATATATAAAAACAGCATCAACAAAAATGTCTATTTTCAGCCTAAACCCCTTTTTTGACCACTGTATTTGTATAGTATATTTAATAGCCTATTTTTCATATTCACTCAAATGTCTACAAAGCACTTCAAACTATTTAGCAGACTAAGTTTTAGATATGTTAATCTATGCTTTTTTTTTGGCAGATATTGGCCTACTACCCATTGCCACCCCCCTAACCCTTCCATCCCCGCCTTCAAGCAAAGATGCACATTACCTAAAGTTAGGGATCAGAAAAGCAAAAAGACAGAAAAAAAAAAAAGGTAAGTTCTCTTTGGATTTTGTGTTCACTTTGTAAAATTTGGTTATAAATTTAAAATGTGTGAGAAAAGAATGGGCAAAACACTGGAACTTTCCCAGGAAATACTATCCGCCCCCCAAAATGCCTTGGATTTAGATAAACTGAAAGTTGAATCTTAGAGAGGCATCTGGCAATCCACCACTGCATGCAAGCCAGAGAAACTATCAAGACACCACAGAGGAAATGGATGTATGCAGAATCCAAAGGCAGAAGCCATATGAAGCCTGGTAGAGATTCCTGAGTTATTGCTATAGAGACCACTCTCTCATCCCTCTCAGATAATTACTGCTACTTATTTTCAGAACTTAATTACACTATGACTTCTTCATAAATGCCCTCTGTTATATGCTCTCAAGCACTTTACTACTTACCACTTATATAACATTCAAAATTAGAAATGTATTTGAATGATTTTATGATAGTGTCTATCTTTAGGGTAATAACTTCTCCTGTCCTAAGAAAACTCTATGAGAGTAAGGTTTTGTTTATTGTTTTGTCAGTGCTCAGTAAATAATGTTTCAGAGAACAAAGAAATGAAATTATGATTATCCTCAGAACTCACTTTGTATAGTGTTTCACAGTTATGTTGTGGTTGGGCAATAGATCCTAATAACATGCCCATATGTCCAGAAAAATATTTTTCTTTTGTATTCATCATTCTTCAGGGTAACATACTTGTAACTACTTGAGGGTCTTACTCCTGCTTAATTCTGAGATATATTAATCCAAAGCCATTTGCTTATGTCCTACAGAGATAAAAGTAATAAAACCAAAGACAATAAAGGCATCCCCCAAACTAAATCATGTGTGAATTGTACTCCATATGATCTTAAAAATTAGCTTAGGGTTACGAGATTAACTGTCCCCTGAAAGCCCAAAGCTACCATGTCCAAATGACCTTCCTACCAATTTATACATTCCTGGTTTCTTTAGAGTATCACATTCTACCATCTATCTTTTAAAAACTCTTGGTTCTTCAAACAATTCACCTCTAATAATTTTATAAAAGAATTTTAAACATAAAATGTTATTCCAATTTTCATAACAGCTCTCTGAATAATGTCATGCATTATCATACCCACTGCCATTTTAAAGATAAGGACACCAGGGATGCCTCCGTGGCCTAGTTGATTAAACAGCCAACTCCTTATTTCGGCTCAGGTCATGATCTCATGGTTCATGAATTTGATGGCTACTGTCAGCATGGAGATTCCTTGGGATTCTCTCTGTTTTTCTCCCTGCTGCTCTCCTGCTTATGCTCCTTCTCTCCCTCTAAATAAATAAATAAATACATACATACATACATACAAAAAAAATAAAGATAAGGACACCAAAGTTTAATGGTGTCAAATCACATGCACAAGACTGTACAAAACATACATGGCAAAGCTAAAATTTAAACTAGTTTTATAATATCAAGTATAATTTTTCGATTTCATCATAATTATCTCCTTAAATATTATACTGAATATCAGTAACTTTTAGAGCTAGGCGTTGCCAGTAAATAAACCATATCAACAATTGTTCTTCGAGTTATAAGTTATTTGCAATTTTGTCAATAAGATCTTATCTAACTTTATAAATGTTTGGATATATAAGTGATTACATCACCAGAGATTTTAGAGCTAAAATTTTACATAATTTACATTAAACATCATTTAGTGCAAACCATTTTTTGCATTAGGAAGTTGAGGTCCAAAGTGACCACGTCCAACCTAGCCCATCATCACACACCTATCTGGCAGCTTAGCAGATTCTAGTATTGATTCTTCTAACATGTTTCTTACTACACGTAAATTTTCAAGTTATTATGTATACATGAGAAGGACCTAAGAAAGTGGTTCTCAACACTGTCTGTGCATTCACTCTTTACATAGGAATTTTCTGATAAAGACTAGGCCCAGGAACAGTGAATCAAGCCTTTGTAGTGAGGTCTTGGGAACAGTATTTTTATAAAGTTCCTCAAGTTAATCCTAATGTGTGGCACGGGTGGAGAACCTAAGTTTAAAAACTATATAGTTTCCAAATGTTGCCCTGAGCTTTCAAAAAGCACTTTTCTCTATTAACTGCTGAATTCCATGTTTTTTCTTATATCCTTCATAAATGTCATTTCATATCATTCCTCCACTGAGTTGAGTATTTGTGTGTGTGTGTGTGTGTGTGTGTGTGTGTGTATGTACACCTCTGTGTAAAGTAGAAGACAGTTTAGCTTCCTAACACATTGTGTGTATAGGGAATACAGGCAAAATCCTGCTTTAAGCATTTATGTGAATGACTGTATGTGTATGTCTGTGGACCTCCTGAAAATGAAATTGAAAACTACTTGAGTTTAAAATTTTTGTCATTCTTGCCTAAAAGTTTTATATCTAAACTCTCAGATATGTGTACATCATTATAAATCTATAGGTAAAGTAAGAGAATGTTATTTCATTCTGATATGTTTATCCCACTTACCATTCTCCACCATGTTCTTTAAGGTAAGGAATTAGAATGCAATCACTTGTTAAAATGTGTATTAACAGTTATAACTATATATATGGTTTAAACTTCTCTTTATGCATCATTTCATTTCCATCAGTGAAATTTAGCTTTCTCCTTACTTTAGGATTGTTTGTAGGGCAAATGATTAACAGAGCGAGTCTTTATGCAAATTTTCCCATAATGAATACATTAATTAAATGAATAATAATAATAATAACCAAGAAAAGGGACACACCAAGGTAAATCATAGTGTGGATATACACATGAGCTCATAAGTAATGTGGTTTGAATAATGCATGCAATGACATTAGGAAATATTTGTATTTATATGGCATGTGATTGCTATCTTAATATATTAAGTGTATACAATCAGGTATTTTTACTTTCTCCAAGTTTTGCTAATGGTCTCATGGTGAACAATTTGAGTTTGTGGTTAAAATTCTAGATGTATATAAGTGCTGAAAAAATGAAAAGTCCAGGCAATAGATCATAATTGTTTTGAGAAGAGGTATCAAAATTAGAAGCTGTGTGTTGGGTAGCTGCACTATTCTCTTTGAATGGAAAAGAAAGCTTGTCCCCCTACAGTAAATATTCTAAGGTATTTTCCATTTCATTAATTTACAACTGAAGAAGAGTAGTAAATGTGCTCAAGTTCATGGTTATAATTATACATGCCTTTGTAAAATAAAAAGACTTTCACATTTTGGTTTTGATTTCCATATTTAAGTTTCTGGAAAAACATATTCTGAGAAAAAACTATGTATAACCCAGTTATAAAAGATAAGTTTATAATGCTTATAATATATTCAGAATAAATTTAAAATATGAGTTCCTTTTATCATGAGCTTATAAAAATCATGAAACATCAACCCAGTGGGCTGGAAATATTGACAAAATATCAAAAAACTGTCTTCATTTGCCACAGGATTCTGTTTTCCAACCTTTCTTTGACAAGATATGTCATCTTGACAAGCCAGTTAGCATAAATGACTTACAATTCCCTGAACTTTTGTATTTAATATAGTCAGGACCCTGCACTTCAAATTGTCATACACCATTATCATGTTTCAGAATGTCAGTCTCTTTTCTGAAGGATATTACCTTCCCAAAGTGTAAATTCTTATGATATTTTGTCTTTCGATGTCAGCATCAAAATATATTATCTTTGATCACTAATCTAATATTTTATGGAGCTGTAAACAGACAATAAGAAAGCAAGAAATTTGTTTTGATTGATAGCTTGTTACTTTGTGATCTTGAAATCCAGGGAATGATTTTTATTGACTGCTTACGTCTTCTATCATTTAGGATCAAATCCAAACCTTTATTATTACAGAATTTAAATTAAAATACTTTAATATTTTAAGCTATTTATAGCCTTCAGCAGCTTTCAAATTTAATTTTCAGAGCAGTTATTCTCCAAAGGCAAACTAAATTAATGAAATTTGATTCTTGTACTCCTCTTGTGTACAATAACCAGCAGAATTTCATATTCTACATGTATATAAAGAATGGTTAGGGGCGCCTGGGTGGCGCAGTCAGTTAAGCGTCCGACTTCAGCCAGGTCACGATCTTGCGGTCTGTGAGTTCGAGCCCCGCGTCGGGCTCTGGGCTGATGGCTCAGAGCCTGGAGCCTGTTTCTGATTCTGTGTCTCCCTCTCTCTCTGCCCTTCCCCCGTTCATGCTCTGTCTCTCTCTGTCCCAAAAATAAATAAACGTTCAAAAAAAAATTAAAAAAAAAAGAATGGTTACGTAAAAGTTTATAAAAATCATAAAAACTTTAGACATTTAAGACCTATCTGCACCCATGGAGTAGTGAATTTAATAGAACTGCACACCTGGGTACTAACCTCTTCCTAAATATTGTTCAATAATGCCCATGACTGAAAAGCTCTGACACAGCAAATCAATGTAGCTAAACATTTATGTACACATGTGGTAATTAATCATACAATTATTTGTAAGAGTAAACTAATAAGGAAAAAATACTATGTATTAGGGGTGCCTGGGGGGCTCTGTCAGTTATGCGTCCTACTCTTGACCTCAGCTCAGGTTATGATGTCACGGTTATGAGATTGAGCCCCACCTGGGGTTCTATGCTGGGCCTGGAGCCTGCTTGAGATTCTCTCTCTCCCTCTCCCTCCACCCCTCCACTGCTCTCTCCCTCTCAAAAAACAAAAACAATGACAACAAAACAAAAACCAAAACTATGTATTAAACAGTAGGAAACAACATACAATTCACCATGTACCTATGTAGTAGAATATTATGGCATGCCAATATTTTACTTTTCAAAAAAGGACATTAGTGCCTTTATGTATTTTATTGTGCTATTAAAGAGCTGAAGGTTTATGTCTCATCTGCCTACATTATCCAAACAATAGAAAGTCTTCCTTGAGCAGAAATTATTCAAAGATTTAATTTACCATGTGAATTTAAATATGTATGATTAAGAGAAAACACGTGAAATCCAATCGATGTATATAATAAATATCTTTTTCTCAATTTCAAAAGCTTTTAAAGACCTAAGAGAGGCATATAAATCACTCAGCCATCTGTAAGAGATCACTAGTGACTAAACACACTTATTCTCATTCTATAAATGTTTGCATCATCTGTACCTGCAAACACTGCTAGAATCTGAAGATACAAAAGTTAGGTTTATGCCCTGATGAAGCTCATCATTTATGGAAAACACAGAAGATGAGGAAATACATTAGAAAAGAATAGATGAAATATCTGAAGGCTTAATAAGAGACAATAATTTCCTATTTTCACATAGCTAACAAGTAGTTATGGTCTTGAAGGCACCACTAGCAAAACTCTAAAATTTTTCATACGTCAGGAATTTAAATGGACAAATCCCCAAATCATATTTTGTATAAAGTCCCACGACATTATGGACTAAGAACCTGAATCTGAAATCATTCCAGTGGAAACAAATTAAATTTGCAGTGGAGTAAAGCAATGTATGAAAGAAAAATTCTCTCCCCCAAGTGAAACTCAATAATGCGGTTTGACAGTAATATTCTTTTATGATTTTTTTGAAAACTTGGTAATCATTCTAGTAGCTTCTTCACTGTGGCTAAGCAGAGACTTAAAAATCTCTTTGAATTGTATAAACAGGTATGTTAATGTATACATAGTTTTTTGGCGATAGAAAAGACATATTGGAAAGAACTGCAAAAAGAATTAGGAAAGATTCTATATTATCATTTAAACTAATATATATTTCTTTGATAGCCTCTAAAATAACATTTAATATATTTTACTGAAATACATTGTTATGAAATTTGCCTTCATCAACTCTAGCACACTTGGCTGAGTCTCTCATTAAAAAAAAAAAAAAAGACAGTGAGAGTCGGTAATGACAAGTTAAACTTTTCTAATAAGTCTTATTGCAATGCAAATTTACATTCCACGCTGTATATATAAGGGATAATTTGGACAGATGCTTAACTGACTTTCCCTATTAAAATTCACTATAAATGAACTGTCAAATTCAAATTGCTCTAAGCACAAAAGCCAACAAAGTCAAATTAAAGTAACTAACAGTAAAAAAGATTACTGCAACTTCTCAAAAGAAAAAAAATTAAAAATAATTAAATGAAGGGTAGCCTTGTGTATATGACAAATAAGATGAAATAATTACTTGAATTTGACCTGCTCCCAAATCTTTTAAGAATGTCTTTATACATGAAGAAAAAGGAGGAAAAAATAGATAATGTTTGGTTTAGCTTGTGTTGTTGTTGTTGTTGCTGTTGTTGTTGTTTCTGGCAAATCAGTATTTTCTCCTTACATATGAAAGAGGACACAAGATTTCCCCCTGTGTTTACATATTGAGAAGGGACTTTTCATTCCATTTCTGGAAGGAACTGCAAGAAAGAATCATTCCAGAAACTCTAAACCCCCACGCTATTTTCCAGGAGAAATGATTTAGTGGACAACTGCGATTGGGAGAGGAAAATAAATATGAAGACGGCCCTTCGTAGCTCTCTCTTTGGGAACTGCCTGCCTGCAAAGAGGGTACCTGGGGACTGCTGATGGCAGTAGCTGTCCAACACTGTCTGTGACATCATAGTACTCCCACCTAGAATATATATTAAGAAGTCCATTTGGCCACAAGTCCATTCTACTTTCTCCAGTTTAGATTCATCAGGAAAAAAAGTTCGTTGTGGTTTTGAGTCTAGCTCCAAAATGAATCCAAACTTGGGTATTAAAGAAGGGTGTTATTTGTCATTCTTCCACAATCTATATATGCATGACACCAACACATGATAGCAAATCTATCAATTAAATCAACTACTTTAATCAATTAAGTTCTCCTTTAGAATGTAAATAAAATATGAAGCATATCTATTTTTCATGGGCTTCTTTATTTTCCACCTCAGATTATTCTGTTTCTGTGACCATTTTACACACATCACATTGTTTCATGTATTTTGTCTGTCAGGTATTTTTAGTTGTTTCACATGGGGAGGGTAAATCTGGTCCATGTTAATCCATCTTGGCCAGAAGTGGAAGCACTTGGTTTTTCATTTGTACTGTTTCTATGTATCCATCCATGGTTATTCTCAAAAAAGCTATCAGAATATTCAATTATATTTGCCAAATAGTCTAGCATGTTAGATAATTTGTTCATTCAATTTAATTTCATAGGCACTTATTTCTATGAGCCCTTCATCCTTCTGATCCTTGTCATTTTCTTTCCATTGGCTTTAATTTTTTAGAGCACATTTAAGCTCACAGCAAAATTGAGAAGACAGTACAGAGAGTTCACACATACAACCTTCCCCCAAAACACAAAATTTCCCCATTATCAACATCCCCACAGGAGTTGTTGATGAACCTTATACTGACACATCATAATCATCCAAAGTCCATAGTTTACATTAGGGTTCACTCTTCATACTGAACATTCTGTAAGTTTGGATGACTGTATAAGAACATGTGTCCATTATTACGATAACATACAGAATATTTTCAATGTCCTTATACCCCACTCCTGATCATCGCTGATCTTTCTTAGTGTCAGCAGCCTTTTCAGATTGGTTTCTTTCACTTAATAATATGCATTTAAAGTTCTTCTATGTATTTTCATGGCTTGATAGTTATTTCTATTTAGCACTAAATAATATTCCATTGTCTGGTTGTGCCATAGTCTATTGATTCATTTATCTGGGCTGCTTGCAAGTTTTGGCAATTATGAATGAAGTTGCTGGAAACATCTGTGTCTAGGATTTGTGTGGACATAAGTTTTCAACTCTGTGGCATAAAGATCAAGGACCATAATTTCTGGATCATTTGGAAAGAGTATGTTTAGTTTTACAAACCCACCAAACTGTCTTCCAAATTAGCTGTACCATTTTGCAAACCCACCCACAATGAATGAGAGTTCTTGTTGCTCTGCATGCTCACCAACATTTCATATTGTGTTATGGAAATTGACCATTCTAATAGGTATATAGTAGTGTTAATTTGCATGATCCTGATGCCATATGATGCAGAGCAAGTTTTCATATTCTTATTTGCCATCTGTATATCTTCTGGTGAGGTCTTTTATTTTTTTTTAATTTTTTTTAATGTTTATTTTTGAGACAGAGAGAGACAGACCATGAATGGGGGAGGGGCAGAGAGAGAGGGAGACATAGAATCGGAAGCAGGCTCCAGGCTCTGAGCCATCAGCCCAGAGCCTGACGTGGGGCTGGAACTCACGAACCGTGAGATCGTGACCTGAGCTGAAGTCGGACACTCAACCAACTGAGCCACCCAGGCGCCCCTGGTGAGGTCTTTTATTAAGCTTTGGCCCATTTTGTAATTGGATTGTTTGTTTTCTTATTGTTAAAGAAGTTTTTGTATATTTTTGATAACAGTCTTTAATTAGATGTTATCTTTTGCAAATAATTTATCCCAGTCTGTGGCTTGTTTTCTCATTCTCTTGACGTTGTCTTTCACAAAACAGAAAGTTTTTGGTTTTGTTTTGTTTTAGTTTAATGACGTCCAGGTTTGTCCTTTCATGCTTCATGCCTTTGGTGTTCATCTAAAAAGTCATCATCATACCCAAGAACATTGAGGATTTCTTAAATGTTATCTTCAAGAATTTTATAGCTTCAAAATTTACATGTATATCTACTTGGAGTTAATTTTTATAAAAGGGTATAAGGTCTGTGTCTAGATTCTTTTTTTTTTTTTTTTTTTTTTGGTTTGTCCAAGACCATTTATTTGAAAGTCTTTCTTTGCTCCATTATATGACCTTTCTTCATTAAAGGTCAATTGACTATATTTATATAGGTCTATTTTTGGCCTCTCTATTCTGTTCCATTGATCTATTTGTCTGTTATTTTGCCAACACCACATTGTCTTACTGACTACTGTAACTTTATAGTAAGAATTTGGTCAATAGTGTCCATCTTCTAATTTTGTCCTCTTTCAATGTAGGTTTAGCTATTCTTTGACTCTAAACTTTAGAGTCTGCTGAAATCCACAAAATACCTTGCTGGAATGGGAATTGGAATTTCACTCAATCTATAGATCAAGTTGAAAATAACTGACATCTTCATAATTTTGGGTCTTCCAATCCGTAAATATGGAATATCTATTTAGTTCTTCATTAATTTTATTTATCATCATTTTGCAGTTTTCTGTATATAGATTTTCTATATATTTTTTAGATTTATACCCACAGCCTTCATTTTTAGAAGGTACTAATATATTTTGTTGAAGATGTTGCATCTATGCATGAGAGATATTGATCTGTAGTTTTTGTAATGTCTTTGTCTAGTTTTGGTATTAGGGTAATGCTGGCCTCATAAAATGATTTGGGGACTATTACCTCAGCTTCTAGGCCTCTGAAAGGGATTGGTAGATTTCTTTCCTTAAATATTTGGAAGAATCTACCAGTGAGCCCATCTGGACCTGTTGCCTTTTGTTGGGAATATTCACTCAATTTCTTTAATAGATATAGGCCTAGTGAGATAATCTATTTCTTATTAGCTTATGTCTTTCAAGGAATTTGTCTCTTCCATATTGGTTATCAAATTTGTGGGCACAGAACTATTCATAGAATCACTTTATTATTATTTTAATGTATGTGTTATCTCTCTTTTCTTTTTAATAATAACTTGTACCTTCTCTCTTTTTCTGTCCTTCACTCTGCTAGAAGATTATCCATTCTGCAGTTTAATTTTCTCTCTTTTCTTTTTTTTTTAATAATTTTTTTTCAACGTTTTTATTTATTTTTGGGACAGAGAGAGACAGAGCATGAACGGGGGAGGGGCAGAGAGAGAGGGAGACACAGAATCGGAAACAGGCTCCAGGCTCCGAGCCATCAGCCCAGAGCCTGACGCGCCCCTCTAACAGATATTCTAAGAAAAGAGAGAAAATTAGGGGCGCCTGGGTGGCGCAGTCGGTTAAGCGTCCGACTTCAGCCAGGTCACGATCTCGCGGTCCGTGAGTTCAAGCCCCGCGTCAGGCTCTGGGCTGATGGCTCGGAGCCTGGAGCCTGTTTCCGATTCTGTGTCTCCCTCTCTCTCTGCCCCTCCCCCATTCATGCTCTGTCTCTCTCTGTCCCAAAAATAAATAAACATTGGAAAAAAAAAAAAAAGAATATCTGTTAGAATTTTTTAAATAACTGCTTTAAGTGTTGCTCATTCAAGTCCAATTTCAAATACACCAAACAACTTGATGAGTAGTCTGAGTTCCTAATAATAATAAAATGATCCTAACTTCTCTCTCCTGTCTCTTGTTTCATTGCTGTCATTCATTCTATTCACGATGTGTACAGAAGTGCATATATATTAAATATACATATTACACATTTATATGTATTATTTCTTATTTAACTTACATTTATACTTAGATATTAAATATATATTTCTGATATATAGCATATATAATATGTATGTTTTGTATATATTATATATAATATATCACATATATAAAATACATATAACATATAACATATATATAATATATATGTGTGTGTGTGTGTATATATATATATAACATATAACATTTGATTATATAACATATATAATCAATTGCACTGTTGGCATCATTATTTTGGACTGTTAGATCAACTAAGGAGAAGAAAAATAATAGTTTTTATTTTACCTTCACTTATTTCTTTAGGGCTCTTTCTTTATGAAGACTTTATGAAGTTTGTGACCCATATCATTTTTCTTCTCTCCAAAGAATTTTTAACACTTCTTGCAAGACAGGTCTACTAGTAACAAATTTCCTCAGTTTTTGTTTGTCTGAGTAATTCATTATTTGTCCTCCATTTTTAAAGAATAATGTATCAGGGTATTGAATTCTATATTTTTGTTTGTTTGTTTATTTTCTTAACAGTATGCATTTCACTCTACTCTTCTTGTTTGCATGGTTTGAAAAGATGTCAGATGTAAGTCCTACATTTACTCTTCCATAGGTATGATGTGCAATTTTCTTTTCTTTTCTTTTCTTTCTTTCTTTCTTTCTTTCTTTCTTTCTTTTTGTCATTTATCCACCAGTGTTCTATTGATCTGTGGTTTTGTGTCTGAAATTAATTTGGGAAAATTCTAAGTTATTGTTTTACATATTTCTTCTGTTACTTTCTCTCTTCTTGTATTCCCATTATGTGGATGTTACAACTTTTGTAGTTTTCACTCAGGCCTTGGATATTCTGTGTTTTATTTTGTTGTGTTTTTAGTCTTTTCTCTTTGCATGTGGGTTTTAAGGATTCTATTGATATATCCTATATTCTATTGATATAATCTTAAAGATTTTTTTTCAGCTATGTCCAGTCTACTTATAAACCTGTCAAAGGCATTCTTCATTTCTGTTAAATGGGAAGGAATCAATGGAAAGATAATATAATCTCCTTGATGCAGACCCCATAACCCTGGTGTACAAAAGTTTCACCCATTAACCTATATTATTTGACTAGGGCTGACACAACAAAATACTACAAATTGGTGGCATAACAATGGAATTTATTTTCTCACAGTTCTGGAGCCTGTAAGTCCAAGATCAAGGTGCTAGTGTGGTTGGTTTTCCCTGAGGCCTCTCTCCTTCACTTGCAGATGGTTACCCTCTTGTTGCTTCTTTTCATGGCTATCTCTCTGTACACACATCCCTGAAGTTTCTCTCTATTTCTTAATCACCCCTTGTAGGGATGCCAGACAGACTGAATTAGAACTCACCCTTACATCCTCATTTTAACATAAATTACCTCAACAATGGCCCTGTGTTCAAATACAGTTTCCGAGGTCCTGGAAGTTAGGCTTTAGCCTATGACTTTTGGAGGCACGGAATTCAATCTATAATATCATCTAATTTTTTAAATATATATTTGTTTATTTTGAGAAGGAGAGAGAGAGCAAGCAGGAGATGGGCAAAGGGAGAAGGAAAGAGAGAATCCAAGCAGTCTCCATGCTAGCATAGAGCCTAACATGGTGCTTGATCTCATGAACCATGAGATCATGACCTGAACCAAAATCAAGTCAAACAAACAACTGAGCCACCCAGGTGCCCCTACATCACCTAAAATTTTCAGTCTTTTTTTTTATTGCTCCCAATGCGTCAAACTCCTTAAAGTTCAGTGCTCTACAGTTTAAATGAATGGTAACATCTCCTTACAGGTGTACTTCTCCATTGTACTTCTCATTTACCACTTACTTTTCCACCTTTTACATTTTCCCAAAATTTATTAAAATTTGTTTACCACTATTGTTTCCTCAACTTTTATAATAATTCTAGTGTATTTTTACCACTTTATTTCCATTTGTCTAGGAACGTAGAAGTGAGATGTGTTAAAGAGAGAGTTGAGCTGGATATTTTATCAGAAATTAAATAAATATTTTTTGACCTAAACTGGTTGCTGGTGACATCATTCAAATAAACACAAATATTTTAATTTTTTCCTCTAAACTTGTCTCTTACAACATATTTAAAAAGGTCTTCACCCAAAGAGTATAATTAGAATTTATCATCCCGAGCAGTCATGGGGTGCCTGGGGTGAGCCTCTTGGCTTCCTAATAGTATGAGTAAGATTGGGCTGAGGACTGCCGGGGAGCTGAAAAAGAGCAGCACTTATTCTTTCAGTGCCAATGGCCATGTGTATATGATTATTAAAAAATGCATTTAAGTCTCCTATGGATAGAAGCCTGGTTCCACTAATTACTGAAGCAACTGAGGCATTTGAAAAATGTTAATTTAAAAAAATAGTGTGGGAGTTTCACTTGTTCCATGACAGTGTAAGTAAGGCATTCTATAAATCTGTTCCCCAGTGAAGCTGGTGACAATGATAAAATAGAATAGCAAAATTTAAGTTTTCTGGAAATGGACTGAAGAGCATAAAGAAAATTAAAAAAAAAACATTTAAGAAAATATACTAAAACTCAGTAAGAATTGTAAGAATCTATTATCCTTTAACCAAAACTTACTGCATCCTTCCTCCTCCCAGCTAAGTGAGGTGGAAACTCTACTCCCCACCAGTACAGTCAGTAAGACGGGGCTCCCTCTTCCTTAAGCTCTCAATTAGAGGATGGGCAGGACTTTAGTATTTTGCATCTTGCCTTCAGCTACTCATTGATGAGGCTAGATTCTGGGGAGTAAAATCAGGAGATGGTCTCCCCAATTCTTCGCAATTCTATCTGTATAACAGAAGTTCTACCTAATATAGGATACCACTGAGAATATCAGTGTACTGATTATCTTTGGCCTGGCTTATAATGTGGGAATCACATGACCAGGCAGTCAACCATGGAGACCTAGGCCTGCTCTCCCCTACCCACAGAGCACTCAACACCTAAAGTAGGGGTGTCAGAGAGAAAGTGTCATTTTTCCTACCCCTGGAAACAGTGATATGTCTCAGAGATTTTGCCTTGGAGGAGAAGCAGTCATAGAATAGAGAGTTATAATGACTCCAATAAACTGACTTTTTTTGCCACAGAGTATGCAGAACTTCATGCCTAAGGGCATTATTAAAAAACAATGGGAGTTATGATAAAAAAAAAATGATTGATAGGAATTGATGGATTCATTAGAGATACGGGTTAAACTGTAGGCCTGATAGTTTTCCAGAGAGTAATAGAAAAAAACATAGCTGGGAAGAGCCCTTCTGAAATCAATACAAATCTCAGACACTGACTTTGGCAGCTTTCCCTTGTAAAGAGCTTGAATTTTGTTGGATTAGTCTGTAAAGCAAAGTATACCATAGGATATTATTGAAAACAATATAGTAATCATCCAGCAATGAGTGTGGTGAGAGAAAGACAGACCTCTGCTAAAATCACTGTCATCATACAGTGATTATGAGCATATATTTCTAAGATGTATCTCTTAGAAACAACATGAGAGGCTTCACACTGGAGGTGGGGGAAGTTGGAATAAATCTCACCAGAATCGTCAGTCACTAAATGAGTAAATAAGTAAATAATAACAAAGCCCAGATTAAGGAAAGCAAGAATACATAGAGTTGCTATCTTACACAAAACACAGTTTACCACAACAACCACAAAATGAGATATGCAAAGAAGCAAAAAAGTATGACCCATATACCAAAGAAAATAACAGGCAACAGAAATTGTCTGCAAAATTCACTCGATGTTGAATTTAACAAAAAACCTTTAAAGTAGCTAGTATAAATATGCTCAGAGAATGAAAGGAAAAAATGCTTAAAGAGGCAAAGAAAGCTATAATAACAAAGTTGCATCAAACAGAGAATATCAATAAAGAGACACAAATTATATTTCAGAGTCCAGAGTGCTCACTATACAAATTATGTTTCAACAGAATAAAATGGAAATAAGAGAGTTATAAAATATAGTAACACAAAAAATTCACCCAGAGTAGCTTAGCAGTGGATTTGAACTGATAGAATAATTAATACACTTGATAATAGGTGGGTGGAGACTGCAATTTGAAGAACAGAGAGATTTAAAAAATGAAAAATAGGGGCAGTTGGGTGGTTCAGTTAGCTAAGCATCTGACTCTTGATTTCATCTCAGGTCATGATCTCATGGTTGGTGATTTCAAGCCCTGCATCAGGCTCTGTGCTGACAGTGCAGAGCCTACTTGGCGTTCTCTCTCTCTCTCTGCCCCACCTCCACTCACGCGCTGTCTCTCTCTGTGTCAAAAATAAATAAACATAAGAAATAAATAAAAATGTTTAAAATTTTTTTAAATGAAGAAAAACGGTAATTAAAAAAAACTCATCACAGCATTAAGTATATCAACATACAAAGTGGAAATATCAAAAGAGAGGAATGAAAGAGGCAGAAAAATATTTAAAGAAATAGTGGCTTTCACTTCTCAAATTTATTGAAAAATACTAATTTACACATCCAGGAACTTCAACAAACTCCAAGCAGGATAAATATATATATATATATATATATATATATATTTATATATACACAAACTTCATAGTAAAAGTGCTAAAAGACAAGGAGAAAATCTTGAAAGTGGCAAGAGAATAATAATTGCTCACTTAAAAATTAATCCTCCTAAGATTAACAGCTGATTTCTTAAGAGAAGCAATGAAAGACATGAAGCAGTGGAATATATTCAAAGTGCTCAAAGAAAAAACTAAAAACTTGTCAGATAGAATTATATGAAGAGAAAAGCTATCTTTCAAAAATTAAGGCAAAGTAAAGACACTCCTACATAGACAAAAACTGACAAATTTTTGCCAGCAGATCTGCCTCAGAAGAAATACTAAAGGATACTTTTCAGAGTGAAACTCCAGACAGTAATATAAGCTCACATGAAAAATCAAAGAGTAATAGTGAAAATAATTATATAATTATTAAAAAGTTGTATTATAAAGGATTTTTTATTTTTCTTGTAACTGAATAATTGCATAAAACTAGATGTGTATAATATATGGGGCTAACACAAACATACAGAAACATAATGTATTTGCTAAAAACAGCACAAAGGATATGGGTGGGAGAAAATCTGAATTTCATTATATTGTGTTTTATGTGGAAAAGAGACAATATTTATGCATAAGTATGAGCCTCAATATCCTAGGTTGCCTGGGGAATTATAAACAGATTTTTAGAGAATAGGCTATAGATTTGGAACATGCATTTAAGATGCTATATTAGCAAAAAAGTAATTTTGTGCAGTTTGCACCATTACACATGTTGGAGCTATCTGTTTCAGGCTTTCAAAGTTTCTTGAAGGAAGAAAAGGAATTAATAAGATAAAAAAATTAAAATTAAAAACTTAAAAACAACATACACAGACACAAAATCAAATAAATGATGGTAGATACTAGATGTGTTTTGGTCTGGGTGTTGAAATGAGCTTGATAGATTAGAGAAAGAAGGTGGGGGGCGGGGAGAGAAAAGGAAAACATTTGAAAATTTGAAAAAATGAATACAATGAAATAGAATAAAATTAAATAATGGAAATAAAGGAATTCAAAAAATTTACAAAACAGTAAAAATATAGTAGAAAAAAATTGAAAAATATTTTTATCAAAAATTGAAAATAAAAATATTTTTTCTTCTGTATTCAAAAAAAAAGAAATTAAGAAAAAAATTGAATACATGGACCAGTGAACAGACTGAAATATGATTGAAATTACATTGTTTTCCCCTAGAAGTCAAGCTATGAAGTACATTATAGTCTGTAAAGTAAGCAGGTGGAGAGACTTGTGTTCTTAAAGAGCAAGGTTGGTCCAGTTGGACGGGGCTTAGTGTAATGGCTCCATTCTCCACTAGATGGCGCTGCTTAACTTCCCGGGGTGGATTGTTATAAGTGTGTATGCGCATGCGCGGGAGGGATGAAAATGGTGTCACCCAGCTACCGGCCTCAAGTATGGGAACTGTTCTCCAGGGTCAGCAATGGCGCACCCGTCCTTTGTCTCTGGCTTCCATCTACTTCCTGCTTTTACACTGTCTGTGACCAAGCCACCAGGTTGCCAGGCAGCACCTCCCTCCTGAGTTTTATCTCAGATGCGGCTGTGTTTCCCAACCCGTCACTTCTGAGGGACTGCGGCTTTGACCCTCTCAGACCTTCGGGGGGAGGGTCTCACTGAGCAATGACCAGGTGCCAGCCGCACCCAGGAATGTTCGCGGGACTGTGCTGCCTCTGATGCCCAGAGACTGCGGCTGGGTGCCAGCCCGCCCCAGAAAGAGTTCATGCGATCATGTAGCAGCAGCATTTCAGGGATTATGGAAAATCACAACACACATCTGGTGCCAGGCTTCACCCTTAAAGTCCTCGTTCCAACACCAGTGGATGTGGCCATTCTCCAGGGTCTGCTGGGACCTTTTCCTGTGGGGAGGCCACACCGCCTCTACCAGATGTCCCCCCAGCAGGGGAACCGCCTCTCCTCATGTGGCCCAAAGACCACCTGGACTTCACTCTGCTCCTGGGGATTCGTCCTTTGCACCAGAGCACCACCAGGTATGGAGCTGCAGAGTTTCAGACTCTGAGTTTCCTGTTTATAAACCCTTAATGAAATGTAAGCCCTCTCCTTTCTCCTTTCTCCCTTTTTAGTTCAGTCCCTGCGGCTGTTTCCAATTTTCCACTTTCTCCTCAGCTGCTTTCGGTTGGGGGTGCTTTTCCTGTACTCTCCCCCTGTCCCTGTCCTCTATCTGCAAGCAAAAACAGCTCCCTCTGTGGCTTTTCTCTCCCCTAGTTCATGCTGCATACCTGCAGAGTTCTGTGGTTCAGGTTGTGCAGATTGCTGTATTAATCTTCAAATCAGATTTCTAGGTGTGCACAGGTTGGTTTAGTGTTCATCTGGCTGTATTTTATGGACGCAAGATGCAAAAAAAAACCTTCCATGCTGTTCTGCCATCTTGGCTCCTACCAGGCTTTCAAAATTTCTTTAACCAACAGAAACATTATTCAATGAGTAGGGTGCTTTTGTAAGTGATATAAATATAATTAGCTAAGCCATTTAGCTGTGATCTGTAAGGAAATTGATGTCAGCAGCTAGAAAACCAAAGATCCTTTTTATGCAGAGACAACATACTTGGCAAAACTGTTATGGCTGATAACTTGGAAAGCAGTCCATGCCCCTAACAAAGCTGCAGCTCTGTGGGAAGTGCTTGGAAAGAAATGGATGATAGTGTTGGCATTTATTTTCTGCTTTTACTATAGTCCTAAACAAGAGAGATGTGCTCAGGCACAGAGAAGAATTGACAGTTTTCAGGCAGATATGTAAGAGAATAAGTAAAGTCCAGAAATGTGTGGCTTAGCCAGGTTGGAAAGCCCAATTGCTTCTTAGCTTTAAAATCTAGTAAATGAGGGGCGCCTGGGTGGCTTGGTCAGTTATGCGTCCAACTTCAGCCCAGGTCATGATCTCACGGTCCGTGAGTTCAAGCCCCGCGTCGGGCTCTGTGCTCACAGCTCAGAGCCTGGAGCCTGTTTCAGATTCTGTGTCTCCCTCTCTCTCTCTGCCCCTCCCCTGTTCATGCTCTGTCTCTCTCTGTCTCAAAAAATAAATAAACGTTAAAAAAAAATTTTTTAAATCTAGTAAATGAGACAAAAGTTGCTTGAGTGGTAAATGTCCACTAAGTTTCCCATTAAATAAGGTCACTTAGCCTTGTGACAAAGTACAAACCAAAAGTCTTTCCTTCACACCTAAGCCTATAATTTCAAATAACTTCATATTAAAAGAGAATGAATAGATTTGAAGAAGTCTAGAAATAAAGACAACTTAAGATCTATGCCTAAAAGAAGAAAACTTTGAGTAGATTTCTGGAATTCAGACATTTCTAGAAGCAAAGAGGTCAGAAGCCAGCTTATGGTTTTAGAGGTGTGGGTGGGGATTCTGTTTTTTCTTTTTTTTTACAAAGTTCAGAAAAATCTAAGGTAATAGTGGACTAATGTATTTCTTTTGCCTGAAAATTTCCAATAGCAGTATATAAACTGTGAAAGCTGTGCAGACCCCAGTGAGAACATAATTTCCCAGTGAGATGATGACATAGTAAATAACAAGCAAGGAAGGACTTCACAAAAATGAGGAAACACACACACACCTATACATAGGGCACTGAAAAGACTTGACAAGGCTATTCTTCCCAAAGAGTAAAATATGTCTAATTAAGGAACTTGCCAAACCTACAGGGAAGAAAGTTTTTACAAAGGTTATCCAGCAGGATTTCATGATTGTTATAAACCAGTGATTGCTGTGTGTGATTTCCTGTCTCCACTCTTCCGAAACAGAGTGTTTATGTGATTATTTTCACCTTGTTCACCATTATATAGTGGATGATTGTAGAAAATAAGGTTTCTTTTTAGTTTATAGTATGACAATACATAATGAACTCTACAAACAGTGACCTGAGAGGACTGCACAGTTGCTGAATATTTGAGATTTTGAGGTGAACATAGTGACTGGATTTATGGAATAGTCATCAAGTTCATTCATATATATATATGTCATATATATATATTATATGACACATCTCTACAATTTTGGAAGTTAGTACTAAAAGTAGCTTAGTTTACCTGATGAAATGTTGGCAGAAGTTATATAAGTTCCATGTTCTCTCCTTGCCAAGGTGATCATGGAACTTTGTGACATGATGGTGATTCCATCCATCTGGCTCTCTAAATGACCACTACATTCAGAAACCGTCTGCTGGACTGTGTTGGCATGTATTGTGACTGAGAAATTTAAGTGGCTTTAAGCCACTGAGACATTGCTTTTGTTAGTTAGTAAGCATAACCTAGATTATCCGGATTGCTTCTTATTGAATCCGTTGAGGATAAAGTGATTGTGATTTGTATAGGAAAAAACATGGCCAGAAAGCCAAACAAGCAAACCAGAAAAAAAAAAAAAAATAGAACAGCTGCTTCTCTGGTTTGTCTTTTTTTCTATGGGCACATAGCTGGACTGAATATTTCCTGTTTCCTTTGCACTTAGATGTGGTCATATAACTTAATTCTAGCCATTAGGATATGACTATATACAATGTATTTCACTTAGAATATGACCTACTATTGTCTTCCACGTTTTTAGTGTCTTAAAACAGCAAACATTTATTATCTCACAGTTTCTGTGGGTCACACACTGATACAGCTTGGCTGCTCCATGAACTCATGGTCTCTTACTAGGTGCAATCTTGTGAAAACTTGACTGACAGAAGATACACTTCTCTGGAAATCACTGATTTGGTTTCTGTATCTACAATGTGTCCTATTCCAGAATCTCATAAATGGAATCATAAAGTGCACAGTGTTTTATGACTAGCTTCTTTCCCTTAACTATACTAAGTTTCATCATGTTTTCACATGGCTTAATAGGGCAATCTTTTCATTGGTGAATAGTATCCCACTGTATGGATATACTACAATTTCTTTCTCCAGGCACCTTTCAAAAGACATCATGATTACTTCCAGTTTTTGGAACTAGCCATTATGAATAGAATTCTTATGAACATTCAATAAATGGTGTTAGGAAAAATATACAGCTACATATGAAAGAATGAAACTAGGTTACTTTCTAATACCATACATAAAAATAAGCTCAAAATTGGTTAAAGACCTAAACATGAGAGTTGAAACCAGAAAAATCCTAGAAGAGAGCACAAGCAGTAACTTCTTTGACATCAGCCATAGCGACATTTTTCAAGATGTGTCTCCTAAGGCAAGTCAAACAAAAGCAAAAATAAACTATTGTGACTGCATCAAAATAAAAAGGTTTTGCACAGAAAAAGAAATCATCAACAAAACAAAAAGACAACCTACTGAATAGGAGAAGATATTTGCAAATTACATATCTGATAAGGGGTTAATATCCAAAATTAATATAAAGAACTTATCAAACTCAACACCCAAAAACCAAATAATCCAATTAAAAATGGGCAGAAGACACAAATAGACATTTTTTCCAAAGAAGACATACAGATGGCTAACAGACACATGAAAAGATGCTCAACATCACTAATCAGCAGGGAAATAAAATAAAAACAAAGAGATATCACCTTACATTGTTTAAAACAGCTAAAATAAAAGTGACAGGAAATAACAAGTATTGGCAAAGATGAGGAGAAAAATGATCACTTGTGCATTGTTGGTAGGAATATAAATTGGTATAGCCACTATGGAAAATATTTTGAAGCTTCTTCAAAACACTTAAAAATAGAAATACTATGTAATTCAATAATTCTACAACTGGGTATTTGCCCAGAGAATATGAAAACACTAATTTGAAAAGATATATGCACCTCCATGTTTACTCCAATATTATTTACAATAGCCAAGACATGGAAGCAACCTAAGTGTCCATTAATACATAAATGGATAAAGAAAAAAGTGTCATATATATATATATATATATATATATATATATATCAAGTATTACACAGCCATAATAAAGGATGAGATCATGCCATTTGAGACAACATGGATGGATATCCTAGAGGATATCCTAGAGGATATTATGCTATTATGCTTAGTGAAATAAGTCAGACTGACAAATACACATACCCTATAATTACATTTATAAGTGGAATCTGAAACACACGCACACACACACACACACACACACACCACACCACAACACAAAACACACACCAAATGAATAAATAAATAGTTGAATCAGATGTATAAATACAAAGAACAAACTGGAAATACAAAGAACAAACTGGTTGCCAGAGAGGAGGGGGTGAAGGGTTGGGCAAAATAGATGAAGGGAAGTGGGAGATACAAGTTTCCAGTTATGAAATGATTAAGTTACAGGAATAAAAGACACAGCATAAAGAATGTAGTCAATGATGTTGAAAGAGTGATATAACAGGACAGATGGTAGCTATACTTGTGAATATAGCATAATGTATAAACTTGTCAAATCACTAAGTTGCACATCTGAAACTGATGTAGTACTTTATGTCATTTATACTCAAATAAAACAAATAACAAAAAAAAAGTTGTGCTTACACAAAGCCTGCACACCTGCATATGAATGTTCACAGGAGTTCTATCCATATCTTCCACATTTGATAATCATAGTACTTCCTTTTCTGCCAGCCAGCTCTATGCACAGAAATACAGAAACTTTGAAGTCATGTATTAGATGGAGGAACCAAACATGCATTAATCCTGAATATCTTGGGAAAAGCCTCCAACCAATTAGGAAGACTGTTTTGGATCTTAGTGGAATGCTTTTGGTTTTGTTGTTGTTGTTATTTGTTTTGTGGAGTTATTTTTTGTATCAGATGGCATTATTTTGTTTACTTACTATCTTCTCTCTTCATCCTCTGTACACACCAGGAAGAATAAAGTTATAATTTGCATGATAATTTTAAAATGATATAGAGATTTAAATTCATAAAATATTGGCCTATTTGGGAAGTTAACATTTTTGAAGAGAGGTAATTCTTGCCCTTAACCAACTATGGAAAAAAAGGGAAAACTTAATAGATTCTTGCTTTCCCTTCCCAAAACCAAATAATTAAGATACACTAAAAGTATTTATATGATTCAGAAAGGGCAAGAAGGAGAAATAAACATCTTATTTCTTTGCTTATCTTATGTAGTTATACGTGACTGGCATGATGTGATTCCTTAAATGAATACTGTAACAAGGTTGTAGTAAAATCTTTTGGAATTGTTGCTCATTACATACGAGGCTTGGGGTCCATTAGCAGTAGTCTCTTACTAAGATATTCCATTCTAATTCCTGGCTGCTGTCAGATAAAAATGGTTCTTTTGAAAGTCCCTTAGCCAAGTACCTCCCTTCTCTCATATATTTACCTTTTGTACCATGCTGTGTTTGGGTACAACCCAGCTTTAGGAAAACCTAAAGCCCCCAATCTCACATGGGAACTCCTGTACTCCACATTTCTGGAACTTGTATGCAAATGTCGACTACACCTTCCCTACCTTTCATAAACTATGAGCTTGAAGGTGGGATGCATTTTCTTCTCTACTTGGATATACTGTTATAGCATTTATCTCAGCCCTTTCCCAGTTCTGTACCACAAGGAATGGTTATAAGCATGGTGGCTGAGCAGCTGGTCATTCAAGGAATGATCTCAAGTAGGAGATATAAATTTCTCCTTTCATCTGAAAAGATTCTCTTGGAGGTGCCTGGGTGCCTCCGTCAATTAAGCCTCCGACTTCGGCTCAGGATATGATTTCATGGTCTGTGAATTCTAGCCCTTCTTTGGGTTGTGTGCTGACAGCTCAGCACCTGGAGCCCTTTTTGGATTCTGTCTCCCTTTCTCTCTTCCCCTCCCCCACTCGTACTCTGTCTCTCTCTCCCAAAAATAAATAAACATAAAAAAAAACTTAAAAAGATTCTCTTGGATCCTCCTTAGCTTGGTTTGGGGATTGAAACTACACAATGATCTGTCCCTCCACACCAAATAACTTAAAAAAGGTAAATGACACAGAAGCACTGAGCTCCCTCAGAGGATACCCTATCTTTACATCAATTATTTATGTCTGGTGTAAATAATGATAAGTGATGAGTCTTCGGGGTTAAATGGGAAATACCTTGCTAGGGACCAAATCTAATCATGATATACTATTTTTTTAAGTTTATTTTTTGAGAGAGAGAGAGAGAGAGAGTGTGTGTGTGTGTGTGTGTGTGTGTGTGTGTGTACGAGCAGCAGGGGCAGAGAGAGAGGAAGAGAGAGAATGAGAGAAAGAGAGGGAGACAGAGAGAGAGAGAGAGAGAGAGAGAGAGAGAGAGAGAGATACAGAGAGAGAGAGAGAATCCCAAGCAGGCTGCATACTGTCAGCGCAGGATCCGACTCAGGTCTGGATCTCATGAACCATGAGATCATGACCTGAGTGGAAATCAAGAGCTGGACACTTAACCAACTGAATCACCCAGGTACTCTGTGTGATACTATCATTATTACCATAGTTGTACATGATTACTGGCAGGACTGATTTCAAGGCAAATGGAATCTGGGAGAATTATAACTGGGGGTATTTGTCCAAAGTAATTAATTTCATTGTTAAATTCAGACCTTTGTACTTGACATCTATTAATTCTGACTTTCTTTTGGCTTCTTATCTTTAATCTTATTAAATACATAGTTTTTAAATTTTTTGCACCTTCTGTCCTCCTTTTGACTTCTGCTTTCCCTGTACCCTTCTCTCAATAGCACTTTTACTGATTTTAGACTGGCAATGAATGAACACCTAAATTTTACATTTGTCTTTACTGCAGTTTAAATGTCTATCTTTTCTACCCATGCAAACTTTTCAATTGGAAACACAAAACAAAACAAAAATAAATGAACTTACAGAATGAGCATCATTGAGAGCATATGTTCTTGAATTTGTTCTGATGCTGCCTGCTGTCCTACAATTAATTGCCTTGTAAGACTTTCAGGTCCCAACTGTACCACAGGAAACATGAGGAAGAAGAATCATGTTTTCAGTTTGCATTGGTATGGGAAGATCCAAAAGTACACATGCCCATCCGACATTCTAATATAGCATAATCACTTAGTATGAGTTGAGTTTAGGAAAACATGCTTTATTTCCAATATTATTATGAATAAAATAGAACATAACTTGATATTTACTATTCTTCCAGGAATAATGAGATTTAGTAGTCATCAATATATAACACACTATATGAAAAAAAAATTTCAAGAAGATAGACCTTCTGGAGAACATTATGGTGAAACTGCTAAAAGTAAACAATTCTAACTAGAGATTAATCACTTCAACACGAATCAATTATTCACTTTCAAGACAGATGTTATGAACTAAATGTTTGTATCCTCCTAAATTTCCTATGTTGAAGCCCTAAACCCCAGTGTGGCTATATTTGGAGATGTAGCCTCTAAGGAGGTGAAATTAGTCATAAGGCTGGGGCCTTACTCTAATAGGATTACTGTCCTCATAAAAAGAGATATTGGAGAGCTCACTCTGTGTGTGCTTGTGCACAGGTGTGTAAACACACATGTGCTTGCATGCACCAAGGGAAAGCAATGTGAGGATGTAGGAAGGAGGTGACTACCAGGAAGAGAGCTCTAACCAGAAACTGAAAACCAAATCAGTTAGAACCTTGGTCTTAGCCCTGTAGTGTGATAAACCGGGAGAAAATTAATGTCACATAAGCCACCCAGTCTATAGTATTTTGTTATGGCATCATGAGCAGACTAATACAACACACTATCACACATATATTCTCTTTAGCACATTATTTTATTTGTTCAAATTTAAAATCAAAAGGAAAAAGATTAAGCATTTTCAACATTCATAATGTATATTCTTATATATTTTATGTAATGTCTTGTGTTTTCAAATAATAATACTATACATGCTTTAATCTTTTTTCTAATGTAAAACAGCATCAATTCTATATTTTAAAAATAGATATAGGAAATGTCAAATAGAAGGGTCATTTAGGCTTAAAATAGGTAACAGGTAAAAGTTACTATGTTGCATGTTAACAATATAGGCTATTTTTCTTTTTATTTTATAAAATTGATTGTACCTGGCTTTGTATTCCCACTTGCAAACTTCAGAAGGGAGTTCGTAATAGCTATTTCTGTAGCTTCTTTACTGAAGCTTATATAGCATGCAAACATAGGAATGGGGCAAGAAATGAAGCCTCTGGTCACTAACTCAAATTGGTTACTTAATGCTGGATCTCTGACATTTGTTAAATATGGCTATAGGGTCCTAGCCTGGCCCATTTCAGGCAAGGAGATCATAGTAGAAGACAGAGATAGAGCTAACAGCAGTTCTGACTATGTGTATCCCCAAAGCATACTAAAATTTCTTTCACTTATTTGGAATTTCATAAGTACTTGTGTGAAGAACAAGTAAATATTTTTAACTATTCCTTTTCTTCTCCTCACCCCAATTTTCTAATTTTTTTTTCAAGTTTGGATTATTTATTTTTTTAATACTTTTATGAAGTTTACTGTCAAATTGGTTTCCATACAACACCCAGTGCTCATCCCAAAAGATGCCCTCCTCAATACCCATCACGCACCATCTCCTCCCTCCCACCCCCCATCAACCCTCAGTTTGTTCTCAGTTTTTAAGAGTCTCTTATGCTTTGGCTCTCTTCCACTCTAACCTCTTTTTTTTTTTCCTTCCCCTCCCCCATGGGTTTCTGTTAAGTTTCTCAGGATCCACATAAGAGTGAAAACATATGGTATCTGTCTTTCTCTGTATGGCTTATTTCACTTCGCATCACACTCTCCAGTTCCATCCATGTTGCTACAAAGGGCCATATTTCATTCTTTCTCATTGCCACATAATACTCCATTGTGTATATAAACCACCATTTCTTTATCCATTCATCAGTTGATGGACATTTAGGCTCTTTCCATAATTTGGCTATTGTTGAGAGTGCTGCTATAAACATTGGGGTACAAGTGCCCCTATGCATCAGTACTCCTGTATCCCTTGGGTAAATTCCTAGCAGTGCTATTGCTGGGTCATAGGGTAGGTTTATTTTTAATTTTTTGAGGAACCTCCACACTGTTTTCCCGAGTGGATGCACCAATTTGCATTCCCACCAACAGTGCAAGAGGGTTCCCGTTTCTCCACATCCTCGCCAGCATCTATAGTCTCCTGATTTGTTCATTTTGGCCACCCTGACTGGCGTGAGATGATATGTGAGTGTGGTTTTGATTTGTATTTCCCTGATGAGGAGTGATGTTGAGCATCTTTTCATGTGCCTGTTGGCCATCCGGATGTCTTCTTTAGAGAAGTGTCTATTCATGTTTTCTGCCCATTTCTTCACTGGGTTATTTGTTTTTCGGGTGTGGAGTTTGGTGAGCTCTTTATAGATTTTGGATACTAGCCCTTTGTCCGATATGTCATTTGCAAATATCTTTTCCATTCCGTTGGTTGCCTTTTAGTTTTGTTGGTTGTTTCCTTTGCTGTGCAGAAGCTTTTTATCTTCATAAGGTCCCAATAGTTCATTTTTGCTTTTAATTCCCTTGCCTTTGGGGATGTGTCAAGTAAGAAATTGCTACAGCTGAGGTCAGAGAGGTCTTTTCCTGCTTTCTCCTCTAAGGTTTTGATGGTTTCCTGTCTCACATTTAGGTCCTTTATCCATTTTGAGTTTATTTTTGTGAATGGTGTGAGAAAGTGGTCTAGTTTCAACCTTCTGCATGTTGCTGTCCAGTTCTCCCAGCATCATTTGTTAAAGAGACTGTCTTTTTTCCATTGGATATTCTTTCCTGATTTCTCAAAGATGAGTCGGCCATACTTTTGTGGGTCTAGTTCTGGGGTTTCTATTCTATTCCATTGGTCTATGTGTCTGTTTTTGTGCCAATGCCATGCTGTCTTGATGATTACAGCTTTGTAGTAGAGGCTAAAGTCTGGGATTGTGATGCCTCCTGCTTTGGTCTTCTTCTTCAAAATTACTTTGGCTATTCAGGGCCTTTTGTTGGTTCCATATGAATTTTAGGATTGCTTGTTCTAGTTTCGAGAAGAATGCTGGTGCAATTTTGATTGGGATTGCATTGAATGTGTAGATAGCTTTGGGTAGTATTGACATTTTGACAATATTTATTCTTCCAACCCATGAGCACGGATTGTTTTTCCATTTCTTTATATCTTCTTCAATTTCCTTCATAAGTTTTCTATAGTTTTCAGCATACAGATCTTTTACATCTTTGGTTAGATTCATTCCCAGGTATTTTATGCTTCTTGGTGCAATTGTGAATGGGATCAGTTTCTGTATTTGTCTTTCTGCTGCTTCATTATTAGTGTATAAGAATGCAACTGATTTCTGTACATTGATTTTGTATCCTGCAACTTTGCAAAATTCATGGATCAGTTCTAGCAGACTTTTGGTGGAGGCTCGGGTTTTCCATGTATAACATCATGTCATCTGAAAAAAGTGAAAGCTTTACTTCATCTTTGCCAATTTTGATGCCTTTGATTTCCTTTTGTTGTCTGATTGCTGATGCTAGAACTTCCAACACTATGTTAAACAACAGCAGTGAGAGTGGGCATCCCTGTCGTGTTCCTGATCTCAGGGAAAAAACTCTCAGTTTTTCGCCATTGAGGATGATGTTAGCTGTGGACTTTTCATAAATGGCTTCTATGATCTTTAAGTATGTTCCTTCTATCCCGACTTTCTCGAGGGTTTTTATTAAGAAAGGTTGCTGAATTTTGTCAAAGGCCTTTTCTGCATCGATTGACAGGATCATATGGTTCTTATCTTTTCTTTTATTAATGTGATGTATCACATTGATTTGTGAATGTTGAACCAGCCCTGCATCCCAGGAATGAATTCCACTTGATCATGGTTAATAATTCTTTTTATATGCTGTTGAATTTGATTTGCTAGTATCTTATTGAGAATTTTTGCATCCGTATTCATCAGGGAAATTGGCCTGTAGTTTTCTTTTTTTACTGGGTCTCTGTCTGGTTTAGGAATCAAAGTAATACTGGCTTCATAGAATGAGTCTGGAAGTTTTCCTTCCCTTTCTATTTCTTGGAATAGCTTGAGAAGGATAGGTATTATCTCTGCTTTAAACGTCTGATAGAACTCCCCTGGAAAGCCATGTGGTCCTGGACTCTTATTTTTTGGGAGATTTTTGATGACTGATTCAATTTCTTCGCTGGTTATGGGTCTGTTCAAGATTTCTATTTACTCCTGATTGAGTTTTGGAAGCGTGTGGGTGTTTAGGAATTTGTCCATTTCTTCCAGGTTGTCCAGTTTGTTGGCATATAATTTTTCATAGTATTCCCTGATAATTGCTTGTATCTCTGAGGGATTGGTTGTAATAATTCCATTTTCATTCATGATTTTATCTATTTGGGTCATCTCCCTTTTCTTTTTGAGAAGCCTGGCTAGAGGTTGATCAATTTTGTTTATTTTTTCAAAAAACCAACTCTTGGTTTCGTTGATCTGCTCTACAGTTTTTTTAGATTCTATATTGTTTATTTCTGCTCTGATCTTTATTATTTCTCTTCTTCTGCTGGATTTAGGCTTTCTTTGCTGTTCTTCTTCTATTTCCTTTAGGTGTGCTGTTAGATTTTGTATTTGGGATTTTTCTTGTTTCTTGAGATAGGCCTGGATTGCAATGTATTTTCCTCTCAGGACTGCCTTCGCTGCATCCCAAAGCATTTGGATTGTTATATTTTCATTTTCGTTTGTTTCTATATGTTTTTTTATTTCTTCTCTAATTGCCTGGTTGACCCATTCATTCTTTAGTAGGGTGTTCTTTAACCTCCATGCTTTTGGAGGTTTTCCAGACTTTTCCTGTGGTTGATTTCAAGCTTCATAGCATTGTGGTGTGAAAGTATGCATGGTATGATTTCAATTCTTGTATACTTATGAAGGGCTGTTTTGTGACCCAGTATGTGATCTATCTTGGAGAATGTTCCATGTGCACTCGAGAAGAAAGTATATTCTGTTGCTTTGGGATGCAGAGTTCTAAATATATCTGTCAAGTCCATCTGATCCAATGTATCATTCAGGGCCCTTGTTTCTTTATTGATCGTGTGTCTAGATGATCTATCCATTTTTGTAAGTGGAGTGTTAAAGTCCCCTGCAATTACTACATTCTTATCAGTAAGGTTGCTTATGTTTGTGAGTAATTGTTTTATATATTTGGGGGCTCCTGTATTTGGCGCATAGACATTTATAATTGTTAGCTCTTCCTGATGGATAGACCCTGTGATCATTATATAATGCCCTTCTTCATCTCTTGTTACAGCCTTTAATTGAAATCTAGTTTGTCTGATATAAGTATGGCTACTCCAGCTTTCTTTTGACTTCCAGTGGTATGATAAATAGTTCTCCATCCCCTCACTCTCAATCTGAAGGTGTCTTCAGGTCTAAAATGAGTCTCTTGTAGACAGCAAATAGATGGGTCTTGTTTCTTTATCCATTCTGATACCCTATGTCTTCTGGTTGGCGCATTTAGTCCATTTACATTCAGTGTTATTATAGAAAGATATGGGTTTAGAGTCATTGTGATGTCCGTATGTTTCATGCTTGTAATGATGTCTCTGGTACTTTGTCTCACAGGATCCCCCTTAGGATCTCTTGTAGGGCTGGTTTAGTGGTGACGAATTCCTTCAGTTTTTGTTTGTTTGGGAAGACCTTTATCTCTCCTTCTATTCTAAATGACAGAGTTGCTGGATAAAGGATTCTCGGCTGCATATTTTTTCTGTTCATCACATTGAAGATCTCCTGTCATTTTTTTCTGGCCTGCCAAGTTTCAGTAGAGAGATCCGTCACGAGTCATATAGGTCTCCCTTTATATGTTAGAGCATGTTTATCTCTAGCTGCTTTCAGAATTTTCTCTTTATCCTTGTATTTTGCCAGTTTCACTATGCTATGTTGTGCAGAAGATCGATTCAAGTTACGTGTGAAGGGAGTTCTCTGTGCCTCTTGGATTTCAATGCCTTTTTCCTTCCCCAGATCCGGGAAGTTCTTAGCTATTATTTCTTCAAGTACACCTTCAGCACCTTTCCCTCTCTCTTCCTCCTCTGGAATACCAATTATGTGTATATTATTTCTCTTTAGTGCATCACTTAGTTCTCTAATTTTCCCCTCATACTCCTGGATTTTTTTATCTCTCTTTTCTCAGCTTCTTTTTCCATAATTTTATCTTCTAGTTCACCGATTCTCTCCTCCGCCCCTTCAATCCAAGCCTTGGTTGTCTCCATTTTATTTTGCAGTTCATTGATAGCATTTTTTAGCTCCTCCTTGCTGTTTTTTAGTCCCTTGATCTCTGTAGCAAGAGATTCTCTGCTGTCTTTTATACTCTTTTCAAGCCCAGCGATTAATTTTATGACTATTATTCTAAATTCACTTTCTGTTATATTGTTTAAATCGTTTTTGATCAGTTTCTTTAGCAGTTGTTATTTCCTGGACATTTTTCTGAGGAGAATTCTTCTATTTCATCATTTTGGATAGTCCCTGGAGTGGTGCAGGACTGCGGGGCACTTCCCCTGTGCCCCCCCTGTCGGGCGGGACAGAGTCAGACCTGATGTCTACCCCCAGCCCACCGCTGGGGCCACAGTCAGACTGGTATGTGCCTTCTGTTCCCCTCTCCTAGGGGCAGGATTCACTGTGGGGTGGCGTGGCCCATCTGGGCTACTTGCACACTGCCAGGCTTGTGGTACTGGGGATCTGGTGTATTAGCTGGGGTGGATTGGCAAGGTGCACAGGGCCTGGAGGGGCAGAATTAGCTCGCTTTTCCTTCGGAGATCCGCTTCGGTGGGGGGGGGGGCCCTCTTCCGTGGGCCTCTCCTCTGCGCTTGGCTCCGGAGACTCCGTTCTGCTAGTCTTCTGGCAGTTTTCTGGGTTATTTAGGCCGGTGGAGGTGGATCTAAGTGATCAGCAGGAAGCGCGGTGAGCCCAGCATCCTCCTACGCCACCATCTTCCCAGGATCCTCCCCCAGTTTTCTTCTTGGACTTCCTATACTACTTAAAATTTTCTCACTATAAAGTGATTCCAGACCTACCTTTAAATATGGTCTCTTTTTCATCCCTACCCCATGAATTTCACAGGGTATATTGCTCAACTATAACTTCCTATTAAATCCTAATTCAGATCTCATTACTTCACAACCTATGTGTAGAAATAATTTTCTCTTATTTATTAACTTAACTTTATTTATCAAAATATTTAATTTGCCAATTTTATTGACCCCAGTTTTATAATTAGTTATGAAAAAAAGAACCTTTCAAATTTCAATAGACATTACCAAACATACACAAACCATACCTCTGAAGCTGTATTATAGTCCCTTCTTTTTTTAGAAAAAAATATAATAGACTGTGTTATCCTCATTTTATAGAAGAAAAAACAAAGACCTAGAATTATTTGAGGTCACAGAATGAATAAAATCTGCAATGTAAACTCAATTCTGTGACCTAGCAGCATTTTTAGTTTTTCTACAAAAAACTTCTCTGCAGTATAAGGATCAATGTAGGAATATAAAATAAATATCAATATTGAGAGTGGTTTTATCCAAAAACGTTGGACCTCACTTAATAAAATACATACCTGGAAGTTAAAGCAATTAAAATCTAAAATTTTCAAAATTTAATGTATCAACTTTGAGTATGTTAGTATTAGTACTCATTTAACATGGCTATTATTTCTTTGGGTGATTGAAATATTTACACTACAAGGTTTGACATGTCCTCTCTTAGTGGAGATTTTTTTAGGTCATTCTATAACTTTGAACTATAACTTGAACTTTATTATATGTAGTTTTGACCTTCAAAAATTATGAAACCCGATTATATGAAGTAAATATATGTGTTATACTATTGAAATGTACTGTTGTTTATTCTTGGGGATGACAGCACCTACTCATTCACTGGAATTTAAATAAAGAAAAAAATATATGACTGATTATTCCTATTAAATGTCATGGAGTCTGGATATTGATGCCGTGGTCTACAAAATGTGACAGGGAGTCAATATGTAAGGGATAATTCCACCTTGTTTGAGGACTAGGAAAAAAAATTCCATATATATCTGTTTAAACAAGTGATGGTGATACATGACAATATACAATGCCAATTTTTGTGTAGATATAGAGAAATAGAAACATACAGAAAACTTGTTAATGCTTATAATTATATGCTTAAATAAAAAGACATGTTCCTGTTCTTAACTTGTCACAGTATCCAAAGGAATTTCTATTGCACCAAGATTGCTATCAACAATCTTCTTAGGAAGAACAAAACACTATTGTTTGATAGGCAAATCACCCATGATTATTTTTCAACGTTTATAATATTTTTATAAAAAGTGTTAATTACAATATATGGTGTTCCAGGACAATCATATAGTCAGTCACTCACCTTTGATTCAGCTCACAAATATACAACATACCATCAGTTTCTTTTATTCCAACTAAATTTTGTATAATGAGGCATATGCATGGAAGTTCAGGGTATGGAAATTAAGGCAGTTAGAGGAAATTGAAACAGTAATATACACACAAAATCTTTTTTTAAAGTAAGTCTTTTTAAAAAATGTTTATTTCTTTGGGAAGAGAGAGATAGCATGAGGAAGTGGCAGAGAGAGAGGGAAAGAGAGAGAATCCCAAGCAGGCTCTGCACCATTAGCATGCAGTCTTATGGTGGGCTCAATCTCACAACCATGACATCATGACCTGTCATGAGCCAAAATTAAGAGTCAGTCACCCAACTGACTGAGCCATACAGACACCCTACAAAACTCCTCTTTTGAAAAACTCAAGAGACACTAAATTTTATAGGATGCAAAATGCTGAATTTGTGACAGTTACCTCATCCCCAAAACAATAGCCTAATGATTCAAAGATGAATTAAGCTCTATAGAAATAGCTTATTGATTCAAGAATGCAACCAAACTGTAAACTCAAATGCAATTGTTATTAGTAAGCTTAGATTTTGCTGAACATGAATGTGAGAAAAACAAGTAAATTCAAAGCAGCAAATATAAAGAAAATAGTTTCTATTTTACTTATATTAAGGCCTTAAGGAAAGCAATATGGATAATATTTTAAGTCTGAAATATGAAAGTGAAGGGAGGTTATTACTACATAGAGAGAGAGAGAGAGAGAGAACATATGTACATATGTATGAATATATCCTTTTGGAAACACATAACATTGTACTTATAATTTTTAAGTAATAAGTCATTCATATTAGAATAAATGAAAATATCTACTATATAAATATTATTGAAGACATACATAAGAATATTGGTATTAATCAGATCTGTGTTTTAGCCACTTCATTAGTGACCATGGCAGCAACATATATAGTTAATCTAATAATGTATATCATTAGAGTTAAACTTTAAATTGCTTGCTGAAAAAAAGGAATGCTTTGATGGGAATGGTACATTAGATAATGATGACCAGCCCTCTTAGTAATGTTAGTTAGAAGCACTGAATAATATATTTTAATAATTTGTTTGAAGGTACTGGGAAGCTGGTAAGTCAGGGAAGTGTTTACAGACCAAGACCAGAAAGGGAAGGCTGACACCCAGTCACCTTCCCGTAGCTAACTCCAAAAGAATGACACAGGAATCTTGAGATGCTGACTTGCTGTTACAACAATGTCTGTTTCAGGCTGTGTCCTTGGAAAAAAGTGAAATTGGTATGTAGGATATTGTGGATAAGAACATTCGGAAAGAAGAACAAGCAAGCGGCATTGAACACAAAGAAAAATTAGCTATTTTTTTTTAGCCCCTCCTATGGTCTAAGTCAATCTCATGAGAAGCACTAAGCTGAGATGACCCAACATAATTATTCTGAGTTTGGAAGGAGTCAAGAACTTTATATGTTAGGTTGATCACTCATTGATGTACTTTAGATCTCAATTACAACAATGGACAGATCATATAATCAGAAGATCAACAAGGAAATAGTGGCTTTGAATGACACACTGGACCAGATGGACTTAATAGATATGTTCAGCTTATTTCCTCCTCAAGCAGAAAAATTCACATTATTTTCAAGTGCAAATGGGACGTTCTCCAGAATGGAGCACATATTAGGTCACAAATCATGCCTTAACAAGTACAAAAGGATTGAGATCATACCATGTATATTTTCTAAACACAACACTATGAAACTTGAAGTCAACCACAAGAAAAAAAAATTGGAAAAAAATAAAAATACATGAAGGTTAAAAAACAACCTACTAAAGAATAAATGGGTCAACAGGAAATTAAAGAAGGAAAAAAAAAAACAAACAAACTACATGGAAACACATGAAAATGAAAACACAACAGTCCAAAACATTTGATATGAAGCAAAAGTAGTCAAAAGAGGGAAGTATATAGCAATCCAGGTCTTATTCAAGAAGCAAGAAAAATCTCAACTATGCAACCTAACCTTACAGCTAAAGGAGCTAGAAAAAGGACAATAAATGAAGCCTAACACCACCAGAAGAAGGGAAATAATGATTAGAACAGAAATATAAACACACACACACACACACACACACACACACACACAAGACAGTAGAACAGATCAATAAAACCAGGATCTGGTTCTTTAAAAAAAATTAATAAAATTGATAAACCCCTAGCCAGACTTAATAGAAGGAAAGAGAAAGGACCTAAATAAATAAAATCACAAATAAGAGAGATCACAACCAACACCACAAAAATACAAGAAATTATGGGAATATTATGAAAAATTATGCAAATAAATTGGGCAATCTGGAAGAAATTGATAAAACCGTATATACCACCAAAACTGAACAGGAAAAAATAGAAAACTTGAATAAACCAATAACTAACAAATAAGTTGAAACAGTAATCAAAAACCTATCAACAAACAAAATTCAGGGTCAGATGGCTTCCCAGGGGAATTCTACCAAACATTTAAAGAAAAGTTAATACTTGTTCTTCTCAACTTGTTCCAAAAAATAGAAATGGAAGGAAAACTTCCAAACTCATTCTATGAGGCCAGTATTATCTTGATTCCAAAACCAGACAAATATCCCACTAAAAAAGAGAACTATAGGCCAATATCCCTGATGAACATGGATGCAAAATTTCTCAACAAAATACTAGCAAATCAAATCCAATAATACATTAAAAGAATCATTCATCTTGCTCATCTGGGGTTTATTCCTGGGTTGCAAAGTTGGTTCAACATTCACAAATCAATCAGTGTGATACACCACATTAATAAAAGAAAGAATAAGAGACATATGATCCTCTCAATAGATGCAGAAAAAGCATTTGACAAAGTAGAGCATCCATTCTTGATAAAAACCCTCAACAAAGTATGATAGGGGATACATACATCAACATCATAAAGGCCATCTATGAAAGGCCCACAGCTAATATTCATCCTCATTGGGGAAAAACTGAGATCTTTCCCCTCTGAGGTCAGGAACAAGACAGAGATGTCTACTCTCACCACCTTTACTTTAACATAGTACTGGAAGTCTTAGTCTCACAATCAGACAACAAAAAGAAATAAAAGGCATCCAAATCAGCAAGGAAGGAGTTCAACTTTATCTATTTGCAGATAACATGATACTTTATGTAGAAAGCCTGAAAGAATCTATATGTGAAAAAGGAATCTAGACACAGACCCTTCACAAAAATTAACTTAAAATGTATCTTAACCTAAATTACAGAAGCACAACTATAAATATTTACAATGTAATTAAGAGATAACCTCAATGATCTTGGGCATGGTGATTCCTTTTTAGATATACTGTACCACTAAAAATGCAACCCATGCAAGATATTAATAGATAAGCAGGATTTCATTAAAATTAAAAATGGAAATGGCTGTTCTTCAAAAGACAATATCAAAATAATTAGAAGACAAACCACAGACTGAAATAAAGTATTTGCAAAAAACCACATATGATAAAGGACTATTATCCAAAATATACAAAAGACCTTTAAATCTCAGCAGTAAGAAAACACCCTAATCCAAAAAATGAACCAAATACTTCAACAGACACCTTACCAAAGAAGATATATAGATGGTAAAAAGGCATATGAAAAGATGTTCCACATCATATGTCATCAATGAAATACTATTTAAATGATGAAATACCACTACAAATCTATTAGAATGGCCCAAATCAAGAAGACTGACATCATAAACTGGTAAAAATGTGGAGCAACAGGAACTCTCATTCATTGTTGGTAGGAATGAAAAATGGTACAGCCACTTTAGAAGACAGTTTTGTGGTTTCTTACAAAACTGAACATATTATATGATTCAGCAATCAAGCTCTTGGTCTTAATCCAAATGAACTGACAGCTGACGTCCAAACAAATCTCTGCACACAAATGTTTATAGCAGCTGTACTCCTAATTGCCAAAACTTGGAAGCAACAAAGATGTCTTTCAGTAGGTGAATAAATAGCAGTACATCCAGATGGAATATTATTCAGCACTAAAAAATAGCTATAAGGCCATGAAAATACATAGAGGAAACTTAAATGCACATTATTTTTTTAAATTCTTTTTCATGTTTATTTTTGAGAGAGAGACAGACAGACAGACAGACAGACTGTGAGTGGGGGAGGTACAGAGAGAAAGGAAGACACAGAATCTGAAGCAGGCTTCAGGTTCTGAGCTGTCAGCACAGCACCAACTGCGAGATTATGACCTGAGCCAAAGTCAGTCGCTTAACCAACTGAGCCACCCAGGCACCCCAATTAAATGCACATTATTAACTGAAGCTAATCTAAAAAGGCTATTTATTGTATGGTATGATTCCAACCATCTGACATTCTAAAAAAGACAAAACTATGGACAATAAAAAGATCAGTATTTTCCAGATGTGAGGTGTGAGTAACAATGAACTGTAAGGGCCCAGAGAATTTTTACTCTGCATGATATTTTAAAAATAGACATTTGCTATAATTTGTCCAAATGCATAGAATGCACAATACTGAAAGTGAACCCTATAGTAAAGAATGAACTTGGATGATTATGATATGTCAGTATATGTTTATCAATGGTAACAAATGCACTACTCTGGTGAAAGACACTAATAGTGGGGGAGACTGTATTTTTTTTTATTTAGTCTGAAATATTTTTTTAATTTCCCTAGAAACTTCACTTTTGACCTCTGCATTATAGAAGTGTGAAGTTTACTTTTGAAATATATGAGGATTTTCCAGATCTCATTCTGTTATTGACTTCTAGTTATTGTCTGAGAACATACTTTATATGATGTCTATTTTTTTAATTTGTTATTTTAGTTTTTTGGCCCAGAATATGGTCTATATTGGGTAATGTTACACATGCACTTGAGAAAAATGAGTATTGTGTTCTTATTGCATTGAATGTTTTGTAAACATCAAACAGGTCAAGTTGTCTGATAGTGTTATTCAGGTCATCTATTTCCCTGCTGAATTTCTGCCTGGTGGGTTCAGCCTTTTATTGAGAAAGAAATGTTCATATCTTCAACTATAATTGTGGAGTTACCTATTTTTCCCTTCAGATTTATCATCTTTTGCACCTCATGCATTTTAAACGTCAGTACTACATCTATATGTAATGAGGATAATTCTGTCTTCTTAGATAATTGATGCCTTTATGATTTTGTAATTCCTTCTTTATCTCTGACAATTCCATATTTGAAGTCTACTTTGACTGAAATAACTATCTTTCTCTTAGATAGTATTAGGATGGCATTTCTTTCTTCATTCTTTTATTTTTAACCTGCCTATTTTTAGACTTTGTAACTACTCAACTCTATCACTGTAGCATGAAAGCAGCCACAGGCAATATCTAAGTTAATAACTTTTTTTGTTTCCTCACATAGTTTCTGACAGGCAGTTTCTGTTTAATTCTTACTCTTTATCCACTGTAAGTAATATATGTGTTTTTTGTTAGCCATCTTCAAATTTTTCTCTTTGTCTTTAGTTTTCAGCAGTTTAAATATAGTATGGCTAAGTTGATTGTTATTTTTTATTTTATTTTTGCTTGATGTTTTCTGATTTTCTTATCTGTCACTAATTTTGAAATAATTTTGCCCTTTATTTCTTCAAACATTTCTTTTTCTCTATTTTCTTTCTTCTTTAAAGATTCCAGGTATGCATATGTTAAACTGTTTGATATTGACTTAAAGCTCTTAGACTGTTTGGTTTGCTGTTGAACTCTGCCACCCCCACTTTTTCTCTTATATCCTTTCAGTTTAAGTAATTTCTCTTTGCCTATCCTCAAGTTCTTTAATTTTTTCCAGCTGCTCTGAAGCTACTGATGATCCCTCAAAAGTATTCTTTATTTCTATTACTATGTTATTTCTAGCATTTAGATTTAGCTTTTTTTTCAAGCATTAAACTCTGTGTTGAAAATACATATGTGATCTTATATGTTGTCTACTTTTCCATTAGGGTTTTTAACAAATCATTCATCCCTACCCTATAGTTCCAACATATGTGTTATATATGACTTTTATACCAATGATTAATTTGTCTCTTCAGACTGTTTTTTTCTTACCTATTTGCATGCCATATGCTTTTTTGTTTAATGGGAAACCTGCTTTATAGAACAGGGATTAGCAAACTGTGGCCCTCAGGTCAAATCAGGCATGCCAAATCAGAGCTGATGTTGTACAGCCCATGACACAGAATGATTTTTCATATTTAAGTGTTTGAAAAAAATCAAAAGAATAATAATATTACATGAAATGTGGAAATTATAAAATAAATTATATGTAAATGAAGCCATGATAATTAAAACTATTTCCAATATACATAATGCATGGTTTTAAAAAAAAGTCAAATACATAGTAAATATTTTTCATGACATTAATCTTCATATTTATAATGCTCATCATCAGGTACCAGATAATATTTTTCTTCCATCAAATTAACTTTCTCCTTCAGTATACTCATTAGCTATTCTAAAGGTTAAGTCTTAAATAATTACAGAAATCCTCTATGGAAATTTAATCTCCAGTAATTATTCTCATCTTCTAATATCCATATAATTGTTCTTTATTTACAACCACAGATTATTTTAAGAAATTAAGATAATCTACTAACTCCTAAGTTTCGAAAACTTCCGTATCTGAAGAGATATTTGAACTCCAACCTCTAAATATTTGGTCAAGATTTTGAATGATTTAAAACCTTTCATTCATTTACATTAATCCAAACTCAAGAACCTGATTGTATTAACTTACACAGATATTTTTGTATTTTATTCTATAAACCCTTTTAACTAGTGCATTTTTAAAAAGTACAGGATGAAACAAAGCTAGCATTTTCAAGCTTTCCAATCTCCCTATAGATCTCAAAACTCGTAAGCAAAATGAAACAATTCAATGTTTTTGACATTGAAATTGGAATGCCACATATTTCATTTCCTTTAGCAACCCTTATGTCAATTTCATTTACTAGCAAGAGCAAAGTCATCTCTGTTAGGATAAGCATTTGAACTGTCAGAATCTGAATGGTTATACTGGACATAAGTAATTTATGTGTCAAAAAGCTCTTCTACTCAGTACCATCAACATCTATTACATGTACTGTTGAGAAATATAGTTAAACCTTTCTAATGCATAGATTGATATTCAATGCCAGTCACATATGAGATAAATCAAAGCTCTTTAAATCTTGATGGTGGGAAGGTTATAATTTCTTAGTCTATCTCCTTCTACTTTAGCTAATGAGAAATGTTTAGATAATATTTATAAGATTTGGTCATGTGTGTGCACACACACATACACAAAGTGTGTATATATATTTTTTTTTCTCCTTTATCTATATCCCAGCATCTAGCTGGCTTATATTGCATTATATTATGGAAAAGAAGAAAAAAGAAAGGAACAAAATATTCACATATTATTTTTTGATGGAAAAAAATTACCAAAAATATATAATATGTAAAAGATAGTTATCTTATAATCATCTTGTAAACATGTATATTATAAATATAATTATAATAATATATAGTTACATAAATATAATTATAAATATAATTACACATGTGTACATAACACCTTGAGTTACTCTTGTTTTAAGTTTAAAATTTGAGGTAAGAAGGTCTGATGTATATTGCTTCTTGGTAACCCGTTTACTGCATTGTATGAAACTAGTACGGCAGCATACCAAAAAAACTGGCAAAACAATCCACATGCAAATCATCTAACTTACAAATGAAAGAAGTAGTTCCTAGAGCAATAATCTGTTCAGGTAGAAGTGCAGAAATTCTTCCCTTCCTTAATTAACAGCAAGTATTAGGAGACTAGTCAACAAAGAATACACATAATGTATAAATCAAAGTTACATTGAAGCAGTAGGAGAAAACATGTTCTCCTCATGAAGAAGATAAATATAATAAAGATTATGTGCTCTATGTAAACATACAGGCTTCACTAAAGATTATAAAATTCATTGGACATTTGAATCTGATTAATGAGATATGATTTTTCTTTCTCCTGCTTTAAACTTTTTTTTAGTTTTTTTCATTCCTTCTTCTCATTTTGACCTTCTCCTTTTCTATTCTACAAATTTCCCACTAATTTGGAAACATATTGTCTTCAGAGGGCTTCATTAAAGTTTACTACAAGGGGCACCTGTGTGGCTCAGTTGGGTAACTGTCCAACTTCAGCTCAGGTCATGACTTCGTGGTTCATGAGTTTAAGCCCTGCATGGGGCTTGTTATTGCAGGCCTGGAGCTGTCTTTGGATCCTCTGTCTCCCTTTCTCTCTGCCTCTCCCCACTCATGTGCATGTGCTCCCTTTCTCAAAAATAAATAAACATTAAAAAAAGTTTAATACAAGATTTATATAAATGTATTCTGCCTTTTTGTTTTTCAAGTGAATGAGGGTCACATACTATGTGAAAAATAAGAAACTAAGACAATAAAATGATTGAAGGTATCATAAAGTAAATAATATTAAAATATCACATTTTCATCTAGGCATACCTAATATTTGCTTACCTGTTGTTTTCTAGGGTTATTTTACTAACAGTTGTCTGGGTGGTTTAACCCAGAAGCTGATCCACTCTGATTTTAACTGGGTTCATTTACTAAATTGTTTGTAAGACTTCTGCCTCACCTTTTTTTCTTTTTACTCCTTTGCAAGAGCACATATCAACTGTGACCAGAAAGGATGGTATGTTTAGTCAATAGGCGTTATGTTCTTTCCAAGGTATGCCTAAAGATATTCAGGAACTTACTCTTTGCATACTTAATATATGTGGAAAATGAAAATGCAATTATTATATAGAGAGCTCTAAATATTTCAGAGCATTTTAAATATAGCATAATTTAGAAATTATTTAATATTTTCATCTAGTGATATTATGCTAAGTGAAAAAAGTCAGTCAGAGAAAGACAGGTATCGTATGATTTCACTCACATGTGGAATTTGAGAAACACAACAGATGAACAGAGGGGAAGGGAAAGAAAAATAAGTTAAAAACAGAGAGGGAGGCAACCCATAAGATACTCTTAAATACAGAGAAAAAACTGAAGGTTGCTAGAGGGGAGGTGAGTGAGGGGCTGGGTTAAATAGGTGACAGGCATTAAGAAGGGCACATTTTAGGATGAGCACTGGGTGTCTTATGTAAGAGATGAATCACTGGGTTCTACTCCTGAAGCCTTGACACACTGTATGTTAACTAACTGGACTTTAAATTAAAAAAAGAAAAGTTTTTTGAGTATTTAAATAGTGATTTTAGACATCAAAACAAAGGATGTATTTCATATAAACCAAAAGGCATTATTTTGTCTATCACCTATATGAAGGTTGGGTAAAGGTTGGTTTACATATAGCCTAGACTAGCCTTTTTATTTATTTATTTTTTAATTTTTTTAATGTTTATTTATTTTTGAGAGAGAGAGAGCATGAGCGGAGGAGGAGCAGAGAGGGAGGGAAACACAGAATCTGAGGCAGGTTCCAGGCTCTGAGCTGTCAGCACAGAGTCCAATGCAGGACTTGAACCCATGAGCGGTGAGATCATGACCTGAGCCGAAGTCAGACGCTCAACTGAGCACCCCGGTGCCCCATAGCCTTTTTACTTTTAAAGAAATAATGCAGGCCTATTACCTTTTCTTTTTCATAACATCAATATGAAGAAAATTCTATTTCTTCAAATTAGTTTTTTCTGGATAAAGACCAAGCTTAGGCTAGTATGTAAAACAAAAGAAAAAAAAAAAACTATCAATTGTGTTTTGTTTGTGATGTATATTCTGAAAGTTGTCTAGGTAAAACTTTTATGCTTTCACTAACACGAGTGCATTTTAATCCTTTTCCATGGTCCTTCCATTAGTTAGCTTCAGTAAATGCTTCATAATGTTATCAGCTGTAATAAACTCAGAATCTGTAATCAAAAAAGAAAATCAAATAATAGTCAAATATGGAAATTAAACAAAATACTGTAGAGTACTATATATATAAAATCAGACACTGAATACAATTGCAGATAGTTGTTTTCGTGAATGGAAACTATATTTCTTGCTGCTTTTCATCACAAAGTAGAAAGCCTATTTCATTTCATGCTAATAAAATTATAAGGAGTTATGCATATGGTACTAAATTTGTACTGGATGAAGTTAGAAAACAAGATTTTATTCAAAACTATTGCAATAGGAAGTGATACTACTGCAATATGGAGAGAGATCGAACTCAATTCCATTGAAGCAAAAAGTGTAGTTTTTAAACACGAGGGTGAGTTAATCAAAAAGTACTAAAGAACATTAGAGACATTAGTCAGTGTGACTGCGCCATATGTGTTTGCTGTCTGGTGCCTACTGAAGTTAGGCTCTTACCTAACACAGCTTGGGAGATAAAGAATCTATCTTCAATGATTACATTTCAACGAGATGGCTTTCAAGCCCTTGAGAAAGACATTCCTGGGTTGAACAACTGGCAATAGACAGGGAAAAGATTTATCTACATTCCAAAGAACAGAGAAAGAATTTGGAATTATGTGTTTTTTAGGGTAAATACTCTAAGAAAAGGGGGTTTAGAGGTATACAGTCAAGAACAAACTTGCCTTAATTTTTGTCAAGCTGAGGAGGAAGTTGAGGCCATCTTGGTTAATATCACATGATTTATTTTAGTTTATTACAAATAGTTTATACTATCTCAATATGAACACAATATGATACAATGTTAAATATTTAATGATAGGAAATGTTTGAGAGAAGACAATATTACATGTAAGAAGTTAAGGAAAAATGATTTATGACTCAGAATGTGAAACAGACATTCCATATCATGCTGTTTTTTTAAAGAATCACTGGATACTGGACAGATGTGATGTTTATTATTTTGATGGTTTTGTTTGGTATTGCAGGAAGTAGAGAAAGCACAGATGAATGATATAGAATGGATTTGCTAGAATTAATAACTGGTCAATTGTTACATATAATTCTGATTTGGTAAGTTAAATGCATCTATCCTATTCTTGAATCTGTGGCAGCATGAATGCTCATCAAAATACTATTGAAATTCTATTAATCAGCAGGTAATGAACAATGGAAATGTAAAAGGATGCACACATATAAGGCTTGAACAATATTTTCAACAACTCTCTTGGCATGATTGGAGAGTAAATAGCTGGGGAACGTAGGCATGACAAAAAGAATGACATCATCATGGTGACAGTATAATTTTGTGGATGAAATTCCTCCTAACCTTGAAGACAGCATAGATCTCCAGCCTTTTATGACCCAGGGAGATAATGTGACCCAGGCTAACATTTTAGAAGTTAATACACAGTTGGAGTTGTTTTTGTAAAATTAGCTTGAAACAAAGGTAACTTTCACTGTAGGGCTGAAAGAGTACATGCTCAGGGCAGGAAAGATTGGTGCAGAAATGATCAGGATTTGAAATGGAATGCCAGAGTCATGTTTGGGGAAAAAAAAATAAGATCATTGTTCTCTTGGAAAATTTAGCTCTTAATGATATAAAAGCAGATAGATGAGAATAAACTAATATAATTCAATATATCCTAGGAAAAGGTCAGGTCCTATGTTGTCAAACTTTCTCTGAAAAAAAAGGAGTATTGGCTCTGAAAGTTTAGGATCAAGGAGGCAAAGCCAAAGTAGAATTGGTAAGACTGAACACTACATGCTGTTGGCAGTACTTGGAATCGAAGAATAGAGTGTGGATCTTTTAAAGAGTTGGTTTAGAGGTTTCTGTACATAAAATATTACCAGCCAAAATGCAGACATTACCAATTCATACAGTGGTATGCATACCCCATGTTTGTCATCAGGTAGTTAGCTAACTATGTGTTTTGTCTTTTGTGCCTTAAGGAAGGGCTCTGTTTTAAAACCAGTATATTCTGTCTGTTTAATTATGTTAAACAATTGGAAATCCTTGTCATTCTAGTCATTGGTGGAGGATGCATGGACAATGAGTAGGGGAAGAATCTATCTTTACATAGGTGAGATTTGAAGAAACCCATTGGCTTAGAGCCCCTTACAAAAGTAGGCATTCTGTGTATTAAATGACTTTTTTATAAAAAAAAATGTAGTACAGCTTATGCCTACTTCTTTCCAAAACTTCTTGATTGTATCCAGGAGGAAAACAGAGACACAGAAATTCACTTAGGTCAGTAGTACCGAAAAAAGCAGTACCAACTACTCTGCTTTCACATCTGTTATTTGTAGTGTAAATATGAGCATCTGCTCATGGTGGTCTTTTGCTCATGGCAAATTACTTTCAATGGAGATGGATTGGAGAGTGGCTGACTTCTCAGAAAATGATGAGAAGATTTGGAACCATAAATTGTCAGGAAACAACTATCTGATTATAGCCCATCTGGCAAGCTGCATGATTCAGAAAGAACAGGGCTTGGAGTTAGGAGGTTTCTTCAATGGCACTGTGTAAATACCTAAAATCAAGGTGATAGGACGTTAAATAACAAAATTCTCAGTGTATCACCAAATCAAATGGGGGCACTGAAAGGAAACATTAAAGTATAGATTAGAATCAAGAATCAAGGCTGGAGGGGCACTTGGCTGGCTCAGTCTGTTAAGTGTTCAACTTTGGCTCAGGTCATGATCTCATGGTTTATGAGTTTGAGCCCTGAATCATGCCTACACCGAGAGTATGGAGCCTGCTTGGGATTCTCACTTCCCTTTCTTTCTCCCTTTCCCCCATTAGCAAGGGCATGCACACACTCTCTCACTCTCTCCCAAATGAACTTTAAAAAAAGAGTAAAGGCTGGAAAGACTAAAACATGCAGGTAAGTGTCAATACTGAAGTCACTGAGGTTCAAGTTCAGGGCTCTTTGCATTTAATTGATATGAAGTTCTAGGTGTATGGATTGTTTTTTTAAAAAAAAGCAGAAAAGATGCTAGTGTCTATATTATATCTCTAAAAATGAATGACTAGGGGCGCCTGGGTGGCGCAGTCGGTTAAGCATCCGACTTCAGCCAGGTCACGATCTCATGATCCGTGAGTTCGAGCCCCGCGTCAGGCTCTGGGCTGACTGCTCAGAGCCTGGAGCCTGTTTCCGATTCTGTGTCTCCCTCTCTCTCTGCCCCTCCCCCGTTCATGCTCTTTCTCTCTCTGTCCCAAAAATAAATAAACGTTGAAAAAAAAAATTAAAAATGAATGACTACTTAAAGCCTGGATCCACATAATTGATGTCTTCTGTATAACTCCTATCCTTTTGATAAATCTTCACAAAGAATTTACTATTTATTAGACTCTACTACAGAGTGAACACACAATGGCTAAGGCACAATCTACTTTTGAAGATGCCAATGTCTAGCATTGAAGACTACATTAGCTCTCTATTGCTGTGTAACAAATTACCAAATATTTAGCAGCATAAAATTACACATTTATATTGTGTCAAAGTTTCTGTGGTTCGAGATCTGAACATACTTTAGAAGAGTCCTCTTCTCAGGGTCTCAAAAGATGGGGATGGAGGCTTCAGCCAGCTTATGTTTTTATCTTCAGGTATGACTAGGGAAAAATCTGCTTCCAAGTTTACTTAAGTGGTTGAAAGATTCATTTCCTTGAGATTATAGGAGTGAGACCTCGGACTTACTGCTCCAATTTATCTGCCAGTGGCTGCTCTTAATATCTAGGAGCCACCCTCAGCTTCTAGAGGCTGTCCTGCAGTTCCCAGTGGACTTTCACAATTTTTGCCTCATGACGTTTTTCTCAATATGGCCCCGTATTTCATTAAGACAGCAAGTAAAATCTCTAGAGAAGCCTTGTGATAGCAAGATGGAGTCCTATATAATGTAATTGTGAGAGTGATATCCCATCACCTTTGCCATAGACTATCGAGTAGAAGCAAGTCACAGGTTCTGTGTATACCCAGGGAAAGAGGATTACACACAGTCATGAACACAGGCAGTGGGAACATTGGGGAGCCACCTTACAGTTTGTACACCACAAAGACTGTGATATAAGTAGAAATGCAAATCAAAATTGTAAGAGCCAAGATAAACACACAACTAAAATGAAAACTGTAGACAAGAGGGAACTAATTTGTTATATGGATTGGAAATAGAAGAAGAAATCATGAATATAAATTTAGAGAATTTGTTATATGAAGTAATTACCCCAAAATGAGTAGTAATCTGACTGGATAAGAAAGGACCCAAGAAATTCTAAGAAAGTAAACATTATGAGTAGCAATGCAAAATTTAAAGATAATGACATATATGGGATAAGCAACTTTATATAGTGAAATATCAGATGCGGAGAAATAGACAAGCTAGAGACAAGGATTAGGTCATGGAGGCACTGGTAGAGCTCTGTAAAACTTGAATTTCATTTAAAAATCATAGTTCCATTAAGTACTCATTCTTAAGGAGATCATCAATCAAGGTTGGGTCACAATCTAAAGATGAAAGTGGGAGTATGGAGGAAGAAGCATGTAGGAAAATACCCCAGGTGTATTCCAATATACCTCTTGTTCCACGACTTATTAAAATCACTGAATTAAGTGATTTATGGTAGAAATGTGCCATGCTTAGTTTTTTTATACTTGATAGCTATTCCAGTAGTGATGTAAAGATATGCTGGAATAATAAGAGATGGCAGATAAATTATGAGGGCTGGAATGAATGTGATGGCAATAACAATGAAGTGAAGTGGGTAGATTTAAGAAATACCTAGTAAATGTGTCGAATGTGGCGAATGACTGTCTGAAATCAGAAGAGAGTGCAGAAATAGTCAAAGCTTCCTCCTCCAATTCTGCCAGTGGTAGCTGCGATGATAGCATTACCAACTTAACTGAGAAAGCAATGGAACAACAGGATTGATGGTGACAGTTAATAACACTTTTCAAGATATTGATTGTGAATTGCCCACTCCAATGAATCACTCTTGGATAACCTCATGCCCTTCGAGTGTAGTTGGAACACTGAATATGATATGCTATCATTCCCATGACTATGATACATCGTATGGGAAAAGGAAGATGCATAGCCTTTAAGAGTAATCTGGAGGGGCACCTGGGTGGCGCAGTCGGTTAAGCGTCCGACTTCAGCCAGGTCACGATCTCGCGGTCCGTGAGTTCGAGCCCCGCGTCAGGCTCTGGGCTGATGGCTCAGAGCCTGGAACCTGTTTCCGATCCTGTGTCTCCCTCTCTCTCTGCCCCTCCCCCGTTCATGCTCTGTCTCTCTCTGTCCGAAAAATAAATAAACGTTGAAAAAAAATTAAAAAAAAAAGAGTAATCTGGATGGTGGCAGACGGGGAAGACAAAAACAATTTGAAGTGTAAGGAGGATTTAATGCTATCTTAAAGACGAAGCTACCGAATAGCAGTCTATGCAGAAGATATGAGGTATGATCTTGGTAATGTGAGAGGGTGGAAAGAGGGTGCAAGGTTTAGAGTAAAAAATGGACAGGTGTAATTTCCAACTATGACTACACTTGGCTACAAAATTAGAAATGGTTATAGAAGGATTTTCAAGTCAAGGAGCATGTGCACATAGTCAATACATTGGAATTGTCAAAAATTCATTATGTTACAAAATTGAGAGGAAAAATTCTGAGTTATGAAATCCAAATCAACCCATGACCCTCTGTCAGAAAAACAGTATCGTCGAGTACACAGTTGAAACGAGTAAATGGGAGGACTTGACCTTTTTAAAGGTCAAAAAAATAACAAGCAGCTCTACACTAATTGATATTGGTGTGTTCATTGTAAATGGCAGAGAGCAGGGGAAGGAATCAATGACGAGCAGCCTGGGAGAAACTTGCAAAACAGATATGTCAAAAGAGACAACAAGATTTAGTGAGCGCTGAAAGACATATGAAGGAGAAATAAGAAACAGGGGGATTTTGGCTGTTTGCTTAGTCCTTGGGTGTTTTCAGATTGCATGCAGAAGCAGAAGGTGGAAAAATTTTGTCTAAAAAATGAGGAAAAGGTTTTACTTTTTTATGTTAATTTCCTGTGTATCAGCTACCTTTGTGAAAATGAAACCGAATTACAGTACCAAACTTCTATGAGGACTAGGAAGGAATATGTTCAAAGGGGAGTAGGTAAAAAGAAATAGAAAAATTAAGGGCCTTACAATCAACCGAGAGCGGGTTTCCAGTCACTTCTAAGATTTGTGAAATCTGACAGCTATAAAAAAATTTCTAGGTTCTAATTTCTCCTATAGAAATTAGATTTCTACACATGATTCTCATTTTTGTAATATAGTTAAACAAAGTGTAAAGTGGTTTATTTTATGATAATGAGTAAGTACTTGGTAAATATTTTTATTTCTTTAGAATTATCGAAGGATAACAGAAGGACATCTCTATTGAACACTATGGAGGAATCTGTGGCTGCATTGCAATGATCATGATTCTTTAATATAATTGTATAGCTAGGAGCTCATGGTTAAGAATTTAAGAACATACATTTAAGTCCGAATATCATGCTCCTTTCTTTAACATTTCTTATGTTAACCAGGAAACTAGATAGAGATGATAAATAAAACTAAAGTAGATGATAAAGGTGAGATGAAGTCCCGGTTTTACAAGAGGACGGCACACGTGCATACACACAAATACAGTCCACTGCTATTTAGATATTTATGTCCTCAAATGAAATTATCCTCTTACTCCATTTATTATTAATTGATAATTATAGCTTATCATTTCTAATGGTTAACTTACAGTTTTCAGAGACAGTATCTTAAGCACTACATTAACACAAACACAGCCAATTACTGAATTGCCAATTTAAGACAAAAATGTATAATGCATGGGGCGATTTGCTGTCTATTTAGAGATGCCAGATGAAGAATATTTTTAAGAAGAAAAGTAAGAGAAATCATTTTCATCAAGCTATTCTCAGCTGTAAGTCCTAGAGATTTTATGAGGAAAAATACTGTTCTATAAAATAGTGAAATGAAACATAATTTAACTTGTCATATGAGAGTGAAAATAATGAGTAATTTTTGCATTGAGCATTAAAAATGCAAACCCTGAGAGAAATTTTCAATATAACATTTTAGCAAATTCTGAAATTCATGTTCCATTTCATTTCTAGTCATTTTCAGAAGATAATAATACAAACCAAGACAAACCACACTTTAGTTTTAAAGTATCATTCTGTAAATGAAATTTCTAGAATGATCAACAACCTTTTGCTAATTGCAAAACAAATGCATCATACTGCAGAGATTCTCCATTTTTTGGCTGGGATCATCTGTCAATGACACGAAGTAACTTAGAAAACCTTAAAAATATGTATAATATGTGTATTAAAAAGTATTGCTGGTTCTGGAATATTGTTTTCTTTGTTATTTTATTATTAAAACATAATAGAAAATAGGTAAATACATGATTTTCAAATTTTGGAGTAGACCAAAATTAAGAATAACAGTAACTAGCATAGCTAACATATCAAATGGTTTGTAGGTGTCAGAATATTATTTGAATTAGTTACATAATTTGTACAATAATCTTACTATATAACACTAATGTTATCTTCATTTCTACAGATAAAGAGGTTGTGATTCTCTCACTTAGGACAGGAGCCCAGTCATCTGTATTTTTTGTAAGATTCCTAGATGGCATGGATGCAAATCACATTTTCAGAAGTGGACTAAAGCATATTTTGTACTAATTAAAATATATTGTCATTAAAATATTGTTTATACACATGAAACTTCTCTGATTATCTTGTACTGTAAGTTCAGTTAACTCATGATCTAAAAACTCACTGATTCATTGGGTGTTTCAAGGTTCTAGATATATTTTCTAGAACTGAATTATTTTTAGAGAGCAAAATATTCTAATTAGGAAATTCCAGGAATCTTCTTGCCTCCAATAGATTGATGTTCTCTAGTGATTTGACATGTTTTACACACTACACATGTTTGGATCTGAAATATGATACATAATACACCTTTTCTTTACAATAGCATGTGAGATGCTTAATTTTCACTCTGTAATTAAGTCAGCATATCAACAAAACACACAAATGTTCACTATACAAAGTATTAAGTAGTTGATTAGTTTTTTAAGCTTATTTATTTTGAGAAAGAACAAGTGAGCTAGGGAGGGGCAGAGAGAGAGGGAGAGAGAGAATCCCAAGCAGGCCCCACACTGTCAGCACAGAGCCCAATGCAGGCTGAAACTCATGAACCATGAGATCATGACCTGAGCCGAAGTCAAGAGTTGTATGCTTAACTGACTGAGCACCCAGGTGCCCCAATAGTTAAGATTTAATCAATAAAGGGTAGTTAAGTGTCATATATCAAAATGGCCAACTAAAATTCTGTCTCACCAGATTCAGATAATTTAGAAGGATGTCAATCACCCTGTGGCCTTCAGTTGAGCAGATCTACTGCCTTGAATGCTCAGTCTTTCAGGACATACGCTATTTAAATCCCTTCAATATGTAATACTTTCTTCTGTCTTGTGCCTTACATTCTTACTGAGAAACATTGTTACCGAGATCTTGACTTGGCAATTAAAATTTTCCCACAGAAAAATATGGGAAAATATATTTACAGTTTTAGTTTCTAAATCTAGGCTCTCTCTCTCTTTTCGCACATCCTCACTCCTGCCGTCCCTATATCTCTGCCACACACAAAACCACAATGAGAACTTGAAGGATGCTTCAGCAGCAATTTAGGCACTTAAAAAAATGCAAAATATTAAGCAAGTAAGTACACAATAATAATGATTTTTTTTTACAAAATTCAAGTTAAAGAAAACACATCTTTATTTTCTATTGTAATATCTTAATTACATATATGTCATAATTATATATATATGTATATATATGTGTATATATATATATATATATATGCCATTTTGATGGAAAATAAAGACATGCACTCACTTTGACTTAAATTTTTAGAGGCAACCATAAGAATTAAAATCATATTTTGATCAAATTGTCTATTCTTAGTTGGGATATTCAATGGTGCTTGTTTCCAATCTAATAATGGTGGCTATTGAAATTCAAATAATTGCCTGGCATTCTTTTTTTTTTCTTTAAATATCATACCTTGCCAGATAGAGTACTGAGTGGTACATGTTCCCGAGAGAATTTCATATTTGAAATTTTAAAATGCATATACATTCTCAAGAGATTTTTGTCTTATATTACCATTTTAAAAGTGTGTGGGAGTGAACCCCAATATATAGAAAGTTCAACTTAATGAGAGCTTCAAAAACATCTTATTACAAACTGTCAGGATAGAGATTAAAGAACCTGAGGTCATTACAAAACTAGTGAGCTGCGATGGGAACTAACCCTCTAACACTTAGGTTTCCTGACACATCCCAGCTGGATTTATTCTATTCCATGTGCCATTTTTTCCCTTTATCTAAGGTTAAAAACAGCAATAAAATATACCGAAATCTGTCCCTGGTTTGATTCTGGGTATGTAGAAAATGGATTGGTGGAGACACCCTAAGTTTCAAATTTCAGGGAGAATATGTGGGTACTCTAAGTTAGACCTGTACTTGTCCATGATTTTAGACTGTAGCTACTAAGACTGCATCTATTTGATGTGAGACAATGAGTTAACTTTTATTAACCTTTCACTTTGTGAAATACACTGCTCTAATGATTTCTATGTTTCAGTCTGTTTAATTATTATTGGTTTTGTATTTTAATTATTACACAAAACTATGGTACTATTTTTGATTCCTTTAAAGAAAATTGTGATTGGGGTGCCTGGGTGGCGCAGTCGGTTAAGCGTCGGACTTCAGCCAGGTCACGATCTCTCGGTCCGTGGGTTCGAGCCCCGCGTCAGACTCTGGGCTGACGGCTCGGAGCCTGGAGCCTGTTTCCGATTCTGTGTCTCCCTCTCTCTCTGCCCCTTGCCCATTCATGCTCTGTCTCTCTCTGTCCCAAAAATAAATAAATGTTGAAAAAAAAAATTTTTTTTTAAATAAATAAAGAAAATTGTGATACCGACTGAAAACATTAAATGCCCATTCTCTCTTTTTGAAGGAAATATCCCTGTCACGGAAAGATACTGAATTTAAGAAGTTGATTTGTATTAAGACCATATCAATAAGACTAAATAATGACACCACAGTGCACTTATTCTGAAAGCCAATTCAGTCATCTGTGTGGACGATATTAATAATTGTAGAAAATGGTCATTATTTTAGCCTCAAATACCTAGACAATTTGAATTTGAATAGACTCAGACTTGATGTCCTAGACTCTGGGTCTGAAGTTCTCTCTTGTCCAGCAAGAGAGCGGATGCAGGATTGAAATGTGAGAGAAGCTAATGTCCAGGGGGAGTCAACAGCCCTAAATAAGGGTCTTTGCTCTGATTTTATTAGGGTCAGAAGGCTTACAAGTGTGCACAAAGAAAGAATGAGACTGTGAACATTAACTCAAGGGCATGAGGGGAAAAGGGGGCATTGAAGACATGCGGTGTTACAGATTTGGGTCAATACAAAACAAAGTCCTGGAGTTGGGCAGATGGTTGTTTACAGCAGGCATGAGGAGCTACCTTAGGGTCAACAGGCACCTTTATTTTGCTAATTAGATCTGCTCGGGCAACTTAGCCCTGCTGTGGTCTATAGCCCTGTTTATGTGTTTACCTAATTTGGTCCTTCCCTCCTGTGAAAGCAGCTTCTGCTATTCTAAGTTGGGGGGTGTTACTACCCTGAATACCTAATCTTGTTTACCTCATTTTTGATGCTTTCATTCTGAGGCTTTTCTTTTCCTATATCTTAGTCCTATGCTGGGGGCCTTTGCCCTATTTACCTAATCTTGTTTATCTAATCTTGGATACCTTAATCTGTGGCTTTCTTTTTCTTTTTTTTTTTTCTTTTCATTTTTTTTTTTTAATTTTTTTTTCAACGTTTATTTATTTTTGGGACAGAGAGAGACAGAGCATGAATGGGGGAGGGGCAGAGAGAGAGGGAGACACAGAATCTGAAACAGGCTCCAGGCTCCGAACCATCAGCCCAGAGCCTGACGCAGGGCTCGAACCCACAGACCGCGAGATCGTGACCTGGCTGAAGTCGGATGCTTAACCGACTGCCTCCACCCAGGCGCCCCTATCCTGTGGCTTTCTATTTCTTTATGCCTTGTTAACCCATCAGTGCAAGCTCAGGGAATTCCTAAGCTAATTCCTCACAACTTGACCTTTTCTTTAGGTGAGATGCTGACAGGAGACCATTTTGAAGTTATATCCTTGCTCAAAGTCATATAACTAATTGCAACAGAATGGTCAAAAATGCTTTTCCTTTGTTTTGATGTTAGAGAATTTGAGTTTTTAAGGAAAGGAATTTGTGAGAGAATATATGTCAAAAATAATCTATAACTAAACAGAAAATGTGTGTAATGCAGACACTAGTAACAGCTCAAAGGAGCAGTCAATGCTTCAAAAAATGACTGTGATGTTTCCTCCTCTGGAAGTGTCATGATTAGGAGCAAATAATATTGTATAAATCTACTATTTTACCCCATCTCTAGAGCATAGGACTGAGGGTAATTGAGTGACCAGCAACCTTTCTTTATTGTAATATAGGCTCTGTGCTTTGCTAGAGATTGTCATTTTCAAATGAGATTTTGATGGAGACTGTCAGCAGCTGATATACCATTGGTGATTTTGCCTTTTATATATACATGTAGCAGGTGATGAATCTCTGATTTAATTAGCATATTTTCCTAGTCTATGAACATCACAATGAGCAGGTCATATTCCCCTGAACAAATAAAAGTGAAGTGGAGTTATAGGGGTAGGGTGTGTTAGTTGACTCTATTACTTAAGTAGATGAAAAACATTTATAATAATGAAACTGAATTCAAGGATTTCATCCTAAGTACATTATGTCTATCGCAACTAACTAAGCATAGTGAAAATAACTGTGATTCATTTAGAACCTGAGAAATTTTCCAATAGCCAAAATTTCATGAACTGACTCTATATTATAGATACGACTTCTAAAATATTGGTTGTTTATTTCCTTTAGGCACACTTTTAATGAAGCAAGATGAGAATTTCATTAATCTCTATTTACTATTGGTAACTAGTAAAAAAATTTTAGGTGCAATATGTGCAATTTTATTTGTAACTGAAGTACAGTTGATTTTAAAATGTTTATTTTATTTTTAGTTGCATTTTTAAGGTTATCTCTGTTCAAACAGATTTTTGTCATTTTTTTCAATGTTTATTTATTTTTGAGAGAGAAAGAGAGTGGGGGAGGGACAGAGAGAGAGGGAGACACAGAATCTGAAGCAGGCTCCAGGCTGTCAGTGCAGAACCAGATGCAGGGCTCGAACTCACCAACTGCGAGATTATGACCTGAGCCAAAGTCAGTCGCTTAACCAACTGAGCCACCTAGGCACCCCATGTTTATTTGTTTTTAATGTTTATTTATTTTTAAGAGAGAGAGATAGACAGAGACAGTGCACAAGTGAGGGAGGGGCAGAGAGAGAAGGAGACAGAGCCTGAAGCAGGCTCCAGACTCTGAGCTGTCAGCACAGAACCTCATGCAGGGCTCAAACTCACAAACCCTGAGATCATGACCTGAGCTGAAGTCAGATGCTTAACTGACTGAGCCACTGAGGGGCCCCTGTCATTACGTTTAAAATGATTCCAAAGTTTTTCTTTCTGCTACCAGAACTACCTATTTAAGATCTATATGCTTTATATATGTTTTATACCTTAATAAAAAATACATTAAAAAATTTACAGAACCACTTACAAGAGGAAATAGACAAATCCACAATTATGACAAGATATTTTACATACCTCTCTTAGTAACTGAAAGAACAAGTAGATTTTAGAAATCAGTGAGAATGTAGAATTTCTGAATGACATGATCTGCAAACTTGATCTAACGGGCATTATATGAAACATTGAACCTAAGAACTAAAGAACATGCATTCTCTTCAAGCTCACCTTGACATTTACAAATCTGGCTACATGTTGGTCTAATGCAAATCTCAACAAATTTCAAAGAATTAAATTCATTTAGATTTTTTTTACTGTAAGACAATTAAGGTAAAGAGAAATTTATAATGATAATCAGGACATTCTATATATTTGGAAATTAATAAATACACTTAAAAATTTTGTTTAATGTTTATTTATTTTTGAGGAAGAGAGAGCATGATCAGGGGAGGGGCAAAGAGAAAGGACGGGAGACACAGAATCTGAAGCAGGCTCAGGCTCCGAGCTGTCAGCACAAAGCCCAATGTAGGGCTCAAACCCACAAGCAGTGAGATCATGACCTGAGCTGAAGTCAGATGCTTAACCGACTGAGCCACCCAGGCGCCCCGATAAACACGCTTTTAAATAGCCCACAGGTCAAAGAAGAAATCACATGAGTAGGAATTAGAGTTTTAAAATAAATTATAATAAAAACACATGTTGAAACTTTTGCACTGCAGTTAACACCATGCTTGGAGGCAAATTTATACTTTTAAATGCATATATTAGAAAAGAAGAAATGCTGAACATCAGTGAGCTAAGTACCATCCAAAAAGCTAGAAAGCGAATTTAATCACTTTGGTCTTTATCATTTCTATGTTATAATGGATTTTAATTACCAGTTTTCTTGATCTCACCAGAAACAGTGATCTATGAGTTCCTTGGGGGGATCATGTCTTATTCCTTATATCCCCGGTACCTATTAGAGTACCTTGTACAAGTTGATACTTGTTTCAACTGAATTAAGCTCATCATCAGTGCCTTAGATTGTTACATCCCCAGAGTCTCAGACCCAAGGGCTTACAAAAGCCAGGCAGGTGATATGATGGATGGGGCACACTATAAACTGGAGAGCACATGCCCCATCTGAAGCAGGACTGCTGCTTTTTAACCCCAGGTGGTTGTTGTGGTGGGAGAATGCTGGCCTGGTATGGCTAGATCTCACCTACTGGTTTATAAGAAGGCAGAAATTCAGATTTCAATGTGAAATCTCCATTTTTAAACGTTAGAAGCAGATATTCCTGTTTAAATACAATAGTTTACTTCTATGTTTTCTATTCAATTGATGATTTCCTAAATTCTATGTGTATTTACTTCCAAAGTTTCATTTGACTATAGTTATTATAGCATTAATCCATGAATTCTGTTTTCCCATTTGCTTTTATGTACAACTAACCTGATACTTGTACTCTTGTGCTATTAATTTAATCAGAGTGTTTGACTTCCTTAAGAAGTTAATATATTGCATAATACAATCAGTATTCAGTGTTGAAGAAAATTACTAATAACAATTTATTGGTATACTTTTTCCTGCTTTTAATTTTGACTCATTTCCTAGATCCACAATTAACTTAATGTGAAGAAAACAACAAAGTTTACAAAATTAACCTATTCCTGACCTGAAGTGAAGAATTAGGCAGGGAGTAGAAAGGGAATAAAGCCTAAAGCTGTCCATTGTAAAGGTCTACCTTCTTGTGAAAGAGCTATCCACTCACTGTGTGGCCTTAATTTCCCTGACTGTTTCGTTGATATAATGGAAGTGTTGGGCAAGATAATAACTTGGATATCTCCCAGCTATATTATTTTTTCTTACAGAAAACTTAACATTATAGTAAAAAATATGGCAAATATTTGTTACATTTTTTTATTATATTGAGTTTCTCTTGGCATTTTTCAGAAAGAATTATGTAGCTGACACAATGCCAAATTGTCACCTTTTAAATGATTCTTTGAAAAAATAATGCCCACCAATATCCTACAGTAGTAATTAATGTGAAGTAATCCATTAACTGTATGTGTTGCTTTTTATTTTTTTCCAATTCTGTCCCTTTCATAATTAGCCAACAAAACAGAACATTAGGGAAAAGGAAAGAGGGAGAAAATATTATGAACAGTACAAAAACACTGTCACTGACAAATTAATATAGCATAGTCTCTTGGTTCTATTTTCATGGCTTGTCTTCTAATTTTGACTTGCAGAGGGTAACTCTTACAAAGTTAAATCCTAAAATTGGGTACCTGCCCTTCCCCTCTTATCTCTTTCTTTCTCTTGCTCTCTCTGTTTCTCTCTCTTTCTCTCTTGCTCTGTCTCTCTGTCTCTGTCATCTCTCTCTCTCTCTCTTTCTCTCTCTCTCTCTCTCTCTCTCTCTCTCTCACACACACACACACACACACACACACACACCTGTGCACACAACCATAACATCAATTTGAAGAAAATTTCAGTAGTTATTTCAGCACTAAGTAACAAATGCAAAATGTAAGCAAGTAAACATAAAATAGTAATGAATTATTTTCATCTCTGTGCTCCCTACTTAAAGTATTAAAAATTAGAAGCATATAAGCAAGTATGCTATGGCCACATGGTGAGTCTGTGGCTATATTCAAGTCTAAAATAAAATACTTCTGTTCAAGAACCTGTTGCTGCAAGTTGGATTTATGTAAGAAAAAGTGTATTGCTGGGCATTACCATGAAACATATGTAATTTGAAGGTTTACTTATTTGTACATTTAGCTTCATATAATGAAGGAAACACAGGAAAAAACATTCTTGATTGATGCAACATCAGATTTAAATGGAAATAAATGATTTTTCTGCAATTCTTAAAGGAAAACCAAAATGATAAAATTATTCTCTTTGCTAGTAAGCTTTGTTAAGTTTTGACAGTTTCCTGGATTTGGAACTTTTGATGAAGGGTAGTCTCTTGATTTTATGAACTAGAAGAATCTAATGCAGGTTGGTTGCCTTTGCCTCTGCTTTTTGCAGAGACAAAAGAAAGTAAATGCAACAAAAGGAGTTTAAACTGGAAAATTTCCCAGGTTGCTGCTTTAGTTAGTCTTTCTTCAGGTTGAGTTCCCACTTTTTAACATGTAAAATATTCAGTTTAAATCTACACTACACAGAGATATATGGAGTGTCTGAAAATAAAGAGTGAAATAGAATTTAATTGCACTGGAGTAAAAAAAAATTAATAAACTAAATGGCACCATTCATTTCACTGTTTTTATATTGTAAAGTATAATGTTTTCATTTTATTCTGACCTTCTGATTATTGCAGTATCTTTTATAAGAGCACAACCATTCTTTTCCACTTAATATGCTTTTAATGCAAAAATATTTAAAATATTTTTCAGTTTGAGGCACCTGAGTGGCTCAGTCGGTTAAGTGTCCAACTTTGGCTCAGGTCATGATTGCACGGTTCATGAGTTCAAGCCTGGCATGGAGCTCTCTGCTGTCAGCGCAGAACCCACTCTGGATCCTCAGTCTCCCTGTCTTTCTGCTGTTGCCCCACTCACACATGCACGTGCTCTCTCTCTCTCAAAAATAAACATTGAAGGAAACATTTAAAAATGTTAAAAAAAATAACATTCTGATTTAAATTTATTACACATATTTAGAAATATAGGCATTTTTGACAGTGAGTGAACAGTGAATAGATTAGTTCACAAATTCATTTTGTGTTCATTATGAAGACACAGGCTTTGAAACTAATATCCATCGTATTCCAAAGGAGGATGTAGATGTAATGCTAGTGTGGATAGAAGAAGTGGAAAAGCACAGCAAATTCTAAAGAGAAGCTTATATAAGGGTAAATTCTGGGGGCAGCAATAATTTTAAATCTTTCTTAGAATATTTATGATGATAAATATCAGAGATATTATGACTTATATCTCCTACATTGGTACCCATGTGTTCTGGAGAGAGAATTTGTTGGCACAACTCTCTAGAGTAGAAAAAATGTTTTTCATTTTGCATATTCTTTTGCTTAAATGGGAGCAAATATATATATGAAATCACCATGAGCAATCTTCACACAAGGAACTTTGGCATATTAATAATTAAAAAATAGAAGATTTCGTTTGCTCAGAATCTACATAAATACATATATTTCACTTCTTTCTGCCCTGATTATGGTTTCCTTTGATAAAAAATGCATTATGTATCTTGAACTCTAATGTCATAACCAGTTTTAAAACATAGTAATTAACTAAAGCATTTCAAAAATTGCTGTTAACATTCCTATTTTGTTAATTTTAACTTCAGTAGCCAGTAATTTTGACATATTAACCATAGTGGCCAAGAAAAAAAACAAACAGATGACTCATCGAGTGCTGCTGTGTACTATACACAAATGCTTAATTATTTTACATGCATAAGTACATTTTACTTGAGGCCATTTTTTTCAGCATCTGGGAAGCTGATTTTCTTGTTATTTAATTCTCTAGGTCAAGTGGTCTTTTTACATTATAACTATAAGGGTAATTAACATAAAAAAATTAGGATTTCCCATTTCCATGCTATGTGAGCATTTAAGACCCCATCAGCTAGGTAGTTACCTATATTGTATTATTTGGAAGTTAGTTAAAGACCACTTACTAAAACCTATTTTGGATGAAAAGCATATTTTCTAACATTCCAAATGGCCTTTTCTCTTTAATCACTGGAAACACTCTTAAAAATGGAACCATGTAACTTGGGACATTAACTTCCAATTAATCATGAGCCCCTAACCATTTTATATTGTAAAACAGACCCTCTCTCACAGGATCTGAGGCAACATGGTAACACTTATGCTTAGAGTAACATTGGAATGTCATTGAACCTCTTTAGATTCCTCACCTTGGCTATTGTTGCCGTGATCTAGAAATAACAACATGTGCTTGAGAGAATTATTATTAAGATTAAGAAAAAAAGTATGTGAAATGTGAAACTGCCTAATTAATGATCTGGGATATAGTAGACACTCAATTTTCAGTTAAATGCATATAAGAAAGATACAGTTTTTTGTGGAGGAAAAGATCTGAATTTTTTTCAAGCAAGAAAAGGGTTGGGGGTTACTTTTGGGCAAAGTAATAACGTCTCAAAGAATAGCACTGAAAGGAAAAGAATAACAAATATCTTAAAGAGGTATTCCCCAAAGTGGGGAAGAACAGGGCAAAAGACAGATTTTTACCAATCATTGAATGTCGTGATTACACATGCATCTCTATTTATGTACACATATTCTAATGTTATGTTACCCTAATGCTATAAATATGTAGTATGGCAAAAAACTTCTGGAAATTAATACTTTTTAAAATAACCTAGAATAAAGCATAATTTATATAAAATAAAATTTGACAATTTTAATGTTACAGTTAGATGAGTTCTGGAAAATGTATGCTGTTATTTAAATGCCACCACAATCATGAAATAGAACATTTTTTATCACCCAAAAGGCTCCTTGGTATTCATGTGTAATCATACTTCTACTCTATCTCCCACCTGGGATCCTTAGCAACCCCTTATATAACCACTGTTCTAAAATATTCATATAAATGGAAGCATACAAGTGGAAGGTTTTTTTGTATTTGGCTTTTGTCACTTAGCATAAAGATTTTGTGTCCATTCATGTCGTTGGATCTGTCAATAGTTTGTTCCTTTATATTGTTGAGTAGTAGTCTCTTTTATGGACACAACTAGTCTAACTATTTAGGTTATTTCTGGAGTTTTATTTTTTCTTTCTGTTATTAATAAAGTTGCTATAAACATTTAAATATAATTCTGTGTGGATATTGTTTTTATTTCTTTTGAAAAAATACAGGCATGCAATTGCGAGGTTGTATGATAATTGTATGCCAAATGAATTTGCTAAAATTCTTTCCAAAGTATCCATAGCAATTCCTTCCAACCAGCAATGTAAAGCATTTTATTTGCTTCACATCCTCTCCAACACATGTTTTTAACTGTCTCTTTACTTCTAGCCAATCTAGAGGATGGGCAAGGGTACTTATTTCCTGTTCCCTGATTCAAAGCTTGATAATATATTGAACAGGTTTGCAATTGCTAAATTCCCATTCCTATATTTTCTTGGATGAAATACTCACCAAAATGTTTGTCCAAGTTCTTGAGGGCTATTTTTCTTCCAATATTTCATTTTAGGGAATCTTTATATATTCTCAATTCAAGACTTCCTCAGAATTATGCTTGGAAAAATTTTCTGCCAGTTTTTGGCTTGCCATTAAACTTTCTTTAGAGCATCCTTTGGAAGCAGAAGTTTTCAATGTTTTAGAAGTCCAATTTAATCTTTTCTTGTGTTTTATAGTTTGTACATTTTTCTGTTTAATCTTAAAAATCTTTGCTTAAATAAGGTCACATAGAGTTTTCTCCTGTTTTCTAGTTTTAATTCTTATTTTAGGTCTAGCAGTAATTTTTATTTATTGTGTCTACGTGGGAAGTAAAGGTACCAGTTTATTTTTTTTCCCTTTATATGTGGACATTCATTTCCTTAATATCGTATGTTTAAAAACTATCTTTTAACCTATTGAATCACCTGTTAACTGTGTCAAAAATCAGTTTACCATATATGTATGGATCTCTTAATTTTGTTCCATTGATCTGTATGTGTATCTTTATTATAAATATAATACTGTCTTCATAACTACAGCTTTATAGTAAGTGTACATCATCCATTTGTTTTTTTTTCTATTTGTTTTGCTTATTCTCAGTTCCTTGCACATTAATACACGTTTTTGATAAGTCAGTTTCATTCTTTTATAATCATAATTGGACTTGTCTTGATTGAATAGATCAATATAATTATCATAAGAATAAGGTGTCTTTCAGTCCATGAACATACGTATCTCTCCATATATTATAATAGTCATTAATTTTTGTCAGCAGTATCTTATAGTGTTCAGGGTCCAAGTCTGGAACATATTTTGTTAAATTATCCTTAAATGTTTCATAGTTTGGTGATATTTACATGACTTTTTTTTCCAATTTCAATGGCCAGTTATTTGTTGCTAGTGTAGTGTGTGTGTGTGTGTTTGTGTGTGTGTGTGTGTGTGTGTGTGTGTATCTTAAATACTGCCCTGCTAAACACAAGTATTAGTTCTACAGATTTCTGTAAAGTCCATGAGATTTTCACAGGATTTTTCCCTTACTTTATTATTATACTGACTAGAATATCCAATATGATCTTGAATAAGAGTGGTGAGAGAAATCTTTACTTTATTCCAGATCTGAGGGGGTAGACACAGAGAACTTTACCTTTGAATGTGATGTGAGCTCTAAGTTAAATATGGACCCTATTTACCTGGTTGAAAAGCTGTCTTATATTCTTTTTTTCCCCTTTTTTATTTATTTATTTATTTATTTATTTATTTATTTATTTATAAACATTACATCCAAGTTAGTAAGCATATACTGCAACAGTGATTTCAGTAGTAGATTCCTTAATGCCCCTTACCTACTTAGCCCATCCCCACTCCTACAACCCCTGCGGTGACCCTCTGTTCTCCATATTTAAGACTCTCTTGTGTTTTGTCCCCTTCCCTGTTTTTATATTATTTTTGCTTTCCTTCCCTTATGTTCATCTGTTTTGTGTCTTAAAGTCCTCATATGAGTGAATTCATATGATATTTGTCTTCCTCTAATTTTGCCTAGCATAATACCCTCTAGTTCCATCCACCTCATTGCAAATGGCAGGATTTCATTCTTTTTGATTGCCTAGTAATACTCCATTGTGTATATAGACACCACATCTTCTTATCCATTCATCCATTGATGGACATTTGGGCTCTTTCCATATTTTAGCTATTGTGGATAGTGCTGCTATGAACATTGGGGTGCATGTGCTCCTTCGAAACAGCATACCGGTATCCCTTGGATAAATACCTAGTAGTGCAACTGCTGGATCGTAGGGTCATACTATTTTAATTTTTTTAGGACCCTCCATAATGTTTTCCAGAGTGACTGCACCAATTTGCATTCCCACCAACAGTGTAAAAGAGATCCTCTTTCTCCACATCCTCGACAACATCTGTTGTTGCCTGAGTTGTTAATGTTAGCCATTCTTACACACGGGAGGTGGTATTTCATTGTGGTTTTGATTTATATTTCCTTGATAATGAGTGATGTTGAGCATTTTTTCATGTGTTGGTTGGCCATCTGGATGTCTTCTTTGGAGAAGTGTCTATTCATGTCTTTTGCACATTTCTTCACTGGATTGTTTGTTTTTGGGGTGTTGAGTTTGATAAGTTCTTTATAGATTTTGGACACTAACCCTTTATCTGATATGTCGTTTGCAAATATCTTCTCCCATTCAGTTGGTTGCCTTTTAGTTTTGCTGGTTGTTTCCTTCACTGTGCAGAAGATTTTTCTTTTGTTGAGGTCCCAGTAGTTCATTTTTGCTTTTGTTTCTCTTGCCTCTGGAGATGTGTTTAGTAAAAAGTTGCTGCAACCAAGGTCAAAGAGGTTTTTGTCTGCTTTCTTCTCAAGGATTTTAACGGCTTCCTGTCTTACATTGAGGTCTTTCAACCATTTGCAATTTATTTTTGTGTATGGTGTAAGAAAGTGGTCCAGGTTCATTCTTCTGCATGTCACTGTCCGGTTCTCGCAGCATCACTTTCTGAAGAGACTGTCTATTCCATTGGATATTCTTTCCTACTTTGTCAAAGATTAGTTGCCCGTATGTTTGTGGGTCCACTTCTGGGTTCTCTATTCTGTTCCATTGATCTCAGTGTCTGTTCTTGTGCCAGTACCATACTGTCTTGATGATTACAGCTTTGTAATACAGCTTGACGTCCAGGATTATGATGCCTCCTGCTTTGGTTTTCTTTTTCAAGATAGCTTTGGCTATTCAGGGTCTTTTCTGGTTCCATACAAATTTTAGGATTATTTGTTCTAGCTCTGTGAAGAATGCTGGTGTTACTTTGATAGGGATTGCACTGAATATGTAGATTGCTTTGGGTAGTATCGACATTTTAACAATATTTGTTCTTCCTATCCAAGAGCATGGAATATTTTTCCATTTTTTTGTGTGTCTTCTTCAATTTCTTTCATAAGCTTTCTATATTTTTCAGCGTATAGATTTTTCACCTTTTTGGTTAGATTTATTCCTAGGTATTTTATGGGTTTTGGTCCATTGTAAATGGGATCGATTCCTTGATTTCTCTTTCTGTTGCTTCATTGTTGTTGTATAGGAGTGCAATCGATTTCTGTACATTGATTTTGTGTACTGCAACTTGCTGAATTCATGGATCAGTTCTAGCAGTTTTTTGGTGGAATCTTTTGGGTTTTCTATATAGACTATCATGTCATCTGAGAAGAGTGAAAGTTTGACCTCCTGGCCGATCTGGATGCCTTTTATTTCTTTGTGTTTTCTGATTGCAGAGGCTAAGACTTCCAAATCTATGTTGAATAACAGTGGTGAGAGTGGACATCCCTGTCTTGTTTCTGACCTTAGGGGGAAAGCTCTCAGTTTTTCCCCATTGAGGATGATATTAGCATTGGGTCATTTGTATATGGCTTTTGTGATCTAGAGATATGATCCTTCTATCCCTACTTTCTTGAGGGTTTTTATTAAGAAAAGATGTTATATTTTGTCAAATGCTTTCTTTGCACCTATTGAGAGGATCATGTGGTTCTTGTACTTTCTTTTATTGATGTGATAAATCATACTGATTATTTTGTGGATATTGAACCAGTCTTGCATCCCAGATATAAATTCCACTTGGTTATGGTGAATAATTTTTTTTAATGTGCTGTTGGATCAGTTGGCTAATATCTTGTTGGGCATTTTTGCATCCATGTTCATCAGGGAAATTAGTTGATAGCTCTCCTTTTTAGAGGGGTCTTTGTCTGGTTTTGGAATCAAGGTAATTCTGGCTTCATAGAAAGAGTTTGGAAGTTTCCTTCCATTTCTATTTTTTGGAACAACTTGAAGAGAATAGGTATTAACTCTTCTTGAAATGTTTGGCAGAATTCCCCTGGAAAGCTATCTGGCCCTGGACTCTTGTTTCTTGGGAGATTTGTGATTACTAATTTGATTTCTTACTGGTTATGGATTTGTTCAAACTTTCTACTTCTTCCTGTTTGAGTTTTGGTAGTGTATATGTTTCTAGGAATTTGTCCATTTCTTCCAGATTGCCCATTTTATTGGTGGATAATTGCTCATAATATTCTCTATTATTGTGTTGGTTGTGATCTCTCCTCTTTCATTCTTGATGTTATTTATTTGGGTCCTTTCCTTTTTCTTTTTGATCAAGCTGGCTAGAGGTTTATCAATTTTTTTTAATTCTTTCAAACAACCAGCTTCTGGTTTCATTGATCTGTTCTACTGTGTTTTTTTTTCTGGTTTTGATAGCATTGATTTCTGCTCCAGTCTTTATTATTTCTGGTCTTCTGCTAGTTTTGGGTTTTATTTGTTGTTATTTTTCCAGGTCTTTAAGGTATAAGGTTAGGTTTTGTATCTGAGATCTTTCTTCCTTCTTTAGGAAGGCCTGGATTTCTATATACTTCCCTCTTATGACCAACTGCCTTTACTCCATCCCAGAAGTTTTGGGCTGTGGTGTTATCATTTTCATTGGCTTCCATGTTCTTTTTAATTTCCTCTTTAAATTCTTAGTTAGCCCATTCATTCTTTATTATGATGTTCTTTAGTCTCCAAGTATGTGTTATCTTTCCACATTTTTTCTTATGGTTGATTTAATATTTCATAGTGTTGTGGTCTGAAAACATGCACAGTATGATCTCAATATTTTTGTACTTGTTGAGGGCTGTTTTATATCCCAGTATGTGATCTATTCTGGAGAAAGAACCATTTGCACTGGAGAAGAATGTGTATTCTACTGCTTTAGGATGAAATGTTCTGAATATATCTATTAAATCCATCTTGTCCAGTGTGTCACTCAAAACCATTGTTTCCTTGTTGATTTTCTGTTTAGATGATCTGTCCATTGTTGTAAGTGGTGTGTTGAAGTCCCCTACTATTATGCTATTATTATCAATGAGTTTCTTTATGTTTGTGATTAATTCTTTTATATATTTGGGTGCTTTCATATTTGGGGCATAAGTGTTTACAATCGTTATATCTTCTTGATGTATAGACCACTTAATTAGGATATAACAACTTTCTTCATCTCCTGTTACAGTCTTTATTTTAAAGTCTAGATTTTCTGATATAAGTATGGCTACTGCAGCTTCTTTTGGCGACCATTAACACGATAGATGGTTCCCCATCCCCTTACTTTCAATCTGAGGTGTCTTTAGGTCTAAAGTGGGTCTCTTGTAAACAGCATATAGATGGATCTTGCTTTCTTATCCATTCTGTTACCCCATATCTTTTGATTGGAGCATTTAGTTCATTGACATTTAGAGTGAGTACTGAAAGATATGAATTTATTGCCATTATGTTGCCTGTAGAGTTGGAATTTCCAGTGGTGTTCTCTGGGCCTTTCTAGTCTTTGTTGTTTTTTGTTTGTTTGTTTGTTTTTTGTTTTTTTTTTTTCGTCTTTTCTACCCTCAGAAAGTCCCCCTTAAAATTTCTTGCAGGGCTGGTTTAGTGGTCACAAACTCCTTTAATTTGTGTTTCTCTGGGAAACTTCTAATTTTTCCTTCTATTTTGAATGACAGCCTTGTTGGATAAAGGATTCTTGGTTGCATATTGTTCTGATTCAGCACATTGAATAATATACTACCACTCCTATCTGGCCTGCCAAGTTTCTGTGGATAGGTCTGCTGCAAACCTGATCTGTCTTCCCTTGTAGGTTAAGGACTTTTTTTTTTTCTTGCTGCTTTCATGATTCTCTCCTTGTCTGAGTATTTTGTGAATTTGACTCTGATGTGCCTTGTTGCTGGTCGGTTTTTGTTGAATCTAATGGGAGTCCTCTGTGCTTCCTGGATTTTGATGCCTATGTCTTACCCAGGTTAGGAAAGTTTTTTGCTATGATTTGTTCACATAACCCTTCTATCCCTCTTTCTCTCTCTTCATCTTCTGGGACCTCTATGATTCTGATGTTGTTTCTTTTTAATAAGTCACAGATTTCTCTAATTATTAAATTGTACTCCTTTGCCTTCATCTCCCTCTTTTTTTCTGCTTCACTGTTCTCCATAAGTTTGTCCGCTGTAACACTGATTCACTGCTCTGCCTCAACCATCCTTGCCACTCAGTTACAGCATTTTTTATTTCATCCTGACTAGCTTTCATCTCTGCAGAAAGGGATTCTAATCTGTTTTCAACCCTAGCTAGTATTCTTATTATTGTGATTCTAAATTCTGTTTCAGACATGTTGCTTGTATCTGTGTTAAGTCCCTGACTGTCATTTCTTCCTGCTGTTTCTTTTCCTTTGTTTCATCATTTTGAAGAATGGAAAGGAATTCATAAGGTAAAAAAATTAAAATTAAAAAAATTAAAAACAACGCAAAAAAAAATGATGCTAGATCCTAGGTGTATTTTGGTCTGGTTGTTGAAAGGAGCTTGACAGATTAGAGAAAAACGGGAATAAAAAAGGAGGAAATAAAAAATAAAAAGAAGAAAAAAAGAACAAATTAGAAAATATTTGAAAATTTAAAAAATGAATACAATGAAATAGAATAAAATTAAATAATGGAAGTGAAAGAATTTGAAAAATTTACAAAACAGTAAAAATATAGTAGAAAAAATTAAAGAAAAATATTTTTATCAAAAATTGAAAATAAAAATAATTTTTCCTTCTGTATTCAAAAAACAGAGAAAAAGAAAAAAATTGAATACATGGACCAGTGAACAGACTGAAATATGATTGAAATTACATTGTTTTCCCCTAGAAGTCAAACTGTGAAGCACTTTATAGTATGTAAACTATGCAGGCAGAGAGACTTGTGGTTTTCCTGAAGAGGGAGGTTGGCCCAGTTTGGTGGGGCTTAGTGTAATGGCTTAAATCTCCACTAGGTGGTGCTGCTTAGCTTACTGGTGTGGATTGTTGTGGTGCTTGTGTGTATGTGCATGCACAGGAGGAGTGAAAACAGCATCACCCAGCTACCCAGTCTCCAGTATCAGAACTCTGTTCTGCCCATTCAGCAATCACAGACCCGTCCTTTGTCTCCAGCTTCCGTCCACTCCCCCGTTTTACACTGTTTGTGACCAAGCCATCAGGTTTCCAGGCAGCACCACCCTCCTGAGTTTTACCTCAGATGCAGCTGTGTTTCCCAACCCCTCACTTCTGAGAGACTGTGGCTTTGACCCAGTCAGACCTTCTGGGAGAGGGTCTCACTGAGCAATGACCAGGTGCTGGCTGCACCCAGGAATGTTCAGAGACTGTGCTGCTGCTGCTGCCCAGAGACTGTGGCTGGGTGCCAGCCCACCCAAGAAAAAGTTCATGTGACCATGTAGCAGTATTTCAGGGATATGGAAAATCACAACACACATCTCTGCTCCTGGGGATTCGCCCTCCCCACCAGAGCACCTCCATGTATCGAGCTGCAGAATTTCAGACTCTGCACTCCCCCTGTTTATAGACACTTAATGGAACTTATACCCTCTCCTTTCTCCTGTCTCCCTTTTTAGTTCAGTCCCTGCGGCTGTTTCCACTTTTTCTGCTTTCTCTCCAGCTGCTTTTTTTTTTGGGGGGGGGCGTGCCTTTCCCATATTCTTCCCCAGTCTCCATCCTCTCTGTGTGAGCAAAAACAGCTCCCTGCCCTCTGTGGCTTCTCTCTGTCCCAGTTCACCACTTCACACTGCATATGTGCTGAGTCCTGTGGTTGAGGTTGTGCAGATTGTTGTGTTAATCCTCAAATCAGTTTTCTAGGTGTGCCGGATGGTTTAATGTTGATCTGGCTGTATTTCATGGACACGAGATACAAAAAAGACTTCCACGCTGTTCCACCATCTTGGCCTCTCTCCTCCAAAAAGCTGCCATCCTTTCTTAGTCTTTTGAGACTTTTTGAAATATATGGGTATTAAATTTTTTCAAAATTGTTTTCTACACATATTAAGAAGATTATGTCATTTTTCATTTTTATTTTTTACCCATGAAACATTTTAAAGATTTTTTTTCATTAATTTTATTTTTAAGAGAGAAAGAGAGTGTGAGCAGGAGTAGGGGAGGGGTAGGGAGACAGGGAGACACAGAACTCAAAGCAGGCTCCAGGCTCCATGCTATCTGCACAGAGCCCAATGCATGGCTCAAACTCATGAACATGAGATCATGACCTGAGCTGAAATTGGATGCTTAACTGACTGAGCCACCCAGCCTCCCTTTGCCCATGAAACATTTTAATAACATTCAAGAAAAGGTCAAGGAGAAGGAATTTCATAGTCCCTGAGCAGGCAACTATAATTTCAGTTCCTCCTACAACAAAGGAGATAGAAAGGGCAGGCTGACCTCAGGAAATTATAGGGCAGTGGAGGCCAGGTCAGATCTGGGTAGGGTGGTGTTTGTAGCCACATAACTTACTACCTGTTAGGAGCTCTGGAAGCACCTTGGGGAAAACTGAGAGATAATGATGGGTAGGGGTTTCCCAGGGGAATGCTTTCACATCCAACATTCACACCTCTTGACAGCAGCCTAGAGGTATCATGCCCATTTTGCAGATGAGAACATGGAGACTCAGAGGTGATGTGGAAAGACCAGCATACAGCAAAGACAAGAAGAGTAGGGCCTACTCAATTTCACATGAAGTCCAGAGCTCCAGGACTGTCAGCACAGAAGTCCCCACTCTGACATTTTTGTATAAGCTGATGTTGTACAGTGGCTGGCAGAAGATGGCCCATTGTCATTCTGAGAATGATCTTCACCTTGTTATAGCCCATTTTCTTAGGCACATTCTCACTGGCAAAGAGGTCAAAGTTGTAGTGGTCCATGGTCTTATAGTCCAAGGGAAACTAGATGCAAATGTCTGCTTTTCCTTGGACAGAGGTATGGAAGATGATGAAGTGCTAGGACATGTTCCCCACCAGATATACCTCAAACATGATTTTCAGGCCCAAGTTCCATTACTGTATGATATCCTCAACCTGTGGGCCACAGGACAGAGATGAAGGAACAGTGGAGTTTGGAAACCCCTCTGGAGGAAATGGAGTTCAGAGAGGTTGGGTGAGCCACCCAAGGTTGAACAGGTTGTTGGGGACAGAGTGAGGATAAAAGTTTAGGCCCAGATCCCAGCCTAGGGTGACTTCCAGATTGAGGGAAATGGGGTCAGGGAGTCCCTCAGTTGAAGCCTCAGTGCAATAAGAGTTACTGCAGCAAACTGAGATGGTAACACTGAGGACTCTAGGGCCAAATCTAAGAGAATGTCAGCAGGTGAGGCAAAGCAGGGAAGGATGCCCTGAGATGGGGAGTTTTGAACTGGCTTTAGTAATGAAGGGAAAATGGACTAGAAGAGCTGGTTTTTCATTTTTAAAAATGTGTTGGGACATCTGGGTGGCTCAGTCAGTTAATTCTCCAACTTGATTTTGGCTCAGGTCATGATCTCAAGGTCATGAGATCAAGCTCTGCATTGGGCTTCTCACTGGACATGGATCCTGCTTGGTATTCTGTCTCCCTCTCTCTCTGCCCCTCCCCTGTGCTCTCTCTTGCTCTCTCTCAAGAAAAAAATGTGTTAATATGGTTGATTACATTGATTCACTATTTAAAATCGAGCCAATGTTTCATACCTGGGAACATACTTGATTACGTTACATTATCTCTTTGTAAAATGTTATTGAAATTTTCTGTTTGTGTTCTAGAGGGATACCTATCTCTAGTGTTTGTTTTCTGGAATGTGTTTGTCTGGTTTTGTTGTCAGGACAATGCTGACTTTTCCCATGTTGTATTATCTGGAGGACTACATAAAGACATGGTATTATTTCTTCCTTCGTATTTGCAAAAGTCTTTTACTGGTACCTAACATTCTAATTTAAGATTTTTTCAAAAAAATAATTTCTTATGTTAGATATAGGGCTATTCAGATTACAGATCTCCTCTGGAGAGAGCTTTGGTAGTTCATGACTTTCAAAAACAAATCGTATATTTCACCTAAAATGTTAAACTCGTTTAAAGTTGTTCATAGTATTTCCTTTTCAGCCTGTAATGTATATAGAAATATAATAATGTCTCATTTTTCATTCTTAATAATAATCTATGTTTTCACTTTCTTTTGTGTGATCTATATGGCTAAAATTTTATCAATTTTATTGATAGTTTCTAAAGATTTTGGTTTTCTTGTCTATTATTTTCTATTTTCTATTTTATTGATTTCTACTTTTACCTGAGTTATTTATTTCCTTCTGTCTACTTTGGATTTAATTTCTTTCTTGTTTATTATCTTCTTTTCAGGCATATTTTATATGGGAGTAAATAAGGAGTCTATAAGTTTAAGTGTTTAAGGTAAAGCTCCACTATAACATATGGCACATTGGGGAAAAAATGGTTCCTCTTTTTATATCTTCCAGATGGTTAAAAAAAATTTTTTGCACTAAATATACCTGCTGAAATCACGTTGCTATCTTGTAACAGCCATAACTTCAAGTCTTTCTATCCCTCTGTTATCAGCCAATCCAGGCCCATAAGCCCCCTTACTCTGTAATAATGAGATATAAATTTAGCCTTGGTGGCTGAAAGCCATTAGTTCTCTAGCATCATACTCTTATAGAAGTACTCCTTAAGGAGAAATATGCACCCTCTCCATTTTTAAAATCATTGACTAAAAAAAAAAGATTATTAAATGTCTTCAACTGGTTTATAGTTTTGTAGATTCTGAGTAAAAACAGAAAGTGGTAAATAACATCAATTTATGTAGATATATATTATATATTATATACATCATATATTTATTATGTATGTATATACACACATTTTAGTTGTATATATATACCAACTAATTCTAGTTATATATTTTTATATATATAATGAAAAAATTAATAAAATTGCTTTAAGCATCTTGTTGCATATTATATATATATATATGTATACATATACATATATGTATCCTCTAATTAAAATATATATAATCCTTAATATTTAAAAATGACACTTAGGTTTGTTATAGCAGATCAGGTCTGTTACATATTCATTCATATTTAATGAAAGGCAGAAATATAATTTAATCCTAGTTGTAGCATATGTGAACTTTGAAACCTATGCAGGTAAAAACTGTTCCTTTCTCCAATAAAATATATTAATTGAATAGGGTTAAAGGTATTGTGTTAAAATAGGTTCTATGAAATAATGGTATATATAGTTTATCTATTTAGCTCTCTGTGTCACACTTTAAATTTCACTCATCATTATTTTACATCATTGTTGTAAGACTGTAGAGGTTAATTTCAGTTAGAAATACACTTAAATTCATGACTCCTTTAACATCTTACTGCTTAGCTTCTATGCAAATCAACATGATAACTATAGGTTAAAGCTTGTATTTTATTGTCATTATATAAACAAACTAACATGGTATTAAATTGATATTTTAATTTAACATCTATTTATGCTGGTACTAGGCAGACATATACTACTGTCACCTCTCCTTTGTTGCTTAGAATTATTGTGACCCTGCTCCCCCTCTCACCAATAGGAAAATAAGTTCTTCATGTAGTACTATAGCAATATTCCATTTATATCCCTTATACTTGCTGATGAAATAACCAGTCAATCTATTTATCTGACTGTGTAAAACAACAACTGATATTATCTGCATGGAGACTTTTTCTACCACTTCTGCTGTCGTTAGGTAAGACACCCCTTAATTATGGAAACATCATGTGTATTTTAGTGATCCTACATGTTCAGCAACTTCCAAAATAATGGACAGAGTTTTCCTTAATAAAACTAAATTGAAGAACATTCTTTTTCCTATTATTGGGTGTCAATAGTACCCAGGAGTCTGGTGGGAGATGACCAAGAGAAGAAGCACAAGTGCCAGAAACTGAGAAAAATATTTTTTTGTTATTTGACTCAATGTTTACAAGAATTATGCAGCAAGGCACTATTACCCATACAAAGTTAAAGTAACTAAGGCAAAAATATTAAATTAATTATCTTGAGGTTGTATATTTCATAAGTAAACTGGAAATCAATCGAAGTATCCCTGGCTCCAAAATTGATGATAATTTCACTGTAAGTTCACCTAGGCGAAAACTTGAGATAGCTAAGGTTAGCTGAGTCTTTGCACTCTTCTAGGCACTCAACGGAAGTTTTCAGAGTATATAAACAAAGGGAACTATAAATCAGGAACACTCAGTATCCACCACCTCCCAAGTGCAAAGAGAAGCTGAGAGGTTTCACGATAAAAAAATAACTCCATTTATTAAGTAATTACCATACATTAGATACCTTTCTAGTTTAATACATTAATTTAGTTAATAACCAAAATACTATGATGAAGTAAATAGTTTTATTGTTATCGCCATTTTGCCTAGTAAAACTGAAGTAGAAAGAGAAAAACTGACTTGCCTGAATCACTCAGATATAGATATAAGTGGGTGATGAAATTTGAACAGGAAGTTTGGTTGTAGAGCTCAGCTCTTTTAACCATTATATTATGTTACCTCATCTCATAGATATATATCAGAGAAAGTCAAGAAATACATTTGCATGTAAGAAAATAAATACGCCAGTTTGGGACACTTTGAGGATCTGGACAAATTCAAGCCATAAATCAATGTGCACTGATAATCAGGATCACTGCTGACATCATCACCACTAGCACAAGTTTCATTATCATTATCTAACATTTATTAGCACTGTTCTACACATATTACACATGTCTCTTTATTTAATCCTATCAACGGCCCTATTTCTTTCATGGCACCTATCATATCCTATCTTATATTGTGATTTTAAAATAAAAATATGATATTTCTCTACTAATTTATGGCCCTCTGTTGAAGGTAGCATCTGGCCTCTGACTCATCTTAATATTTTCATATAACAAGTGGAGGACAGTATTCGACATATTACTTAATATTTCTTAAATGAAAAATTGGATGGATGATTCTTGAAATATAGTCTGAAATGACTCATTTTATGCAAAGCCAATTTCAGAGATACATAAATATGGAAAAAATAAACATAGTATCAAAATTGAACTATTATGAGAATAAAAGTACAGTTTGTAGTATAGTATTAGACATATAGCCATGGATATAAAAATTATGAAGACCTAAAACAAAAAATCATTTTACTCAATATATTATTTTGGTCAGATATTCATATCCTCATGAAAATAATATTTAGGTTAACATTCATCTTCTTTTCTACCACTAAGATTACATTTTATAATTATTCTTGAAATTTTGATTTTATTAGATCAGAAAAACTGGGAGAAAAGTTTTAAAATTCTGAATGCTGAGTTATTTTTAATTGCTTGATTAAATCTATGAAATACATGTTTCATTAAGATTGAATTAGAACACAGATACTTAAATAGTTGGGGATCCCAGATGGCTCAGACGGTTAAGCCTTCAACTCTGGATTTTGGCCCAAGTCATGATCTCACAGTTCATGGGTTCTAGCCTGCATTGGGCACTGGTCAGGCTCTGCTGGCAGTGTGGAGCCTGCTTGGGATTCTCTCTCTTAACTTTAAAAAAAAAAAAAAACTTAAGTAGTTAATAAGACAATATTAGTAGCCATAAGGAAATGGAAAAAGAATAACTGTTTACAACTGTACACTACCAGAATTTTAAAAAACTGTCAGAACTGATCAGAGCTAGGAGGACAAAGACAACAATATCAACAAAACACTGTATTTTTCCAGTAAAAAATAATTCATCTTTATCTAAGCATTATATGAACATTTACATAAAAATATATTTCAAAGTTGAATGAATACATTTCAATATTTTTAAAAAAAGTTTTACAATCAGCACTATACATTTTTTGATAGTTAATTAGCATAGGTGCAAAGATTGGTTGGGAGATAATAGGAAATAATAGGAAATTGATTGTGTATTGTATGTAAAATACGGATAAAGGACATCGTAATCTCCCTGATTAAGATGAAGTTGCTGAGTATGCTTAACATATATAAATAATATGCACATCAGCAGCAAGAAATGAGGTGAGAGGTCAGTGTTAAATATCTAAACTTAGAGTTCATTAAAATCAAACTTTTTTTACATCAGAACTAATTAGATATTTCATATAAAAATTAATTTTGAAGTAAAATTTTAGGTAATATAGTAAAAAAGAGGATATTACAACTATTCTACATTTTTTTCCCAAGAGTAGTAGTTTCCTTTTTTATTTTTTCTCAAATAGGACTTCATGTCATATTAAGGAAGCCCACTTTAAAAATAATGTGTAGCTAGCTAAACGGTTAAACTCCAAATTTACTGTATGAAATCTTTTGTCTAGATATCTGAATGAATCATTCTGCAAAGATGCAGTATGATATTCAAAAACTAAATTAGCACTTGAAAAGAAGCATTTATATTCCATCAATATATTCCAGGATTATGAAAAGAATGACTGCATATTCAAAATCTATTTTAGAAAATATTGAATGTATACATGAAAAAAGCACTAGATTTTTCATGGGAGTATTTTGCAATATGTAGAATATACATGTTGCATAATCAAACAGTTTTAAAACATATTTATAAACATTTTATTCTATTATCATAGGTTATTTTTTTACCAAACAGATATCAGAATTTTAAAGAACCACTAAAATATACTCAAGTATATGCAAATATATAAACGTAAATGGATGCACATATATATAAATAAGAGTATGCATACAGATATGTACTTGCATATGCATTTCTTTTTTTTTTAATTTATTTATTTTGAAAGAGAGAGAGACAGAGCATGCAAGCAGGGGAGGACAGAGAGAGAGGGAGAGAGAGAACCCCAAGCAGGCTCCACACTGTCAGTCCATAGCCTGACTCAGTGCTCAAACTCACAAGCTCTGAGATCACGACCTGAGCCCAAACCAAGAGTCAGAGGCTTAACTGACTGAGCCACCCAGGTGCCCCTAACATTATGCATTTCTATGTGTGTATCTGAATGTACAACATGGCAATATCAAATCTTTCCAGAAACCAAGTGTAAATACCTTCAACAGATAACTGGTCCCTTAAACAAGTAACAGGTTACTGGTGATAATTTTGCAGTAGGATTTAGAAAAAAATAAATACTTAAAAAATAAAGCAGATATGATATATGCTTTTAAGAATATCCAGGGAGGGGGTGCCTGGGTGGCTTAATTGGTTGAACATCTGACTTCAGCTCAGGTCATGATCTCATAGTTTGTGAGTTCGAGCCTCGCATTGGGCTCTGTGCTGACAGGTTGGAGCCTGGACCCTGCTTCAGATTCTGTCGCCCTGTTTCTCTGCCCCTGACCCACTTGTGCTCTGTCTCTCTCTTTATTTCAAAGATAAATAAACATTAAAAAATTAAAAAAAAAAGAATATAGAGGGAATAGGTAACTAGTCCCTTGCTATCATTCCCTGGGTATTCTTAAAAGTGTATGTCATATCCTCCTTATTTGTCAAACATTTGTATATTTTTTTCTAAATCCCTACTGCAAAACTTTCTGGATGGTAATATGCTAATTGGTGTTGTAGTATTAAATATATGACAACATGCTTTAATATTAATAGGGAAATGTCCATCAGTAGCATGTTGTTATTCAAATTGCAAAATTTAGGATTAATCAAGAAAACATAACACAAGCACCTAGATTAAAGCAAAATGCTTTTGTTATGAATAATACTGAATTTTGAAATCTATTTTATATAAAAATGCTATTTGGTTTCCTAGAGGTCACCCTACAAAAGGATTTGAAATACATAATTTTTAACCTAGTATATTGGGATGAGAGCCTCAAGAAGCAAGAATGAATACATGATGATTGCTAAACCAATTTCCTAGAAAGGCACAGACAGTACTCTAATGTGAAGAGTTCTGTGGGTTGCACTCGGTAATTAGTTCAGATCAAGGAAATGGACACAGAGTATCACTGACAGTGGTACTCTGGCTCTGGTTTTTATCCAACATTGCCATGGTTAAGAAATATTTTTAAAATATGGTTTTGAAGAGGCCACACATTTAGTCTGGACTTGTATGTCCTTGCTCTAGAAGTCTGCACTGAGACATCTCTATCAGGACTTGCCAAGAAACTTACAAGGCATCATCATATACTATAGATAACTCTTGGACCATAGCTTGGACCTGCTACAGAGACTCTTCAAAAAAAGCAACCTTCTGAGCCACCTAGAAAATAGATCAAGAAGTATTCCAAAAGAGCATTATACATGCTCATTCCAAAACTCAAAAGAAGCTGATGAAACCTTATGCTTCTTTTAGTTGTTAGAGGTTCAATCTGAAATATATTGCCTTTTTTGGATCAGGTATTTTAGCATGCTCAAGAGCACTCAATTCCCTAATATTTCACTGATCGTAAAAGACTTCTGGAGAGTTTATCTTCTAACCACTGGAATGCAGTTATCTTACTAGTTTATCTGGAATATTGCTGATCAAGTCATTGACACAATGTCCCCAAGATAGCACAGCAGTAGATGTTCTGTTAAATGTCAGTGTAAGAAAGATTTAAGTGGACTACCTAGTGAGCAAGAGAAGGAAGGTTAACTCTGCCCCAGGGCAAGACTAAAAATGACTACTAATCTGATGATATTTCTTAATGGTACTGAAAAAAAAGGAATGTGCTAGATCAGTAGCTGAATATCAAGTGCTAGAGGCTGGGATAATTCTAGAAACAACAACAACAACAACAACAACAAAACTACATTAAGTGAGGCTGTCCAAACTGGGGCTACAACTTCTTTTTAAGTTTACATTGGTTCATTATTTTTCTGCCAAAATTTGCAGATATAATTCTGACAAAAGCAAATATGAGGGACACCATTCAGCATTGCATTCTGAAGTCTGTATGAGTGGTTCTAATTTCTATCATTGCACCTGAGATACATTATTGTTTCCATCTTATTAATTTGGTCAAAAGACAAAAGTTTTAAGGACTCTTTTCCTTTTTTTTTCCCCTCTTCCTCAATAACAGAGCTGACTTCATAGGTTAAGGGACCCAATGTTAGTGTTCTTCTAACTATATCTATTCCGATTACACAGTCAGGGAAAGGTGAAATAGCCACAGACTGGATCTGTAAACTGACAGACTTCATGTGAAATGACCTTGGACCAGGACCAAGTCCTTATCACAGAGCTTCTGAATAATCCCACTGTAAGAGGGGAATTATGATAGCATTTTGAGTCTCTTGATATTAGTGTCCCTCTAGACCCTGTAACCAATAGCTCTTTAAAGATATCTTTCTTCAGTATATAGATATTTATTTGATAAATGACCATCAATTTGGGGGGGGAATAGCTACTGCTTATATTTTCTGTAACATTACAAGATCTTTCCTCAAGAGGACACAAGCTCTTCTTTTAAAATTCTTTAAGATTTTTACTTTTCTCCTTGAAAACTCTGCTAGCATATAGAGTGGATGAACCATTACTTAAAGCATATACTTTGCTAGAGAGTGTGGGGTCAAGGACCAACTACTTTGTTAGGATCTGGAAGACTCGTTAGATCATTTAAACTTACTGAATCAGAAATCTGCATTATTAGGTATTCCCTAAGTATATGAAGATTTGTGACAAACCAATTTTGTACAAATATATTGACCATTTGTATTAACTAATGTTTTAAGTTCCATCATTTTACCTCTAAATCAAAAAATGAAGTTGGTGGAGGACAAGAACTTTGAATATTCTTTTGTGCCCTGAAAAAAAGGCAAAAGATCACAAGTTACTGAATTAAGTTACTGAGACAATTTTAAGCCACATGTTATTAATGTATAGAAATCATCATGCTGGAGTTTTAGTCCATAAATTACAGAACTATGCACTTGTTGTCTCCATCATATGAGTGTTCTGGAAATCAGCACTTCCTGATGCCTACATTCTTAGGAGTTCTATGCTGTACCAATTTGGCTCACAAGGTGTTCTGTTATTCTAAGATATCATATAACTGCACACCAAAAAATATAATTCTTGTTCTAATTCTAAAAGTACTTAATGTAAAAGATCTTTTGCTCAGAAAGTAATGACTGAAGCACAATTTGAATCACAAAACCAACTATCAGTTAGATAAAATAATCCAGTCTTTTTTTTTTTTTACTTAATGATATGGTAAATTAGATGGGGATTCTTATATCCCTGGAGTTCAATTAAATCAGATGGTTTATTTTGTGTTTTTAAATTGTAAGGTAGGTTTTAGTTAACAACATTCAAGCTCATTTTTCCAAATAAACCATTGAGCATTTTTTTGAGACTCTAAGTGTTGTAAATTGAAGTTTCTTTATTCATTACCATACTCAAAATGGTTTAATTGGAAAATAAACTGTGTACTAGGTTCCAAAAATAAGATTACAGAATGATGATATTCTATGTTAAATAGTCTTAAGCTACATCACATCTATGCAGACAACTGTGAATGCAAAAATAACTATATCTAGGTATACATATACTGGGATACATGCAATAGGTCATAGATACAGTTAACTGTACACAGAGACATAGATATAAAGGTATAGATACTAGATATATTTAATACCTATCATAAAATGTTTAGTTTGGTAATGATCATTGAAGTTACAAGTCAATTCTCTTTACTTGACTCATAAAGACACTCAGCCTCAAAGGAATGAACAATCTCTTTAGAAAACATTTAGCCAACAGCAATGTCTAAAATCAGCCATCCTGACTCCTAGCACAGTAACCTCTCCTGAGGTTTCCTCTCTAGTCAGTGACTTTCTATTGTGGCTCTTTACATTGCCTAATTAACATATATTTTAAAAGTTTGAAAAAGACAGGTAGGTGCTACCAATAAAGCATGTGCTCATTTTAATGTCAAATAATCCAATACTTTTTTGCAGAGTTCTTTGCTTTTAACAGCCCAGTGGGATCCATTCTGCCACTTTATTCTTCAAAGTAATAAGTGTCCCAATTGCATGTGAAATGTTTCACTGCATTAGTATGAAGGTATAATCAATAAATGGCTGGTTAACTCAGTATTTTGAAGACTTTGCAGAATGTAAGGTCATGCCTGATGAGAATACAATAGCAAAAGTGTCACCGAGTGATTATAGTGATTCGACAGTTGAGTATTCCTTTTACTTAGATGTAGTGTTTAACTTGGTTACTACCTAAAGTGAAATTTAATATCAAGCTCTTCTTGCTTTAAATATTTTATCAGCAATCTAATTCCTAAGTGAAATGTAAGGTCAGTCCCTAACCATAAATGTCCTTGAAGTATAGTCCATCTTTATGAGAATACTCGATCGGTGAGCATAAACATTTCAACCAGTGATATTGTAAAACATAGCTAGAGAGGCATATAGACAAATTTATAATAATGTTTTTCAATAAATATTTGTTGTGTATTTGATCAAAGTGCTGAATTCAGTACGGTAGTAGAAGAGAATGAATACTATGATAAGTTTAACAAGACAATAATAATAATAATGATAATAATAACATAAACAATATAATTTAATTGTTCTAAAAGCCTTTCCTATAGGCACTATAATCTCAATTTTTTAATGTGCAAACTGAGATGAAGAAAGTTATCTGCTTAGCATCATTTAAATTTAACTCAAATTTATTTGCATGAAAATTATTCTGCATTTATGTCAAATTTGAAAACAACTGGTTCCTGTTCTCAAAGGATTCATTATGTCATAATACATAGAAAAAAAAAAGCACACAATTAGCAATACAACTAGGCACATTATGGTGAATATGTAAAGGTTTACACAAAATCTTAGGAGGGCTCCAAAGAGGTAGCATTTAAGTCTGACTGACAAATACAGAATGATTCCAAGATAAGGTAATATTTGACCTTTAACTTGAATGTTAAATTTTTATGGAAAAATGAGAAAAAGCTAGGCTATTTCTGTAATATGAAGCCTGTGGGTGGGTAAAGGCAATAAGTCATGAAAGACCCTGGCATGCTCAGATATTTACAACCAGTTTTGTTTCCTGCAAAATACAAAACACACAAAGAAACTGAAGAAGAGGGTTCAAGAGCTAGAAATGAAGTTATAAGATGTTATATATGAAGTTATAAGAAGAAAATTTGTGAAGTACTCAACATGTCATGCTAAGACACTTTAATTTTTTTTTCTCCTGGCAATGAGAAAAACAAAAAAAAAATGATCGGATAGATTAATCTAGCAATGTTCTAAGGTGCAAGGGCAAGCAGAATGATCAAAATCAAAGGTACCATTTGAGAAGACATTGTTCGGTCTTCACTGAAGTTAGATATACCTGTCCGTTTATCCACGTATCTAATAAGTAAGCATGTATCCAGAATCATTTTCTCAATTGGTTGGTAATATTAACTATGATAATGATGTCCATTTGAATATCACTCAGTGAATTAAATTTGTTTTATATATTCCCATACTTAATCATGGGGGTGAGAAACATGAAAAAGGCAATGCAGGCATTCTGTCAACATTTTAGAGATACAGAATTTGTAGTAGAGAAATAAAGATACCTGTTCAGAATCATACAAGTAATAACTGAAGAAAACAAAATGAGACGTTGGGCCTTCTGACCCTATTCATCATATCTTACGGAAAACTTTTAATGTGGCTTTATAAATTTCAATATTAAATTGATATTTACTTTTGAAACATAGAATAAATTGATACTCCATGTGTTTGCTCATTCAAGTTTAGAATACCATACTCATAATTAATTCAACAGATATTTACTAGTACCAATCAAGCACTGATAAGGAAAGGGACACTACCGGGGCGCCTGGGTGGCTCAGTCGGTTAAGCGGACGACGTCGGCTCAGGTCATGATCTCGGTCCGTGAGCTCAAGCCCCGCGTCAGGCTCTGTGCTGACTGCTCAGAGCCTGGAGCCTGTTTCAGATTCTGTGTCTCCCTCTCTCTCTGATCCTCCCCCGTTCATGCTCTGTCTCTCTCTGTCTCAAAAATAAATAAAAACGTTGAAAAAAAAAATTAAAAAAAAAAAAGGAAAGGGACACTACCAATACTTTAAATAATTTAAAGCTTTGTAGAGAAGACAGATCACTTGAATAATTACTAAGATAATAATTTCTCTTTACTTACTGGTTAATTTTAAAAATTACAGTAATTTGTGGGGCGCCTGCATGGCTCAGTCAGTTAAACGTCTGACCCTTGATCTCAGCTCAGATCATGATCTCATGGTTCATGAGATCAAGCCCCATGTTGGGCTCTAAGCTCATAGTGCAGAACCTGCTTGGGATTCTCTCTCTCTCTCTCTCTCTCTCTCTCTCTCTCTCTCTCCCTCCCCTCTCCTGCTTTCTCTCTAAATAAATAAATAAATAAACAAACATTAAAAAATAAAAATCACGGTAATCTGCATCTGCAATTTATATCTTTTCATCCGTAATGAAACAGAATATATATCTGTATATATGCCATTGTTTTAAATGTTATAAACTATTGGGAACCTTGTCATAAGTAAAGTCCAATTCTTAAAATCTATTTTGGATGCAGTCTGATACAAGACTTTTGGAAATATACTTCAAAAGCTCTGAAAACAGAGATGGCTTATGAAAAAACAGAAAAGGATGAAGGATTTGTGGTTCCACTTCCCCACACAACCTCACAAGAAGAAATCAAGGAGACATTTCTGTCAAAGGAAATAAATGGGGTTCAATTATGATAGCACTTTAGAAAGTATCTCTATACACATCTAGATCAAAATGGCACATGGCTAAGCATCCAGGGTAGGGTCTCAACATTTTTATGTTTGTGTATATACATGTACAATTCATATATGTATATACAATATATATTTATAAATATATATTATGTACATAAAAGCATATATGTATATATATTTCATACACACACACACACACACACACACATATATATGAAAACTTTCAGAAAGTATCTCTAGACACTTCTAGATTAAAATGGCACATGGCTAAGCATCCAGGGTACAGTCTTTACATTTTTTATGTATTGTGTATAAAACTTTCAGCAAGTTGGAGAAAGATAGGCAAACAATCTGACCAAACATGGGAGAAAATTGTATTATTAGTAATGTATCTGAAGCCAAATTATGTAAAACCTAGCTGGCCTTGTTTTGGCATATGTCAAAATTGCTTCATGAGGACACTAGAAAAAAGTTAGAAAGGTGTTTATTTTATATTGGTCACTGATCATCCACTGACCCAGAAACTTAGGGCATGTTCATAGAAAATGGCAGACATATATTTCCTCACTTAGGAAATTCACTTGTAAATTAAGATCACCCCTCCCTCAACATCTGACATTCCATGTTCATAGTATATTTTTAAAGTAGGGTAGGTAGTTTTAATATCACAAGTCAGAAGCTGAAATTAGGGACTGACTGCAGGTGGCCTTGTACATTTGGAGATGTCTAGTCATTAAGGCGAAGGAACGCATAATTCTCTGTGTACTATGAAAGCTCTAAGAACTTGAAACATAGGCAAAAGAAATAAAAGGAAGAAACCAGTAGAAAATAAAAAAAAATTAAGATGCTAAAATCAAGGAATCATACTGGAAATTCAGCATTTCCAAGTCTAGCTAGAAAATTGAAAAATAGAATTCAAAAACGTTGGGCGCCTGGGTGGCGCAGTCGGTTAAGCATCCGACCTCAGCCAGGTCACGATCTCCCGGTCCGTGAGTTTGAGCTCCGCGTCAGGCTCTGGGCTGATGGCTCAGGGCCTGGAGCCTGTTTCTCATTCTGTGTCTCCCTCTCTCTCTGCCCCTCCCCCATTCATGCTTTGTCTCTCTCTGTCCCAAAAATAAATAAACGTTGAAAAAAAAATTCAAAAACTTTGCTAGGAAACTAAAAGGTGAACTAAGGGCACTCTACACTTTGGGGTAATTTTTGTAGTCTTTGTTTTGTTTTGTTTGCATAGAAAGCAAGAATATGTGCCTTCAATGTAAAACATCTAAAAATCATAAGAAAAAACTGGTTAATATTAAAAAGCAAGAAAATATCAAATATGCAATAGAAGAAATAAGGGAAAATGTCATAGAAATGACAAATCCATTCAACTCTACACTAAAAAGAGAAAAGAGCAGAATTAATCCAGTCAGCACATACACACATAACTAATCACAAAAGAAACCAAAAAAAAAAGCCCAATAAACCAGTAGAATAATTTATTGGTTGCTGAGCAAGTTTGAAGAAAAGCTCTTAAAATGAAAATCAAGGACAAAGAAATAAATATTATGAGAGGTACAAGATTATCATTATAAATAATTGGGAACAAGATCTAACATGTGAATATTGAAAATACCAGATCATATTATGCAGAAACTAAATGACTTATATACAGGACAGATTCATAGAGAGCCGGCAAAAACAATAACAACTGTTCAGGAAAATTTTAAATATTAATACAGGCAAGTTTATTGCCTACTAAAACTCAGCAACCAACTCTAAAAAATACCCAGTTTTACAACAGAATTACTACCCTTTAACGACATTTCCCTTGCAACTAGTAGATAAAAATGTCCTGCCATCTCATGCACAGTGTAGTTATTATAGTCAACAATACTGCATTATAAACTTCAAAGTTGCTAAGAGACTAGATCTTAATTGTTCTTACCACACACACACACACACACACACACACACACATTTTAATATTGTGGTAGAGTGACTTATAAGGAATGAATATAAATAATGAATGATTTAAATCTTCCATTTTTACTTTGTCGTATTCCATTAAGATTCCACCGTTTTCTTTAAACACATAAGCATTTAAGGACATACCTTTACATCTAAATACTGCATTGTTACATCCAAGTTTGGACATGTAGTGCTTTTCTTATTTTTCTTTTATAAATACTTACAATTTTATTATGATTTCTTTAATCTATGAGGTATTTAGAAGCATATAGATATTAAACTTCACAAACTATGGAGATTTGAGGTTACATTTTAATTACTGATTTCTAAGTTTTAATTTGACAGATCATTAGATCTACAAAGTTTCAATCTTTGTTATTTATGAATTTCATTTTGTAACTTACATGTGTACTAGAAAAAACTGAATATTGTTTAATTATCAAAAGTAGGAATCTATGTATATCCATCTGGTCATATGTTTTTCGAATTACCTATATCCTTACATTGTACCCTTAATTGAATATTTTCAGAAACAAGTCTGCTAAAATTTTCAACTGCAATTATTATTTTTATAATGTCTCAAATTTTGCTTTACGTATGTAGAGAATACATTGTGAACTCCATATACATATAAGATTTTTGCATGTTGTTTTTTTACACTTTTATTTACCACTATCTAAGGGCTCTATTTATTCCTAATAATTATTTTTGTACAGAATCTATTTGGTCTATCATCCCTTTGGTTTTGTTTCTTTAGTTTCTCATTTTTTTTACTAGAGTCTTCCCTACACATTTAATTTAAGAATTTTGTGTAGATATATTTGTCATGAATACTGTATACATGGATTTATTTTTCCCACTCAATTTGAAAAGCTAAGGATTGCAACCATTGATTTTACATGTGTACACAACATTTTGTGTCCCAATTTTTATTTTTGTTCATTCTATTCTTCTATTTCTTTGCTTTTTCCTTCTATTCCTTCTTTATAATTAATTTATTACTATTTCCACATATTATTTCCTCATTTAACACCTACATATTCTGTCTTTATTCTGTTATTGGCTGTCCTTGATTTTTATACACATGCTTTTTTAACTTTAAGTAAATATATGTTTTTTTTCAGGCCAAGGAAATATGTTCTATAATTTGTTTCCATAAAAAGAAGAGTGTTGAAAATGGAAAAAGTTAAGGTAAAGTGAAATTCATTTTTTTCTTGTTTTAAATTTCTCTTTATATCTGTAAAAAGCAAACATATTAGTAATTTATTGTGTATTTGCAATATGTATAAAAATATGACAACAAAAAAGATGGAAAGTATGAATTGTAAATATTTTGATATATGCTCCTTGTATAGTTAGTATAAAATTATTTGAAGTTTACATAAACAATAGTTTAAAATAGGGGTGTCTGGGTGGCTCACTCAGTTGGGCAACTGACTTCGGCTCAGGGCATGATCTCACCGTCTGTGAGTTCGAGCCCTGCGTGGGGCTCTGTGCTGTCCGTTCAGAGCCTGGAGCCTGCTTCAGATTCTGTCTCCCTCTCTCTCTGCCCCTCCCCACTCACGCTCTCTTATCAAAAAATGAATAAACGTTAAAAAAATTTTTTTTTAATGGATCAGGGCGCCTGGTGGCTCACTTAGTTACACATCTGATTCGATCTAGGTTCAGGTCATGATCTCAGGGTTCTTGGGTTTGAGCCCTATATCAGGCTCTGTGCTGAGAGCACAGAGCCTGCTTGGGATTCTCTCTCTTCCTCTCTCTCTCTGCCCTTCTGCCACTTGCTCTCTCTTTCTCAATAAATAAATAAACTTAAAACAAAAATAAAAACTGGAGCGCCTGGGTGGCTTAGTTGGTTGGGCATCTGACTTTGGCTCAGGTCCCGATCTTGAGGTTCGTGGGTTTGGCCCTGTGGCAAGTTCTGTGCTGACAGCTCAGGGCCTGGTGCCTGCTTCAGATTCTGTGTCTCCCTGTATCTCTCCCCCCTCTCTTTCTCTGTCCCACCCTGGCTCACACTCTGTCTCTCTTGCTCTCAAAAATATATAAAAATGTTAAAAAATTAAAAAATAAATTAAAATAAATTAAAAATAAAAAATAAAATAAATACAAATGCATCTTGGAAAAGCTAGAGAGATCATTGATGCATTGGAAAATATCATCATCATCATCATAATGGAGAGAGGAGCACCTGGGTGGCTCAGTCACTTAAGCATCTGACCCTTGATTTCAGCTCAAGTCATGATCTTACAGTTTGTGAATTCGAGCCCCCACATTGGGTTCTATGCTGACAGTGAAGAGCCTGCTTGGGATTCTCTCTCTCCCTCTATCTCTGCCCCTCCTCTGTTCACACTCTCTTTCTCTCTCTCAGAGTAAAAAATAAACTTTAATAATAATGGAGAGAAAAATGCAATAATTTAAAAACCTTCAAACATTTAAGGCAGGAAGAGAAGACAGAAAACAATAAACCAATGAAAAAATAGATAAGAGCTAGCAATTGTATATTTTAATCCAACTCTATCAATAAATGCTATAAACACACCTGTTAAAAAGAGATTGGAATGAATAAAAAGACTCTATAGTTGCTATAAGAAATCTGCTTAAAATATAAAAACAGAGGTATAATAAAAGAAAAAAATAGCAGAAAAAGACGCAAGCTTTAACCAAAAAAATACTGGAGTAACTATGTGAATTTCAGCAAAGGCAGACTTCATAATGCAGAATATTATTGAAAATAAAGAGGAAGTGTTAGAAGGAAAAAGGGGTTACTTTTCCAAGAATTCTTCAAATTAATAAAGCCATTACTGTTAAGCAAATACTGAGATACAGACTAATTCACAATTGATTTTAAATACTTCAGTACTATTCTCTTAGCAACCGAGATAATTAATAGGATAGTAAGAATATTGATGACCTAAAAAACCAACTTTACTAATTAACGCTTATGTATCATTTTACCAAACAATAACAATACACATTCTTCTGAAGTACACATGGAACACTTAGCAAGACAGACCATATTCTGGACCATTAGATAAATCTTAACAAATTTAAAATAATAGAAATAATACAATGTGCATTCTCATACTATAATGGAATTAAACTACAAATCAATAATAGCAAAATATCTATAAAAACAGATGCTGCCAATATGTGACAATATTAATGCACCTTGAGGGCATTATGCTAAGTGAAACAAGTCAGTCATAGAAGGAAAGAATTACACTATTCCACTTAGGTGAGAATCCTAAGTCAAACTCATAGAAACAGAATAAAATGGCTGCTTATAGGGGCTGAGGGAGGAGGGATGGAAAGCTTCTCAAGTACAAGGTTTCAGTTATGCAAGATTGAGGAATTCTAGAGATCTACTGTGCAACATTGTGCATATAGTTAGCAATATATATATGCACTTAGCTTTAAAAAAATTTACTGTTTATTTATTTTTGAGAGAGAGAGAGCATGGGAGGGATAGAGGGAGAGGGAGACAGAATCTGAAGTAGGCTCCAGGTCTGAGCTGTCAGCAAAGAGCCCAGTGCAGGGCTTAAACTCATGAGCCATGAGATCATAACCTGAGCCAAAGTCAGATGCTTAACCAACTGAGCCAACTAGGTGCATCTATAGTGCACGTAACATTTTTAAGATGTCAGATCTCATATAAAGTGTCATCCCCACAATAAAATGTAATAATTGGTGTCCTGGCATCCATGTTCTTGAGTAGAGACATCTTACCCTCACTCTGGGTTTGGAGATATGACTTGCCATGACCAATGGAGTAACAGCAATAGTAAATGGGATGCAAACATAGACTTGTAAGGCACTTGAGCATCAGTTATTGACATCTTTTACTACTCTTGGGAACACCACTGCTTGATGAAAAACCAATGGCAGGATTTCCCCTTTACCTAAACTGAAATCAAACCAATCACCAGATGAATGGGGTCATCCTACCCCAAAATAAGTCCACTCTAACAAAAAGAACCAGACACCCAACCCAGAGATTCTCGAAAATAACAGATATCTGTTGTTTTAAGCTACTTTAAAAATTTTGGAGTGGAATATGTGGGGAAGATTCCAGTTCTTAGGAGAGAGATATAATGATTTAAACTTAAAGAAAAGTGTGAGTACATGAAGAAGGCAAGAATTAGAATGATATCTTTATTTTCTTTTAGTTCCATGTTTTTCTTTAAATTCCAGATAGTTAAAATGCAGTATAATATTAGTTTCAGGGGTAGAACTTAGTGATTCATACATACAATACTCAGTTCTCATCACAAGTACCCCCCTTAATACCCATCGCTCATTTAACCCATTTCCTTGCCCACCTCACATCCTGCAGCCCTCAGTTGTATAGAGCTCTCTATAGAGTTGTTGTCTATAGTTAAGAGTTTGTTTTATGGTTTGCCTCTCTCTTTTTTTTCCCTATGTTCATTCATTTTGTTTCTTAAATTCCACATATGAGTGAAATTATAGGGTATTTGTCTTTCTCTGAGTGACTTATTTCAATTAGCATAATACTCTCCAGCTCCCATGTCATTGCAAATGGCAAGATTTCATTCTATTTTATGCCTGAGTATATCCCATTGTAGATATATATCACAACTTCTTTATCCATTCATCAGTTGATGGACATTTGGGCTCTATCCATAATTTGGCTATTATAATGTTGCTATAAACATTGGTATCATGTATTCCTTTGAGTTAGTGTTTTTGTATCCTTGGGTAAACACCTTGTAGTGCAATTACTGGATCCTATGGTAGCTCCATTTTTAACCTTTTGAGGAAACTCTATTCCATTTTCCATAGTGGCTGTACCAGTTTGCTTTCCCACCAACAGTGTAAGAGGGTTCCCCTTTCTCCACATCGATGCCAACAACAGTTGTCTCCTGTGTTGTTCATTTTAGCCATTTTGATAGGTGTGAGGTGCTATCTCATCATTGTTTTGATTTGTATTTCCCTGATGATGAGTGATGTTGAGCATCTTTTCATATGTCTGTTAGCCATCTTTATGTCTCTTTGGAAAAATGTCTATTCATGTTTTCTGCCCATTTCTTAACTGGATTATTTGTTTTTTGGATCAAAAAAACTTACTGACTTGGTAAGTTCTTCATAGATTTTGGATAATAATCTTTTTCAGATATGTCATTTGCAAATATTTTTTCCCATTCCAAAGTTTGCCTTTTCCTTTGGCTGATTGTTTGCTTCATTGTTCAGAATCTTTTCATCTAAGTCCTAACAGTTCATATTTGCTTTTGTTTCCCTTGCCTCCAGAGACCTATCTAGCAAGAAGTTGCAACATCTGATGTCAAATAAGTTACTGCCTGTGTTCTCCTGTAGGATTTTGATAGTTTCTTGTCTTACATTTAGGTCTTTCATCCATTTTGAATTTATTTTTGTGTATGGTGTAACAAATTGGTCCAGTTTCAGTCTTCTGCATATTTCTGTGCAGTTTTCCCGAACCATTTTTTGAAGAGACTGTCCTTTTTCCATTGGATATTCTTTCCTCACTTTGTTGAAGATTAGTTGACCATAAAATTGTGGGTCCATTTCTGGGTTTTCTATTCTGTTCTATTTATCTGTGTGTCTGTTTTTGTGCCACTGCCATACTGTCTTGGTGATTACAGCTTTGTAATATAGCTTGAAGTCCAGAATTGTGATGTCTCCAGCATTGCTTTTCTTTATCAAGTGCTTTGGCTATTTGAGTTTCCACACAATTTTAGGATTTGTTCTAGGTCTGTGAAAAACACTGATGTTATTTTTGCCTTGAATGTATAGATTGCTTTGGGTAGTTAGACTTATTAACAAATATTTGTTCTTCTGATTCATGAGCATGGTATGTTTTTCCATTTCTTTGTGTCATCTTCAATTTTTTCATAAGTTTATATAGTTTTCAGAGTATAGATATTTTACCTCTTTGGTTAGATTTATTCCTAGGTATCATATGGGTTTTGGTGCAATTGTAAATGGGATCAATTCCTTAATTTCTTTCTGCTGTTTCATTATTGGTTATGGAAATGCAACAGATTTCTGTACATTGATTTTGTATCCTGTGACTTTGCTGAATTCATGTATCAGTTTGGTGGAATCTTTTGGGTTTTCTACATAGAGTATCATGGTGTCTGAGAAGAGTGAAATTTTGACTTCTTCCTTGTTGATTTGGATGCCTTTTATTTCTTTCTGTTGTCTGATTGCTGAGGCTAGGACTTCTAGTACTGTGTTAAACAACAGTGATGAGAGTTGACATCCCTGTCTTGTTCCTGACCATAGAGGAGAATCTCTCAGATTTTCCCCATTGAGGATGATATTAGCCGTGGGTCTTTCATACATGGTCTTTATGATGATGAAGTTTGTTCCTTCTAAACCTGCTTTGTTGAGGGTTTTTACCAAGAAAGGATGCTCTACTTTGTCAAATGCTTTCTTTCATCTCTTGAGAGGATCATATGGTTCTTATCCTTTCTTTTATTAATACATGTATCACGTTGATTAAGAGTGATTTATTAATGGGAAATGCCAGTCAGCTTTGGCTGGAGTGGTGAGTTCCTCTTGAAATTGGTAGAAAAAATGTAGGAACATGTCATAGATGTTCTGAAAGACTGGAAAGAAAAGTAGTTTGATCTATAGAAGTTTAGGAGCACTGGGAAATGTGATGGATGCTTTAGAATTATTTTTATTGGTACTATAGAAAATTAATTGTACAAAAGTGATTAGAAGTAAAAACAAATCAGAGGCTATTTTAGGAAATAGACAATGTAGGAATACAGGCAATGGAAATGAAGGAAGAGTAAAGTTTACACATACAAAATTTTCAGGAAGTTACAAAATACTATCAATGGTATGTGTGATAAATGTAGGAACTGAGACAAAAGAGTAAATAGGCGAAGAAAGAATAACATTTGTAATAGAAATAGTGATTTAGTTGGAAAACTAGTTTAATGGCATAAAAAATTTATAGGACCACAAATTTAATTTAACTTTTAGTATGGAAATGGATCTAAAATGAAATATATAAATGGATCAGCAACCCACATTAAGATATAAGAAGAGAATATTATTTCTCTAAACATCTTCAGTCTTCCTCCTTTTTCTTCCGCTCTATTTTTTTTCTTTTTACCTATTAATTTTCTCCCTTTATTGTGTCTATTTTTTTTATTTTTATTTTTTAAGTTTATTTATTTTGAGAGAGACAGTATGAGTCCAAAGCAGGCTTCACACTGTCAGCCCAGAGCCCAATGATGTTCCTAACAATGAGATCATGACATGAGCTGAAATCAAGAGTTGAATGCTTAACTGACTGAGCCACCCAGGACCCTTATGTGTCTAATTTTTAGATCTCTCTACTTAAATGTTGTAATTATAATTACAAAGTTCTTCCCTTACTTCCTTGAAATTTTGTGGTGTTTATGGATCACTTTTCTGATGAAGAAAATCAAATTTCATGCTTCCAGTTCCTTTCAGCTGGTTAGGGGTTTTTTAATACTTGGATGATCTACTCTGCATCCTCTAAGGGTTAGTCTTTGAAAAAAATCTATTAAATCTTCTAGGAAAATATGTATCAGTCCTGGAAATATTCAAAGGGGACTTCTGTCCTGATTCATTAGGGGCTCTTCCTTGCTTTTTCCTTATGTGCCATCTCTGGCCTTTACAATCTTTGCTGTCAGCCAAATTGTTGTAAAACAGTAATTTCAATTCTATGTCTACACAACTCTTCCAGATTTTCTGAGAAATTGCTATGGCTTTAAATGCCATTAAATTTTAGGAAAGGAATATATTTATAGTGTCTGTGTTGTATAATGTGTATATGTAAGATATATGTGTATGTATATAGTGTATATAAAATACATACTATATATAATACAATATATATATACAGTGTGTGTGCTTGTATGTGTTTATGTGTGTATCACCACAGTTGAATATTTGTTCCTTCCCCAGTGGCCATAGAAAATATTAATGGTAGGATGATCCTATTATTTTACTCATTTATCCATTAATTAATTCAACAGATATTTATAAAAGACATAGTATGTACAAGGTTTGGAGATACAGCAGGAAACAAAGCACATATATTTCTGTCCTCAAGAAGCTACAAAGCAGCTTAGTTGGTAGTGGGATTGCATACAGTCAATTAATAAATAAAATACATACTGTCTTAGAAGGTGGTAGGATCTACAAAAACACTGAGCAGAGGCACACCTGGGTGGCTCAGTCCGTTGAGCGTCTGACTTTGGCTCAGGTCATGATCTCCTGGTTGAGGAGTTGGAGCCCCACGTAGGGCTCCCTGCTGACAGCTCAGAGCCTGGAGCCTGCTTCAGATTCTGTGTCTCCTCCTTCTTGCCCCTCCCCCGCTCATGATCTGTCTTTCTCTCCTTTAAAACTAAATAAACATTTAAAATATTAAAAGAAAAAAAAGAAAACCACTGAGCAGAGAGTAGAGACTGGAAATGTGTGGGATGAGATGTGACAGACTTGCAGTTTTAAGTAGAACGTTCATGGAAAATAACCATTTAAGTAAACACATGAAGGAGGTGATAAACCAAGCCCTACTGCTCTCTGAGTGTGAGATATCACAGGTGGAGGAAGTAGCATAAACGAGGAATTTACTCAAAATGTTTAAGGAACAGCAAAAGGCCAGTGGGTATGGAGTAGAGTAAGAGAGGAAAAAACTAGTAGTAAATGATGTAGAAAAGGAAATTGGGAGCCTGATCTTGTGGAGTCTTTGAGGCCATTTATACACACCCTGGATTGTTTAGTAATTAAATGGGAAGTAACTGGAAGGTTTTTAGCAGAGGAATAACACTACCTAATCTTAAATATATACTTTTTGCAAGATCTCAAACTCTAAGCTTCTCTCTAATTTCAGATTCATTTCATTTGATATCTTCTTCATCCCTCCACTATTAGATTGTTTAAACTCATCTCAAGCCTAAATTTTTTAACACACCAGAAAAATTAAATACATGGCACTAATACCATCCTTTCTCCTCCATAATTTATAGCTGATATCACTAATCTGGTACAGTAAAAACAGTTTGTCTTCTTGAGCTAGATGAAGCCTCTGAATCTTTTCTGTCTGAATCCTTCAGGTAGCACTAAAAATGAATAAAGTTAGAACCTAAAAGGAAATCTCTTATCCTGCATTCCAAATCCTGCTCTATAATAACTTGTCACCATTCCACTCTTCATCCATTGTCACTCTATCTACTCTAGAAATCCTGAGTTCCTTTATGTACTTAAGTCTTGATTTTCTAGTTTCAAAAGCTGGTCAACCCATGCTATTGAGTATTATTTTCTTTATTATCAAGTTGCCAATTGTATGGAAGACAGAAAACATATTGATTAATTTCATTTTTGAAACTTTTTTACCACTACTCCCCTGTTAGAATGACCAAAATCTGGGACACTGACAACAGCAAATGCTGGTGAGGATATGGAACAACAGTGTTCTCATTCATTGTTGGTGTAAATGCAAAATGGTACAGCCATTTGGGGAGACAGTTTGTCAGTGTCAGACAAAACTAAACATACCCTTACTATACAATCCATCAATCACACTCCTTGGTTTTTCCCCAAAGAAGTTGAAAACAGGTCCACACAAAAACCTGCACATGGATGATGGTAGCAACTTTCTTCATAGTTGCACAAGCTTAGAAACCACCAAGATGTCCCTCAGTGGATAAATGGATACATACTGGCACATCCAGACAATGGAATATTCTGCGTTAGAAAGGAATGAGCTATGTGATGCCATTAAAATATATGGAGGAACCTTAAATCATATTACTAAGTTAAAGAAGCTAATCTGAAAAGGCTACATATTATATGATTGCAACTATATGACATTCTGAAAAAGGCAAAACTATTCCTACAGTAAAAAGATCAATAGTTGTCAGGGGATGGGAGGAAAGGAATGAAGAGATAGAGAACAGAGGATTTTTAGGGCAGTGAAAATACTCTGCATGATATTATAACAATGGGGTCATTACACGTATTTCCGAACCACAGAACGTACAACACCAAGAGTGGACCCTAAGGTAAACTATGGACTTTGGGTGCTAATGATGTGTCAGTGTAAGTTCATCAAATGTAACAAATGCACCACTCTGCTGGGGATAATAAGGGAAGCTAAGTGCGTGTGGGGGCAAGTTGTATATTGGAAATCTTTGTAACTCTCTGTCAGTTATTCTGTGAACATACAATTACTCTGAAAAAATCAAAGTCTTCTAAAAATCTTTAAACTCAACTGTGTCTTTAAACATTTTTTATAACATTACTCAATTTACATTTTTTTTCACTTGTATTGCTTTCTTGAAGTCCCTGGTTTCCCTGGTTTCTCAACAGATTTTGACACTTCCTGTTTTATTGACAAAATGGAGATTATCTGATATGAATTCCCTCAATTTTCAAACCTCTAAACTCTATAGGTAACTCCTCTTCTTCATTTGTGTTCCCTTCTTTCTGGACAAAATTTAAACTATAACTACCGATTGATGCCTTGAAAAGTCTTATCACTAGTCACTGTCCCCTCATGTAGCCCCCCTTTTTTATCCTTTATCTTCAGTAAGTTAAAATGTGAGAAAGTATTCTTATATTTTCCTAAGTTAAAAACAAACTTATAAAATCTTAAAGACTCCACACACATGCACGCACACACACACACACACACACACACACAACTTGTTAAAATTAATTTAAAAAATTAGTGAAATTACAGGATACAAGATCAACATATAAATTCTATTGTATTTCTATATATGTGAAACTATCAGAAAGAAATAGAAATAGATTTCAGGGGCACCTGGGTGACTCAGTTGGTTGAGCATCCTACTCTTGATTTCAGCTCAGGTCGTGGTCCCAGGGTCCTGGTATCAAGCCCTGTGTCTGGCTCCGCACTGAGCATGGAGCCTGCTTAGGATTCTCTCTCTTTTCCTCTGCCCCTCTACCCTGTTCTCCCACTCTCTCTCTCTAAATAATTAATAATAATAATAATAATAATAATAATAATAATAATAATAAATTTACAATTGCATCAAAAAGAATAAAACACCTAGGAATAAATAACCAAGAAGATGAAAAACCTATACACTGGAAACTACAGAACAATAATGAAAGAGATTAAAAAATACACAGATGGAAAAATATTTCATGCTCATGGAATGAAACAATTAATAGTGTTAAAATATCCATATTACCCAAAGCAATCTACATATTCAATGCAATCCTTATCAAAAATTCCAATGGAATTTTTCACAGAAGTAGAACAATCCTAAAATTTGTATGGACCTACAAAACATCTTGAATAGCTAAAGCCATCTTGAGAAAGAAAAACAAAGCTGGAGGCATCATGCTCCCTAATCTCAAACTATATTACAAAGCTATGGTAATTAAAACAATACAGTACTGGCATGAAAACAGGTACATAGATCAATGGGACCAGAGACCCCCAAAATAAACTTACTCATATATGGAAAATTAATTTATGGCAAAGGAGCCAAGGATATACAATGGGGAAAAGATAGTCTCTTTAATAAATGGTGCTTGGATAACTGGAGAGCCACGTGCAAAGGAATGGAGCTAGACCAATATTTTATACCATACACAAAAATTAACTCAAAATGGATTAAAGACTCAAAGTCCTAATACTCTAGAAGAAAACATAGGCAAGGTGTCTCTTATAGCTGGGATTCTCGGATGATCCAACGCTCACCCAGTGGTCTCACTCCATTGCTCTGTGGAGGGCATCCAACCTGCTGAAAATGAGGTAGTTCTTTTAATGATCTCTGAATCTCCCTCAGGGTCATTTTTCCCTCTTCTTGAATAATGGTGAGTATTTATAGCTGATCAACTCTATTGTCCTGTCCTTGCAAATGTAGGAAGTCCAGCAGTTTCCTTCATTTCATCCCACTTCTGTTCACTTCAGTTCAAATTAGCAGTGTTTCTGCTCATAAAATTCCACGATATCCTTATAAGTAAATGTTTAGTCTTGGCGGCTCATATTTGCCACAGCAAATTTAATTCTCTACCATTCTAGCACTAAAGCAGCCATAGGTAGTATGTGAACAAGTGGATGTTGCTATGATGTAATAATACTTTATTTATAAAAAAAGGACATGAGCTGGATTTGGCCAGCAGGCCATAATAGCCTACTCCAATCTAAAGTATTATTTACAAAACCTTTTATCAATAAAAAAAAACAGCTTTAAATTTTAAACCATATTTTAAGATTATAAAAAAGTAGCATTGCACAAACCATGCAAACATAAATTGAATGTTGTATGAATTGTTTTGTCCATGGCAAAATAATTTTTCTTTCTATAGTTCAATGTGGGTGTGTAGAAGTTAATTATATTATATAAACCTTGGGGTACATTTAGATACCAGTGTCTGTAAAGACAATGTATTTATGCAATGAAATAATTCATTTTCCATACTTGATTTCATAGTATAGTGAAAGCAATATAAAGTTATCAGGGGATGATCCAATTCTTGGAATTATGGGCAAAAGAACAGAAACTAGGAATAATAAGGACACTTTAAAGATTTTTTTTCTCCTCTCCATATTGTCATATAACCTTGTTGTACTCTTTAAACCTACACAACATATGTCAATTATATCTCAATATAGTTGGAAAAAATATTTTAAAAAACAATTATCACTTCTACAATTGATCTCCATCTTCACAAAATGTGCTGGTGTATTTCTTTTGCTGTTATTATTAATGTTTAATGTTATTTATCATTTTTAATATTTATTGCTGACACTTTAATGAGAATTTGGTGGAGAAAAGAGATCAATACATGGGAGCAATCTACTATTTTTTTTCTTAATTCTTTTATTTTCCTTTCTCTTTCTTCTTTCTTCCTTCTTTCCTTCCTTTCTCCATTCCTCCCTCCCTCTTTCCTCTTTTCTTTCTTTCTTTCTTTCTTTCTTTCTTTCTTTCTTTCTTTCTTCTTTTTTATTTTCTGTATTATTTAACCTTATTATTTAAATACTCTTTTATACTGGCAATGGAGAAAAATATATGCTATCCCATTTTTAAAAATCTACTGTTGTTTATATAGTCAATTTTTAAAAGCAAAACATGTACCTTGCATCCTATGTTTCCATTCCCTTTTTTGCAGAGGCAACTACTTTTATTTAACTTATCCTTTGATTAACTTTCATACCACTAAATAGCATGCTTGTATTTCAGCTTCCTGAAATCATGTTGTGTATAACATCTAGAGTTCTGTATAATATGTGCAAATGTATATAAAATGTATATATGCTGAGTGTAAGTATATATACGTACATATACATCCATATACATACACATATACATATGTACATAATTTTAAGCACTTTTAATGACTTTTTAATAAGAATAAAAGAGATTTTTCTCTTTTTCTCCCACTCCCCTTACACACTCTCATTTTCCCTTTTGCTTTTTATCTCCAAAGAGTTCTATTAAAATATATATTAGTTACATGTATTCATTGTTTACACAATTTCGATTTCATATTATTCAAAGCTGTGAAGTCCAAAGGATTTTGACTTTTTTTTTTTTTTAGTTTCATGCATAAATTTGTCTTATCCCTGGAGTTAATGATAGGCTTGTTTTTGTGTTTTTTTTTTTTTTTTCACAAACTTCTGTGTACCTATCAATTGAAACATAAATCTTTTGCCAATGTTCTGCATCTGTAAATCTCATCTGGAGGGTCTCTCAATTTTATTCTCATGGAGAACTTCCTCCTGGAGTCTTCAAAATTACTGTTCTGAACTGGTGACTCAGTCTCCCTACTTTCTAACCATCACATTTTGAATATCATTTCTTCATGGTCCTGGGGATCCCCTTTCCTATCTTCTCTTTTAGTTCCCTTGTATGTATTCTATGTCCTTCTCTTTATTAGTTTACTGCACTTTGAGCAGAGTATATCATATGGAGAAAGGTTGAATGGAGGCTACTTTTTAAGACTTTCAATTTTGGAAAGTGCTTTTACTTTACCTTTATCCTAGATACATGACTGATATAGGTATAAATTCAACTAATCAATAAAGAAATCTCCATTAAAACTTTTAGAAGCATTGCTCTATTTTCTTGCTTTCAAGTGCTGCTGCCAAATCATTTCAAGCCATTTTGACTCTGATCCTGTCTTCACTTTCCTTATTGTGAAAGCTTGTCAGATCTTCTATTTGTCTTCAGTGTTCTACGCATCAGTGTGCACACTTAATAGAAGACTCTTCACTTCCCCTCACCTTCCAAGGTGACCAAGTCATTAGATATGCTGATCACTGAGAAGAAATTCTGATGCCTCTGTAAGGTGGAGAGAAGTGGACTGGCTAATCTGAAAAGAGGAACATGTCTGGAATCCAACTTAACAAAAAACAATAAGTGAGAAATTAGTCTTTCCATTTAAGTCACCCTTACCAGAGTTCTGCTGCAGGCATGTTCTGAACATTTTGAAATTGTGTGGTATACATGGAGTTAGCTTTGTTCTTCCTCATTGTCAGTTTAGATGTTTGGCCTCCTGGCCCTTTCCCTCCCACCACAGATCTTCTAAGGGTTTTGTTGCATCTACCTTTCAACTTTCAAAATTTTTTGTTGCTTTTCTGTTTTCATCCATATGACTACATGTGTAATGTAAACCCAAGCCAGGGAAACCACAGCAAACCAAAACAGATTTTTTTAAATACAAAATAAAAACAATAGCAATAAATAATCATGAACAGGGGAGCAAAACAGGTATGTATTTCATATACTTTATTTTTAAATTTCATTTTTACTTTTGAAAATCTGCAGTTTTAACAAGACTGTATTTTGGCGATTAATTACCATTTTGTTAATTTTTCCTGGTACAAGTAAATACCAAGATTCAGGCTGTTATCCAGTTTAAGGAAATGTTCTTCTTCCATGTCATTTAAATATCGCCTGTGTTTCATGAATTCTGTCCTATTTTTCAGAGTGATTGAGATGTCACCTAGATATTGTGTCATTCGTATATTTTTAAAAATTTAAGAGGGGAAAAATACAGTACTATAATTTTTGGTCATTATATCTTAGTAAATTACTCTTGGAAAATTTCCCTATATTGTGATAAAATATTTAATAATGCTTGAGAGTAAGTAACTATGTCTAAAATATCTTTAATAATAATGTAAAACATTGGCTCCTGGCATTAAGATTCATGAGATTTGCCTACATTTTGGATGGAATCTTCAAAAATATAATGGAAATTCAGTTAGGGGAATAATCATTAATAATTTAATAACTAAAATTTTTCTGAGTATTGTTTGGGATAGAAGAATAAGTCACCATGATTTTGACCAAATAACAAATGAGTCATTTATTATAACATAGTATCTAGGGCTTTTGTTTGTTTATAAATTGGTGGCTCACACGTTACTCTTACCTTCCTTCAATGTCCCTTCGGTGTTTCAGTGTTTGACTTGGTTTGGTTTGATACGTGCTGCATTAGACTAGCCCAGATTAGATTCTCCTGTCTATATCATGGTTCTCCAGAGACATCTATCTATCTATCCATATCTATCTATCATCTATCTAGAGGATTTATTTTAAGGAAAATTAAGTCAGTTATGGAGCATGTCAAATTCAAAGTCTGTATGGCAGGCCAGCAGGGTAGAAATTCTGGCAAGAGTATGTTGCAGTCTTGAATCTGCAAGCTGAAAACTTGGGCAGAATCTCTATGTTGTAATCAGGACAGCAGAGTTTCTTCCTATCTTGGGACTTCTTTAGGTCTTAAACTAATTGGATGAGGCCCACCCACATTATGGAAGGTAATCTGCCTTACTCAAAGTCAACTGATTTAAATGTCAATCACATCTAAAAATCCCTTCATAACAATATCTAGCCTGATGTTTGAACAAATAATTGGGCACCACAACTTAGCCAAGTTGAAACCTGAAATAACTATCAAACTGCTTCATCTGTTTGTATATATATGCTTTGTATATATATAACACACATACATTATATATCTATCTATGTCTATCTATTGACACATACACATACATTATATATCTATATCTATATCTATCTATATATACACATTATGTATATACCATATATATTTAAACTGAGTCATTTTCAAACAGGTAAATAAAAATATATGTAGTCTCTTAGCCATGCTTCATGTAACAAATTTTTGGAGAGAAGTTTAAGCATTGGCAAAACTGATCCCTTAAATTAATATTCAATTATAGAAAACTGATCAAACAAATTTTTAAAACTTCTTCTGAGCTAATTAAAAAGAGCAACTATCTGAAAGGCAAACTGTTTTCAAACATTTTACCAGATAAGTTGAATTTATACTATTCCATTCTTAAGTACAGATTATTTAAATAGGGACTAATCCTTATTCTTTAAACTTTTTTTATTACCCAAGTTTCTGGGATGATGTGTTGGACTTTAACTTATTCACATTAAAGGTTTCTTATAATATTAATATCAATCTGTGTCCCATCTTTTATCTTTTTTACTTCCCTACCCAGCGAACAGCTTTTTAAAAAAGTTTTTTTGAAACTACTTTGTTCCTTGTGTATCTTACTTCTCTTTGTTTAGTTATTTTGTTATATTTTACCATCTATGAACTCCAATTTATCTGATATTTAATTTTCTTTCATTGGATCTGCTTATCACATACAAATCCAATTACCAGTGCTGCCAGTGTGGTTGATTTACCCAGGGGTAAAACAGTAATAAGAAAAGAAAGGAAAAGAAAAGAAAAAAGAAAAGAAAAGAAAGAAAAGAAAAGAAAGAAAAGAAAAGAAAAGGGAAGAGAAGGGAAGAGAAGAAAATAAAAAAAGTAAAGGAAAAGAAAAGAAAAAAGATAAAAAATAAAATAAAATAAAATAAAATAAAAAATAGGCATGTACAAAATGTACAATTTGGAAAATATTTAGGGAATACTCACCGAAAGCAACTTCACAATTATTATTCGCTTTTATTTCCCTAGGTTAATTATATTTGAGACTCCTTGTCCCCTAAATTTATTTCTTAGAAAAAGTTTTAATGCCAATAACAATTGAACTAATGTCCTTTAGGAAAGTCCAGGCTAGATGTTGTGTTAAAATCAGCCTGTCTTGTCATAGATACCTAACCAAGCCTTTGTACTGCAGGGGGTAGAATTTACTCTGACCCTAGTTACTGATTATGAATACGCAAAAGCAAAAGGATTGGCAGTCTTAGGCACCTACAGTAATGGGAATACAGCTGTTATTCATCTAAGTACTTCTTCTAATGAATTTTATGTGACTAAGTAGCTTTATATGTTAAAGTTTCACAATCAGTCAACTGTACCTTGGGTATATTTCTTTCTCTTTATGTTTTTAATAAATGCACACTAGATGCCAAAGTGTGTTATTTTGTTTTTCTTGCTTGTTCTAATCAGAAATAAGTAGAAACACATACACACACACACACACACACACACACACACACACAGAAAAAGAAAAAAAGAAATAAGTAGAAACACAAAGTTCAAGCAATTGTATTAATTAAAAATTTAAAGTAGAACATTTAATTTTACTTAATCCATAGTCTTCAGCCAGCAAAATAGAAATTATGATTTTAAATCTCAGGACTATGATAGACTGGTTGCATTAATGGCCCCAATTCCTTGGTTTTACTGAATGTACACTTTGCAATGTGGCTTTGCAGATCCTCCCATGAAGCATCCAGTATAATTTGTCATATCTTGATTCTGAGTTCAGATATGTGACTTGTTTTCACCTTTGGGATGCTGGCAACTGTGATAAATAAGGGCTGGCAAAGACCTGGTGCCTTCATTAGTGAAGCTCACTCAGGCTACCCACTGGAAGGATGTAAGAGAGAAACGAAACAGAAGAAAGTTGCTATGGCCAATAGCCAGCCCACTTCCAGGTTCTTGATTCCCCTGGAATAGCCAGGTGAAACTCTGATATGCTTCTGAGTCTAGGTGAGACCAGAAGATTTGCCCAGCTGAATTGCCAGTCCACGGACTCAAAATAAAGTAAGTTCATCTTGTTTTATTTATTTATTTTTTATTTTTTCAACGTTTATTTATTTTTGGGACAGAGAGAGACAGAGCATGAACGGGGGAGGGGCAGAGAGAGAGGGAGACACAGAATCAGAAACAGGCTCCAGGCTCCGAGCCATCAGCCCAGAGCCTGACGCGGGGCTCGAACTCACAGACCGTGAGATCGTGACCTGGCTGAAGTCGGACGCTTAACCGACTGCGCCACCCAGGCGCCCCAAGTTCATCTTGTTTTAAAACATTGTGTTTTGGAGTGGTTTCTTATGTTTCATTAATGTAGTAATAGACAACTGATAGAAGAGTAAAAAATTCAGATTTTCTATTTCTGTTAATAACAAATAAATGGTATAATTTCTCTCACTTTTTAAAAGTGTGTATTTGTGGATACACTAACTTATTTATTCAAATTCATTCCAATTCCCCTCTCCCAAATAAATTTATATAAGTTGTGCTGTACTTTTCTGTGTGTGTGAAGTTTTAACTTACATATTGATATTGTTTGGAGGTTATATCTGTCTCTTTTTGCTTTTTAAATGTATCTGTGTCGTTCTGTGTATATATTGATTGTTGACTATAAGTGTTATATAGAATCCCACAGTGCGCACTAGTCATATTTTACTTACCCATTGTTCTAGAGATGGAAATTATGTTGTTCTCTATCTTCCTACTAATACAAGAAATATTGTAATGAAAATCTCCATGGGTGTCTGTGGGAGAATTTTTGATAACGTATAAATATAATATATTATATATTAATATATCAATATATTAATATTAATATATTAATTATATATTATATAAATTTATATGAAGACATATATTAATATATATGTATATACATATATAATGTATATTTATAATATGTCTTCGTATAATTATGTTATGAAAATAAATATGTATGTCTCAGAGTATCATTGCACAAATTTATTTCCTAAGCAAACTACTGTTTATATAATTATCTGATTTTATAATATTTTATATTATAATTATAGTTTTATTTTTTTCTAGTTTTGTCAATATTTAGGCATTTCTTCAGGTAGTAAATTCTTTTTATAAATATAGAGATTATGTTTATGACCCTCCCCACATCCTCTTTCACATAAATCCTACATAAGAGAAAACAATTTTAAATTATAATAGGGGAGATTTGTGTTGTCAATCTGTGGAATTATTATAAATTTAAATAGACATCAGGACAATAATTGAGAGGTTGCATAAGTGATATTTTTCTTGAAAACTAATTTGCAATTATCTGTCTCAGAATATATGAATATAGAAGTGAAGCAAATGGTCTCTTGCTTGTTCTGTTCAGCACTGGCACTCAATAATAACCAAAATCATCATGAAACAAACAATAACATCATGTCATCATTTTAAGAAAACAAAAGTATATGAGAGAAGTGGGAAAATATTCAAATAAAAAGGATAGACCCATATAGGGAAACAAATATGATTATTATGAAGTTTAAGAAAACAGACACAATCTTAAAAAATATTCTTAATTCTGTTATCTGGAGATGAACTTTTTAGTATTTTAGTTTATGTTTTTAGATCTATCCCTCTGCATATATTTTAGAAAAATATTCAGAGAAAATTTGCAATTAGCCAAAATGAAGATGAAAGATTGTTCTGCTAGTTCATGTTTCTCAACAAGAAAACTATTGGTGTTCTTAGTGGGGCCACTCAATTCTTTGGCTATTTTTTCTCTCAATCTCTCAACTGACAGAACATTTAACACCCTTAGACCTCACATCCAAAATGCTTTAGAAATGGAAGAACATTTTAGGATTGAGAATATTTTCTTTCATCATTTCTCTCCTTAGACATAAACAATTCAGTCTAGCTCAGTAAACCCAACTGTGCAATAGTGCTGGGTGTATACAGCAGCCATGGGGTATTAAATATACATTACATTGTAACTTACTCATCATATAATTGGAAATTTTTGCCCTTGACTGACATCTCCCCACTGCCCTCACCTCTGCAGCCCTGGCAACTACCATTCTACTCTCTGTTTCTACAAATTTGACTTTTTAGATTCCATATATAAGTGAGATAACATAGCATTAGTCTTTCTCTGTCTGACTTATTTCACTTAATATGATGCATTTAAAGTTTATCCATGCTGTCACAAATGACAGGATGTCTTTCTTTTTCATGGCTGAATGATATTCCATTGTTTATATATACAGTAAAACTTTGGATGTGAGTAACTTGTTTTGCAATATATCACTCATTTATCACGTTAAAATTTATTAGAAATGTTTGTTCATCTTGTGTAACACTTGCAGAACAAGTTACTCACAATCCAGGGTCTTACTGTATCACATTTTCTTATCCATTCATCCATAGATGAAGACTTAGGTTATTTCTCTATATTGGGTATTGTGAATAACACTCCAATAGATATAGGAGTACAGATATATCTTCAAGATTCTGATTTCATTTCCAGGGTTATAAACCCTGAAGTGAGATTGCTGGATCATACAGTAGTTGATATTTTTTAATTTTTTGAGGAAACTTCATACTGTTTTTCATACTGGCTGCACCAATATACATTCCCATCAACACTATACAAGTGTTCTTTCATGTGTATATCATATAGATGGCTTTCAAATATTTTCTCCCATTCCATATTTTGCACTTTCATTATGTTGATTGTTTCTTTTGTGGTGCAGAAACTTTTTAGCTGGTGTAGCCCTATTTCTTTAAAATTTATTATTATTATTATTATTATTATTATTATTATTTATTTTGAGACAGTGAGTATGAGCGGGGGATGGGGAGAGAGACAGACAGACAGAGGGAGAGAGAATCCCAAGTAGGCTCTGCACAGTTAGTGCACACAACTTGACATGGGGCTTGAACCCACAAAACCATCAGATCATGACCTGAGCTGAAATCTTATGTTTAAGTCTTTTTTTTTTTAAGTTTATTTACTTTTGAGAGAGACAGAGTGTGAGTGAGGGAAGCACAGAGAGAGAGAGAGAGGGAAACACAGAATCCAAAGCAGGCTCCAGGCTCCAAGCTGTCAGGACAGAGCCCAACGCAGGGCTCAAAATCATGAACCTCGATATCATGACCTGTGCCGAAGTCAGACGCCTAACCAACTGAGCCACCCAGGTGCCCCATGATTGAGTCTCGAATGCATTTTAAGTTAATTATTGTGAATAGTGTATCATCATGTAAAGGTATATATTGCTTAGTTTTGCAGCCATAAAATTTTCTCCTAATTCTCCATTTAAAATGTATACTTATAGGGATACCTGGGTGTCTCAGTTAAGCATCTAACTCTTGATTTCAGCTCATGTTGTGATCTCATAATTGTGAGTTCGAGTCGCACACTGGGCTCTCTGTTGACAGCACAGTTTGCTTGGGATTCTCTCTCTCCTTCTCTCTCTGCCCCTCCCCAGTCACACTCTTTGTCTCCTTTCTTTCTCTCTCAAAATAAATAAACTTTAAAAAAATAAAGTAAAAATAAAGTGTATGCTTTTAAATTCTCTAAAAACTATTTTGACTATCTCTTACAATGATACACTTTCATCGGTATAAGACTAAACTTATAGGTATGGTAAATTAAATAATTTATAGTTATCTTAGAACAATGTTAGAACAATGTTAACATAATATATAATGCATCTGTGTCTCATTTTAGTCAAATCGTATTTTCTCTGTCTTATAATAAACTTGGCCACATGACTTGCTTTGGCTTATGTAACATGAAGGTTTGACATTTACCAGGAGCTTTAAAATTTCTTGCTCCATTGCTTCCTTCAGTTTCTTGACTCTACCCTTGAACACAAGAAAAAAAGAAAATGACCCAAGCAGTAGTTATTATATCATTCAGGGCCCAAAATAAGGAGATATATGGAACATAGCAGAGCCATGGCAAACAGAGCCTAGCAGGGATATAGTTGACTGATAGATTCATGAGATAGAAATATTTGTTGTTGTAAGCTAATGAGAGTGGTTTGTTAGTGAGTAAAGCTGAAAAAGCAACAGTTTTGAACATCTTGATGTGTATCAATTTAGTGGTTGATATTTGAGAAAATAATTTAGAAAATTATTAAGAAATATTATTTCTTATATATATAATATATATAATATAATATATATATTATATTATTAAGAAAATTATTAAGAAAATAATTAAGAAAATAATTGCTAAAATTATTTGTAGGTTGTTTAAAACTGTAATTAAAATTTTACTTTAGATTAGAGGTTCCAATGATTTGGGAAGGTTTTTGTTTTTTGTTTGTGGATAAATTCACTGAATACTCAGTAACACAACAGGGTTTCTTTAATCTTTATTAAAGAAAATAATGCAGGGTGCCTAGGTAGCTCAGTCAATTAAGCGTCCGACTCTTGATTTCAGCTCACGTCATGAGCTCATGGTTTATGAGATCAAGCCCTACATTGGCCTCTGTGCTGACCAGCCAAGCCTGCTTCAGAGTCTCTCTCTTCCTCTCTCTCTGCCCATCTCTCACTTGCACTCTCTTTCTCTCAAAATAAAGCGATAAACTTAGGGGAAAAAAGATAAAATATTGCAGATACTAAACACAGAATTTTTTTGTGTTTTATTTAATTTGTGTTTTATTGTAAGTCCTGTGTAAAAGACATGGTAAGGAAAGCCATCAGACTTAAATATTTTCTACTTCTTCATTTAAGTTGCACTTTAAAAATGATTTTAATGTTTATTCACTTTTGAGAGAGAGAGACAGAATGTGAGTAGGGAAGGGCAGAGAGAGAGAGAGATAGAATCTGAAGCAGGCTCCGGGCCACACAGAGACTGATGTGGTGCTTGAACTCACAAACCCTGAGATCATGACCTGAGCCAAAGTTGATGCTTAACCACCTGAGCTACCCAGGTACCCCCACTCAAGTTGCACTTTTAATTATAGAGCTAGCATACTGTAAATATGACATCAAATTCCAGGCTTAAGTGATGAGTACTTGGTTTTAATTTTCAAAATAAAATTATACTAAGTACATGTGTTTAATGATTATGGGGCAATCAAATAAGAGATCAAATTTGTGAAAATATTATTATTTCAGGTTATTTCCTCATACCACAACATTCTTACATATTCATGCATCAATGCACATTTTGGGGGGGGAATAAACTTTGAATTGCATACATTCCATCAACAATATTGCTTTGAATCATTAGGCAAAATTTATCTATGGAGGCAAGGGAAAACAAAATGATATATTATTTTGAATAGTTACTTTTTTATTATTGTGCCTAATGAGACATTTTCTTCATTTCTTTCATTTCTCTTCTGAAAACTATACCTATGCTATACCATACTATACTATACATACTATGTATACTTATTAACTTATATGTATATGATGATATAATAAATTCTAAATTTTAATTTACAAAGTAAATAACAATGCCATCTGTATACAATTTAGTACAAACCTGTCAATTGATATATATCATAATATTTTATACTATTATTTTATACAGTAAATATTTTATACAGTAAAATATTTAAATGACTAATAACATTAATGAGGGAGCATGGGGCAAGCTGAGGGCAAAGCACAGGCTAACAGCACCTCCCCCACCCAGGTAGAATATGTGTGATATTCCTTGGACACTCCTGGCTACTCAAGAACAAAGAAAAAGGGGTTTAAATTCTTGCCATAGTGATGTGGGAAACTAAGGCAAATGAAAAACTAAATTTCCTTACTGCCTACAGCCCACTGACAAGTCCTTGCAACTGGCAGAGTGACCTCTCTCTAGGAGGTCATCTGCCGTTATGATGACACTTTGCTATAGGCAAAAGGGAATCTTGATTTAACATTACCCTGACCCCTCAGGATCCTGTAAGTCTACTTTAACATATAAAAATTCCTTTGGAAACTTCCTTTATCTCAACTCCCCCAAGATATAGGTTAGCAATCTTACTCTAAGCTTATGGCCCCCTGATATACATCTGAAAGGTCTCATGACTAAGGTTTTACTGAATAGTAATAAATGGCAATTTTCCTAATAGCAGCTAGCCCCTCAAAGTCCTGGAAACCTTGCTTCAAAATTCCTTAGAGACTTAAACTGTCCCTAACCTCCCAACCTTAGGGTATATTATATAATCAATTACCTGTCACAACCCCAGTGCAGCTCTTTCTGCCCATGGCTCCTCTCCCTGTGATTTAATAAAAATCACCTTTTTTTTGTACCAAAGACATCTTCAAGAATTCTTTCTTGGCCATCAGCTCCAAACCCCCTCACCATCACCCAAAAACCCATCAATACTACATCTTAAATAAATTGTACTCTAGTTCCTCAAATACAATGTAAAATTATATTGCATATAGTTTCATGCTAATCTTTTTATAACATCTTTTATACAAAGCATTTGGCTAGATTTTGTGGGGCAGTAGAAATATCAAAGGGTTAAAAGGGATAAAGCACATTTAGACAGATAATATACATAAGCAAACCCAAGATTATTTTTCACCTATAAATATTAAATATTATATGTGTTCATTTTCAAATTTCACCAAAATCAAGGTGCAAGATATTTTAAGATGTGCCATTATTGGGGCGCCTGGGTGGCGCAGTCGGTTAAGCGTCCGACTTCAGCCAGGTCACGATCTCGCGGTCCGTGAGTTCGAGCCCCGCGTCAGGCTCTGGGCTGATGGCTCGGAGCCTGGAGCCTGTTTCTGATTCTGTGTCTCCCTCTCTCTCTGCCCCTCCCCCGTTCATGCTCTGTCTCCTTCTGTCCCCAAAATAAATAAACGTTGAAAAAAAAAAAATTTAAAAAAAAAAGATGTGCCATTATTTTATGTACATTTATGTAATTAAAAAAAATGCCCCCATGAGCAAACTAACAGAAGACCTCCACTTAAGGGTAAGCCACAATAAAGTTATATCCCGCTTGTAGAGGAAAAGAAGAAATTAAACTCCACAAGAAAAAGACTCACAAGTCTCAACCTTGATACTGAGTGGAGGAAATAAAATTTCTCTGACAATTTAAAATCATTAGGTATCACTGGGTATGATCTTGTAAAGTCTCCATTCTGAGTTCACACTTACTGGTGTGGTCCAAAAAAGCCTCAAGCAGAGAATTGAATGAATGCTTTCTCAGGTTGCTTATGCCCCTGTAGGGCTGAAAGAAGCAAATGCAAATCCTCTTGGTGTCAATTTATGCTAATCCGGGTTTGTAACAAGTCATTACTAGGAAGATGAACCCTCACTTCAGAAATGTTAAAATGTATAACAAACATTTTTAAGATCTATTACATAGATATCATGCAATGAAATGTAATGCGTGTTCAATGGAAACATCAGAAAACACCATTGATTGATATTTTTATATTTGAGGGAAAGGGAAAAACTTTAGAGAAAACATTATTTAAATGACAGTAATAGTAACAACAACAGCAACAGCAGCAGCAACTTATAGCTCTTACTATGCTCCAGGAATGATCCAAGCTATTTCCATATATTCCATTATTTAATGCTCACAACAGCTCTCTGAAACAACTATGATTTTCCCCATTTTATTAATGAGGAAACAGAAAAGCTGGACTTAAACCCAAGAAGTCTATGTGCAAAGCCCTGTCTTAATCACCTTTGCTTTAATAATGAGAGATGTTTCAGTCGTTACTGATCATGTGGAAGGCTAGTCCAGAAAAAGGGAACACAAAGAACAAAGAGATAAAAGAAAATGACATTTCTTAGAATGCCAAGTGGACTGGAGGGTTGAGACAAAATAAATGAGATATAAGTAATTAGGTGATGATATTGGCAACATAGATTGAGGCCAGCCATATATGATTTAATATTAAGGTATATGAGATTTATTCCTATAACTAATGAGGATTCATTGAGACTTTTGGAGGAAAAGAATATCATGATTGATGTTTTCAGACAATAACTGATATCAGTGTGATGCACTGACTGAAAAAAGTGACAGCCACTCAATCAGGCATAAGGGAGTCCTTTGTGAAGAAGCAGTCAAAAGTCATAACTAATATTATGTATAAACAACATGTATAAACAACTGCAAACTTTTAAACTATGTGTTTGGAAGGAAGCAGATGTTTTCAACTGAGTAAGGGAACAAAGGTGGGAGGGGAAGATGTTTGCCAAAGGAAATAAATTCAGCTAGAGACCTATAGAGTTTGAAGTAGCTGTGGAATTTTTATGTGATTCTGTTCTGGTCTAAGAAGGAGATGGATTTCTGAGATGAAGAACATCATGAGAACTGTTGGGATTGACAGAATCAAAAGAAAAGAAATAAAAAATACCAGAACAAATTTGCATAATAGTTGAAACAAATTATATGGGTGTTTTCTTATACATATTTAATAGCATTAATTAGATTAAATGACATTTAATTGATTTTCTTTCACTATTTTTTAAAGAGTGATATCTTTATTTATAATGGAACGAATATATGACACTTTAAGTTTCTTTTATTGTGGTAAAATGTACATAACATAAAATTCACCATTTTAACCATATATAACTGTAAAATTCAGTGGCATTAAATGCATTCACAGTGTTGTGCAAATATCACCGCTTACCATTTCCAGACCTTTCAGAACTTCTATTTATTTATTGCTACTTTTTAATCTTCAGAGTTATTGTCTTTATGTTGGTCAAATAAATCACATATCAGGGTTGCACTAAAGAAAAGGAAGATTGAGCCAAAACCCAGACTGATATAAGTTATTTTTGTTGTGAAATCGTTTTTTAAATAACTCATGCTCAAGTATATATGAACAAAACTTAGGTAATTAATGATTTAAGAATGAATAATAGGCAATTGAATATATAAATTAAAACTTTATTCAGGTTCCTGGGTGGCTCAGTCAGTTAAGTGTCTAGCTCTTGATATTGGTTCAGATCGTGATCTCTAGATCATGAGATGGAGATACATGTCGGGGTTGGTGCTAAGTGTGGAGTCTGCTTGGGATTCACTCTCTCCCTCTCTTTCTGCCCCTCTCCAGCTCTCTGTCTCTCTCAAAAGAAAAAAAAAAATGTATTAATAGCCTAACTATTAAGTAGATGACTGTAATCTTTTCTCCAGTGCTAAATGAGAGATATCAGATTCATGGCTCTGCTATTTGTATTGCATTTGTTAATTCATTTTCTTTTTTTTTTTTTTAATTTTTTTAATGTTTATTTATTTTTGAGACAGAGAGAGACAGAGCATGAATGGGGGAGGGGCAGAGAGAGAGGGAGACACAGAACCGGAAGCAGGCTCCAGGCTCTGGGCCATCAGCCCAGAGCCCGACGCGGGGCTCGAACTCACAGACCGCGAGATCGTGACCTGAGCTGAAGTCAGACGCTTAACCGACTGAGCCACCCAGGCGCCCCTGTTAATTCATTTTCAAAAGCCAAAACATAAACCAAACGATTACTTATTCTAGAAAAGACTTCTATCCCTTGCCTGCATTCTGCCATTGGCAGGAATGATGAAAGAACCCAGAGGTCTAAGAACTCTTGGCAAGAACACCAACTTTCTCTCCCCCAAATCTTACAGTCTCACCTCAGCTATGTGCCTTGAGGCCACCATGACTATGCTCTTGAGTTCTATTACTTTAATCACTCCAAGAAGGGCAACATTCTCAGATCATCACTGGCTTCCCACACTAGCATTTTTATAAGATTTGTACCTCATGTCCTATACTTTCTCTTCCGTTGTTCTTTTTGAAAATTGTGGTTTATCTTCTCAACATTTCTTCTGAGTTTTCTCTTTACCATCTTTATTTGCAGTCTGATTCTCTCTTGAGGGCGCTGCCACTCATATAGATTTCTCAAGTTGCAACTGTTTTCTCTGGTATGTTGTAATTTGGGTTAGAGGTTGGGTAGTTATTTTCATTGTTCCTCCATCACCATTAGACCACTATCCATTCCTTTTCCTTAAGGAAATTGAGCTTCTGAGGCACATTTATCAGACTATGCCACTTGATGATATTCCTTGTTAGAATCATTTCTAGATCTCTCTGCCTTTTTCTGATATTCCTTATAGATTTGAGATCATAGAGGAGAAAAACTTTTCACCATTTAATTTTGGTTCTTTTGGCTGGTCTATTAATTAAATGAATATAAAACAGATTAGAGAAAAACAAATTTAATTACATATGTACTGGAGCCCTATGAGGATATAGGGACCCACAGGCAATCAGATAATTGAAACTTGTATGCCATCCTGAGCTAAGGAAAGGAGGTAGGAGTCTGATACTCTAGAGGGAAGGAATATGAGAAGAGCAAATGTTTGGTAAACAAATGCTTTCCAGGTACAGAGACAATAGGCCACAGAGAGGAATTTATGTCTGGGTCCTGCAGAGGTCCACCTCCCCCACCCCACTTATCTTGCTTACCTTTCCTAACCCATCTTCTTCACAGTTACCTATGGTGATAGTTCTCTTCCTGGACCAGACTCTCTATCTAAATTCTTTTGGGCAGTTGGAGCATTTGGGTGACTCATTTGGTTGAGTGTCTGACTTCCACTCTGTCATGATTTCACGGCTTGTGAGTTCGAGCGCCACGTCTTGCACTGTGCTGACAGCTCAGAGCCTGGAGCCTGTTTCAGATTGTCTCCCTCTCTCTCTGACTCTCCTCTACTCATGCTCTGTTTCATTCTCTCAAGAAAAAATAAACGCTAAAAAAAAAATAAATTCATTTGGGCAGTTAATGTAGAGGTAAAAGCTCTTTCGGAGTCTTTTGGGCCTTGACTAACTAAGCTCAAAGTATTCCACATGCCAAGTAACACATTCTGGGGAGATCTTGGATAATTTTTGCATTCTCATCTTAAAAGTTGATAATTTCAGTTTTCACATACAAGATAACCCTAATATTCTCTACATTTCATTTTTCTCCCAGGCTCTCCTCCAGTGAGCTTATAGTTTGACCTATCAGCAATATACTAGCAGAGCCATATAATAGAAATTGCCATCTTTACTTATTTTGACTCTCTGCATGATGGTTAATTTTATATGTCAATTTGAATGGCCCAAGGGATGTCCAGACAGCTGGTAAAACATTATTTCTGTACATGTCTGTGAGGGTGTTTTTGGAAGAGATGGACATCTGAATCAGTAAACTGAGGAAAGATCACCCTCACCAATGTGGGTGGGCAGCATCCAATTACCTTGAGGGCTGAATAGAGCAAAACAGTGGAGGAAGATGCAAATTAATTCTCTCGGCTTGAACTGAGATATCTATCTTCTCTTACCCTTGGACATCAGAACTTCTAATTTTGGGGCCTTAGGACTCAGAGCAGGACTAACACCATCAACCTACTGATTCTCAGGTTTTTAGACTGAAACTAGGATATACACACCATCAGCCCCCTTTCTCAGGGTGTCCAATAGAGACTGAATTACATGACCAGCTTTCCTGGTTCTCCAGTTTGCAGATGGCATATCATGGGACCTCTTGTACTGCATAAGCCAATTCCTGTACACAGTCTATCTAATCTATTGATCTATTCCTCTAGCAACCCATTGATCTATCCATCTATCTCTATCAATTTATTAATCCATTATCTGTATCTATTTATGTATCTCCTCTATGGTTATATATATACATCTCTCTTTGATTCTGTTTCTCTGGAGAATCCTGACTAATATATCATTTTTTATAACATTTTAGTACTCATTTTTTAAATGAAAAAAGTTAGGCTGAATGATAGACTAAAGAGAGACTGAATGAAGAATTTTTTAATTTTTATTTATTTACATTCAAGTTAGTTAATGTACAGTGTAGTATTGGTTTCAGGAGTAGAACCCATTGATTCATTACTTATATAAAACATCCAGTGCTCATCCCAACAAGTGCCCTTCTTAATGCCCATCACCCATTTATTTAGCCCATTTCCCCATCCATCTCCCTTCTATCAACCCTCAACTTGTTCTCTGTATTTAAGAGTCTCTTATGGTTTGCCTTTCTCTCTGTTTTTATCTTATTTTTCCTTCCCTTCTCCTATGTTAACTGTTGTGTTTCTTAAATTTCACACATGAGTGAAATCATATAATATTTGTCTTTTTCTGACTTCACTTAACATAATGCTCTCTAGTTCCATCCACATTGTTGCAAATGGCAAGATTTCATTCTTTTTTGATCACTGAGTAGAATTCCATTATATATATATATATATATATATATATATATACACACACACATACACACATGCATACATACATACATACACACCACATCTTCTTTATCCATTCATCAGTCAATAGACATTTGGATTCTATCCATAATTTGGCTATCGTTGATAGCACTGCTATAAACATTGAGGTGCATGTGCCCCTTCAAATTAGCATTTTTGTATCCTTTGGATAAATACCTAGTAATGCAATTCCTGGGTCATACGGTAGTTCTATTTTTAATGTTTTGAGGAGCTTCCATACTGTTTTCCAGAGTGGCTGCACCAGCTTGCATTCCCACCAGCAGTGCAAAAGTGTTCCCCTTTCTCTACATTTTTTTTAATAGATTTTGGGTACTAACCCTGTAAGTCAAATGTATAGTTTCTAAAATAAACTAGAAATTGTACATAAGTTTTTATTCCCTATTTAATTCTGAGAGGCCTGTCGTAGACTCTAAGTCTAAAGTTCTCTCTTGGCCAGCAAGAGACTGAACACAGGATTAAAATGTGAGGGATGGCTAATGTCTGGGAAAAGACAAGAGCCCCAATAAGGGTCCTTGCCCCATATTTATTAAGATCTGAAGGCTTACAAATGTGATGGGCATGCACAAGGAGACAACAAATCGGTGAACATTAACTCATGGGCATGAGGGAAAGGGGGTTTTGAAGATATACGGTGTTTGGGATTTGGGTCAATATAAAACAAAATCCTGGCGCTGGGCAGATGGGCAGATGGTTGTTAAAGGCAGACAGGAGGAACCCTTCTGTTTATTTTAGCTAGCCTAGGGGGTAAGACAGAGCAAATAACCACAGGATTAACAAGCCACCTTTTCTTTTGCTAATCAGCTCTGCTCTGGGCAGCATCACCCAGTCTTTAGCCCTATTTACCTGTTTACCTAATTTGGTCCTTTCTTCCTGTAAAAGCAGATTTCTGCTTTAGTACTAAATTAGGGGGCATTTTGCCCTCCCCTCTCTATTCTGGGGGCCTTTTCCCCTCCCTACTTTATTCTGGGGCCTAATCTTGTTTACCCACGCTCAGGTGAGAGCATCCTATGGCTTTATAATTCTATATGCCTTGATAACTCATTGGTGCAAACCCAGGAAATTTCTAAGCTTATTCCCCACAGAGGCCTATAGAGATGTCAACATAAATACACTTTTTTAAATATGAAATTTATTGTCAAATTGTTTTCCATACAACACCCAGTGCTCATCCCAACGGGTGCCTTCCTCAAAGCCCATCACCCACTTTCCCCTCCCCAACCCCCCATCAACCCTCAGTTTGTTCTCAGTTTTTAAGAGTCTCCTATGGTTTGGCTCTCTCCCTCTCTATTTTTTTCCCTTCCCATCCCCCATGGTCTTCTGTTAAGTTTCCCAGGATCCACATAAGAGTGAAAACATATGATATCTATCTTTCTTTCTCTGTATGACTTATTTCACTTAGCATTACACTCCAGTTCCATCCATGTTGCTACAAAAGGCCATATTTCATTCTTTCTCATTGCCACGTAGTACTCCATTGTGTATAGAAACCACAATTTCTTTATCCATTCATCAGTTGATGGACATTTAGGCTCTTTCCATAACTTGGCTATTGTTGAAAGTGCTGCTATAAACATTGGGGTGCAAGTGCCTCAATCCATCAGCACTCCTGTATCCCTTGGGTAAATTCCTAGCAGTGCTATTGCTGGGTCATAGGATAGATCTATTTTTAATTTTTTGAGGAAACTCCACACTGTTTTTCAGAGTGGCTGTACCAGTTTGCATTCCCACCAATAGGGCAAGTGGTTTCCCGTTTCTCCACATTCTCTCCAGCATCTATAGTTTCCTGATTTGTTCATTTTAGCCACTCTGACTGGCATGAGGTGGTATCTCAGTGTGGTTTTGATTTGTATTTCCATGATGAGGAGTGATGTTGAGTATCTTTTCATGTGCCTGTTGGCCATCTGGATGTCTTCTTTAGAGAAGTGTCTATTCAAGTTTTCTGCCCGTTTCTTCACTGGATTGTTTTCTGGTGTTTTCTGGATTGTTTTGTTTTCGGGTGTGGAGTTTGGTGAGTTCTTTATAGATTTTGGATACTAGTCCTTTGTCTGATACATCATTTGCAAATATCTTTTCCCATTCTGTTGGTTGCCTTTGGTTTTGTTGATTGTTTCATTTGCAGTGCAGAAGCTTTTTACCTTCATGAGGTCCCAATAATTCATTTTTGCTTTTAATTCCCTTGCCTTTGGAGATGTGTCCAGCAAGAAATTGCTGCAGCTGAGGTCAGAGAGGTTTTTTCCTGCTTTCTCCTCTAGTGTTTTGATGGTTTCCTGTCTCACATTCATGTCCTTTATCCATTCTGAGTTTATTTTTGTGAATGGAGTAAGAAAGTGGTCTAGTATCATTCTTCTGCATGTTGCTGTCCAGTTCTCCCAGCAGCATTTGTTAAAGAGACTGTCTTTTTTCCATTGGGTATTCTTTCCTGCGTTGTCAAAGATTAGTTGGCCATACTTTTGTGGGTCCAATTCTGGGTCCTCTATTCTATTCCATTGGTTTATGTGTCTGTTTTTGTGCCAATACCGTACTGTCTTGATTATAGCTTTGTAGTGGAGGCTAAAGTCTGGGTTTGTGTTGCCTCCTGCTTTGGTCTTCTTCCTCAATATTACTTTGGCTATTCGGGGTCTTTTGTGGTTCCATACAAGTTCTATACAAAGCTTGTTCTAGCTTTGAGAAGAATGCTGGTGCAGTTTTGATTGGGATTGCATTGAATGTGTAGATTGCTTTGGGTAGTATTGACATTTTAACAATATTTATTCTTCCAATCCATGAGCATGGAATGTTTTTCCATTTCTTTATATCTTCTTCAATTTCCTTCATAAGCTTTCTAAAGTTTTCAGCATACAGATCTTTTACATCTCTTGTTAGGTTTATTCCTAGGTATTTTATGCTTCTTGGTGCAATTGTCAATGGGATCAGTTTCTTTATTTGTATGTCTGTTGCTTCATTGTTAGTGTATAAGAATGCAACTGATTTCTGTACATTAATTTTGTATCTTGCAACTTTGCTGAATTCATGTATCAGTTCTAGCAGACTTTTGGTGGAGTCTATCGGGTTTTCCATGTATAATACCATGTCATTTGCAAAAAGTGAAAGCTTAACTTCCTCTTTGCCAATTTTGATGCCTTTGATTTCCTTTTGTTGTCTGATTGCTGATGCTAGAATTCCAATACTATATTAAACAACAGCGGTGAGAGTGGACATCCCTGTCATGTTCCTGATCTCAGGGATAAAGCTCTCAGTTTTTCCCCATTGAGGATGATATTAGCTGTGGGCTTTTCATAAATGGCTTCTAAGATGTTTAAGTATGTTCCTTCTATTCCGACCTTCTTGAGGGTTTTTGTTAAGAAAGGATGCTGAATTTTGTCAAATGCTTTTTCTGCATCGATTGACAGGATCTGTTTTTTTTCTTTTCTTTTATTAATGTGATCAATCACATTGATTGATTTGCAAATGTTGAACCACCCCAGCAGCCCAGGAATGAATCCCACTTGATCATGGTGAATAATTCTTTTTATATGCTGTTGAATTCGATTTGCTAGTATCTTATTGAGAATTTTTGCATCCATATTCATCAGGGATATTGGCCCGTAGTTCTCTTTTTTTGCTGGGTCTCTGTCTGGTTTGGCTTCATAGAATGAGTCTGGAAGTTTTTCTTCTCTTTCTATGTTTTTGGAACAGCTTGAGAAGCATATTATCTCTGCTTTAAATGTCTGGTAGAATTCCCCAGGGAAGCCATCTGGTCCTGGACTCTTATTTGTTGGGAGATTTTTGATAACTGATTCAATGTCTTTGCTGGTTGTGGGTCTGTTCAAGTTTTCTATTTCTTCCTATTTGAGTTTTGGGAGTATGTGGGTGCTTACGAATTTGTCCATTTCTTCCAGGTTGTCCAGTTTGTTGGCATATAGTTTTTCATAGTACTCCCTGATAATTGCTTGTATTTCTGAGGGATTAGTTGTAATAACTCCATTTTAATTCATGATTTTATCTATTTGGGTCCTCTCCCTTTTCCTTTGAGAAGCCTGGCTAAAGGCTTATCAATTTTGTTTATTTTTTCAAAAAACCAACTCTTGGTTTCATTGGTCTGTTCTACAGTTTTTTAGATTCTATATTATTTATCTCTGCTCTGATATTTATTACTTCTCTTCTTCTGCTGGATTTGGGGTGTTTTTGCTGTTCTACTTCTATTTCCTTTAGGTGTCCTGTTAGATTTTGTATTTGGGATTTTTCTTGTTTCTTGAGATAGGCCTGGATTGCAATGTATTTTCCTCTCAGGACTGCCTTTGCTGCATCCCAAAGCATTTGCATTGTTGTATTTTCATTTTTATTTGTTACCACATATTTTTTAATTTATTCTCTAATTGCCTGGCTGATGCATTAATTCTTTAGTAGGGTGTTCCATGCTTTTGAAGGTTTTCCAGACTTTTTCCTGTGGTTGATTTTAAGTTTCATAGCATTGTGGTCTGAAATTGTGCATGGTATGATCTCAATTCTTTTGTACTTATGAAGGGCTGTTTTGTGACCCAGGATGTGATCTATCTTGGGGAATGTTCCATGTGCACTTGAGAAGAAAGTATATTCTGTTGCTTTGGAATGCAGAGTTCTAAATATATCTGACAAGTCCATCTGATCCAATGTATCATTGAGGGCCCTTGTTTCTTTATTGATCCTGTGTCTAGATGATCTATCCATTGTTGTCAGTGGGGTATTAAAGTCCCCTGCAATTACCACATTCTTATCAATAAGGTTGCCATTTACATTCAGTGTTATTATTGAAAGACATGGGTTTAGAGTCATTGTGATGTCTGTAGGTTTGATATAAATAAACTTTTCAGAAGAATCACTTTACTCTTGCTTCTTGTTCATATAAAACTGTTTTTGCTTTACCTACACATATCGTCTCTCAATTTAATATATTTTCCATCTGCTTATCTTCCTCTCTGAAGTAATTTAGTACCCTCATTTTGGTCTGCCTGGTGCTACACATGTCCCTAAAAGTCCTGCCTCATTTAATCCTGTCTCATCTGGCTTCTTCATCTGGCCACCAGTTAAACATTAACCAGGCATTGGAATCAGTGTTACTGAAATAGAGAAACAAGTCTCGAATTCATTTGGAGGAAGTAATACATATGATGAAAAAGTATGCACAGCTTGGTTCTAAATCCCATTCTCCAATAAAAAGTAATGTAACCCAGAATTAGCTTCCCCTTTGGTGGACCTCAAGCCAAAAGACACAGCAAAGCCAAAGAATAGTGAAAGTAAAGGTTTTATTTGCAACAAATAAAGGATAACTTTGGAAATATTTCTCAACGCAATTTCTTCCTGAACAACAAACTGGGGATGTTTTAAGCTAAGGGTGCATGTATATACATAAAGGGGCTTGGCAAAGGGGAGTTCAGTATAGAATTGAGCCAGAAGTCATCCTATACTGACAAAGTCCAAGTCCTGGTGACTGAAGTCATGAGGGTTGGCAAGAGTCAGTATCATCAGTACTCTGGTTCCAGTTGGTCCAGTATTTGATGGCTTGAAGGGGTTGGTACGCTATTTATTTATTTATTTATTTATTTATTTATTTATTTATTTATTTAACTTACTTATTATTTAGATTCTGGTATAGTTAACATTCCGTGTTATGTTACTTTCAGGTGTGCAATATAGTGATTCAACAATTCTATACATTACTTATCATAATAAGTGTACTCTTAATCCCCTTCTACTATTTCACCCATCCCCCTCTCACCTCCCATCTGATAACCACAAGTGTGTTCTCTATAGTTAAGATTCTGTTTTTTTTATTTCTCTCCTTTTTCTTTGTTATTTTTGTTTCTTAAATTCCACATATCAGTGATATCATATAGTATTTATCTTTTCCTGACTGACTTATTTCACTTAGCATTATGACCTCTGGATTCATTCTTTTTTATGGCTGAGTAATATGTGTGTGTGTGTGTGTGTGTGTGTGTGTGTGTGTGTATGTGAATATATATATATATTCTCCTCTTTATCCATACATCTATCCATGGACATTTGGGCTGCTTCCATAATTTGGTCATTGTAAATAATGCTGCAATAAATATTAAGTTGCACATATATTTTTGAATTAGGTTTTTGTTTTTATTCTTGTTTTTGTTTTTGCTTTTTATTCTTTGAGTAAATACCCATTAGTGGAATTACTGGAATATATAATAATTCTATTTTTAATTTTTTGAGGAACTATCATATTGTTTTCCAAAGTGTCTGTACCAATTTACATTCCAATTAACAGTGCATGAGAGTTCTCTTTTCTCCACATCCTTGTCAACACTTGTTGTTTCTTGTGGGTTTGATTTTAGCCATTCTTACAGGTGTGAAGTGATATCTCATTGTGGTTTTGATTTGATTTCCCTGCTGATGAGTGATGTTGAACATCTTTTCATATGACTGTTGGCTGTCTATATCCCTTCTTTGGAGAAATGTCTGTTCATATCTTCTGCCCATTTCTCAATTGGGTTATTTGTGGTTTTTTGTTTGTTTGTTTGTTTGTTTGTTTGTTTGTTTGTTTTTGCTGTTGAGTTGTGTAAGTTCTTTATATATTTTTAATACTAACCCTTTATCAGATAATGTCACTTGAAAATATCTTCTCCCACTCAGTAATTATCTTTTTGTTTTCTTGATTGTTTCCTTTTGTGCAAAAGCTTTTCATTTGATATAGTCCCAATAGTTCATTTTTGCTTTTGTTTCCCTTGCCTAAGGAGACATATCTAAACAAATGTTGCTATGGCTGATGTCAGAGAAATTGCTATGCCCTCTTCTAGGATTTTTATGACTTCAGGTCTCACATTTAGTTCTTCATTCCATTTTGAGTTTCTTTTTGTATATGGTGTAAGGAAGTAGTCTAGTTGTATGTAGCTGTCCAGTTTTCCCAACAACATTTGTTGAAAAGACTGTCTTTTTCCCATTGCATATTCTTGCCTCCTTTGTTGAAGATTAATCATGGGTTAGTCATATAATCATGGGTTTGTTTCTGGGTTCTCTCCTCTGCTCCATTAATCTATGTGTCTATTTTGTGCAAGTACCATACTGTATATCTTGATAAATGGAATGGATTAGACCAGAAATAAAATAGAAACAAACAAAAACAACAGATCAAAGGAACGAGGAGTTAGTTTTGAAAAGATCAACAATATTGATAAACCTTTATCCAGACTCATCAAAAGAGAGAGAGAGATTTTCCTTTAAAATCAGATATGAAAGAGGATAAATAACCACCTACATCACAAAAGTACAAAGGATTATAAGAAGATATTATAAAAAGTTAGATGTCAACACATTGCACAGCCTAGAATAGATAAATTCTTAGAAACTATAACTTCTCCAATTGATTCAGGAAGAAATAGAAAATTTGAACGGACCAATTACCAACAAGGAAATTGAATCTGGTATTAAAAAAACACTCCCAACAAATAAAAGTTCAGGATGAGACAGATTCACAGGTGAATTCTACCAAACATTTAAATAAGAGTTAATACCTATTCTTCTCAAACTATTCCAAAATATATAAGAGGAAGGAAAGCTTCCTAATTCATTCTACGAGGCCAGCATTATACTGATACCAAAATTGGATAAATACACTACAAGAAAGAGAACTATAGGTCAATGTCTCTGATGAACATAGATGCAAAAATCCTCTATAAAATATTAGCAAATTGAATCCAACAATACATTTAAAAAAATCATTCATTATGATCAAGTGGGATTTATCCCTCAAATGAAATGGTGGTTCAATATTCACAAATCAATCAATGTGACACATTTACATCAACAAGAGAAATGAGGGGTGACTCAATCAGTTGAACATTTGACTCTTGATTTCTGCTGAGGTCATGATCCCTAGGTTGTGGGATGGAGCTCCGCATAAGGCTCTGTGCTGATCCTGGAGCCTGCTTGAGATTCTCTTTCTCTCTCCCTCTACCCCTCTCCCCTGTTCACTCTCTCTCTCTAAAAAAAAATTAATAAAAGAAATGATAAAAACCATATTATCTTTTCAATAGATGCAGAAAAAACATTTGACAAAGTACAACATCCATTTATGATAACAACTCTCACAAAGTAGGTTTAGAGTGAGTGTACCTCAACATAATAAAAGTTATATATGAAAAACCCACAGCTGATATCATCCTCAATGGTGAAAAACTGAGAGCTTTACCCTAAGATCAGGAATGAGACAAGGATCTCCATTTTCACCACTTTTATTCAACATAGTACTGGAAGTCCTAGTCACAGCAATCAGACAAGAAAAAGGGGGGGAAAAAAAGCATCCAAATTAGTAAGGAAGAAGTAAAACTTAGACTATTTGCAGGTGACATAATACTATATATAGAAACCCTAAAGACTCCACAAAATAAAAAAACAAAAAAACAAAAACAAAAACAAAAATATTAGAACTGTCAGTAAGGTGACAGGATACAAAATCAATTGCATTTCTCTACAGTAATAATCATATAGCAGAATGAGAAATCAAAAGGGTTTAAATCCTGCAATAACTCAAGAATGTGTGTTAAGTTGATCTTTACTTTTGAAACAGGACTGGGAGTTTTAACCTTATTTATTGTCTCTGATATAGTTAGACTATCTCCTAGGTTGGTACTGGCTGCTTTTACATTCTTTTTTCCCCCTTAAATATTATTAACTACACTAAGATCTATTTTTCCGCAATTTTAACATATCCCAGAATGTTCTGCAAGAAATGTGCTTGGACAAGTAGTGCCAGTCATACATATATCACAAAATAGCTGAGGGACATAAAAGGACCTACCCTATGTTAAGAAAGCTATGTCACATCTTTCTTTTTCCAGGGGCCCCTTACTTTATCTGCCTATAGAAACAGAGTTCCTTTAAGTAGTAGTTGATTTTAGGCTGGAGCAGAAAAAGTACAAGAGAGTGTAGAGAATCTTTAATGCCTATTGCCTGTTTGAAAGATTCAACTGTATACCATATCCTTTAATGTATCTTTACTCTGAGACAGTTTAACTTATTCAGATTCAATCTATTATTAGATAAAAAGTCTGGCTTTACGATGGCTAACCGTGAGACCCAAAGCCATAAAAATCCTAGAAAAGAGCACTGCAAGCCATAGCCTCAACTTGATGTTGGGTAGGTCTGAACTTGAATAGCTTATAGTTATTGAAAACATTTCTCAATTATTTATGCTTGAGCTTGAATTGATCCCTCCAAATTTATTATTTACTCATTGCTAACAGGACAGTTCTTTTCTGAGCTTATCAAATTCTTCTAAAATCTTGCTAAGTCAACTTCAACTTGCCAAGTTGAAGCCAACTTTAACCAATGTTATTAATATTTTGATCCTTCAGAATCTTCCCTAGAATAACAAATTAGTTATATATGGTTTCTATCTTATATGTTATCTCAACAAAGATTTTTAATGTTTTTTTAATGTTTACTTTTGAGAAAGAGAGAGAGAGAGAGAGAGAGAGCGTGAGCAGGGGAAGGCAGAGAGTGAAGGAGACACAGAATCCCAAGCAGACACCAGGCTCTGTGCTAAGAGAGCTCTTAGCACAGAGCCTGACATTGGGCTTGAACTCATAAACTGTGAGATCATAACCTGAGCCAAAGTCAGATGCTTAATTGACTGAGCCACCCAGGCACCCATCACAACAAAGATTTGTATCAAAATGAAACTTTCTTCTAGTATATCACATGTAAACTTTATGCTAAATGTGTTACAACAGTATAATATGGATTACATCTTTACAACTCCCATAGCAGTTTATTTTTTAATTACTCCCCCCTTGATCCTTTGTCAAAACATTTTTTTTCTAGGTAGTAATCCCTTTATAAATCAAGAAGAATAGAGAATGCTATGACAACAACTCTACAATATCAGTGGCTGAATACAACAAAGATTTCGTTCTCTTTCATGTCACTAAGGGCTCGTACTGACTCTAGAGACTTGCGTCCATTCTAGGGAGAAAGGATATAGGAATGTTTCACCTTTGCTTTTAATTTTTCTGATTAATTCTATTCATAACTAATTGCCAGAACAACTCCCAAACTCCAGGGAGATAGGATATTCAATCTTCACTGTGCTGTAAAGATAGGAAAACTAAACATTAGTTAGAAAACAGTGATTAAATGGAACATTCCTTCTTTTTATTGGACTAGTGTTCTGTGTAAAAACCTGAGATATGCTAGCTTAGCCTATACCATAATTTACTGAGCAATTTCATGTAAACTTCTATGAACACAGCCTAAATATAATATTTCAGTTTTTGGTGTGAAAAGATGGAGAGTTTCCAAGTGAAAGTTTGTGTTCCAACTGGCACCATCAGTTTCTATTTAACATTGTTCATAGATGTTTTCACTGTGAAGATTTTTGAATCTCATTATTTTAAATATAGTTATTCTTCCAAATTCTTCAAACTGTCTGTATTATGCCAAGTAGTTTTCTGGATCCATTGAAGGTTAATGAAAGAAGCAATCTATTGTATAGTTTTGTTTGTATGGCTTGTTAAAAAAAATAACATTAATGAAAATGTAAACTAAAGCATATTAAGGTGGGTAAAGGCCAAAAGTTGACAGAAGATTATTTATATTTCTATAATCAGACATCAAGATTCAGATAAGGTAACTTTTTATTGGAAGTGTTGGTCTTTATTTCATTTTGATGCCAGTTCATATATATTGAGCACTTACTAAATATAAAGCATTTTACAGTTGTAATGTGACAATTATATATGTATATTCTCTACCCAGGATCCAGTGGGTTGGGGAATGTAATGTTTCATGGTCAGCAATTATGCATTATTGACTATTTACATTTATAACTTAATATTATCTAATTGCAGTATAGTACAAGAAGACCTATAATAACATGGTCATGTGTTACTTTTATAGTCTAAATTACCCAATGTTTGTTCATTGCTGAAAAGTTTATTATTTTGGCTTAAAAGTTTGAATATTTTGGTGATAGAGGTTAATTGTTTTGTGACCATGGCAGTCTCTCCAGTTTCATATCATTTATTCCTATTTTTTGCCTGAGCCTTGCCTTAACTAGTTGTACTTAATTCGTTGTAATTTTCATAATAAACCATGCTAAGATGTATCTTTATGCTTCTCCTCATAGCATTGCCTTTGCCAATATTCTCTTATCTTGGATATTTTTTAATGGCATGAAAATGCTCACAATATATTAAATGTGAAAACTGATTAAAAAACAGTAAACCTGTATATATGTTATGACTCATTTTGGTAAAAATGCAAATATATTCATAGAGCACTATTAGAAATGCATGATTCAATACAAAATGTTTATATATTGTTGACATAGTTACTAGCTTTTCATAGGTATTTATATTTAATGTTCTATAATAAAGATGTATTATTTGTGAACAGGAAAAAATATTGAAGCCTGTTATTACTTTGAAGTAAAAGAAACAAAAATACTAATTCCATTTATTCAACTGGTAAACTCCTACTATGAGCATCTTAATCTCAGACTAAAAACCACTGCCTCTGAAAAAAATTTCCTTCTTCTATACTATTGTTGTGTATTCTGTAACTCTCTGGATTTTTAATTAGTCTATTGTACAATATTACTTCCCTACTTTTATATTAATCCATAAGATATTTGAGGTCAATGATCATAATATTCCCTCTTTTTATGTCCAACACATAGTACAGCAAATGCATGTATGGAAAGAATAAATTCAAGTAAAATATAAATAAGTTGAATTAAATAAGTGAACTGAATTAAAAGCTACAAAGTGGAGGCACAGGGAATGAATAAATGCAAAAAAGTAAATGTTTCAGTTTGTCCAGAGAAATCTAGGAAGCTAAATATGGAAACTGACCTTTAAAAATTGTTTTTGTTTTTGTTTTTTTTAATTTTTTTTTCAATATATGAAGTTTATTGTCAAATTGGTTTCCATACAACACCCAGTGCTCATCCCAAAAGGTGCCCTCCTCAATACCCATCACCCACCCTCCCCTCCCTCCCACCCCCCATCAACCCTCAGTTTGTTCTCAGTTTTTAAGAGTCTCTTATGCTTTGGCTCTCTTCCACTCTAACCTCTTTTTTTTTTTTCCTTCCCCTCCCCCATGGGTTTCTGTTAAGTTTCTCAGGATCCACATAAGAGTGAAACCATATGGTATCTGTCTTTCTCTGTATGGCTTACTTGTACCCCAAGGTTTATAGCAGCATTCTCAACAATAGCCAAATTATGGAAAGAGCCTAAATGTCCATCAACTAATGAATGGATAAAAAATTGATTAAAAGCGTCCTACTCTTGATTTCGGCTCAGGTCATGATCTTGCAGTTCCTATGACTGAGCTCCATGTTGGGCTCCCTGCTTACAGTGGAAATTGCTTGGGATTCTCTCTCATTGCCCCTCCCTTGCTCACTCACTCTCTCTCTCTCTGTCTCAAAAATAAATAAATAAACTAACAAATTATTTTATTAAAATGTATGTCAGATGATGTCATTTTCCTCATTGGAAACTTCAGTGGCTCCAGTCATACAACATGTAAATCAAATGCTTTCATATTCCTGTAATCCTTTTACCTTTTAATAAAATAATTAGGAAATAAAGTTGTGGTAATTTTAATGGACACTTTTTTTGACAAATGAAGTTTTTATTTTAGAAGAGTTTAGATTTATAGAAGATTTGCATAAATAGGATGGAGAGTTCCTCTGTACCCTATATACAAGTCTATTGTTATAATCCTACCTCACTATGTTATATTTGTCACAATTTATCCTCTAATGTTGATATATTATTATTAAGTGAATTCCATATTTTTTTAGATTTTATCAATTTCCCTCAATGTGTGTTTCTTGTTACAGGAGCCCATCAAGGATACCACATTATATTTAGTCGTCATGTCTCCTTAAGCCTTCTCTGGACTGTGAGTTTCTTAAACTTTCCTTATTTTTCATGACTTTGACAGTTCTGATGAGTAGTGGTCACATACTCTAAACTTGGGTTTTCTCAATGTTTTTCTCATAGTAAACTAAGGTTATGAGTTTTTAGTAGGAAAACCAGAGGTAAAGTGTCATTCTTATCACATCATATCATATTGTTGAGGTAGTGTTTGTTAGGTTTACCCACTTGAAAATTACTTTACCCATGTCCCTCTCATTTCCATACTATACTATTTGGAAGGAATTCACATATGGCAGCTCATACTTAAAAAGGGATGGAAGTTAAGTATAATGTCTTTGAAGGTGAAGTATCTACATAGGTAATTCAGAATTCTCCATGAGAGATTTAGCTATCCTCTGCATTTATTTATATCAGTTGCACTTGGGGATTTTATATTTTATACTTTAAATTTTAATGAAATATTACTTATTTACATTGTTCCAACTTTGGCCACTGAGAAGACTTTCATATTGGTTTCTGTACCCCATTGACATTTTGGCAGACCTTCATCATTTTTTGTTTGTCTGTTCACACCTTCTTATTTTCTGGACAGGAAAAATTTCACAACTTTAAGTATCAGAGTATTCTAGTATGAGCCAAGGTACAACTTTAATAAGTAGGAAGAATGCAGGAAATTCTCAGTGTATTGGAGTCTGTCATAGATTGAACCAAGAGAAAATTTAGGTTTCCAGTGAGAGAGGAGCCTGGAAATAGAAGTGGAGCCATATAGCAAGATTTGAAATGTTATATAAAGGCATTTTGCCTTATTGCATACATGGTAAAAATATTTTAATAAGGAGAACAAGCATTCTCTTTCTCTCAAAATAAATAAGTAAGCTTAATATATATTAAATATATAATATATACAATAACAGTGTTATATAACTGGTAAATACCAAGAAAGAATAATAAAATTTAACAAGGGAACACACATATTTTTGATATCAGAAATAAAAAAGAGTTAGCAATACAGATCCTACAAACATTAAAAAATTATTAAAGATATTAACAGCTTTATGTTCATAAAGTTATTAGTTTAAGAGAAAACTAAGAATAAGTATATAGGTTTAAAAAACTGAATATGTAAATAAAATTACTCATAAAAATAATTCTGAACTTGGACATCTTCACCAGATAATTCTAACAGTTTTTAGGAAATAAATAACATTTATATACCAACCCTTGGAGAATATATAAAATGTTGAAATAATTTTCAAATACTTTTGCAACACTGTTTTATTCTGACACTCATAATTGATCACAGCATTGCAGGAAAAAAATATTCAGGGACACACTTTCCCTCAAATATGTAATTAATATCATGGGGAATATATTAGCAACTTGTTCCCAGGAATTTATTTAAAATATAATAACAACAAGTTAGGTGTATCCAAAGAAGAAGGTCGAATATTATTCAAAAATAATCAATATAAGTCAACAAGTGGCCATAATAAAGGAGAAAAAAAGTTTAGATATCTATGGAGATAACGTTTATTTATAGCTGGACTAGAATCCAGACTACATAAGAAACTCTTTTTTTTTTAAATATATATTTATTTATTCTTGGAAAGAAGGAGAGAGAGAGAGAGAGAGAAAGAGAGAGGGAGAGAGAGGAGGAGGAGGAGGAGGAGGAGGAAGAGGAGGAGGAGGAGAGAGAATCCCAAGCAGGCTCCACACTGTCAGCACAGAGCTCAACGTGGGCTCAAGTTGGGGCTTGAACTCATGAACCATGAGATCACGACCTGAGCCTAAATCAAGAGTCTGATGCGTAATAGACTGAACCACCCAGGTGCCCCGCAGACTACATAAGAAGCTCTTAAAGCCAAAGTCACTCCCCATTTCTAAATATATGGGCAAATGACTGAGTCATTTCATATAAAAAGATGCACAAATAGGATATAAGCATATGTAGACTCCAAGATCATTAATCATTAGGAAAATGAAAAATCAGAATTAAAAATGCTACTTCAAATCCAGTAGAAAGTTCATAAATGTCTTATGTATTATACATACAAGCTAGAAACAACAAAAAAGTTCATCATGAGCATAGATTATAGTATACTCAGCAATGACAATGAATGAAAATGTTATCTGATAACTGCATGGATGAGTCTTAACAAGGAAACCAGACACAGCGAGTGCTTATCATTCTCAGCTTTAGCTCAGAAATATAGGGAGAGCTATATGTCTTATTCACATCTTTGCAAGACTACAAACATTTCAGAAGCAGGAATAATGTAGAAAATTCTTTGTATATGAGAATTTATCATGGATGAATCCAAGAAAGAATTAGGAAGACAGTTTAATACCATACAAACATCCCACTACTAATCATAATAACAAGTAGATTTGGTATCCACTAATGTTTTTTATTCAATCCAGTCTTTCCTGTGATGGTTAACATACCCACTCCAGACACTTTCTCCACTGTTCCAAATAGTACTCATCATTCTACCATAAGCAAGAGGCTTCCATTCTCTTATATTAATTTAAGCATTCATCATCAGTACAGATGTGCCTAACTTTTAATTTTTTTTTTCAATTTGGTGCCCCACTTGTCCCATATTTGGCCAGTATCATGTTCAGAAGAAAACTTTGTCATTGGTTTTGCTTAGAGTAGCCAGCACATAAAAGGCATTCTCTTATTGCCCAAACCTGGCAGACTGTCTCACCCTATTGATATGCCATTGATGACGATGGGAGAATGTAAAGTACGCACCACAAGAGCACCAATGGCAAATCATGAAGAATTGATATAGTTAATCTCTGAACCCCTAGATTTACTAAAAATGCCTTACAAACAAAATTTTGAAAATCAGTTTAACTCCAAAGAATTTTAAAATATTGTAAATATCAGAATACCAAACAAATGTTAATTATAGCCTCAACCAGGTGCTTTCTAGATAATTCTTTCAGCATTTCTGTAATGACACCAACCATGAGAACCACATGGTATATTGAGGGAATGTGTGCCATTCCATGTTGCCTTATTGTCCATTTCTGTGTGGCTCCCAAAATATCCCAGTTGTTTTGGCCAGTGAGGACTAAAAGAGAATAAAAAAGAAGGAAATAATAAGAAAATTATTCCATTTACTATCTGAGATGTGAAGAAGTTCCTAGCATCCTCAACTTATTAAAAAGAAAAAAAAAACAATTCTAACAATATTTCTTAAGAATCATTCTAATCATATACATATATAGAGAGATATATTTCTAAAAGTAACTCATTTTAAGTGAATATGCATTCATGTATGTGAATCTTACTTAAAATATATTAGTAATGATAATTAATGCATTACCACTAAATGGAAAATAAAGAATTTGCAGAAACTGACTTTCATATTACAAAATACTCTGTTTTACCATCCACAAATATTAGCTATGAGAATCAATTTTCTGGAGAGTAATGGACTCAGCATGATTTTTGTGAGCACATTATCGATGTTCTTATAAAAAGGGTTGTTATGAGAATAGTGTCCTTTAATTAAATGAGACTATTAGCCAGTTTCACTCTAACCAACCTCTTCATTTTTATCAGAAAGCAACTGATTACACCATTCTGTAATTAAAGTGTAGAAGCACATGCCAATGAGAATTTGACTATATTGAGACTCATATAGTTACCACTTAACTTTAAAAGTTTTAAATAATGAAATCAAACATTTGCATATTATACCATGTTTCATTATCAGATCCGATGTAGGCTGCTAACTTTCATAGAGAAAGAGGAAAGATAAAAATTGACTTTTCTGTAGAACAAAAATATCCATGCTGCTTTTAAGAGAAACCTGAAATACGAGGGCCCAGGAATACTGAAAAAAAAAAAAGGATGGAAATAAAACAGATTATGCCAACATGAACAAAAAATACTGGTATAGTAAGCATGTTAATTTATTTAGCTAGATCAATGTTCTTCTTCTGCTTAATAGCATAGGCAAGCTGTAGTCCAGTTCTGTAGTCCAGTATGTGCTTTTCATAGGATGTGATTTTTGACGATGGACAAGATATGAGTAATCACCTGCTCTCTTTTTTTATATCCTCTTTCTTCTGCACCTGTGCCATCAGTTCCTATGATGTACAGATCTGCCCCCTGTGGATTCCAACTCATTAACATGTACCAGAGATACAGCCTTGAATAACTAAAGTGAATCAAATGTTTCCAAAAGTCAAATCCCAAAATAAGTAAGGAATCCTTTTTAAATGAGTTGGATCTATTTTAAGCAGCTACCTGGTATTACATTGGGAAACCTCTTTTCCCTTCTTCTTTTCAGGACACAGAATTTAGGACACAACACTATTGGTATCCTTTCAGTTTCAAGAGCTGGATTCCAATCTTGTCTCAATTAATTCAACATTTATTTATTGAAGATACTGAACAATATGCTAGTAAAAAGCCAGATTCAATGACTAGAAAAATACATAAGAATATCTCTGTTTTTGAAGAGCTGACAGGATCTTGGGGATGCAGACTAGAAATTTAACAGTTACATAGCAGTATAGTAAATGATGCATGGATTTACCTGACCCAATTTGAGTGGGTAGATTAGAGTTGTAATAGCTTCAGAGGGTTTGACCATTTGCATAACATGAAGTTTAACTTCTTTCCAAGGGACCAGTTTAGCACAAGGGCTGCAGGAATAAAGAACCAAGATTTACTTTCCTCAGATTCCTGTTTTACATAGAAAGAAGGCAAGATTAAGGGATAAAGGTGGCCATGGAGGCATGAAATCTATAGTAGTTCTCCTGGATTGTTGCCGAAACAAAGCCTGAGATTCAGGGAATGTGTTCCATCAGCACATAATTATTGAAGTTAAAGAAAGAGACATTTTGCAACATGTTTTTAATGTAAAATGAGCAAATGTTTTAAAAAGAATTACACCAAGTAATACAAGTTTAAGTATTATTTTTCTAGCTGACAACTACATTTAATGCTTGTCCTCTGTGATTTTATAGTGTTCTGGGCAACTGTCAAACTTAGATATTGAAATAATCTGACTACACATGCCCTCCCCATTGGGCAATCAACATGCTGAGGAACAAAGCTATGTTTTATTCACACTGTGATCTTTAGCACAGATATCAGTGTACAGAGATATTGTAATATGTAGAACAGCAAGTCTCCTAATATTTTTATCTGAATCAAATTGCTGAAGTTAGAGGGAAAAAGGCAAAACATACAGAATAAACACACTCCGGTTAATGTCTGAAACAAAATTATGTAGGCAAATATACAATACTTAAAACTAAATTTTTTGAATTAAGCAAATTTTTGTACAATTTTTGCTGTTTATCATACATAAAGAGCTGCTCTGTGATTACATGGAGATATATTTTAAATTATTTCAAAGATTCTGAATGAAGAAAGAATGAATACATTGATCTTATTTCTTCAAAATTAAAGAAGCTTCAGGGCACCTGGGTGGCTCAGTCGGTTAAGCATCTGACTTCTGCTCAGGTCATGATCTCACGGCTTGTGGATTCGAGCCCCACATCAGGCTCTGTGCTGACAGCTCAGAGCCTGGATCCTGCTTCAGAGTCTGTGTCTCCCTCGCTCTCTGCCCATCAACCATTTGTGCTCTGTCTCTCTCAAAAATAAATGAACATTAAAAAATTTAAAAAATTAAAGAAGTTTCACTGGTTAAAGTTAATTCATAAAGACTCAAACACTACAGCTTCTAGTATTAGAGTGTCTGGTATACCTTTAGATTGTTTGATACACCATAAATATATGTGCTTTTATAGTTTATTATAACATTCCAAATCATAAGCTGTGATGGTTATATTATTTTGTATTTACATATATGTTAGATTTTTAGAGATATAGCAATACTTGGAATCAGAATATTTGCATTTAAGTAATAGATCTAGCAATTACTCCTTGACAAATAGCAAGTCAGTTTGTCATTTTGGGCCACAATATCCCAATTTATAAAATCTGGGCAAAAATGTAATATGTGAAAGTGCTTTGCAACTATAAATTGTGTTTTGAAATTGTTTATTAAGATATTATCCATGGCCTTCAAATTTCTCAAATATCATTGTTATGCTTCAAGGATGAAGTATGTTTTTTTCAGAATGTGTTTTATGCAGGACCAAGGGAAGTATCAAGTACTCTTACCAGTAAGAGTAGAACTACATTCATTATTATTGTTGAAATCAAATATCTGATTCAACCAACAGTCACCACCAGACCCAAAACTAAATAAATAAATAAATGTAAGGATTGGTAGCTTGAATTTTATTTATAAAAGGGAGAACGAATGGGAGAACAACAACAATAAGTATCGTAACATTGAATCAGGGTACAAAACTTACATGCAAAATAGGATTGCCCTATTTTATCTATTTTTTTTTTCTTTTGTTTGTTTTGTTTCACTTGTTAGTGGAATCTACCACATAGCTTTAGCATTCTCTCTTGATACAACTTTTCATAGGAGTGGCTTCTCTTATACATTTTCATGTCCCAAGAGGGAAAACAACCAATCATCCGGTAGCTATTGAAAGAACAATTCTGAATTCTCTTGTGAATAATAGAAAATTTAGAAAAATCTGAGTTTACAAAAAAATCAAACTGCAAAAGGCTCCAGCAACAAGGTGATATTTATCACCAAGAAATATCCTTGATATAAAAAAAGAACAAGGTGTTTAAATTTTGAGGAAAGGCATTTACTACCCAGAATTAAATCAGTTTTATAACTTGCAAGCTGCTTTAATTTGTCACAGGAAGGAAGGATGATGATTATATATTATAGGTAGTTAGAGGTGTGGTTTTTAAAAACAATTATTTGAGTTAGAATGAACCTGAGAACATAAAATAGTCTCATGACCCATCCCATCCATTATGTTTGGAATAATAGTCCTAGACAGTTATATGGCATAATAATAAATAGTCTCTTAAGTTAACAAATTTAAAAGTGTATTCTTCATCATCAAGATCACTAACTAGCAGTTATTGAACATTTAGTGGAAGCTTGACTCTAATGGATATTGACCCTGTAAAGAATAAAATTTAAATAGAGAATGCTTTCCCATAAGACAGACATTGCAGTCAATCATGTCAAATGGAGTGATTTTGTCTACACAGGTGCTCTGTATAAAATCAGAAAAATGAGTTTTAATTTTTAATCATTATACACCTGGCTATACACTTGAGATGGAGTGGAATAGAGAATTACACAGGTTCTACATAAATATATCCAAGAACAACAGGAACTAGGACATTATACAGTTGTTCAGTAATCTACAGAATATTAAGGTAAAAATAATTAAATTGCTGAAGATCCAAACCACTCATCTGGGCACTCACATCATGCTGGACAACATGCTCCTGGACCCAGCAAATACGATCAACCCAAAAATGTAACAAGATCTTCTCTTTATGAAGCTTAGTGGCTGGACCATATGTTCAGGTCCCCCTTGTACCCATGAACTTGACATTACCCTGCACCCTGAAGAAAGTTTCATTGTAAAGAAACTTAATCTTTGTTTTAGCTGCTTTATGAGCCATAGTGAAGTTTTAAACCAAGGTAGTTACTCATGCCACATGTTCTTCTCAGGCAACACTGGTATATTGAAGGCTAAAATAAGCACTGCTAACATCTATTTCATATGAGGTGCTATGGGCTGCGCTAAGATTTTTAATTTGTATTAGCTGATGCAATGATGAAAATAAATGTACAAACTATCACTGTTATCTCCACTTTACAGATGAGAGTATAAAATACATAAAGTTTAACATTCTTGCCAAAAGTTTAAAGGAAAAGATATAATTCAGAATTCAAATCTAAGCAGTTCAGTTCTTCATCCAGCAATGCCAAGGCCTTGCTGGCTTTCAATTAACCCTATGGTAACATGAAGTGACAATGTCCCAAAATTTTGTCCTCGGTGTGCCAAATCCCCAGACCACTTATGCAATTTCTAGGTTGAAAATTTGAATAAAATATCACATTTCATTACTAGCTGAGGCTTCTCGTACATACAAAGATAATGCCTTCAAGAACAAAATTTTTTTTTTTATTTTGAGAGAGAGAGAGAGTGCAAATAGGAGAGGGGCAGAAAGAATCCCAAGGAAGTTCTGTGCTGTCAGCTCTGAGTTCAATGCAGGGCTTCCTCTCACAAACAGTGAGATCTAGACCCTAGTGGAGACAAGAGCCAGATGCTAAATTGCCTGAGCCACCCGGGTGCCCCAAGGACAACTTTTTCAACAGCATGTCCATAGCTGCATCCTTTAGTTTTTGTTATTGTTGTTGTTATTGTTGAAGTATATTCCTTCTAAACTCACTTTGTTGAAGGTTTTTTTTTATCATGAATGGATGTTAAAGTTTGTTAAATGCTTTTTCCGTATCTATTGAGATAATCATATTTTTTGAGATAATCATTTAAATTTTATCCTTCTTTTAGTTGATGTGGTGTGAGTAGCCATTTTAAACAGTTGATATTTTTTGCCTAGACCCCATGTCTGCTAGTTTTCTAGACTTGCTTACATACACATTTATATTACAGATAAGAGTGGTGGCAAAAAACAAAAATAGAAACAAAACAAAAACAAAAACAAAAAAACAGAGCCTAGTATTGAAAACCAAAAAGCAGTTTAATATGATGGTCTTTCACATCAAATTTCTATTCCAATTTCTAGAATTATATCTTTTTTAAAAAATTTAATGTTTATTTATTTTTGAGAGAGAGAGAGAGAGAGAGAGAGAGAGAGAGCAGGGAACGGGCAGAGAGAGAGGGAGACAGAATTGTAGTATATGTGCTGCCAAAGTGAGCATGAGAGACACAGAATTCAAAGCATGCTCCAGGCTCTGAGCTGACAGCAGAGCGCTTGATGTGGGGCTAGAACTCACGAACTGTGAGATCATGACCTGGACTGAAGTTGGATGCTTAACCAACTGAGCCATCCAGGTGTCCCTAGAATTACACCTTTTCTATGGCATTTTTATATTTATTGCACAGGAAACTCATCAATGCACGTTAAAAACAGTTTCAAACTAACATATCATAATGAAGCATTGCAGGGGCATCTGGTTGGCTCAGTTGGTTGAGCGTTCAACTCTAGATCTCAGTTCAGGTCTTGATCTCAGGGTCATGAGTTCAAGCCCCGTATTGGTCTCCACACCCAGCGTAGAACTTACTTAAAAAAATGAATATAATAATGTAGTATTCCACGAAGTCTTCCTTCTTGATTTGTTAAATCCAACTGTTATCATACCTGTACATTTATAATTTTTCCCTGAATGCTATTTAAATTATTGTTTAAATATTTTTTTCTTCTCCTATTAACTTTTGCCCTCTCTCCATCCCTTTCTCCTTTTCATTTCAGTATTTTCTTCTGTCCTTCATTTTTTTTAATCATAAACATATGTGATAATAAAAATACATATCAAGCCCTTTGTGATATTAAATGCGGGCTCCAGAATGTGTGCTCTCAATTGTGTTTCCAAACTCTAAATGAGCTATTTTCTTTTTTTTTTTTTTTTACTTAAATATTGACTTCTCCTCAGCTCTTTTCCTCCTTGAGACAGTTAGCAGAATATGAGGTCTGGGTCACACTGTTTATACAATCACAGCTTTTTTTATATATATATAGGTATGGCCATTGTGGGAATTTTATCACTCCTGCTTTCTTATTTGTTTTATTTGTCAGTATATGGGAAAAACAATTGGTACCCTTAAACTTCTTTTACCTTTCAGAGAACCAAATATTAGAAAAACCATAATTAATAACTTTTAGTAGCTCTGAATTCCAACAGTGTTTACATATGGGAAATATTATTAGGCCAGTTACCTAATCTATATCCCAGCATTGGTTAGGTGGTCTGCCATCTAACTGCACTATAATTTGTTTCTCTTTCTCTTCTTTTGTGTTCTTTCTCTCTCTTTTGCTGACTTCCACATGTTCTCTGTTTTGCCTCTGCTCTTAGATGTATCACTTTTGCCCAGTCACAAGTCCACTTGGCCACCACACCTACCAGGTGTGTTCTGTTATTTCAGATTGTATAACTTCTTGGCTGTATTTCAATTGTTAGGTTTTTCATAATTTTTTGAATGAATCATTTAATAGTTTATAACCTGTTTATAGTTTATTTTTTTGGTTTATAAGCTAAATATTTGGCTAATATTTTTTCTAGTTTAATTTTCTTTGAACTACTGATAAGCTTGTCTACTATTGTTAATTTGTATAAATTCTAGAGAATTCTGTATATTATTTATATATCCTAAATTAACTTATAGTTATATGTGAAAATATTTTAGTTTTAGTTAAAAATATGATTTATACTATTCTTCCTAGACTTAAAAGAACATGTATTAATACATATTATTTGTATCATGGAAATTTGATATATAGATAATTAATTAATATTTGTTATCTTTTTCTAATTTCTAACAGTTTTCTCTTAAGGGAAAAATAATGTTTCTAGTAAATAATATTGAGTTAAGAGCATTGACTTTCACATTGAAAGAAGATAAGTGGATGATTTCATAAGGAGATAAGACAATAAAGAGATTAGGTAATATGATTACAATATAAAAAGATAATATATAAGTGTGTTAGTTTCCTATTGCTGCTGAAACAAGTTACTACTCATTTCTCTTTATACTTAGGATAGCACAAATTTATTATCTTTAGTTCTGGAAGTCAGAAGTCCAAAGTCAGTCTCACTATGCTAAAGTCAAGGTGTCAGCAAGGCTGATTCTTGTTTGAGCCTCTAGGAAAGTAACTATTCTTTGTTTTTCCAGCTTCTAGAGGCTACCAATTTCCTTGGCTAGTGGCCACATCACACTAACCTCTGTTTCCATCTCATTTAATTCTCTTCATTTGGCTCTTTTACGAGGACTATGTGATTATATTGGGTCTACCTAGATAATCCAGAATAATCTCCCCATCTAAAAATGCTTAATTTAATCAGCTGTGAAAATGTCTTTAATTTGTATTTTATTATTTATGTATTTGTTTATTTATTTAAATAAAACAAATTTAAAATTTATAATGAAATTATGCAAAATCATGTGACACAACATGACGATAAATTAAACTTTACATAATGTTATAGTTAAAATACCACATTTGCAAAATCTCATTGCTAGGAATCATATTTACTTGGCATTTATCTTTTTTTGGGAAGTGCTGAATTTATATCATCTAAACTAGCACAGAGAAGAGAGTCAACATGGCAGAGAAGTAGGGGACTCGAAGTTCCCTTGTCTCTCAAACACAGCAGTATTGAGTCCAGAAGACTTGGAATTCTAGGAATCCGGGCTACAAGTGACAGAAACATCTCCAGGGGTCCACAGGGACAATCTGGTGAGCCATTGGTGCATGATTATGAATTGGGAGAATTAAAATGGTCAGCATAGGCACAGAGGGGAGGGATCCCCCTCTGTGGAGAGACAAAAGGAAGAGAGAGGCTGTGGAACTGTAGGATTATATTTGGACAAGGGAAAAACCACGGACTAGGGAACAGAAAAAAATGGAGAGAGAACGAATTTCTATAAGGAACCAATTTCTAACTTGTTCCAGTATTGTGGGGCTTTCTCTGGAATGGGACCTGTGGCCCTGTTCACACAGCTGGTGGGGGAGCCAGCCCAAGGCTCAGTAGTGAGCTCAGAGGTACAGTTGGAGACAGTAGTCCCCTCCCTTGAGTGCCGTGGGGAGAAGGTATATAGCTGCTCCAATGACAAAAGACCCTGCAGGCACCCACCATCCAGAGGCCTTTGGCAGCTGGGTGGGGTGACACTACCCCAGAACCATGGCCTGAGGAGCAGGATCCTTTAAGACATTGAGATTTGAATCCTAGCTGAGTGCCAGGTTAGTATGGGAAACAGTTCCATGGGGCACTGTGAGATAGGCCTGAATAGAGTGGTCTGGGACACGCGATCTAGAGAAGAGACTGGGGTATCACCATTTTTCTCCCCATCACCAACAAGGTGGGGCTCCAGGGAACAGGACAGCTGGCCCACAGGGTAGGCGGGACTCACCTACACCAAACCACACCCCTCTGTGCCTGGTAACTGTGTATCTACATGAGACAGTTCGTTCTGACTGAATCAGACAGCCCATCCTTCAGACCAGGGCAGCCACCAGTTCCAAGGCACCATCAGATATCAGTCCAGAGGTTTTGCATTTTCTGATTTGATTCTTGGTCAATTCTTACTATATATATATATTTTTTTCCCTCTTTCTTTCTTTTTCTTATTTCTTCCCTTCTCTATTCTGGTTATTGAGGTTGTTGGTTTGTTTAAGCTGACATTTAAAAAAAATTAATGTTTACCTATTTTCGAATGAGACAGAGATAAGAGTGTGAGCAGGGGACAGGCAGAGAGAGAGAGAGGGAGACACAGAATCTGAAGCAAGCTCCAGGTTCTGAGCTGTCAGCACAGAGACTGATGCAGTACCTGAACTCACAAGCTATGAGATCATGACCTGAGCCGAAGTTGCATGCTTAAGCAACAGAGCCACCCAGGTGCCCCTTAGGCAGATATTTTAATCTATTCTTTTTACATCTCTTCTGTATCTCCTTCTTTATTTTCCTCTCTCTCTGGGTTAAGCCATATAGTTTCTCTGATTCTCTGCCTGGTCAATTTTTCTTTTCTTTTTCCACATCCTTGTCATTTCTCTATTTGTATGGGATAAAGCTTCTTCCACCACCACCCCTTTTAAAATTTTTTCCAGGGTTACTTCAATGAACAAATCAAATAACACCTGATGGAAGGTCCAAACCACCACTACAAGTAGGGGGATAAAGCAACCAGAGTCACAACAACAGAGAACACACAACACACTCAACACACTTCTATAACACCTCCTGAGGGGCCAGGCCCTGGACAGTGTATGGCCCCTTTTTAATATAGTAGTGTTTGTAGGTGCAGGACACATAATAAGCTGTTTAAACACATAAGGGACAGAAAATAGCCAAAATGATGAAACAGAAGAATTCGCAAAAGAAATTCCAGGAAGAAATGACAGCTAGAGAATTGCTCAAAACATATATAAACAATATATCTGATCAAGAATTTAGAATAATAATTATAAGATTAATAGATGGGCTTGTAAAAAGCATAGAAGACAGCAGAGAATCTATTGCTGCAGAGATAAGGAACTAAGAAATTGTCATGACAAATTAAGAAATGTTCTAAATTAAGTGCAAAATAAACTGGATGCAGTGACAGCAAGGATGGAGGAAGCAGAGGGGAGAATAAGTGAAATAGAAGATAAAATTATGGAAAATGATGAAGCTGAGAAAAAGGGACATAAGAAAATACTAGACCATGAGGGGAGAATTAGAGAGCTAGGTGATTCAATGAAGCATAATAATGTCCATATCATAGGAGTTCCAGAAGAAGAAGAAAGAGAGAAAGGGGCAGAAGGTTTACTTGAACAAATGATAGCTGAGAACTTCCCTAATCTGGGGAAGGAAACAGACATCCAAATCCAGGAGTCACAGAGAACTCCCTTCATATATACAAGAATAGGTCTTCACCACAGCATATCATAGTGAAACTGGCAAAATACTAAGATAAAGAGAGAATTCTGAAAGCAGCTAGGGACAATGGGCCTTAACCTACAAGGGTAAACACAAAATGGTAGTAGCAGACCTGTCCACTGATACTTAATAGGCCAGAAGAGAGTGGCAGGAAATATTCAATGTGCTAATTAGGGAAAATATGCAGCCAAGAAGTCTTTATCCAGTAAGGCTGTCATTCAGAATAGAAGGAGAGATAAAGGATTCCTCAAACAATCAAAACTGAAGGAGTTAATGACCACTAAACCTGCCTGCAAGAGATCCTAAGGGGAACACTGTGAATGGAATGCTGAAAACTATAAAGGACCAGAGACATCACCATAAGCATGAAACCTACAGATAACACAGATACTAAATCCATATCTTTCAATAATAACTCTGAATGTAAATGGACTAAACGTCCCAATCAAAAGACATAGGGTATCAGAATTGATTAAAAAAAAAAAACAAGACCCATCTATTTTCTGTCTATAAGAGACCCATTTTAGACCTGAGAACACCTTCAGATTGAATGTGAGGGGTGGAGAACCATCTATCATGCTACTGGAAGTCAAAAGAAAGCTGTCCATACTTATATCAGACAAATTAGATTTTAAACTAAAGTCTGTAACAAGAGATGAAGAAGGGCATTATGTCATAATTACGGGGTTTATCCATCAAGAAGAATTAACAATTGTAACTATTTATGCCCTCATTTTGAAAGAACCCAAATATATAAATCAATGAATCACAAACATAAGCAATTATATTGATAAGATAACCACAATTGCTGAATACTTAAACAAATGGACTGATCATCTCCATCAATAAAGAAACAATGGCCTTGAATGATACACTGGACCAGATGGACTTGACAGGTGTATATTCAGAACTATTCATTCAAAAGCAGCAGAATAAACATTCTGCTCGAGTGCACATGGAACATTCTCCAAGATAGATCACATACTGGGTCACAAAAAGCCCTTAATAAAAATAAAAGAATTGAGATCATATTATGTATATTTTCAGATCACAATGCTATGTAACTTGAAAGCAACCATAAGAAAAAATATGGAAAGCCTACAAATGCATGGGGGTTAAAGAATATCCTACTAAAGAGTGAATAGGTTAACCAGGAAATTAAAGAAGAAATTTAAAAATGAATGGAAGCAAATGAAAATGAAAACACAACAATCCAAACCCTTTGGGATGCAGCAAAGGCAGTCCTAAGAGGAAAATACATTGCAATCTAGGCCTATCTTAAGAAACAAGAAAAATCCCAAATACAAAATCTAACCACACACCTAAAGGAACTAGAAGCAGAACAGCAAAGAAACCCCAAGGCCAGCAGAAGAGAAATAATAATATTAAAGCAGAAATAATATAGAATCAAAAAAAAAAAGAAAAGAAAAGTTAGAACAGATCAATGAATCTAAGAGCTTGTCTTTTGAAAAAAATAAATAAAATTGATAAACCCCTACTCAGACTTCTCAAAAAGAAGAGAGATAACTCAAATGGATAAAATCATGAGTGAAAGAGAGGAGATCACAACTAACACCACAGAAATACAAACAATTATCAAAGAATACTATAAAATGTATATGCCAATAAATTAGACAACCTGGAAGAAATGGACAAATTCCTAGACACCCAAATACTACCAAAACTCAAATGGGAAGAAGTAGAAAATTTGAACACACTCATAACCAGTGAAAAATTCAATCAGTTATCAAAATCTCCCAACAAATAAGAGTCCTGCACCAGATGGCTTCCAGGGGAATTCTACCAGACATTTTTCTTAATTTATTTTATTTTATTTTTTCATCAAAACATTGGTTATTAGTTTATTTTTTAAATATAATTTATTGTCAGATTGGTTTCCATAAAACACCCAGTGCTCATCCCAACAGGTGCCCTCCTCAATGCCCATCACCCACTTTCCCCTCTCTCTCACCCCCATCAACCCTTAGTTTGTTATCAGTATTTAAGAGTCTCTTATGGTTTGCTTCCCTCCCTCTCTGCAACTTTTTTTTCCCCCTTGCCTTCCCCCATGGTTCTCTGTTAAGTTTCTCAGGATCCACATATGAGTGAAAACATATGGTATCCGTCTTTCCCTGACTGACTTATTTCACTTAGCATAATACCCTCCGGTTCCACCCACATTGCTGGAAAAGGCCAGATTTAATTCTTTCTCATTGCCAAGTAGTATTCCATTGTATATATAAATCACATCTTCTTTATCAGTTCATCGATTGATGGACATTTAGGCTCTTTCCATAACTTGGCTATGTTGAAAGTGCTGCTATAAACATTGGGGTACAAGTGCCCCTGCATCAGCACTCCTGTATCCCTTGGGTAAATTCACAGCAGTGCTATTGCAGGGTCATAGGGTAGATCTATTTTTAATTTTTTGAGGAAACTCCACACTGTTTTCCAGAGTGGCTGCAACAGTTTGCATTCTCACCAACAGTGCAAGAGAGTTCCCATTTCTCCACATCCTCGCCAGCATCTATAGTTTCCTGATTTGTTCATTTTAGCCACTCTGCCCACTGTGAATTGGTATCTCAGTGTGGTTTTGATTTGTCTTTCCCTGATGAGGAGTGACGTTGAGCATGTTTTCATGTGTCTGTTGGCCATCTTCTACAAGATATTTAAAGCAGAGTTAATACCTATCCTTCTCAAGCTGCTCCAAAAAAATAGAAACAGTAGGGAAGCTTCCAGACTCATTCTATGAAGCCAGCATTACCTTGATTCCCAAAGCAGAGACCCCACTAAAAACGAGAATTACAGGCCAATATCCCTGATGAATATGGATGCAAAAATTCTCAACAAGAAACTAGCAAATTGAATTAAACAGTATATTAACAGAATTATTCACCATGATCAAGTGGGATTCACTACTGGGCTGTAGGGCTGGTTCAATATTTGCAAACCAATCAATGTGATACATCACATTAATAGAAGAAAAGATAAGAACCATATGATCCTGTCAATAGATGCAGAAAAAGCATTTGACAAAATGCAACATCCTTTCTTAATAAAAACCCTCAAGAAAGTCAGGATAGAAGGGAAATAACTTAACATCATAAAAGCCATATATGATAAGCCCCCAGCTAATATCATCCTCAATGGGGAAAAACTGAGAGTTTTCCCCCTGAGATCAGAAACATGACAGGGATGTCCACTCTCACCGCTGTTGTTTAACATAGTGTTGGAAGTTCTAGCATCAGCAATCAGACAACAAAATGAAATAAAAGGCATCCAATTTGCAAAGAAGAAGTCAAACTTTCAATCTTCACAGATGACATGATATTCTACCTGGAAAACCTGAAAAACTCCACCAAAACCTGCTAAAGATGATACATGAATTCACCAAAGTCTCAGGGTACAAAGTCAATGTACAGAAATCGGCTGCATTTCTATACACTAATAATGAAGCAACAGAAAGAGAAATCAAGAAATTGATCCCATTTACAATTGCACCAAGCACCATAAAATATCTAAGAATAAACCTAACCAAATATGTAAAAGATTTATATACTGAAAACTATAGAAAACTTATGAAAGTAATTGAAGAAGACACAAAAAAATGGAGAAACATTCCATGCTCATGGATTGGCAAAGCAAATATTATTAAAATGTCAATACTACCCAGAGCAATCCACACATTCAATGCAATCCCAATCAAAATTGCACCAGCATTCTTCTCAAAGCTAGAACAAACAATCCTAAAATTTATATGGAACCACAGAAGACCCTGAATAGCCAAAGTAATGTTGAAAAAGAAAACCAAAATGGTAGGTATTACAATCCCGGACTTTAGCCTCTACTACAAAGCTGTAATCATCAAGACAGTATGGTATTAGCACAAAAACAGACACATAGACCAATGGAACAGAATAGAGAACCCAGAATTCGACCCACAAATGTATGGCCAACTAATCTTTGAAAAAGCAGGAAAGAGCATCCGAGGGAAAAAAGACAGTCTCTTTAGCAAAGATTCTGGGAGAACTGGACAGCAACACTCAGAAGATTGAAACTAGACCACTTTCTTACACCATACAAAAACATAAACTGAAAATGGATGAAAGACCTAAACGTGAGACAAGAAAGTATCAAAACTCTGGGGGGAGAAAGCAGGTAACAACTTCTTTGACCTCAGCCACAGCACTTTCTTGCTCAACACATCTCCAAAGGCAAGGGAATTAAAAGCAAAAATGAACTATTGGGACCACATCAAGATAAAAAGCTTCTTCACTGCAAAAGGCATTGTCAACAAAACTAAAAGACCGCCAATGGGATGGGAAAAGATGTTTGCAAAAGACATATCAGATAAATTGGTTAATATCCAAAATCTATAAAAGAACTTACCAAAGTCAACACCTGAAAAAACCAAAAAATCCAGTGAAGAAATGGGCAGAAGACATGAATAGACACTTTTCCAAAGAAGACACTCAGATGGTCAACAGGCACGTGAAAAGATGCTCAACATCACTCCTCATCAGGGAAATACAAATCAAAACCACATTGTTTATATATTGCTTTCATCTGTTTTGAGCAAATACCTGGCTGAGATTTCTTCTTGATCTTTTTTTTTAAGTCTATTTATTTATTTCGAGAGAGAGAGAGAGACAGAGAGAGAGAACAAGTGAGGGAGGAATGGAAAGAGGAAGAGAGAATGAATCCCAAACAGGCTCCACAGTGTCACCACAGACGCTGATATGGGTCTTCAACTCACAAACCATGAGATCATGATGTGAGTCAAATTCAAGAGTTGGACGCTTAGCCAACTGAACCACGCAGGAACCCCTATCTTTTGGGGGAGAATTCCTCCATCTTGTCATTTTTTTCTAGGTTTCTCTCTTGTGTGTGTGATGAAAACTTGTTATGTTTTCTGCTCCTGAATATGATGTTATATTAAGAAGGGGTTATACACTGTTCAGGGCCTGATGCTTCAGGAAATGTTTCTGGTGTATGATACGTGCACTCTGTCTGCTGTTGTGACTTGGCTGCTCTTTCCCCCAACTTTAGTCCTCTGCAGATTTCCTCCCACTCCTTGCTTGCAGTGGGAGTGTTTGGACCTTTAACTAGATGTGCTTTGATTTGTTAAAATAAGCCTGATTAAAAAACAAAAACCGAAAAAACCCTGATTCAAACAAGAGAAATGGAAACAAAGCAAAAGAAAACAAAACAAAACAAAAAACAAAGATAAAAAGCCTATAAGCCTGTTTCCAAAGGAAAACAAAACAAAACAAAAAGAAACCGAAAGCCTGGTCCTATTTCCATCAGAACCAAAGCTGTTGCTTTGGAGCACTCTTTGATCAGTACATTTGGCGCTTGGTGCATGCTGGGGGCCTGTGTTGGTCTTCTGGAGGAGATGCCCGCTGTGCTGGCTCACAGTCAGACCTGTCCTAGGAAAGATGCCCCTGCAGGGCACAGGGGAATGGGGTTTGTTGTAGGTGGCTCTAGCCTCCAATGGGGGCACTATGTTGCCCACTGAAGTCCCGCCATGCTGGTGGGCATCACCCCAGTCTCTTGTCCCCAGAGGGGGAAGCTAGCACCTGCTGCTATTCAGGAAGACTTCACAGAAAAACAAACAACCTCTCCCTTATGTCTCAGGCCCCTGTCATATCCCTGCCCTCACTGTGTCTGTGCCTGGGCCATCACATCTGGTGCCACAGTTTTCCTGTGTTTTATCTCTGGCACATGGTTGGGATTTAAAAGTCCAAATCTTAAAGGACCTGGCAAGGCACAGACCCACTCCCCTCCTCTGTTTGTTTGTTTGTTTTTAACTTTTAAAATTTATTTTTGAGAGACAAAAAGAGACAGAGCATGAATGGGGGAGGAGCAGAGAAAGAGGGAGCCACAGAATCTGAAGCAGTCTCCAGGCTCTGAGCTGTCAGCACAGAGCCCAACACAGGGCTCGAACCCACGAACCGTGAGAGCATGACTTGCGCCGAAATAGGACGCTCAACGACTGAGCCACCCAGGCTCCCCTCCCCTCCTCTGTTTGAGAGCCTTGTGGCACTATGTCTGGTGCTGTTTTGTCCCAGAAAAAATTCACATGGCCACACAGGTGCCTGGAGTTTCTGATCAAGTACAGTGAAAAGCAGCAACCAGGTTATCTGCCCTCTGCTTAGACTTCTGTCCCTTGCTAATGAATAACCACTCAATAGTGCCGGGTCTTTTGTCCTTGGAGAGATAATATACCCTTTCCAAATGTACTCCAGGAAGGGGACTATTCTCTCTCATTGCAACTCAGGAGATCCCTACACCCTGCTGTCCACTCCCGGGCCTCCACCATTCTTTTTCCCAGGAGTACTGCTGCCCACCCAGCTCCAGTCTGGAGAATGGCACAAACTTCCAAAACCTCAGAATTTGAGCTCCACTGTTTATAAAACTTACAATAGTTCATTCCTCTTGATTCCCCAGTAAGTGTTTTTGAGGAAGTGTTTTTCTTCTGTGAACCCAACACACTGCTCTTTTTCCTTCTCTTTCTCTGTCTCTCTCCTCTCTGTGAAGAGGGCTGCCTCCTCTCCATGGCACCGTGGCTTTTCTCCACCAATTCATGTCTCTAAACCTTATACCTGTCTTATTCTCGCCCTTTAATTGTGCAGATTGTTCTTTTAATCCTCAGATCGATTCCCTAGATGTTCAAAATGGTTTCATGTTAATCTAGCTGTGTTCAAGGGTTGAAGAAATTCCAAGGTCCCACTCCTCCTCTGCCATCATAACTCTCCCTTGAAAGTCTCTTTTTTTAATGTAAGGAAATATATCCATAAGTTCCTGGAATTAGGACAAAGGCATTCTTGTTGAGCCATTGTTCCACAATAACTTATGAAAAAATACTTTCTAAATTAAAAGCAAAATGTAAATGTTAAATTTTATTATTTTCATGTCAAGTAACCAAAGAATCACTAATAAGATATAGACACTAAAGGGTAATATTCATAGTCTTGTTTAACTTGATATTATGTTCACTGCTATTTTGGACTTCAGAGAAATCCTAATAATGAATGTGTGGGAAAATACCATGGTTCTCACTCTATAGAAGCAGAAATAGGTACAGTTTGTTCTAGTCACTTGCTTAGGTTGCATGTGTAATTAGAGACATATTAGAGCTAAAACCCAGATTCCTAAAACCTAGTCAAGTGTATTATTCATTATTCTCCAATATTTTTCTTAAGAGAAAAAAAAATACATCAACCATTAGAGCTAGAAAAGATGGTCTAAGAAGTCTGAGCCCAATAACACTAGTTAACTCTTCAAGTCAGGACATATGGCATATTTATCTTTGCATCTGCAGGAGTAAACAGTGACTGGCTCATAGTAGGTGCTTAAGTAAAGTATGATAGGGAATAATGATGAACTGAAAATTTGGATTATACACATAAGTTTGTCTGTAATTTTCCCTATACATTTGATTTATTTAGTAATGATATGTGATGTTTAGTGAAACTGAAATATTAACTTAAAAGGGAATTATTAATACTTACAGATATTTTACTTCGCTTTCCTGATTGGACACCTTCCTATACATTTATTTCCTGCTGGCAGCAAAACATGAAAAATCAAAGTCAGAGTAAAACTGAAAACAAAAACTAAATAATCCTTACTAGATATTTCATGTTTAGCTAAGATTCTGTAACATCACCACTTCCTCATCAGGTAGTTATGATGGAGAGTTCCTTCAAAGATTCTCTATATTTACTTGTAATTTACTTGTGTTGAAAATAAGATCAATGCAAATTTTAGGACTTTAATAACAGAACAAATTGTTCAGTGAACCAATTTCTCTACCTTCTCTGTGATTTTCACTGCAGGCAACAAAGAGCTATTTAAGGGTGTGTTACATATTTCCCCCATGAATTCTCTGTGCCAATCTGTAGTATATTGTATGTTGTATGACTTTGTTTCCTGCAGTCTTCCTATTTTTGAATGCCTTTAGCACCTCTGATCATTAAAGCACAGTATACTTTATTATTTCTCTGATTTGGACATTGGCCCCAAGACTTGCTTTGACAAGTAGATTATGGGTGGTTGTAGTGTCTTCAGAAAGTATAAATGTGCTTGTATAGTATGACCTGGTCCTTTCACTTCTGCTATTCTAGAGAACATACCTTAGGTAGCCTCATAACCAAGCAAGATAAATACACATAACACAGACATGGGCCCCATCCACAGACTGGATCTAAGCTGAATGTAACCACTGACTGAGGCACATTTGCCCATCCAGTGGCCCAGCTGGTATTACCCAAGCTTCTTCCAATTCACATATCTGTGAACATGAAAAAAACATGTTTGCTATAATAAACCACTGAATTTGGGTTGATTTTTAAAGAGCATTTTTGCTTTAAAAACTGACTGATGAATCAACCTTTCCAAATTAAATTCAAAGTTTACCCAGGCTGGCTAGTAAATTCCTATCCTCATTCCTCTCTCTCTTCCCATAGTCTATGACCCTAGCTTCTGTTAGAGCAAAGCTACACTTCATTTGCTTTTAAGATCTCTTCCTCAAAATGTTGAGGGAAAAAGCTGACATTTAGAGATAATTTGAATGTTAACTGTAGTGAAAGAGCTATTATTTGCATTCTTTTTATTTTTCTTTTCATGAAAGTCTGAAAATTACCTAAATAATGAATTATATTTCAGGTTATGACTGGGTGGTATGCAATATCTTGCTCAATATATTGCCTTTTTGCTATTTATGACAAAGTAAAGAGTGATCTCCGGATTTAGAATGTCAGTCTTCTCCTCATTGTTTGAATTTTCCAAAGTTCTATCTTCCTGCCCCATGAAGTGAGCCAAGGAAGACAAATGACAAATGAGAAATATTGATCCAGCATGAATGTGTTATACATTTGCTTCACCATTTTTTAGTCCTTGTTCAGACTTTACAGTGTGGAATATAATTAATGTAAAAATATCTCTATCATTTTAGGTCATAAATTATTTTATTACATTGAATACTGCTTTTTAATGATTAGAATAAAATTTCTACTAATTTGTCTGTATATTCACCATTATAAATCCACTGATTATATCTGTTGACTATTGATCTGCAAAGACTTTTCTGTTTGCTGGGACACAATATGTCCATGTTTTGTTGGTGATTCTTCAATGTAGACTAACAAAGTCTTATGCAAATTATTTGATTCCAAGGCAGCATTTGTATTTTTTTGTCATAAAAATATTAATCTCCTTCCCATATTATAGCTATTACTTTTCTCCTATGCCCTAAAAGGCCCATATCTAATGTATATCAAATGCTATTTTTGAAGCCCTTAATCCTTAACTATCTGATTCAAAGATACTGATTCTCTCAAATATTTTTTGGTAAATTACAGTAATATAATTTATTTTTGCAGTAGGTTCTATTTGCTTCTAGAAGATTCCAGGTAAAGGAAAGATCTTATATCTTATTGTTTATGTTCAGATTTCATACATAATCTCTGTGAAATGGTTGGATTATCATATGCTTTAAAACTCTCTCACTAATCAAGCATGAGAAGCCAAAAAAATTTATACTGCACAGATGGGCAGTTAATTTCTTTCCCATTGAGCTTGCAATGTGCTCCATGATGTTGCAGCAGCTGTGATGAGAATGGTGGATGTCCCCAATCTATGCTTCATTTAACTTCAGGAATTCTAAAAGATTGCATTGTGTAGAAAATAAAAATGTATTTTAAAGCAATGGGGCTTGGTGTCCTGAAGCAGCATTTCTTTTTTAACAACTGAAGTTTTAGCGCAAATGTTGGCACTTGTATATTTCTTTCTTTTGACAACTTTACCATCAAATTAGGTTGTATTTCATCACTAAATACATACTGTCGACCTAGTCCTAGACACTTTATGAAAATAAATGGGGTTTTGATGCAGGGAATGGAAGAATTGTATGGGAAATATTGTGTTTCTATTGTTTACCACTCGTTTATTTTTCACAGACACTGATAATACCACATTATATTTGTATAGTACTTTTTGTACTCAAAAGCATTCCACTGTCAAATGGGAATAAAAATGTTTGTCCTACCTTCTTCAGAGAACTGATGATGTGATTACCTGATATAAAGGAAATGAAAAAAATGCTTTCTAAAGTAAAGAGTACTATGAGTGGGATTATCATTGTCATCATGCCTGAGGAGAATTTTATAGTCAGTAAAAAAATGTAGAGGCTTTCAAGTAAGACCTCACTTCAGTTCTGTTGCTATAAGTTATAATATGTGTAAAAGTTGGTAATTTCATTACTTTTACAGTGAACCTATGTTTTTTGTGGAAAAAAATTAAATTAGAAACCAACAAGGTGTGTGTCTGCATGTGTGTATGTGAACACACTTTAAAATTATAGTTTATATGCGAAAAAAGTGCAAAGTTTGATGTTGGGTTAATATTTGATAGTAATTTAAAAATTTAGACACCACAAAAGCCATTATTTAAAAGTATTAAGTCGGGGCACCTGGATGGCTCAGTTGGTTAAGCGTTTGACTTAGGCTCAGGTCATGATCTCATGGTCTTGAGTTTGAGCCCCACATTGGGTTCTGTGTTGACAACTCAGAGCCTGGAGCCTGCTTCGGAATCTGTGTCTCCCTTTCTCTCTGCCCCTGTCCTGCTAGCACTCACACTCTCCCTCTCTCTCAAAAGTAAATAAATGTTTAAAAATAAAAAAGGAAATAATCCCTGTTAAATTTCAAACTTCTGGAGAACACTTAAGACTTAACCATATCATCCTCTTCCATTCTTCAAGAATTCGTCAAGTCACTTCAACCCCAAGAAGAAAAAAGGTTATTCAGGCTTTATGATAGTGAAAGATTTGAACTACCATGATGATGGACATTGTTAGAATTTGGAATATACCTAGTTATGGTCCCTTTTGAGCCTTCCTCCAACGTAACCAGAATGGTAAAATGTAGTTGTTATTTTCTTTGATTTCCTTTTTTTGAGACCTGTTTTGCCTTTAAACTTTTCTCTCCACATAATGGAGAGGAAATCAAGGGCTCATTTTTCCATAGAAGGTGCTCACTAATTTTTTATATTCCTTTAGTTGTAATCAATTCCCTTTCTTGCTTTCTCATTTCCACAAGTCTCAAGGGGACATAGACCAAGGTCTTCTTTTAGAAAACAAAAACAAAAACAAAAAAACAGCCCTACTATCTTTTCTTTCATCTTCCCTTAAATTCCAGGCTCAAAGGTCTGGAGTTGATGGATTAAACCCCTTTCTTCTGTGGTGTGGAGGATATGCTTAGATCAATCATTGTATCCTCTCCTTCTTCTCAGTTTTCTATTTACCAATCAAGCTTTAGGCTTTATTATTTCCTTACTCTCTGATGCAACTATTCTCTTATTTGTTTACATGCTTAATGTCTATCTCCCCTTTTCTTCCCACTAAAATATAAACTCCAGAAAGGCAGGGGTTTTCATATATTTTTTCCTATTTCTCAGAAGAGTGCTAGTAAGTGGCAGGTACAAAATAAGTAGTTGATGTAAAAATAAATCAGTTATTAAATGCAAATCTTGGATTTCAATTTAAAGAAAAGACATATTTCCAGATTTTGGCCTGCCCATTATAGTCATTTTCATGTTCTGTCTAAGAACACTGGAACTCTACCATAGAGTTAAGCCAATCTCAGCTAATAATAAATTACTGCTTTACTTTCTTTGTGATTTTCTCTTTCAGGATGCTTGCAGTTTATGCCAACTAAAAGTGGTAGGACAAAAGATCAAGATAATACCACATTGATATTACTACCTAGTAGTACATCAATCCATTATTTTCAAAAATAACATAATTTTCCTGATGACAAAAGAGATTATAATCATTTTATAAAACAAATAAAAAAATTAAAGTGTAGGAAAAGTACACATAATCCTAATACAGGGGAAAGACAAAATACTTTTTATTTCAGGAATTTTTCCTAGGAATATTTTCAATGTCAAGTTAGGTTCATAATTTTTGTTATTGTAAGTATTCTTTCCATAATATCAGGAATGCTATGCCTTGTCATTTGCTTTATATAACATTAATTGTAAAGTTTGCATAGGGCACCAAATTACTAGCCCTACTGTATTTCAGTTAATTCTTTAATGTTAGAAAATTGTTTTTTTTTGTTTGTTTGTTTTATGCTCTCATTTTCATCGTTTGTTATCAATGTTTAATTAGAAATTATCTAGGAAAAACTCCTTGATCTTACAGAGAATAAAGATTAGGTCCATGTAGATTGAAGTTAACTACCCAAGCATCATAGTTTCAGAAACTTAGAATTTGAACTCAAGCTTTTACATCTTATTCCAATAGTCTTTAAAAAAATGCACATAAGGGATGCTTGGGTGGCTCAGTTTGTTGAGCATCAGACTCTTGATTTCATCTCAGGTCATGATCCCAGGATGGTGATATCAAGCCCCGCATCATGCTCCACACTGAGCATGGAGTCTGCTTAAGATTCTCTTACTCTCTCTGCCCCTCTCTCTCACTTGCTTGCTCTCTGTCTCTAAAAAAAAAAAAAAAGTACACATGGTCATGAACAATAAGTGGCATACTTATTTTTAACATTAAGTTAAATTGTTCTCTGTGGGTTTTTTTTCTTTTTGTTTTTGTTTTTTTATGTTGAAGAAACCAGTGAAGGTAATACTGGAAACCTCTTATAACTGTTGGGGAAGTTTGAGTCAAATTTTTTCACATCAAGATTTTTATTTTTAATGAAAACATATAATAAAAATGTATTTATAAAATTAATTGTGTTTAAAATAAGCCAATAAAAATATGACTACTCAGAGATTTTGAAGGGGGTGGCTTCTGTTCAGCCAGGTGGTCAAGCATGTTTGGGAATGTCAGGAGAGACCACCTTGTGAGAGAAGACAGAAAGGAGGCTTATAGGCACTGCAGTAAGCCTGTATTAGTTCCTCAGCCTATGTCTTATAGCCATGGATGAAGAATGGTATTATCCTGCTATATGGAATGCATAAGAATTCATGGATGAGGAAAAGAATAACCACATTCATTTTAAAATGAGTATGTTCGGTTATATGTACATGTGTATGTGAGTGTATGTAATGTTTGTATATATATAAGAAAGTTATGCATACACATTTATACATGTTAACAACAACAACAACAACAAAACCCTTATGTTTAAAAATACTGATTTAGATAGAATAAATATGTATTTTGCTTTAATAGTGTTATACTATTTTAATTCCACTGGATATTACTTAATAAATTTTGAAGGGAAATGAAAATGAAGAGAGATTCTAGAAAATCGATTGTAAATAATAATTTAAAAGAAAACACTAAATGTTGAGGTCTTCTTGTGTTCATTGTATTTGAAAATGAATACAGTTTAAACTAATAGTTCTTTAAATTAATTCTAAATTATAAGGAAACCCCATAGATATCATTAGGGCATACATATTATTGTTATGTGAGTTTCTCTAGATGGATGTTATAAGAATAATTACCAAAGGAACCGATGGCAATAAGGTCCTAATTTTTAAATGTTGCTGACATATTTTAATTTGTAATTTTACCTAAACTTGGGCAAGCCTGAAAGTAAATGTTGAAAGTAGTCTCCAAAGCCAAACAGGTGTTCTGGTCAATAGCTCAACTTTGTTGAAATTCAGTGAGAGTCTTGAAAACTAATTAAACATTTGAAAAAGAAACACTCCCTTATGAGAGCTTCACTTTTCCTGTGAAGCCTTTTTGGAACTGCCATATTCAGAGCTGGAAAAACTAAACACCTGCTTTAAGGGACTCATGAATGTTTAATACTGATGAATAGATTACTCCAGTGGGATCCAGGCAAACACAGCAGATCAAGTAAACATGAAAACAAAATACTCCCTTCTCCAGAGGAATTTCCTTATGCGGCCTTCCTTCAGTCTATTTTTCTACTTAATACTTGTATTTTCTATTATTCGTGATTTCATATATATGTTATTGCATATTCTTGCAAAGCAATGAGCATATATATTAACCATAAATAAGACCATTTGAAAAGACTTTAATCACTTTCTTAATCTGTTAATAATTTACATATTATGCATTAATTAATATTTCTTGTTTAAAAGTTAATTTCACGTCATTTTAGTAGCTGAAGTTAATTCTAAGGAAATCATTTTTTCCCAGTGTAAAATATAATATTTTCTTTAAATAATGATTCTTAAAAGTACCTTAAGTATGCCTAAGTAACTTTTGGAAGGGGAAGAACTATACACTCAATGGGTGATTTTATTTATGTATAAACTATGGATCCCACTTTATTTGAGCAGAATTAATGTGTATCATGTAAGCATTGTGAAAAGCTGACAAAATGCATGATTGGAGGATTGAAAACTCCTGTATGAAATATTAGATAGATGATAGATAGATAAATAGGTAGATAGGTAGATACATACATACATCTTTACTTAGACTTACTTATAAACTTAGTACAATTTCAATCAACCAGATTATTTTGTGCTGTTTTATTTTACAATCCGTCCCTCAATCTACTTACCAGCAATTTGTAATTTCAAAGGAGTAGGAGAAGGGAATTTTGAGGGTGATGGAATCACATATGTCCCAATTATAGTGGTGGTTACAGAAATCTACACATGATGGTAAAGATGCACACTAAAGAGTATTCAGATTTTCTATATGTTCATTAGAAAATAATTAAATAATTATCATTTACAGTTTTTCAGTTGGCCAAATATGATTTTGTACCTTTGAATAAATTACTCAACTTCTCTAGCCAGAGTTTCTGAGTAACTGAGAATAATGGCATTATTTTTAAAGGACTGCTATTTCTAAAATATATTGTCTCCTTATCTTATCCTTCTGTCTTCTTTGGTTAGTCTTATTTATTCGGTAAGTACAGAGAGATGCATTGTTTATATTTCTCAGGAGAAATTCAATTGATCCACTTGTTGCTGTTAATGCAGTCTATATAGCTACCTTGTTTTTCTCAGGGAACCAATTTTGTTGGAATCCCCATGATTTTATATAGCAGAGTGGGTGCTTTGCAAACAATGCATACAGATTAGAAGTTAACATAATTGCTAAATCTCTTTCTATAAAAATATAATGATGACAGACTAAAATACTCTAATTATACCTTTCAATGTGGAATTGATATGCTTAAATGAGCAATTTTGAAATAAGTCAAGGAGCCATCCTAAAATTTATTAGGCCATACTGAATCATATTTTCCTAATTCAAGTATAATAAAATGTCTTAACTTTTTTTATTGACAATGCAGACATAAAAATCCCTTCTCAAAACAATGATCCTCAGGTGTCATATATCTAAATTTAGATAGATACCCAACATGTTTATTTAGCCTTCTCGCAATTACAAGGAACCATGTGCCTCTTACTGATTTAATATGAGAGGTGTAGAATATCTCTGCAGTGAAGGGTGATTATTATATTTCTTTCATGAGTATGAAAGTCTCATAACTCACAGACATCACAAAGCGCCTACGGAGTTTGTGAGTTATTAAGGTCAGCCATGGGAATAAAGAAGATCATCACTTTTTACCAGTGAAATATTCAATTTATTTTATGAGAAAACCTTTTTTTTTATTGATTACCAGTTCAAGAATGGCAGAAACTAATAAAGCATCCATGGACTTTTCTGTCCATTTGTCCATCATTATTGACCATTATCAGACTATGCCCTTGATTTTTTTAGCGATGGTCACACACTCAAGCCATAGCAGAGAAGAATAAAGATTTCTTTCATTTAAATTTGTGAATTAAAAAAAATTTAAGTATAAAATGACTGTTCTCTGCTTTACTCATTAATTTATCTTCAGGGAATAGGTAAGAAACAATACTGGCCTACTATGTCAGGGACATAAGGATGTAGTTTCTGGCTTTCTAATAGGCTTTCCTTCAACAGCAAAGGCAGTAAAACAAATAAATATCAAGGACCAGTGAAGAATTCTTGACTCCAACATCTAAAGTACTTTGTTTAAAATATGAAATTCATCTTGATAAGCTTCTGTTTGTAAAAACCCCCAAAAAATTCTGTTTGTGAATTCACAAAAAAGAAAAAGAAAAGAAAAGAAAAGAAAAGAAAAGAAAAGAAAAGAAAAGAAAATGAGCATGATAAAAGAACCTTACATTTCCTGAATAGCAAATGAATTGTATGGGTGAGAAAGTGTGTGTATATGTTTGTGCTCCACTCACTTACAATGCTAAGACTATATAAAATTTAGAAAAGCATGATACCAAAGAAAATTTAGGTAATCTCAGAAATCAGTGCTATTTTTTCACCAATATGCACTTATTACTTATGGTAACTATTTTGTTTTTCTTGTATTCATTTATTAATTGTTGATTCATTCAACTTTTATTCATTCATTTCTTAGATAGGTCTTTATTTCATTGAGAAAAATTTCTCTCCGAGAAGTTTTTATTCCCTGGAAATAGTTCTATTCCTTATCAGTATTTCAACAATTCTTATTTTATCTTCTCAAATATTAGAATAATAATATTATTTTCTCAAATTTATCCTTTTCATAATAAAAAGTTACAAGGTCAAGATTTCCTTATTTAACTTAGTTTGAAGTTCCCTCATTGTTCTGCTTATTTCTCTTATTCATTCATCTATTTTTTTTTTTATGAAATTTATTGACAAATTGGTTTCCATACAACACCCAGTGCTCATCCCAAAAGGTGCCCTCCTCAAACCCATCACCCACCCTCTCCTCCCTCCCACCCCCCATCAACCCTCAGTTTGTTCTCAGTTTTTAACAGTCTCTTATGCTTTGGCTCTCTCCCATTCTAACCTCTTTTTTTTTTTTTCCTTCCCCTCCCCCATGGGTTCCTGTTAAGTTTCTCAGGATCCACATAGGAGTGAAACCATATGGTATCTGTCTTTCTCTGTATGGCTTATTTCACTTAGCATCACACTCTCCAATTCCATCCACGTTGCTACAAAAGGCCATATTTCATTTTTTCTCATTGCCACGTAATATTCCATTGTGTATATAAACCACAATTTCTTTATCCATTCATCAGTTGATGGACATTTAGGCTCTTTCCATAATTTGGCTATTGTTGAGAGTGCTGCTATGAACATTGGGGTACAAGTGGCCCTATGCATCAGTACTCCTGTATCCCTTGGATAAATTCCTAGCAGTGCTATTGCTGGGTCATAGGGTAGGTCTATTTTTAATTTTCTGAGGAACCTCCACACTGCTTTCCAGAGCGGCTGCACCAATTTGCATTCCCACCAACAGTGCAAGAGGGTTCCCGTTTCTCCACATCCTCGCCAGCATTTATAGTCTCCTGATTTGTTCATTTTGGCCACTCTGACTGGCGTGAGGTGATACCTGAGTGTGGTTTTGATTTGTATTTCCCTGATAAGGAGCGACGCTGAACATCTTTTCATGTGCCTGTTGGCCATCCGGATGTCTTCTTTAGAGAAGTGTCTATTCATGTTTTCTGCCCATTTATTCACTGGGTTATTTGTTTTTCGGGTGTGGAGTTTGGTGAGCTCTTTATAGATTTTGGATACTAGCCCTTTGTCCGATATGTCATTTGCGAATATCTTTTCCCATTCCGTTGGTTGCCTTTTAGTTTTGTTGGTTGTTTCCTTTGCTGTGCAGAAGCTTTTTATCTTCATAAGGTCCCAGTAATTCACTTTTGCTTTTAATTCCCTTGCCTTTGGGGATGTGTCGAGTAAGAGATTGCTACGGCTGAGGTCAGAGAGGTCTTTTCCTGCTTTCTCCTCTAAGGTTTTGATGGTTTCCTGTCTCACATTTAGGTCCTTTATCCATTTTGAGTTTATTTTTGTGAATGGTGTGAGAAAGTGGTCTAGTTTCAACCTTCTGCATGTTGCTGTCCAGTTCTCCCAGCACCATTTGTTAAAGAGACTGTCTTTTTTCCATTGGATGTTCTTTCCTGCTTTGTCAAAGATGAGTTGGCCATACGTTTGTGGGTCTAGTTCTGGGGTTTCTATTCTATTCCATTGGTCTGTGTGTCTGTTTTTGTGCCAATACCATGCTGTCTTGATGATGACAGCTTTGTAGTAGAGGCTAAAGTCTGGGATTGTGATGCCTCCTGCTTTGGTCTTCTTCTTCAAAATTCCTTTGGCTATTCGGGGCCTTTTGTGGTTCCATATGAATTTTAGGATTGCTTGTTCTAGTTTCAAGAAGAATGCTGGTGCAATTTTGATTGGGATTGCATTGAATGTGTAGATAGCTTTGGGTAGTATTGACATTTTGACAATATTTATTTTTCCAATCCATGAGCAGGGAATGTCTTTCCATTTCTTTAAATCTTCTTCAATTTCCTTCATAAGCTTTCTATAGTTTTCAGCATACAGATCCTTTACATCTTTGGTTAGATTTATTCCTAGGTATTTTATGCTTCTTGGTGCAATTGTGAATGGGATCAGTTTCTTTATTTGTCTTTCTGTTGCTTCATTGTTAGTGTATAAGAATGCAACTGATTTCTGTACATTGATTTTGTATCCTGCAACTTTGCTGAATTCCTGTATCAGTTCTAGCAGACTTTTGGTGGAGTCTATCGGATTTTCCATGTATAATATCATGTCATCTGCAAAAAGCGAAAGCTTGACTTCATCTTTGCCAATTTTGATGCCTTTGATTTCCTTTTGTTGTCTGATTGCTGATGCTAGAACTTCCAGCACTATGTTAAACAGCAGCGGTGAGAGTGGGCATCCTTGTCGTGTTCGTGATCTCAGGGGAAAAGCTCTCAGTTTTTCCCCATTGAGGATGATGTTAGCTGTGGGCTTTTCATAAATGGCTTTTATGATCTTTAAGTATGTTCCTTCTATCCCGACTTTCTCAAGGGTTTTTATTAAGAAAGGGTGCTGGATTTTGTCGAAGGCCTTTTCTGCATCGATTGACAGGATCATATGGTTCTTCTCTCTTTTTTTGTTAATGTGATGTATCACGTTGATTGATTTGCAAATGTTGAACCAGCCCTGCATCCCAGGAATGAATCCCACTTGATCATGGTGAATAATTCTTTTTATATGCCGTTGAATTCGATTTGCTAGTATCTTATTGAGAATTTTTGCATCCATATTCATCAGGGATATTGGCCTGTAGTTCTCTTTTTTTACTGGGTCTCTGTCTGGTTTAGGAATCAAAGTAATACTGGCTTCATAGAATGAGTCTGGAAGTTTTCCTTCCCTTTCTATTTCTTGGAATAGCTTGAGAAGGATAGGTATTATCTCTGCTTTAAACGTCTGGTAGAACTCCCCTGGGAAGCCATCTGGTCCTGGACTCTTATTTGTTGGGAGATTTTTGATAACCGATTCAATTTCTTCGCTGGTTATGGGTCTGTTCAAGCTTTCTATTTCCTCCTGATTGAGTTTTGGAAGAGTGTGGGTGTTCAGGAATTTGTCCATTTCTTCCAGGTTGTCCAATTTGTTGGCATATAAGTTTTCATAGTATTCCCTGATAATTGCTTGTATATCTGAGGGATTGGTTGTAATCATTCCATTTTCATTCATGATTTTATCTATTTGGGTCATCTCCCTTTTCTTTTTGAGAAGCCTGGCTAGAGGTTTGTCAATTTTGTTTATTTTTTCAAAAAACCAACTCTTGGTTTCGTTGATCTGCTCTACAGTTTTTTTAGTTTCTATATTGTTTATTTCTGCTCTGATCTTTATTATTTCTCTTCTTCTGCTGGGCTTAGGCTGCCTTTGCTGTTCTGCTTCTAGTTCCTTTAGGTGTGCTGTTAGATTTTGTATTTGGGTTTTCTTGTTTCTTGAGATAGGCCTGGATTGCATTGTATTTTCCTCTCAGGACTGCCTTTGCTGCGTCCCAAAGCGTTTGGATTGTTGTATTTTCATTTTCGTTTGTTTCCATATATTTTTTAATTTCTTCTCTAATTGCCTGGTTGACCCACTCATTCGTTAGTAGGGTGTTCTTTAACCTCCATGCTTTTGGAGGTTTTCCAGACTTTTTTCTGTGGTTGATTTCAAGCTTCATAGCATTGTGGTCTGAAAGTAAGCATGGTATAATTTCAATTCTTGTAAACTTATGAAGGGCTGTTTTGTGACCCAGTATATGATCTATCTTGGAGAATGTTCCATGTGCACTCGAGAAAAGTATATTCTGTTGCTTTGGGATGCAGAGTTCTAAATATATCTGTCAAGTCCATCTGATCCAATGTCTCATTCAGGGCCCTTGTTTCTTTATTGACCGTGTGTCTAGATGATCTATCCATTTCTGTAAGTGGTGTATTAAAGTCCCCTGCAATTACCACATTCTTCTCAATAAGGTTGCTTTTGTTTATGAGTAATTGTTTTATATATTTGGGGGCTCCAGTATTCGGCGCATAGACATTTATAATTGTTAGCTCTTCCTGATGGATAGACCCTGTAACTATTATATAATGTCCTTCTTCATCTCTTGTTACAGCCTTTAATTTAAAGTCTAGTTTGTCTGATATAAGTATGGCTACTCCAGCTTTCTTTTGGCTTCCAGTCGCATGATAAATAGTTCTCCATCCCCTCACTCTCAATCTAAAGGTGTCCTCAGGTCTAAAATGAGTCTCTTGTAGACAGCAAATAGATGGGTCTTGTTTTTTTATCCATTCTGATACCCTGTGTCTTTTGGTTGGCGCATTTAATCCATTTACATTCAGTGTTATTTATAGAAAGATATGGGTTTAGAGTCATTGTGATGTCTGTATGTTTTATTCTTGTAGTGATGTCTCTGGGACTTTGTCTCACAGGGTCCCCTTTAGGATCTCTTGTAGGGCTGGTTGAGTGGTGACAAATTCCTTCAGTTTTTGTTTGTTTGGGAAGACCTTTATCTCTCCTTCTATTCTAAATGACAGACTTGCTGGATAAAGGATTCTTGGCTGCATATTTTTTCTGTCTAGCACCCTGAAAATCTCATGCCAATTCTTTCTGGCCTGCCAAGTTTCAAAAGAGAGATCAGTCACGAGTCTTATAGGTCTCCCTTTATATGTGAGGGCACGTTTACCCCTTGCTGCTTTCAGAATTTTCTCTTTATCCTTGTATTTTGTCAGTTTCACTATGATATGTCGTGCAGAAGATCGATTCAAGTTACGTATGAAGGGAGTCCTCTGTGCCTCTTGGATTTCAATGCCTTTTTCCTTCCCCAGTTCAGGGAAGTTCTCAGCTATTATTTCTTCAAGTACCCCTTCAGCACCTTTCCCTCTCTCTTCCTCCTCTGGGATACCAATTATGCGTATATTATTTCTTTTTAGTGTATCACTTAGTTCTCTAATTTTCCCCTCATACTCCTGGATTTTTTTATCTTTTTCTCAGCTTCCTCTTTTTCCATAACTTTATCTTCTAGTTCACCTATTCTCTCCTCTGCCTCTTCAAGCCGAGCTGTGGTGGTTTCCATTTTGTTATGCATTTCGTTTAAAGCGTTTTTCAGCTCTTCGTGACTGTTCCTTAGTCCCTTGATCTCTGTAGCAAGAGATTCTCTGTTGTCCTGTATACTGTTTTCAAGCCCAGCGATTAATTTTATGACTATTATTCTAAATTCACTTTCTGTTATATTATTTAAATCCTTTTTGAACGGCTCATTAGCTGTTGTTATTTCCTGGAGATTCTTCTGAGGGGAATTCTTCCGCTTGGTCATTTTGGATAGTCCCTGGCGTGGTGAGGACCTGCAGGGCACTTCCCCTGTGCTGTGGTGTATAACTGGAGTTGGTGGGCGGGGCCACAGTCAGACCTGATGTCTGCCCCCAGCCCACCGCTGGGGCCACAGTCAGACTGGTGTGTGCCTTCTCTTCCCCTCTCCTAGGGGTGGGATTCACTGTGGGGTGGTGTGGCAAGTCTGGGCTACTTGCACCCTGCCAGGCTTGTGATGCTGGGGATCTGGCGTATTAGCTGGGGTGGGTAGGCAAGGTGCACGGGGGCAGGAGGGGCAGGCTTAGATCGCTTCTCCTTAGGTGATCCACTTCAGGAGGGGCCCTGTGGCAGCGGAAGGGAGTCAGATCCGCTGCCGGAGGTTTGGCTCCGCAGAAGCGCAGAGTTGGGTGTTTGCGCGGAGCGAGCAGGTTCCCTGGCAGGAACCGGTTCCCTTTGGGATTTTGGCTGGGGGATGGGCGGGGGAGAAGGCGCTGGCGAGCGCCTTTGTTCCCCACCAAACTGAGCTCTGTTGTCAGGGGGCTCAGCAGCTCTCCCTCCCTTTGTCCTCCATCCTTCCCGCTTTCCGAGCAGAGCTGTTAACTTATGACGTCCCAGACGCTAAGTCGCGCTTGTTGTGGGAACACAGTCCGTCAGGCCCCTCCGCTTTTGCAAGCCAGACTCGGGGGCTCTGCTTGGCCGGCGAGCCGCCCCTCCGCCCCGGCTCTCTCCCGCCAGTCCATGGAGCGCGCACCGCCTCGCCGCCCTTCCTACCCTCTTCCGTGGGCCTCTCATCTGCGTTTGGCTCCGGCGACTCTGTTCTGCTACTCCTCTGGTGGTTTTCTGGGTTATTTAGGCAGGTGTAGATGGAATCTAAGTGATCAGCAGGACGTGCGGTGAGCCCAGCGTCCTCCTAAGCCGCCATCTTGCCCGAAAAAAAAAAAAAAAAACTTATTTCTCTTATTCAGTTTAGTTCTTGCAATGATATTCTAAAGTTAAAGTTTCTATGTGGGGCACAGACATATGATACATGTGAATTTCAAAAGCAAATGCAATATGTAGATTGTCAAAACAAATTGAAGAGAGTTTGTTCCAGGATTCTTGTCGACTCTTAAACAGTTTCCCTTACATGAAGAATAATTAAAACTCAAGAGAGTAGCAGAAGGGAAGGTTGTGAAGACACTTATTTGTTAACAGGGAATAGGTTTGTTTTAGATTTTGCTTACTGCAGTCACCTGGAGGGGAGAAGCAAGGTCAGTGGAAGGAAATTTAGCAAACCAGGGGAAGTCCTGGGGCTAGGAAGAGAAATGTTCACAGCCACAAAGACTCACTCTCTTGGGTAAGAACTGTTCATGGATGTGCCAGTGATGGAGATCTCCATCTCAAAAAGCTCTCAAAAACACCGTGAAGAAAAACCTAGCTTTAAGCCTCTGACATCTTAGAACCCTCTAAGCTAGATTTTGAAGATGCTAATTCAAACAAGAATTTATTGATCCTTTTCATTCTTCCCTTCGCATATTCCTGCTCCAACAAGGGGAAGTGTTGGACTCCAGATGGTCCTATTTGTGACCTCATTTTGATATATTACTTTAATTACAACTCATATTTTCCCTCCTGAAGGGACGTCATATTTTCCGAATTCTAGACTACATGTTTATTTTAGTTATTGTTTTCTTTGTTGTCATTATAAGTATTTCTTTTTTTTTTATGAAATTTATTGACAAATTGGTTTCCATACAACACCCAGTGCTCATCCCAAAAGGTGCCCTCCTCAATACCCATCACCCACCCTCTCCTCCCTCCTACCCCCCATCAACCCTCAGTTGTTCTCAGTTTTTAACAGTCTCTTATGCTTTGGCTCTCTCCCATTCTAACCTCTTTTTTTTTTTTTTCCTTCCCCTCCCCCATGGGTTCCTGTTAAGTTTCTCAGGATCCACATAGGAGTGAAACCATATGGTATCTGTCTTTCTCTGTATGGCTTATTTCACTTAGCATCACACTCTCCAATTCCATCCACGTTGCTACAAAAGGCCATATTTCATTTTTTCTCATTGCCACGTAATATTCCATTGTGTATATAAACCACAATTTCTTTATCCATTCATCAGTTGATGGACATTTAGGCTCTTTCCATAATTTGGCTATTGTTGAGAGTGCTGCTATGAACATTGGGGTACAAGTGGCCCTATGCATCAGTACTCCTGTATCCCTTGGATAAATTCCTAGCAGTGCTATTGCTGGGTCATAGGGTAGGTCTATTTTTAATTTTCTGAGGAACCTCCACCCTGCTTTCCAGAGCGGCTGCACCAATTTGCATTCCCACCAACAGTGCAAGAGGGTTCCCGTTTCTCCACATCCTCGCCAGCATCTATAGTCTCCTGATTTGTTCATTTTGGCCACTCTGACTGGCGTGAGGTGATACCTGAGTGTGCTTTTGATTTGTATTTCCCTGATAAGGAGCGACGTTGAACATCTTTTCATGTGCCTGTTGGCCATCCGGATGTCTTCTTTAGAGAAGTGTCTATTCATGTTTTCTGCCCATTTGTTCACTGGGTTATTTGTTTTTCGGGTGTGGAGTTTGGTGAGCTCTTTATAGATTTTGGATACTAGCCCTTTGTCCGATATGTCATTTGCGAATATCTTTTCCCATTCCGTTGGTTGCCTTTTAGTTTTGTTGGTTGTTTCCTTTGCTGTGCAGAAGCTTTTTATCTTCATAAGGTCCCAGTAATTCACTTTTGCTTTTAATTCCCTTGCCTTTGGGGATGTGTCGAGTAAGAGATTGCTACGGCTGAGGTCAGAGAGGTCTTTTCCTGCTTTCTCCTCTAAGGTTTTGATGGTTTCCTGTCTCACATTTAGGTCCTTTATCCATTTTGAGTTTATTTTTGTGAATGGTGTGAGAAAGTGGTCTAGTTTCAACCTTCTGCATGTTGCTGTCCAGTTCTCCCAGCACCATTTGTTAAAGAGGCTGTCTTTTTTCCATTGGATGTTCTTTCCTGCTTTGTCAAAGATGAGTTGGCCATACGTTTGTGGGTTTAGTTCTGGGGTTTCTATTCTATTCCATTGGTCTATGTGTCTGTTTTGGTGCCATCATTATAAGTATTTCTAAACTATCTGGGTTTGAAAAAGTTAGGGGTTCACAATTTTAGTCCCCTCTATCTGTTGAAATCTATGTTAAGGAAAATAGACCTAAAATAGCTTCTATATATATTTTTGGTTACGTTTTAGGTCATCCGTTTCTTTTACTTGATAAATGTTTTTGAACCAACTAAAACTAATCAAAATTGCATAAACAAGGTGTTCTAGCAAGTTCCACTTCTCTTATACTTAATTTGTTCTCTTATTCATGATAGTACCTTTCTTTTTTACGTTTATCTTGTTAGTAACTCTGTGACTCCTAAAGCCTATTACTATGCTCAAGAGTTTTTAAAAGTAGTGCCACTTCTGTATTTTAGGTGTTTATAATTTATTTTTAAATCTGTGAAATCACTGTTCCTATCAACTAAATATCTCTCCTAGGTATTATCAGATATATTTTTATTCCATTCTGTTATCTTAATATCTTAACTTCCATTCTTTAAGCAATGGATTCTTTTTAATCTGATGCAATTATGAAGTAGTTTTTACCTGAAGTTAAATATGTTCTTACATCTATTGTATCTGTCATCTGTTCTTTCCTATATAGGAATTTCCTATATCTTTTAGAATTTTTCCAAAACATCTGTGTCATTTTTAAACTTTTGTTTATTTCCCTGTTTATCTTTTAACGACAGCAATAATATCATGGATCCCTATAAGTATAGATATGTACAGGAGTTTTCTTTTAAAGAACTTATTGCACTGATTAGGGAAAAACAAATAATAAAAAAAATCAAATGTATTTATTGGTTAATAGTGAAACTTTGAAAAAGCTAAAGCATCTTTTAAATTATCAGAAATTTTTGCAGTAATATCGTGCTATTCTCTAATGTTAATATTTCCAAACATATAAGAAAATATGCCAGTAAAAAGTAAGACCTTTTTTTTTTTTTAACCAAAAACTCAGGGACATATGTTCCTCTTGAAAATCTACTTTTGACAACAAAAGTAAGAACTAACTTTGGTAAACAGTGGCCAAAGTATCCTATTCCTTTAGGTGATATCTTGAAAATTGAATGATTCTACAGTTTCTCTACAACAATCAATTAAGGTGAGCATTTCCTATTAAGAAAGTTGAATTTCAAGGGGAATTCATCACAAGCCACACTTACTTCTAAGCGTTTTGGCTGGTATATGAATGGTTCTCAGGAATGAAGAAATAAAAGAGTATGGCTACAGTTGTTGTCAAATGTCTATTCTTGGCTTCTATGGTCTCAGTTAAGATATCTCGTATGTATTTAGGCTTAAATTTGTTATTCTATAAAGTTTCAGAAATTACATAAAGTCTTAAATGGAGGATTTGAGTTATATATTCGTACCAGATATGATACTTATCTTTTACAATATGTCTAGGACAGTGGCTTTAAATTTTTAACTTTGTCACATAAAAAAAATATACTTTTTACATCTTGACACCACACACACACACACACACACACACACCTGAAATGTATGTTTATGCATACAATCTATGATACACTCTGTTAATTCTCTTTTTGTCTATTTCATTATAAATTATAATAATGTTTTTTACCAATTAAATTTATTTTGTATACCATAATTAGTGGCAAACAACAAATTTCAAACACTACCCCAAAAAGCCAAGGCCACAATATTTTGAGTTTGAAACCAATTTAGAAAGATAGAAGCCTATGAAGCCAAAGATAATTATACTAAAGTATAAGTTTTGTTATTAGATTGAGACAAGACCTAGAAAAGATGAAACACAGGGATTCTCACATTTTATGTGATTCACCTCCAGGTTTATTCAAGAATATTTCTATTGTCTTTGTCTCATCAGAACCTAGAACTCTCTGCATTCAACAGACTCAGCTAGGTTTCTCTGTGTAGAATTCATCCTCTAAATGAGTCCATCTGAGATACTCTAGGCTCTTTTCTTTAGGAACTGTTAAACAATGATGTATATTGATAATATATATTATCTGTTTTGTCATTAAGCTCTCTGGTATCGAGGTGATAGTACAGTTTGGAAGTTTGGTTTCTGGAAGCTTTTCTCTGAATGTGCTTAACCAGAAATACCTTATTAAGATGAGAGATGGGTTACTCAGGATTCTCGATATTTTGACTCACCAGAACAAGCTAGAAAATTTCTTTAAAAATTGGGCTAGAGAAAAGTTACTCTTTACTTGTTAGTTTAGTTAATATTTCTACATAGTCCCTGTTTCAAAATTTTGTGAAGGCTGTTTCCTTTCTGTTAAGTGGCCTTCCCAACCTACCCATGGCTAAGAACATCTTCCTTCACAACTATTTTTGGTATAAAATAAATAACTCATTTATTTGCTGTCTATCTTTTAATAATATGTTTGAATGTTTATTTTTGAGAGTGAGAGAAAGAGACAGAACATAACGGGGAGGGGCAGAGAGAGAAGGAGACACAGAATCTGAAGCAGCCTCCAGGCTCTGAGCTGTCAGCACAGAGCCCAAGGCGGGGCTCAAACCGATGAACCACAGGGTCATGACCTGAGCCAAATGCTTAACTGACTGACCCACCCAGGTGCCCATTTACTGTCTGTCTTCTAGACTTATCTTCACCAGCATGAGTTTGGGGATCACCATGTTCAAAATAGCCAGCCATATCTCTACCCTTATCAGTAAGTCTGCAGATAATAGAAATTTTTTACAAGTTTTTAATCTAATTACTGTAACAGTTCAATTGAATGGTAAGTATAAAGGTAGACTACTGACATTCTTTTTCTATGTGTTCCATGGTATTCACACACAGATATAGTAAAAAAGTATTTAAAAATTATGGAATGTGGTGTAAGTATTCCTTAGTTTTAGAATATATTTTCAAATCAATTTTGGATCTTTGTTCTATTAAGTGATGTAGTGTTCTGGCATTATGAAAGCATACACATTTTCTCTCTTTCAAGAAGTCTTGGTTACTCAACTTTGTCTGAAATTTTTATTGTATTGTCAATGACAAATATAACCACTATTTTAATTATTTTTATTGTTTAATTCATATGTAGATATATTCTTTTTTGGAGTTTAATATACATCTACCCAAACAAGTTGAGTAAAAACTATTTTATTTAAAATTTTCTAAAAAATGTATATCCATCTTTTTAAATATATAGCATATGAATTGCACTTTAATGATTATGAAATATTACTTAATTTTTATATATCTCTGTACTCTTAATTATATTCTAATTATAGGATTATAGCTTCCAGTTTAACCTTAATACAAATAGTCTAAATATACATTGGTGTCCTTTATTTTCTTCAGTTATCTCCTCGAGATAATAAAAAATGACATTAATATTACAAACACTTTTATACATTTTCCAGATTGATTTCCTGAATTTTTAAGAGTATTAAAGCAAAAAAATATATATAATATCATTATTATATCATAAATTCACATAATTTTAGAGCAAATATGACAGAAGAATGTAGAACAGCTTGGAGCTGGTAAATAATGTCTAGGTCACTAGTAGTAGGTGATAATTTCAGTAATTTAAAGGAAAAATGAATGTAGCCTGGCGTAAATTAATGTGACTGGACAGGAGAAGAGTTAAGGACACTGGCCTTCCACTAACCCTCTTTTTATTAAAAAACAGTAAACATGTTAGTCTCAGAGATTTTTTTTCATAAATCATAAAGTCTTGATACATTTATGTTTAAAAATAGTTCTGGTGAGATAAACTTAATTTGGAAAATTACAAGAAAGTATGCCTTAAAGAGGTACCTGTTTTAGTTATTTCGTTTATAAAGTAAGTGGCCAGATGCCTGAAATAAAGTGCTCAGAGATTGAAAACCATTGTTTCCATGTGTCCAAAGCAGCAGAGAAGGGAAGTAAAGGAGAATTGAACAAACTGTTGGAGAATTCTTTAACTGGAGAAGAAAATCCACATGAAGATAAAAAGGACTTTATGATCTTTGTTCCTTCTGACCTCAGTGGGCACAGAAATAGTTGAAATTGATATTTCCCTTATTTTCCATTGATAAAAGCTACTTAGTCAATGGGGTAAAAGGCCGTCTGGGTAGGAAGTTCACAAAGAGAAAATAATGTGCTAACTAGGTTCTTAACTTCTTGAAAGTTTTACAGAAAATTAAACATTTCCCCTATCAGAGAAGAGGGGCAGGAGAAGTACTTGTAAAAGCCTTTTATTGTCAAGTCCTAAAATAATCTGGGACTAACATTCAGAAAGCATTAGTTACAGAGAAATACTTCAAAGCATATTCATTTTTAGACTTGGTTAAGACTAGAGTTTCACTTAGCAGTGATTAACAACCTAATTTAAATTTGGTATTAGAAAGGTAACCAGGCATTAGCATTTTATCAAACTATCCTCTAATGTATCCATTCTTTAAAGAGGCACAGAAAATCAGTGTTGAGTGATTATCAATTCTAGTAATTTATTAATATTGTGTTAGAGACTAAATTACGTCTCACCCAAATTCGTATGTGTAGACTCTAAACCTGAGTTCTTTAGACTTTGACTTTATTTGAAGATGAAGCCTTTAATGTGGTACTGAAAGCTTTTAAAAGAGACCATTAGGGTAAGCTTTTAATCCAATCTGACTGGTGTCCTTATAAGAAGAGGAAATGTGGGTACTCAGAGAGATACTAGAGGTGCACAAGAACAGAGGAAAGACCATGCATGGACACAAAGAGAAGGCAGAAATCTGCAAGCCAAGGACAGACGCCTCAGAAGAAACTAAACCAACAAACTCCTGATCTTGGACTTCTAACCTTCAGAACTGTGAGAAAATAAATTTCTGTTGTTTAAGCCACCTAGTCTATGGTACTCTTTGTGGCAGCTCTAGCAAACTAATACAATATGTTTCTTGAAGGAAAAAAGAAAAAATGAGCAGTGCTAAGTAAGTGTTCTCTCTCTTATTGTTTCACAGTAGCAGAAAATCAAATGTTAGATCCATTAAACCGAAATTTCAGTCACTTTGTTTCACTTAGTATCAAATTTCTAAAATGTCATTGTGGTGACTAGAAGATAATTAGGAAATAGTGACTTAAGAATAAGTAGTTTTACAGGACAAAGTCAAGATGGTGATAAATTTCACTAGGTATATATGAGGAGGAAAACGAAACAAAACCGTAAATAAGCCAACAGTCTAGATTTTCTAATGGTCTCAGCTCAGTAATATTAAAAAAAAAATCTTTAAATATCAGAGTTCTTAAGGAATCAGCTGGAATTTCATACAGGTGTGGCCTTAGGTAGGTTTCTTAACTGTAGTGATTCATTTTTCTTGTGTTTAAAACGTGGTATAAGAATACGCACCTCATAACATTGTCTTGTGCATGAAATGTTAGTGTACATAAGGCACTTAGAACAGTATTTGCCACAAAGTACATGATAAAAAGTGTTAAGAAATACTGATTCTGACCTGAATATTTTTCAATATTCAGTGCACATAACAGAATATTTTTCAGTGAATTAAATATTCCCTGGAGGCTAACAAATAAAATTAATAAAAATATTATTACTAACATTAACAAAAATAATAAAATAAAGTAAAGGCAATGAGATAAAAGGAACCCAGAAAGAAACAAAATAGAAAAGGTAAGAATTAGCAAGAATATATATGAAGAAGCATGAAAACGCAGAGAACATTTCCTTCTATGAATCTGTAAATATTTCAAATACAGAATGGCAATAAGTGCTTGCATTTTAGGCAGGGAAAATAAAAGCCATCTTAGAGTTGTGAATTTTCTGATAAGATATATGGTTTTAAATATTCAAATTAATTATAACAATATCAAACCATTGTCACAATTTATCAAATAAAATATTTTTTTTGCCAATCATATTGAATATTCAAGCTCAGTTTCACAGACAGCCCACGTTCAATTTACATGTACTATGTGATATGTAGGACATGAGCTAGGAGAGGAAAGGCATGTTCGCTAATTAAGATGTCAACTTTTGTTTTTGATGAAGTGACATTTCTTTTTTTTTAACATAAATTTTATTCTGTCACTTTAAAAACTCTGCTTACCCATAAGAATGTGTCATTTTGGAGGCTATCAATATTGACATTTCATTAGTTCTTATATAGACCACATTTCATAGGTAATTTAGTTTCTTCTCTGACTTGCCTTCTCTTCTCTTGATGATCTGGACAATACCCTGAAATTTAGAATACAGAGCAACCAAAAACAGTTGAGAATGAAAGAGGAGGACAGTAAGACTTAATGATTGCTTGCATGTGTCAGTAAGGGAAATGAAAAACTCACGTGTAACACTAAGTAATTACAAATAGTGGCCCCATTCATTGAAATGGATTAATACTGAAGGGAAAGCAGATTTTAGAATTGTTGAATTTTCTTGTAGAGATGTTCAACATTGATGTGGTAAGTATCCATGGGAACTAGTAGGTACATCTGTGTTGATGTGTAGGTTTCTGGATATTTAATATATCATAATGCTAGTAAATATGGTAATGGTTACTGAAGAAGAAAGGTTACCCTTTCTGAATATTATATACATGTATACATGTATATATATATACTGGTAAATATGGTTACCCAAGGAAAGGTTACCCTTTCCTTGTCCAGCAAAGAACAAGGTTAAAACCGCAAGGAAATCAGTTTTAAGAGAGAAGGCAATGAACAAGTATTTTCTAAGGTGACTTAAAAGGAGCAGCCACAGAAGGGGGATTGAAGCCAGCAGTCTAGAAGAACAGAAACCAAACAAAGTGTTTCAGAGGTCAAATGCATTTCCCCTGGAGAAAAACAGAAAGCATTTGGTTGATTTGGTAAGGTTAACTAGATGTGTCTTCTCTATTTCATATCATCTTACATAGGAGAAATTCAAGTGTATTTTTGCTGCTATATTAAAGAAAAAACTGAGAGTGCTTTTTGTCTTATTGTAGCAATTGTTTTTTGCTCTAGTATCTGATAATTCCTTTATGATTTAATATATATCCTTTCTTTCAAATATGGGACCAAAATTGCAAATTTTTGGCTGAGCATCATCACCTAAAGGAAGTTGTCCTTGAACTCTGAAGTTTGGCTGAGTTTCCAACTCCAACTCTTCCACAGCAATTTGTCCTGCAATCATTTAAAATCATCTTCTTGGGGCGCCTGGGTGGCGCAGTCGGTTAAGTGTCCGACTTCAGCCAGGTCACGATCTCATGGTCCGTGAGTTCGAGCCCCGCGTCAGGCTCTGGGCTGATGGCTCAGAGCCTGGAGCCTGTTTCCGATTCTGTGTCTCCCTCTCTCTCTGCCCCTCCCCCATTCATGCTCTGTCTCTCTCTGTCCCAAAAATAAATAATAAACGTTGGAAAAAAATAAATAAATAAATAAAATAAAATCATCTTCAATTTTTTGCTATGTTCAATAGACTTTAAAGAAGTAAAACATGGAACCTCAGTATACACAGAACTAAATTTTCATTTATATGCTTTCTAAAATTGAGGTTAGCTATGTCCCCCTTCTGATCTATAAGAAAAAATATTTTTGCTCAACAAGAATTCTGCTATGAACAAACAAATTGAATGAAATAATATGAGAATTTTCTTCATTCTTTACATACGGAATAATAGGACAAGGAGCAAAGCCATATAGGCTACATCTGGTGAGTCCTTTTCATTTCTTTGCTGTACTATCAAGGATCATTAGGGGTTTGATCCTCTTGGTGGTAAAAAAAAATCACTCCTTTAACTGCAATTCTTGATTTTGTTTTTTAATCCAAATGTACAGAATTCTTGTGAGTTTCTCTGTAAAGAAAGTTTCTGACAGATCTAACATTTTTTATCTCTTTGTCTCCTATGTCAGAGTAGATTTTCTCATCTAGTCAGTAGTATTTGAAGGTCATGAGAGCTCCAAGACAGAAAACTGCATGATTCTTCCTTTCTAAACTGCTGTTGTCATCATTACTTCTCTCTAAACTGTCCATCCATTCATTTATTCATGTATTCATTTTTTCAGAACTACTCTATGACTTTTTACATAAGGAAAGTGGGAACAATCATATGTCAGAGTTTAAGTGATTGCTAAGAATGTTTATTAAGGGAATTTAGCTAACAGAGCAGTATAGATTGCAAATATTCCAAATCATTTATATGGGTTAAATTCAATGATCTTTTCTAATCTGGCCCAGATAGTCTACACTTGTTATATATGTAACTATTTAATCACAGTGGGGAAAAACTACTAGTTTGACCTTCATTTGAAGAGTTTGTAATTATAGAGTTGTATCATACTGTAATATGTATTTTGTTTTAATGACTTTTAAATACATATATGTATATATATATTTAAAACCATAAAAGATAAAACTTATTTTTATTAAAACTTGACTAATATTTACCCACAGTTTCTTGAAATCAGGAACCCACCCACAGACTTGAAAAAAATCAACCTCAACCCCCTGGTATTTGGAAATGAATACAAGGAAAAAATGTGCCAAAATATTTATAAGAAATAGTAAAACAATGGAAAAATATAGAGGGTGCCTAGGTGGCTCAGAGCACCCAACTCTTGATTTCTGTTCAGGTCACGATCTCATGGTTAGTGAGTTTCAGCTTTGCATCTGGCTCTGCACTGATGGCACTGAGCCTGATTGGGATTCTCTCTCTTTCTCCCTCTCTCTGCCCCACCCCCCACTTGCATTTTCTCTCTCATTCCCTCTCTCTCTATAAATAAATAAATAAATAAATAAATAAATAAATAAAAGTCACTCATCGCTGTGACTTTCCTCTTTCCATCAATGACCCATTCCACAGAGGTAGTCACTTAATTAATACATATCTCTTCTGGTATTGTCCTAGATATTTCTACCAAAACTATCCACAAATTGTTCCATTTTATCAATTTTAGACTGACTTCCAATTATAGCAGTTGCAATGTTGATTTCCTTACATCACTGTGTCTACCCTCTAACCATAATCACAAAATAGTCAATCACAATCTCTTGGCCTAGTACTTGTATATTTTTTGTAAATGTTGTATATTGCATATCTTTATGAATAATTTCTTGTTGCATATCCAAGCTGTGTTCTATGATTAATTTTTTTCTTGTGCCCCTTTCTGTTATCCTTGACACTGAAAATTCCCTTTCTGTGTGCTTAGTTTACTTTAAATCCCCTATAAGCTATCCCTGTCTAATAATATTGCAAAATCTACCATTATATCTGATTTCATCCAAAGCTATTTAGGAAGTTTGTCCATAACATTTACTCTTTTCTGTGGCACTGGTATCCTGCCTGTGTTTGTTGCAGTTTGGGATGTTCCCCATAGGTTTGCTATTGGCTGTCATCTGGGCCTTCCCTTTCTTTACTCTGGAAATCAATCTGTTATATTCCTTTAATTTTAATTTCTAGCACCTTTATTGATTTTTTTTTACTTTAGCATATAAATAATGTACTGTAAATATTGTGTGTGCACACATGTGTCTCATTCTGTTTTCTCTACTATGTAACATTCTACTCTTGTTTCCCTATTAAATAGAGCTCTTTTGGAGTTTTCTTCTGCTGATCACATTTTCTCTGTTCCTTTAATACTCTTTGTTTGGGCTCTGTGTCTTTCATATTGGAAGCTCTCTGCAAATGTCTGATGATCCTTCTGTATGCATTATATTTGAATGAAGCCCTGAAGAGTTGACTAGAATGTCTTTTTGGAAGACTCCACTCAGCTAACCTTCACCTGCCAGAGACTAGAGACATAATTAATCTGATTGTTTGTTTATATTACTAGGCAGTCAGCATAATTGTTTCAAAATAAAGGTGAGAAGAAAAAAGGAAAGGAAAGGAACAGAAAGGAAAGGAAAAGAAAGGAAAGAAAAGGAAAGGAAAAATGGAAAGGGAAAGAGAAGAAAAGAAAAGGTCAGGCGATGGACACTGACCAGGGAATTAAGTTGTGTGATTGCAACCCCCACCCTTTTTTTTTTGACAGACCAACTCCAGTAGTTGGCAGAAACTTAATCTAAAATTGAATTTGTGGTTTCAATTTATAAAGCAGTGTGAATGGGCTTTATTAATTTTGGGGTTTTCCTACGGAATTTTGAATAATTGGAAGCCCTGAGTTTTACATTCAAAAAGGATTGTGGTCTTTCCTCTGGGGCGAATAATCTAGACCAGTTGTTTTTTTCGAAAGCATAATGCCATAATCACTTGCCTGGAGTATAAGTGCCTGACGCCTACATTTCTGAGATCAAGTGGAGCACATTAACAATGTGAGGGTATTTTCATTCGGAATATTATTTCAGTCCTTCTCTGGAACAGGATTCCAAAGCTTTCTGTCCTGGAGAAGTGCTTGTTTTTTTTAGAATTGGATTGAATTGGTCTTTAGGCCCAAGTACTCTTTAAACAGATGGTCACATAATTCCCCTGTTTTGGGGGGTTTTCTTCTTTCCTGCCACACCCACCTTTTGTTACATGTTTTTCCAACTTCTGAGACTGTAGAGCTACATGAGTTTTATTAATCCACTGGCTCAGGATATTTTCTTCTGTATGCACAAATTTCACCCTCCTCATTTCTACAAAATCATCTAGTATTACAATTATTTTTAGTCTTCATGCACAGTAATGTAGTCTTACAATTATCTCTCAGTTTCATCATAATTGCCATTTGTGTTCTTTTTCCCCTGTTTTTAAAGTAACTTTGCAAAGAAGGAGTATAATGTCTATACCTCACCACCAAAACAGGGAAGTTGTATTGCTTTTAAATTAACCAACAAGCTTTGGAGGAATTGTAGGCTGTTAAGACAAAGATACAGGAGAGTTTAGATCATTGGAATAATCAAAACTCTTTCCTCCAAGAGAATGGTAAGAAATAATGTTTCAGATTGAAAGAATTCAGTAAAGGAACCAAAAATGATCTTCTGCCTCATACACAAAACAAAGTTCAAAAGAAAGAAAAAATAAGATTGGAGGGTGATTTAAGGTGATTTAAAATAAGGAAAGTTTTTGCATTTGATTTTGAAGTTTGGATTGCAAATCATGAAGATTTCAGGAAGTCTTTTGATCACTGAAGTGTGAAAGAGAAATATATATGTATACACATATGCATATATGCATTCATAGCCACATAGAAACACATTTTATATGTTTAAGGTAAGATGACTATGATGGGTAATTTTATGCATCAACTTGGTTAGTCCATTGTACCTAGTTTTTGGTCAAACACCAGTCTAGACATTGCTATAATGGTTTAGTTTAGTTTAGTTTAGTTTAGTTTAGTTTAGTTTTGTTTTGAGATGTGATTAACATTTAGGTCAGTAGACTTTGAATTAAGCAGATTACTCTCCACAATGTGTATGGGCCTCATCTGATTGGTTGAAGGCCTTAAGAGAAAAGACCAAGGTCCTCAGAAGAAGAAGAAATTCTGCCAGCACTCTGCCTTTGGACTCCAACTGCAATAACAACTCTTCCCTGGGTCTCCAGCCTACCATCAAGATTTGGGATTTGCCTTTCCCCACAATTGTGTGAGCCAAAATAAAATAAATTTTCTTTTATTATATATACACATTCAATTGGTTATGTTTCTCTGGAGAAAGTTAACTAATACAGTAACCATTGTGCTATTTATCAGAGACATGAAACATTCGTCACTATAGTAGGAGAAGTTTGGATCTCTACAGGTATCAGTACATGTGCTACTCTAGATTTTAATATGGATCTAGCATAAGTTTACAGAGCTAGAAAACTTCTCCATCTTTCCCTACAGATCCCTAAGCCCTCTGGGCAGCGCAAACTGACAAGGGGATATAATAGTGTGATGCCTCTGCATTATGCCCAATTGGCTCTTACTTGTACATCAGTCACCTGGACGGGATTTTCACTTTGTGGAAGAGTAAGGGAGTTAACACCAACTTTAATCAAAGGGGATGGAAGGGATGAAGGGAAGGAGAAGCATGAGTATGTTGTGGTCAGAAATAAGACAAATGCTTCTCTACCACTCATGGCCTGCTATGGGCTGATCTCAGACACAATAATTCCTAGGTTCACTATGAAGATGCCCCATGAAACTGAGCAATTAACTGAACTTGTTTGGAAAGTGTGGATAGCCTAGAAAACATACCCTTGTATTTGTTCTACTTCCTTCCTTGCTTTACATCCCTTTTATCCCTCATCCCTGCCTTCTTGGGATTGTACTGCTCAATTAACTGCTAGCACATACACTTTTGCCTCACATTTATTTTATATGGGACTCAGGCTAAGATAGAACCCCTGGAAATTGTATAATATTTTGTCTGGGTAAATTCACGATTCTGCTCTTTAGTAAGAAATGAAGATGTATCTGTGCTGCATCTGAGATGAATACGATAAACAGTAAAATGTATAAACTTCAATTACACCCGATTGGTAGGCTTCATTGAATATAATGAATTGATGAATAAAATGTGTCATTTATTAGTAGGAAAGCATGAATAATAAGAATGTTGTTTGAACTATGATTTTTTTTAACTGAAAGTATTAATAGATTTTTAGCAATGCATCTTTAAAGGTAATAAAATTTGCAGTAGTGGAAGAATAGATCAATTTCAAAGGGTATCTCCTGCATGTTTTTCTTACATTTTGTTGTTCTAGCTGAGAGTTAAATATAAAGATGGAATTCAAATTCCAATATCTCATTCTCCAGAAAAAAAGCATAATTCTGTGAGTGTATAGTCTATAGTGCTAATAACCATTTAATTCATAGGCACTCACTATACTAGAAGACAGTTGCTTTTTTTCCCAGATATTAGTGACAATTCCCAGAATAATAATGTTATCCCTGAGAGTTAAAGAATTCCAATTTTTAGATCCATGCTTATGAAAAGATTCATAAGGGTTACTTACATTAACATACAAATGTGGAGAAATAAATTTTGATTTTGGTGACTAAAGTCAATCTCAGAATTAAATCTTTGATGATATATGTTATGGGTACCAATACTAGCTCACACCTTTAGCTTCTCAATCTCACTATATCCATCTATGCATAATATTTTTCTGAATATCTTGAGTCTTTTTATTTTTAAAACAAAATCTACTTTCTAGAACCACTTCTTTTCCCTGCCTTTAACCCAAATTGAAGTTTCCCCACTTAGTCCTTTGGTTCAAGGTGGCTAAGTTCTATGTACTTTAGCTAAAGTGTCTCAATTTTTAAATTTACTTGCTGAACAAATAGGGTATCAATGAGTAAGTGTGCCCGCCTTCTGCGGTGAGATTAAAAGTAAATATGTGAAATTGAAATATTTTTGTAATTCCATAATTCAATTTTAATTTCAATCTGTGAAACATTTTATTCTAACATGATTGTACATCTACATTGAATCTACAACACAATATATGACTCTACAGAACACATGTTTGTTATGCAAAGGTCATTTTATATTACGTATAATTAGCAGTGATGCTTCCAGTTGCTCACCATCTTATTTTTTAAGAAAGAGAGAGAGGGTGTGAATAGGGGAGGGGCAGAGGAAGAGGGAGAGAGAGAATCTTAATCAGGCTCCAAACCCAACACAGAGTCCAACATGGGGCTTGATCTCATGATGGTGAGATCAGTACCTGAGCTGAAATTGAGAATTAGACACTTAACCAACAGAGTCACCCAGGTGCTTCACTCACCAACTTTTGTATAATTTTCTTTCCCTTTATTATTTCTCTGAACCATATACCTCCTTAATAGGATCACTTTTGTTCAATAAAGCAATTATTTCCAAAGATTTTCCTGAAAATATGTTTAAAGAACATGTTTTTTTTTGTTTGTTTGTTTTTTGTGGTTTTTTTTTTTAGGTTACATAAAGACAAATGTAGTACAACATGTAAAAAGGAAAAATGCATAGGCATTGGGGAGTATCTTAACAAGCAATTTGAAATTTTGATATTTTCTTTTCTATAGATAATAGGAGAGGCAATATAGGCTTTTGATGGAAATGTGACATAATTTCATTTGAACTTGAGAAAGCTAACCTGGTATCCATTCAATGAGTGAGTAGACAGCATAGCAATGGGGTGATCAAATGATAAACTAAAGAAATTGTTCAGGTAACAGGGAGTTTTTGAACTGGGAAGCTGGAGATAAGGATGTCTGATAGGATATGACCTCCACATTTCCTGCTCATAGAAATCAGTTCAGTGTTTGGAGAACCTCTACTCCCACGGTTGTGTTTATTATGCCAATTTTAAAGTTGGTAGCATTTGTTTTTTGAGTTTTCCATGAGGCTGCCCATCACTCCTCATCATTTTGGTGATAAGATCCCTTATTTTCCCATAGTATTAAATCCTGATCTAAGAAAATATGTGATAAACTTAATTCAAAAATAATAGGTGAATAACAAATAATGTTTACTGTATCATCTTTCTTTAATATAAGAAGGAATATTTATAATTGTTGATGAAGTGTGGACCTCTTAGGTGTCATCTAGCATATGAGATGATTTTTAAGGGTGTAGTCCTAATGTTTCCCCTTAAAATAGCACCACATAGGTGACAGCCTATTTTAGCTATGTGTAATGTGTATCATATCAACACAATAAATTTAAACAAATAATGAAATGGGAAATAAGAAATCTGATTTTTCAAGTCACCTTAGATTTTGAGAACTTTAGTTCACTTCTTTAGGTCTATAGGGCCATGATCAGCAAAATATGACTCTTTAATACCCTTCCTACTTTGGAATTCTATATTTAGATCCCTTCTTAGTTTTAAGGTGGTAGGCTAGATTTAGACTAAAAAATAAAGACCATTAATATTAAGGACACCAATATAAGTTATATATTAAAAGTAAACTTGGTAGTTTACAAAATAAGAACAGCCAATTCAGTCATTAAGTTACCTAGAACAGAGGTAGAATTTTACACATAAAGGTATTGATAATTTAGTCAATGATTGGACAAATTTTCAAAATTATAAAGAATATCACATCCCAAATTCTAGTGATCATTTATGTCATGTTACTTTGTATCTTATAATAAAATACTCTATTATTTCACTCTTTACTTTTTTCAGATCACATACCACTTAAAATATATTGTATTTCACCTCTTTAATTATTACTTGCTTTTCCAGTTCTTCCTGAGTTCCATAAAAGAAAGAATTAGTCTTTACTATCCAGTGTATCACCTGTCCCTGCAGTAAAGTCTAGCACTTAGTCAGCATTTGATATTTGATGGATGACTATTACAAAATTGTAAAAATGGGGAAGTATTCAAATACTTTAGTTATTGAAAACTCACAGTCCCTGAAAATTATTATGACAGATATATCAGAGATTAGTACATTTAAAGTAGAAATCATATATTAACATTTTTTTCATATGAAATCTGCAAACATGACACTCTCATTATGTTACAACTACTAGGGGAAAAAGAAGATACCTGCTGGGTTCACAGAGCTAAATTATATTCATAAATGAAATCAGAATGAATTTTGTTAATGTAAAGGAAGCATGGTTATGTCACTAATGATAGGAAGATCACTTCCCTACAACCTCTAGCAGCTACCTGCTGTGTGTACCAAAATTATAATTTAAGGCTTTCTAAGTCTCAGTTTTCTTAAGAATCAGATCAAAACTCCTGTTTTGTCAAACACAGGATCAGGAGACTGCAATATTAAAATGTCAGGATATGTTAGAAAGGTAGGAAAGACTACACCAAATATATTTGAAATTTTTCATCTTAAAATGAGCTAAAAATGTTTTGTTAAAATATTCAAAAACAGAGTTTGAAATCATCTTGAAATTCTAAGTTTAATAGAGATAATATCAGTAAATCAGAGGTAGGAGGAGAATGATAACTTTTAAAGGCAACTTTTTTTTATAATTTTTTTTAACGTTTATTTATTTTTGAGACAGAGAGAGACAGAGCATGAACGGGGGAGGGTCAGAGAGAGAGGGAGACACAGAATCTGAAACAGGCTCCAGGCTCTGAGCTGTCAGCACAGAGCCCAACGCAGGGCTCGAACTCACGGACCGCGAGATCATGACCTGAGCCGAAGTCGGACGCTCAACCGACTGAGCCACCCAGGCGCCCCAAAAGGCAACTCTTTACAGTATTATTTTGCAGCTGGACTTGGTACTTTTAATCCAATTTCTCCATAACTTCATTGGAGAAATTAGAGAGCATCTTTATCAATCAAGGCACAATAGATATTTTTAAAAGAAAAAAAAACTAAAAGGGACATATAAAACAATGTTGTACATACTAAGAATCTTTTAGACTTTTTCTACTGACAGTTAAATCATGTTGGAATAACTTTGTAAGTTGATGCCCTTGCTCATTGTTCTTTAGAATTATAGTGATTTTGTTACTGACTTGTAAACACACTCCAAAGAAATTTTTTTGATATTTTGAAAAACAATGAAACTGACATAAACAAGTTTCCCAAATCATTTTTTTCCTCTTCTTCCATTATGTCTTATAAGATTATATTGATTATATGTCATTTTATAAGATTATGTTGACATATGCCATAACATTTTCTTATAACATGTATGATGTGGTTATACAAGGTCTTGTTGCTTGTCTTCTAGATCTAGAATTTTTATGATTCTCCAAATTTGTGTCTAGAACTGTTGTAACATCGGATAAAAGTAAAAATATGTAAAACACTGTCACACTTTGATAGTAATTCTTTTCATCATTTTTATTTGTTTATTTAAACTAAGACTTATTCATGGGTAATTATATTTTCAGGCATTGTTCTAAGCAGAGTATTCTATTAGTTAATACACATAAAAATGCTTTTTTCCTGCTTTATTGAGATATAATTGACATAATATTGTGTAAATTTAGGTGTACAACCTGTTGATTTGATATACTTATATATTGAAAAATAATTACCACTATAGTGTTTACTAACACTGCATCACATCACAAAATTACCCTTTCTTTTGTTGTGAGAACATTTAAGATCTACTCTCTTAGCAGACACTTGTTGTGATGAGCACTGTTATATATGTGATGAATCACTGAATTCTACTCCTGAAATCAATATTACACTACACGTTAACTAACTAGATTTTAAATAAAACTGTGAAACAACAATAATGACAATAATAATAATTAATAGTAATAATATTGATGCCCATTTATGTTCTAGATGCTGTTCAAAGTGTTGAGATACAATAATGGGGAGAAAAAAACAACCAGAGATTATTGCCTTCATAGCACTTATGTACTAGTGTTTTATACAGAGCTGAATTGAGTTTGCTAAATTTGTTTATAATTTCTACATCTATGCTTTTGAATAAAATTGGCCTGTAATTTAAGAATAAATATCTACTTCCTCAGCAACTTTCAAATACATAATACAGTCTTATTAACTACAGTCACTATGCTGTCCATTAGATCCCCAAAATTTACTCACCTTATAACTAAACCTTCGTACTCTTTATCCAGAATCTCCCCTTTTCCCCTAACCACCAGCCTCTGGTAACCACCACTCTAGTCTCTGTTTCTATGAGTTAGCTTTTTTAGATTCCACTTATAAGTGATATTATACAGTATTTGTTTTTCTGTCTGACTTACTTTATTTTCTTTTGCATAACAATTCTTGAGGTAGCTATATTATTATCCCATTTTATACAAAGAAAAAAACCGAGTCACAGAGATACAGACTATAGGCAAGGAAAAGGAAAAAAAAAGACTTTAGTGATATGAAAAATGTGCTAATAATCAAAACAAAACTTTATCTTAAAATATTGTCAATTATTTCATAATTTTAATACATTTAATCTTCTAATACTCAAGGGGAAACTCTTTATTAAGCCAAGGATGAAATTCCTGGCCATACAAAATGGTGATCAGGGTAGTATGAAACCCAATAATTATAGCATGAGATTATATATCTATGTCTCCATCATCTGTATCTCTATACCTATCTCTATCTCTGTTATCTCCATCTGAGTCTTCTTTGGAGTCAGATGATCTATGTTTATATACTGAATCTGCCAATTAATAAGTATGTGATTTTCTAAGTTTCAATTTCTTCATTGGCAAAAATAAAAAGAAGTAAAAGATAAAGAATTAGGAAGATGAGGAAGATGAGACGAAGGAAAAGAAGAATAAAAATGTAGGATATGCCTTAAAGCAATGAATCTCAATTGGAGTTGATTTTTTCCCCAAAAAAACATTTGACAATGACTGACGACATTTTGGTTGTCACAACTGGTGTGGTGGGTGTATTACTGGCATCCAGGGGATAGAAGCCAGGGATGATCCTAAACATGCTATAATTCACAAGACAGCATCTCACAACAAATAATTATCTGGTTCAAACTGTGAATTATCGAGGTTATGAAATCATGATTTAAAGGGACATATTATGAGGATCAAATGCAGTTAACATATGTAAAAAAATTCTAGTGACGTACTTAAGATTTTTCATGTCTCTTCCCAATTTCTATCGAATGACATTTCATTGGCAGGTTGAAGTTGGCCATACTGAGAGTATTTATACTACAAAAATTGACAAAATACAAATCAGAGCTCTTTCCCACTCCGCTGCTAGTCCCAGTTTGTTGTTAAATATTTACTAACCACCATTGTCTGGCCACTGGTTAACATATTGTAACCACTGCATAAACGTTAGCTATTATTATGATCATTATGAAGCCTTCTCAATTCATCTGGGTAAACCAGTCTATATTTTATTCTTTCCTTTCCCCATTGTATACCAATTGTTCAGGTTCATAAGCGCTGGCAATAAACTGCTAAGTGCCCCAATTTGTAACCACTTCCTTATCTACCTTTCACCCTTCAGTCATAATGTTATGGAATGCAAATAATTTAATCCTGCTACTCCTATATTTAAGGTTCTCCAATGCCTTGCTATTTCTTATGGTATAAATCTGAACTCCTAAAACAAAAACAAAAACCCTGAACTCCAACGTGTAGCATTGTGGGTCCTTCAGCATCACTCCAGAGTGCCCTGCAAGTCACAGACCTTCTATTCAGATATCTGTACTGTTGTCTATTCCACTGTTTTTCTTATATTATACTCTCCCTCTTCCCAGTCCAACTAATCTGATATATTATTCAAAGTTAGGAAAAGCTAACTTTGTCATCAAATACTGATCCAGTATTTTTTACATATGCCTAGACCTTAGCTTTCATAATTCAAAAGCCAATGATTTGACTTTTTTTTTATTGTTGTTGTTCTGAGGAGTCATACTTTATCTGAGAGACATGACCATATGATGCTCCAAATACTTCCCCAAAAAAGAGAAAGGCCAAAAGAGGTAATATATCAAAATTCAGTTGCCTTGTTTGTAACAATTTGAACATCTTTACATTCTAAATTCTACAATGTAAATATCTCTATTATATGTTTTGTATAATTTATATTATTCAAACTGTCCATTACATTCCATAAACCCGATAAATGTTTAGTATAATAGTTGGATATTTTAGTAAGAACAATACTGGACAGTTTGTTCATATGAAGCTCAAAATTGTTTGGAACAAATTTCATGTAAACTATAGCATTGTTATAAAATATAGAAATAAGTACCTGTTAACATAAAATTTATTTTGAGCAACATTTAACAGAAAACAAAGGAAAACATGTCCACTAAGACATTTATAAATGTTATGCCTTATGAATTCCCACCCATATATGTAAGAAAGCAAAAATAAAGATAGACTCAGGAAGTATTTTCCACAGCAAGATTCCACTACTTCCAATTGTTAATATTAAGCTAAACAGAGGAAGCCATGCACACCATTTCAGGTAACTATATAATGCTTCTCCTTTGTAGAATATCTTTAGATTTAACTTTTTAAACCAAGCATATCACAATCAGAGACTCAATGGGGATCCAGGCTCTGACTGGTAACATAATTGTAAGAACTTAATGTAGTGGTTATCACATGAGAAAGATATAGCAAAAACCTGCACTAGCACCTACTGCACTAGCTCATGACTTTCAATTATCAAACATTTATGGAGCATCGTAAAATCCCAGGGTAGAAAAATGAATAATACATGGCTTCTGCCCTTGAGGATATCACAGGCTACAGAAAAGATGGTCTTGTAAACGAATTACAGGAACTTTGCATGATGAACGTGAGTAAAAGGAGGTAAAATACGTGGCACCTTAGGGTAGGGAAAGACTTCTTCAACAGAAAATCCTAAACTGGAAGGTAAATGATTAACAGATTAATACATTTGATTATATTATTTTTAAAAAATATGGGTATCAAAAGACAACATTTAAGAACAAAATGATAGTCAATGGTTTGGAGTAAATACTTGCAGAGAATGTACAATTTTTTTAATGTTTGTTTATTTAATTAATTAATTAATTAACTATTTATTTTTGAGAGAGATACACACAGAACACAAGTGGGGGAGGGGCGGAGAGAGAGAGGGAGATCTAGAATCTGAAGCAGGCTCCACACTTGTAGCTGTCAGCATAGAGTCCGATGCAGGGCTGGAACTCACAAAGTGCTCATGACCTGAGCTGAAGTCGGACACTTAACTGACTGGGCCACCCAGGCGCCTCTGAGAATGTACAATATTAATGTAAAAATATATTTTAAAATGTTTTTTAAAACTAAGAAAAAGAAAATTACTACAGTAAAAACTGGAGGATAAAATGAATGGGCAGGTTACAGAAGAAAAAACACAAAATGACCAAGAGGATATGATGTTAGTGAAAATTAAATGAAAAGCACAGTGAGATACTGTCACATCCCATTGAATTATGAAAACATAAAATATCTAGCAACATCAAATGATGATAAACATGTAAAGCCATGGGAACTTTTATGAACTATTAGGTATAATTGGAATACCACCCTGGAAAATAATTCAGCACTATTCAAAAATTAAGGTAAAACATGTGCATCCTAGATCCTAGCAATTCCCTTTCTTGGTACGGAGCCTACAGAAAATATTTCACATTTATGTACAAGCATATTGGAGTAATATTTTCTATAATATCAAAACAAATCAGAAATACCCAAAATGTTATCAGGATAAAGATGGAATAAATTATATGTGTGCCATGCAAGGATATTGTGTTTCCTCATGAATACCACAAATATATTGAACCCCTTCCACAAAAAGTCAGTTATAGAAGAAAGAACACATATGTACATAGTACATAAAAGCTTTCTCTTTTATGGGGAAATGAAAAATATATTTTTTAGTTCCAGTATAATTAATGTAACAGTGTTATATTAGTTCCAGGTGTACAATATAGTGATTCTACAATTCTACACATTACCCAGTGCTCATAATAACTAACTGTACTCTTAACTCCCTTCACCTATTTCATCCATCCCCTCACTCACTTCCCCTCAGGTAACCATCAGTGTGTCTCTGTAGGTAAGAGTCTGTTTTTTTGGTTTGTCTCTTTTTTTCTTTGTTTGTTTGCTTGGTTTGATTCTTAAATTCCACAAATTAGTGAGATCATATGGTATTTGTCTTTCTCTGACTGACTCATTTCACTTAGCATTTATCATTCATCTATCAATGAGCATGTGGGTTGTTCCCATAATTTGGCTATTATAAATAATGCTGCAATAAACAAAGGGGTGCATCTAGTTTTTTGAATTAGTGTTTTTATATTCTTTGGATGAATAACCAGTAGTAGAATTACTGGATCATGATAGTTCTACTTTTAATTTTTGAATCATCTCCCTACTGTTTTCCAGAGTGGCTGTACCAGTTTGCATTCCCAACAGTGCACAAGGGTTCCTTTCTCTCCACATTCTCATGAATACTTGTTGTTTCTTATAATGTTGACTTTAGCCATTCTGACAAGTGTGAGGTGATCCCATTGTAATTTTGATCTGTATTTCCCTGATGAGTGATGTTGAACATCTTTTCATGTATCTGTTGGTCATTTGTATGTCTTTGGAGAAATGTCTGTTCTTGTCTTCTGCCCATTTTTGATTGGATTATTTGTTTTGAGGGTGTTGAGATGTATAAGTTCTTTATACATTTTGGATACTAACTGTCAGATTTGTCATTTGCAAATATCTTCTATTCAGTAGGTCTTCTGTATGTTTGTTGACTCTTTCCTTTGATGTGCAGAATTTTTTTTTTTATTTCGACGTCGTCCCAATAGTTTAATTTACTTTTATGTCCTTTACCTCAAGAGACATATCTAGAAAAATGTTGCTATGGCCAATGTCAGAGATTACTGGCTGTGCTCTCTTTTAGGATTTTTTATGGTTTCATATCTCACATTTAAGTCTCTAATCCATTTTCAGTTTATTTCTGTATCTAGTATAAAAAAGGAATCCAGTTTCAACCTTTTGCATGTAGCTGTCCAGTTTTCCCAGCACCATTTGTTGAAAAAAAAAATCTTTTTTACACATTGTATATTCTTGCTTCCTTTGTCAAAGATTAATTGACCATATGATCATGGGTTAGTTTCTGGGGTCTCTATTCTGTTCTATTGATCTATGTGTCTATTTTTATGCCAGTACCATACTGTTTAGATTACTACAATTTTTTAGTATATTTTGAAATCTGGGATTGTGACATCTTCAATTTTGTTCTTTTTCATGATTGCTTTGGTTCTTCAAGGTCTTTTGTGGTTCCATACACATTTTAGGATTATTTGTTTCCACTAAAAATGCTGTTGGTATTTTGATAGAGATTATCTTAAACCAGTAGATTTTGAGTAGTATGGACATTTTAGTAATATTAGTGCATGCAAAATATTTCTGTTTGTTTATGTCGTCTTCAATTTCTGTCATCAGTGTTTTACAGTTTTCAGAGTACAGGTCTTTCACCTCCTTGGTTGAGTTTATTCTTTGGTAATTTATTATTTTTTTCCAGTTGTAAATGGGATTTTTTGTTAATTTCTCTTTCAATTTTTTAATTATTAGTATACACAAATGTAGTGGATTTCTGTGTAGTGATTTTGTATCCTGCACCCTTACTGAATTCACTTACCAATTCTAGTAGTTTTTTGGTTGAGGTTTTAAGGTTTTCTGTATATAGTGTTATTTCATTTGCAAATGGTGAAAAGTTTTACTTCTTCCTTACCAACTTAGTTGCCTTTTATTTTGAAAAGCTAATACTTTAAGTTTAGTGTCAGGGTGCTTAGAAAGTATAAAGGAGAGACTGTGAATTTGATGGCACAATTGTCTGTATCTGTTGTTATACACTTAATTGTACAATGACATTATAATTTGGCAATTAAGATGATGAACTCTAAAGTCATAAATCCCGGCTTTGAATTCTAACTCTGCAATTTACTACAAATAATCCTAGACAAAACACTTAATCTCAGTGTCCTGACTTATTTATCTGTAAAATGAGGATGATAACATTGTCTAATGTATAGATTCGTGAAAAGAATTAAATGAGTTAATGCGTGCAAAGTGGTGAAACTTTTTTCTAGGAAATGATAAATACCAAAACAAAATTATCTGTAACGTAGGTGCCTGTAATACTGTAATATCTGTAGGAGATACAGTTCCATGGATGCTGTTTTGGGATTTCGGAAAAATTATTCTTTATTGTTACCAGCTGGGAAAACGAACAATAGATGCCTTTGATTATAGGGCCTATAGAATGAGCTTTCTTTAAATTCAAACAGGGACTTTTTACCAGCCAGCTTTTTAAAAATGAATTGGTTTGAGGTTTGTGTTTGTTTTTGTTTTGTTTTACATACCTTTTTACCATATATTTTGAGTTCAGACCCACCATTTGACTTATTTCTCCTATGTATTTTTTAACAAACTATTTTAGAATAATTTTATTTATTATTATTTTTTAAATTTTTTGTTTATTTATTTTTGAGAGAGCGAGAGACAGAGAGAGACAGAGAGCATGAGCAGGGGAGGGGCAGAGAGAGAGAGGGAGGCACAGAATCCAAAGTAGGCTCCAGGCTCTGAGCTGTTAGCACAAAGTCCAATGCAGGCCTCAAACTCACAAACCATGAGATCATGAACTGCGCCAAAATCAGATGCTTAACCAACTGAGCCATTCAGGCACCACTAAAATAATATTTTTAAATGTTTAGTTATTTTTTAGAGACAGAGACACACAAAGACAGACAGAGAGAGACAGAGACACATAATCCGAAGCAGGCTCCAGGCTCTCAGCTGTCAGCACAGAGCCCAATGTGGGGCTCGAACTCATGAACTGCGAGATAATGATCTAAGCCGAAGTTGGACTTTTAACTGAGTTGAGCCACCCAAGAGCCCCTAGACTAAATTTATTTTTGAGTTGCATTTCTCTGATGATTAGTTTTTGGCAAAAATAAAATTGGCCACCCTATTTTATTTTTATAAAAATACTGCAAAGATAGTACAGAGAGTTCCCCTACACCCCATACCCAGTTTCTTTGATGTTAATTTCTTACATTACCATAATACAGTTTTCAGAATGAAGAAACCAATATTGATACTATTCACCTAGTTTAGGACTTTATTTACATTTCAATAGTTTTTCCATTAGTATCTTATTTCTTTTCCAGCTTCCTATCCAGGTTACTACACTGCATTAAGTTGGCATCCCACTTTCGTTGTCTGTAATCCATGACAATTTCTGTTTTTCATTATTTATCATGACATTGACATTTTTTTGGCCTTGACATTTTTAAAGAGTCACAATATTTTCCCTTTGCATCTTGCTTATTTAATTTAATGTAATGTTTTCAAGATTCAGCCATGTATCAGAACTTTATTCCTTTTTATGGCTGAATAAGATTCCATGGTATGTATAAACCATATTTTGTTTTTTCACTCATCTCTTAATTGGTATTTGCATTATTTCCAGCTTTTGACTATTTTTGGAAATACTGCAATGAGTATTGGCATGCAAGCAAGCATCTGTTTAAATTCCTGTTTTTAGTTCTTTGGGGTATATATTTAGGAATAGAATTTCTGGGTTATTTGGTAATTCTGAGAGAGAGAATTAGAGAGATACATTATAAGGAATTGGCTTACATGACTATAGAAGGTGAAAAGTCCAAAATCTGCAGGATAGGCTGGCAAGATGGAAACACAGGGAAAAGTTGATGTCTCAGTTCAAACCCAAAGGCAGTCTGCTGGCAGAATTCCTTCTTCCTCAAGTGAGGTCAGTCTCTTTTCTGTTAAGGCCTTTAACCAATTGGATGGAGCCCAACCAAATTACTTAAAGGTTACCTATTTAAATGTCAATCTCACCTAAAAAATATCTTCACAGAAACATCTAGACTAATGTTTGACCAAATATCTGAGTAGCATGACCTAGCCAACTGACACAGAAAGTTAGTCATCACACCCAATAATTCAGCTTTTGGACCAGTAATTACAACATAACTCATTTAAATTTATTTTAGTACTGTATAAATTTGGTTGACTACTCAGATGTTTTCCAAGACATAGTAATGTAGAATTTATCTGTGATCAACTATAAACATGAATTTGAAAGACCAAACGCGAGTTTTAGCTGCTACCCAAAAGTAGATCATTCCTAGAAAATGCTTTGTAAGCCATAATTGTGTAAAGTGAAGAAGCAATCACCATTAATCTATATGGAGAATTTTCTGAGCATTTCCAGACCCCAAAAATAACTTCTCTTGGGCTTTTCTGGCAGCTCAAGACACATCTTGCTAAAAGATGCACAAAGTAAATTGAGCTAAAGGACAGATTCTCACCAACACAATTCAAAACTATGGTAGCTTGATGCTGAGGTGCTGAGTGGAGCTCCTGGGGAAGGAGCTTGGCGGGGCCATTCCTACTGCTCAGCTGCAAGTGTTGAATGCTATTTTTGCTTTTTGACTTTTTTTCATGAAAGCAAAAACGCTCTTCAGATTTCTTTCAGTTAGCAAAAACAGCTACTAATATAGGTCTAACATAAAAGTAAAGTGGCATAAAGCAGACTTTCAAAAAGCAGGGATACTATAGACTTTTGTTTGGGTACTTTAATCAGACAAGTTTCAAGTTTGAAATATTTCATCTTTAATTTCTATGGAAATCCAATTTATAAAAGTGAGATGGTAATTATACAACATAATAAATTTAGAGCTTTTGGAATACAATTAAAATGATCAATCTTCTGACTTTTAACATTAACCCAATATAGGTAAGCACAATGTAGTGCACCGAGAATGAGTTCATTCTTTAAAAGGTATCATTTTTGTAGGTATTTTTCTAATATTTGTGCTCCAGTGTCATGTTGAAATTTAGAGGAAACAGTGTGGCCAATTTTTGTTGGCTTACTTATTAATCATACTGCTTCAAATCAGTGATCTAATCTATATGGTCAGTTTTCATGATAGAAAGAAAACTGCATCAGAGAGTGAGACGTAGATTCTAGGTATGGCTTAGCAACCAAAGCAAGTGGAATTTTAGGAGAGTGGTTTAATATCTTGGAGCTTAGATATCCTTCTTTGCCCAGTTAGAGAAAAGATTAGCCTAAATTTTGATAAACATATAAATATCAAACTTTATATAAATATTTTTAAATCAATTAAAAATGAGATCATAGAAATCAAAGGATTTATTATTGCAGTAGTAAAAGGTACTTTGGTGTATTAACACAATGTGTTTTATGCTTTTGGTAATTCCCTTCTGCCCCATAGCCCTTTCCCCAGCCAGCTTATTGTGTGCAGGATGAAATGCTGCCTTAGGAAAGCAGAAAAAATGATTCTGAGTATAAAATGTATGTGCTTTCATGTTGTTACATCCTGCAATTTTGGGTTTTAATCCCCGAGGGAAACTGAACATAAATTATATTTCATAAAATACCATGAATTTGCAAGAATGCATGATTAAGTAAGAGCCTGGCTTTTACCTTTTTCTAACACCATGCTGGATATTCTGTTCTTTCCTCTCCAGATATATTCTTCGCCTACACATGTGCTCTGTGTCCCAGGAGTCTGCATAGTATTGACTGTATCAGTGACCTCCTTGCCCTCTGGCAGAATATCAGAGTTGAAACAGAGAATACAGTTGGGGTATGTATTCCCCACCTCCCTAGACCTCTCTTGCCATTTATCACCATTGGTTATCTGTGTCCCTTTTCTGGGGGACACTCTACTAGTAACCCTTAACATGCAATTACTTTTTCCTATTTCCAAATCTATTTCCTTCCTGGCTCCTCTGAGCTAGGGCTGCTAATATTTTATTGTTGTTTCTAGTTCTGGGGAGTAGCAACATCGTGTATTAGTTGAACAATCCATCATTTGAAAATAGTCTCTTCTTTAAACCCTCCTTAATTGCTCTATTTGAATGTGCCATCTTTTCCTGCCAGAACACTGACACAGTCCCAAGTGATTTAAATATGTATAGATTATTGTTGGAAGATAGAAGAGAAATCATCTAGGTGTGAGTATATGTTGGAGTTTACCCCAATAAATCCAACCTCTGCCTTTGTGCTGAATTTAATTGAGCACCTGGAAATTGGCCTCTACTGTTGGCTAAATTATCTAAAGGACACTGAACCCTGATCAAGGCAAGAAGCACACTGATGAATGATGTTGCTTGGTAGCCACGGGTCTATGGAGTTTGGAGATGGTTTGTATCGGATAGTTAGCATGTTTTATTGGTAAGAGTGAGATTGATGATTTGCACCTGGTCTCAATGAGATCTCTGGAGTCATTTGCCTTTGGGGCTGACTAGGTAGAATATGTCAACATGACCATTAGGAGCCTCAGCTGAGTTCCTATTATGGGCTCTATTTCTGAGGTATTTTGTGCACATATAATGGCCCAGATCTTAGAGCAAAAGTGTGTCTGGTACATCCCTAAAGAAAGAGGACAATTGTAGCTCACACCTGGCTTCTTTTGACACTATCCTATGAGGCAGATGTGTGTGTGTGTGTGTGTGTGTGTGTGTGTGTGTGTGTGTATATATATATATATATATATATATATATATCTGTGATGTATATATCCTTACATTAATGTTATTGTGCTGTATCCATTTTCCTGCAATAGACTATATATGTATTATTATACATGTGTGTATTTTTATTTGAGGTATATGACTGTCTTTTAGCAATCAAACCCTTCTAACCAACACTGTTAATGTAGCCTCACTTTCCATATGTAGCCTGAGGAGTTGGCAAGCCTCACTGTATTCACTGGCATCTGGCATGGTTCACAAGTGGTAGATCAGAGATAGTAGCAAGAGCTCTTTAGTCACAGGGGCCTATGAAAGCTTCATTAGGATTTATGTGGCCATCTGTGAATGAATTTTGTTTCAGGTTTGCCCAAGAAAGGTGTGGACATGGTGTTGACAGCCAAGTCTAGAAAAGTCTTGTGATGAGAAGGAGGCCCAGCCATACTGCAAGGCTTGTGACACTCGATAGGGACAGAGATGACTCAACCAGGGCCAGTGGGGTGAGATGATTCCCTCCAAGTAAACTAGAAGCTCACCCTTGCTGTGGGTTACTGCCTAAGCTCCAGATCATGGGATCTACTGGGGATGAAGGAGACCTATTTGGAATGGGAAAAACACATAATGGATTAAGTTTTTCATTATTGATTGGGTAATATTTTTCTATCATAGAATGTAATAAAGCTCATTTTATAAATTAAGTTCATTAATAGAAAAGTAAAGTTACATTGGAAATACCTGAGGTTCTAGCCTAAGATTGATATCCATTTAAAAAATTGACTTCTTTACTTCTAGGCCACACAGAAATCTCATAAATTTAATACCTGTAGAGAATCTTACCCAGTAAACCACATTTAACAAATATTTATTGAATATGTGGTAGGAAACAAATAACATTATGAACAAAGTAAGAGTCTTGTTGAAAATAGCCTGACAAATAATCACAGATGAATGTTTAATTTATTAGTTAATAAAACTTCTGATTTATGAATACAAAGAGCATGGTCCTAGGTATCTGTTTAAAGTATGGTCAGGCCTAATACTGGAAGGATGGGGCAATGAAGGTATATCTCTTGAAAAGTAATTTGCATAAAATGTGAAAGATCAAAAAGAGACAAATAGGGAAATTTGAGTATAGTGAGACAGGAGGGAGATCTGAGGAGGAAAAAGCAGGATGAACATTTAGTAAGTTAAAACAAGAGTATTGCCAAGTATCTCTGAAAAATCCTCCTGCTATCTCACCTGTCTCTGATAATCTCTGCCCTGAAGAGGGTGCCTGTGTGTGTGGGTGGGTGGGTGGGTGTGAATGTGTGTTTCAAAAGCAACTGTAATAACAATAGGATTTATTATCAAGAATGAAAGAGGCTTTTTTTTTTTTTAAGACTTTGACTTTAGCCAAAGATCATAAACTCAAGTTGCTCTATGGCCAAAGAAAACTTTAATCATACTAGGAAATGATAGACTGGAGAGTTCATGCTCATTCAGAGTGGGTAGTTACCAATATTAATAATAGTGTTATTGAGTATTCATCTCAGGTTGAGAATGATACTAAATATTATGTGCTAATAACTATGATAAAAATTATAGCTGCACAAGAAGGCAGATAATATTATTGTCTCTTCTTTACTTCCAAGAAATTGAATCTAATAAAGTTACCCTTTAATATTCATTCAGTTTTTAGAAGTGTTGATCTTCCATAGTGATAGCTACACACATATTTATATTTTTGTGCTATGAAAGCTCTGAATTAGGAACTTATATTTACTTTTCCTAAAGAAGGTATGGAGCCAGTCTTTGTGGTATCCATGTTGTTCCATCCCAGTGTGCAAATGCTGCTTTTTCCTTTTGTAATAGAAACCTGACTCTTTCCTATATGCTTCCCTCATGATCTTATCTCATGTGCCTCAAGGAAAACTTATGGGTGCGGGACAGTCTATTCAAATCCTGGTAAACCCATTTTCCCTTGCCAGTAACTGACTTACAAAAGGGCAGGCCTAAGCAAATTTGGTCAGTTAACCTATCAACAATTTGATAGAGGGTTCCTGGAAAGAAGCTTCCTTTTATTAAAATACAGCCTGAGGAAGACAGGCTTCCCTGATCACAACAGTGCTTAAGGAAGTATAGTCTAAGTGGTTGTCATAGTCTCAGGATGAGACTGCTGGGGGTAGTGCAAAGTCAAGGACATTACTTAGTCATTTGAGCAAAAAGTTTTGTCTCTGAATCAACCATCTATCTGCATTCTTTTAAAGACTCTGTTTCTGTAAATTGGTGGGAGTATGTGTGTATGTTTTAAGCAAATTTTAACTTAAATTTATTTCATTTGTTTAATTAATATACTAATAATATATGCAGCCTTAAATAATAAAGAAGGAGTGCTTATTTTTTAAACAGTTTTTTAATGTTTATTTGAGAGAGAGAGAGAGAATGCAAATGGGGGAGGGCAGAAAGAGAAGAAGACAGAGCATCCAAAGGCTCAGTGCTGTCAGTGCAAACCCTGACATGGGGCTGGAACCCATGAACCTTGAGATCATGAGATCATGACATGAGCTGAAGTCAGACTCTCAACTGACTGAGTCACCCAAGGTGCCCCAAGAAGCAGTGTTTAGAGGAAGAGTTTTTAAACACACAGAAAAGGAAGGAGGATTTTTAGGAAGATGGAAACGATGGAATGGAAAGAAAAGCATGACAAGTGGTCTGGAACCAAAGAAATTTCAGTATTATTGAAGCAGAAGTTAAAGTTAGGGTAAAGATAGTTTAAAATTTCAGAAAAGAAGTTCTATTTCAACTGATTGCTCAGTTAGGGAATCCTAAGGCAAATTATTATATTTATAATTATAAATATACACATGCTTAAATAACTATGTAGATTTTCTAACATGGAGTTTGGTAAGATGAGTAAGGAACACAGTGAAATCTAAAGAGTCACAGCAGTTATGAAAATAAAAAAATGGAACTATGCATACATGCCAATAAACAAGCATAGCACTAAATATTTTATGAAGGTGCATATATATCCAAGGATAGAATTCAAATATACTAGAGTATGTGTGTGGTGAGAGAGAAAAATGTTACCACGGATAATGTGGAAAAAATAAAATGATTTACATTTCCATGAATTTATACTGAGTTAAGGGACATGGTTAACTCAAGTCCCTGTATCTAAGATTTAAAACAAAACAAAACAAAACCTGTGTTTGTGTACATATATGAATAACAATACAAAAGAAAATTAAACATAATAGGAAGAAAATTTTATAGTCTCAGTCCTTGTCAAATAGTCAAATTGATATAAATATAAGGTATAAGTTAGTATACTGAACAAAACATATATATAATTAATAAGACTGACTTAAGTTTTTCCCCCAAAATTCAGTAGTAGTTTAGAGAAAATACTCCCACTAGAAAAAAAAAAAAACAACTGAATTCAAAATCCTTTGAATATCGGAGTTGGATATTAAGTGGGAAAATTCCAGGTACCTTAGAAAACTGGTCAATATAGGACAAAATGAAAGGTCCTGTGTTAATTCTCCATCCCTTTGGTACCAGAAGTGCAAAAAGAGTTGGATTCCAGTATTTTCCTGATAACGTTAGAGTAGGGATAGTAGCCTAATCACATGGTGACATTGAAATATTTTTAGTATTTATCTCCATACTAATTACTTTATTCTTTTCATTGTTTCATATTTCATAGAAAAAAAACAGAGAATGTATAAGCCAGTTTGTATCAACTAAGAAAACTATGGAATAATCAAACTGCCACAATAATCCCATAGTAGTTAATTTAATTGACATGTTCATTTTCTAAAATTTCTCAGTGATGTTTCCAGAACTATTAGGTTTCCTTGATATTTTCCATTGCATTAGTCTTAGTTATACTTCTCTTCCTCCCAGCTTTACTGAAGTATAATTCACAAATAAAAATTATATATATATATATATATATAGTGAAATGTTTGCCATAATTAATCTAATTAATATCTATCAATTAATCTAATCTAATATCTATCAACTTACATCGTTACCAGTCTTTTCATGTGTTTGTAGCAAGAACACTTCCGATCTATACTCTTAGCAAATTTCAAGCATACAGTACAATTATTAACTATAGTCACTGTTCTGTATATTAGGTCTTTAGAATGTATTCATCTTATAACTGAAAGTTTGTACCCTCTGAACAACAGCTCCTGTTTTCTCCCACTTACAGCCCCAGTAACCACCATTCTACTCATATGAGTTGAAATCATGTACTATTTGTCTTTATAAGTGAGATCATGTACTATTTTCTATTTGTGGCTAGGTTATTTAACTTAGCATAATGTCTTCCAGGTTCATCCATGTTGTTAAAGCTAAGTGATATTCCATTGTGTGTGTATATATGTATGGTTATATGTATATGTATTTGTATACATACATACAAATATTTATATGCACATATATACATATCACATTTCCTCTACCCATTCATCTATTGATGGACACATGGGTTATTTCTGTATCTTGGCTACTGTAAATAATGCTGAGATGTGCATGGGAGTGCAGTATCACTTTGGGATCGTGATTATATTTCTTTTGGATGTATTCCCAGAAGTGGAATTGTTGGATCTAATGACGGTTCTATTTTTGCTTTTGAGAACCCTCTATACTGTTTTCCATATAGCTAGATAAATTTATATTGCCTGAAACAGTATAAAACAATCCCTTTTTTTTGCCAATACTTATCCTTCATGTTTTTGGCAATCACTCTCTGCCAGATGGAGGTGATCTCACATTGTGGTTTTGACTTGTATCTCCATGATGAATGGCAATATGGGGAGCATCTTTCACACCTGTTGGCCCTTTGTATATGTTTTTTGGAAAAACATCTATTTAGGTTCTTACCTATTTTTTAAATGGATTATTTCTCTTGTTGAGTTGTATGATTTCCTTATATATTTTGGATATTAACCCCATAGTCAGTATATGGTTTGCAAATATTTTCTCCCATTACACAGGTCACACTTTCATCTTTTTTATTGTTTCCTTTCCTAAAAAGCAGAAACGTTTTAGTTTGATGTAGTCCCACTTGTCTGCTTTTGCTTTTGCTACTTGTCCTTTTGGTGTCAAATCCAAAAAATTACCCTGTCCAATGTCAAGGACAGTGTCCTCTGTTTTCTTCTAGAAAATTTATGACTTCAGCTCTTAATTCAATCAATTTTGAGTTGAGTTTTTATGTATGATATAAGATAAGGAGAAAATGTCATTCTTTTGCATGTAGATATCCAGTTTTCCCAACATCATTAAGTGAAGAGATACTATTCTTTCCCATTGAGTATTCTTGATCTCTTTGCTGAAGATTAGTTGACTTTATATATATGGTTATTTCTGAGCTCTTTATTCTGTTCCATTGATTTTTGTGTCTTTTTTTTTTTTGCCAATACCATACTATTTTGATTACTATAGCTTTCTAATATAGTTTGAAATCAGAAAGCATGATACCTCCAGCTTTGCATTTCTTTCTTAAGATTACTTTGGCTATTTGGAGTCTTTTATGCTTCCATATGCATTTTAGGATTTTTTTCTAGTTCTGTGAAAAATGCCATTGGGATTTTGATAGACATTGACTTGAATTTATAGATTGCTTTGGGTAGTATGGGTAATTTCAAATAATTTGTCTACTCTACATAGCATTTAAATTTTTTTTTTTATATTTATTTTTGAGAGAGAAAGAGAGAGAGCAGGGGAGGGGCAGAGAGACAGGGAGACACAGGATCTTAAGCAGGCTCCAGGCACTGAGCTGTCAGCACAAAGCCACATCTGAGGCTTGAACTCACGAACCACGAGATCATGACCTGAGCCGAAGTCGGATGCTTAACCGACTGAGCCACCCAGGAGCCCCTCTACATACCATTTTTAATTTTATTCATTGTATCCCTGAACTCCAGAATTTCTGTTTGGTTCTTTGTTATGATATTAATTGTACTTCTTTTAACAACTGTAAATGACTTATATATCTACCTCTTTAAAATGCAGTTCTCTACAATTTTATCATTATCCACATTAATATATCCCTGGTTAAAAATGCTATTTTTGAAATAAGATAGTGCTCATAAAATAGATGCATTTAGTTCATAGTCATTTATGTGTGGATTTCATTTCTTTTTTCTAAGTTTATTTTTTATTTAGAGAGAGAGACAGGGAAAGAGTACAAGCAGGGGGAGGGTAGAGAGAGGGAGAGGAAGAATCCCAAGCTGACTCTGCACTGTCAGTGCAGAGCCTGAAGCAGGGCTCAAACTCAGCAACCATGATGAGAACATGACCTGAGCTAAAATCAAGAGTTGGACACTTAATAAACCATGCCATCCTGGTGACCCTGGATTTTATATTTATATGAAGTGTGACTATCCATGTGTTTTCAAATTAAAGGATATTCTCTGAATGTAACAAGAAATTATGAAATAGATATCTATTTTGTATTTTTTCAAAAGATGAAACTATGACAAAGCATTTGATCTTAGTAATCTAATGAAGGAAAATAGATGGAATTGTATTCAGAAAATATTACAATTCTGGGGGAACAACAAACACGTAAAATAAATAATGTAATGTAAATAATGTAATGTAATTCTCTACATGGTACATTAAAAGCTGAGAACTTATATAGGAAGTAGCAGTTAATAAATACATTCATGTATTTAGACATTCTTCCACAGGTTTTATTGCTTGCCAATCTTAGTTCTTCCTTACAATGTGGGAAGTTGCAGTCATCAGGTCAATTTACCTAGTTGGTGAAGCAGTTTCATTCATAACAACACTCAATGAGCCATAAAAGTAATTTTGAAATATAGAATTGGGTGACTATTTTATTATAAACATAACCTAAAGTATGCATAAAAATAGGTTATATATTATAGAATATGCAGTTTTAGTCAATTATAATATGTAGTCATCAACTTAATATTTTCAGAAGAAAGAGGAAAAGAGTAAAGATGTTATGGTTGTTGGGATATTACCATTTTCTCTTACAACTAACACAAATCCTAATTATATGCCACTTCTGGAAAGCAAAACTATGTTCTAAATTCATGGTTTTCAGTCTAATGTTTCTCAACTTCACTGCTTCTGCTTAGACTCCTTTCCCCTCATTTGTCCCTACATTTGTGTGTTGGAGTTGTATTAACCTATCAAGTCCTTCTTCTCTTACAAGATTTGCTAGGAGACGCAAGTTAAAATTAATTACACATTTGTTGCATTTATAAGACCCAACTATGCATTAATACTATTTATTACATTCTGCAGTATCATCATTTTTTCAGGGATCTTTTTCACATTCATGTTTGTAGTATACGTTTATAATGTGAATAACAAATGTTCACTATAAATAGCTGTGACTGGTTTCAAGAACTCATTTTGCCCATGGTAAGAGATGATGAGTAATTGTGATTAAGTTTCAGATAGTTTAAAAATATTTTTAAAATAAAAATAAAATTAAATAAGCCTCAGATAGCATAACATAATATAAAAAATAACATGCTTTGGAACCATACACACTTGCATTACAATCCCAGCTCAGTAACTTGGTAGTTCTATAATATAGGTCAAGCTATTACCCTTGAACTGCATGTCCTTCTCCTTTATATAGTAAGGATAATATTACATAGCATTCACAATAGGTCTGAGAATTATAAATCATAAATGTGAACACCTAGAGTAGCATCTCTTATAGCGTAGGTGTTCAAAAATTGGTAGCTGGTACCAGGAGAAGTATTACCAGTCAAAATTTCAGTCATCTAAAGACTGGCTAGAACACCAATCAACCTATCATATTGGAATTAAGATAATGAATAATTTTGCTAGGACATATACATATAATGTTTTTAATTGGGTACTTATGAATATAAATTGAGTGTCCCAAAACCTTATGATAATATTTAACAAAGATTAGATCTTCCCATCAGAGCAAAAGCTAGAAATAATAGACAAGTTTAGCTTCATCAGGTATTTCATAGTTGGTCGTGGGGTAATGAAAACTTTATTTTTTTTTTAATTTTTTTTTTTTAACATTTATTTATTTTTGAGACAGAGAGAGACAGAGCATGAACGGGGGAGGGGCAGAGAGAGAGGGAGACACAGAATCGGAAACAGGCTCCAGGCTCTGAGCCATCAGCCCAGAGCCCAACGCGGGGCTTGAACTCATGGACCGCGAGATCGTGACCTGAGCTGAAGTCGGACGCTTAACCGACTGAGCCACCCAGGCGCCCCTGAAAACTTTAAAATATGTAATAATAGCTGATATGAAAATGTATGCTGTTAATTGACAAAATAAACTTGTTTCTCTTAATTGAGCTAAAATACTTATTTGACTTTGATGCATACAGATCTTTCTTTATATAACTTGAAATGCAATTGCACAAATACCCCAAGTATCAGAGACAGCATATGTGTACGCCTCTTTGAGTTCTACCTTATCTGGCAAAAAATGTTGTATATTTTCCACGCAGTGTAGGGGGAGAGATGGGAAGAAAGACACTGCTATCTTTCAATGGGATTTAAATTTGGGAGGAATTTTGTATGTTCCCCTAATTGTAGTTATCAAGGATAGCATATACTTACATTAAAAAAAATACCACTCTGATTTTCAGAAATCATTTTTAAAATAATTATTTTCTAAGAACTCGTTTTGTGCTGTCAAATGGAGTTAGCATTCAGTCTTACATTCAATTCCTCAGAGGCACAAATCCTTTCAAACACAAGAGGATCCTAAAAATAGTCACTGGCCAGTAAGGATTAATCAGACTCCCCTCATGTTATCAGTTATTTATATACCATTTTCCCAGCTGAGCATCCCTACTGCCATAATGGCCTGAATGCATGCAGTGCTCATCTGCCAAGGCAATGCTTACAAGCTGATTTTATTGCTTTAGACACATTGAACAACAGAAGAGCCCATCAGTACAGGAACATTAGGATGCCAGAAGTGTGTTCCAATCATTTGTGATAGGAAATCACTCTACAGTATGAGTATGTAGAGGCATACATATGCCTTTCCCCCCCAAAGTCTACAACACCTGACAAACTATACTTTAGTAGTAGTGATAAATTGATTTGCTTAACTGAAATGTAAATTATATCTTTATGATATCTTTATTTGATATTTAAGTTAAATGATCACCATCCCATTAATGGTTCTATGGCTAGCCTCCTTGCTTTCTTGGCTCTACTAAAATTTGGAGCATACTGAATAATCTTCTATTGACTGAGAATAATAACTTATATCGAATAATTCATTTCCATGATACAGAATAGTACTTTTATTTTTTGGGTTGAGTCACAGACCTTCCATAGAATATTCCTATGCTTATACCATAGTAAGTGAATTTTTGTTCCCTTTGAGTCATTGAGTTGGATAGTTATTTATATCTTATTCATCTGTCATTGAAAATAAAAGGGATTTTGCATGTGAATATATACATATAACTGTAATATATCCATTCCAGAAGCCAAAGAAAAGAAGGCATAATTGTCTCTAGTTTGCAAATTTGAGTCTAAAGCTTTTTCTCCTTAGAAATTTCACATATGTCAATTTATAGTCAGTATGGTTGATGATTTCATATTGTGATATTCTTATCTTCTGCAAAATAAACATATGCTTAAAGCCATACTATGCTAGTAGGTTGACAGAATTAGAAATTGTTGTAAAAAGTATCTCTGTAAGCACTTATTTTGATATCACAATTTCTTTTCTTGCCATATAAAATCTCAGACTGGTAAAAACGTCCAAAATACTTATTCACTGTCACAGTTCCATTATGGAGAATAATAATATAATAAAATTGTAGTTTTTTTTTAAATCCTATTTTGTTTAATCTTATGTTGATGGCTTCAGTAAGAATCAAAAGCTTTTAAATATTTGACAAAACATTTGCAAAATGAGTAAATCTAAAAGTAAATTTTTAAAAGGCCACCATTCTTCCATTTCTGGATTCTGTTGTGATAGTAACATACCTATGTATTTAATTCATTAAACTTGTCATTGTTCATGGATATTTTTAAAGATAATATTGTTGAAGTTGTCTATTTGAGCCTATCACCATAACTTGATCAATTTACCAATATAGATGTGAATAAAATCTTGCTTCTATCTTAATTATTTAACAATACATTGCAAAAAATAGCTGATAGAAATAAATACAGGGTAAAATGTGTGGCCTGTGGAAGTGCTCACTTTCCTAATAATGAGTACAGCTCACACAAATACATTAAGCATAAATCTGAATGATTGTGAATAATAGAGCCGTACTTAAATTGTGAAATACTCTGTGGCATGAATTAAGTTGCCAGGTCATCTAGCAAAGTTCATGGCTTGTAGCATGTGCTTAATAATATTCATTTTCTGAATTAGTTATAAAGCAATATTTAGAAACACTAGAGAAAATACTAGATGAATACATTTGAGAATCCTGTGGCCTTGTTGAACAATTAGAATTTTTGATAGTTAAACATTTAAATATTAGAATGTATTTTGTCTTGTCTTGGACCTTCAAAGCATTAAACTGATTAAAAATAATTCAAAATAATTCAGAGTAAAATAGTATTTGGAAATATTCTCTTAGATATTAAAATCATACTAGATGTAAAGACGGAAGTGATGGTATGACTTCGGTCATGGTCAAGGTGTGTCAGTAAAGGTGGATTATGGGTGAAGGATATAGAAATCAGTAGGACTAAAGGACCAAAGAGTAAAATTGTGAACTTTAATATGCTATTGATTTTAATATTCAGTTCAAAGATGGTGTGACCATACATGGATGATAGTTAAATATATCCTTGCACTATGATCTTATGTCATGTTGACCAGGACGCTTGGGCATTTTCTTTTAAAGTTCTTGGGTGATCCAGAAGAAAGACTCTGACTGATCTATAATTATAGAAAATATCAGCTGTTAATTGGATAAGTAGTGGAATAACTACAATTAAAAAGGACTTGAGGATTTTGTCTACGGAAGTAAAGTTTATTATATGAAAAACATGTAAGGGTGAAAACTGGCAAAACAACTATATTATTCCTTTATGGAAACATAAATGTATGTTATTTTAAACATTAATGTATGCTACTTTACAAAAATATCAGAAAAATAGGAAAGGGGAAAGTCATATGGGACAAGTAAAATGCAAATAGCAAAATAGCAATCCTAAACTGAATCATAAATAGCATATACATAATAACATTAAATACACATTGTCCAAACAACTCAATACATAGCAGAGATTATCAGATTGGAGCAAAAATCAAGCTGCAGCTCTATGATACCTATTAGAAATCCATTTTGAATATCGATATACATGCTTACACTAACAAAAATAAATTGGAGTGATTATATTAATATTAAACAAAGATTTTAAAGAAAATAACAAAAGCCATAAAAAAATGTATTCCATAATGATTTGGTGTTCAATGTATCAAAATAATGTTGTTGAAGGAGGGAAAGATGGTGGTAGTGTAGGAGGACCCTAGGCTTATCTCATCCCACAAATACAACTAGGTAATTAGCAAGTCACCCTAAATATCCCATAAATTGACCTGAAGGATGGCAGAAAAAAACTCCTCAACTAAAGGTAGAGAATAGGTCACATCAAAGAAGGTAAGAAGTGAGGAGATGTAGCTTGGGAAAGAAACAGATCTTGGCCATTGTGGTATGCGGGAGCCTCAGTCACAAAGAAAGGTGAGAGACCAACTAGCACAGAGGGGAGCACACGGATCAGGATCGCTTGGAAAACAAAAAAAGCCAAATTTCATGAGATCTTGCAACCAGTGGGGCTTAAGCCTGCAATTCTAAAGGTCACCAGGCTTGGCTCAGGGAGAGCCCAGAGGGCATTAGGGCTGTTCTTGGAGAAAAGGCAGGGCAAACAGCCCGTTGACATATAGCATGGAAACAGCAACCTAAAGAGCACCTGGGCACACAGTGGGGAAGTTATCCACTCATTTCAGAGTGTGTCCCAGAGAGATAGCATTCACAGAGAAGAAAGAAACTGGCAGGTGCCATTTCCCTCCGTACAACTCAGCATAAACACAGAGCCACCTGTGGGAACCAGCATAGCACCAACACTCACTACCTAACTTGCTTACCTCCAGCCCCACTCCCACGTGCTTGGGTGGAACCACCCTTCCCAGTCACCCTTGCATCAGTCCCAGTGTGGTGGGCCCCCACCCCTAGAAGACCAGTCCAAACCCCTGCCCACACTGCATTTCATAACCTGGGAGTTTTTTACGACCTTGGTTCTGGTGGCAGTGGCAACAGGTCGAATTTCACAAGCAGACCAGAACACACCTAGTTAAGACTCACCATATTCAGGCTAGGGACCAAACACTGCACAATAGGCAAAGAGAGCCTCTGCCGATGACTAGCCTGAAGGGTAAAGTGGCCAAGACACAAGAGCAAAGCACATGCAGCACAAATTGGAGACACTCTGAAGAGCCAGGCCCTGGGAGTACAGGGGACACTACACTGCAGGTCACTACAGGACCTCTTCTTTATAAGGCCATTACCCATAAAAACAGGAAAAGTGGCTCACTTTCCTCATACCCAGAAGAAGGCACAGGACTTAGACAAAATGAGAAGATAAGAGGAATTTGTCAAAAATGAAAGAACAAGACAAGGCCCAACCAAAATTCTAAGTGAAACAGATAGAAGTAACATTCCAGATAGAGAATTTAGAGTAATGATCATAAAGATACTCACTGGACTTGAGAAAAGAGTGGAAGACATGAATGAGACCCTTAACACAGAGATAAGAAATAACATAGCAGAGGCAAAGGGCTCAATAAACAAAAAGAGAAGCTTGCTTGATGGAATGAACAAGATGATAGAAACAGAGGAATGAATTCTATCCATGTGACATTTGGAAAAAAAAAAAAAACTATGGAGACAGTAAAAAGATCAATGGTTACCAGTGGCTGGGGAAAGGGACAGATGACTAGGTAGAGCACAGAGGATTTTTAGGGCAGTGAAAATATTTCATATGATACTATAATGGTAGATATATGTTGTTATGCATTTGTCCAAACCCATAGATTGTACAACACAAAGAGTAAACCATAAGCTGTGGGATTTTGGTGATGATGTGTCAATGTAAGTTTATTGGGAATATGGGAAATCTCTACCTTCTGCTCGGTTTTGCTGTGAATCTAAAATTGTTCTAAAAATGACCAAAAAAAGTACTTTAGCATTTTTTCCTTTATAAAATTCAATAAAGGATAATTGAAAAAATAGTCATTGGTGAGGTAAAATATAAGGATCAGCAATCATCTTTTCTCATGGGGAAAAAAAAAATTTGACAAGTATTTACCTGACACTATAGGAGAGATCAGTGGTTCACAGAATCTTGCAATTCACCCATTTACACGGGAAACAACCACTCAGGAAAAAAAAATACAGTAAAAAAAATTTCATACTATGTATATTCTGTGTCTTTAATACCTTGGTAGTATTCTGGTCTTATACTTCATAAAGCATTGGAAACACTGAAATTTGTAGCCACTTTAACATAAGTGTGAAGTCGTAAAATTCTATACGTTGATCCAGGCCTGGAAGACATTAGAGCAATCCACCTCCTAAGTCATACATATCAATTCATAGAGGAACATATTTCTCAAGCCAAGTCAATGAAATTGTTGTCAGGAAGTACACTAGAAATATTTTCTGTTAAATTGTCTGAGTTTGATGGGATAACTGTATGGCTCATGGAATCCAGAGCTCTCTAGGGCCATTTTTGTACCACAGATATTCTGGTTGAAAACAAATTAAACAAAAAGAAGACTACAGTTGAAAGATAGAATGAGGGATTCTTAAAATAGTGTTTGCACATTTGAGTCTAGCTATATCTTAAGCCTTTATGTCCCTGGAATTCCAGCTCTATGAATTGATAAATTCAATTTTAATTTGAGTTTGAGAAAATTATCTGAAAATAATAGTCCTGAATGATACCAATATCATATTTAAAAAATGAAGAACTCATTCAAATTGATGAATGAAAATCCCCTTAATGAACAAATGATGAACAGATTATACACACACTCACATGCACACACCTCTATGTATCAATCAATTGAAAAACTATTGAAATTTATTTGTAATTGAAACTAGAAAACTACGTCTTTTTTATTGAGGTAAAATTGACATAATGCTATATTATTCTCAGGTGTACAACATAATGATTTGCCATTTGCACTGTAAAATGATCACCGCAATAAATCTAATTAATGTCGATTAGTTATAATTTTTTGTGATAAGGACCTTTAAGGTTTATTCTTGGCAATATTAAAAAAATTATTCTGTTAGCAATTTTAAAAATACAATATAGTATTATTTTAACTATAGTCACCATGCCGTGCATTATATTCCCAGGACTTATTTTATTTATAACTGGAAGTTTGTACCTTTTGACATTATTTTACACATCAAATCTTAATGGTTTAAAATGATGTTTATTTTAGTAATGATTCTTCAATTTGGAAAGTCCTTGAAAAAGAAAGCTAGTCTCTGCCGTCCCTGAGGCAGCTGGAGGGCTGCTTACTGGAGTTATCTGATGGCTTGCTCACTCACACATGTGGGACCCACGATAGGAAGCCTCAAACAGCTGGGACTCCTTGGGCATTTCTCTCTGTCTCTAATTAGTATCTCCTTGTGTCTTTCCAACATGGAGTCTTTAAGGTAGCAGAATTTCTGGCATGTTGGCTGTTCGCTCATAAGAGCCTCAGAAGCTTCCCAGTTGTAATCTGAAACTGGCCCCCAAATGCAGAGGTCAGGGAGACAGCAAAGAAAGAGGCAGGCCACTCCAGGTTGGTAGGTAGCTGTTGTAAAATGCAAAGCATACTTTCATATGAGTCTTGTCTTGGGCAGCAGCAAGACTGCCAAACTTTAAAACTTTATATATGGAGAGGGCTTAACTGGGTTTAATCAAGTATACTATGCAGGTGTCCTCAATATCACTAACTCAAGGCTATGTCCCTGGAGCACCTCTGAGAGCAACAGGAAAGGCAAGCAGAATCCACATTCCAAAGACAGGGAAGCAGACGAGGAGCCTCTGATTACCCAGATCCAGCTCATGGGTCACTGGTGGTAACATCATCTTCCCCGTCATTTCTTCCCCGTCTTTGGTTCATCTATTCTTAGGTGAAAACTTCATTGTCTTTTATGACCTAGATCTCAGAAGCAATACAGTATTATTTTTACTGTATTATCTTCATTGTGGTAGTTTCAAAGACATGGCAGCAGTTCTGAGGGAGAGAAAACAGATTCTTGATTGAAGCAAGCTTCTAAAAGATCAGGTGAGAATAAAATTACTCTTATGGCTATTTTTAGAAAATACTGTGTACCACAAGTAGATCAGAGCTAGAAGTTTTCACTAGAAAATTCCCCCAGAGATTCCCAGTCACAACTATTTTAAGCTTCTCTCCACCCAAATCACTTCAATACCTTTCCTTTAAGACAGTCTGATCACTGCATGAGTGGGATTATAGTTACTTTGCATGTGTGTGTTCTTCATATAGACTGTTTCTTGAATATAGGGACCATATCTCATTCATTTGTGTGTGTGTGTGTGTGTGTGTGTGTGTGTATGAAATGGTCAGTGATATATGTCACATAGTAAATGTACCTTGAAATATATTGACTAAAATTGAATTACCATACTATTGGTCTAATTTCATCCCCTGTGAGTGCAAGAGTCAGTAGACTGGTAGAGTTAGTATACCATGTTGGGTCCCCCAGAAAGCAGAAGCATAGAGAATTGAACATGAACAGAATTTATTGAAGGTAATATCTAGGAAAGTTGAAGGGGAGGGGGATCAGAGGTTGGCAAAGAAAACTTTCAATGCAGATCTGATAGCTGTAGAAGAAGGGGAAGAAAGAGAGTAGATAGTAGGAAGGACCTCAGACTACAGTTATAGTATCTCTAGTTCCTCTGCCATGCTCAGGCATTAGCGGGGAAAGCCCAGAGAGAGAGTATGGCCTAAGAGCTACAATGAACTCAGAAGGAATAGAAGGCAGAGGCTGTCATCTCTAATTCTCAGAGCAGGGTTCTATATCTGAAAAGTGGTTCATGTCTGGGAAATGAGAAAGGGATAAGTTTTTATTGGGGAAAACCACCTTCAGATTCCTGCTCCTCCATTCATGCTTTCTTCTGATGATAGTTAATGAACAGCAACTTCATTTGCTGTCATTTTGCCTCAGCAATGTCACGTTCTATTAATTAAGTCACTAATTCCCTCTCTGTAAAGCCCCTTTTACCACTCTCTGACCTTGCTTGTGTTTACAGCAATTTGTGACCCTCTGGTTTCAGATTTGTTAAGCAACAACACCTGACCTTTGTTACTCTGGGGACCCATTGTTTCCTTTCTGTTAACAATATCCGTGGCTATATCTTCTACCATCAGCTTTGACTTGTGGAGGAGAACCTTCTCTTAGTAAAGCTAGTGTCCCTCTCATCACTGCAGTTATCATGTCTTTAGCTAAAGGTAAGTCCTCTGGGCCTTCCCCTGGAACAGTGTTCTTTTGTTATTCATTAATGGTTAGTCATTAAATAACCATTTTATGTACATGCCCCTGAACATTTTTATCCTTTTATCTACCATTTGCCAAGGTAACTCAGGCACTTCAACCTCACTCAGCTATCAGTTCAGTCTCAGCTATTAGTTTCTCCAGGTTTTAAAGAGCCACCTAGCCACTAGTTTGCATAATCCCTAGGGTCCTGGCCAGGGAGTTAAATTTTGTTTTCTATAAAAGTGCCCCTAAATCAATGAATTCTTGTTTACTTAGTTTATATTCCAGGTCCCTTGAAATACAGCAGTAGAGGCCAGGTGGTGCTGCTTAACCACTGTAAAAATCAGCAAGGTCAGAGAAGCAGCCAAGGGGGCTTTACTGACAGGAAGTTGATGAGTTAGTTAATAAAACATGGTGTTGCCAGGGACAAAATCCAATATCAGGAGTACTCCCTTGGATCCTGTTGTTACATGCTAGCTAATTTTTGCAGCTCCTTTGGGTTGTAATCTTTTTCCTCCTCTATCAAACTTAGCATATTGCCAACCTGGTTATGCTGAAATTTAACTATAATTATCAGCCTGGGACATCACCTGAGGGGGTTGCCTATTAGTCTGCAGTATCTCCCCAAGAAAAGGAAATACTAGTTCTTAATGTATCAGGTGGGCCATCTCTGTAGGCTCCAAGTGTTCAGAGAAGTCTGAGGAGCCCCAATGATCACAACTCACTCTGATGTCTTCATTCCTGGTTTCCCTGTCTTAGGTAAGAGACTATCTTGGCTGAGAATTTAATCATCTCTGGATCTCTGTAGAGACAATTAAAGTTCTGAGTAGGACACCTCCATGTCTAGTATCCTGGATTATATAATAATAAGTGTTTTTTTTGGGGGGGGTTCAAATGCATTAATCTTGAGGAACTAATATTATTTATCTTAAAAATTTACAAATACACAAAAAATGCAGTACCCCTGTTTCTAGGGTTGATGCAAAAAAAAAGTCAGAACTGATAAGGATGAATTTAAATTTGTAAATTATTAACTCTGGTAGATTTTTCCCTCCTTCCCCCAAAGCAGACTTTGATTTCTCAAGACATCTTTTTAAATAAATCTACTGACTTTTGATTAGAGAGCAAAGGGAGTTTATACTATAAGTTTAATTATCCAGAATAATTTCTAAGACCAGATTAATAGATGAAGTTGAATAATATCTCCATTTTTGTACTTTTTGAAATAGTTTTTTGTTTTTATCTTCCAGTGATGTAAGTTTAATTTATTGAAAATAATTTATATGAACTGGTTAGTCACTACTTGGTAAAAAAAAAAAAAATTAGGAGTATCTTGAGAGCTGAAACACGGAATGCCTACTGGTATTTTGTATGTCAAACTTTTTATGAGATTAAAGTTTCTATAGTGTTGTCCTTTCTTTGGCAAAAAATGAATTCCCTTTAGTAAAAGAGGTTCCCATTGGTTTATTCTTTAATAATCTATAATATTTATTGAGAAATCATGTAAATTATTAATATACTTGGATGACACATTTTAGATAAAATAAATTTCAAATACTAGAGTTAACAGAAAATAATACTGTTAAATGAATTCTTTGATGTTTACTGTATTATAAATATACTCAGTTTTATGGATTCAAAAATGATGTTTATTATTTTTTTAGTTTTTTAATATTTATTTTGAGAGAGAAAGAGAGGGCTGAGAGAGAGAGGAAGAGAGAGAGAGAATCCCAAGCAGGCTCAATGCCATCAGCACATCCTGCAAACTGCCAGATCAGGACCTGAGCCAAAATCAGGAGTCAGATGCTTAACTGACTGAGCCATCCAGGTGTCTCAAAAAATAACGTGTTTCAGGGCACCTTGGATGGCTGAGTCAGTGAAGCATCGGACTTCAGCTTAGGTCATGATCTCACGGTTCATGAGTTCCCGTGCAGTTCTGTGCTGACGCTCAGAGCCTGGAGGCTGCTGAGGCTGGAGCCTGGATTCTGTGTCTCCCCCTCTCTCTGCCCCTCCCCCACTCATACTCTGTCCTTTCTCTCTCTCTCTCTCTCTCTCTCTCTCTCTCTTAAAAATAAATAAACATTAAAAAAAAACCTTAAAAATAACGTTTTTCAAATAAGATGGTGTAAAATAAAAAATGTAGACACCAAGTGAAAAAACAAATCATAAAACCTGAATGAATTGGACTCCATTGATCCATCAATTTGATAGCTTCCTCTGGGTGCCTTGGAATTCATTCTCTTATTTTATTACCCAAGAGATGGCTTGCAATTATATATTAGTGGAGAAAATCCATACTTTATCTTTAAAACAAATGAAATATTTTATTTCTAAAAATCTTCATTTTTTAAAAAAATTATTTTATATGTGGTACAAAATGTGATAGGTAGTGGGAAAAACAGATTTTTACAAGTTAAGTAATAATTCATCAAATAATATGAAGTTTAAAATATTTTTCTGCTTCATCAATGACATAAAACCAATCCTCCCCATCTCATCTCCATAGAGTGAACAATGTTTCTTTATGGGAGTGAGATGACTTTCTATAATATCAATCAGTTTCTGACTAAAGTGAAAAGACACAATTTAGATGGATAGAAAATAGGACCTATACATAAATTTATCTCTAGGATTGTTTTGTTTTCGTGTGTCATAGTGTTCAGTTTTTATTCTATATTGAAATGTTCTATCATTTAAGTTGAGAACAATAATAGGTTATAATCAAAATAATTGTTATATTTTAAGCTAATTTCCATGTTGATAACACAGCTAAATACAGAATTTGGTTAACCATTAGATTGTTCACCTATTATCATTTACCATTGGATTGTTCAGCTAATATCAATCTATGATCAAAAAAAGATCATGAGGAATAATAATTTTGTCATTATGCAAATGTCAAATACATATACAATTACTTTACTTTTTAGAACCTTCTAAATTGTTAGCAGAGTCTCCCATTAAGAAGCTGATTTGTATTTCTACAGTTGACCTTTGAGTAAATGGGTTTGAATTACACAGATTCACTTATATAGGGTGTGGGTTTTTTTTATAAATACAGTACCATAAATGTATTTTCTCTTCCTTATTTTCTTAATAGCATTTTTTTCTATCATACTTTATTATAAGAATATAATACATGATACATATGCAAAATATGTATTAATTGACCATTTATGTTATCAGTAAGGCTATTGGTCAACAGGAGGATATTAGTAGTTAGGTTTTGAGGGAATCCAAAGTTACACCTGGATTGTCCATTGACTGGGAGCTAAGCACCCCTAGCCCTATATTGTTCAAGAATCAACTATATATTTTTTTCTCTGCTTCTGCAAAAGTTTCAAAGCTGACAGCTTGCCATAAACTCTTAGAAAATGAAATGGTAAAACAAAAAATAGAAAATCATAGTCAAAGAAGATAACAAATGCACCAAAGGCATTTGAATGCCTTTTTTATGTATGAGCTTCAAGTCTGTATCAGAGTTTCACAGAGAACAAGGCACAAAGGAAAACATAAGCAGTTATCCAGTTTTCATTGTCAGAAAAGATGATGAATACAAGTTCTTTAGGAGAAAAGCTCTCTTTCACTAAAATTCTGAAAGATCTCTCTCTGCAGCTTTATAAAAAGGAATAATTATATAAGAACATGATATATCCTTTATAATCCCAGAAATGTTAAGTCATTTTCACTTAGTGTTTTTTTTTTTTTGTCTTCTAGTAATATTAGATTAGTGTTCAGGGGATGATATTGATATGTAAATAGATAAGGATTTGCCTTATGATAAACTTTATTGATCTATCATTGGAACTTTTAATTCCATAAATATCAGTTTCCTAATTTTTATTGACTGAAGGACCTAGAATGCTAAGATGAGTTATTTATTTCAAGATATGGGGAAAGTCAACGATAGACTATAATGACTGCTAGAAAGACGCCTTCACTTTATTCATTTAGTCTCACTGAGTTATATACCCTTCTAACAACTTGAGACCTGTAAGTTATTTACTTGATTCATTTTGAACATTTTGTGATTTGTCCTTAAATCACAGGTACAAACAAATGGAAGGAGGTGATGGTTCTAATGAAGAGACAGGTAAGGCATGACAAATGAGATGGTGAAAGATGCAAGGGGTAAGAAAAGAAAAGAAAAGAAAAACAACAACAACAACAAAATAAATGAAGTCTCAAAATGAGTAAGATCCAAGGAAAAAGAAGTAGATCTTGACAGAAGGAGAAGATACAAACAGTAAAACCAAAGAAAGGACAATATGATGCAGATTTCACTTACAACTATACTTACAGCATGTTGGACAAACTTAAGTATTAATTTTATATCCTAAACCTTTTAGAGAACTAATTCACTGAAACAGCAGAAACAGACCCAAAATAACTTCAGATACTGAAATTATCAGACAAAATTATAAAATGTGTTTAGTGTATTTGATACATTAGAAGTTAAAATTGTGAGATTGGGACAAGAATATTTGAAACAAAGCATAATGATATAAAAATATAATGAGGCAGTTCAAATTTAAATCCCATTGATGAATTAGCTAGCAGATTAAACACAGCTACAGAAATACTAAACAAACGGTAAGGTAAAATGAGTTATATAGAATGCAGTTTAGGGAGAGAGATAAAAAGTATGAAAGAAGGTTAAATCATATGAAGAATAGCATGAGATAGTTGAATATATATCTAAAAAAATTTAAACAGCAGTATAGAATGGAAAAGAAATGTCAACAATATAATGGCTGGAAATGTTAAAGTTTTTGTTAAAAGACAAAAGTCCCCAAATACACAGACTTCCTGAGAACCTAAGGCATACCACATTGGCATCTAGGAATAAAGGAAAGTGTATATATCCTCATGATGGAAAGAGTGATAAATCATTTGTACAGTCCTTTTCTATTGCTTGCTCACTCCACTGTGCAGTAACTCCTTTTTCCTGAACTCCTGTCGATGTTTTCTATCATTGTTTCTTCTAATGAAAGTTGCTTACATCTCATTTATGGTCTCACATCTGGATGTAGTCAAGGCCCACTATCATCCAATCTGTCCCCTCCATTTCTCTCTGGTTCTGTAAATACGGAATTCTTATCTAAGTCCTCTATATGGTCCTTGGCTAAATTATACACTCCAAAGATTCCAATTCAAGTTCTTTTCACTGTACTATGCCTTATTCTTTGAAAGTCAGCTCTCATTCCCACATCTCCACTATGTTTACTTTCTGCTCAAGAACCTCTGGATCTCTTACATGCCACATAAGAAATGAGGAAAGCTGAGGTGCCATAATCTGAACCAATCTATGCCTACTTGTACCCTCCTTTCATCTTTACAATACCAAAATACCACGATGTTGGTGAGTTTCTAGAATTATATAACAGGAACTCTAGCCCAGGTGTCCCTTGTTTTGGCTTTATGCTCCTCCTATTTGGCTTCTATTCTCTCTCACTCCCCCTTTCCACATAGCTAAAGGTCTAGAGTGGCAGAGAAGCTGTGTATATTAAGTCTTGGGCTATACAGCTTGCATGATTTAGTCCTATTGTTTGTTTGGGTTTTTTCTTCAAATTTTTCTTTAAATTCTAGTTAGATAACATATAGTGTAATATTGTTTTTGGTTGTAGGATTCAGTGATTCATCACTTACGTATAACACTCAGTGCTTAACAGTGAGTGCTGTTCTTAATACCCATCCCCCCTTTAGAACATCACCCCCCACTAGGCCTCAGTTTGGTCTCTGTAATAGAGTCTCTTATGGTTTGTTTTCCCCTTTTTTCTCCCTTCTCTTATGTTCATCTTTTTGTTTCTAAAAATCCACATATTAAATAATATGGTATTTGTGTATTTCTATGCCTGACTTATTTCGCTCAGCATAATGCACTCTAGATCCATCCACATTGTGGAAAATGGCAAGATTTCATTTTTTGATGACTGAGTAATATTCCATTGTGTGTATACGTGTGTATACATACATACATACATACATACATACATGCATACATACCACATCTTCTTTATCCATTCATTCATTAGTCAATGGACATTTGGGCTCTTTCCATAGTTTGTCTGTTGTTGATAATGCTATAAACTTTGGGGTACATGTACTCCTTTGAATCTGTATTTTGTATCCTTTGGGTAAGTACCTAGTAGTGCAATTGCTGGCCCATAGAATAGTTCTATTTTTAATTTTTTTGAGGAACCTCCATATTATTCTCCAGAGTGGCTGCACAAGTTTGTATTCCCACCAACAGTGTAAGAGAGTTCCCTTTTCTCCACATCCTCACCAAAACTTATTGTTTTTTTGTGTTTTGTGTGTGTGTTTTTAATTTTAGCCATGCTGATAGTTGTGAGGTGATATCTCATCATGATTTTGATTTGCATTTCCCTAATGATGAGTAATGTTGAGCATATTTTCATATGTCTACTAGCCATCTGGATGTCTTTTGAAAAATGTCTATTCATCTCTTCTGCCTGTTTCTTAACTGGATTATTTATTTTTGGGGTGTTGAATTTGATAAGTTCTTTATAGATTTTACATACTAACCTTTTATCAGATATGTCATTTGCAAATATCCCATTCCATAAGCTGCCTTTTAGTTTTATTGTTTCCTTCTCTGTGTGGAAGCTTTTTATTTTGATGAAGTCCCAATAATTCATTTTTGCTTTTGTTTCCCTTCTCTCTGGACATGTGTTTAGTAAGAAGTTGCTAAGGCTGAGGTCAAAGAGGTTGCTGTCTGTATTATCCTCTAGAATTGTGATAGTTTCCTGTCTCACATTTATGTCTTTAATCCATTTTGAATTTATTTTTATGTATGGTATAAGAAAGTGGTCCAGTTTCATTCTTCTGCATGTTACTGTTCAGTTTTCCCAACACTATTTATTGAGTAGACTGTCTTTTCTCCAGTAGATATTCATTCCTGCTTCATCAAAGTTTAGTAGACCATAAAGTTGTGGGTCCATTTCTGGGCTTTCTATTTTGTTCCATTGATCTATATGTCAATGTTTATGCTAGTACCATACTGTCTTGATGAGTACAACTCTGTATTGGAGGTTGAAGTCTGGAATTGTGATGCCTCCAGCTTTTCTTTTCTTTTTCAGGATTGCTTTGGCTCTTCAGCATCTTTTGTGGTTCCATAAAAATTTTGGGATTGTTTGCTCTAATTCTATGAAAAATGCCAGTGGCATTTTGATAGGGATTACATTAAATGTATAGATTGCATTGGGTAGTATACACATTTTATCAATATTTATTCTTCCAGCCCATGAGCATGAAATATTTTTCAATTTGTTTGTGTCATCTTCAATTTGTTTTATAAGTATTCTACAGTTTTCAGAGTATAGATCTTTTACATCTTTGGTTAGGTTTATTACTAGGTACAATTGTAAATGGAATAGATTCCTTGATTTCTTTTTCTTCAGCTTCATTATTGGTGTATAGAAATGCAACAGATTTTTGCATGTTGATTTTATACATTGTGACTTTATTGAATTCATGTATTAGTTCTAGTAATTTTTTGGTGAAGTCTCCAGGTTTTCCACATAGAATATTTTGTTGTCTGCAAATAGTGAAAGTTTGACTTCTTCCTTACCAACTTGGATGTCTTTTATTTCTTTTTGTTGTCTGATTGCTGAGAGGCTAAGATTTCCAGTACTAAGTTAAATAGTAATGGTGAGGGTGGAGATCCCTGTCTTGTTCCTTACCACAGAGGAAAAGCTCTCAGTTTTTCCCCATTGAGGGTGATATTAGCTGTGGGTCTTTCATATATGGCATTTATGATGTTGAGGTATATTCCATATATCCCTACTTTGTTGAGGGTTTTTATCAAGAAAGGATGCTGTATTTTGTCAAACGCTTTTTCTGCATCTATTGAGAGAATAAGGTTCTTATCTTTTTTTATATTAATGTGGTGTATGATGTTGATTGATTTGTGAATATTGGACACCATTGCAGCCCAGGAATAAGTCCCACCTTATCATGGTGAATAATTATTTTTATGTACTGTTTTATTTGCATTGCTAGCACCTTGCTGACAATTTTTGCAGCCATGATCATCAGGGATATTGGAGAGTAATTCTCCTTTTTAGTGAGGTTTTTGTCTGGTTTGGTTTTTATTTTTTATTTGTTTGGGATTTTAATGCTTGCTTATTTATTTATTTATTTATTTATTTATTTATTTATTTATTTTAAATATTTTAAATGTTTATTTTTTGAGAGAGAAAGACAGAGCATGAGCAGGGGAGGGGCAGAGAGAGAGGGAGACACAGAATCTGAAGCAGGCTCCAGGCTCTGAGCTGTTAGCACAGAGCCTGACATAGGGCTCAAACTCACAGGTCATGAGATCATGACCTGAGCCAAAGTTGGACATTCAACCAACTGAGCCACCCAGGCGCCCCAATGCTTATTTATTTTTGAGAGGGAGAAAGAGAGAGAGAGAGAGAGAGAGAGAGAGAGAGAGCGCATATGAGTGGAGGAGGGGCAGAGAAAAAGGGGTCATAGGATCCAAAGAGGGCTCAATGCCTACAGCAGTGAGTCCAATGCAAGGCTTGAATCAGAAACTGTGAGATCATGACTTGAGTCACCCAGGTACTCCTTTTTAAAATTATTTTTTAATGTGTATTTATTTTTGAGAGTGAGAGAGAGCATGAGCAGGGGAAGGGCGGGGGAGGGGTGGTCAAAGGATCTGAAGTGTTTATCTGGTTTTGGAATCAAGTTAATGCCAGCCTCATAGAATGAGTTTGGAAGTTTTTCTTCCATTTCTATTTTGTGGAACCATTTCAGAAGAATAGGTATTAACTCTTCTTTAAATTTCTACTAGAATTCCCCTGGGAAGCCATCTGGCTCTGGACTTCTGTTTGTTGGGAGATTTTTGATTACTGGTTCAGTTTCTTTGCTGGTTATGGGTCTGTTCAAATTCTCTATTTCTTATTTCTTCCTGTTTGTTGCCATATAATTTTTCATAATAGTCTCAGAATTGTTTGTATTTCTGTGGTGTTGGTTGTGATCTCTCCTCGTTCATTCATGATTTTATCTATTTGGTTCCTTTCTCTTTTCTTTTTGATAAGTCTAGCTAAGGGTTTATCAATTTTATTAATTCTTCCAAAGAACCAGTTCTTAGTTTCATTGATCTATTATATTTGTTCTTGTTTCCCTATCATTTATTTCTGCTCTAATCTTTATTATTTCCCTTCTTCTACTGGCTTTAGGCTTTATTTGCTGTTCCTTTTCTAGGTCCTTTAGGTGTCAGGTTAGGCCTACTTGATTTAGGCCTGCATTGCAATATACTTCCATCTTGGGACTGCCTTTGCTGCATCCCAAAGCTTTTGGACTGTTGTGTTTTTATTTTCATTTGCTTCCATGTATTTTTAATTTTGTATTTACATTCCTGGTCAATATATACATTATTTAGTAGGATGTTCTTTACCCTCCATGTATTTGTGGTCTTTCCAAATTTTCTTGTGGTTGACATCAAGTTTCAGAGCATTGTGGTCTAAAAATATGCATGGTATAATCTCAGTCTTTTTGTACTGGTCGAGGGCTGATTTGTGAACCAGTATGTAATCTATTCTGGAAAATGTTCCATGTGCACTTGAAAAGAATGTATATTCTGCTTTAGGGTGAAATGTTCTGAATATATATTTTAAGTCCATCTGGTCCAGTGTGTCATTCAGAGCCATCATTTTCTTGTTGATTGTCTGCTTAGAGGGTCTGTCCTTTGTTGTAAGTGGGTTGTTAATGTCCCATACTACTATTTTATTATTAGCACTGAGTTTTTTTATATTTGGTATTAATTGATTTCTATATTTCAGTTCTTTCAAGTTGGGGCATACATATTTAAAATTGTTACGTCTTGAGGGATATACCCTTTAATTATCATATAATGCCTTTCTCCATCTCTTGATACAGTCTTTGATTTAAAATCTATGTCTTATATAAGCATGGCTATTCTGGCTTTGTTTTCATGTCCAGTAGCATGATAGATCATTTTCCTTCCCTTCACTTTCCAGCTGCAGATTTCTTTAAGTCTAAAATGAGTCTCTTGTAGGCGACATATAGATGGGTCTTGTTTTTGTTTTTGTTTTTGTTTTTGTTTTTTTCTTTTACTCCATTCTGGTACCCTATGTCTTTGGATCATTTAGTCCATTTACATTCAGAGTGATTATTGATAAGATATCAATTTAGTGCCATTGTTTTACCTATAATGTTGGTGTTTCTGGTGATGTTTTCTGTGTTGTTTTTTTTTTCCTAGACTTTGTTGCTTTTGGTCCTTTTTCCCCACTCAAAGAGTCTCCGTTAATATATCTTGCAGAGCTGATTTAGTGTTACAAACTCCATTAGTTTTTGTTTGTCTGGGAAACTCTATATCTCTCCTATTTTGAATGTCAGCCTTGTTGGATAAAGTATTCTTGGCTCCATATGTTTCCCATTTAGCACAGAATATATCATGCCACTCTCTTCTGGTCTGTCATGTTTCTGTGGATAGATCTGCTGCAAACCTGATCTGACTTCCTTAAGGACTTTTTTCCCTTGGTGCTTTCAAGATTCTGTCCTTGTCTGTGTATTTTGTGAATTTGACTATAATATGTCTTGGTAATATCTGGCTTTTGTTGAATTTAACGGGAGTTCTCTGTGCTTCTTAGATTTTGATGTTGGCTTTCTTCTTCAGGTTAAGGAAGTTTTCAGTTATCATTTGCTCAAATAAAAGTTCTACCCCTTTTCCTCTGTCTTCATCTTCTGGGACTTCTAGGAATGAATGTTATGATGTTTTAAGGCTTTCCTGAATTCCCTAAACTACATTTGTGATCCAAAACCTTTTTTCCCCCTACTTTTCAGCTTCATTTAGTTTCCATAATTTTATTTTCTACATCACTGATTCATTCCTCTGCTTCATCCATACTGCTTGTCATGGCATTATTTGGATTTGCATCTCAGTTATACCATTTTTAATTTTGGCCTGACTAGTTTTTAGTTCTTTTATTTCTGCAATAAGATTCTGTAGTGTCTTCTATGCTTTTTTTAAGCCTAGCTAGTACCCTTATAATTGTTGTTCCAAATTCTAGTTTAGACATCTTACTTATATTTGTATTGATTTAAATCCCTGGCTGTCATTTCTTCCTGTTCTTTCTTTTGGGGTGAACTCCTTCATCTTGTCCTATTGTCAAGGCCAAAAAAATAATAAAATAAATTAGCATTGTTTGAATGTTTACAAACTTTTTTTCTGTATCCTAAGTGGAAAAAGGAAAACAAAGGAAGCTAGATTCTATTTCTCCTACAGCTGAAGCTTTGTACCACTCTATGTTCAGTAAACTTGGTGTGTGCGAGAGGTTTGTGCTGGTCTTTTGGGGGTGGGACCTGCTGCACTGATTCTCAGGTAGACTTGCCCTAGTGTCGATGCACATGCAGGGTTCAGGGTGGTGGAGTTTGGTGTAAGCAGCTCTGACCTCCACTTGGTGGTACTATTTTCCTCACTAGAGGCAATCAGTGCTGATGGAGAGTGTTGCCCCACTCTCTTGTTCCTGGAATGGGGAGCTTATCTCTGCCACTCTTCAGGAAGCCCTTACAGAAGAGCAATCACCTCTCTTATGTCCCTGGCTTCTGCCAGAAACTCGCCTTCACTGTGCCTATATCTGTGTTGTACACCTTCTAGGCAGCACAGCATTCCTGTGTTTTATCTCAGGTACACAGCTTGGTTTCAGAACTCTAAGTTTTAGAGATATGTGTTGTGTCGATCTGCACTGTTTCTCTGGGGGAGGGTCTCACTGCACTGTGGCTTTGCTGGCTTGCTCCAGAACTCGGTTGTGTGACCACACAGCATTTCAGAGTTTATGGTAAAGCACAGCAGAAAACTGACACCAAGACTCACTGGCAGTATACCTGTTGCTGTTTTAGTGAGTGGGGCAGCTAAATGGTGCCTACCAGGTCTTTTGCCCCTGGAGAGGCTATGTCACCTCCAAGCAGAGGAACTGCTTCTCCCTGTGTGACCCGGTGCATGCTGCCTGCTCCCGCACCTCAGCCTTCCTTTCCCAAAGGAACACTGCTAAGCCCTCCAGATGCAACCCTGGTGATTATATGGACCTCCAAAATTTCAGACCCTGTGCTCCACCATTTATAAAACCTTGTGGAATTCAGGCCCTCTATTTTACCCAGTCAGTGATTTGGGGGAAGTTTTTTTCTTGTGAAATCCCCAATGAGCACTTTCACTCTTTTTCTTTTTCTCTCACTCTTCTCTGTGTGTTCAGGGCTCCCTGACTATCACAAGTACCTTCAGCTCTTCTCTCATCAAATCAACTCTCCACAGCTCCTACCTTCCATAATGTGGCTTTTTTTTTTCACTTCTAGTTGTGAATTTTTGCTCTCTTGGTCCTCAGATCAATTTCTTGGGTGTTTGAAATGATTTGATATTTATCTAGCTGTGTTCAAGGGACAAGGCAAGCCTAGGGTCTCCCAACTCCTCTGCCATCTTAACTCTTCCTCTGATTAACCTTTTTGTTAAGGTGGCATAGAAGAGGAAAATGAAGGTGAATTCCAAAAGAGGAAAATGTAAGGAAGCTTGGGTCAAATCCTATGACAAAAAAATATTAGTGAGCTCACACTTCTTTCTCTCTTATTTAAATGTACACCCTCAAGCTGGCTTTTAATTGAAAGTTAATGTAAATACATTTCAAATTACCAGAATTTTATAAAGTAGATGTACAATAATTATTTCCTTATAAATTATTCATTAATATGACATGAATTAAGACAAATACTGGGGAAAAAAAGAACAAATGTTTTACTTCATTTAATATTTTTTACTATGTAATCATTATACTTTATTGGGTTCTTAATAAGTAAGCAATGTTCATGTATTTTTTATGTTATGTATTATGCCATAATTCATGAAATGGCATCTTATTTATTTGATATAAAATTTAATGATCCATTATTGATCTCAAAAGGACAGGGAAATAATATTTATGCTATCTCAAGATTATAATATTTTACATATAATAATTTGCATATTAAATAAATATGAGGTCTATCCATTATGGTAAAGAATCAAGTTGTATTGAATTTATAAAATTATGTTATCAGAAAACTATGATATAAGTAATAGGGAAATTTGCTTAAATAATGACTTAAAGATATTATAAATTAACCCTTAGAAAACCTATGAAATTTATAATTATATAAAATGTTAATTTTTAACTTTCATAAGCAACAACTATTTTGCATATGTCAACATATCTTCATTTTTCAAAAAAATTAAGGTCATTATCGGGCCAAGGGCATGCCAAACCCAAACAAATTTATCAGTCTCATACCACATACTTTGGTTATTCAAGTCATATTCCCAGAATACTGACTTGGCTCTGAGACTAATATCCATCATTTTCCCAGTTAGCATTTCATTTTAATGAAAAATTACTGTGATGTCCAAAATATAATTTACCAAATTCCAAACTGTAGGAAGGGGATATAATACAAATTATAAAAATGTTTGAAAAATTGTCACTGAAAATATGTAATAAAATTTAATCAGATTTCCAGCAAAATATAATTATTCTAGAGAATCCTGACCCCCTTCCAACAACAAAAATAAATCTCATTAATATTTTATAACTACTCAATAAATAGATATTTTAAAAAGAAGCTTGTGCGTACTACAAATTATGGTTATTTTTAATTGGGAGTGGGGCATTATGAGCACAGAGTAAGAAAGGGAAAGGGACAGATTGGAAAAGAGAATATGGGGGGGGGGTAAGGAACATAATATAATTTTGGGAGTAATATTTTAAAATTAATATCTCCATAAATCAAAGGGTCTTGAAACTTTTTTCATTACAGTAATGTAACGATAGACTAGAATTCTTTTACAGAGTTTCACAACAGTTGTGATTCTCAATCTGAGCAGTCTCCTGCTTTAAGTGGGGACAAATTTTTGTAATCTGAATAATTGCATTGGGGGACTATACCATGAAATCAACCTCTATATACAATAGCCTCAGTTTCTCGCTTGCTTTGTTGCTTCTTTTCACTCACAAAAATGCCAAAAATATTCTACTTTAAAATGACAAAAAGTTGATTTCTCAGCATGTAAAACTAGAGGACCATATCAATTATCTGATATATTTGAAAATTATAAAAATAAAAAACTTTGCATTTATGACCATAAATTTTCATGAGGCTCTATATATGATCTTATTATTTAATTCTCAATGATATAAGTTTATTCAGAGAGAGAAAGGTAGCCATAATTACATATATATATATATATATATATATGCTACAGAAGAAAATAAATTTAATATAAGAATGTAGCTATATTGAAAATTATGCAGATAAAAGCAATAGCTTAAAAATAAAAGTTTTTTGGGAGAGAAGAAATTTTGTATTAAGCTACTAGAATATAAGCATCAAAATAAACAAAACATAGATTATAATGGCATCCACATTGCCTGATGACTCATGTGAGAAAAATGGTGACAATGAAGATGAAGTGCATATTTTTTCTAATATCATTCATTTTCTTTTCCCTTTCTCTTCTCTCCACTCCCCTCCCCTCATTCTGCCTCTCTCTGCCTATAGAATTAGAGATTTGTGCTCAACATAACTTTTAGTTTCTAATTTTAAATTTAAAGCTTCATGAATTAATTGTATATGTATGTATGTAAAATGAACCATATTTAATATATAATTTGCTTCTGTTTATATGCATTTGGTACATTTTCAATAGGTAGATGATAGATATGTTTAATTGAATGGGTACTCTGTGATTAGTGCTTTATAGTATCAAAGTCTGGAAACTGAAACTCGGAATTAAAACTCTGTTATCAGTCACCTTATACTTAAGCAGTAATTCAAAGACTTCTCTTTCAGGAATATATCTCTCTGACTATATAACAAATACCTGCATTTAACATTAAATTACAATATCTAGGTCCTCCCTCCCACAAATTCTGACAATAAATATGAAAGTTTCTCTAAATTTGTTATTATTTTGTTCCTCAAATCCAAGGGATTCTGATGTGTATTTCAGTTTGGGGAACATAAAAAAAAAATCGGCCAAACAGAGTTAGCACTTGCTGTCCCTCTAAAAATATGGAACTATTTTATCTTCGTCTTGCTGACCAGGATACAGTATCTTTTTTGTTTGTTTTGTTTTGTTTTGTTTTTTGTTTTGTTTTGTTTTGTTTTGTGGTACCAAGCCACAGGAATGGACTCTTGATAACTGAATCAGAAATAAATATATGTATATATTTTTCACATGACATGACAAGGATTGACTGCAAATATGTGCATGTGATATTTGTACATGCACACACACATATTGTTCATAACATTTCCATATAATCCTTTTTATTTTTGTAACATCAGTAATAACATACCCTTTTTCGGTCCAGATTTTAATTATTTGAGGCTACTCTTTTTTTTCCTGGTTAGTTAAGGTAATGGTTTGTTATTTTTTTTAATTTCTTCAAATAGTAACTTTATTTAGATAAATAGAAAGAAACATACATTTATTAAGCATACATACATAATTATCTATCTATCTATCTATCTATCTATCCATCGTCTATCTATCATCTATCATCTATCTATCTTAAAGATTGGGGATTTGGAATCACTAACAGAATCTACCAGAAGGATGCAGATTGAGATTCAGGCAGTTTATGAAACAAGATAACATTTGGTATCAGGTGATTTGAACCAAGAATGCATGTTGATGAATCTCCCAAACTTGGACTGAAACCACATTAATACCAAAAAAGAATTCGTGACTGTATCATGGCCTATGAAAACCATCATTCATTAATTTTTTCCAATTAAATGTTTTATTTGCTAGTTTACTGATTGAACATATTCCAAGCTTCATAATAGAGTTGTCATACATATCCATTGCTTTAAAAATATATCTCAGAAGGCGCTAGAATTAGAAAGAATCTAGAAATCAATAAAATATTCTATCACTCTCATTTTTACCAATAAGGGTACTCAGACAGACTCAAAGAGGAAAATTACTTGCACAAGGTCACAGGAGCTAGTCAGTGGCACAGCTAGAACCCAGCTTCATGATTTCAAGTCTTATTTTACAATTTGAATACCAAAGAGTAAGCTCTATCTAACCTACAACTGTATTGTAACCTGAATAAATCTTACAAGGTAAATAAAGAAACTAAATGGAATTTTAAAATGGAGTTTCTCTTAATAGACTTGTAAAATATTTAGCAGTACTCAAAATTAACACTAGGTGTCAGATCATCAGATTTGAAAAGTTAAACCTGAACAGAATTTTTATGTATTTGATCAAAAATTATCTTCCAAAATGTATTACAAAATTCTATAATTCATTAATATTTTTAAAAACCCAGATGAAATAATAATGGCAGCATCACATTGTCAAGACATTTAACTTATGCACTAAAATTTGATTTAAAAACACCCATATTGATCAGCATAAACTTTCACTTGACAAGGCTTGACTGCAAATATCACAAACCACTTTAGTAAAGTTAAGAGAATAAAGCTATAAACTTTTCTGAAATCCAATATAGTAATTTAACCTTTCTCTAACAGACTCCCATCTTTTTGACATTTGAAGCTCCCTTTAGGAAATAAAATGCCCTCCACTGAGAATCTTTAATTGGAGGATTTTTATAATATATATTGTCTAAAAGTATATTTTATTAATATATTCCATAATATAATTTAAACTTATGTTCAGAAAAAAATTACTGTTTCTGATGTATTCACTGACTGAATAAAATTCACATTTTGAAAATATAGCTTCTTAATTTTAACCTACTAAACAATTCCATAATGTTCTAGTTATTTATGACAAAAACTAACTTTTGGCAGTAGTGGTCATCATTGACTTTAATGACCAAAAGTCAAAACCTAGTGCCGTATAAATTCCAATTTGAAAATCTATCAGGCACCAAGACACTGGATAAAACTGGGGGAAATGCAAGTAAATAAGCTAATATAATAATGGAATTTAATAGATATAACATTGTTTCTTTTTACATTCATTAAAGAATCTAAAAATATTCACTAGAATAACCCATATTTTTTCTCTGTTTTAAATAATGCCTGTCATTTCCTTAAGTCTTTTTAAGCCTTGAGTCATGTTATGCCTCTTTATTGGCTTGCCTTATTTTATTCTTATCTTCCATTTTGGGAGTTCTAACATTAACAAATAGAAGATCTCAAATGAATCTTATTAATACTAGATTAATAGAGAGTACTGGCTCATTGGAAACATTAATTTTGTGTTCTATGTTCAAATAAATTCTTCTTGGAGTCAAATTATTATATTCAGAAAACAATCTTACCATCTTTTTTACCAGCTTAAGTTGATACGTGAAATGTTTAAGTATATCAGATAAAGTCGATGAAGATGGATTTTCTTTTCAAAATAGAGTAACTTTTTTCTTACTTGAAAGTATTCCTTTCATTTTTTAGCTAAGTATGTCAAATCTGGGAATATTAAAAATGTGCTTATAGTTGAATTAAGACATCTGATTCTAAGACTTGTAAAATTCCTATTTGGGGTCTAATATTTCTATTCCCTCTCACCCACCCAGCAAGTGTCACTGATGATACAAGTTACTGAATTTATCTCTAACACAGATTATAGAGGTCATTAATTTTCTTCTACACCTGTTATATACATACGTGCCATGCAGAATATGTATCTGTCTTGCTTTTAGGTCCAACACTGCATACTCACTATGATTAATATGCATTGACAAATACTCCTCATTTTGTGGTGAATATATGCATTTCTGAATACATTTTCTATTGCACATATAAGATTTTAATAATTATGTTACACACATAACCATATAAAAATATTGTTTCTAATATCTATGTAGTCAATTCTTACTATTTTCTTAGGCACAAATTAACTAGCATATTCAGAAAAAAGTTTGCCTTTTCTTCTGGTCTCCCTTGAGCTTAGTTATAGCCAAATGATTAAACTTTGGCCAGTGAATTATGAAGGGAATAATGTATGCTTTTCCCATGCCAATTCTAACAAAATTGCCTTATTACCTCATCCCTACTTTCTTTGTAGTGCCTGCTCCTTGTTGAACTGAGTGTTGCTCTCAGGTAAATCTTAGTAGCCAGATATAAAACAAGCAGTCTCTATCTCCTGAGTTAGCAAATTCCTAAAAGACTATGAAGCATAGTGCCAACTCTCTTACCACTGACAGTTGGAATAGTGAAAAAGAAATAAACTTCTGTTGTGTTAAACTGTTATTTTGGGGGTACCTGCCATAGCGACTTCTGTTAACATAACTATACAAATTCTAGTTAGTGTTACCTTGTTTGTATCTGTGTTCCTTTGGTATTTTATGGTTTAATGGACATTATTTTATTAAATTATTATGACCTAATAAAAACAGAGATAGAAGAAACAGAGTTGACTGTGAAGATAATCATTGTTGGAGAGGTAGGTGTAGTTATGATTTTTATTTTCCTCAAATTTTGAAAAAATGGATTATAATACAGAAACACAAGAAAAGCAAACCAATATTTACTGAGCACCTATTATATGTAGCTACAATGTGCCATTTGATTTGCTTGTTATTTTACATCGATTACTTCATTTCATTCTCATAGGAATCCTCTTACATATGAAGAAACTGAGGTTCAGACACATAAAGCAAATTGTAAATGGATGTGTTGGAACTGGAATTAGTCCTATATACTATTATTATTCTAGTATTTAAAAATGCAAAATTGGGGCACCTGGGTGGCTCAGTCAGTTAAGCATATGACTCTTGATTTTGACTCACGTGGTGATCTCACAGTTCGTGAAATCTAGCCCTGCTTGGAATTCTCTCTCTCTACCCTTCCCTGGCTCATGCACACATTCTCTCTCTAAAAATAATAAATAAAGTAATATAAAATAATAAAATAAAATGCAAAATTTAAGGATGCATTATACTACTTTACTGTTATGAAATTTTAAATGTGTTGTGATATTTTTACTTTAAAATTTTTATTTTCTTATTTTTCCATTCTAACAAATATAGAAGAGTCATAGACATTTTCCTCTTATAATATTTGTAAAGTACTTTTCATTTAAATATCTGGTTGCTTTCTGCAAAGCTTAACCGTTCCTAACTGCTGAATGACATCATTCAGCTGATAAACTGTTTCAGCATCATTTAGCTTGGTAAGAATTTGTTTTTGTTTTTGTTTTCGTTTTTGTTTTGGGGGGGTTGCATAAAATATGGAATTTGTAAAACTCATTTTGCAAAATGATGCATTCATAGGAATTTCAATGTGCATTTCTCATATTTAATTTGCATCTGCCACAAGGATCTAAGAACATACATTTGATATATTCTGTAGGTCAGGAGATACAGTTTCAGTGATCATTTAAAAAGTTTTAATTAATATGTGCAGAAAAATACATTTTATGCACAGAATAATATCCCAAGGGAGATTTACTAAGGAGAATATCGGTACTCAGTTTCAATATCTAATTCCAGCTTAACACTTAATTTTTAGCCAGTCATCTATATTTATAGTTAGTGTCTACATATAGAGAAAGGACACTAATAAATATTTATTTGACAGTAATCCTGAAATTCAGATAGAAGCCCTAAGGACCATAGTATTAGAGTCTATCCTTATCTTCCTACTCCACCCTCTCCTCATTACCATTTATAAGTATTAGGCCATTCAATAAATAAGGTAAATGCTTGAAAATTTGACACCAATCCATACTAATGACTTCAATTGCATATTGGAATTCACTTGAATTGATAATTCCTTAGTGTTAACATCACTCCACAAAGCTTACAGGCCTGGCTGCTGATTTTTCAAGTAGGTCATGCTTCTTCTGCATCTGTTTCAGATTCTCTGTCATAATTAGAAAACAAAGAAAGAGCAGACTCAGCAAATTGAACAAACTAATTAAATAAAAAGCAAGCATTGAGATGATTTTTCCCCATCCATGTGAAATGACCAAGTTCCTTTAAAAAGTGCAACTGTTTGTACCCTTGGATAAATAGCTAGTAGTGCAGTTGCTGCGGATGTAAATTTAAAAAAATAAATTAATTTTTAAAAAGTGCAACTGTTTGAATAAGAACATGAAAGTATAAGACAACAGATTGTTCAAAACTAAACATATGATCTCAGATTTTAACTGTCTATTTTGGAGAAAGCTGATCTCATTCTCAAGAAGAAATTAGTTCTTATACACTTAGACATAACCAAATGTTATTGCAGTTTCCATAGAGATGATAGCTACTAAAAATTGAGAAAATATCACTCAGACAAATACATATTCTAAGAAAATTCTATGCTTCACTATAAACCAGTTATCATTAATGTGGGATCAGTCCATGTGTGAAGAGACCAGCCACTAAATTGAAATTTTTAATTCAATCAAATAATTCAAGACACTTAATAAACTCTTAAGCTGTTTTTATTTTTCAGGGATCCCAGATATATACATTGCATCTTCTTTAATTATGCTCCGCATTTATCACTTCCTTTCTAATCATTTTTCCCTTTTAAATTTGGATTTTTTTTGGTTTCCATTCTCTAGTTTATTTACTGTGGGTTTTTTTGTGGTGTCTATTGCGTTCTTATTTATTCCCCCTAATTTAGCCTTCATTTCCAGAAATGGTTTTTAATTTTTGTTTATATTTCCTTATTATTGTCACTTCTCATTTTTTTTTATTTCTTATTATCTGGATATCTCATTTCCAAGTTACCCTATTTCTGACTTTTTCATTCTTTTGAGGCCTGTATAGCTTTATTAATTTATTGTATTTAAGTTAAAAATATTAGATAATTGTTTCATAAGATTTGTAGTCCCTAATTTTCTAATGTATCTATTTTATCTTGAAAAAATTTTGATTCAATTTTATATTTTCTCAGGATAACTCTGAATAAATCCTTTTTGTTCTCCATATTTGAATACTATTAATCCTTTGTGAATAGGGTGGTGAAGTCAAGGAATTTTCCAAAATTTCACAATTTCAATGTTTCAATGGTTCTTCATGTATTATTACCACAATCCACTCAAAATGTGACCTTTGTGTAGCCTCAAGATCTATTAGCTGTATTCTCATTAAGAACGTTTTTGTTGTTCTCTGTGTGTTTCCTCATTTCCAGATCTTTCTAAAGCTCTATAGGTGCTGCATTTCTAGAAGGTGCTCTCAAGTGTTTATGATGTGGTATTTTACTATCACTGTACTTTCTACCATCTGCTTTCTTTCTACCCCTCCATCTTCTAAATTAATCTCTTTTCTTTTATCTCAGGTTGTCTGGCTTGCTAAATTTGAATGTTGCATGCAGGGTAGATTTCTGTTCTTTTGAAAATGAGTATTTAAAGTATATCCCTGAGATCTTTACATGCTCTGGCCACCACACTGCTATTTGATTACTGCCGACCCAACAGGTATTTTGTTTTTACACTTACCCACAACTCAAAGCCTGTAACTTATTTTCCTAGTAGCTCAAATCATTTACAAATTCAATTCCGTGTGTTCTCCCTCATGAGAAGTCTTTTCCTTTGAGCCTATTTGTTGGAGGGTCCATAATTCGAAAGCTCTCAAAACTTGGTAACATCTTCCTACTAGCCCCTGCACAAAGCTACTGATGCTGCCCAGTAGATGCAGTTAGTACCTTGTGTTGAGTAATTATATAATAAAGGAGTTCTCATCTGATAAATACTCTTGTCTCTGTAAAGCAAGGTAATTTTCTGAGAATAATGGGGAGAGTTAGAAATTTCAGACTGAAAGAAAATGTTAAATTTGATTCATAAAGAGTTGGAGAACAGTTAGAAACATAAGTCTGCTTAGTATTTCTAATCCCCCCCTATTGTTTGTTGTGAATTTATGGTGGAAACAATTTGTCTGGGTATGTTTTTTTCAGAACTGCTAAAGGGCCAGTGTAGATAATATTCAGAATTAGATTCATTCAATACTGTGATTTTTCCAACACGATTTGATAAAACTTAGGTCAATAAAGTATCTTTGTGAATTATCAATCTAAGCTGGATCATGAGAAAATTAAAAATAACAGGATAATTTAAAATAATATTAATGGAATGTAAAGAAAAGGTAGAGAAATGGATTGCATATTTTGAAAAGACTGAAAAGAGATCACAGTGAAATGAATAAACAGAGTGACCAAAGATACACTCAGAGGAAGATAATTGAATGAATGATTTTGAATTTGGATTGATTTAATGTGTCAACACAGCTGTAGGTATCAGTGTGGGAGTGGCTGATTTAAGTGAAGTAGAGAAGTGGTTATGAACAGGCTAAGGACTTCACTGGACAGAGTGATTCATGAAATGTTCGGCTTTTCGTAGAAGTTGCACAGTAACGCAGCAGGACTTGGAGTTTAAAGACAGAATAAGTTATATGCCAACATAAGATGAATTGTTGGTAGCAGGAATCAATGAAGGACAACCACAAGGATGTGAGGGGGAACATGGCGTGTTTTAGTCTGTTCAGGCTGCCATAACAAAATAACACAGACTGGATAGCTTAGAAACACCAGAAATTTCTTTTTCACTAACTGAAAGCTAAAAGGTCAGAAAAAGGGTACTAGAATGGTCATATTCTGGTGAAGGCCTTCTTTTGGGCTATAGACTTCTCTCTGTATACTCACATGGTGGAAGTGACTGGGTAGTTCTGTGAGATCTCTTTTTTAATAGCATTAATCTCATTACCTAATCATCTCCCAAAGACTCCACCTACTAATACCACCACCCATCACCTTTGGAGGTTAAGATTTCAACATTTAATTTTGGGAGACATAGACATTCAAACCAATGGCAGTAAGGTTTTTGTTTGTTTGCTTGTTTGTTTGTTTGCTTGTGTTTTTACTTGGGGGATTAGCAACAATCTCTGAACTATCTGTACAAGATAATGGGCAACATTGACAAAGGATCCAAAAATCTGCAATAATTAATTACCCCAAAACATGACTCAACATCTATAACTAGGGTGGTGTTCTCAATAGTGAGTCATGCAAAGAAACATGGAAGTGGAAAGAACTTCTAGCTAGGAGATTAAAAATATTGGGGGGCGGGTTTCGTAGCATGCATAATTCTTGAAAGTACAATGGAAAAGTTTGGGATTCAGGTAATAAGAAAGTTCAGAACACCTAAGGGTGATAGAAAATAGATGGTCCAGGCCATATGCACTTTACTTAATTTTTTTTTTTTTGCATTTTAATTTCAGTTAACATACAGTATTATATTAGTTTTAGGTGTACAAAATATAGTAATTCAACACTTCCATACATCACCCTGTGCTCATCACAGCAAGTATACTGCTTAATCCTCATATTACTATTAACTAGTAAAAGCAGAATAATTAATGTGGAGGACTCAGTTTCTTTTAGGAGAGTAGATCCTGGGCCAATTATGCAGAGTTCCTACCAATGCAGAGTTCCTGCCCCAGTCTAGAGTGATGATCAATGATGTATTCTGAAATATAAACAACATTTTACTGATATAGAAACTATGTTAGCTTAGACAATTTACTCAAACTGTTTCTTCATCTAAAAAAATGACTATAATATCTATCTTAAAGAAAATCATACTAAAGCTTAATAGTATTTATAATATTACCTGGTACATAAAATGTATTTAATATTTTATATCATTAGTCCTTTTTAAATCCCATACCTGTTCTTTATGACCTAATTCAAATTATATGGAAATAATGAGTTCTTTATGTGAAAAGTCATGGTGTTCTATTTTTTATCAAACTATGTATTTCAAAATTGTATCCTTCCGAGACTATTGATCTGGTTAATTATGTATTTAAAAGGGGGAAATCTATGTTAAAGCCTGAAAGAGAGATCTAGGTAGACTTTCTGGTTTATTAATGTAAGATATTCATCAAAGTATATATCCAGAAACTTGAAAATTTAATTGCTCAAGGCATTCAGCATCTGCATTGTCAAAACATTTGCGAGAGTAACTTTTTAGGTCATGGTACAATCAAACAATTTCAAAAAATTTTATTGACTCTGTTAATAAATATTAAACAGTATAATCATGAGACTGCATATGAAAAAAATAACAAATGTGTTTTCTCACTCAAATTTATTAACCCCTTTGGCAGCCTAGTTAGAGATTTTCTAAGCAGAAATGCTAATATAAAATGTATTAGCTCTCATACTGAAAGCCACACAGGGCCTTCTTGTAATGCCAGCATAAATTTTTAATAATACATTGACAGAGTTTTCCACTGTTGTGAGATCTGTAGCAAATGATCCACAAACATTTTTCCAACTTTGGCATAGAGAAGTTGCAGTGCAATAATTCATAGATAATACTGATGCATATGTTACTTCACATTCCTTTGTGTGATAATACCATTTATTCCATTAAACTGACAACGTGGCTTTAGAACAAAGGTACTATTAGTGGGTGGCTTCTGTGGGAACTGCCAGTATGAGAAACTGACCTTAATTGTATGATAGTAATTCATTTATTGGGCTGGAGGGCCAGTGCAAACAGTTCAGATAATTTAGCAGAAGGTATTCTATATGCTACAGCACAAATTCCCTCTTTAATTCATAATTTTCCCCCATCTTCATTGGGGCATTTTCCCCTCCAGAAAACTATAGTTTTTTGTTTGTTTGTTTGTTTAATGTTTCAGTTCTCAGCAGATTTTTAAAATACAATTAAAATCTAATTGTTTGAAATACAACTGTTGACTTGCAATTTATTTTAAATCTGGTATGTTTTCCTTAAAATTCTCCATTGCCTAAATTTTGAAAGGATAGCTTTGTATTTTCTGCCATTACAGGTTACAGGAAACTTTCTATATTTGCATTTGAGCTTTACACACACACACACACACACACACACACACACACACACACACACTTTTGAAATCTAAGGTTTATGCAGAATGGCTAGTAAATGTTGTGCCTGTTTAGAAAAAATAATTACTGACAGGCATTTTCTAGTTTGAGATACTCTAAATTGCTATTATATAGCACTTGAAGTGGCTAAGGCTATACAGCAGAAGTACATCGTGTTGTAAGAATTCTAGATGAAGAATCAGGAGAGCAAGGATCTTGATCTTGTTTTGTCTATATCTGGTCCTAAAAAGTTCTTTCTTTGTCTTTGTTTGGGACCTCAGTTTTCAAATTGGCAAAATGAAAGAGTTGGAATAGAGGACATCCAAGAGTGACTCAATTCCTAAAATATGTTCATCTTCGTTGGGAAGTTGATTTGGCATAGTGCATCATCTTATCCCTTCTCATTATAACTTTCTCTAATTGTAAAAGTCTTAGGGTTACAAATAAAAATCACTTTAAAATGTAAATGTATAAATATAAGCACCTAATATTACCCACTTCTCCAGGGGGAAAATTTTAGTAAACAGAAATTGAAGTTATTTAAAATTTTGTTTGTTTCTATATGTATAAATCACTAAGTATCAAAATTTTTATTCCCAAGTAGTTTGGGAAAAGCCCATATGGATTTCTAGTCTAACAAAAATTGTTTTAAGTCTAGTCTCCAATTGTATAATATAGCGAGTCAACATCTATTTCAAGCTAGAATTACCTTAGTGGGAAAAATAGGAAAAAAAAAGATCTATCCTCTTTACCAGCCACTAACAGAACTTTGATTTATTTTTAAAAGTATTTGTTTTACTATAATAGAGGAAGAATCCTTTACCAGTTTCTTCCCTTCTAATATTTTAATCTTTAAATAAACAAAAGGGCTTTGCAAGTGTCAGAAGAGAACTTTCAATACCTTCTTGACTTCATCTATTCTTTCTTTCTCTATACTATATTTTTGTTGTGCATTCCAATGGTGCATCTTGCTAGAGGCATGATGTAAACATGAAATCAAACACTATGTTAAAAATATGACTTGGGATGATGCTTTCTGTCTTTTAATTTTGGAGTCGAGAGAACTGACTTGATTCTAAGTCATATAGATTAACCCAGCCTTTCGAACTTGGCAGGTATCCATTAATCATTCTGCCTGCAAGATTCAATTGTCTTAAATACTGTGATCTTTAAAAAACAATAGAGTCACTTGTACAATGGAAATAGATTTATATTGTATACAGCGAACAGCATCTCCCGGTGCTTTATATTTTATGCAACCCTAATTGGGAAGTTAATAACTAGGCAAATGTACAAAAGTAATAAATACTTCTAGAGAAAAAAATGATCAAAGCTTTGAAATTATTTGATTATAGACAGATGGACAATATAGGGTCTGAAAGACAGTCTGCAAAACACACTTGAAAATTGTTTAGCATCCAGTTTTCCCCTTGCTCAATTATTCAAGTGCAAAGAAATTGTATGGGACATAAAAGTAACAAAATCAGATACAAATTAAGAGATAAGACTTCTTGATTTTATATATATATCCATATATATATATAATAGTTTTAGATTTAAATTCTATTTAGTTAACATACATATACGTATATATGTATACATATATATATATATATACGTATATATACGTGTGTGTATGTGTATACACACACACACACACACACACACATATATATATATATATATATATATATATATATATATATATATGACTTCTTTATCCATTCATCAGTAGATGGACATTTGGGCTCTCTCCATAGTTTGGTATTGTTGATAATGCTGCTATAAACATCGGAGTGCATGGACCCCCTTCAAATCTGTATTTTTGTATCTTTTGGATAAATACCTAGTATTGCAATTGCTGGGTCATCGGGTAGTTCTATTTTTAACTTTTTTAGGAATATCCATAGTATTATCCAGAGGGCTGCACCAGTTTGCACTCCCACCAACAGTGTGAGAGGGTTCCCCTTTCTCCGCATCCTCACCAACACTTGTTTCTTGTGTTATTAATTATAGCCATTTTGACAGGTGTATGATTTGGATTTGCATTTCCCTGATGATGAATGATGTTGAACATCTTTTCATGTCTCTGTTAGCCATCTGTATATCTTCTTTGGAAAAATTTCTATTCATCTCTTCTGCCCATTTACTAACAGGATTATTTGGTTTTTGGGTGTTGAGTTTGATAATTTCTTTATAGATTTTGGATACTAACCCTTTATCAAACATCGCATTTGAAAATATATTCTCTAATTCCATACGCTGACTTTTAGTTTTGTTGATTGTTTCTTTCACAAGGGAAGATTTTTATTTTGATGAAAGCCCAATAATTCATTTTCTCTTTTGTTTCCCTTGCTTTCAGAGATGTGTCTATTAGAAGTTGCTTATGGCCAAGGTCAAAGAGGTTGCTTCCAGTGTTCTTCCCTAGGATTTTAATGGTTTCCTGTCTCATATTTAGGTCTTTAATCAATTTGAATTTTTGTGTACAGTGTAAGAAATTGGTTCAGTTTCATTTATGTATGTATGTGTGTATTTATGCATGTTGCTGTCCAGTTTTTCAAAAACCATTTGTTGAAAAAAGTGTCTTTTTTCATTAGATATTCATTCTTCCTTTTATGAGGATTAATTGGCCATATAATTGTGGGTCCATTTCTGAGTTTTCTATTCTGTTCCATTGATCTATATGACTGTTTTTGTGTCAGTACCACACTGTCTTGATCACTACAGCTTTGTAATATAATTGAAATCTGGAATCATGATGCCTCCAGTTTTGTTTTGTTTTGTTTTTTCTTTTCAGGATTGTTTTGGCTATTTGGGTCATTTGTGGCTCTGTACAAATTTTAGGATTTTTTATGTCAGTGCTGTGAAAACTTCCAGTGGTATTTTGATAAGGATTGCATTAAATGTGTAGATTGCTTTGTATAGTACGGATATTTTAACAATGTTTGTTCCAATCCATGAACATGGAATGTTTTTCCATTTCTTTGTGTCCTCTTCAATTTATTTTATAAGTGTTATATAGTTTATAGATATTTTATTTCTTTGGTTAGACTTATTCCTAGGTGTCTTATGGTTTTTGGTGCAATTGTGCATGGGATCGATTCCTTGATTTCTCTTTCTGCTGCTTCATTATTGGTGTATAGAAATGCAACAGATTTCTGCACTTTGATTTTATATCCTGCAACTTTGCTGAATGCATGTATTAGCTCTCGCAATTTTTGGTGGAATCTTTTGGGTTTTCTACATATAGTATCACATAATCTCTAAATAGTGAGAGTTTGACTTCTTCCTTACTGATTCAGATGCCTTTTATTTCTTTTTGTTGTCTGATTACTGAGGCTAAGATGTCCAGTACTATGTTAAATAGTAATGGGAAGAGTAGGTATCCTTGTCTTATTCCTGACAGTTGGGAAAATACTCTCAGTTTTTCCCAATTAAGGATATTAGCTGTGGGTCTTTCATATATGGCCTTTATGATACTGAGGTATGTTTCATCTATCCCTAATGTGTTGAAGGTTTTTACCAAGAATGGATGCTGTATTTTGTCACATGCTTTTTCTGCACCTATTGAGAGAATCATATGGTTCTTATCCTTTCTTTTATTGGTGTATCACATTGATTGATTTGTGGAAATTGAACCACCCCTGTAGCCCAGGATTAAATCCCACTGATTGTGGTTAATAACTCTTTTAATATACTGTTAGATTTGTGTTTCTGGTATCTTGCTGAGAACTTTTGCATCCAAGTTCATCAGGGACATTGACCTGTAATTCCATTTTTAGTGGCGTCTTTGTCCGGTTTTGGACTCAAGGTAATGCTGGCCTAGTAGAATAAGTTTGGAAGTTTTACTTCCATTTCTACCTTTTTGGAAACATTTCAGAAGAATAGGTATTAACTCTTCTTGAAATTTCTACTAGAATTCCCCCTGGAAAGCCATTGGCCCAGGACTCTTGTTTGTTAGGAGATTTTTGATTACTGATTCAATTTCTTTGCTGGTTATGGGTCTGTTCAAAGCTTTCTATTTATTCTTGTTTCAGTTTTGGTAGTTTGCATGTTTCTAGGAATTTGTCAATTTCTTCCAGATTGCTCAGTTTTTTGGTATCTCATTTTTCATAATCTCATAATTGTTTGTATTTCTGTGGTGCTGGTTGTGATCTCTCCTCTTTCATTCATGATTTTGTTTATGTGGGTCCTTTCTCTTTTTGATAAGTCTGGCTAGGGTTTTATAAATTTTATTAATTATTGCAAAGAAACAGCTCTTAGTTTTATTAGTCTGTTCAACTGTTTTGTTGTTATTGCTACTTCCCTATTGTTTATTTCTGCTCTAATCTTTATTATTTCCCTTTTTCTGCTGGATTTAAGCTTTATTTGCTGTTCCTTTTCTAGGTCCTTTAGGAGTAAGGTTCGGTTGTGCATTTGAGACTTTCCTTGCTATTTGATTTAGATCTGTATTGCAATATACTTCCATCTTGGGACTGCCTTTGCTGCATCCCAAAACTTTTGAACTGTCGTGTTTTCATTTTCATTTGCTTCCTTGTACTTTTTAATTTTTTTCTTTAATTACCTGGTTAAGCCATATATTATTTAGTAGATGTTCTTTACCCTCCATGTATATTTGGTCTTTCCAATTTTTTTCTTATGGTTGATGTCAAGTTTCATAGTGTTGTGGTCTGAAAATATGCATGATATGATCTCAATCTTTTTGTACTGGTTCAATGTTGATTTGTGACCAGTGTTTGATCTATTAGGAGTATTTTCCATGTGCATTCAGAAGAATGTATATTCTGCTTTAGGATAAAATGTTCTTAATATATCTGTTAAGTCCATCCAGTCTAGTGTGTCATTCAAAGCCATTGTTTCCTTGTTTTCCTGCTTAGATAATCTGTCCTGCTATAAGTGGAGTGTGAATATCCTCTAATATTATTGTATTACTAGTAATGACTTTTTTGTTTGCTTTTAATAGATTTATATATTTTGGTGCTTCCACGTTGGAAGCATAAATATTTAGCATTGTTTGATCTTCTTGATGGATAGACACTTTAATTATGATGTAATATCCTTCTTTATCTCTTGTTACAGTCTTTCTTTTAAAATCTAGTTTGTCTGATAGAAGTGTGGCTACTCTGGCTTTCTTTTGATGTCCATTAGTATGATAGATGGTTCTCTATCCCCTCACTTTCCACCTGGGAGTGTCTTTAAGTCTAAAATGAGTCTCTTGTAGGTAGCATATAGATGTGTCTTGTTTGTTTATTCATTCTGGTACCCAATGTCTTTGATTGCAGCATTTAGTCCATTTATATTCAGTGACATTTTTAAATTTCTTAAAATTCTACTTTTTAAAATTTTCTTTCTTTATTTGTTTGTTTGTTTGTTTGTTTATATTGAGAAAGAGGGAGTGAGTGCAAACATTGGAGTGGCAGAGAGAGGGAGAGACAGAATCCCAAGCAGGTTCCAGGCTGTCAGCACCAAGCCTGATGTGGGGCTTGAACTCACAAACTGTAAGATCATGACTTGAGCCAAAATCAAGAATCAGATGCTTAACCAGCTGAACCACCTATGCTAACTTAATTTAGTATCATTGTGTTACCTGTAATGTTGGTATTTTTGGTAATTTTCTCTGTTCCTTTCTTTTGTTGCTTTTGGTCCTTCTTTTCCCCAAAGAGTACCCATTACTTTTTATTGTAGGGCCAATTTAGTAGTCACAAACTCTTTTCGTTTTTGTTTTTCTATCAAACTTGTTCTCTCTCTTTCTTTTCTGAATGACAGCCTTGCTGGATAAAGTATTCTTGGAAGCATATTTTTCCCATTCAGCACATTGAATATATTCTGTTATTCCCTCTGGCTTGCTAAATTTCTGTGGATGAATATGCTGCAAATCTGATTTTCCTTCCATTGTATCTTAAGAACCTTTTTCCCTTGCAGCTTTCAGGATTCTTGTCTGTATTTTGTGAATTTGATTAGTATATGTACTGGTGATGTCTGGCTGTTGTTGAATTTTGTAGCTCTCTGTGCTGCTTGGATTTTGATGTATGCGTCCTTCCCCAGATTAGGAACATTTTCAGCTATAATTTTTTCAAATAAACCCTCTGTCCCCTTTTCTCTATCTTCTGGGACTCCTATGATATATGAATGTTATTATCTTGTATTAAGTCGCTGAGGTCCCTGAATCTGCCCTCATGATCCATTACCTTTGTTTCCTTCTTCATTTCAGCTTCATCATTTTCCATAATTTTATCTTCTATATCACTGATTCTTCCCTCTATTTCGTCCATCATCATTGTTATGTCATACATTTGGTTTTGCATCTCAGTGATAGCATTTTAAATTTGGGCCTGACTAAATGTTAGTTCTTTTATCTCTGTAGTAAGGGATTCTCTAGTGTCTTTGATGCTTTTTACCAGGCCAGCTGGTATCCTTATAATTGTTGTTTTAGATTCTAGTTCAGACATCTTACTTATATATGTATTGACTAAATCCCTAACCATCATGTCTTCATGTTCTTCCTTTTACAATGAATCCAAGCATTTTATTATTTTGGCAGAAAAAAATAAAACGAATTTTTTTAAATAATAAAATCCTAGGTTTGTTTTGGTGTGCTTGTTAAGAGAAGTTTGATAGAAACAAAAGATAAAAAATTAAAAATAATTCAAATAAATATTTATTTCAAATTGTTGTTTATGTATCCAAAAATAAAAACCAACAAAGAAACAAAACAAATAAACAAACAAAAGGACCCAAATGGAGCTAGTTCCTGTTTCCCCTAGAGCTAAAGATTGCAGCACTCTATGATCCGTAGATTTAGTGCCTGTGAGGTGTTCGTCCTGGTCTTCTGGGGAAGAGGCCCGTTTCACTGATTCTCAGAAGGACTTGCCCTAGTGGAGATGTGCCTCCAGGGCACAAGGGGGTAGGACCTGGTATATGCCAGGCCAGTCTCTAGTTGGTGGTGCTGTTTTTCTCTCACTGAGGTTGGTCACTGGTGGTGGGCAAGGTGAAATTGTGTTTACCTCCTTCTCTTGTCTGTGGAACAGGGAGCTCATGCTTACCACTCCTCAGGAAGCCCTCACAGAGAAGCAAACAATTGCTACTCCTGTGTCCCTGGTCTCCATTATATCCCTTCCCTCACCCTGTTTTTTTCCAAGCTGTCCACCTGTCAGATGGTACAGTACTCCTGTGTTTTATCTCAGGTGTAGCTAGGTTTCAAAATCCCACAATTTAGAGATCCCCCCATGGCAGGGGCCCATGCTGATCATCTGGGAGAGGGTCTTGCTGCACTTTGGTTATTTCTGACTTGTCCCAGAAAATAGTCACAGGACTGTGCAGTGGTTCAGAGTTTATGGTACATCACAGCACACAGCTAGTGCCAGGATTTGCTGCCCTAAGTTGGCATTTCTGTTCCTATGCTGGCGAACAGGGGAGCTCAGTGGTGCCTACAGGGTCCTTTGTCTGAAGAAAGGCTGTATCACCTCTACCAAATGCACTCCAAGCAGGAGAACTGCTTTTCCCTGCATGACCCAGAGGATCCTCACACCATCCTGCCCACTCCTGAGACTCCAACCTCCTTCCCCTCTGGAGCACCACCAGGTGCTGCCTTAGTGATGGCACTGACCTCTGAAACTTCAGAGTCTACGCTCACTATTTATAGAGAACTGGCGGTATTTAAGTCCTCTCCTTTTTCCCAGTCAATGGTTTTGAGAAAGTGTCCCCTGTGCATGTTCTGATTTTTTTTTCAGTCTTTCTCTGTCTCATTCGCTCTTTCTTCTCTCTCCACAATCAGGGCTCCCTTCCTTCCACCACAACCGCAGCTCTTTTCTCCCCCAAATCAATTTTCTGCACCTCTTACCTTCCATGGGTCACTTTTTCTGCATATAGACATGCGGCTTGGGTGTTCAGAATGATTTGATATTTATCTAGCTGTGTTTGAGGGAGGACTCCCTCAAACTTAGGGTCACCTTACTCCTCTGCCATCTTAACCCTCTGAGAGATGTACTTACATTAATTATAGTTAAATTTTACATGTGAAAATGCTTATTTTTAAGTTTATTTATTTTGAGAGAGAGGGAGAGAACAAGCAGGGTAGGGCCAGAGAAAGAGGGAGAGAGAGAGAATCCCAAGCAGGCTCCACACTATCAGCACAGAACCCGATGTGGGGCTCAGTTTCACAAACCGTGAGATCAGGACCTGAGCAAAAACCAAGAGTTGGACGCTTAACTGACTGAGTCAGTCAGGATCCCTGGAAAATGCCTAGTTTTAAAATATTTAAAATATTACATACTTGTCTTCTTTGTGAATAATTAAAAAAATTATAAATCCTAATAGTAACATCTCAGATTTGTATCATTCTCTGAACCTTGGTCTTTTATGCAACCCAATTTCCACATCAGACTTTAGAACAGTAGAAAGTCTTGTCTCTCTGAAGTCAGGATGAAGATGCCCAGATACCTGGCACAACTCAATATGCCTCCCATTGTAATAGTTGTTTCAAGCTTCAAATAAAGCATTTATTATCGCTCACCTAGTTAGAAAGCTACTGACTCCAATTTCACAAAATTTCTTTAAATACTCTTGGTTTTCTGTATAGCACATAATTTTAAGGAGTATAGCAGAGACCTAAAACTTACATTGGGAACAACAAAAGTAGCCATGAAACAGGGCCAAATAGTTTAGCCTTTTGACAAAACATAAACTGCCTATCATCTTCAATTCTATCTGGAGTTATGTTTTCATATTACTACCATTTTGGGTGGGAAGCTATACTTACAATGAGGAACAAGGATTATTGTATAGCTTTATTTTTTGTTTGGCTAGAATTATTTCAGCTTTCTTTATGCTGTTTCTGGCATTGTTCACTTTTATATTCAGATCTAATTAAGAATTTATCGATTATATAGATCTAGATCTAGATCAGTATATGGATATCTCAACTCATATTCTTCTGTAGATAATTCTTTTAGCTATTGTCCAGAATTTTAGTGTCTAAGCTATGACACATTTTACCTAAAATATCCAGGATTTCTTCCTCAATGATTCCATTAATACAGCCATTGCATAAGTCACAGAAATACATAAAATATTGAAAGAATTGGAGTTTTAACACTGCTTGAATATGGACATGTTAAATATACGATCTCTGCAAAATCCTTGGTAAAGGTACTACAAAATTTCATTTGCAGTGGCAATGAGATGAGTTTGTAGAAATCTTTTGATTTAGATAGAAGAAACACGTCTTTTGGGATTCATGTTTGAATTTCACATTTAAAAATATTTTTCAGTTCACATTAAAATTCAGTAATTCTGATTCTTGAGATATTATATGACAGTTAGCCACCCCAAACTTTAAAGGATTAACAGCTTTTACTTTCTTTAGAATGCTTGCTCTGGGGAATCCAGATGCCATATCAGTAGTCCAGCTACCCTGATCACCACGCTGTGAGGAAATTTAAGCAAACCATGGGGATAGTCTTTATGGAGAGAGAAAGAGACTGAGAAATATACATACACACACAGGTGCTTGAAAACTCTTTGATTCTTTAGATATCTCATCGGGAACAAGATATATGAGTGAAGTAGCCTTTGGATGACTCTAGACCCATCTACTATGTAATTGCAACTGTATGAGGGGCCCCAGAGTATAATCAACCCTCTGGCCTGTGAGGAATAATGATAAATTATTGCTTTAAATCTTGAAGTTTTACTGTGGCTTGTTATATAACAGTAGATAACTGGAATAGTGGTGGCCTCTTGGTTTTTATTTTCTCTTTAAAACTAGTTATTTCTAAATTCTTACAAATAAAAGGTGTTATTTACTAATAAAAATTAAAAACTATTTATAATATCTCTGTAGAGTAGACTTAACAGTTGATGGTTACAGTATAATATTGCCTCATTTATGTTTTTAGTTGTACCTCTGCCATGCTTATTCTATGTCAGTTTTATGTATGGCCAGCTGGTCTCATCATATCTGACATAACTCAATTCTGATATAACTTCACCTCCATCGCCATGAGCTACTGTCAGTGATTGGTTAAGGTTCTAGTGTTGACATATCCTTGATTAAAAAATTAAATTCATGTCTAATTTTACTGCTTAATATTAATTGCTGGATTAAATCAGAGACACTGATTTAAAAGGCAGTCAAATGAAAGCTATCATTTTTAAATTTTTTTTCAACGTTTTTTATTTATTTTTGGGACAGAGAGAGACAGATCATGAACGGGGGAGGGGCAGAGAGAGAGGGAGACACAGAATCGGAAACAGGCTCCAGGCTCCGAGCCATCAGCCCAGAGCCGGACGTGGGGCTCGAACTCACGGACCGCGAGATCGTGACCTGGCTGAAGTCGGACGCTTAACCGACTGTGCCACCCAGGCGCCCCGAAAGCTATCATTTTTAAAAGAACTAATCCTATACCAGTCACTCTTCTAAGCACATTAAATGTTTTAATTATCAGTCATTTTTTTAACATAAGAACTATTATCCTATTCATCTTATAGATCAGAAAATGGAAACCCAGAAAAGAAAATAACACATGCAAGATCACATAACTTAGTCTTATCAAACTAACATGAGAGTGCAGATTCTGTAGTCAGCCTGATTTCAAAGGCTGTTTTATCCTCTGTCTTAATTTACTCATGCCTAAAATGGAGAAAATAATAATAATCTACCTCAAAGTACTGATGCAAAGAATGGGAGCTTGGTAAGAATCTAAATTTAAGCAGCATATTTATCCTCTTATACTATTGTTGAGAGAACTGAATTAGTTAATAGAATTAACACACTTAGGACAAATACTGGGAGTGAGTAAACTTTCACTACATATTAAAAATTATATGAAAAACGTTTCAAACAGGCTGTCAGGAAAGTCCAGATAATGAAAACGGTGTTTCATTATCCAAAGTAACTGTTTCTTAAGTGAATGCAAGATAAGAGAATGGGGGGAAATGGACTAGTAGTAGGAATAACTGACCCCCAGATCAACCAGTTATTAGCCACTGAACTTGGGCAAGTCATTTTTCTTTTATCTTATTTCTTCACTTATCAACGAGAATATCTACTTTCCCTACTTTACAGGTTGACTAAATGGAATCTATCTATCTGTCTATCTATTCAAATAATAACCCTCTCTCAAATTGTTTGCCAATAGATTCCTCACGTGCTTGTAATTATCAGTGTAGAAAACTTCAGGGTAGAAAACAAGGTATATCTCCTTGTATTCATTTTCATAGATAACTATCTCTTTAAAGGGATATTATTAGCAAGAATTAATGGAATGTTCCCAGGATGAAGTCAAGACTCAGATTAGCCAAATTGTACAATAATTACATTTTTTTCTTACAAATTTCATAATGCCACACTAAACTTATTTTGTACAATTTTTCCTGGTCATTTTCTTTCTGCAGACTTGTGATTCTGTCACCTAGATTTTTAACTTACATGATAATTCTAAAAACAAGACCCCAGTAGTCATGGCTAAGAGTGCTGCACAAATGAACAATGACCCACATATAAAATCCAACTTTTCACACACATCCTTTACAAACTTACCTCCTTAGTTTTAAGGTGAGGATTGCTACAAATAATTTAGCAGGAAGCAGAATCTAAATAGGCAGAGGGTGTGGAAAAAGAGATACTGGATGAAGTTGATTCCAGATGGGGGAAATGATTGATTCCAGGCAATTTTGTTTCTAGCCATTTATTAGAAAAATATTGTTACTTAAAATAATGCTCCTAACCCAAGTTTCCACATTTATACAAATATGGTATTTACATGTTTTTTTTCCAAAGACACTTATTGAATGCTAATCTTTGCAAATTTAAAAATTGAATTTATGGAGATTACACAGAATATTGAAGGCAAACATGTACACACTGCCTATTGTAGAAGACAAAATGTTTCACATTGTAAATAAGAGTAATATTGCAGATAAATGGTAGAGGAAAAGCTTTATTCCCACAGGAAAAAGTTTTATGTGGATGTGTCTCTCAGTTGCGCTGGAAGAAAAGGCAGTGATTTCTTTTTAGATAGAGGTGATAACTTTGCACTCCAGGTGTAGTTAAGAGTCTAAGCTGAGCTCCAGTAGAGGGAAAGATCAATGTGTTGAGGACACCTCAGGAAGTCTGCAAAGGCCAATGCAGAGAATAAGAATGCTATGGATATTTCATGGGGATATCTATAAAAATAATAAGTAGAGCATAGGAATGGTTGATGACATAGCCAAAATGGCATGGATTTTTATACTAGTTAAATTATTAAGTCCCTGCAGTATATGTGAAGCCTTGACCAAACACAACTAATTGGAGAGGTAACCAGTCTATTAATCTAGATACAAAGTCCTGCCTGGAGGCCTCTCATCAATTGGGAAAGAAAAGAAATCACACTGAGTGATTTTGTTCAGAACTCAAAGCAACTAAACATTACAATAGTTATCAATGAACATGTTAACTTAATTTTTTAAGCAAATAAACTGTTTACTCTTATTTTTATAAGAATAAACTTCATATGTACATCTTGGAGTGAACATAAAAATAATCACTGGAAATAGAAAGTATAAGTTCTACCAATACCAATATTAAAGTTTTATATTATTTCCCTCTGTTTCCTTATGAGGAAAGAGATACAGAAAATAATTTTCATCTCTAATTTAGAGTCGTTTTGATCAACTAACATCCATTAGAGTATATCACTTCTTAGAAATAATACTAATATATTTTGTAATCAATCATAAATGCATTGCAATTGTATGTGACAAAAAACTGCAAAGTACAAAGTAGTTGCATGTGTTTAGAATTAAGTGGATATATAACATAAATATTATAAAGGATATTAAATTAGGTATATATAAAATATATATAAAGACAAATCAATCTATTTCTAACATATTGTTACAACTGCAAGAAAGAAGAAAATATTATGCATTAACTTCTAATGGATTGATATATCAGGACAGATAAGGATTTATAATATTATGTTAACCTTTCCTTATTATATTTGATTATGTTCTGTCCAGGGGGTGAAAAAGATTTTAGTAATAATATTTTGTGAGTTTTTTTATTGCAGTTTTGTTTTGTCTTATTATTTCTTATGTTGCTTTCTCTGGCAGACAGAAATGCCAATGAAGCCACTGGGGCTGATGACTTTTCATAACTACAAGTCATGGTTCATTACAGGTAGGTTATTATGATAGCAGAAAACAAGGACTTTCCAATAATAGTTAATTGCACTTTAAAACTGCTTGCAACGGAACTGCAAAAATCAAATGGTAGTTTGAAACAGTTGCTTGGTCCCCAGACAGAGAAACATTTTTAAACACCTGTGGTATAAGAAATATTCTCATCCAAATTATGAGAAATATACCTTTCACTTATAACTTCAGTGTTTGGTGTGAAAGTCTGTTAAAGCATTGAGTGTGCTCTGTGGACAAATGGGGAATAGGCAAAGGGACCTAGAACAAATTAATGAAGGTGGAAATTTGTAAAGATCAGAGTCAGTAATGGAAGACTTGACTGTAGGCACATCACAATTGTCAGCACTTGTTCTAACTTTCCGGCATATAAATGCAGTATAAAACCAATACTCCTTATAAAGGGTCATCCATGAGAATTCTGTAGTTCAGTTCTGTCATCAGCTCTTACTTAAAAGATTAAAGTTTCTGCATGAATAGCTTAAACATAGAAAATTATATGATTTATCATTATGTCCCTGTATCACTTATGACTCCTTCCTCATAGTGATTACTTAATAATTGATGATGATGATTAATGATAAAGCTAATCACAATGGTTGCATTTATTTGATCATATATTGAGTGGCAGAAATTTTGAAAACATTATTTTATATAATTCCAAGAATACACCTCCTAAGTGGATACTGTTATCTTCTTTTTGTAGACGAGAATAGTGAGGCACAGATAAGTTGAGGAGCATAGCCAAAGTCAAATAATTATCATGTTGAAATTACCATATTTAAAAAGAAACTGTCTCTAAACCCAAGCACTTTAGGCAGGTGGATGAATGAATGCTATGAGTGCAGCCTCCTGTAAGTGCAGGGTGAGGGGTGTGCACATTTCCACACATACTCAAAATGTTACAACTTAATACTTAGTAAATGTCCATAAGAAGGAGAGGGATTCATTTATGCACTTAGTGGAAAAGTATTAGTTCTTTTCCAGATATTTTCACACTGCAATATTTTGATGCATTCATCTCCACTTGATCACTTACGGCTTTTATATTGAATTCCAGAACACACAGTAGTCCATTCCACACAGACTCTATCAGAGTATGTAAGTAACTATTTAAGTAACCCATCAAGTAACTATCAAGGGAAAAAATTAAGATATCATCACATGAACTCTTGTTCATCTTGTCTCTTCTGGTCTATACCTGGTCAATTGGAAATAGGCCATGTACCCATTCTCCTCTCATCTTGGAAGTAATTTATATTTTAGTTTGCTCTGATAATTTCCTGGAAAAAAATTGAAACCAGTGATTGTTTCAATTATTATTTTTTTTTAATTCTATTTCTTTATTTTGAGAGAGAGTGTGCACACAAGTCGGGGAGGGGCAGAGAGAGGGGGAGAGAGAGAGAAAGAATCTCAAGCAGGCATCAAGCTGTCAGCACAGGGCCTGATGTGGGGTTCGAAATCACAAACTATGAGATCATGACCTGAGCTGAAACTGAGTCAGATGCCGAACCGACTGAGCCACCCAGGCACCCCTGTTTTAATTTTATTTTAAAGGAATTTGGCTTTAATTTTAGTTTTAAGTAGAGATGAATATCACAATGAACCCTTTGCTAGTCCAGGCTATTCCACATATTTATCTTTAATAACCCATATCATTTTAGAAATATCATTATCCAGACCATCTTAGAAATAATTCTATAGGCTCCTTTCCAAGGTAACATCTAAAAGAAGATTAGTGCTACTCAGACTCAACATTATCAAGTTATGGCACAGTTGATATTGGGATGCCAAACAGTCCAGCTTGGGTGAGATTATTTTTTTCCCTAAAAGAGAAATATGCTCTTCGATTGTAGAAATATACTCTTTGGTTCAGGGATTATACCCTCTCTGAGGCCAGTTTCTTAAATGTAGGAGGGTAAGGCTTGGTCATATTAATTGAACTGCTTTACCAATGAAACTAGGGGATTGAAAACATTTTAATAAGGATGGGTGAGATTTATTGAAAACACCAGGGAAGACAGGGAAAGGAGGGAAAAAAGGAGAAAGTGAAAAAACACACAACATTTAACTTACTGGTTCCATTTCCATGCTATTGTCTATTCCAGGCCCTTCATTCCTCTTTTCTCTTCATAGTTAGGCCTTTAAACTAATATAAATGTATTCCCAACTGAGCACACAGTATGAGAGAAAATACCTGGAAAAAGAAATAGAGCATTTTCTAGTTGCTAAAGTTACATATTAAAAAATATGAAATGTAAACACAATGAATTAGAATTTTACAAAATAATGTAAATGTTTCAACATGTATCCTGGAAGATTATTTAAAGTTTTTTTACATTTTAATATGTAACTAATAATTTCCATAAGAGTCATAATCATCTATGCATATTAAATTCAGTATTAAACTAAATATATGTGTTAAGTTTAAGAATACACAGAGTCTCCATCCTCTAAATAACACCAGAAAATGATGTAGTTAAATAATTAAAGGAGTGTATTTCTGCTGCTGAAGATCTCAGAATAAGACTGGAAGAAAGTGTCAGCTTCATTAAACTGGGATTATTTTTTATAATATACTCTTCCCATTTGCTTTCAAATTTACAGATGAACTTTTAGAAACCTCTAAAAGACATATACCATCATAATCAAACTTATAGAAAACATTAGATCACAATACAAACTAAGTTTATTGCAATATAATTAAAAATTTGGTGATGGAAAAAGAAACATAAATTTGTAAGTAGTATTTAACATAATCAGTGTGTAGTGAGAAGTAGTTATTTTATCACTTATAGCTGTAGAGGAATTTAAAGAGGAAATATATCTTAAGTGATAATTTGCTGAGCTAAGGAGCTGTGAGAATGACCCTGGTTTACAAGATATTTCTCTGTTCAAATTTAATTTACTTTTACTTTTCTTCATACATAAAATGAAGCTATGATGAATACAGTATTTGAAAGGATTTTTAGCTCTCAACAACATTGGTTCGTAACCCTCCCTGGAGCCTCCTTGTAATCTGAAACTGTCCCCTGTACTCAGAAGGCAGAAACCAAAGAAACCAAAGAAAGAAGTAAGCCACTCCAATTCGGTAAGTGGCACTTTTAATGAGCAAAGGAAATTACACAGGAGGCTGGTCTTGGGCAGCAGCAAGACGAATGGATCCCCACTCCTGCCCACCAAATCTTAAAAGTTATGAAGAGAACTTAACTGGGCTCAGTCATGTATACCATGCAGGTTCTCAGGATTATGTTTCTGGAGCAGCCCCTGGGAGTGGAAAAGATCAGCAGAACCCACATTCCAAGGACAGAGGAGAGGGTGAGGAGCCTCTGAGTGCCTGGGTCCAGTTGACAGGTCAATTGGTGGTCATGTCTTTTCCATGACATTCCCCAACAAGCAAACCCTAAATTCTAATAAAGTATTTCTCTTTCCAAATTTCCCTTTATGCTCCAACACAATTACCTTATTGTTCCTGATTATGTACTTTATTTTAAACATTTCCTTAATAGTAGTTTCAATTTTTAATAATCACTGTTTTGTCAATAAAAACATCTTTGACTCTTTTTTTTTGCCAACCCACAAAACTTTTGTTTCCTTGCTTCCTCCTGTCTTTCCCTAATGTGAGTAAATGGGAACTCAATTTTTCTATTGCTCTGATTTAAAACTATGGTGTCATCTTTGATACATCTCTCTCTCTCTCTTTCTCTCTCTCTGTTTCTCTTTCTCTCTCACTCACTCACTTATGCAACCTTTTGAGGCTTTCTTTGAAATATAGCCAAAATGCAACTGCCTCTTAAAATCACATTTGCTTCCATACCAGTCCCTTATAATCTTTTTTTTTTTTTTACCTATTAGCCCTTAAAATGCAACCTTCCATTTTCAGTTAAAAATGTAAAGAACTTGAAAATCATCACTGTTTTTAAGTTTATTTACTTACTTATTGAATTAAAAAAATTTCTTAATGTTTGTTTATTTTTGAGAGAGACAGAGACAGAGTGTGAACAGCGGTGGGGCAGAGAGAAGGGAGACACAGAATCTGAAGCAGGCCCCAGGCTCTGAACTGCCAGGACAGAGCCCGATGTAGGGCTCAAACTCACAATCCATGAGATCATGACCTCAGCTGAAGTTGGATGCTTAACTGACTGAGCCACCCAGGAGCCTCCTTATTATTGATTTTTGAGAGAGAAAGATGTAATTAAAATAATAGATAACATGTGAAAATAAATGTATAAGAAAGACAAAAACTTAAGAATCAAAAGGAACAACTAGAAATAAAAAATGTTGTAACATATGTGAAGAGTTCCTTCAGTGCAGTCATCAGTAGACTCAAGGCAGCCAAAGTAAGAATCAGTGACCTTAAAGACAGATCAAGAGAAATGTTACAAACTGAAATGAAAAGAGAAAATATATATATTTTACAAAAAACTATGTGATAATTTTTAACAGTAAATATACACATAATTGGAATACCAGAAGGAAAAATATAGAGAATAGAGCAAAAGAAAAAAGTCAAGAAGAACACTATACTTTATCATAAGAGAAATAAGGATGCAAATTAAAATAGACTAGTAGGAAACTATGAAACTAAAAATAAACTAGAGTGAAATATTTGATGTTAAAAAAATCCGAGAATTCTATGTTCAGAGAAATTATCCTTTAAATGTGAAAGATAAATGAAGAGCTTTTCAGACAAACAAAAAATTATCATCAAGGAATTTGTCACCAGCAGACTTTCTCTGAAAAAAATGGTTAAAGACGTTCTTGGGGAGAATAACAACGATATGCATCAGAAACTCAGATCTACAAAAAGAAAAAAAAGAATCAGAGAAAGAATAATTGAAGATAAAATTAAATATTTTAACTCTTTTATTCATAATTACCTAATATGTAAATATTCGAAGTAACAATAATAGCAACGTGATGACAGCATATGGCAAAATAAGATGAATCACAGCAATGCCACAAGGAATAGCAGGAAATGGGAGTATTCTCTCATACGATACATGCACTAAATATGAAATGGTATAAGGTTATGTGAAGGTGGATTTAGATTATTCAAAAACATATTATAAATTTAAGGAAACCATTAAGAAAAAAAATGTTGAGGAATACTGTGCTGAGAAAGGAGAAAGAATGGAATCATAGAAATGCACAATTAAAACAAGAGAAAGCAGAGAAATAAAAGAAAAAAGAAACAAAATGCAATAGATAGAACAATAGCCACACAGGTAGCAAACATTAATCTAACCATATTGATAGTCAGTTTTAAGGTTAATAGTCTAGATATAATTAAAAGATGAAGCTTCCGACTGGATTAGAAAAACAAACCCACCCAACTCAAATTGTTATTTATAAAAAAACAACTTTAACTTTTTAAAAAATTTTAATTCCAGTGCAACTAACATATAGGGTAATATTAGTTTCAGGGGTACAATATAGTGATTCAGCAGTTCCATATATTACTCAGTGCTCATCAAGGTAAGTGTACTCTTTTCTTTTTTCAACTTTTTAATGTTTTTTTTTGAGACATAGAGTGAAAGCGGGGAGGGGCAGAGAGAGAGGGAGACACAGATCTGAAGGAGGCTCCAGGCTCTGAGCTATCAGCATAGAGCTGGACTCAGGGCTCGAACCCACGTACCATGAGAACAGCACAGAGCCGGACACGGGGCTTGAACCCACGGACCGTGAGATCATGACATGAGCTGAAGTCAGATGCTCAATCGACCAAGCCACCCAGGTGGCCCAAGGTAAGTGTACTATTAATACCCTTTACCTATTTCACCCATCCCTCCACCCACTTCCCCTCTGATAACCATCTGTTTATTCTCTAGAGGTAAGTGTTTTTTGGGAAGAAAAACTTTATCAACTGTAAGATAGTTTATTTTTTTTCTAATGTTTACTTATTTTTGAGAGAGAGAAAGAGAAAGACAGCACAAGCAGGGGAGGGGCAGAGGGAGGGAGACACAGAATCTGAAGCAGGCTCCAGGCTCTGAGCTGTCAGCACAGAGCCCAACACAAGGCTAGAACCCACGAACCTCAAGATCATGACCTGAGCCAAAGTTGGACACTTAACCTACTGAGCCACCCAGGCACCCCCAACTCTAAGATAGTTTACAACTGACATGATAGGAAAATATATTCCATGGTAACACTAAGTGAAAAAAGTTAGCTTTAGGAGGCTACATAATACATGATTCCATTTATATGACATTCTGGAAAAGGGAAAACTAAAGATATGAGAAATTTATCAGGTTTTCCAGGGTGAGTGGGGAGGAAGTGTTGATTGGATGAAGCTCAGGGAATTTTTAGGGGATGAAACTCTCCTGTATAATTCTTAATGATACACATATTATCCTATGTTTTTGTCAAAACTCATAGAATTTTGTTGCAAGAAGAGGGAACCTAGTGTATGAAAACATCTAAGAAATCATTTAGTAGACCAGGAGATCTCAGAATGATATGCTTAATGTGACAAAAGAAATTAACTTTATTATAAATGTATGAAAACAATCTCACTGAAGAGAATGGGAGGAACTATTGCTGGTCCAAATGCTGTTGGGAGTGAGTCGCAACCTTAAGAATAAAGGCAAAGTAACTGTGTACAACACTGTACTCTAGTTAATAAAGTTGTTTCCTATCAGTTAATATCTGAAACCACTGTACGTGTATACTGGAATTGAACAGTTAAGTACATGAAGATGGATGATTGCAGCCAGCTTTCTTATAGTTGGAGTAGGAGGTTACAGATGAGCAAAGAGAGTAGGCTACAATATTCTATGTGGTAATAGTTTGGCTTGAAAACATCAGTATGAACTCATATTACCCTAATACAGATACATATGGGTACATATAGAACTATTCATGGATATACATATATTGTACCTGATCCCGCTGAGAGGGCCTAGAAGCATTGACACCCAGTAGCTAGGAACTCACCTATCTTCCAGATCTAAGCTTCTCTAATACTTCTCTCCAATTAAATATCTATATCTATATCTAATCTATCTTATCCTCTCACAATATTTCAAAAGCATCCTATCTTTTTCAGAATGAAAGCAAATCTTACCACTGCTGACAAGCCCTAGCTCTCTACTATCTGGAGGATCCACCAACTGATTCCATACTGGCCTATTGGTTGTTCCTTAGATATGCTTAGTATATTACTGCCTCAAGGCCTTTCCATTTGCTTTTTATTCTTATTGGAAAACTACCCTAAGAACTGCCAGATATCACTTATCAGAGAGATACTTCTTGTGTTCATGATACCAAATAGACCTCATTGTTATTCCCATAATTTTACTTTATTTCTTTTCCTAATACTTATTTCCACCTGCTATGTATGTATGTATGTGTATGCATATGTGTTTGTGTGTGTTTAATATCTGTCTCTCCCACCAGCACATGTAATTCATGAGAGAATTCTTTTCTCTGTGTGCACTACTTTGACTCTAGGGTCTAGTGCGGTTCTTGTATAAGATAATGCTTAGGAATAGTTGTTGAGGGGCGTCTGGGTGGCTCAGTTGGATGAGCATCCGACTTCAGCTCAGGTCATGATCTCACAGTTTGTGAGTTTGAGCCCTGCGTCGGGGTCTAACAGCTCAGAATCTAGAGCCTGCTTCAGATTCTGTGTCCCCTCCTCTCTCTGCCCTTCTCATGCTCGTGCTCTGTCTCTATCTCTCAATAATAAACATTAAAAAACTTTTTTTAAAAAAGAATAGTTGTTGAATTGGGATGCCTTGGTGGCTCAGTCGGTTAAGCATCCAACTCTTGATTCTGATTCAGGTCATGATCTCACAGTTTGAGTTTGAGCCCCACATCTGGCTCTGTGCTCATAGCTGCAGAGCCTGCTTGGGATTCTCTGTCTCCCTCTCTCTCTCTCTCTGCCCCTCCCCTGCTTGCTCTCTATCTTACCCACCAACATGGGTGTTAAAGGCAACAGAAGTAAATATGTAAATGAAATAGTACTCGAAAGTAACAACCAAATATGTACAACAAAATATATAGAATGTACATTGTTATTTCAATTCATAAAAGTATAGACTATAAAGAATCCCATTTATATATATGCAGGCTAGAAATTAAAAAGAAAAACTAATTTTATTAGTTTTACCTCTCGTCTCATACTAACCCACTACTAAGCTTTTTTCAACTTTGTCATGACATGATCCATAAAGCACTCACCATTTAAAAAAAAAGTAGGGGGGGAGGGGAAGGTGGGTGATGGGTATTGAGAAGGGCACCTTTTGGGATGAGCACTGGGTGTTGTATGGAAACCAATTTGACAATAAATTTCATATATTGGAAAAAAATAAAATACATTGAGACAAAAAAAATTTTTAAAAAAGTGGGGAGGGGGACACCTGGGTGGCTCAGTCGGTTGAGCGTCTGACTTTGACTCAGGTCATGATCTCACAGTTCATGGGTTCGAGCCCCGCATCAGGCTCTGTGCTGACTGCTTGCTCAGAGCCTGGAGCCTGCTTCAGATTCTGTGTCTCCTTCTGTCTCTGCTCCTCCCCCGCTCACGCTTTGTCTCACTCTGTTTCTCAAAAATAAATAAATGTAAAAAAAAAAATTAAAAAAAGGATCATATATTTCCTTCTTCCATATACAAAAGTACAAAGGGATTTTTCTGATATTTAAAGAGATTTCTGACAGAAATGCTAGCACTGACATACAAAGTATATAATTTCAGATTCTACTGTGATTATACTGACTTTCATCCAACTTTATTTTGATCTATATTTAAAATGTTAGAAATGAAATTCAATGATTTTCCTCAGATATGAAGTTTATTAACTATCTTCAAACTCAGGGTAAGTTATTTCGTGGACGTAAATGCTGCTAGCCACAATCTTTTTGAATTATTATGACCTGTGACCAGGAACTACTTCATGGCTAATACAGCCAAAGTGAACTTAAAAGTAAAAGCATGATTAAAGAAATTAAAGATACTGTTATGTATTCACATTTTATATTGAATAAGGACCCATAATATGCTAGTTAAAATATTTGTTTACTGTTAATATTAGAGTTCAGTTTATCATGGTATTCAAACCCCACTGATAACAGGAGTTTGCTAAAACTCATGTTCTATCCAGAAGACCACTAATCCTGCAGGTAGCATTGTAAATCTTTCTTTAAGGTTTGTATTATCAAATTAAAAATATTTTACCAGTTTTTCTTCTAGCATGTATAACTTCAGTTGAGTAATAAAACTAATGTTTTCCATTTAACTACTACAAATTATATCTCATTCCAGGCATGATTTAAACTGCTAGTTCATAGAAAGAATTCTCAAGCGCTATTTGGAGGAATACTTAAATTCCAGAGTAATAATTTGTTGCCTTGCCATTTAGTTTCCAGAGAAAATTATTCATATGGAATCTTTGAGATATATTCCTTTATAATTTTATAAAATTTAATTAATATGTATCGCCTTACAAGCTGAGCTATAAAACCACCAAATGCTCATAGTTTTGACTTATCAAATTTTTTTTTGTTTTTTTTTTGTTTGTTTTTTTGTTTGTTTTTTTGTTTTTTAGGAAGAAGTAATTACATTTTGAAAATAACAAGTTACTTTGAGAGAATGCTCCTGATTTATCTTTGGAGAGCTCACCCTCAATAATAAATTAAAAATTAATGCTATATCACCAGTTATCTAGTCTGCCCCTTCCACAGTCGCACATTTCTTTAGTGGCCCATTAAAAAACAAATTTAAAAAAATGAATCTACAATTCGCTTCACCTCTGAGAGTTGAGGGGTTTACAAAATTGTTTCTCACCATGTAGTTCTGGAAGTTCCCAAGAGATATTTACATATCCTACAAATATGTCCTGATTTCCCCTTGTCACCTTACCCAGTCATCTAACCTTAGACAATCACTAGTTTTTACTGCAGATCACATTTTGCCAACTCATAACTGTCTCCACAAACTGATGTTTCTTTAGAAAGGACATTGTGTCAAAGTAGCAATAGGATCAAAGATATTACCAAAGATTATGGTATAATTAGGAAAAATATTAGAAAATTAAAAACTTAAAATAGATTAGATATTTTTTAATCAAGCCATTGTATGTCCTTATTCCAGAAAACAATTCTCATTTTGCCTTCAAATCAGTGAAGGTCTAATTAAGAATTTATTTCCCACCACCAGCAATCATTTCCAAAAATACAAATTAAACATAACATGACTTCAGAGGAGAATTTAGACCTCAGAAAAAAATCAACCAATCTCTGGCAAATGTCAGACATACACAAAAATATCCACAAAAATCTCTATCCATTACCCTGTTTCAGCAATGATCTCATCATAGTCAGTCTTGTTTCCTCTGAATCCAGACTTAACTCCCAACTTCAACCACCAGCAAGGTTACTTGAACCTGATATCAGACACAATTTGACTTCATCCGTTAATATTTTAGTGTCTCTCTAAACAACAAAGAATCAGTTGGAGAAATAGGACAACATACTTGATTTTGTTGGTATTTGTAATTACTGAAAAATTTTAGGCATGATTGTGTTGTGATTCTTTGTGACAAGCTTTTTTACACTATTTTTTTTTTGAGTTAGGATACAAAAAAGTCCACACATTGTAATTTAGTATTGTCTGGGAACTCTTATTAATGTGAAGTCTTTGAAATGTATGTATTTAAAACTTAGAAAATATAATTAATGAATATTTTTAATTTATAGGTTTATGTACTATATTACTTAAAATTATTTATTGAAGAAACAGTTGTTTATACTATACAATTTTCCCCAAATAAAATTTGCTTATTTCATCCAAGTGGTAAGGTTGCACATGTTATTCTGTAACATGTATTTTTTTTATTAGTTACGTCTAGAGGTTTGATCCAATTAAGTGTGATTTTTGTTTTTAATTAATATGCCTTCCAGGAGGAGGCACAATAATGTTTGGTCATCTTTCTTTTGGTTATGTTAGTAGATATTGGTGATCATGTGACCTTGATTCATTAATCACATAAAGATTGTAATATGATCAAAAGATACTTCTCTCATTCCTATTTCACTTATAAGCTGGAATACCTCTATAAATTAGAAATTTGCACTAATCAACATTAGGGTTACCCTGAAGCATAATATTAGATAAAATGAGATTAATTATAATTATATAATTATAGTTATATGAATGCAATTGATACATAGCCCAGATTATAATATAAAAAGGTGAGTAAAAGGCATTTGCACATTTATTCCTTTTTGACACAAAGTATTCTATTGCTGTCTTAGCCACTGAATCTAAGGTGGGTACTCTTAGATGTTTACATGTTAATTTTTCCTTTACTCTTTGTCAACACATTCTGATTTCTTTTTATAAGGGGATGTGTGTGTGTGTGTGTGTGTGTGTGTGTGTGTGTGTAATGTATATTATATATGCATATACACAAATTTTTTCCTTCCCAATATAAACACATAGCCTCCCTCACCATCAATATCCCAAGCCAGAGTGATATGTTTATTACAATTGATGAGTCAACATTTGCACATCATTATCACCCCAAATCCATAGTTTGCATTAGAGTTTTCTCTTGGTGTTGTACATTCAATGGGTTTTTGCCAAATGTATAATGGCATACCTCCACCATTATAGTGTCACACCAAGTTTTTTACTGTCCTAAAAACCCTCTGTGCTCCACCAATTTATTCCTTTCTCTCCCACAAACCACTGGCAATGACTGATCTTTTTTACTATCTCCATAGTTTTACTTATCCCAGAATGTCTTATATTTGGAACTTATATGATTGTTCAGATTGTCTTTTTTCAGTTAGTAATAGATATTTAAGTTTCTTCCATGTCTTTTCATGGTGTATTAGCTCATTCATTTTTTCTACTGAATAATACTTCATTTTATGTATGTACCACAGTATATTTGTCTATTAATTTTTCATTTGTCAACCAAGAAAGACATCTTAGTTGCTTCCAAGTTTTGGCAATTATGAAGAAAGCAGGTTTTTGTACAGACATGTTTTCAACTCCTTTGGATAAATACCAAAGATCACAGTTGGCTGGATCATATGCTTAGTTTTGCAAGAAACTACCAAACTGTCTTCCCAAGTAGCTGTACATTATGTATTCCCACCAGCAATGAATGAGAGTTCCTATATCTCTACATCCTTACCAGTATTTGGTGTTTTAGGTGTTTGGGATTTTGGCCATTCTAAAAGGTGTGTAGTGGTATCTGTTTTAATTTGCAATTTCCAAATAAAATCTGATATTGGTCATTCTTTCACATGCTTATTTGCTATCTGTGTGTCGTCTCTTAAGGTATTCAGATATGTTGTCTGTTTTTAAATTGTGTTTCTCTTATTATAGAGTTTTAAGAGTTCTTTGTATATTTGGGATAATAGTCTTTTCTCAGATATGTCTTTTGCAGATGTTTTCTCCTAGTTTATTTCTTCTCATTCTATTGACTGTGTCCTTCATGGATAAGTTTTGTTTTTGTTTTTAATGAAGTCCAGCTTATCAATTTTTTCCTTCATGAATAATACCTTTGGAGTTGTATAAAGAAAGTCATCATGAAACCACATTCATCTATCTTTTCTCCAATACTGTCTTCTTGGAGTTTTTAGTTTTGCATTTTACATTTAGTCTGTGATTCATTTTGGATTAATTGTTGTGAAAATATGTAAGATTTGTGTTGAGATTTATTTTTGCACATGGATACAAAGCTGTTCAACACCACTTGCTGAAAAGACTATCCTTTCTCCATTGTATTCCCTTTGCTTCTTTCTCAAAAATCTGTTACCTATATTTGTGTGGGCGTATTTCTGGGTTCTCTTTTGTTCTATTGATCTATTTAATTATTCTTTCACCAATAATTTGCTTACTTGATAACTGGAACTTTATAGTAAATCCTGAAGTTGCATGGTGTCTGTCCTTTGACTTTATTTTTTCCTTCAACAGTTGTGTTATTGACTATTCTTAATCTTTTGCTTTTATATATAAGCTTTAGAATCAGGTTTCTACATACATAAAATAACTTGCTATGATTTCTTGCCTTACTGCATTAGGTAGGACTTCCCACACAATGTTGAAAATGAATTGTAAGAGGGGACATTCTTGCTTTCTTCCTGATCTTAGTGGAAAATTTTTCTAATATCTTACATTAAATATAACATTATCTTTAGGGTATTTTTGTAGATGTTCTTTATCAATTTGATGAAGTTCCCCCCTATTCCTCTTTTTTTTTTTAGTTTTTATCATTAATGGGTGAATTTTATTAAATGCCTTTTCTGCATCAATATAATCATTTGATATTTCTTCTTTAATCTGTTAATATATGGATTATACTAATTGATTTTCAAATATTAAACCAGCTTTGAACACCTGGAATAAGTCTCACTTGGCCATCATGTATAATTCTTTTTATAGGTTGTTTGACTTCATTTGTCAATATTATATTGAGAATTGTTAAATCTATATTCATGAGAGATATAGATCTGTAACACATTCTGTTTTGAAGCAATAATGGGGCCAACTCCAAGCCATGGTATGTGATTGGTCCAAATTAACTGTAACATTGCATAACTTAGTGTCCTCTTTTGCAGATAAATGTGGTCAAGTGATTAAGTTCTTGCCAGTAAGACAAAACCTGATGAGAGGAAAGGGTTTCTTTTTTGGTGATAAAGGGGATAGATGTGGTTTTCCTCAGTCCTTTATCCTTCCTACTTTCACATTCTTCATCACTGAATGTAGGTATGGTGGTTTGAAATGAAATAGCCATCTTGTGATCATGAGAAAAAGGCCCAGAGAATTATAAATATGTGTGATATTTAAGTCACTGATAAAATTCCAAAAGAAAGGATTAATTATAGATTTTGTTATATTAGCAAAATAAAGCTTTATTTTTAAGTTATTATTAGTCATCTGTTTACTTGCAATGAAAACATTCCCAATGATATGGTTTCCTAAAAATATTGGTCTATTTTATTTTCAAGGGACTAATGGTTTTGAATTATGTCTGTGTGTTTCTAAGTATGTTTTATAATAGGAGACCAAGAGGTAATAGTTTTCTATCAGTCATTATTTTAACAATATTTTCTATTATTTGATAAGAATTTACTGAGTACATACTCTACATAATAATAGCACAGGTAAACCAGTGACCAACGGGTTAATGGGACTAATAAGCACAGCTGCAACTTTTTGCCCAGGCTTTTTTATTTGCCTTTAAATTTCCCTGACTCTCCTCCTCTGAGTAGGTGGATTTAAGGCTTGCTCTCCCACTTCCTTATTTGGCTGCCTCTCAAGTATACCCTTCTCTTGTTGCATACTTGATGTCTCAGTAACTGGCTTTGCTGGACATCATCAGACAAACTTGGGTTTGGTTACAGATTTGGCCAGCCAACCAGGAGATCTTCGCCCATGATTTGTTAGGCCCCAGCCAGTAACCAGAGACTGGTGACAAGTCCAAGCAGCTGCCTAGGCTCTTTGTTCTTGGGCCATCCTGCCCCCCCCCCCCCACCTCCAGCTGGGAGCTCTAGCCTCAGTGCTTAACTTAAATCTTGTGACAAGGAAAGTTTTTGGGTTTGGTTTGGACAGACATCTCTTGTTGAGTATTTCGTAATAGCACATGAACTTATTCCTCCCATTTGGTTTGACTTAGAATTTTTCCATTCAGTTGCCTCCAAATAGAGGATTTGTGTTCTTTTCCTGCTTAAGAAAAGGCTAACTAGGAAGCTGTTTAGTTCAGTGAAACACTGACTTTTAGGGAGAAACTAGAAATTGGGAAGCCATTTGCTTCAGTTACTAAAGCCCTGACTTTTGGGGAGGAACCAATGCTCACAGCGGCACTCAGGACTTCATTTGGTTGGTTTGTTGTAGCAGATTTTAGTATCTTTGAATAAAACCAGCCATGTTCTAATTGAAAAATGGAAAATGAGAATTTGATCCCCACATGCAGGCCTTCAGACTGTATTCTCCAAAGTTGTCAATTTTTTGCAACACTGCTTGGCCACAATATTAGACACCAGAGAAAAACGACCAGTTAATGCATCCATAAATTATAATACCATCTTGCAATTAGATTAGTGTTGTAAAATGGAGATACCTGGAAACTGTGTCTTTAAGATTTGTTTTCATTTTGTTTGTATATTTGTATGTGTGTCCATGTATGTTTGTAAATGTGAAAGATTTTATCTACCCCTGGATGGTACTGATAAAATTAATTTGTAAAAAGGCTTTATTTAGTTGGTTTAAAGGTAAGTGCTTGTAAGAATTGCGTACTTTAAATCTCAGAAAGATAGACACTAACTCAAATGATTTACAAGTCAACATGATCTGGGAAAAATAGTTGGTATTAAAGGTAATTTAAGGTTATCTTAATTAAGATAGGCTTGTCTCAAGAATCATCAGTATTACATATAAAACTTTTATTCTGCCTATGGTTACTGAAAGTCAAGTAAGTTCATGTTATCTCTACTGCAAAGTTTGTAAGGAAAAAAAAACCTTGAACTTTGTCTAATGCCTTATTTAGTTCCATGGGCAAGCTTTATGGGCAATCTAAGAACAGAAGCAGAGGTAAGTGAGATATATATATATATATATATATATATAAATTTTTTTGACGTTTATTTATTTTTGAGAGACAGAGCATGAATGGAAGAGGCCCAGAGAGAGAGAGGGACACACAGAATCGGAAGCAGGCCCTAGGCGCTGAGCTGTCATGACAGAGTCTGGTGTGGGGCTTGAACTCACAAACTGTGATATCATGACCTGAGCTGAAGTCAGATATTCAACCTACTGAGCCACCCAGGTGCCCCGAGGCAAGTGATTTTAATAAGTATAATAAAGACTACTGAAAATAAGGGAAACAATATGCAAGGAAAGAGACCAGTTGTTTAAGAGGGAAAACTTAGGACAAAATCTGAATGAATGTAAAAATGTATGTTGTAGAGGTTTGTGAGAAGGAAACATCTAGAAAAGAATTTTGGGCATAGTCAACAGTAAGATTAAAGAGAATTAGTACATAAAAAAGCTTATTAGGGACTGATCAACACATGGAGAAGAGAAGGGAGAATAAAGAAGCAAGTTTAGGCAGAAAGTTGAGAGGTGATACAATATTAACAGAACACTTAGTTGATTTTCTAAGTTCTAAAAGTTGGATCGCCCTTGAGAATCATCTTAAATTGGAGCAAAGGGCTACACTTCTATATAATGGTCATTGGATGTGACTACCTGGGAAAAGGAGATAACCTTAGCAACACAGCTGTCTTTCATCAAGGCAATCCCCAATAACATCTGAGAGTTGAGAGTTTTGGTGGCCTCCCTACAGCTGGAGGCCCTTCATTCCTGTTGGAGACTCTGAACATTTCAGCATTTACCACAAGAACTCAGATCCACACAGTGCTCTGAATGTCCTAGTCCCAATAAGTATATATCAACATGGGAGTGACAGGAGGAAAAAGGAGGGATTACATAAAGTGTTTAAAATATCCAACTAGGGGCGCCTGGGTGGCGCAGTCGGTTAAGCGTCAGACTTCAGCCAGGTCACGATCTCGCGGTCCGTGAGTTCGAGCCCCGCGTCAGGCTCTGGGCTGATGGCTCAGAGCCTGGAGCCTGTTTCCAATTCTGTGTCTCCCTCTCTCTCTGCCCCTCCCCCGTTCATGCTCTGTCTCTCTCTGTCCCAAAAATAAATAAAAACGTGGAAAAAAATTTTTAAAATATCCATCTAGTAGAAATGAATGAGTTTTAATTCGGAAGTACATAAGATTGCCATTTGGTTTTTCTCCTTGCTAAAATGACAGTGTTATTAATACTATTGCTCTAAATTGTAAACAAGTATTTTTATTTATCTTTAATAAGTCTAAAAATCAATCTAATCAGTCTAGAAAACGAAATCTCTGTTCTGTCGTTATAGATCTTTGATTACTTCAGAAAGTTGAATCTTCTCAATATCAAAAAAGCTGTTTTGGGGCACCTGGATGGCTCAGTCGATTAAGCGTCCGACTTTGGCTCAGGTCATGATCTCGTAGTCCGTGAGTTCGAGCCCCGCATTGGGCTCTGTGCTGACAGCTCAGAGCCTGCAGCCTGCTTCAGATTCTGTGTCTCCCTCTCTCTCTGCCCCTCCCCTGCTCACGCTCTGTCTCCCGCTGTCTCAAAAATAAATAAAACATTTTTAAAAATTTTAAAATAAAAAATAAAAATCTATTTTGTTAACAACTATATAACCCTCTGCATTTGCCTTTAGAATCTCTTATAGCCACCTTCTCTAAATACATAATTAAGTTTTCTAATGATCTATATTTCAGACAAAATTCTCAAAATTCAACTTATGTTTTTAATTTTTTAAGTTTATTTTACTTATTTGGAGAAAGAGAGTGAGAGAGAGCACAAGAGGGGCAGAGAGAGGGGAGAGAGAGAGAATGTCTAGCAGGCTACACTGTCAGCACAGAGCCCAATGTGGGCTCAAACTGTCAAACCGTGAGATCATGACAGCCAAAATCAAGTCAGTTGCCTACCCAATTGAGCCACCCAAGAACCTCTCAAAATTCGAATTCTAAATAAAGTCCTTTTGAGTACTTAGGCTTGTTGATCTGGTATATCAAATTACAAGGGAAGCATTGTCAAATAGATGATGGTAAATCTTCTTAGGTTATATTGTATGGGTGAATGTGATCACTGTTCCAGAAACTTTCCTAAAGTTTTGATATGTGCTAGTATAATCACAGAAATAATCAAATCTTCTTGTCAATTGCATTGATAAACCACGGCCCTCTTTGAGTCTTGCCATTTACAGTTATAGTTTTACTCTCATGCTTTTGCAAATGTATATCTTCTTTAAGGAAATTCATAAAAATCTTCATAGAAATATTTTGACAACTACAGGTCTGTGATAATTTCTAGAATTGGAAAACAGCATTCAAACAGACATGGGATTGAATGAATTGAGGAAGAAGAGTTGTCAGTCTCAGATGCTATAGAGTCCTTTTGTACATTGAAGCAAATTCTATTAGCAATAGCAAGGACAGAAAAAAAAGGCTTCCAAGTATGCATGTAAGTATGAAACACTGATAGATTTATCATTTTATGCTATCTAAGAGATCCAAGATGAATAAAACCTGTTTAGATTCATTGTCAACTTGTCCTATCATTTTTTATCATGAATTTGTTAGGGCTGATTTGGCATCAGCACTCTTTGAAGGAAGCCCAAAATATGCAGGTGACAACCCAAATAAGGATCATGACTTATTCTCTGAACATGTGATTGCAATAAGAGCAGGAAGGCAAAGAACTGTTAGCAATGCCATAGTAACTGCCCAGATTCAAATATTTATGTACTTGAAGTGGTTTCTGAAATCATTATCAGAAAGATTAAAGGTGGTTCCTGGAAAAACAATAGATCAAATTTCCCTCCAGCTATTGAGAAAGTACACTGTTATGTTCAGCAATATGTCTATCCAAGGCTATCCACAGAAGCTTCCCAGATTCCTAAAGATCTTTACCTTCAGCTCTGGAAACAAAGCCAATGGTTAAATAGCTCACCAATCACTGCTAGGGAGCTGGATTATCTGATTTATCTAATGAAGGCAGGAGCAAGGTTAGAAATGAGAGCAAAAACAGCCAAAGATTCTAAAGATTTCAATTTTGTCAACTTTGGAAGACTGCCAAAGAGCTATACATTGAGGTTCCTGATTTAAAAGAACTACCAACTCAATACCTCCAGGGATTACTAGAGAATATGAAAAAAAAATACTATGACTCTCATTAAAAACACTGCTAATTGTCTGTTTACTCTTCCAGATTTAAGGAAACTGTTTCTTGTAAGCTATGTATAACTTAAAGAAATTTGGTAACAAATACCCTTTTCCTCCCTCCAGAATTCAGAAACTGAGTATTCTTATATTTTCATGGCACTGCATTTATTTGCAGAAGTTCTACAAGAATCTGTTCTCCTTATGATAGGACACCATTGGAAATGTTGGTCATATTACCAAAGATTTGACTGGAATGTCATATTTAGGGAGATATGCATAGACTCAGATATGACCTTACAGCTTTAAGGAACTAAGGTTGGTATTATGGAGCCAATGAAATCCCTTGGAAAAATCAGCCTGTTACCTTGTTTATTACATGGTTTCCAACAGCCTTGCCAGGTGAGTAAAGAGGGTCACTTCCTGGCAGGTGCCAGATCCTCAGGATGTTTTGAGGACCTTGAGAAGAGAGGAATCCATCAAAACGTATAGGTATTACAGGCAAAACTCTGATGGCAAATATTTGGTTTGGCTTTTTAGCCCCAAAAGTCTCTTAAAAGTAATTTGAAATTCCTCTTAAAGGAATGAAAAGTTGTAACAAAACAAATTAAACAACTATGTGGCCAATCATTATTCTTTCTGTGCTTAGGCCAAGTTTGTTAAAAGTGGACTTATTCTTTTTTTTTATTTTTCAATATATGAAATTTATTGTCAAATTGGTTTCCATACAACACCCAGTGCTCATCCCAAAAGGTGCCCTCCTCAATACCCATCACCCACCCTCCCCTCCCTCCCACCCCCCCATCAACCTTCAGTTTGTTCTCAGTTTTTAAGAGTCTCTTATGCTTTGGCTCTCTCCCACTCTAACCTCTTTTTTTTTTTTTTCTTCCCCTCCCCCATGGGTTTCTGTTAAGTTTCTCAGGATCCACATAAGAGTGAAAACATATGGTATCTGTCTTTCTCTGTATGGCTTATTTCACTTAGCATCACACTCTCCAGTTCCATCCACGTTGCTACAAAGGGCCATATTTCATTCTTTCTCATTGCCACGTAGTACTCCATTGTGTATATAAACCACAATTTTTTTATCCATCAGTTGATGGACATTTAGGCTCTTTCCATAATTTGGCTATTCTTGAGAGTCCTGCTATAAACATTGGGGTACAAGTGGCCCTATGCATCAGTACTCCTGTATCCCTTGGGTAAATTCCTAGCAGTGCTATTGCTGGGTCATAGGGTAGGTCTATTTTTAATTTTCTGAGGAACCTTCACACTGTTTTCCAGAATGGCTGCACCAATTTGCATTCCCACCAACAGTGCAAGAGGGTTCCCGTTTCTCCACATCCTCTCCAGCATCTATAGTCTCCTGATTTGTTCATTTTGGCCACTCTAGCGTGAGGTGATATGTGAGTGCGGTTTTGATTTGTATTTCCTTGATGAGGAGCGACGTTGAGCATCTTTTCATGTGCGTGTTGGCCATCCGGATGTCTTCTTTAGAGAAGTGTCTATTCATGTTTTCTGCCCATTTCTTCACTGGGTTATTTGATTTTCCCGGTGTGGAGTTTGGTGAGCTCTTTATAGATTTTGGATACTAGCCCTTTGTCTGATATGTCATTTGCAAATATCTTTTCCCATTCCGTTGGTTGCCTTTTAGTTTTGTTGGTTGTTTCCTTTGCTGTGCAGAAGCTTTTTATCTTCATAAGGTCCCAGTAATTCATTTTTGCTTTTAATTCCCTTGCCTTTGGGGATGTGTCGAGTAAGAGATTGCTACGGCTGAGGTCAGAGAGGTCTTTTCTTGCTTTCTCCTCTAGGGTTTTGATGGTTTCCTGTCTCACATTCAGGTCCTTTATCCATTTTGAGTTTATTTTTGTGAATGGTGTGAGAAAGTGGTCTAGTTTCAACCTTCTGCATGTTGCTGAAAAGTGGACTTATTTTATTTTTTTTTTTTATTTTTTTTTTTTTAAGAGTGGAATGACGTATTTATTTATTTATTTATTTATTTTTTTTTGCAGGCCAAGTAATCACAATTTATTTATTCCACAAACATTTTTTTTTAAGTTAACAGATACAGTTTATTTTTTTTTATTTTTTTTTTTATTTTTTTTTTTTCTGAAATTTATTGACAAATTGGTTTCCATACAACACCCAGTGCTCATCCCAAAAGGTGCCCTCCTCAATACCCATCACCCACCCTCTCCTCCCTCCCACCCCCCATCAACCCTCAGTTTGTTCTCAGTTTTTAACAGTCTCTTATGCTTTGGCTCTCTCCCTTTCTAACCTCTTTTTTTTTTTTTTTTTCCTTCCCCTCCCCCATGGGTTCCTGTTAAGTTTCTCAGGATCCACATAAGAGTGAGACCATATGGTATCTGTCTTTCTCTGTATGGCTTATTTCACTTAGCATCACACTCTCCAGTTCCATCCACGTTGCTACAAAAGGCCATATTTCATTTTTTCTCATTGCCATGTAATATTCCATTGTGTATATAAACCACAATTTCTTTATCCATTCATCAGTTGATGGACATTTAGGCTCTTTCCATAATTTGGCTATTGTTGAGAGTGCTGCTATGAACATTGGGGTACAAGTGGCCCTATGCATCAGTGCTCCTGTATTTTTAAAAATTAGTCTTAATTTGACTATCTTTGGTGGAAATGAAGCTGATTTTAGAGAACTACCTTTCAGTAACACACCTTTGTGTATGTTAGATCCTATTTCTGATTAACTGTCTTTGAATGTTTGTTTGCCTATAAAACTGGACTGGATCCTAAATTCTGATTTCCTCTAGGTCTGGATATGACTATTCAAACTAAGGTTTCCAATTTTCTCCCATTCTCTTTATTTATAATCATTGAGAACTAAAAGTACTATTTTTTTCCTGTAGCCCTGCCACCTGAAGCTAGGCAACTTGAGGTAATATTCAGAGAAAAACTGCCACAATGGCCCTAGACAATCTTCATGCCTGCAGCTGTATGGGCTATTCAGAAAGATCACCAGATACCTACAGGTAATTGAATATGTTTATTCCAGCTGTCCTGATTTGATAGATCAGCAATTGTAAAATCCAGACTGGGATGTTCATGGTAGGGAACAGTCTTCTGGATCAAGGACAATGAAGAGCTAGATACAGTGATGACTCAGCTCTTGTCCATTGCGGAGGACCCCAGAACAATTGGGCAGATTAAGCTGCCAAGATGGCAGCCTATACAAGATTCCAAAACTCTATAATGATTTCAGTACCAGACACAGACTTCACTAAATAGCAACTCTAGTATTCCCTGGAGGTCCTAAGATGAGCAAAAAATGGGACTTAGACACCGTGTTTGCACTAAAGATGGCTAGAAATATAATAAATCCTTATCCCAGAACTTCTTATGGAAGAAATAATTAACCATATTCACCAAAGCACCCATTATGGGTGAGGTGCTACTCCAGTAGATCCAGAAATATATAAAGGTCCCAATCTTCAGAGACCTGTTTTAAAAATGTGACATTTTTGCTAAAAACAATCTTAAACAGCAGCCCCAGCAGTTCTAAAAGCTATACAACTTAGAGGCATCTTTACCTGGCAGACTTTACCATGGTGCCGAAAACAGGTAATTTTCAATATTTGCTGATCTATTTTTTAACATTTTTAATCGGAGTACAGTTGACATGTAATGTTATATGAGTTTAAGTCTACAACATAGTGATTCAACATCTCTATACCTTATGCTTATGACTAGTGTAGCTACATTCTGTCACCATACAATGCTATTACAATATTATTGACTGTATTTCCTATGCTATACCTTTTATCCCCATAACTTACTCATTATACATCTGGAAGCCTCTACTTTCTACTTTCTTTCAACCATTTTTCCCATCCTCCCACTACCCCTTCCCTCTGGCAACAGTTATCTGTATATTTTTGTCTGATTCTATTTTGTCTTACGTTTTTTGTCTGTTTTGTTAACCATAAAAAAAAAG